>NC_060045.1:4103082-5353082 GCF_905333055.1 Maniola jurtina
TTGAAATATTAAATAGTTCAATTCATAATATTTTCTTTTATTTCATTTAATTTCACCAATATTGATTGACATGATGAAAATGCGATACCAGCTTAGACACCAGCGCCACCAGACGGAGACAGAAATTTTTTTTTCGTTCCATGGTTTTCAACTAGATGGCGATAGTAGTATAAATGTGGATCGAAAATCGTAATAAATAATTTTAATCTATTTACTTATTAATATTTTTGGAAATTAAAATCAGTCATCAAAAATAGCGTCTGGATTTCTATTTTCTACCAGTTGACTTACCCTGGTTTAGTCCTCGACGCGACGAAGGGTTCTCAGATCTCAGACTTCTTATAGATTTCCCTGTAATCTTTAAGTGAAGATCTATTTTCAGATTTTTTCAAAATTTCGTAGTAGTTTTGGAGATAAGACCCCCCCCCCCCCCCCCCCTCCCCCCCTTAAGAAAATAGATGGGAATTAACCATCGGTACCAAGAAAAAGACTGAAATTCCGCCCAGAGGGTGAATGGTCAATATATTATAATAGTGTATGAATAATTTAATATAATGATAACACCCTGCTTAAGTACCTATTTAGGTAGGTAGGTAGGTACCGTCTTATAGGTACCATTTTTAACATCTCTTTTTATTTATTTTTCATACTTACTAAAATTACCTACGTTACGTTACACGTTACGTTAGTCTTTATTTGTGACATTATTATTCTTTATTTATTTGTAACTAAGGAATAATAAAGTCTTTGTGTCACACCTACTTAAGTACATACCTACTGATTACAAAAGATAGAAATTTATCCCTACTTTTTGTTCATTATACCTACTCACCTCCTACCCATGAAACATTATATTATTATTATCTTTTATATCGTGGTTACAGATATTAATGACGTCCGACAAGTTGATTATCGTCCAATATTTTATAATATATTTCATGGCAAGATCAATGGGCAGTGAAAGATTGCGGCTTCCTTTCTTTTAGATCGAGATATTTTTTATTGAAACATTTTTATTGGCCAGTAAGAAGTGGTCCAAAGCCGATGAGAATTCAATACGTGGTCGGAGTCTTAATGTTTTAAAAACTTCACTCTGATTCCATTTACAAATTAAATTGCTAGCCTCTAATATCCCTCACTTGTGAATAACTTCAGTCAATGTCTCAAAATGGCGCACTCTTTTTTGCAATTTTCCTCTCCACATACCTATGTAGGTACCTAGGTATAGTTAAGTACATACCTACTCATTTTAGATTACTACCTATGCATGGTGGATTTTTATAATTTTGTATTATACTATGCTACTTAATTACCTACTTACTAAGAAGAACTTTATGATCATCCTAAGTATTATTTTCCTAGTGATTCAATCTAACTTTCTCTATAATCAACATGACCTGAAAATCGTGATAATAACCCTACCTATCAAAATAAACAAGCTCCACTTCACGGGACACGACAATGATAATATCGTGAGGTGATAGCTGTCGTGATACATCGTACCTAAGTAGGTACCTGTGATGAATCTACCCTTAGATAGGTTCTTACGAGTGGATAATAGGTATCTAGTAGCAAACTGATCACCATTTGTTGCATCAGATTGTCTCCAAAATCTGAAACAGTAAGATTAGATAAGTAAATCAATAACTTAATTACAATAGATTAAGATACCTATATTTACTACAAGTAAGTAGATATTTTAATAACACTTAATTATGGTTTTCCTATCTAAAGGAATATTTTTATATTTTATTAGAACTCAGTAATTAGATGGTTCCAAAAAAATTAAAATAAAATATACTTATCTAATGAAGTCTGAAATATGAAAAATTTCAGCAAACAACTATTGAAGCTTTTGTAAGTAGGTATTTACCTACTTAGTACTTCTTAGGCACCTACAATTTAAAATTAATACGCAATAATATGTTGCTAACAGCGGTTGCTAACATGGTTGTTTCTGTATATTTTCATTGAGGTTACGTCTACAATAAATGACCTTACACGTTCAAAACATGCCACAAGCACTCACAGACAATAAATAGTTTAATAAAAGAACAAAAAACTTTTGAATTTGGAATGTATTCAATCTATTCAAATCGGAAAATAGTCTGGTAGGCGTGCGCATCGATGCGTTCCTATTGGTCATGCGGGCGCCAATCACGGCGGGAGGCCGACCTAGGCGTGATGGATTTTCGCGCCACACGCTTAGGAAAAGCGATTTGATAAGATTATAAACTTTAAAAGTCAATTTTCCGTTTTTATGAGGTGTTACAATGTAGAAAATTATTCGTATTGGAAGCTTTTTATCCAGAAAGAGCTTAGACAGTTAGATATTTTCGCAACATACGCTTAGGAAAAGCATTTTAATCAGATTATAAGCTTTGAAAGTCAATTTTCTGTTTTTATGAGGTGTTGCAATGTAGAAAATTATTCGTATTTTCGCACCACACGCTTAGGAAAAGCCTTTTGATCAGGTTATAAACTTTGAAATCAATTTTCCGTTTTTATGAGGTCTTACAATGTAGAAAATTATTCGTATTTTCGCGCCACAAGCTTAGGAAAAGCGATTTGATCAGGTTATAAACTTTGAAAGCCAATTTTCCGTTTTTATGAAGTGTTACAATGTAGAAAATTATTCGTATTGGAAGCTTTTTATCCAGAAAGAGCTAAGACAGTTATTTTCACGTCACACGCTTAGGAAAAGCGTTTTGATCAGATTATAAATTTTGAAAGTCAATTTTCCGTTTTTATGAGGTGTTGCAATGTAGAAAATTATTTGTGTTTTCGAGCCATACTCTTAGGAAAAGCGTTTTGATGAGATTATAAACTTTGAAAGTCAATTTTTCGTTTTTATAAGCTGATGCAATGTAGAAAATTAAGTATTCGTATTGAAAGCTTTTTATCCAGAAAGAGCTTAGACAGGTATTTTCGCACCATACGCTTAGGCAAAGCGTTTTGATCAGATTATAAGCTTTGAAAGTCAATTTTCTGTTTTTATGAGGTGTTGCAACTTGCAATGTAGAAAATTGTTCGTATTTTAGAGCCATAAGTAGGTACTCTTAGGGAAAGCGTTTTGATCAGATTAAAAACTTTGAAAACAATTTTCCGTTTGTATGAGGTGTTTGGTATAATGTAGAAATTTATTCGTATTGAAAGCTTTTTATCCAGAAAGAGCTTAGACAGTCATTTTCGCACCATACGCTTAGGAAAAGCGTTTGGGTTAGATTATAAACTTTGAAAGTCAATTACCTCTTTTTGTGAGGTATTACTTAGAGGAAATTATTCTTATTGAAAGCTTTTTATCCAAAAAGAGCTTAGACAGTTATTTTCGCGCCATAAGTTGGAACGCTTAGGAAAAGCATTTTGATCAGATTAGGTATAAAATTTGAAAGTCAATTTTCCTTTTTTATGAGGTGTTGCAATGTAGAAAATTATAACTTATTATTATTAATACAAGTATTGGAACCTTTTTATAATTAATAATTATAAAAAGTAATTTTCGCGCCACATGCTTAGGAAAAGCGTTTTGATCAGATTATAAACTTTGAAAATTCCTCGTTTTATGAGGTGTTACAACAAATTGTTCGTAATGAAAGATTTTTATCCAGAAAGAGCTTAGACAATTGTTTTCAAGCCTAGGTATGGCTTGAAAACAAATTGTCTAAGCTCTTTCAATCAGCAATTCAGAATGATGAACAGCTATTATTACAAAATCAGCAATTAAAATTAATGTGAACACAGACGATTTTTCGATGGCGCATCAAAAATGGAAGCATTAAACTTATCTACTTACCTAAGTAATTAACCGTTGAACCTTGCCAATATCATATTAAAACTAGACTGAATTATAACCAAAACGTCCAAAACCAGACAAAAAATAAATTAAAATTTTAATGTGGAAAATACGCATCGAAGCATAAACAAAACGCATCTGTCAAAAAGCGCGCCACAAAATGAACGACGAGGTGTAATAAGCAAAATTTTAAAATTGTAAGGAAAGTGGTTACTTAAAATGCAGGCGGTGGAAAAAGGGCAAAAAGTTGCAAACGCGATGTGTACCGTGGGAGACTCGGGCAGGTGCGCGCAGCGGGAACTGTGTGCCGTGACACGGTCGAGTATAGTTTTTGCGGGCCATAGACGTAATGAGATAAGTTGATTCGAAATTCGAAATGGGCGCCAATACGGTACGATTTTCAAATATGGAAACAATTTTAGTGTAAAAGTGTATGTGTTTTTACGGACTTCGTCTGTGTTGGTGTTAGCTGGCGGGCGTGCTCTGCCTTTTTGGAGTGTTTTTTTTTTTTGTTAAAACTGACTGGAAGGCGCTCTAAGGGGGTGCCGTGCGTATGTCGGCGAGCGCCGGCACAGACGGGGTCCATACTTGTATAGTTTAACTAACTTGTTACAAATAACTACAAACTTCAAATTGGCTTATCTTTGTAAAGTCAGACGTGAGAGAAAAAAAATGTATTTTTACCCGACTGCGGCAAAGCCAAAAGGAAGGGTTATAATTTTAGCAATCTATTTATGTATGTATGTGTGTGTGTATGTTTGTATTCAGATTCTGTGTGTTCCAACGTAGTGCCTAAACTACTGGGCCGATTTTGATGAATGAGGTGTCAATCGATTCGTCGTAAAGGTCCGGGTGACTAAGTTTGCGAATGTTGCATGAAAAAAAGTGAGGTCTGCAAATATTTTTTTTGCTATTGTATCTAGTGGGGTGTCAAATGAAAGAGGAGAAAATTCTGAGTTCATAAATATAAATGTACTACAAATTTAAAAATACCAAGCGACAGAAAAACAATTTCACTATAATATTTCAGCGTTTATTAAGACGATCGCAGTCGGGTTTTACTTTTCAACTTTATCTTGTTAAGTTAAGAGGATCATTGTCAACGATCCCCCGTCGATTTCCTACGTATGATATTATTGTTCTCATCTCTATCTGCCCTGGTTCGTGTATTCTCGGTTCCTAGATCGGTGCATTTGTGATAACCAATTCTAATTGCTGTGATTGGCTGAATTTACCATGTTCTTGCTGCGACAGTGAGTTTGAGCCACTAGCGGAACAATGTTAGCCGGTCAGAAATGATTGCAATTAGTCAACCTGTATGACGTCCGTGTTCTGTTTTTGATTACAAAAAAGAAAAAATTGTTGTTGCAATCATCAATTTTAGCAAATAGTGAAAGAGAGTCGACCAATCAGAGGTCACAACTACCGTCACACTTTCTGTGAAACTATGGCAGTAGGCTTACCGAGTAATGAAAACAATTTTTCATTCTGTAATGTCATGTGGCAAGTAGGGTTGCCACCTGCCTCTTTTTGATTTACAGGCTACCACCATCAAAAATACGGGGTTTAGATTTGAAGTAATTTAAAAATTTGAAGTATTTGAAGAAATAGGCGGTGGTTCTCTCTGAAATGCATGGAAAGCCTATTTAGATATTTCAGTTTATTTGTAAGTTTTGTATTTTTTCTCTGTATGTTGCCGTGTCTTGATTGGTGAACTGTGTTTGCAATGTGATTTTAAATAAAAGATTTATTTATTTAAATAGCTTTTAAAAACTCTAGTTTTGTAAAGCAAAATGTTATACATTTCATGCATACAATCTTTGCATTTTAACTTAAATTTACATTTAACTTGTAATTCCACCTTCACAGTATCAATACTATGGCCGTAGCCAGGAATCGATTTCGGGAGAGGTTTTATCAGGGCCGGAACTGAATCCTGTCATGAGGAAAAAAACATTCGCTCAACTTTATGGGCTAATTACCTGGTTAGTGGAATATCGCCTTTCAATTTGACAGTGAGATAAAATACAACAATAAAAAAGCGCGAGCGCAGTGAGCGTAAGTGTTTTTGGTTCAATTACAGAAAGAATTAAAGTGAAAGGGAAACGAGTTTAGCCATAGCAAGATTTTATTTTTAAAGCTCCCTATCCATACTAATATTACAAATACGACAGTATATCTATTTGCCTATCTATTTGTTACCCTTTCACGGCCCATCTTCTTTACCAAAATTTTGGTACTTACTATTCAGAGGTAACTTGCATCCCAGACATAAACTTTTTAGCCCGGAAAATCCCCCACGGAATTTTTAAAACTCTAAATTCATGCAAACGAAATTGCGGGGCTTACACCAAGTAATACAAATTCAAAGCGCGAGTGAAGTGAGCGCGAAATGTTTGATATATTTCCAAAAAAAAATTGGTAAGCAAATGCAAGAAATAGTGTAAGTATTATTTTAGGCTTAGGTTTTTGACGGCTTCCCAGGCGCAGTCGCCATTTCAAAATTTCTGGTCTGGTGGGAGGCTTCGGTCATGGCTAGTTATATGGTTAGTATGGCCCTAACGGCCAAGAAATTAGACTGCATCATCACTTACCACTAGAAAAGATTAAAGTCATGGGCTAACTTGTATAAAAAAAGGCTAACATCCTCAAACCAAGCCCCGCCGCCTTGGCTACGACCATGATCAATATCGAGTGGGTTTCGGCTACGCATTGCCGCAAAAGGAAAATATTCTTTCTACTGGACATAACGTCAGTGTTCGGTTTCGCCAGCCAAGTGCGAGTCAGACTCACGCACCGAGGGTTCCGATTCGGGTATTTTTTTCGACATTTTACACGAGAAATCAAAAACTGTTATGCATTAAAAAAAATATGCATAAAAATAAATAAAAATCTGTTTTAGAATGAACAGGTAAAGCCCTTTCATATGATAACCCACTTGATATATGTAGTTATCTTACTTTGAAAATTGAAAATACTAATATTTGTTCATGAACACATGACAGACGGATAGAAGGACAGATGGACAGACGGACAGACGGAAAGACAGACAGACTGATAGACAACGAAGTGATCCTATAAGAGTTCTTTTTGCTTTTGAGTTACGGAACCCTAAAAATATTTAGTTTTATTTGCCCCGTATTTTATTTTCATAATTACCGGTTTCTCTATCCTGACATACGGGGTAACCAGTAAAATACGGGGCCTCTGGCAACCCTATTCGGAAAACACTGTCACATTCAAGTTAATGTCAAATATTTTGTTTTCAATTACAGAAAGCTGCATCAATCATTATTACAATATTTTCTTTGTTGTGATTGGCTGAATTTTTGAGTTTCAGCCAATAAACAGACTGTTTGCCAATTAAACGTCATAACAATATAAATGCCAGAAAGTTTAACCAAATAAAACAAACTTAATGAGAACCTAGTGAGAATGCAAACGGCACACAATTTATAATACATATTATGTTAGTCGTATATAATAGATATTATAGTAGTCGTTCACTTTGGTAATAGTCAGATTGTCATCAGTAAAATTGATATTGGTCGATGTATCGTAAATTATTGTTTCGGTGACAAATATTTTTATTATCTATTTATCTTTGAACAGAATGGAATAGAATGAAATGGAATGGAATACAATGATAAATTTTTATTCCTGTAAACTTTTAGGTAAACTTCAAAGTGTTTTTGGATGGTCAGAAAAATTTACCACTGGTTCGGAATGCCGTTCCTACGTTTTCTAGGGTTTCGTACCTCAAAATGAAAAACGGAACTCTTATAGGATCACTTTGTTGTCTATCTCTCTGTCTGTCGTGTGTGTCAAGAAAACCTCTAGGGTACTTCCCGTTGACTCAAAACCATGAAATTTGGCAGGTAACCTAACTGCGTAATTTTGGGTAGTTTTTTTAATCGATAAAGAAAGTTTGCGACATTGTTCAATAAAAAATTTGGATTCCAACTCCTCAATCCTGACGTTGCAGGGGACCTGACTACTAAAGCTAATGGGATTTAAAAAGTGTCGATTATTAATTGATATTGAAGGTATCTATACCAAGTAAATACTTTGTCGTTGACCTCAACCCTGATGCTGTAAGAAATTGCATTCCTAAATCCTGGTGATCCCTCGGGATTTGAAAAGGATCATCCGTTTAAATGTTCTTACGTGATACAGAAACAAGTTGCATCCCGGGGACGGGCTATTACGGAGAGGCAACTTTTGTTCTGGGAAATGAAAGGATCGGGATTTTTAAAAACCTAAATCCACGCGAGCGAAGCTGCGGGCATTAGCTAGTTGTAAATATGTTTAGAAGCTACTATAAGATAATAGATAAGGTACTTATTTCCTTATATTTTTAATGTATGGCAGCGCGCGGTTTTAAATTATAAATTGCACGTCCTGTCCTTTTCTGTAATACATTTTTTTCTCAATATCTACCGCTTTATCTCATAGCAAGAGTCTGTAAGACATAATACAGTGAAAATAGTCAAAATATACAATTTTTGCAGTTTCCACGTCAGTACCTGTCGAATTTTTCTAACAGTGTAAGCAGCAGAGCTGAGTTTACCATCAAGTGTTGATATGTGGGTGTTCCATAGAAGCTTTGCATCTAACATTATACTGAGAAACACGGGGTTCTCCTTTATTTTCAACATATGATTATTTATCAATGAATTTATGTCATTTAAGGTCCTGGTATTGGGCAGTGTGAATTCAACACACTTAGATTTCTTTGCATTTGGAAGTAAATTGTTAGCAATAAATCAGAGAGTGACCTGTGATATGGCATTACATATAGTATACATTGTCAAAAATTATAATATTAAAGCTGTGCGTATTGCGTGAGGAATAGGTTGCAAGAGAGTTGCAACTTGCAGGGTTTGATGCATACGCTATTGCCAGCAAACATGAGACATATTTTTATCTACAGGCAACGTCTGAGTAGGTAACGCATACGTCTAACGCAAGTTGAAATGTATTTAGTTAGACCTATCGACAAGTTTGGAGTCGGGTGCAGTCTAAATGTGGCCCGTGTGTTTAGACTGTCCGTTTCTGTCAGTTTCACGTGTCGTCCCCCGCTTGCACAAATCGAGACAGCACGAAATTTTCAAGATTTCTGGATGTAATTTCTGGTTTTCGTAGTTCCCACATAATTATAACAATATAAAATATATAACGATAATTTTTTTACTACATAATATTCATTAAATTTTCTAGGTCTGTGGTTTTTCCAAATTTCATTAAATTGCTTCGTTGTCTAGAAAAACGAGCACAAAGTTGGGCCTTTTTTTAAAGAAAAATACAAATCTTTGAGCCCCTGTAATTTTAAAACTACATATTTTTAGAAAAATCTAAAACACCACAGACACAGATATTAGTTTCTAGACTATGTCTGCAAAATTTCATGGACTTTGGTTGCTTAATATTCAAATGAAATGGGAACTACGATTGTATGGAGTAAGTGACGGAGAGAGCTCTGTTAAGGATTTAGTGCATTTTAAGTTTAGTGTATGCACTTATAATTATGAGACTGGCCATTGTACTTACTAATCATTGTTATATAAGTATACCTAAAATGTATATCTGTTTTAAAATAAATAAAAAATGTACCGGTTTGTTATTCAGATACAGGTGAGATTACAGCCCTTGACTGTAATCTCACCTGGTGATAAGCGATAGTCATTTAATTATTGTCATACTGGTCATAATGTAAAACTTCTTTAATTTGTTTCTCTTTTTTATTTTTACGATGTTAATAAGTAATTTAATTTTCGCGCGTCTTGTCTAAGTTTTCGTTAAGTCTATGCTGCGGCCATATTGATTTTTAATTAGCGCTGAACTTGTTTTAATTTTAAAATAAAAAGCCTTCGCAATCGTGTAATAAGACTTATTGACCGGAACTGTTTTCGAGTAATCTGACATTTGTTTTATTGTTTTTGTACTTGTCAATAATATTTATTGAATGTAAAAGTCGCCAATTAAATTGTCGTATTTTAAAAGATGAAGCTGCGTGTAACCGTTTTGTCAACAATCTCTTCCGAAATGTTCGACAACAAGTGTTAACTAAAAATTTACCTATAGCACCCCCGACAAGTAAAAGTTACAATAACTAGAAAAGAGCTGATAACTTTCAAACGGCTGAACCGATTTTCTTCGATTATAGCTAAGAACACTCTCGATCAAGCCACCTTTCAATCAAAAAAAAAAAACTAAATTAAAATCGGTTCATTAGTTTAGGAGCTACGATGCCACAGACAGATACACAGATACACACGTCAAACTTATAACACCCCTCTTTTTGGGTCGGGGGTTAAAAAGAAAGCCTAAGTAGCTAACTAACTATACTTACCTACCGCTAGTAGGTATCTATAGGTACCTACTAGCGGTAGGTAAGTATAGTTAGTTGGTAGGTATACCTACCTACTAGTGTCTAGTGTTTTTTTTTTTTGGTGTGTTTTATGCAAACCAAAATATACCAACCTATATCAAGAATTTTGGACAATATTCTGAGGGGCCACCCCCTTATAATATCGTCCACCCCCACAGGGCTTAGTTACCCGAAGTTGAAAGAGGCGGCTTTCGGATGATGATCGTCAAACTTCGTTTCGAAGATTGCACGCGATGGTAATGATGATATCAAGAATGTAGATTTTATCTATCTTATCTAGTAGGTATGGGTAGCCATAAGAAAATGAGCATTAAAGTTTTAGCTAATTAAAAGCGAAAGTGTGCTTGTTTGTCCTTTAATCACACCGCAATGGAGCAACGGATCGACGTGATTAGGGTTCCGAACCTCAAAAGGAAAAACGGAACCCTTATAGGATGGATCACTTTGTTGTCTGTCTGTCGGCCCGTCCGTCCGTCGTGTCTGTCAAGAAAACCTATAGGGTACTTCCCGGTGATCTAGAATCGCCTACTTTTTATCTCGGAAAATAGAGCTCGCGCGGGATTTTTTAAAACCTAAATCCACGTGGACGAAGTCACTGACACCGTCCCTATCACACAACTAGCTGCTAGGTAAATAATTATAATTTTCCTAATCATATAATTTTAGTAGGAAATAGGTTGGGTAACTATTGATACTTAACCAAGTAATTATTAGATATACCTATGTATTTAATTGCTAGATAGACTTTGAAAGGTAATTCAATCTCTCAATTCGTTTTAGGCGTCTAGTACTAGCTTACCTAATTACCCCAACTCCATATACTTATGCATATCTAACTTAATTATTTTATCATACAAGCATCACAAGCTAAAACTTGAAAAGCAACTTAGCGTGCGTATAATTTACCTAAGTTGTTTTAATAATACAGGCTTCATACAGGCTTCAAATAAAATCTATAAATAAGTTAAGTATGGATAAAAACAAACAAGAATAAATTCAAGGTTGCTTTAATAACAAGTAGTATCATGTCTTGTCCCAAGACAATATCGCCACCGGTACATACAACGGTACTTGCCATATATACAATTTATTCACAGCTTATTTGGCCTACAATATTGTAAACAACCGACCAGCTCTACCAGTTGCGGCCAATTATGTTTTATTTCTACCAACTCTTTTACTATTTTTGCCACGCTATGCGTAAATACGCGTTTTGCTCTTTTTGATATAACGGGTACCGATAGATCCAACGCGACGATAAGGGCGTACACAAACTACCAGTCCCTATAACAAACAAGCGCCAAGCCGCCAACCAACAAAATGGTTATGCATGCTCGTATATTTACCAGAAAAATTACAATTTCTACACTAAAATAAATGTAGTTACTTTCCAAACTGTGAGTTTACACGGAACCAAAACAACATTGACCATGTTATGTTTGACAGGTCGTCGCGCGTATGAGACCATCGATTTTGGAGCGCTAGTTTTATTTATGTCTACGTAAGAGACGAATCTCAGTTGTTTTGTTTAGTTGTGATTAATTGTGATTGACTGAAATTATAATATTCTAGCTGGAACAATGCATTTCAGCCAATGTTAGAGTGACGGCCAATCAGAGATGATTACGATTTACCGCCGTACCTACTTAGTTTGATTGTGATCACTGTAACAATCAAACTACGGCGGTAAACCTCTCCAATTGAACATGTTTTGTATAATAATATATAATTAATGATTATTATCATTACGTGCTAGAGACAGATTTAAAGTTAAATTTAAATTCAGCTTTTGAAAAGCTCTCTCTTAAATTTTCATTTCCATCAATCTTGCGCCAGTATGCACTAGGCCTTATTGTTCATCGATCGTACAACAAGCGAGTTGTGGTCTTCTATTATGGAAATTAGTTCTTATTTATTGTACTTTTTTAACATTAAAATACAACCGCAAAGAGATATTTATCCACGCTTATTAAATGTATAACTATTTATATTATATCTATAAAATATTTTGTCTAATCTGAAATTATATTTCAAACCAAAACTTAACATAAAGTGGTTTAGCAATAGTACCTAAGTAGGTATCTGCACTTAGCAGTTATAGCCGAGTTTCTTGTTGGTTCTTCTCGGTAGGAACAGCATTCCGAACCAGTGGTAGATTATTTTGACGATTCGAAAGCACTTGTAAAAGTTTACTTGAATAAAAATAATTTGAAGTTGAATTTGAATACATAATTACAAAGCCAGTAGCAGTTATCAGTTGTGTTAGCTAAAAAAGAGCTGAATGTTTGCGAATAGGTAGGTACTGTACCTAATTCCCTACAGCGCGGGAAGTGAAAAGTTACTTGACGAACAAACGTCGCGGCAGCATAATAGCCCCGTTTCGTCTCACTCCGTACCACAAAGATCGACAAAGCACCAACTTCGTAGATTCAAGTTACTTACCTGATGCCAAAAAATCTGCAAAATTACTTCGTTTTTCCGTCATCTCTTATCGCCGACGTGCTCGCCAGAGCATGGGTCTCCTCTCAGAATGTCCCACCACGCTGCACAGGCCAATTAAGCGGATTAACAGACTTCATACATCTTTGAAAACATTATGAAGAACTCTCATTCATATAGGCTTCCTCGCGATGTTTTCCTTCACCGTAGTAAGTGATATCTAATCGATTAGTTAGATTCCTATTAGATATTAATTTAAGATCGACGTATATTATCCCAATAAATCAATAACCAAAAGGGATTACGATATTAATCATCGATATGCCGAAGCACGTATGTATCTACTTTGAAAAGCATTTAAAGAGTCGTGCCTATATGCGATTGACAGTGATTCGTGACAAGCGATAGAAGACATTTTATCAATACTAATATCGTAAAAAGGCAATGTTAGAGTTTGTTTGTCCAAGTTAGCTTCTAAGTAGAACTAGGATGATTTATGAAATTAAGTATAATTCTTAAATAAACCCTAGACTTTCTTGAACAATATACTAAGTACTTAGGTACCTATTACATAACGTGTAAGTACGTTATGTACGTATACTTTTTGCATAATATATTTTTTCATACTTACCCTTTTCATAATATAGGTATGCGCTTGACTGAAGTATAATCAAATAGTAGGTAAGTGGGTGATAAAATATGATAATGCAGTCTTAGAGGAGCGTAAAAGTTGCTTATTCATTTTTTTAAGTTTCCAATCTCAGAATAGAATAGAATCTGTATTTTGAGGACTAAATATTCTAATTGGAGGACAAGATGATACAAAATAAGTAACCAGGGGCTCGATTACAGTAAAATGAGAGCTTCAGTGTGACGATCGCATTTACCGACTCCCTCGCTGTTAAAAAATGCATATTAACCTGAAGAAAAATTCCATTCAGTAATATTCAGCTAATGATAACAATTGAGATTGTAGTAATGATTGATCCAGCTTTTCCGTAGAGTAAGTTCCAAATAAACTATCAATAGTTATTGGTACGCAACTTTGCTAGAAAGAAAATTCATAATATATTTTGATAGCAAACGCATTGAGGGCCAAGTTACAAACCAATGTCAAAGAAATCGCGGTCGATTGCAAGTGACATAACACCTACTTTCAAAATTAGTCAGCAACTTTACCTTACAGAAAATCTAAATTGCTACTAAAAATGATCTCGCGTTTGTTTTAGCCAACTTTGCCTTCAGGGCCAAGTTGTCAGCCAATGCGAACAAAGTCGCGGCAGATTGCTAGTAACATAATACTTTAATATTGTGAGTAATTTGTATGCGAGAGACGCGCGAAGCCGAGTGCCCCCGAGCTTAGCCGAAGACAAGCCGAATGCAATCGTGGGAAAACGCGGCAGGTGTTACGGATCCGAAGCACTTCTTACTGAGTAAACACTCCGCGTATACAATATTATAACCGCCTCGTAGCGTCTGTGTAAATGGAAAACATATTTTGTGTGCTTAATGATACTGCTTACTTTTTTGGTACGCCTCGGTTCGGTTATCGGACGACATCTTTTTTTTGCGACGCTTTTGAGAGACTAAATGTGGCGTGTTTTATTTTTGTTCAATTTATTGAGTCACCCTTAATTGGTGTGGTTAAATTAAGTGGGAGTCGTAAAGATCGATGCGTAACCTTTTCTCGACTTTTTGAAAGCTTTCTGGCTTAGCAGTACCTACGTTATAAGTCCTACTGTGTTCTGTGGACTTGCAAGGAAGTTCTATTCCTGACTGAGTCAATTTAGTTAATTTATATTAGCACATTTCGATTATCAATTGTTGAATTTTACAAACTTTATAAGTAGGTAATTACGTAAACTTTTAAACTAAAGCTTCAAGGTTTACTATAATAATAGGTCTTTCCTCCTCCACAGCCTTTCTACATGCAACTTTCCTGGAGTATCTACGTAGGTATGCAATGCATTTAGGTAGGTACCTACCTAATCTATTAAAGGAGGTCAAATGTGTAAAGCTGTTCAACAGTAATTACCTTTACCGTCAATTTCAGGTAGGTAGGTAACTTTTTTATTTTTTATTCTCATACAAGTTAGCCCTTGACTGTAATCTCACCTGATGGTAAGTGATGATGCAGTCTAAGATGGAAACGGGCTAACCTGAAAGGCGTATGGCAGTTTTTATTAAACCCATGTCCCTTTGGTTTCTACATGGCGTCGTACCGGAACGCTAAATCCCTTGGCGGCACGGCTTTGTCGGTAGGATGGTAACTAGCCACGGCCGAAGCCTCCCACCAGAAAATTATATCTGAAATACATACCTACTATTTGTTTCATGATGGTCAACTTATGCCACTTAGGTAGACGTATCTATGTCAAGATAGAGTCTTTCAGAAAGAATAATTCTAATGATAAGAGCCGGCAAAAAATTCAGCAGTTGATTACACTACCTTGTGGGTTACTGAATGCAAAGCCGACTGTTTCTTCTTTAACGTATCATCAGATTAATACCGATCTCTTGCAGTCAAGCAATCGAATAAAGTAACCGAGGATGAGGTCTGTTATTTGGCATTTAAATGAGCGGGATATAAATTTTGCTTACACGCTTCATCTATCAAGAGGCAGTAATGCGAAGATCATGTACATTTTGCAGTTTAAAAAATAACGCGCTTAATGCAATTAGACGCGGTGTGGTACAGAAAGGGCTTCGGGTGTTTTTTTGTTTTTATAAATGGTTAATTGAAGACAGGCTATTTCAATATTTCACACTCAATTCAAGTACCTATGTAGAAAACAATCTACTTATTCGTATGTAACTAACCTACTTTTTTAACACTGGAATGGTCACAAAGCTTGAGCACACATTTTTTTTAATCATAAGACAATTATTATGATGTAGTCCTAATCCTTATATCCTAAGCCTACTAATATTGTAGACAAATGTGAAAGATTTCCGATTTGGCTGAAATTGGGATTGGAGATCATTTATTTATAAAAAACTAGAGAATGACCGCGACTTCATCCGCGTGGATGTAGGTTTTTGAAGATCCTGTGGGAACTGTTTGGTTTTCCGGGATACAAGTTGTCTATGTCAATAACATGGACGCAAGCTACCTCGGTGCCTTTCATACAAATCGGTTGAGCGGATGGGTATTTAGGAATCCCGTGGAAACTCTTTGATTTTCCGGGATAAGAAGTAGCCTATTTCCGTCCCCAGAATCGGTTAAACTGTTGGGCCGTGAAAAGGTAGCAGACAGACAGACAGACAGACACACTTTCGCATTTATAATATTAGTATGGATAAAATCAAAGAGTTCCTACTGAATTTTTAAAAGCCCAAGTCCATACAGACTAAGACGCGGGTATTATCTACCTAATGCCTATCTAAATAATAAATATCACACCTATATAGAGTAAGATGATTAGGTAGTTAAGAGGGATCTCTCCGTCACTCGCTTCATACAAACGTAGTTCCAATTTCATTTGAATATTAAGCAACCAAAGTCCATGAAATTTTGCAGACATATTCTAGAAACTAATATCTATGTCTGTGGTTTTCCAAATTTCTGTTAAAATATTCGGTTTCAAAGTTACGCGGTCTTAAAAATTTGCATACAAATCTTTGAGCCCCTGTAATTTTAAAACTATATATTTTTAGAAAAATCTAAAACACCACAGACACAGATATTAGTTTCTAGAATATGTCTGCAAAATTTCGTGGACTTTGGTTGCTTAATATTCAAATGAAATTGGAACTACGATTGTATGAAGCGAGTGACGGAGAGAGCCCTGTTAAGTAAGGTACCTACCACACTAAGGTAATTCGAATTAATCAGTCAACTTCCGCCCACGTCCGACAATCGTATAAACATTTTAATCAAGATGGTTGTTGGATTCAGTAAACATAATTTATACTGATATTTATTGTACCTAGTACCTACGTAGCTATAGCTAGGTACAGCTGAATAACTCCCACGCACGCCTACGTGTTAAAAGATACATGAACGTACTATGAGTGGGCGTAAATAGAACATATTGAATAAGAATTGAAAGCACCGGCTTCTACCTCCTGTAAAGGTTGCCTGGTAGAGATTGCTCCAAGCAATAAGGCCACCCTTGCACACAATTGTTTTTTCTGCTTTCTTCTTTCTGTGTTGTGTTCCTTTACATGTGTTATTGTGTGCAATAAAGTGTTCTATCTATCTATCTGTATTCCCATAATACTAAAGGGAGCTATTCAAGGGGAAACAAATTCCTCAAAAACATCGCATTGGCGGTTCCTCTGCAGCACCCATGCAGCACTGCATGGGTGCTGCAAATATGAAAATCCGACCCGCTTGCTCGTTTGCTCGCTATGTGCTATTAGGTATCTATTATTTTAAAAAACCGGCCAAGTGCGAGTCGGACTCGCGCACCGAGAGTTCGTACTCGGGTATTTTTTTCCAACATTTTGCACGATAAATCAAAAACTATCATACATAAAAATAAATAAAAACTGTTTTAGGATGTATAGGTAAAGCCCTTTCATATGATACCCCACTTGGTAAAGTTATCTTACTTTGAAAATTGAAACACATTTTAATTTTTTTTTATGATGTAACCACAAATTCACGGTGTTCAGATTTATTCCTTTACTTGTGCTATAAGACCTACCTACCTGCCAAATTTCATGATTCTACGTCAACGGGAAGTACCCTATAGGTTTTCTTGACAGACACGACGGACGGACGGACGGACAGACAGACAGACAGACAACAAAGTGATCCTATAAGGCTTCCCTTTTTCCTTTTGAGGTACGGAACCCTAAAATTCTGTAACTTTTTTTCCCGTGGCTAATAGATAATTTTAAATTACGCTTCCCGTGTACATACAAACACCTTGCTATTTAAACAGGATTATTTCTAGACATAATTACCTATTAAGTCGATCGTAATAAGGCCTATGTCTATCATTACAGTCCACAGAGGTGTTTAAAAATCCAATATTTCTGTTATTCCTTTCTTAATAGTTTCCACTTGTATTTGCAAAACTATGATTACCTTTAGTTATTTAAAAAAATGATTAGTATGTACTTTCTTAACAAACGTTCGACGAACATGAGTGAATCCTTGTAATATTACCTACCTACTCGATGTATTATTATAGATCTATAAGATATAATATATATAAGATCTGCAACGTATGACAAGATAATAGACTCTTATGCATGCGAGAACGACTTTTTTTGTAGTATATTATATAAAAAAGACTATATACAATTTATCCACAACAATTCTTCGAGTGTTATTTGTTGGTATACCTACTTACACTTTGAGATTGTTGGTAATAACCAAAAAGTTAGTTGGATAGTCTTCATATTATTATCTAAGTGTTATATCTGCGTCAATAAATCAGAAATACCTACCTACTTAATAGTTACGAAAACTAGTAAGTAGGTACTACTTTTACTAGTAGGTACGTACTTTTTCGCTACTCCACTGTGCGCACCCAGGTTTAAGGAATGAATCATTTAAAATTTCTTGTAAATACGCTGAAGAAAGAATGAAGGTACTTATAGCTTTAATAAGGGATTTACCTAGAATTCTCGCACGTAAGTTCTCAATAAGTTATCATTACAAGGAGCACCTGGGCGAAATAATATGCTAGCTGTGGTTTGCAATGATTGTCTCAATCCTGAAATGGCGATTGCCAACTTTTTATCCGACTAGATTATGTTATACCACTATATCTGCATGGACTATACAAATTTCAAACCCCTGTTTTACCCTTTTAACAGGGCTCTCTCCGTCACTCGTTTCCACTCGTTTCATACAAACGTAGTTCCAATTTCATTTGAATGTTAAGCAACCAAAGTCCATGAAATTTTGCAGACATATTCTAGAAACTAATATCTGTGTCTGTGGTGTTTTAGATTTTTCTAAAAATATGTAGTTTTAAAATTACAGGGGCTCATAGATTTGTATGAAAATTTTAAGACCGCGTAACTTTGAAACCGAATATTTTAACAGAAATCTGGAAAACCACAGACATAGATATTAGTTTCTAGAATATATGTGCAAAATTTCATGGACTTTGGTTGCTTAATATTCAAATGAAATTGGAACTACGATTGTATGAAACGAGTGGAAACGAGTGACGGAGAGAGCCCTCTTAAGGATAGAATTTTCAGAAACCCTTTCTTAGCGGATGTCTACGTCATAATAGCTATCTGCATGCCAAATTTCAGCCTGATAGTTTGAGCTGTGCGTTGATAAATCAGTCAGTCAGCTTTTCTTTTTAACCCCCGACCCAAAAAGAGGGGTGTGATAAGTTTGACGTGTGCATCTGTTTATCTGTCTGTGGCATCGTAGCGCCTAAACGAATGAACCGATTTTAATATAGTTTTTTTGTTCGAAAGGTGGCTTCATCGAGAGTGTTCTTAGCTATAATCCAAAAAAATCGGTTTAGCCGTTTGAAAGTTATCAGCTCTTTTCTAGTTACTGTAAACTTCACTTGCCGGGGGTGTGTGGTTGTAAATTTGTTTAAACTTGTTATACAATATACAGATTTCATAATAAATATGTATTGAAGCTTTCCAATTTTGGTCATACATTAAAATTTATGTGACTTTGTGGAATTTCTTCTCAACAGAGCTTATTTGGAAACTGGATATAGTTATCACTTCACTTCAGTGAAAAATATTTCTTTACGAAACCCTTGCGGAACCTTCGGTGCGCGAGTCTGACTCCCACTTGGCCAGTTTTTATATCGTCAAATAACTTTGATTTGAGGAATTAATTTGAGGTTTTGACAGTTTGTATAGGAAATCTGTCAAATTTATTCCTTAGATAAAAGTAATTTGACAATAGAAAAATCGGCCCTTAAAAGGAAAAATCTTTCTTTCTTGTACTCTGGTGGCTACTGACTAGTTTTCAAGTCAATTCTACACAAGCAATTAACATCTTGGCATTTACAGGTAGGTAATTAGGTACTACTAACCTGATATTACATTTCGCTTGAGGCTGAAGTAGGTACAAACGATTTAACTTTGCTAATTTTGACATTGTTTTAAATACATATTATGTTGTTCGTGTTTAAATATCTTTAAAGAAAATATCGTAAGTACAGTCAAAATACAAATAACATTGTTTAATTTATCAATCTATAGGTACTAATATTATAAAGAGGAAACCTTTGTATTTTTGTATGTTTGTATTGAATAGGCTCAAAAACTACTGGACCGATTTCAAAATTTCTTTTGCCATTACTTAGAGGGATTCTTCCGAATCCGTATAGGCTATATTTTATCCCGGAAAATAGAAAAAATAAATGTCCACCCGTGCGAAGCTGGGGCGGGTCGCTAGTATTGGTATAATAATACAATATAATTGAATGGAATGATATTTATTAATCTCAACACAGCCAATGCCTTTTTTTTAATGTTTTAAAGCAAGATTTTTTTAAAATTATAAAGTGATATAAAAACAGAAACTGACTGACTGACTTATATCAACGAACAGCTAAAATAGCTGCGTCTAGAAACGAGTTGCATTCAGGTTTTTTAGAACCTCACTAGGAAAGATTTTCACTCTAACGAAGCCGGGGGTTGGGTTAGCTAGTTTTAGTATTGTAGTGACATAATAGATATACCTATAGTGCGTAAAAAATGAGTTCTCACGCGTCAATTTTAAATTTATGTGTCAAATATCATGTCAAAAGTACGATTTTAGTTCTTATTCTAAAGGTGAACCGTAATTTTCACATGACAGTTGACCTACAGAGTTGAAATGAGAAGTAATTTTGTATGAACTATACTGAAAGTAAGTATAAAAATAGAACTAGGCCTTAGAACATAAATAACTAATAGCATTAGCTAACACTGGTGGCTATAATAAACCTATATTTCTTAGTGACTGTATCTTCCACACCCGCTGATTACCGCCCTTCAAGAGCTGCAACGCCCACGGATAATATTTAACGCAACACCATAATTACTACCCGAAGTGACATTACGCTCGCGGCTCTGAATACAGACGATATAATTGAGCTGATTTTGCCACCGTTTTCCAAATATGGGCCTGTACCATTGAGTTATAGTTCATAGAGATGCGACCAACGAAAAAACGCGCCCAAAAATCTTATAAAGACTAAAACTTTGTATAGCAAGTCACACCGTCATCTCGTCTCTCGTGTCCATTATGATCGACTCCTTTTGTACCGTAGGAGGTGAGGTACCTACTGCACGTGTTGGCTGAATTCTTTTTTATTCTGATAAGTACAAATTATCCTTTGGCTGCGATCTTACTTCATGGTAAGTGATGATGCACTATAAGATGAAAGCAGGCCAACTTCGAAGGGTTGTGGCAGTTTTACTAAACCCCTTACCAGTTTCTGGACGGCATTGTACCGGAATCTTGAATTGTTTGGCAGCAAGGCTTAATAGCCACGGCTGAAACTTCCGACCAGACCAGAGACAATTGGAATTGTAAATTTCCAAATTGCCCCAGCCCGGCATCGAAACCAGGACCTAAGACTACAGCGCTGATCACTGCATCAGGGAGTTCATCAATACTTTATCAAACATATTTTTAAGTAAGTGTAATATTTTTCCTTTTTTAGTTTTACAATCACTATCCATGTTATAAATTCAAAAATGTATTTGTTTGTAGGTTTACCCTTCACACCACAACGGAGCAACGAATTGACCTGTTTCTCTACATGGATACAGTTAAAGGCCTGGAGAGTGACATTGGCTATTTTTTATGAAAGGCTATTTTTTATGGTCGAAGTCGTGGCATCAGCTGTTATACCATAAAATGAAAGATTAAATATAATGATATTATTTTCCGAAAAAAGTAAATGTAGGACAAATACAAATAGCTCGACTCGTCCTCTTTGTCATCAGTCGTTGGGGGCGTTTTGCAGGACATCACTACCTCTAGTAGGTACAAATCACCTCTCCGGCCTGAGTTATTAAAATAAAAGTGTGCACCGGTCATTTTGGGCCTCTTTATAGGATGATTGTTTTTTATTACAATTATTTTCATCGCGTTCCGTGTTCGCTTTTAATAATTTATCTGATAAATAATTGATATCTTGATCGATTTTGGATTCGAAAAAGGTTTAATTGAATTGTGAAAGAGATAAAATACTCTTTGTTGCAACAATGTATTTTATAAAAATAACTAATAAGTTAAACTTTTGTTTCGTTACGACTGACAAAAACTAAGACATGATTAAAACATAATAATTTGCACTGGTGTTATGATGAACAGAGAGCTCATTGAAAACTTATTGGATTGGGAGCACTGCCACAATAGCAATAAGGTTTTAGTTAAATATTTTTCACTCAGCACTAAAGGTTTTTAGGGCTTATGGTTATACCAATAATACTTAAATAGTAAATACCTATTTTATAAGCTCAACATAATGTAATCTAAACGGTATAATAATCACTTGAAAAAACGTAGAGGCTGTAGGTGGTCAATTTGACTAATTAATTTAACCGCTAAAATTGTCAGTAGATTGATATTTGATATTATAACCATACTATGTAATCATACTTTTCTATTATTCATTGTATAGAAATAGATATTTTTTTTATTCATTTTAACTCTTCAAGTACTTTTGGAACGTCAAGTGAATCTACCACTGCCCTGGTTCCGAAATCAGAATTCTCTTCGGTACCAAGAAGAATCAGCAAGAAAAATTCTTTTTATATTCTTTCATTAGGTAATTAGGTAAGTACCAATTAAGTACATTATATTTTCAGGCTCCAGACACTTTTTATGAAAATAAGAGAATTGGTTCTTACCAATAAAGTATTATTTCAGTTACCTAATTTTAATATTAACCGTCACGTGGTTAAAAAGACATCAACGGCCATAGGGCACGAGCGGAACAAAACTCACCGAACCGGAACAGGAATATGTTAACCGGAACTAACAGGTAAGGTCGCAGCAAGTGCGGCAAAGGTCAAACGATTAGCCCTTTATTTATTCCTCTAATAGCTAATTATTGTCATACCTACTCATAACCCAACCGATCTTTTTTAACCCCCGACCCAAAAAGAGGGGTAAGTTTAACGTGTGTATCTGTGTATCTGTCTGTGGCATCATTGCTCCTAAACTAATGAACCGATTTTAATTAAGTTTTTTTTTTTGTTTGAAAGGTGGCTTGATCGAGAGTGTTCTTAGCTATAATCCATAAAAATCGGTTCAGCCGTTTGAAAGTTATCAGCTCTTTTCTAGTTACTGTAACGTTCACTTTTCGGGGGTGTTATAGATTTTTAATTTACTTACACTTTTAAATCTTTTTTTTTTCGGTTTTTTAATTTTCTTTTTTGTGCTAACTTAGGGCTGTAGGATCTTTCTAAAGAGATTCTCCGCAATGTTTCTTTTTCGGGAATATTAACTAATATTGTATTGAGTAATTTTATTTCTCGTTTCTTTACCTACCGATTAATCCATATCGACAGAATCAACGTGAATCAACGGAATAGTGCATTTTTCATGCATGTTTTTTCCTTCTTATTCTGCTCGTTGCTCTATGTTTTGCTCTTATAAATATGTATATAGGTTTGTATAAATTATACTTACTTATCACATTTTACTTACCAGTGGACTTCTTACCGTGGTCAGTTCACAAATTTACTGTATTCAATCTTGTTGAAAAGTTAGTGAATTTTTTATCGTTATTGCTACGAGACATAATTGATGTGCGAGAGCTTTTTGTCCTGTAATTGTTTTCGGCGTCTTGTGTATTGGTAATGACATTTTAACAGTTTGATTGATTAATTTCGTAATTGAATTCGTCATTAAAGTAATTTAACATGTGTCACCATCACACCAGTCGCAAACGTAGTCGAGAGGTGTAATTATAGTTATTATCAACATTTTTTTAATCCAACGGACGAGGACTAAGTGATTAATATTTTATCAGCTCGGGTATTTTATAATAGGTTTTGCATGTTAAAGTTATCAGGACTTAATCGATTAGCTTCGAGAAGTGTCCATCATCCCCGGGATCGAGCGGCCCGGTATCATTAAAGATAAAATTAATTGGGCCCCACCGGTCTTCCGCGTCCTCGTCCGAGATGAAAAAAGTGGGCACACGTGGTCACTACCGTTCATTTACGAACGCGAATTATGCGTAGTACGGCAGGTGGCAGGTGGCGGCGAGCATGGGAACTCGGGGTTGAGCCGTGTTCCCACGGCCGCGTCATTCAGCAAGACACACCTGCGCCCCTTAACGGGGATGTTTCATGCTACACACACGACTGCCACGCGAAGGAAAGCGTCGATTAGAAGCCTGCGCGTGTGTGCGTAGCTCGCGCCTCGCGTGTGCGTGCACGCTCGAGCCGTGCGCGTGCGTACGGGCGTGCGTGCGTGTGCGTGGCTCCGATTTCAGGATTTATTTCAAATTCAAATTCAAATTCAAAATGTTTTTATTCAATTAGACTTTTACAAGTTCTTTCGAATCGTCAAAAGCATCTACCACTGGTTCGGAATGCCTTTCCTACCGAGAAGAACCAGCAAGAAACTCGGCGGTTGCTCTTTTCAAAGATTTGATATACAATATTATGCCATGTATAAAAGCAATTGAAGTCCTGCGCATTGCTGGAGCGAATCGAAGTTCAAATCCACGCTTTTTTATCATTTACACAATCTTCGATAGTATAATATGCTTTTCTCAGGAGCATATTTTTAATAGATTTTTTGAACCTGTGTAAAGGCAAGTCCAAAATTGACTGAGGAATTTTGTTATAGAAGATTATACCCATTCCCACAAATGACTTTTGGACCTTCCTGAGACGGAGCGTAGGAGTCGCAAGCCTGTTACGGTGTCTAGTCAGCCTGTTGTGTAGATCGCCAACCTTCTTGTAACTAAGAATATTTTGTCTTACAAAAATTATGTTGTTGTAAATATATTGAGAGGCTACGGTAAGGATACCTATTTCCTTAAATTTTTCTCGAAGTGAATCGCGTGGTTTTAAGTTATAAATTGCGCGTATTGCCCTTTTCTGTAATACAAAAATTCTCCCAATATCTGCCGCTCTACCCCATATTAAGATTCCATAAGACATAATACTATGAAAATAAGCAAAATATACTATCTTTGCGGTCTCCACGTCAGTTAATTGTCGAATCTTTCTAACCGCGTAAGCAGCAGAGCTTAGTTTGCCAGCAAGAGTTGATATATGGGTGCCCCATTGCAGCTTCGCATCTAAGGTTATCCCCAAAAATGTAGTAGTCTCTTCTATTTTCAAAATATCATTATTTATCATTAAATTAATGTTACTTGTGTTCTTGGTATTGGGCAGTGCGAATTCAATACACTTAGTTTTTTTTGCATTTAAAAGTAGATTATTTACAGTAAACCAGTGAGTTACCTGAGATATGGCACCATTTATATCGTCAAAATTGTCCTTATTTCTATCGACTTTAAAAATCAAAGACGTATCGTCAGCAAATAGTACGATATCGCAAATATTTTGGACTACATATGGTAAATCGTTTATGTATACTAAGAACATGAAAGGACCTAGAATAGAGCCTTGAGGAACACCCATTAGTGAGGCTGATCCGGATGACTTCACATCATTCACACATACTGTTTGAATACGATCACTAAGATAGGACGCAATGAGACCAAGCGCAGTGTCTTTGATTCCATAGTGGCTCAATTTAACTAAAAGAGTCTCGTGCTCAACGCAATCAAATGCCTTGGATAAATCACAGAAAATACCAATGGCATTCTGTGACCCCTCCCACGCATTGAATATATGCTTTAACAGCATTGCGGCCGCGTCGGTTGTTGATCGACCTTTAGTGAAGCCATACTGTTCAGAATGGAGTAGCTTATTTAAATTGAAATGCTGAAGCAGTTGGTTGAGCATGATTTTCTCAAATATCTTGCTCAGTGTTGGCAAAATTGAAATTGGCCTGTAATTGTTTGGGTCACTTTTGCTACCCGATTTAAAAAGAGGTATCAATTTACTACATTTCATGAGATCTGGAAAAGCGCCTGTATCCACAGACTCATTAAAAATTAAGGCTAGATATGGCGCAATAATATCAATAATATTGTTAATTATTTTTACTGATATTCCCCACAGATCTCCGGTTTTTTTGCTTTGTAAAGATTTGAACACTTTAACAATGTCATATGGAGTAACGTATTCAAACCTAAACAACACCCCCCGTAAAAGGGCTATTCGATGTTTACCCTGTGAGTGTAAGTGTGTAGGTGTGCGTTATTTTGATTTATGCGCCATGCTATTTTAATGATAATTGACGCCGGTAATAGCCACGCATTTTCTTTTTATTAATGCTACAGTGTTTCTAATTACTTTTGCGGCAGTTTTTCATTTAGATTGCATCTGTAATTACATCTTAGAAATTAATAGGTACACGGCACATTAAAGTGCGAGTAGAATTACAGAATACAGATAACAAATAGGTACCTACTTAATGTGGATAAGAGTAACATCTAGGATATTATAACGGTACTTTAAGCCTAGGTATGCAATTTAAATTAGCGATAAGTTTAAATATTTTGCAATGTTACAAAAATAAGATACTTAGGTATTTATTTAGATAGGTACCAGCCATTTTCCGAAAGCTTTTTACGTATTTCGGAAGACCCTCTATTTAATTGTCATTATTAGGTAATAGTAACAAGAAAAAAAATTATTTTTGACCTGGACAACATCCCTGTTTTTACCAACCTGGTAATTCATTCATCTTATTACCCGAGTTACCTACGTTATCTACTGTCATTTTCATTTTTGTAGTATAAGCCGTTGCAACTAGGCAAAAGCTCAATAAACTATCCTAACCCACCCTCCATTATACTGAAGTACAAATATTTTGTCCAGCTTATCATATTATCGTACAAAACAATCACGTGCGTTAGATAAATGCGCGCACGCACGCCACGCGTCGCGTCACTCTCCATACAATACGACAGTACACGCATTCCGATACGATACGGGCTAATTCAAGGGGCACATTTTGTCACTGTCACGAGTACAATATCCTCTTGATTAAAATAATATTAGGAAACAACGTAAACGCGTAACAAACGGAGTATGGACTTCGTCTGTGTTGGTGTTAGCTGGCGGCCGTACTCTGCCTTTTTGGAGTGTTTTTTTTTTGTTAAAACTGACTGGAAAGCGCTCTAAGGGGGTGCCGTGCGTACGTCGGCGAGCGCCGGTACAGACGGGGTTCATACTTGAATAGTTTAATTAACTTGTTACAAATAACTACAAACTTGACATTGGCTAATCTTTGTAAAGCTTTGTAAATCTTTGATGAGAGAGAAAAAAAAAACAAACGGAGTACGTCAAATGATGTTGGCTAAGACCCGGAAGTACCGGCTAAGGTAGGTACTCGCAAGCGAAGCGGAGAGAAGCGACGAGTAAATTTTTGACGCCATTATTTATTAAGAACCTGACTGACCGACTGAACAAATTATGCTGCTCTGGCTTATGTGCGTTAATTAAATTAGGTATCACATGCTTTAACGGTGAAGTAAAATATGAGGAAACCTACATGCCTAAGAGTTCTCTAAAACGTACTCAAAAGGTGTGTGAAGTCTACCAATCCGTACTTGGCCAGTGGTTGGAGTGTGGACCATTCTTACCAAATAGGCTATAAAATATATCTACGACCACCTAGGTCCTTAAGTATTAAGTTCTTAGCCGAGGTTTACACTGAAGTGATGAGACGTAGTGATTATATCAAATACTCTACATAGTTACTCTATTAACTACTTACCATCATGTAGATAATTATCACATAAATTAACCCATCAGGCATTGTTGTAAACCCTTCATTCATTGTGTTGTATTGTAGTACCTAATACACGTACTAGATAAAAAAGATTGAAGTGTACCGAACAGCAGCAATCACGTGCCTATATAATATGAGTGCACGTACGCACGCCACGCGTCCCCACGCGCGACAACGCGTGCTGTCCGACACGATAATACAAACAGGCTAAACCAAAATTTACTATAGGTTAGTAATAGATAAGTAATTTATGTGAGGGTTCTATCTGTTGCATTCCATTATGTATTTTTAGATTGCAATTTTGGCTACGATGGGGCTGGCATATCCTAGTCGGACAAAATTTGTCTGGTGGTTTCAGGATTTTCCGACTTGGTGGGCGAACACTAAAGTGAATTATTTTATGTTTATGGAAGTTACAGGGCTTATAAGATCTGAAAAATATAAGGACCACCCAATCTTTATCCAGATACTGTAAATAAAGCATGCTAAGACTTCATACCTAATATTACTGAAATCTACAAAAAAGTAAACGGTAGGTTACCTACACATATAATTAGAGTCCCTACCGAAAATTCGAAATTCTTTACTTAAGTAATTACAATCCAACGACCCATTGTGGCATTCCTTTCACATTTCAACAACATAATAAAAACGTACACACTTTCATAATAATTGATACCACACAATACCCCAAGCACAGCCAAGTCCCCAAACCAAAGTCAAACAATGTGGGGAGTTGCTCGTGTATTGCACTCTTCACGCACACATTCACATTGAATTTATCTCTCTATGGTCCATACACAACCATAGATTCTAAAGCGTAATGCATAGTTTTACACGTAACGTTCGGAATACAAAGTTTCATAAACCATAAACAACTCGGACTCTGCGGAAAACTAACTAGACAGAAAGAATAAAAGAGAGACAGCCCCTATGCATAAAACTACATATTTTATCAGTATGAATGGAAAGTGTGTTTGTTAGTTGGTTTGTCCTTCAATAACGCCACAACAAACGGATCGACATGATTTTTTGCACTACTATAATATTATAGTTAAAGACAAGACCTGGAGAGTGAAATAGGCTACTTTTTATGCCAGAAAATTAAAGAGTTTTCACGCGATATTTCAAAACATAAGACATAAGCTACTTTTTTTCTAGTATAGTGATGTCTCTTTCTATTTTTACATTTCATGATGAATGCACGGACCATAGTACGTTTTATATGTGTATAAGTTGTAACCCTATACGATGGGGACGCGGCAAAAAGGTTAAGATTTTATATTCTTTTTTTTTCTTAAAAGCTGCACGTGGTCGGGTTGTGGTGTACGTTGTTTTTTCTTTTTAATGAAAGTATTATGTTGAGTAAAATTCTTCAGCGGAGAGCGCAAGGGGATCGGTTACGACAGCTTTCGACGTCAATATCGGTTTTCAGGGTTCCGTACCCGAAGCGTACCAACGGAACTCTGTTACTAAGCCTTCGCTGTCCGTCCGTCCAGCAGTCTGTCTGTCTATTAGCGGGCTATATCTTTTGAACCGTAACTAATTGATAGAGAGTTGGAATTTTCACATAATGTCTATTTGTATTGCCGTTATAACAACAAATAATAAAAAAATTCAAAATGACGGCAATGTAAGTTATTAAAAACAAAAATCTTGTGGAAGCCTTCTTGTGCTAGTCCGACTCGCACTTGGCCAGTTTTAAAGGCACCTTATGTTGCATCACCAGAATACAATAAAACCAGTTGGTACGGTAAGTACCTACCTAGCAACTTATAATAACCGACAATGTTTTATAGCATAACTTATGATAAATTCAGTTTGAGCAGATATCCGCTTTAGTGGTTTATCTTTTAGATAAGAAGATATAAGGTAAAAATAACAAACACGATGAAAACCAATCCTCAGATTTCCCACAATTCTAATTGGTCGCCGAAAATGTGAAAATTTCCAATAAGAAGTTTATTTGAAGCATAGGTTGTATAAGAAACTAGGTAGGTACAATACGTAATTTTCAATAAGGTTAAACAAGAAATCATAAGAATAAAATAAAATAATAAAATAACAAATGTGAAAATTATAAAAACCTGAAAAAAAAAACTAGTTTTTAACATTTGCTGAATGAAGTGTTAATTATATTCAAAATATTGTAGCGTTAGGTACAACTAATAGTTAATAGGTAATATAAACGTTAGGAACTACATAATATTATAGACAGATGCTTGCGACTGACCCATTTAATTTAAACATTCTTGGTGAAATAAAATTCTAAATGATGTGAAAATTCCATGTACCTATCATAGCTTTAAGTCTTCACTTTACATAGGTTGGTACTTGGTAATATTATGTTACGTATTCACTACTATATATACTTAAATACCCAATAAATAGGTACCATTGATTCAATCATGGTTTCAGGGAGTTATAATACACAAAGAAAAAAAATCAACCAACACAAGAAGTCACAGCAGTTTAACAACCAAAACAAAAGACGACATAATTCTTATAAGACTTATTGGAAAGCAATTTATACTCGCGCACAGTAGCCCTCCATAATAATTATTTACCTGACACATACAGAACTCGTTGGATTTCGCAAATAATAATTACCATTAAAGTTATGAATGCTTATTAGTGTTACCATATTTTTTACTCATATAGGAATTTCCCAATTTGTACAAGTTTGGGATGAGGCGGAGGCCATTTTGCAACTATTAGAATTAATGCAATAAAAAAATACAACTTTAAAAATAGGTAAGACCCACTTATTATACATATTATGTTCCTGAAAAAAGGATGTTACACAATCGTAGATTATATTAATCATAAATTGAATCTTTATAAAAAGCAACCACCAAGTTTTTTTGCTGGTTCTTCTCGTTAGGAAAGATAATTCCTAATCAGTGGTAGATGTATTTGACGATTCAAAGAACTTATAAAAAATTATTTAAATAAAAAATTTCATTTATTCCGCACTCATTTCTATTCTGTTCTATTTCTATTGCATCGTTGAATGCATTTGTGTGTTTCACGTATTTGTTGCTTATGTCAAAAATAAATTATTTCTCAGTGATTAATTAATTAAATAGAGTGTCTTCCTAAATATTTGAAATCCAGATCCTTTTGTTAGTTAGTAGTTAGTAGTTGCACGTCAAATCATTGTGACATCACATGCTAGTATTTCATAGAAGCTCGCAAACTAAGCCCGTGTTTTGACGTTTGATAAAAAGATACTGATTTGACTAGTTTTCAAACACCGGATTGAAGATAACTACTTAGATACTTACATATTATGCTTATTTGGCTGAATTTAACGATTAGGTATAATATAAATTTTTCATAATTCTAATCCTAATTTTTCAAGTTACTTGATGGAGTTACTAGCTATAACATATAATGGTCATATAGCATGCCAATTTGATGCTCCACTCGTATCATTACTTAAGTGAGAAATTATGTTAATCACTCCCGTGCTTGTAAACTAGATAAACGCTTACCACTTTTATTTCTTTTATCCATTTTCTAATCGTGTTTAAATGCTTGTCTTTCTATACTTGGAGCTACAACTAAGTAACGGTTATACATATAAAACCATAAAGGCACCTTTGAACATCTTAATTAAATTACAACTTATGAATCTTTTACTTATCGTATTGCTAGGATGTTGCCTGCGACTTCATCCGCGTGGATTTAGGTTTTTAAAAATCTTTTGGCAACTCTTCGATTCTTCGGTATAAAACGTAGGTATCCTATATTTTCGCTTTCGGGATGCAACCTATCCCTGTAAAAAAAGTCATCAAAATCGGTTAAACGGATGGGTCATGAAAATCTAGCAGATAGATAGACACTTTCATATTTTATAATAGGTATTCGTATCGATTCCCGAAATAAGTCACTTAGAAATCGAACCTGAGACCTACCACATAATATCTAGGTACTAGTAAGAACTCTACACCGTAACGTCAGTCTAAAATATAAAAAAAACTTAGTGGAACAAAATATTCTTGATTTAGGTACATTCTGATTTACCTTTTGCAGTAGCTATCAGAACAAAATCTTATTTCACTCATACAATGATTGAGCGCTATCGGATATTAAAATCTAGTATTAAAATAATTCATCAGTGTAGGTATCCTCAGTGACCAAAGGAAATGATTTATCAGTGTTCATACGTGATTTGCGAGCCCCGCGCCGGTGTAATCGCAGGAAGCGACAGCGCGGGTGCATGATCAATCTGCTGTACTACAGGAACTTATCTATCCTCTGCTAGCCAGCTGCTTGCAGTGATTCATAATAGTGCGATAGCCTTGTTTATTCTACGCGGACTCGCCTCCGGCCGCCGGACCTGACTAACATGCAAATATATGCAAGACACGATTGCTATGCAGGATAATAGCGACTCTAGATTATTATAGAGTCATAGACGCAACGATAAATCGCTGCATATTAATACGAAAGAAATAAATGACTCATGCTGCATGCTAAGAATCTCGTAGAGTCGTAGACGATACTCTCAGTCGTCGGACGAGTCAATAAAAACGGAATACACTTAAAGCTCTGGTATGACAAACAAACGAATAAAAACATGAAGAATCTCAGAGTCTCATCCGACTTGGGACATAGAATGATTAATAAGGCTTTATGAGCCCAATCTAGTCAGAGACTATACCGAGTCGCGGCGCGTCAAAGCCTCTATTCGTAGAAGTGTTAGTAAAAACCAGTTCGTAGGCGCGCGCTACTGCTCGCGTGCTGAGCGCGCGCCGCCCGCTTCGGGACGCACGCGCGGGCGCACACGATCGAGGTCCCGCTATATAAACCCCGCCACCCTTCCTGATTCAATCATTCCCTTCATACGCTCCGTGTGTGCATGTCGCTTGCGCTTACGGCCTCACGTAACCTTGTAAATACGTAGTCGTAGTATTCGTATTAAGTTCGTAGTTGTAAACATGTGTCTCGCTAAGGAAGATTCACTATCGCCCCAGAAGGAGGCACAGTCGCCTCGTTCGCCTTGGATGAAGCTCTTGAATCGCCAGGTAAGATTTTTAATTTTTGTTTATTTTGATAGTTTTTCATGCTATAGAATTTAATTATCTCTTCTGTCAATTAGAATTTGATCCCCTGTATAAACAGTTTCCCTGATAACACCCTTATAATTGGATATTGTAGCTAATATTTGTTTTTACTATTTACAGAGCTCAAAACCAAGGCTGCCACGAAAGGTGACTGCCTCTACGAGAGTGAATCTCAACAAATGTTGGTCGAAGCTTGGAGAGTTGATCTCCAATTCATCGCCTCGCACTGACCTGCCATCGAACAAGACTGCTTATACCGGAGAACCAGTTTTGGTGCCGTTCTCCGAATATTTCTATCCAATGGACCCGATGAAACCGGTTCCCGTCGAAGACAACGACAACGCCGAAAACCAGAACATCCTGAACTCCAGCCGTTTCAATCTCATCTCTGAAGAGGAGATCAATGACAACATGGCCAACGAAGTCCGGGAGATCTGCTACACGGCGAACAAGTCCAGCTGCTTCGTATGTAAGCTTTGCTACTAATTCGTGCATCTCCAAAATCATAATCGTCTTCCAATTATTTCCATTATCCGTAATAATATTTTGGTACTAATGCAGTGAAAACAAAATCGTGTCCAATATTAGGTTTAGTGTGTGCTTCGATAGCACTTCGGCGTCTTCCGTTAGAATTAGTAACGCGGTATGCTGATACAACCTCACTCTAATGTTGTGATTTATCTTTTTGTGATCTTAGAGTATTAAGGTTTAGATTTTCAAGTTTTAGATGTTATTGTAGAGTATTTTGTATCAGCACTCGGCGTATTAGTGTTCGATATTGTGTACCGTATAAAGTGCCCGTTTTGGTAGACAGCTTTAATGTCAACTGCACTGTAATTATCATTGCACCAATTTCATCCTAATTTCTTCATTCTATCTCAAGTGTAACACTTTTCATTAACGTCTTTGTCCATTGTCTTCCATTAGATTGTAAGTTTTGTCTGTGATAACAAGAGTACATGACTCGAAGCTTTAATTAGAATAAGAGATGACTTAAAATTATAGATTTTTATCAAAATACATTGAAACACTAACAGTGATGTTGGACTCCTGATATTCAAGCTAATTTCAAAGCCTTTGAACTTAGCTTCAGTACCGAATAAATTTTTGTTTTTAGAGTAATTAACTCTTCAATCAATAATAATTGTGATACATAAAATGTATGTTTGTCCTACATTGCTTTTAGTGTTTTTATATAAGAAAATATACTCGTAATATGAGATTGAATCCATGACGAAAGCTTTAATAGGAATAAGTTCTCTAAAGTTTTATATTTCTTGTAACTTGCTTTAGAACTTGTCTTAAATTTTTTCTTACGTGTATCATTAGAAATGGGCCGAGCGTGCCAATCTTAGTTTTAGATCTTTCTTAGATATAAGCATCTTAGTTTAAGATAAGCTTTAACATCTATAACTTATAGTTTTATGTTTGTGTTATTACAATTTTGTCGATTTCTCCCTCTTATGTCAATTGTTAGTTTAGTATTTTCTTTGAATAGTATCGTAATTCTTAGTTTTAAGTTTAGACTATAAACCATTTTTGTAGACTGATAATGTTAAGTAACTTCAAGACTTTCGTTTGATCTCTGTATCTCAATAAAGATATCTTTTAATGATTTTTGTTCCTTTTTACTACCTAGTCCTAGTACAAGTACCAAACTGAATTAAAATACTTTGCAGAAACATTTCTGTTAACAAATAATTTGACTTTGAAATTCAGGTCGGTGCTTTGTCTGTTCTAAAATAACTATAAATAATAATATAATAATAATAAATATAACTACTTGGTAATACTAAGACTTGCGTAGACGAGGGGCTAATATCCGCGGAGGAGAAAAGTACCTTATTTTTAGGGTTCCGTACCTCAAAAGAAAAAACGGAACCCTTATAGGATCACTTTGTTGTCTGTCTGTCTGTCTATCAAGAAACCTATAGGGTACTTCCCGTTGTCCTAGAATCATGAAATTTGGCAGGTAGGTAGGTCTTATAGCACAAATACAGGAATAAATCTGAAAACCGCGAATTTGTGGTTACATCATTAAAAAAAAATTAAAACGTGTTTCAATTTTCAAAGTAAGATAACTATTCGAAGTGGGGTATCATATGAAAGGGCTTTACCTGTACATTCTAAAACAGATTTTTATTTTTATGTATACCTAATAGTTTTTGATTTATCGTGCAAAATGTTGGAAAATACCCGAGTAACGCAACCCTCAGTACGCGAGTCTGACTCGCACTTGGCCGGTATTTAATAACAATGTAAGCTATGTAAATGTCTATTAAGAAACATATACCTACCTAATCTCATATGAACTGTGTAAACCACTTTTCTTTTTCCTAGCATATTTCGGAATGTTAATCAGACCCTCCCTATTTGGTTTATTATAACTTTTTAAATAGGTACTTACGGTTATATTATCATCTGCCAATCTTTTTTTATGTGACCAGCTCGGCCACATAATAATACCCTCAATTTGAAAAAAATTGTTTAGAAAAGCTTTTATTTAAGTCATGTATTAAAACCATTATCAAGACAAATCTAGCCAAACACGATGGAGTTATATACCTACTCGTAAGTAGGTATGTGGGGTACTTGATGAGTTCCATGACCACCTTCCGGCTGCATCAAGAGACTACCTCCGTGATATTATTGCATTGTCATAGAAGCTACATAACCCCAGCTCAAATTGGTTGAGAGGAACTGGTCTAAAATTCTGAGATTTGGCCATAGGTATAGCCATAATAATATTATTATGTGCGTACTTACATAGGTACGAACTCGACAAGTTGCATGAAAGACATGTCTTGTAAAAAGACAGGATTAATATGGATTAATATACCTAATTGATGATACTGATTAAATTCGAAGCTCAGGACATTTGGCGTACTCAAAACTAGATCACTGTGTAGTATGTTATAGCATTTTGCTAAATAAGCAGCGCCTGAGCTACCGAATAATTTTTGTAGCTTTATACGAATTGACGCTTCAGGGTTGATATAGGATTGGATGAAAAAATCTAATGCCACACATTCAGCCGGGCATTGTAGTAATCATATTCAGTGGTGGACACAATATATTCAGTATGAATAAAAAATAAATGGATATCGACATTACGTGTCAAGAAATAGTATAAGATACGTGACATTCTACAAAAGTGTTGGATGTCCATGTAAGGGGTATAATGCGGCGGGCAAACGTTTAAGAATGATAAATCGGGATGAATTCTAAACGCGATTCGTTCCGATCCCGCAAGAAGGAACAAAGTGCGATACCTCAGCTCATGTCTGCGACAAAGGTAGTTTTAAGAGCGACAAACATAGATGAGGTAAAGGTCCTTTTGAAGGGCGCCTGTAATTTAGCAGGTAAAAATCCGGGACAGTTACGGTTCTTTGTTTGTAGTAGCTAGTCATATCATCATCACCTCAAGATTCGCAACCCATCGCCTGCCCATTACTAAGCACTGGTGTCCTCCAGAATGAGAAGAGTTTAGGGCCATAGTCTACCATTTTGGCTCAGCGCGGATTGACTAACATCATCACACACAACGAGCTGCAAACATTATGGAAAAATCTCAGGCATGCAGTAATGCGAGTGATTTCTTCGAGTACCTAAAGTACTTGAATGAATTTTGAGTTTTGACTTAACCTTTGACTTAACTACACACATATTTTATCACCTTACTTAATACTATCTAAAAGGTCAGCTCTTAAAATGAATTTTAATAGATAGGTATTTAAAATAGTCCTCTATAGGTCAAGTTTCTTTAAAACAAAACAATGTTATAGAATTCAAACTGTCCGGACGATAAGCTGACGCATGGAGACATGAGTTCCGAAGGATGCAATAATAGGGCACCGTGAAATTTCGGCGCTGTGTCGAATCGCAGAAAAATTTCGGTTTTTCGGTTATTTCTTAGGGATTTGTACGGGCTTTCTTCGCTGATTCGTCTCGGTGCACGGGTGTCAGTATTACAAACACATGCTCTTTGATTTAGCCTAGCTCTGCATTCAGGGATCCGAGACGGCTTTTGGATTTCGCGACAGATTTCACGGTTTGCGACGCGTTACATTGATGTTGACTTACCTTCCGTCACAGCTGCTAGATGCTCGTTTCATGGAATCTAAGGATCTGACAGGTTAATGTATTTAGCACAATTTATTGTACGCTGATTCATTGGTCTTTCATATTTTATGTTGTATCAACGATATCTGCAACGACGGCAACTTTCTGACCCATTGCCTACTCCTGCGACTGTCTGACTGACTCCCACTGACATAGATGCTGTTCCAGTACCTACACCTATTACTGACCAATCACTAAATATACCTATACTTTGATATAGACAGCAGTAAATCAAATCAATTTTTATTCAATTAAAATTTCCCAAGTTCTTTTGAATCATCAAATGCATTTACCACTGGTTCGGAATGTCTTTTTCGAGATACTCGAGATATTTTTCATTATTAGCTAAACATTGGGCAAAAGATCTGTTGACAATTTTTCTCTTTTATAAGCATAAAATTTTAGACTGCAATTCCTATACTCTTAGTATTAAACAGTAGACACGTACATATAAATTATCCTAAAATGTACAGCGTAAGTAGTAAAATTATATTAGCACACGCAACCTATTTCAAGTTATCTGCAGCAATAGAGACCGCTATTATTCTATGGCAATGGTTAATAGGTACGAGCCAGTCATTCAAGCCCAAATAGCTGTGAACATCAATAGGACTTGCCACTTGCCTTGTTAAAATTCACAACTCTTTGTGCAAAATACCGACGCGTGAAACAAACAAGCCTGGCGTGAAATTCGGATAAAGCTGACGGATTAGCACCAATTCATGTTGTAGACAAAGTCCGTGATATTTCTCGAATTTTAAGCTTTCTTTTAATATCTAATCCTTTACAATTTTCAAAAAGTAGAGTCAATCGCATGCCTATTTAGTCAAAAAAAATGTATATAGGTATATATTATGCAATATGCATGTTACATAATTACGAATGAATACCCCAAAATTCAACTTTGAACCTTACCGCCATACCAACATGCAAAAAAGCATAATAATTATAGCCTCAGGCAGAGTTCACGCATCGATATAACATCAACAAGAGCTGACGACCAAAGTGCTGCTTTTAAGAGAATCCAAGACGTTTTTAAAAGGTAGAACGATCGTATATAAAGGTGAGATTGAGGCTTTCACGGTGTTTGGCAACCGTTAAACGCTGGTGTGATTTTTCACAAAAACGGCGTTACTTAATTTATTTAAAGACATACCGACACAGAGCTAAGGTCCAAATATGCAACAGCAGATGTCTTTATTTTTTTGTAGCTTCGCTGAAAGATATCGTAAACAGAGATCTTCATCTTCACATTGGATCTTTACGGCAGAAGCAATGTTTTAGTAATGTTTTCTGTGGCTGAATAAGTAATTGTCCACATAGAGATCTAAAAATTCAGATGAGTTTCGAAAATAGATTTAGGCATTGAACTATTTTTTAAAGAATATATTTTGCCATGTTAAACCGTAACTAATATTCCCCTTTCCCCTCCGAAAGCATCCGTTGAGCTATTGAGGCTCTTATATTATGTACTGGATTTAGGTAGATTTATAATTGTTTAAAATATAATAATGGCATTTTTGTGCAGGTGATTCAAAAATTGAGAGATAGGTAGGGAAGTACTTATACTATAAATTGATACTTAGATAGAAATACTTTATTGCACACAAAAAACTTACAGAGAAAAACTAAATAGGTCAATTACTTAGGTTAGCTATAAATAATATGTAGATACAGATAGTGTGATCGCTTACAGTAATTTTTACAAGAAAATTCGCTGACAGAAATCGTTACGATTTCTTTTGCGTTTATAAAATTTGCATATATTTCGATATACTAACATAAACTGATAAGAAAAATAGGTAAATGGGTCACGCTACGAAACACTTAAATGTGGAAATTCAAGAGGTCTGTGTGTGCATTTTAGAACCATTTAATTGTCCCTAAGTAACACTTCCTGGCCACTTAGCGGACCCTTGCGAACCTCACACTATATTGTCACTTCCACGTCATTCCCAAGAATGCAGAAGCGGACATAACACTTAAATAGGTACTTGAATACTGTTAAAAGCAACAGTTTCTGTAGTCTGGGAAACGGAAGGCTTTTGTATATTCTTTTTAACCCCCGACCCAAAAAGAGGGGTGTTATAAGTTTGACGTGTGTATCTGTGTATCTGTGTGTCTGTGTATCTGTGTATCTGTGTATCTGTCTGTGGCATCGTAGCGCCTAAACGAATGAACCGATTTTAATTTAGTTTTTTTTGTTTGAAAGGTGGCTTGATCGAGAGTGTAACTAACTTAGCTATAATCTAAAAAAATTGGTTCAGCCGTTTAAGAGTTATTAGCTCTTTTCTAGTTTTCTTGTAGAAAAGAAGGTTAGATAACCGTTAGGTTCCTAATATTATGTCAATAGACAAATGTCAAGCTGTCAAGATGGACGTTGCCTAAATACATAATTATTTATTTGAAAATGATGTTTTGGAAAACTCAAATACTGTGGATCGTCGGGGGTGTTATAAATTTTTAATTTACACTTGTTGTATTTTTAAAGCGACAAATAAAGTTGATAATATCTGTAAGTTAGGTATAGTTAGGTCTAGTAGCTACTTGGGTAGGCACACCATCAGTAGGAGGTACTTACCCAAGTAGCTAACTGTATAAGGATTTTGGAAAATCATGGCAATGAAAATACACCAAAAAAAAGAATGACGCAAATGTTAACTTCGCTTTTACCTATAATTTTTTTAATGCATTTTTATTAATTACGACATTATTGGAGTCACTTCATATACTGAAAAGGGGACTCATACCTATAAATCTGGTTGTATGTTGTATTTAGGTCCAAGTTTTCATCTAGGGTCATTGAATACCCTCGTCTCGGTGAAATCGCAGTCAAGCGCTAACTTTAAAAACAAGCTTTTTTAAACTTGTCAGTATCAGTGGCATCATCAGCTCAATTCTCAAGTCATCATTGACGCACTACTCAGCACGGGTCTCGTTCAGAATAAGAACGGTGTGGGCCATAGTCCACAACGCTTGACCAAGCGTACTTTAGGCAATTACAAGTGTAAATTAAAAATTTATAACACCCCCGACAAGTGAAGGTTACAGTAACTAGAAAAGAGCGGATAACTTTCAAACGGCTGAACCAATTTTCTTGGATTATAGCTAAGAACACTCTCGATCAAGCCACCTTTCAAACAAAAATAAACTAAATTAAAATCGGTTCATTAGTTTAGGAGCTTCGATGCCTCAGACAGATACACAGATACACACGTCAAACTTATACCTAACACCCCTGTTTTTGGGTCGGGGGTTAAAAATACTTTTGATTAATAAATACGGTGTTGCGTTAACGGTGAAGGAAACCATCGTGAGGAAACCTACATGCCTAAGAGTTCTCCAACATGTTCTCAAAGGTGTATGAAGTCTGCCAATCCAGTGTCATTGTACCTACAGGGAAATAACATTTAGCTGCAAGCTTCGCAATTCGCAAGGACGCGCTAAGTGAACAGGAAAACGTTACTTAAGGCTCATAATTAGCTGGTTGTGTAACACTTATGCACTTCCGACTATGTTGCATATGCTTGGTAAGAAAAACGCAGGATAATGATATCGAGTAAGTATATTAATAATAACGGAGTAATAGTATCCAGAGATTGCTAAAAGAAAAAAATAAAAATTTAAAAGAGCAATCGCCGAGTTTCTTGCTGGTTCTTCTCGGTAGGAAAGGCATTCCGAACCAGTGGTAGATGCTTTTGACGATTCAAAAGAACTTGTAAAAGTCTAATTGAATATAAAAATATTTTGAATTTGAATTTGAAAATTTATAAATAGTTCGTTTGTCGTCTTGCATGACCCATTAACATCTTGCAATTTAGAGATTTGGTACTTACCTATCTACCTACGTACCTACGTTTAAGACATAAATAACCTAGAGCTTACGTTTCTAATTTTTTTAAAGATTTCTAATTTCTGAGGGTCTAAACCTTTCAATACCTGTGACATATTATTGTAAAATGAACATAGAGAAATGACTGTCTTTACAGTCTTTTCTTGCGTTTGCTCTTTAGCAACCGCCGAGTTTCTTGCTAGTTCTTTGCGGTGGGAATTCCAAACAAGTGATAAATTCTTTTGACGATTAAAATTCACCTGTAAAAGTTTATTTGGATATCACAATTTTATTGCTAATCCAAAATGTTAATAATTTTCTGGGGATAGGATAAAAAGAGATCTCAGATTGGCCCGCATAGAATAAAAATTAAGAGTTTGATACCTAAATTAAAAATACATTATTAATTTAAATATACGTCTTGAAGCTTGTAGTGTGGTCACAATGTTGAGAAATGCATTTTTGCTGCAACCTCGAAGCAATCGGAAGTAGCGACCACGCCGCCATTAGTGGCAAATCACTAACACGTGACGCTAGAATGTTGCTAAAAAAAATAACACATCCCCGTTTGTTTTTATAAAACATGGTAACAAGTGGGAAAAAATACATTCTGCACGTGGTGCGACGATTTCGTGCGGTTTTAAATTACAGCGCATTCCTTTTTTAAAACGGAAACTGCGGATTTTTCGGAGTTCACAAAAAAAGCGGGCGAATATTTTGACAGTTATATTGCGGCAAAATATTTTTACCTTTGCAACTTGGTACATGCATATTATCACATAGGCCATAGGTTACAGTAAACTTGAAGTCAATAATAAATTTTGAAATCTCTACAGGTAGGTAAGTGCAATTGGCTATGGATGATACGGCTATATAAGTTTAAATCAGTTTAAGTTAGTTATAGTTAGGTATTTATAACATCATAGCTGAAAATATTTTCCAGCGACGTAAGTAGACTTGTTGGGCGTGTAAAATCTTATTTCTAGGGACTCTAGGGTAGGTAAAATCTATACTAATAAATAAAATTGGAGTGTCTGTCTGTAATTTCGAAATAACTACCTCATATTAAGCTCATATGGTTATTTGAACGATACCAACACTGAATAACACGTTTTTAAAATTTCTGTCTGTCTGTCTGTCTGTCTGTTTGAAAAGGCTAATCTCCGGAACGGCTGAACCGATTTTGACAGGATTTTCACAGACAAGTTGAGGATTGACCAGGGCGTAACATAGGCTACTTTTTTAACCGACTTTCAAAAGGGGAGTTGTGTTTTTCTACCTATGTACACCGAAATCTCCGAGATTTCTGAACCGATTTGCGTATTTTTTTTTAATCGATAGAGAAACTTTGCGACATTGTTTCATAAAAAATTTGGAGTCCAACTCCTCAATCCTGATGCTGCAGGGGATCTGACCAATCCACGCGGGCGAAGCTACGGGCATCAGCTAGTAAATAAATAAATTGACAAGACGGTTGATGAGATGAGTAGGTAGGTAGGTAGGTATATAAATGGAAGTAAAAAATACAAAACCTGAGGCTCCGAAAAAAAAACTGCAGGTTGCAATCCCGAACCGAAAGCACATCTTTGAACGTCTCTAAAAAAATAATTCCACCGATGCGGTCATTTCGCAAAGATGCAGCCTCAAAAAAACTAAACTCTACCTATACCTACAAAAACGTATTCAGTTAAAAACAGCGCTATCTTTACAAAACTAAAATCCCAATTTTTTTCATCTGTAACATAATACCGACTGACCGAGATTTAAAAAATTGAAAAAAGGTGCGGAAAAAATTTAATTGTATTGCAAAAATCGCCTCGGGGCACGATTGGGACAGGAAATGATGGGGCGGCGAAACTGAATAGAAGCCTACGAAGTGTCTACGGCTTGATGTATCGACGTAACACAATCATTCGCTACGACATGCCTAAGACGGTTTAAAGTGCCCCTTAAAGATGAAGTGATATTATTCAATTTTATGCCCATGTAAACTAGACTTTATATACTGCCATGCAACACTGAGCTCTAACACTATCACTTTTAAACGGTTATTTGATTCTTAATTTGATTGTGAGTTCCGATCTTATATTGCTGTGATGAAATTAATCAAGCTTGATGAATCAATGAAAAATCAACTTTAAGTGAAAGTGGTAAAGCAAAGTTTTCACCGCTATATTCTTAAGTTAGAACGTTAAGCAGTCAATACACAAGTGTAACCAAATAGTTGAACACGTGTTAGTTGGCCACTAGAGGACCATTGGGGTTTGTTTACGGGCATCAAGATAACGACCCTTTCATAAGCGTGGGTAGGCTTTGATTGGGTTGTGATTTAAAACTTTTAATAAATTCAAAGATAGTTAAATTAGAGTTAGTAGAGTAGAGTAGTTACCTACAGCTGTATCATTTTACATAATATGTAGTTAATTTTATGAAAGTTACTAACGAACAAGATAAAATGAAAAACAGTATTTAGTAAGGTATCTCTCATTCTAACTTTTTTATCGGTAAATAGCTAAAAGAAACTAAAAATAGTTTTGATTGGGATACCAGTTGTTTGACTAGTACGGAAACAAGTGTAAATTAAAAATTTATAACACCCCCGACGATCCTTGTTTTCCAAAACATCATTTTCTAATAAATAATTATGTATTTAGGCAACGTCCATCTTGACAGCTTGACATATTTTGTCTATTGACATAATATTATGAACCTAACGGTTATCTAACCTTCTTTTCTACAAGAAAACTAGAAAAGACCTGATAACTCTTAAACGGCTGAACCAATTTTTTTAGATTATAGCTAAGAACACTCTCGATCAAGCCACCTTTCAAACAAAAAAAACTAAATTAAAATCGGTTCATTCGTTTAGGCGCTACGATGCCACAGACAGATACACAGATACACAGACACACAGATACACAGATACACACGTCAAACTTATAACACCCCTCTTTTTGGGTCGGGGGTTAAAAATATAATATTCAGATCTGGTCTTTAATTTTTCAAATAAACTTTACACAGACAAAACAATGACCAATAGCCAGCTCATATATAATTGCATAATAAACTAAAAATAAAATATAATTTTGCAGCCATCCATTTACGTCCGAAACCGCTCGAAGGTCTATTCACGAACCATTCTATAATCTTTAAAAACTCGAACACTCGGACAAAAAGAATTAAAAAGTGGGCGTAACTCTTACTGTCATTTCAGTTCCGAGCATAATAGCTCAGAGGAATAACGCTCGCGCCGTCCTATTATCTCAAAAAAAAAAAGAAATCTCGAAAAAAAGAAAAAAATCCTGCCCGCCTTAACAATCGAAACTTTAAAAGGAAGCGTTGCTTTGCGAATCTGGCCAATAAATTCCTATTGATCGAATTTCGGACTCACGCTGTGCCATAGGGGCTCATTATAGTCCCGATAATTTTGCTTTTTTTTCGCCTGCGCAACGAACTTTTTACTTTAAAATAATATAATACTCATATTATACGGTTTATATCTGAATTATATTAGGTGTATACTATTTTCAAAGAAATCGGCAATATTATTTGCTGCGCGTGCGATCTAACTACTTAGTTAATTTCGATTTTTGTCTCGATGAAAAATCAAACTGATAGAAAATATCGATGAACGCGCTAGTTAAATCTATGTACTTTTCAAATACAATAATGTTATTGTTTGCTCTCTTTTGTTGTATAATAAAGCATATTTCATTCATTCATCAAATACAACAACATCACCATATTTACTATCTTAACTGTGGATCATTTTATGGAAAAATACCTACACAAGAAATATTTGATCACTTATAATTTTCTAATTCTTTCCACTCACGAATTCCCCATTTACAGAGAATGAGTGCTAAAGACACTTTTGCATCAGAGCAACGAGTAACCTCTGAACTTACGAATTCCAATTCGTGCTTTTTCTGTTTTGGCTTTTATTTATGCCATACCAGCACAATGTATTCTATCAATGTCAGATAGTTTGGACTCTTTAGGATTTATAATTACCACGAAAATATTCCTCGATAAACCAAGGATCTTTGCTTCGTTGAACTTATGAATGGACTGAACTGAGTGTGCACAATCGCTGAGAATAACGGATGCCACATCTAAGGCTTCTGATACCGAACCTAACAAAAATTGTCCAAATTTTTTATCCCCAAAGCGGATAATTCACGTTTCCTTATTATCTCCTATGAAGTATCATGAATGTGAGTTCTTTCTGTATTAATTTGATACGCATCCTTTTCAATGTACTCTACTTTGAAGAGAATCCTTTTGTAATAGTTTTTCAAGTGAAGTAGTATATTCTTTGAATATTTTTCATGCAGTAATGTTCTCGTTACGCTTAAGTCAAATTAAATTTATAGGTTTAAAGATGTAAGCATTCAGCCCTTGCTTTTTTGATGTCCATTTAAAAGACTTTCGAGTCTTGAATGAACGTAATTCTTATAGCTAATTAATGGCTTGCTTAGCAATTAATTTTGTTTAATATCGATGAAAAAATAAATCGTGAGGAAACCTGCACGCCTGAGTTTTTCATAATGTTCTCAAAGATGTGTGAAGTCTACTAATCCGAACTTGGCCAGCGTGATAGAGTATGGCCAAACTCTTCTATTTTTGAGAGGAAATGTGCTCAGTAGTGAGACGGCGATAGGTTGATAATGATGATGATCAAAAAGTGTCAGTTTAGCTAATTTTATTTTTACACCTCGAAAGGAATTTCAATAAAATTGGGTCTAACAATCTTTAAATGTTATAAAAATACAGCGAATCGATACAGAATCGACGTTTATTTACGTTCCACGAAAATCCGACAAATCTAAACTAAACACGAAATCCATGGCGGTATTTGCCGACGCCATCCCTCTTATCCAAACAGCCTCCATGTTTGCAAAGATAACAGTCCGAATCTAACAAAACAAATATGTGCCAAGCACTCGACGCGAATGTTTGGATTACATGGAAGATCCTTAACTGGTAGACCGTGACTTGTTGAGAGAAGTCAGTCTTGATTTCAATGGAGAACCTTTGTGACGAAGTCTTATGCCACTAAACGGATCATAACTTGGATCAGTTTGATCAGAAAATATCGATAAAGGTATAGGGGTATAGGACCACTGAGAGGTAAAAAGATATACTTAATGCATTCGGTTGTATATTATCTGAATGATTAAGAGAGAGACTAGACTCTATAGTGATCTGAACATGAAACAAAATATATACTTACCTAAGTTTGAAGGAATTTTGGAAAGTTTCGATATACTGACTTGTTTTTTTTTTTGCTCTTTCCTTGCGCAGTTTAGCTTTCCGGCACAGAATATTTATTGTTCTGGTACGATGCTGAATAGAAATTAATTAGGGGTAGGTATGGGCTTAAAAATATCCCTTTCAGGTAGCCTGTTTCCATCTTAACTGCATCATCACTTACCAGAAATGAGATTTTTACAGGCTAGTTTTTAGTCGAAGAAATAAAGCTACATTTACCTAGGTGCAGTGGCGTGCACAAGTTCAAAGCCAGGGTAGGCATTAAGGTACGAGTATATGAACTTATTTTCTGGCAGGTCATAATGGAAAATAAGTGTTGATTTATTACAGCTAGGGTAGCGAGTACTTTTATACCTCTATGAGCTGCACGCCACTGCCTAGGTGTGTAGCAAACATAAAACCTATCTAAGTTTTAACGGGGTTCCCATGGAATTTGGCACCTACTTAAATACTTACATCCCAAATCTTTTATCGATAGACTCACAAAATTATAATATTTGCTAAAAGTATAAGAATACGGAAAAGTGTCTGCCAGTAGATATTACTTGGTCTTATTATTTAAACCAAAGTTAAGTTAACGAATTAAACAAGCTTATCTGATAAGTGGAAACCGAGGTCTATAATTCAATTAGGCGTCATAAATAGGGCCGACACATTCCATTGAGGGCCCATTCAGAGCGCACGTGTGACAACAATTGCCAACCCTGCGGGTCGCGTGAAGTTTCACAATATTGTCAGGGAGATTGAACTGAGGTGTGACGGTTGGAGCATAATGTCCCAGTATGAGGTCATTGCTGAACGTCTATGGAAACTTTGATTGTGTCGGTTCTGTTATTGAGGTAAAGATTACTTGTTAAGGGATTTTAGGTATGGGTGTAATTAAATTTAGCCACATTGTAATGTTATTCTTTCTTCTTTGTCGGAACACTCTTGACAGAGCGACCGTGGTCGTCACTGCAGTGATGCGTCTCCATTCCTATCTGATAGGTGCCATCCTTGTGCACTTAAGTAAGAAGATATCAATCACAGCCCTCACTTGGTCTGTCCATCTCATGGGCGATCTACCACATGCTCTGGTACCCTCTACTCTTCCTTGAACTACTGGACGTTCAATGGCGATATCGTCGCGTCTAGATATGTGACCTTTAAACAAGTGAGAATGCGAGCATGAAGATACAGCATAGGACAGACGCTACTGAAGCCGAGTTCTTCGAGAATTTACTTGTTGATTCAAAATTCGGTCCAAGCTGATATTCTCAACATTGTAATTTGTAATAGATAAGAAACTCTTGATTAACCTTGGTAAAAATCTATTATATTCCGTAACCGCTGTAAAATTTTAATGACGTATTACTTATGTTCCTCCATTTTACATGAATTTGGAACTAGATGAAAATCTAGATATGTGTTGTGTGATGGTGGAATCTTCAATCATCAAATCTAAGCAAAACCTGTTTGCTTTGGTAGATAATATTATTATGGGACTGGAACAGCTATACCTACGATTGACTATTAAATTTTATCCAAGATCATTTAAACGTAAGTGTTTATTGCGCATTTTAGCATCCGAGGCAGTTACTAAGCGCGTGCTTGTAATCTAAGTACAAGATTATCACGATCTTTCTTTTATCAACCTTCAATATAATATTCTTAAGGTATAAATTCGAATGCAGTAAGGTAAATTAATAATGACAACTCACCATACTTACCTTTAACACAAACTTGCAATTAACCACCTTAGACGTAACAGCATTAGGGTCTAAATTCTAATGCAGGCGGGGTAAATTATCCAGGACCTGCCTCAACAATTTGTAAAGTAAACCGCGCTATCTACACAGGATGCTATCAGCAGTCGAGTTGACTTATCTCTTCCTTCTTGGTACTGATTGTGCTTTTAATGACACCGTAAAGAAGCTTTTGTTTGCTCGTGTTTGTTGGCAACACAACTTTGTTTGATTGTGGAAAGGATGTGGAATAAGTAACTGTGTAGTACCTATTTGTAGCTTTTTTATATTTTTGCTCTACTTAGATATTAATGTCTAGTTTTTGTTGCATGACTTTTGTTTTTTTTTTTCTTTAATTTAACAGGTAAGTCATGGCTCATTAGAAGTTATTAAACCGAAAAAAATAGCTACTTCATTTTATTAACCCCCGACCCAAAAAGAGGGGTGTTATAAGTTTGACGTGTGTATCTGTGTATCTGTGTATATGTCTGTGGCATCGTAGCGCCTAAACGAATGAACCGATTTTAATTTAGTTTTTTTTGTTTGAAAGGTGGCTTGATCGAGAGTGTTCTTAGCTATCATCCAAGAAAATCGGTTCAGCCGTTTGAAAGTTATCAGCTTTTTTCTAGTTACTGTAACCTTCACTTGTCGGGGGTGTTATAAATTTTTAATTTACACTTGTCATAGGTAGACTTCAAGGTACTTACTTATATCTTTGTTCTCTATGTGTGTATGCTGTGTGTTGTGTGTTGTGTGGACAAAGTTGCGTGAAAGTAACCGGCTGAGTATTCAGTTGCCCACAGTATGTTCACGTAGTGTATTGTTACATGTATATACCTACCTATCCATTGTAACTTTTTAGTATTTGCAAAGAGTAACTCTTGAGTTTCATGCCGGCTCTTTTCATTAGAATCTACATTCTGAACCGGTGTTTCTTATCTATCTATCTGTGACTAAGACTTAGCATCTGACAAAGTAAGTTGCGAGTTTTCAGTTGCCCACCCCACAGTATGGTCACGTAGTGTATTGTTACATGTACATACCTACCTATCTATTGTAACTTTTGATGCTGGCTCTTTTCAGTAGAATCTACATTCCGAACCGGTATATCTAGTGAATCTTATGCTAAGTCTACCAAAATAAATAGTTATAAGCATGTCACATCGCCAATTACGTGCTGTTAACTAATTTACAGGGTATGACTTGGAGAGCGCGTGGTAGATACAATAAAATAAATACAATATAATACTAACAATACGGCATTAGGACGCGGTGGTCGCACCTCCCGCGGCGACGTCCGTGGACGTGCAAACATAGACGCCTGTGCTCGCTAAATTCCTTTTAGGGTGCCATTTCAGTAGCTATGACTAAATAAACGTTGTTCTTTAAACAAGGAACCAAAAGCTTAATCCATACTAAATCCTTACTAATATTATAAATGCGAAAGTGTGTCTGTCTGTCTGTCTGTCGGTCTGCTGCCTTTTCACGGCCCAACAATTTAACCGATTCTGACGAAATTTGGTACAGGGTTAGCTTATATCCCGTGGACGGACATAGGCTATTTTTTATCCCGGAAAATCAACGAGTTCCCTCGGGATTATCAAAAACCCATCCGCTTAGCCGATTTTTATGAAAGATACCGAGATAGCTTGCGTCCCTGTAATTGATATAGGCAACTTTTTATCCCAGAAAATCAAACAGTCCCACTGGATCTTTAATAACCTAAATCCACGCGGACGAAGTCGCGGGCATCCTCTAGTTTGCTATAATCCGCTCAACCAGACAAATCTGTATGATGCAATATGCACCGCCCGCCCTCCCACTCCTAAACACGTTGTTCTTTACCTCAAGTTTACGACTTCGAGGAAGCAGATAGAAATGATTGGGTGCATCATGTAACTGGCCTTACAAAATTGTAGCATCACCTTATTGGTCTATCTATTTCAACAAATAAATAGATTTTGTTCGTGACCATGAATTAAAAGACCTTGTCCCATATCTACAGCTTGTATAGATGATGACGATGATGACAAACTCAAGCTTAACATAGTATGACATACCTATAGTGTTTATTATGTATGTCATGAGTTATGACAGTTAGGGGTTTGCGTTTTTCTTGCAGGTGTTCCGTTGTAAGATTTTAAATGAATATAGTGCCCATGAAATTGCACCTTAACATTGTCCTCGTGACTCGCAAGAAAACGCTAACTGTCCCACCAGAGGCTTTGTTTCGTTCATTCGTAAGGCAAATATTGGGGCCGGCTTATTCAGGCCGTTTGCAAACACTCCTCTACTGGGTGGCGGACAACAATGAGCTTCTAAGAAGTTCCGTGACAACACTCCAAATATAGTGATTATGCCCTAATTGTATGCACCTGGGTGGACCCTTATTTAGTTTTTAGCATGGACGACATCTTTAAGGAAGTGAGTTTAATTGATGACCACTCATTATGCGTGTTTGACAAGACGCGAACAATATTTTAGTCTGTGTGGTTTGAGATGAGCAGCTGATTGAAACAGTGGGGTATTAAGTAAGAAATAGCCTATGTTTCAGCTTTTAATATGACATTTATGACCCCATACCTATCAACAAAAAAAAAATGGTCTGCAGTCTTTAACAATCTGCTGCAAGACTATGTGTATTCCCAGTATAAATGAGTATAAATGTACAGCTACTAGAAATATTATGATGATCACGCTCCTAACATACCTAAATAGTGATTATCCTCTAATGTACGCACCTGGGTGGACCCTTATTTAGTTTTTAGCATGGACAACATCTTTAAGGAAGTGAGTTTAATTGATGACCACTCATTGTGCGTGTTTGACAAGACGAACAATATTTTAGTCTGTGTGGTTCGAGATGAGCAGCTGATTGAAACAGTGGGGTATCTAAGTAAGCAATATCCTATGTTTCAGCTTTTAATATGACATTTATGACCCAATACCTATCAAAAAAAAATGGTCTGCAGTCTTAAACAATCTGCTGCAAGACTGTGTTTTCCCAGTATAAAAGAGTATAAATGTACAGCTACTAGAAATATTATGATGATCACACTCCTAACATACCTAAATAGTGATTATCCTCTAATGTATGCACCTGGGTGGACCCTTATTTAGTTTTTAGCATGGACGACATCTTTAAGGAAGTGAGTTTAATTGATGACCACTCATTGTGCGTGTTTGACAAGACACGAACAATATTTTAGTCTGTGTGGTTTGAGATGAGCAGCTGATTGAAACAGTGGGGTATCTATGTAAGATATAGCCTATGTTTCAGCTTTTAATATGACATTTATTACCCCATACCTATTGAAAAAATGGTCTGCAGTCTTTAACAATCTGCTGCAAGATTGTGTATTCCCAGTATAAATGAGTATAAATGTACAGCTACTAGAAATATTATGATGATCACACTCCTAACATACCTAAATAGTGATTATCCTCTAATGTATGCACCTGGGTGGACCCTTATTTAGTTTTTAGCACGGACGACATCTTTAAGGAAGTGAGTTTAATTGATGACCACTCATTGTGCGTGTTTGACAAGACGCGAACAATATTTTAGTCTGTGTGGTTTGAGATGAGCAGCTGATTGAAACAGTGGGGTATCTAAGTAAGATATACTTAATAGATAGATGGCAAATTATTTGACGATTCAAAAGCACTTGTAAAAGTTTATTTGAATAAAAATCTATTCTATTCTATTCTATTCTATTCTATAGCCTATGTTTCAGCTTTTAATATGACATTTATGACCACATACATATAGAAAAAAAATGGTCTGCAGTCTTTAACAATCTGCTGCAAGACTGTGTATTCCCAGTAGGTATAAATGAGTATAAATGTACAGCTACTACAAATATTATGATGATCACACTCCAAGCATACCATTTATAGCCATACAATTAGGGCATAATCACAATTAGGGAATTGTATGCACCTGGGTGGACCCTTATTTAGTTTTTAGCACGGACGACATCTTTAAGGAAGTTAGTTTAATGATGACCATTCATTGTACGTGTTTGTAACCTTCGTAATACATAGTTAATCCGACCCAAGTTCCGATGCGAAAAAATATTCAAGTAAGGAACTATGTAGTTTCTTCACACACTACTAGAATTTCATCATTAGTTTGCCTCAAAGGCTTTTCATAACTGCTTTTACCCACCAAATCAATATCGTTATTAACCGTTGTATTTATATTTTCTTGTATGACTTTACCTAGTTATGTATTTACTTAAACCTATTTATATAAATAAGCCAACTACTCCGAACAACCAAAAACCTAGCGTCCAATATTCATGTATAATATTTGTTGCCTCTAGCACAATGAATACAAACCTCTTCTATACGTCTCAAGGTAACAAGAAAGATACCTTTTGTGTCCTCGAAAATCTCAACAATGACATCGGCCTATCCTTTCTGGCCAATGTTTGGTTAGCTGCATACCTATTGTCGGCTCGGAAATCAATTTTCGATAATTGTCATTTATTATGAAATAAATATGATGCTTTATTCGTTCCCCTTTTATACTAAAAGGAAGCCTCCAAAAGGCGATCAAGTTTTTCAATCCTCTATTCAATTTAGGGTATTCAGCGTAAATAATTTTCTATATTTTGCGCAGAAAATCATCCGCGCGTGTAAAAATTGCATTAAATATAAGGAAGGTCTTGTATGACGTTTGACAATAATTATATGAATGGAGACCATACCTTGGAGGATATTAGGCGGAACTCGAAATGTAATGTGACGTCAAAGAATGTTTTCTCAGCTTATGAGCAGATGTTGAAAACAAGCACTTACATTCAATTTTACATCATTTATCAAACAAAATAGATGTAATAGAATCATGTGAAGATATCTTATTATAAGAGCAAGACAAAGCATGTTAAGCAGCATCTTAGTAGTGTTTTCTTTTATTCAAATGTATTATAACTTTTACTATGAGCATTATCGTCTAATATCTCATTTAGGAGTCATTTAATGTGGACAAAATCACTTTTCTTTTATTTATATATAATATTGAAGAGCAATATTTATATTGATATAGAATTAAGACTAATGAGTAATGAGGAATGTTCAAAATAGTTTTGTATCTTACTAACGTAGGTAGGTATACCACTATACGTAGGTACTTCTTTTTTTTACCTAAGTACAATATTATTATTTTAATAAAATATAGGGGAAGTTTAGCTGTTAGTTCATTGATTTTATTGGCATTTTAGATATTTTGTGGTCATGATAATATGTATATGTATAATAGCAACATTATAATAGTAAATAGCAGCTGCATAGGTAGATATACTCTATTCAAAATCCACTCATACATTCATCACATGTTTATCACATCTTTTATTATGTATCTTTACTATAAATTATAATAAAATGTAGGAAATTCAATAAAATTCCTCGGTCGAATGAGCAAACGCGTTAAAATTGGCTTTTAAAGTGAATTTGTCTCCATTTAAAATACTAAAAGGGCCATTAAATTGCTCTTTGTCGGCCATTGATTTGTAGTTGACTGTAACGAATGACTATACAGGGTGTTTAACATAACCACGTTTATCCGTTTAATTTATCTCTTCCGTTAGTAAATAGGAGGGTTAATAACAGCCTCTTATATTGCTGGACAGGATTCCTTTCTTACTCGTAGAAGCAATACAAAATTCCCCCCAGGAGATGCCAGTTTCCTATGTATGTGTTTTGCCAAAGCAAATAAATAATACATTACATAAATTAAATTAGGTACGTACCTATAATAGTGTGTATTATATATTATAAAAACATCTGTTTCAAGAAACTATTTTCTACGTAAATTAGATTAGGTCCTACCTATAATATCTTAGCGTGAGTATGCACCAAAAAACATTAAACTTGTGAATGTTTTATGTAGGTATGTGCCGAATATCATAGCTTGTTTTTTTAATTGCAGAAAATCGGGTAATTTCTCTGACAAATTCCAAAATTTAATTGACATGTCAAACTCTTCAACAAATAACGCGACGCTTCAAACGCAGTTCGATACATTAACAGAGCTTTCAATATGTTTTATGCAAATGTTTCGTCAGTACAAACTGCAAATTCACGCTTGGTAAAATAATTCGTAAACTCAACCAAATCAAAACTTCATTTTGTGAACACCTTGTATTGTAGAATTCGTTAACCAAAAGCGTCAAGCGATTAAATTTGACAAAGGGGACATAATAACATCAATAGCAGATGACTCGAATCTTAGATTATAATAATGTGTTTTCGCTTCGAAAAATCCTTTAGGTTAACGATATTTAGCGTAAAGATATATTAGATACTTTATAATAACGATGTTATTATCAAATCTTAAAGACCTTTGCATTTTCATTTCTTTGTAAAGTTAAGAATTATTATTGTAGTTTATTTAAAAGTTCCTTCTTAATTTAAACTTAGTTAGGTACCTACAGCATGCATACTTCATAAAAATGCATTGAAATGGTTTTCTAAATAATGATAATTTAAAAAAGCATGACTGCCATGCCAAAAAACGAACTGAGAAGTAAAAAAAAGAATTGTTATAATTAAAGAAATAACACACACATTCAACACATTTGAAAATGGTACCATACAGCCGCCACAATGTTTTTTTTTTTTTAATTTATAGCCAGTGGCACTCATTCTAAATATACTTAGGTACCCCATACATCTAAATCTGGTCAGGCATTTAGAAGTTACCTAGAACAAAAAAGCCCACTTTCATGAACCCTGAAAATATTACAATCCTATTGGGGCAGTCGTATAAAACTGCCTCTTATTTACACAAGCCTATTGACTCCAAAATTATTATTAGAAGGTATCTTTTCCATCCAAGTATCTTTTTATGGATACTTACTTTTTACTTTTTTTTCATGGGTTTTTACTTTTTTATGGTTTTTTATTCAGGCAAAATTTTAAATTTTAATTCACAATGAGTAATATTAAAACAATACTATTTTCTGTCTGTTGATTTAATTAATTATTTTTCCCTACTTAGGTAGGTACTTACTTTTATATATCTCTGTGGCTGACTATTATGTATTTTCATTTCACAGATAATAGTGGCCAAACCGAAAACAATACAAGACGTTATAAAAAATATTATGTTTGGGACATCCAATTTATATGGCGTGAATAGCCGTCCACGTGTTTCATTGATTTGGACCCATTGTGTCTGCCCGTATTGGATTAGACCCTCTCAAAGCCCTGATAACATCTTCTTTCATACTCGAGATCTGAGATAAAAATGTGAGATCTGAAGATAAGAGCACTGTAGACCAGAAGCCAGTGGTAAGTTTTCTTAAGAATTAAACCCACTAAACTATCTATCTCTCGCTGGGCATAGTTTCCTTATTCCTAAGGGTTGTGACTCTTTTCCTTAAACCGCATAATAGTGGGCATTTTCTTGGGATAATAATGTAGTGGGTCCCCAGGTCCTTTCGCAGGCGACTTACTACAACGAGATGTCTATGAATCCAACAGATAAGTTATGAGATTCTTCACATATTACGAAGACCTGTCAAACATTCACATGTTTAATGTTTTTAGGTGTGAACTCACATTTACGAGTACATAATTTACCTTCAACTGTCTCCTAGCCTATAAGACTCCAGGTTTAAAGAGACTGCACGTTAAAGTTGAGAGTCCGTTTTGGCTTGTTTCGCGACGGCTGTCAAGTATTTGTGTCAATCAATACGTTTTTGTATTTACGGTTTTTACCCTACAGTGCGTAACATTTTAGAATGGGCATCCCGCTGTTTTCAAGAATGAAGTGTACTTAGTATTTTTTGACTAATACCTATCACCTCTCCTCTCTCACTCACTTGTACATACTCATATTCCTAATTCAGCGAAATATCACTATCTGATACATTAAACCCAAGAACAACCTTCCTAAAAGCTCTGCATTTAACAAAAGGAAGTGTTCTTGACCAAACAATTTACCCGTACCGCCCTAGAGCTGTTACGTATTCCAGGCGTGATAGGGCGGGGCGCGCGATACCTAGGGCGGGACGAAGCTATATTATTTGGTTTGTAACAATTTGTGTGATTAATAACATAGGCGGACACTTACACTCGAGAATTTTAGCACCTGCTTAGTGATTATCATTTAGGTATAAGAATTATTTGGACCGAAATTATACTTATTACGGTGCCTGTCTGCACTTAAAAATATCGCTGATATTATAAATCAGACTCTCTCAACCTCAAATCTGCGAATGTACTTAAGGCTTTAAATTGGATGTATTAATCTAAATGACGCTCGCCACTTTATTCGCTTGCAATTAAGGATTTTAATAATCCCATGGGAAACTTTCCAAAATAAAAAGGAGCTTATGTCTGTCATGGGATGCAAGCTTTCTATGAAACCAAGTTTCGTTGAAATGGGTAAACGGATGGGCCTTGAAATGCCGGCAGATAGACAGACAGATAGAGACACTTTCGCATATTGTAGTATATACCTAAATATAATATAAGGTATAGTATGGATTTTATTTGAAAAATATGGAAAAGTAAACCGTTCGTTGGACGTTGGCGAAATATTATTATAGCTATGAATTTATAGAAAAACAACCACAGTGAAAATGTGCTTTTTATTACACACCGCTTTTACAGGTATTTCTATACATCTTTTAAGATTAGGTGTAAAAGAGTTCAACGCTGCGCTATGAAAATGTATAATTATTTATTTACCTACTTATTGTTACTTATCTTTACTCACAGATCACGTGTGAGGTTGGTGTGAATTCTCACACAGCTAATTGATGTATATTTTGTAACAAAAAAAGATACTTTTTAGGGAATCCGTCTGTATCTACGTAAATTTAATATATTTATAGTTTTTTTATCTCTAACGACATTGCTAACGACTCTTGAAACTCCTGCTGATCTGACCGAGTGACTTGAAGCGTAAAAGGCGGAGCGAAAGAAAGCAAGGCGGAGATCAGTTAAGAATTATAACGAGTTTGTAGAATTCCTCCAATTTGTGAGATTGATTGCTTGGGCGGGTACCTACTTTGTAGTTTTGTACTGATTCTAGATGACTTTGCGTTTTGTATTCTTGACAGAGCGACCAGCTGCTGTGCCTAATCGCAAATTGTGCCCGAATTCTTTTTAATATTTCTACCTAAGTGGTTACACTTACTTAGGTAGAAACAATGACTTTCTAAGCATGCTTAGAAAGTCATTGGGTAGAAATAAAAAAAAGCAGGATGGTATTTATAATGTCATATTTTTTTATGTTACAAAATATATACCTTTATATTGTTTATCGTTTTGAGGAACTATGTATTATGGTTAGTATAATAATTTTAGGGTTCCGTACCTCAAAAAGAAAAACGGAACCCTTATAGGATCACTTTGTTGTCCGTCTGTCTGTATGTCTGTCTGTCCGTCCGTCCGTCCATCGTGTCTGGCAAGAAAACCCATAGGGTACTTCCGGTTGACCTAGAACCACGAAATTTACCTACGGAACCCTTCGTATGCGAGCCCAACTCGCCCTTGACCAGTTTTTATGTATACTTTTTCTTATGTAATAATAGATTTGGTTCATGATTTCTTTTTGGAATAAAAGGTTTGTCAAAATTCAATTAAGCTCTACTATGAAGACCTATAAGATGCAACAAAAGTTCACTTTACCTACTTGTTGCGAGAATAAGGTTAAAATAAACTTAGGTAATTTTTAATACATATTTTTACATATTCCTAAATGAATATCATCTTCGTATCAATAATCCCCTAATGCCTACTTAGATATTATATCTAACCAATATTCAGAATTATAATACTCGTCGCGTAAGCACCCTCAAAACTGATCGTCTAAATATTGAAAATAGAATTAAATGCATTAGTTTCATACAATATCCTACGGAACAATATAAAAACTGCATCACAAAAGACTCTATTTATCGTCTCTCATATTATAAATGTGTAAAACCATTTAAATAGCGAAGTATCAATAGTTGAATGTTTCTTTATGTTATGGTGAACCAACTTGGCCGTGATGTTTCACGCGCATTTTACTTTTGGAAACTATTCTACAACATTTTTCACCAAATCACTACAAACAAAAATCAACCCTATTAATATAAAATAAAACAGAAATTGCAACGTATTTTTCTAAAAGTTTAGACGAGAACGTATAATTAAAAATCAACTTTAAGCTTTAAAGTTTTGAGTTCGATTTTGAATGAGGTGTCTTGTTTGTAAGGATTTTTAATCGCTCCTGTGTCATAAGAAGGCTTTTATAAGGCAGCTAAAGGTATGTGTATTGTTGATAATCATTGAAGCAAACACTTGTTATTTTAAGAGATCATCCAACTTTAAAGCTTTACATTGGGAGTCTTTTCAATGAATATAATGTATTATTTATAGGGCACACTTGGAAGGCATATTCGGGGCACATTGTAAGGACACGACAACTGAGTTTGTCGGTGGTATATCAATCAGCACAATTTATTTCATGACAATTGGTTCCCAGATATTGTTCGGTTATAGATATTACTTCTCTAGATTTAGTGCACATTTTAGTTGAGAGGATAGTGCTTTATGTCCTACCAGATGACGCCCACGCCACGTTTTCGTCCGCATAAGTTTCGGTTTTTTTTAATCCCGTGGGAACACATAGATTTTCCGGGATAAAAAATAGTCTCTATCTATCCGTTTCCGGAATGATGCCCATAGCTTATTTGGCGTGGATTTAGAGAGACAGATATACTTTCTCATTTATAATAATACTAGAGGATGCCCGCGGCTTCGCCCGCGTAGATTTCGGTTTTTAAAATCCCGTGGGAACTCTTTGATTTTCCGGGATAAAAAGTAGCCTATGTCCTTCCCCGGGATGTATCCCATGTCTGTACCTTTCATTCAAATCGGTTCAGCGGTTGGGCCGTGAAAACGTAGCAGACAGACAGACAGACAGACAGACAGACACACTTTCGCATTTATAATATTAGTATGGATTAGTATGGATGGTATACAATACATAAAGGTAGGTAGATAAAGGTAAAGATAGAAAGGTAGGTACATAAAGATAAAAGTATAACCTAGGGACCAATCTAGATCAAATCTCAAACAGAAGCTGCAGTTAGTTTGTGTTTAGTTTATTGGTTGTTTTACCTGAATAAAGTAAGGTCTACCGACACCCAAAATATCCGATAAATACTTAGCTTATAAATAAATAAATGACGATTGATAAGTGACGAGCATATCGTCATTTAATAAAATTCAAAATCCATTGAAGGATAATATTATGAAAAATAAACGACCCCATAAGATTTCAAAATTCAAAATTACAAAAGGACATACCTACTGCAAAAAATCCCTGATACAAAATTTGAAAATGGAACAGTTTTTTCAACCACCTTATTAGGTTATTCGTTATTTATTAATGCCCTTGTCACAAAATAACAAAAAAGGCTTTGGAGGCGAAAAAATAGCTGCCAACGCGGACGCTAATCTGTCAAACCCCGAAGTCATTGTGAAAAAGGATCGTAGTAATACTTAGTAACCATTAAATAAATTTAGATAAAAAGTTTTTGAAAAAAAAAATGTCCGTAGACGAACCACTTTTAAATATTTGTGCGCATATGGCTTCCGGCTATTTCGAGTGGGTTATGCTAAAAAATCTGAAGATCCTTTTTAGTACAAAAATATAGAATAGGTTATTTATGATTGATTTAAAGGAAACAAATGACATAGTACTACTACCTTGAATGTGAATTTAGAATGGGCGAGTTGAATAGGTCCTCAGCATATTGTTCCATTTGGGCTTTTTGAGAATTTGAGAGGATTATTATACATACATAGTACATACATTCTGAAATTCTCTTGATTTAATTCACCTATATTATTAATTATATTTAATTCAAAATTATTACTAATCTAGGTATATTCATACTAATGAGTATCAACCTATAAAATATGTGAAAGTGTGTCTACCTGTCTGAGATACCTTGTCACGGTGCAACTATCAACCGATCATGGTGAAAGCACAGAATTAGACAAAAGATACTTCTTATCCCATATTTATTATGATGAAATATCATATTCCCAAAGAAAAGAACTATCTAAAATTCTTATAGATTTTACCACAACATTAAAATTACTGTCTTAAAAATGGCCATTTTCAAGATAAATAAAATTATAATTATTTTGAAAATGGTTATCAGAAAGATAAGGCTTTGAGCTACCTGAGTTTCGCGGATGCTTGTAATATTTCTAATGTTCTACTAACTCATTAGTAGCTTACTGCTCCCCAACTCACTGTTAGTGAAGGAGTGTGGAATTTCGCGTATACCTAAATCACTACCCATATTGTAAATGCGAGAGGGTGTTTGTTTGTTTCTTTACTGGTTGGACCTGTGGTTTTTTGCATATATGTAGTTAAAGTCCTGGAAAGTGACATACCTAAGTACTTAAACTACATTTTATCTCGAAAAATCAAAGAGTTCCCTCTGAATTTTAATCTAATGGTCAATTTTTAATTTAGTTGAAAATTATAAAAACTTGCACTAAATTTTTATTTTTTAATAACCTCTATAATTCTCCCATAACAAACTTGATATTTAGAAAATATTAATGTAAAGATTAACAAGAATCAAACCATAATGGATAGATGAATTTAATTGTACGTGGATGTTGAAATACAGAATTTTCACGCGTTTTTAAAAGTAATGAATCCTTAAATCATTATTTACTACCACAATAATAGGAACTAAGTGTTGCTTCGTTGCATATGAAAAAAGACAGATTTAACGCGTTTCACGAAACGACACAAAGGAATCCTTAGTGCCATCTCAGAGCAATAAAAGGGTACAAAACTTAGAAGTGTTGTGGGCTCGAGCACAAAACAAAATAAGGTAGCGCGTCTAATACACGAACCGTAAACGCTTATTTGCAGGCCTATTGACGATCTAAGACCGTAAAACAGAAACAGGGTTTTTCACGATCACGTAGTTCTAACGTCAAAGGACCCGAAGGACCATTCAAGAACCGTAAAATGGGTGCCTTTGCGAAAGGACTACGATACAAAGTTCCGCATTGTATTTAGTTCCATTCTATCAGTCCAAAAACCGACAAAGAGTTCCGTAAAGCTGTAAAAACAATCCTAAAAGGTTTGAGTTCCCGAACGTAATCCTTTTCAAAGTGCACCGCCATGCACGTTCTATTTTCAAAACAGTAGAAAATCCTTCTTCGATATCAATTTACCGCCTGAGCTACTTCATTCTGTGTTCCTTTTTTGAAATTCAATTCGGATTTTTTTTTAATAAAGCAACGGGTTAGCACCTTTGGATTTGGAATGTGTTTAGAATGTGAATACAGTAAAACAGGGCATGCACATTTTTTTTATAAAAAAAATTAACAGCTATAACAGACTTTGTTCGTAACAAACCTATCATTCTTTTATTTTACTAATGCATTTTTATCATCGGACAGGTTTTTACTTTTTTAGGCAAAGATCGAAAACCATACAGCCTATATTTCTTTTCTACTACATCGGAATACAAAAGGATTGCTTAACTCTGCCAAAATAATACACCTGAATAAAAAATACAGAAACATATCAAATTTTAGTACGCAAACCTATAAAGGTCTAAGGTCTAAAAGGCCTGACACCATTTTGTCAGAACAATCGGGAAGACGGAACCTTAGATCGGAATGCACAATCGGACCACGCCCACAAGTGCACTATTCTGTACGTACAATTAGAAGCCTCATACAACGGTTTACGGAATTTCGCATCTGGTATTGGACAATGAGCTTCCTGTTCGGATTATGAGATACGGATCGCGTATCGCCTTCGGGATATTTTTATCTCGATGTTGTATTATGGGGCAAATTGATTGATGATTTCACGTGTACGTAAATACATGTCTTTTTATTTATTATTATTGCGAGCGAAAATTATTACGCTTACTAATTATGCCCTTCTTCTATTCTGTCCAAATCGATGGTAGATTGATGATTCTTATGAAGATTTTAAAATGCCTTGTTATCAATGTGTAAAGCTCAAACAGACATGTGGCCTAGATGTGACGACGCAAATCAATTGATTGCCATTGTTAAAAGCAACGTTGAACCTAGTCAGGAACTGGATAGGTGACCGACTTCAGATTTCCGGGTATTATCGCTAATATGAATAGTTCTCGTAGTCGAATTGTATGCGGACGATAGGTGATATAATTATTATCGCATGAAAAATCCTATCAATATACCTACAATATGTAATTAATGAAACGGGGGCACAACCCTTAGCACAAACAGATGGATCTAGACTGAAACATGGGAATTTGCTTTTGGTTTTCATAGCCGTATCATATTGGTTATAAGATAGACCCCGTATTATATATAGAATACCCCGTAATATATAGAATTCAAAAATTCAAAAATTCTACTCGAACAAAACCCGGGGCGCGTGAGTTTTTAATTAAGTATTTACTAAAATTATTTGATAAACGTCCTACTTATAATCACGAAAATCAAAAGGAAGTATCGAATTACCTAGCTATTTGTCCATATCCAAACACGAGCGAATAGACCACCCTAATCCATTTCCCGTGCAAAAATTCTCAAAATTCCTTAAACTTTCGAGAACTTCACGGCCTAATTATGAAAAATAAGACATACTTTACAGTCCGCTATTCATTTAACACGTGCTGGGGTTATTTTTTCATCCCCCAAGTTCCTACATTCCCGTAAATATTAATTTTGGGGCGCAAAAAATACTAATTGCTTTTTGTAAGTCGTCAAAGGTTTTTGCGAGACGGTTCATAGGTCTGTCTGTCGAGACGTGGGCTTTGTCAGAGAAAAGTGTCAAATTACGTGGCACGAGATGGGAGATAAACTAGGGTTGACGGACGTTGTTTATGGGGGTCCGGGTTTTGGAAACTTATTTTGTTTTAATTTGGTTTCTCTGTGTCAAAGGAATTAGAAAAAACAACTATGTAGTTAGGAACCTTTTTATACATTTTACTGTAACATTTATTAAGGATCAAAATTTTAAGAAAATTCGTGATTGTTTGGTTTTGGTTAATTTCGAACTTCAATGAATGTGCATCATAACTGTGATGTGCATAGTCAACAAAATTCGAATGAATAAATTTCTGATGTGGAGAATATTTTAAAGATTTAGTTCATTAGACATTTTTCATCAGATGAAAATTCTATCAAGATAAACCTTATTCGGAAACGTAATGCCGTATGTATGAGAAGCTATTGATAGGTTCATATATAAAATTATGTATATCGAACAATTCAATATAATCAAAATCTTCTTAAAATAGGTTTATAGGATAGATAAGTACATACGAGCAAAAACATAAAGTTATTCAATTTTATAAAAACCACGAGGAAACTATAAATTTTACAACATTAATAACCGCTCTATCAATTATAGATTATTAAAATGAAATTATTAGTTAATAAATTGAGATTTATGTGACAGCCCTATCGGAATACGGAGATCGTACTTTTTTTGCGGGCACCATTTTTAGTTTTTCGTGAAGATTTTGCTCTAAGATAATAAATTATAAAGCATCTTCAAACGTTTTAAGTGCCTAGTATCATTCAACGCCAAATAAGTCGTATTATTAAGTGATAAGGATGAAATTGGTAATGCTTGCGTGTTTCGTTAATACAAAATTTAATGGGCCCTAAAACCCATAGGCAACTAAACGGAAAGAAGCGGTAGATAAAACGCCGACAAGTTGGAGAAATATTTCCAAAATATTTGTAAGTTAGGCCGCGGAACAGGGGCGGGTGGTATGCGTATACGCAATAAAAGAATTTATTTTTTGGAATGATATTTCTTACAAATCGAACAAAGTCGAATTCTGATCACGTTAGAATGGAATTATATATAGATAATATTTGGCGAACCACATCATATTAAGTACATATCATACACATGTATGAATGTGTCTCAAAGACAGTGGCGGCTCAATGTTCCTTTTTCCTTCCTTCTTTATTCATTCATTCATTCATTCAACTTCGTCCACGTGGATTAAGGATTTTATGCCCACTACATAAATATAAGATAAAGACAAAGACTTTATTAAAACTTACTCCTTATTTTTACGAGCAAAGACCCAAACTATAGTAATACTAAACTTATAAACAAATAATTGCACCGTCACACCATGCATCCACTTTTTACAGGTAGGTACAAAATATAAATCTTTTATTAAAACATCCTTACAAGATAACTTCATAGAAAAAGCTTAAATATTTTTGTAAGAACGTAAAGGAAATTAATTCACGCGTGAATTTTACATTCGTGGGTCAAATAAAACGAATTGTTAAGGTTTATACAATTCCCTTTCTTAGGTATAGTTTGTTGTATTGTAACTCTACACCCACGGACCGGAGATCGTATCTAGCAGATAAAGCGGGTTTGGGATTCGCCCCATTTGGTGTCGTACCTTTATTGGGCATTATTGCTTTTAGTATAAAATGTTTATTATACATTCTATAATGTTTAATGATAAAGGATTCTTAAAGTACTTATACAAAAAAAAATAGGAATTATTTGACAGTATTTTGAATGCTTTTTTCCCCTATGTCATCGTAGAAATGTAGAGATTCGTAGAAGAACCAGAGAACGAAGCGAAAATACCTAGCAACAGCAGGGCATACAGTTGGAACACCGATAGACGTTAAGAGCTAAGCTGCTAGAATAGCGACTTCGCATTGGAAAGCGCTGTGTTGGCAGACCTCTCGCTAGTTAAGGAGATGGCACCCAACTTCAAGATTCAAGTGGCGCAAGAAGTTGACTTGGTAGGTACTTACCTGGCACAGACGACGTAGGTAGGTACATAAACCGAGTATGGCATTAGTTACACATAAGAGATGTGGCATCACATAGAAAGGGTATAAATACTATGTGTCTACATTACCTCTATTATAACGTACTTCATCGTTCCAACAGCGTCTGGAAGCTGTATACGAAAACCATGAAATAATTTATTAAAAAAATTCTAATCACGTTATTTTCCATGATGTGACGAATCTTAGAGTGAAGCCACATGATGCGTTGCGGTGGCAGTGCCGCTGTATCATCCTAGTAGATAGAAACCGCTGTACCATGCTACATGATGCGTCACAACGTCGTGCGGCGCCGCACCGCACGCTCAACGGATTTGGGGCCAGAGAGACGAGGGATGGTGCGTTGCAACGCCATACTTTTTGCTGGAACGGCAACGCAATGCCCGTGTGGCATCAAGTACTTAGGTATATTAGGTAATATATGCACAGCGATGCGGCGCCGCAACGCAACGGAAACGCATCGTGTGGTGTGGCCACACGGTGTGGACTCAGTCTTAAATCCGATACAATACAAATATTATGTCGTCATTGTCACGCAGGATGTTCGATAAACACAATAATTGTTGCGATACACAATATTTGCGAGGAATATTGATAAACATCGTAATCCTTGATCCTTGATGCTACGAGCATTCGCGTCAAGTGTACCGTGACAAGATTATCATATTGTGCAAATGTATAAGAATAGGGCTTTCTTTGAAGTTTTGTTTGGGCTTGAACCTTTGAGATTGAACCTTTTTCTAAAGGTATACTGTTTTCAGATAAAAAGATATGCCACATGAAATTGAAATGTTATCTCTAAATAGAAAAGTGCTGACTCACTGATTGATGCAGACACTTTGCACAGAGGTACCATTTATAATGTAGACAACGCATAAGGGAATAATTTCCACGGAAATAAAGAAGTATCTTTTTTCCCCGAGCGAAGCCTCGGGTAGTCGTTAGTAACATAAATAAAAAGTGCAATAAGTATTTGACTAAATTTTGTCTAGAAAAATATATTCAAAGCTCAACCGTTTCGCAATGTAAACTCCAGCAAAATAGTATCCTGTACAATTTAGCAAACGCAAATAAACTTTAGGTATTTAATTTCATATCCAAGTGACCAGAATTTTCCGGGTACCTACTCGACTCGGAAAGGAAGAATTGGAAAACGGTTTGTTTTTTGTTTATATATGACGAGCTTGGAATTTCTTTAACTAAATTTTCATTTTTTTAATTTGATAAAATAAGTGTTACTAAATTAACACGGTATACATTTTTCCAATGCAGTTAATTGCACCTAATATTTTCTCAAAGGCGTAAGCTTGAAATTTTATAAATCTTAAGTAGAGAAGTGTAAAATAGGTAGTTAGGTACTTGTAAGTTGTAGTAGCCAGGTTCGCATATCATTCCAATGCAGTTGGTTAGTTATTTTCAGAGTTTCATAGACCCACACCAAGATAAGGATTCTCGAATAATTAAAATCAATTTATCACCATGCAAAAGAAATTCATCCATAGCAGACAACACCAGCTAAACAAACATTACGTCACGGATTCTGACGAAGGATTCCACTAATCGTCGAATCCCCGGAGCTCGTTAAAACTAAATTATACAACCCGAGAGAGCGCTAACTAATCAAATTAAAGTTAGTACGAATGTCTCTGTCAACGCTGACGCGACACGCGTGTGAGATCCCCTGATGATATATTATTTTATTCACGGAATATTTTAAAAGTTACGGCTTCAGACGTCGAATACTAATGATGCTGGATATTTATGAAATCCCCATAAAAAATGTGGAGGAATACGAAATGAAGCAAATGAAAAATTACCTATAGAGCGTTATGAAAAGTTATAGGACCATAATTTTTATGTCTTTATGTCGGTTCTAAAAATAATTATGTGTACTATAAAAACAATAAAAGATATGACAATGCAGTTGTCATATGCGCATGAGTTGGGCGGTGTTGTTCGTTATTAAACATTATCTGAAGGATTTTTTATTGAAACTCGGTAAGCTTCCACCTCACACAGATCCCAAAACCACTCGACGTAAGTTTCGCCTCAACACCAGAGTATCCTCAGTGGCTGGCTTTTCCTACATGTTTAGCAGTAGGGGGGCGGGCGGTGCATATCGATGCATCATACAGATTTGTATGGTTTAGTGGATCATAGTAAATTAAGCTGTTGGTTCCTTGTATATCGTTGACTTCCGCAAAATAACGCCTGCTTCTGTACAACAAGAACGTTTCTTAGGTAAGGATGCAAACCCTTCGACTGTTCCACAGCGAAATAAAGTAGACATCGTCATCATCACAGCCTATCAGTATTCGTAGCGCACTCTCCATTATTGTGTCAATAAGTTCCTGAGTCTATTGTCTACGGTTAGTTGCATACAAACTAAGCTATGCATTTCATTGAAATTGATCCCTGCATTTGTAAACAAGGCGATGTTTACCACGTGCCGATGCTAGATAGCATTGTTACGTGACAGGGATAGTTCCTGCGGGAGACCATTTTACTGTCGGTTTTTTAGCCATGCTTATATATTGCTAGCTGATGCCCGCGACTTCGTTCCTGTGGATGGTAGCAGGTTTTTAAAAATCCCGTGGGAACTCATTGATTTTCCGGGATAAAAAGTAGCTTATTTTAGACTTAATTTATCTAAATATCAACCAATCAAACTCAATGCATTTTGTAGACACGTTCTAAAAACTAATATTTAGTTTTTGTGGTTTGCCAGATTTCTGTTAAAATATCTAGTTTTAAAGTTACATGGGTTTTAAGATTTATAGGTATCTAAGCATGTACCTAAATAAATCCTTTAATAATAACGAATTTTTGATAAAAATAAAGACTCGAACTCCCGTTCAGTGTATAAAGTTAGACACCCACAACCATTTATTTCTTGTTTTTAACCCCCGACCCAAAAAGAGGGGTGTTATAAGTTTGACGTGTGTATCTGTGTATCTGTGTATCTGTGTGTCTGTGTATCTGTGTATCTGTCTGTGGCACCGTAGTGCCTAAACTAATGAACCGATTTTAATTTAGTTTTTTTTGTTTGAAAGGTGGCTTGATCGAGAGTGTTCTTAGCTATAATCCAAGAAAATCGGTTCAGCCGTTTGAAAGTTATCAGCTCTTTTCTAGTTACTGTAACCTTCACTTGTCGGGGGTGTTTTAAATTTTTAATTTACACTTGTCCATAATAATTTCATCCTAAAAATATGTATTGCTATTGGCTGGTTAGATACGTATTTCATCAACTCTAATCCAATAATCCTCATCCCAAGTGAATCAGTGTATTCAAACATCCGTCCCATAATGAATAGTTTAAAAACACTCGGGCGATTTACGTATCAACTGTGAAAACAAGGACTCACCATCGATCATCTCGGATCGGACTTGGCTCTAGGGAGCTGCAAAAATTATCGATTCTTATCGATACTGGAATTTTTATGTAAGTATATCGATAGTTTATTTACGGTTTCGTACCTACCTAACTCCTACTCTATAACGTCTTTATAGGTCCGTTCCTAACATGACTGCTCGAAACACTGTGCCAAGGAGGTGGTCATAAAACAAAAACTTCTATAATATCCGCTCAAGTAGAACTTATAGTACCTACTACAGTTGCGTACCTACATTGTAATTTAAGACTTACAACACAGTATACCTACTTTAGTAACTTAACTAAGTACATTGTGTAGTAGCTACGTATAGGTACGTCATGTTCAATCAATGGTAAGTGTACATGATCAATTTATTTATTTATTAAATTCTACACTTTTATCGATAACACACTTTGTTGGATGTATCGAGTATCGACTCCCGGCTCAACTGCAACCCTAGCAACCGCTGCTCCATGCTATATGGTGAACCGAACCCTGCTCCGAAATTACGGGCCTAAGAAAACAAGAAAAAATTGGCTCGAAGATTTATTTAAGGGAGCGTAAAGATCTGTTTATGGTATGCGTCGGTAATTAAGGGGCGGCAGCACACGTGCGCGCGCGCCAAAAGGAACAACAAAAAATGCTATACCTGTTCCCTACTCGAGACCGACAGGTCCCGCTGACGCGCTATAGGAGGCCAGGTTCCCAAAGTTTTACTATGGTCTCCTATAAATTAACTTTGAAGGAAAACATCGTAAGGAAACATGCACACCTGACAGTTCTCCATAATATTTTAAAAGACGAGTGAAGTCGGCCAGCTTGGTAAGAAGTGGGCTCGCGATGAAATGTGATGATGATGCCGACACAAAAATAAATAGAAGTGAAGGTTTATATTATAAAATACGTTGCTATTACTCGCTAACTTTCTGTTAACTAATTGCTTGATCCTGGTAAAAATCTACTTATCAATTTTTCTAAGTATAGACAAGCGCTTGTCTGCAATCAGACCTGCTGGCAAGTGATGATTTATTTATTTATTTATTAATAAGTAAATAAATAAATGATGCAACCTAAGACGGAGCACGCTTGCCTGGAAGATGAAGGTACCTATATTAAAAGTGGAGGTAAAACGAAACTGCAAGGGCATTCCATATGTAGGCGGTTTGTATCAGAGACGAGAAGGATTCGCTTCGTACTTAGGTACCTGCGTGCCCGTGGAATTTCGACTACGTACGGGTGCAGATCTTGACGATTTTTTTGACTATGTACAAACTGAGACAGCCTAAGGTGGAGCACGCCTGCCCAGAAGGTGCCCATTCATTCTTATTTTGAAGGTACCAATATTATAGCTAGCAGACTTTCCATATTTAGCACTCTTGCTTTGCTTGAATAAATCTGTTCAATTTAATTTCTCTTCTCAAACTTTGAGCACTGCACTCTATGTCGCTCCTTAATGTTATCTTATTATGGCTAAAATGACTTCGGTGTTCAAAGATAATAGCTGTGCCGGGGTTGCGCACGGTTTTTTACCCGCTCCCTTTCAACCGAGATAATACGCCTTTTAGAGGTTGCATGCTAGATGATTTGATTTTTTCCTAGATATTTGAGAATCGTTGATTCTGACATCGAAACAGTTTCCAGTACAATCGATAGGTCTATTATATATAACTTGTTAAAATATACCTCAAATTAAATTTATACCTATAAATACTTAATAAGTGAAAAAGTTATTGGTTAAAAAAAGTTGAAAGTAAATCCCCATAAAATCAAAGGTTGGGATTTATAAATTACTACCTAAATCTCAATCAAAATCAAACCTATCAAAACAAATCATGTTTAGGTAATTATATCATAGTCATGCTTTAAAAGAAAGACGTACCTACATTTACCAATACCAAATATAATATTTATTATTTATTGTTCTCAAAATTATCTATAGTAGAATGTGAATTTTACTGACCTACTCTTACTTTAAACTAGTCTCGTAAAAAAATCCTTTAAGTATACAAGGAAGCAAAACAACGCCTGCTTCTATAATACAAAAAAATCCTTATCAAAAGGTTAGTAACGCAACCTTTGCCTCCCTCGAAGCTAGATAACTGATAACAGAGGGTTTATTGGGGTGCTAAGTGATATTTTATAATCAAAACGATAAACCTCCTACGTAATATATTTACGGAATCTTTTTATCCCGCACTTTATCACTATTATTTAGGGTGGTCATAAAAAACCTAAAAACTTCGCTTCCCATTAGTTGCTTTTGGTTCGTTTTCGGTTATATGTAAAGAGTTTTTGGGGTATAAAAAAGTGTGGATTCGATTATCTCTGTTTTTTTTTCAGTTCTGATAAAACATAGTTTGAATGTGGTTTAAACTCAAGGAAGGGTTCAAAGCGGAGAAACTGATAATAAAGCACACATTTTTTTCACTTACCACTGATACAAGAAAATAGGCTTGAATAAAGTTATGCTAAAGATATCGCTGAAATGGTGAGTCGGTGACCTCACTGGTATCGGATGGATACCTGTGAGTAATATGGATGAACTTAAGTGAGTACTTAGCCGAAAGCTGAAACACATGTAAAATCATGAAAAATCCATGCAAGAGCCTTATTTTCAGTGGACGACATCAGTTGAAACAGGAACGATGACGATACTGAAAGTAGTAGGTAATGGTAAATATGTCTTCAGTCATGCAAAGAAAAGATAGATTATCAGGCTCAAACGTGAGTATCACAGAAGAATAGATTACTACTAATAAGGGATGCAGATGGTAGTCTTTTAAGGCTAGGATTTGGATGTGGCCGATGTGGAGCCCTTCAGGCAATTACCCTCATGTCTTAAATTAAGGAGCAAAGGCTCACGCACGATGTTCCCGCCCTTAAATTATTTTCCAGGGAAACGGGCAATGACTATGTTTGGAAACGGGCTCCATTTTTGACTGCAACAATGTTAAGCCAATTGCAACATTTCAAAGGCCAAAAAACTTCGGCATTCAATACGTAAAATGTATGAAACCAATTTGAACAGTTCGTTAACCTGATACTAAAAGAGACATCGGTAATAAGCAGGCCCAAAAATAGGTGCACATAATAACCGATATTAAATACCTACATAATGAAGGAAGAAAAGGGGCTATCATAAATGGCCCTGCAACCCAGTATAACGCACGGGCCACATTTACCTTCCAATTTACAATCATTAAGACAAATCAACCCAAATGATGCCAATCGACGATAATTGGGTGTTTTTCAAGGCAAAAAAGGTGTTACAGTCGGATATTAAAGACCTGAAACGTTATAACCTCATATAAGGATCGGTACAGTAGGTATCATTTCCAGTCCAGAACATCACTTAGTGGTGAATAATCTTGGATAACGGAACTTGTGAAAATTATTTATGATGACTATAGGCTGTTTGTTACTTCGTCGAGTTCGCATTAATTTAACTCATTTTTATTGAGCTCACAAATTTTAAAATTGCACCTTTTTTAATAAAAGATAATGTACGGATCTCGCCAGAGTTCAAAAAGATTTGCGATCACTTACCTTCCTAAGAAAAGAGGCTTCTAATTTGGGAGGTTGTGAGAAGGGTTCATAGGCTGGTCGTTAAGATTTCAGCGTCCTATTCAGAAAGTCCAGGGCTCAATTCAATTTTCGCAGTTATGTGCGTTTTAATTAATTAAATATCACTTACTTTGACGGTGAAGGAAAACATCGTGAGGGAACCTGCATGCTTGAGAATTCTCCATAATACTCTTAAAGGTAGGTAAGTACTATGTGAAGGAACACATATTTCATTTACAGGAAGTCTACCAATCCGCATAGCGTGGTGGACTATAATTTAAAACCATTCTCATTCTGAAAGGAAACTCGTGTTCAGTAGTGGACCGGCGATGGGTGGAGATGATGATCATGGTGAAACTGGGAGGCTATACTTATAGTAAAAAAGAATCTATTGCCTACTGCACGGGTAGGTACTATACCTACTGAACCCGTCTGAGATTTTATAGTTTTTTCTTTTTACCACATTTTAAAAACATACTTAACTCAAATTGTGTTTTCAATAACAACATACCTTGCATAATTACCTAAAATTATCCCTATTCGTTTCCCAATCGATAGTTAATTTTTAACCATCAAGTTTCTGATTTATTACAGGTTAAGATGATCGAAAAGGGTTAAATTGATGTACCACCGCAACAAAAGGGGTATTTTATAAACAACCCTCCACTGACGTGTTAATTTTGTAATAAATTACGAGGTTGGTTAAATTTTGATTAAATTGAAAATCGATTGATCCAAGAAGATACCAGGTAGGTACCTGTGAGATATTTTTTTTATTACAAGTTCTTGCGTTTGATGACATTATGCTTTATGGAAAGCAATGATGAGGTCTGGAAGATGCCATGAGTCAGCCACATAATATATAGTTTTTTTTTTGATAGAATGAAAACGTTTTTTTAACGGTAAAGAGTAGAACTCTTCACTAGACGGACAAGCGAAGAGCGATGCAATAGAGTGTGGAAATGCCTACAAGAAACTAGTTTTTTAACTTTATTATAAGAAAAAGGTCCTATCTTCTTTTAGCTAGGTAGAATAAGTAGCGACAGTTGGAGCCCTGTACCAGTTTTGAAACTAGATTCAAACAAACAAACAAACAGTCAAAGTTTAGCAAAATTATAGTTCCGCCTTGTTACAATAATTAAGTATCGTTTCTTTACCTACCATTTGTTTACGCGGAAACATTTACCAAGAAAATACTTCAACTTTTCTAACCTCACCTTACACCTGCCTAAATCATCAACAAAAAGATAAATGCACATCACAGATCCATCTCAATTACCTAATTAGAAACAAAAACTAACTCATAAATAGTTAATTAGAACAAAAACCAAAAAATAATACGCAATTAGTCCACCGTGATACAGTCCACGGTTTAGTTAATGATGCTTAATTCCGTCAAAAAATCTATTCCATCATCAACGATAATTGCCCCTAATTTATTGGGAGTTATTAGGAGGAATAAAACCTTGGGTAGGATAATTAGTTACATACGTGAGACTATTTAAGATTACCTTATTAGTAGGGGTTAAGGCACAGCGGCGCTGTTTCATAAAACAAATAATAAAGAACTGTGGAATGAGAAACTTTCAAAGATGGCATCCTCTCGAATTATGATAAGATTTATAGGTGTCTAAAAGGAAAGAAAAATGTTAATAATTCACAGATCCGTAGCGACCCTAGACTTTTATAAAAGTTACACTCGCGGGAAGCAAAATTGGGCAAGTACGTAGTCGCCTTCGAATACGCCCAACGAATTGTTGGGCGGCTTTTTTGGCAACTATTGGGTGACGGACGCTACGGCGGAAGCGGCGGCGGCGGCTTTATATTTGTTAGATATACATATATTTCTTTTAATGTATGTTATTATATTTATTTCTTTTTTTATCTCTTGAAAATAATAGCCTTCCGCACTGGACAGCCAGGCTGATCCTTTGCGCTAAAGATGAGCCAGTCATTCTGTCACCATAAGGCCTTTTTTCATTTATCTTAGTCTAAAGCCAAAACTTCGGCTTCTGTCCAACTAGCTTGAGAGACAATCTATGATATTTTTTTAAATTAGAACAAGCTTTCAAAACGCTTTGAGCACACGTTATACAGTATTTTATATTGACAAAAGAAAAGGTTCGTTCAGACAAGATCCATTTAAGTGAAAATTAACACACCATGTAAGTCATAAAGCAAGATCGCGTGCGATCTAAACATGGGAGCGCGTCGCTCGATATCGCTAATAGTTTCAATTACACGATACACAGACACGGACACGTCCATCGTAAGCGATAAAATGCGTTCAATGGACTTATTACGAATGGAGTAGTTAGTTCACTTCCTACATTAAATGATTTGTAACTCGTAAAGATAACGTTTCATGTGACTACGGAAAGGAAACCTACTTATGTAGGACTTATTGCTATTTTTTAAACGGCGGCTTTTCTTCTTCGGTCTAGCTTGGCTTCTGGAGCGATCTTGGATGGCTGGACTGACCACGCTGACGGATAAGAACTCGGCTCGCACAACCGACAGAAGGTTAAAGGTGGAGCTCTGCCCAGAAAAAAAAACCGGCCAAGTGCGAGTCAGACTCGCGCACCGAGGGTACCGTACTCGGGTATTTTTCCGACACTTTGCACGATAAATCAAAAACTATTATGCTTAAAAGTAAATAGACATCTGTTTTAGAATATACAAGTTATGTACAATTTAATTTACACTTGTCACAACATTGCAATACTCTTTCGATCCAGCTATACAGTCACACGCTGCATTGCTACCGAAATGAAGCCCAGCACTAGGATGATCTGATGTGAACCGAGCACTAACGCTCTATGAACAATTGAGTAATTTAAAACTGTAGCCTCTATTGAAACTGATTGCATAATAGTATTATGTTAGGAGTATCTAGGCCATACAAATTAAAACAACGCGTGCGATCTTAACAAGGGAACAAATTGGATGTTGTCTATTAGTTTCAATTACACAATGCGCCGGCGCATTGTGACATGCGACACGCGCACGCTATGGAGTTGCTTCTTATTTTATTAGTCAGGGTTTTAAAAAATTTATATTACTGAAATTGTTATTTTGGCTTGGTTAATTTCATCACGAATCACGATGTATGTATGTTTGTTTGTTGGTTTATTGGTTTGTCCTTCAATCACGCTGCAACGGAGCAACGGATCAGTCTGATTTTTGCATGGATAGAGGTAAAGTCCTGGAAAGTGACATAGGCTACTTTCATTCCGGAAAATCAAAGAGTTTTCCTGGGATTATAAAAACCTAAATCCACGCGGAGGTTCGCAATTGAAAATATTAAGACCTACTACAGCTTTTAATACAGCTAGATAAAAGGCCAACGTAGATCTTGGCCGTATACGAACACCCTCCGCTAGTGGTTCATCATGAGTACAAGGTACCTACTGTTTAGGGCAGCGCAGAACAAAATCCAGTTAGCCTTAACGGTTACCAAACTCCGATTGGAGCTGGCACTAGAAGAAGAAGGTATAAGACTGTTAATTACTTTCTATCCTACCTTTCAGAGATTCTAACAAATACTGTACTGTTCACGCTTTATACTAAGTGTACTCTTTTATGGTCTCTGGACTCTGGAGCCGCCTCAATAATGAGAAAAATTACCGAAGCAATAGTAATTAGAAATCTCAAGCTGCAGTTACGTATATATGAACTAATTACACTTTATGACTCGAAACAAATTCGAATCGAATCGATTTATCAAGAATCCGAATCGGTAATCAACAAAGCTCCTTCCGAAATCCAAAATGTATTAAAAGTTTAGAAGTAATCAAGTCGATCTCATACTAAATCCATTAAAATATCCTACGAGTACGTAGCTACTATTTCGAGTCATGACTATAATCTTAAAGGCGATCCTATCTTAGAAAAAGCTGTTTGATTTTTATTAGGCCGCTCAAGCAGAGCGCGCCGAATCCTTAATTAAAATTGTAATAACCCTCTTTTTTAGGGTTCTGTTAACAAAATAACTAGGTACTCTTGAAGACCAGTGAAACTAGCTTGTGTTTTAAAGTCAATACTTTAAGACACAAGCTAGAATCTTAAACTCTCGTTCTGATCTTCGATGATCTTCTTAATTTTACATCTTCCCCCCGTAGAGTCGATTTAACTTTAAATTATTTTATAAAATTTATATATTATTAATTTATTAATGTACCAATAGCTTCTAAAAAATATGTACAATGAAAACCAGTGCATAAAGGATGACTTATCTCTGCTTTCACCCACCAGAGAGTTCTTTCAGCCGCTCTCAAATGTGGGAAAATTAATGAGTAGGTAAGTACTTAAACTTTCATACGAATTATGTAGGATTAATTATTATGTACAGTTTCAAGTATAAAATACTTAGTGTTAGTGAATAAAATTTCGGCATTACAGAAAAAAACACTTCAAATACAAATTCTAATATTAGGTACCTATGTAGATTTCATCTATAAATTTTAATATTTAATAGTAGTATTTTTGAGAATCTGTGGGCAAACGAGAAAGCCGTCAAAGGTATCGATCAAATAGTCATGGATGACACCACAGATAACCTAGGTGACCTAGGTGATAGAAGTAGATCTTCGTATTCAAACTTACCTAAATCAATTGGGTACGGAACCCTTTTTCCGCATCGACTCCTACTTAACCTGTTCACTAAATTTTTATTACACTTATTCCTCCCGAACTCATTTCTGACTTTCTGAGGTATTCAAAATAAAATAGAACCTTAACGAGAGAGGAGGTTGGGGGTGATCATCACCTCTCCTCCCTCGCCGTATTTAACAGGGCTCTCTCCGTCACTCGTTTCATACAATCGTAGTTCCAATTTCATTTGAATATTAAGCAACCAAAGTCCATGAAATTTTGCAGACATATTCTAGAAACTAATATCTGTGTCTGTGGTGTTTTAGATTTTTCTAAAAATATGTAGTTTTAAAATTACAGAGGCTCAAAGATTTGTATGAAATTTTTTAAGACCGCGTAACTTTGAAACCGAATATTTTAACAGAAATCTGGAAAACCACAGACATAGATATTAGTTTCTAGAATATGTTTGCAAAATTTCATGGACTTTGGTTGCTTAATATTCAAATGAAATTGGAACTACGATTGTATGAAACGAGTGACGGAGAGAGCCCTCTTAATGACAGAAGTCATTAACTTTTGAAGTGATTATAGTTGAAGTATACCTGTGAAGTATACTCATTTGAGAGTGCTGCATCTCCACTACCAAACTTTTTATATGTAAGTATTATTATACATTCACTTCAAACATGAATAGTCTCCGATCACCATGTGGAAGATGAAATGGAAGGAACACACCATCGAAGTATTTATGTAGAACTGAATTAATAGCACAGAGACACAATCATGGCTATCATAGCCATGATTGTGTCTGAAACATTTCTTACCGTAGGTATAGGTACCATTTAAGTTTTTCAAGACGTCGTCGTATCGCTCATAAGAAGTAGGTACCTACCTAGTAATCTATAAAAAAAACTGTGTCATGCGCATACGTTATTTGTACGTGCTGGATTAGATTTTCAAAATAATGTCTTGATCTCGTTTATTAACAAGTGCAAATTAAAAATTTTCAACACCCCCGACAAATCATTTTCAAATAAATAATTATGTATATCTAGGCAACGTCCATCTTGACAGCTTGACATTTGTCAATTGACATAATATTATGAACCTAACGGTTATGTAACCTTCTTTTCTGCAAGAAAACTAGAAAAGAGCTGATAACTCTTAAACGGCTGAACCAATTTTTTTGGATTATAGCTAAGAACACTCTCGATCAAGCCACCTTTCAAACAAAAAAAACTAAATTAAAATCGGTTCATTCGTTTAGGCGCTACGGTGCCACAGACAGATACACAGATACACAGACACACAGATACACACGTCAAACTTATAACACCCCTCTTTTTGGGTCGGGGGTTAAAAAAAAAGAAAAAATCTTCAAAAACTTTTTATTTCTACGTGTATTAACAAGATAATAATATATCTACCTATAATACAATACAAAAATGCATTAATAACTTAACACGGTCTAATAATAATAACACAGTCTAATCACATTTCTATTTCTATACAAATGCAAAATCATCTAACCTTTTTTTTCCTAAATCGAAATAAGTTTACCTGCGATTCGGTTAATTGTTCAACAACCCCTGAAATTCACCGCCCCCATATTCTATGACCCTTACATAGTTATTTTTGCGATTACAAATTAACATTCGTTACAATTTAAACTCTACAGTTAATATAATAAGGTTCGTTGTTAAAATATATAGTTTACGAAACGAAATTTTTAGTTGGTTTCCAATCTTTTACAGAGTATGGGTGACGCAACAAGTGTAGAAGGCAAAAAGAAGCGATTAGGGGTGATTTATACATGTCTTTTATTTTCCACCCCCGATTTTATTTTATTAAATCTCTTAACTGAAATTCCCACACTACAAACACAATAGGAGCAGGTAGGGCTGTTATACCTACTTGGTAGGTAAGTATTTTGTAGTCTTAACTTAAATTAAAAAAACATTTCGCTTTTAAAATAAGTAGTTATTCTTAAAATCTACCTAACCGTAGGTACAACCAAATTTCTACAACAAAATTAGTTCCATAACTAGATAAAGGTAATAATAAAATTTTGAACGACCCAAAAGTTTTTAACAAAAAATTTTATTTTATAACAATATTTAAAATAAGAGAAAATTCCGATAAAAGCTTTACACGTTCAAAAAAGAATCAAGAAAACAACATATTGATTATGTAAAGGTATTAACACAATAATAAATGTAGGTACATATGTACTTATATTTATTATTATTTAGTTTTAATTAGATTTTTTAAATTATAAAACAAGTGCACTAGAATTATGCAAAGTTATATAATAACACCTACAATCACTATTAAATCATTAATAAATAACCAATTAACTGAAAAAAATAACAATCTACATAATTATTAGGACAATCCAAAAAATAAATCACTTTACAAAAATCACAGATAATGACACCCTTCTCTCCCTCGACCGCAAGTAACAAACAATACAAAATAATGAAGGCGGGCACCCTCTTTTCACCCTCGATCCCAAGCAATCCTACGCTCACTTGTCACGCCATGGGATATTCACTTTTTCACCTATCTCACTTTTTAAATAAGCACATAACGCAAAGTGCATCTTCCTTGAAATTTATTCTTCCACATTGTTCACTATGACTGTGTGCCGAGTGGGAGTTGTACAAAATTATTCGCATGACTTCACCAGCGCGTTAATCGAGCTAACGTCAAACGCACCGAGAATCGTGTGCAAGTGAGTGTGTGTTACTATCGAAGCTAACCAGCCCATACGCGTTTCCTCACCGTGAATGGCGTTTATTATTTTTGTAATGTTGGCGTCGTGATATAAACCAACCAAATTTAGAATGAAATTTCTATGAAGTGATTGTATGGAAGCAGCTGTCTATCAAAATTTAACTGGTTATATCTACTCTCTATGTTTATGTTTTGAAATCATCGTCTTTGTAGGTAGGTATAGTATGTACGTCATCATTATGTATTAAAAATGAGTCAAGGGTGAGTCGGACTCGCACTCTAAGGGTTTCGTAGCATCGTACAAGATATTTTAATAATTTTACGTGGAAGACTATAAGTTAATAACAACAGCGCCATCTATACGTGATTTATAAAACTGATTATGTTTATGAACACATATTCTTTTAGAGCCTAGAAAAGTAAATTAAAAGTAGTTTTGACTAAAATACCGCCCTGCCATAATTTTTAAATCGTAGTCCTTTAAATTAAACTTGAAAAATGCAAATAAATGTCTTTAAAATTATCTCCTCACTCAACTTTCACTGTAAAAATCTATGCGACAACTTAACTATCGCGTTAGCGTCGTGTTTACTCGATTTACTTCGCGGATTGTCAAAATTTGATACTCGCACTCGCATAGTTCTGGAATCGACCAATCACGTGCGCTCACGTTGTCACTTTCGCATGCGAGTCGGTAAACAATAGTCGGTCCCGAGGACGTAAAAAACTCGCACTCACAAATTATGTTTCCACTTCTTGTCACTAGATGGCGCTATTTCAATTCCATACAAAACGCAGTTAACTTTTACGCGATCGAATAGGTTAAAAAACTCCGACTAGGCACAGAACTCGGTTTTTGCATCTTCATGGGAATCGAGCAGACCGCGATGAATTATTGAATCTGTTGGTAAAGAAAAAACTATATCATTTATCGTGAAATAGGTACTTTAATAGTAAAAATTAGAATCATTTTTTTGCTGCGGATAGGTTTTACTTCAAGGTAAAGGCTATAAGTGCATTCTATCTTAAATTGAGGAGATATGTCAATTTTACAGAACCATAATCCTTATTGGAATCAAACCAGATGCTCAGATTGGATTCGAGGATAGTTGGCAAACGAAGCTTATCAAAAAGGAGAAAAATATTAACTAATGTCTAGTCTAACCTACTAACAAGATATTTAATTTAGTACCTAGGTTAAGGTATGGTCTAAGCGGAATCTTGAATTAAGTACACTCTATCTTCTAAAAATGGTAGCTCGTCAGTCATTAAAATCCTAAAGTTTTTGAAAGGCGCGCTGATTACCATCCGAATCATCAACACAGCGCCATAATTGCTATAATTACCAAAAAACTCAAAAATCCAACCCAACGCAATCGTTGCTAATAATCTCAAAATGCCTCTAATAGACATTTAATTACAGCCCCGAGTTCCACTGACCCCTTTTACACTTGTTTACATCTTCATCCCCCACCCCACGAACGCGCTGAACCATCTAAATGGAATGTTTAATTCCAATATACTTACGATTTATTATAACAAAGCTGAACGGGATCGATCGACCGCTTGCCATCTGTCGTCGTTCCGAATCGCACCAAAAAAAGCTCAATGTGCGAGCAACCCTGGGAACCTAGGAGCGGAGAGCATTCCCACGAACAACCCCTCAATTTTCAATAACCAAATTAGCGTTTGCGTTACCCTATTTCGGATATGAAGGAGTCGTGAATCTATTCATCGATAAAAAACATTTTACGTCCCGCTCGTTTGATGGGGAATTTGATATTTTCATCCCCCTCGAATGCACGTGTTCGAAGATCGTATATTTAAACTCGTGCGCTCGTGTGTGCGTGAGGCGCGATCTCGGCACCTGTCTGCTCTCGCGCATCTCATTGGCCGATCGTCGCTATCACCGCTACACTGATTTCTTTTTAAACTAATTTTTTTTGTAATACGTCTTCAACGTACATGGAAAAAATGCTACATGTTTGGACCGGTACGCTCGAATATTTCGTGCGTAGGTGGCATCCTATGTCTAATGTTTCTTTTTGTAAACAAAATGCTAATGCAGTCCGATTTGAATGTTTAAAATACCGAATTAAAGGCTGAGGGGTAAAAAATGTTACATGGTACAGACATACCAACATTAATCTTCATAAATGTAATTTAGAAAGATTACATTTTTGATAAAGGTTTTTCAATTATTACAATTTTAAAAAAAATCATGTTCAATGAAAGCACCTTACCTAATCCAGTCAAGTGTATCAGGTGCGTTATTGTCGTTACCCCAGCGTTTCGCAGGCGCAAAGGGGAAGTCACCCCTGACTTCATGACCCCCGTTGTCCGCACGCCATGGGTAATGAACACAATATCATCTTCAATTAACCGAGGGCGCGTGGACCGCACGTGGTCACTGCAAGAGCCTTGTTAGTGCTTTTCAATAGGGTTAAAAGGAAATGAATAATAACATAAATGATACGTTAATTCAGTAGATAGGTAAGTATTCTGAAATAAAAAGGATATGAATATATTTTTTGAACTTTTAGAAATATCTTATTCGTTAAGTTTAATACATGCCAGTTAACTACTACCTAAACAGACTTGAAAATATTTTCATTGCAATAAGTGTCTAGTACCTACTACAAATAAATTAGCTTAACATATAATTAAATCATATTAATTAATTTAGGTACATTATAAATATTATGTATTTTTAAATAAAAACTAAATTGAAGATTAACGACTTGTGCACTAATAAACTGTGTAGGTATCTACTACGTCTATAACGTAGAAATTAGCTACTACGGCGTAGAGCTAACTAAAAGTTCTAATAAGACGTAGACCGTACTACTCGTATTGAATTATCTTCGTCCATCTTTGCATTACAAGCCCAAAGTTTATCTAATACATTATACTTGTTACTCCAAAGAAAACTTGCCGAAACAAATTAAACTTTCATGAAAATATCAAGCGAATAAAAAAACACACACTCACACATAGAGAGGGGAGCTTTTCACGCATGCGCGGCCTTTGTGCCGGGGGCGGCCGGCCGAGTATAAATAACCGCTCGGCTCGATCAGCCCTACATTCCCGCTTGTATTCTCACTAGCAACACACGCTCTCTATATCTTTCCCAAAATGTCTTGCTACGCGAACAGCGAATACATCATCGCGACTAACAACTCGATGAACGAGAACAAATACAACAGTGAAAAGATGAAAAACAGTGGCTTCAAGGCGCTCCTGAAGCCAATCATGAAAATGATAAAGAAAACGACGAAGCGCGCTCCCACCAAAACGGTCGACACGTGTTACGAGGAAGACCAGAACGCGTGCAACGAGGCGCTCGAGAAGAAAATCTACAGCGAGATGGACGCGTGCCAGTCCGCCGCCTTCCTCGTCTCCAACCAAGATGACTCCTACGACCTTGTGCCCATCGCTCGTGAAGACTTCTACATTCCGGTCCACTTCGCGCGCACGGACGCCGGCACCTTCTTCTGGACCACAGTTTCCAAGACCGAGGCCGACTTCGCTGCCGCCCACTGCTACACCGAATGCCAAACAGCCGAACAACAACACCCCGTCTTCCAAGACCGCTGGGTTCAAGCCTAAATGAAATACGAAACAACAATCAGTGTCTTCCGTGGAACCAGTGCCTTGGTTTCGGCAACCGTCTGTGATGTTAGCTTTAAATTATTCTATGGTGCCATAAGTATTAGGGTTAGGTATTCGTGATAGCTCCAGGAAAAGCTTTAATTGTACTTTTTCACTTGGTGTTGTGATATTTTGATATTGTATAAAATTATTTTAGATGTAGCCGATCTTATTGAGATCATCCTTCCAAGCTTTAATTGTTTTAGGGATAGTAATTTATATATTTTACATGTTGTAAATAAGTCAATGACTTGAAAGCGTTAATAAAACAAGAAATGAAATGAATTTTCTCTTTCCTTTACAACCCCCTTAGTAATAAGTACCTAATATTTAAAAAAGAGATAAATATACAAGTAACTTAATTGATTTGTTGAACAAGTTATTCGAAACTAATAACACAGTAAAGTTGAACCGCATATCGACTCTGGAATCTATAGTCAAAAGTTGTCTGACCAGATATTAAGAAAAGGCGACGGCGCGAGCCAACATACGTAGAGGTATAATATAACTACTACGTAACTATAAAGCCAATGTTTGACCAAACGTTCCAATAGGCTTCCATGTGGTCGTTTAGTAATGAAAATTGTTGGCCAGTATTGGCGCTACAGTTTGGACCAACGTGAGACGGGTCCATACTTGGCGGACAACATTTCTACGGCCGCGCACGTGCAGGGCCTGAGGCGGGTCGCTACTGGGTTTTTAATAGGCGCTGTTGAGATGCTTTTCTTTTTGTGTCTCAGTTAATGGCCGATTTTGAGAGATTATCGAGTACAAAACATAGGTCGATATACATCGACGGACTAACTGTAAGCTACTATTGATGGCATTTAGATGACGCAAGATTTTTAATAACAATCAAAATCTATAAATATTTGTATAGGCAGACTTACCAAAGTATGGCGGATAAGAATAGATGGCATGATACAATTTTCCAAAAATATAACAAACCACGCAAATATTAAAAAAAAACTGTGTACCTCTTTACTACATATTAGATAGATCAAGCATATAGGTACTTGATTAAGAATGATTAACAATAAATTAATGATTAAGAAGCCATTCTTTAGTTTGCAGATCCAGTTTGCAGAGATTACCTTCCAATTCCAGATGAAAAACTTGACCAGCCACGCTCTAAGCTCTACTAACCTAAGCTAAGCTAAGCTTATCTTTACGTAGGTATGCAACCTACGTAAAGATAAGCTTGTGGCAAATAATCATTCATAAGTAGGTCACCAAATAAAAATTAATTAGTATCAGCTACACTATCTAAGTAAACCAACAATGTTTGTCTAAACCTCCAACAATAAAATAAATAAACTTAAAATGATCACCATTAGGATCACACACAAGCTAGACATGTACATTTTAGAGACTAACTCTACTCATGCTCTACTGTAAATTAATTAAGTATCAAAAACATTGAATTCTTCATAGAAGCGTGCAGTTATCATCGCAGTAAAAGATCACTAAATTATAAAGTAGCAAAGACGTCATTTTTCCATCAATTATTTTTCAATATTGCGCATCCAATACATGCTTCTCGTGAACCTTACCAAAAATTTAAAAACAATATAAGTACTTAAAACAATGTTTTATAGCTAGGTATACAGTTTAAAATGGAAAAAGAAATATTTAACGAAAATATCAAAAGCTTTGCAATGGGTTTGTAGCATCCAAAATACCAAAAGTTTTGCAAAATCAGTCTTAACTATATAAAGTTATAGTGTGCGAAAGCCACCCCGACACGTTTCGACAAGTTCCAATCTGTTGCGAAGTTCAGCCCAAGGCGGTTATTATACTCGCTTTCAACTTTTATAGATATACCTACTGAAAAAAAAGAAAAAAAAAAAGCTTTGCACAACGCAAGAAGAACAAGCTATTCTTTCTACTGTTATTTCACTTTAGATTGATGACAATAAGCATGCCCATTTTATCGTAACGCACGTGCAAATTACAAAAGCTTTTAAGTTATTCATGATTGGCGTAAATGAAACTTTATTCAAAGGTGTCGTCACACCGTACATTGTCACGTAATCCGAAAACCAAAGAGGTAATGTGTCTTGTCATTACAAAATTATTCAAAAAATCAATGACTTCTATGTACTTAAATGAAAACATCGTATTAGAATTTTCAGGAGTTTTTCATAAATATTTTTACATGGCTTTTATAGGTGATCTATCTCGTATCCAGCGCCGTCGTTACAGATACTAAATTAAAGCAAAACTAAGTATAATTAAATCTGAAAGTATTCCTAACAGTTGGTAGAATTACTAGGTACCTAATATAAATTCACTTTCCTTGCCGAAATGCTGAAAGATTTTCTAGAGTAAAATTGAAGTTTAATTCCTCTCTCATCTAATCTTACCTACATAAGCACAGTAGATAGATACACCAAATTCATTTTCGCCGGCACTACCTAATTGAAAAGTCATGCACTTACATATATTTTCATGCAAAATACACAAATTACACTTAATCTTACCTATGTACTTTTTTTTCTGTCTGGCTGGCTGGCTTTACAAAGATTAGCCAATGTCAAGTTTGTAGTTATTTGTAACACAAGTTTGTTAAACGATACAAGTATGGACCCCGTCTGTGCCGGAGCTCGCCGACATACGCACCCCCTTAGAGCGCTTTCCAGTCAGTTTTAACAAAAAAAAAAAACACTCCAAAGAGGCAGAGCACGCCCGCCAGCTAACACCAACACAGACGAAGTCCGCTTTAAAAATATGTTAATCCACCTATGTACTTACTATAATAGGTAATTTTCCAATCTTATCTGTGTACGTAAATTACGTAAAAAACGTATTTTTATAGACTATTAAAAAGTTATGTGTAAGTATCTATACCTACCTAATCAAAATATGCAAAACGCAACCTTTGCTAACACTCGCGAGAACTACGTACGAAATAGCAATAAAACTGTGGGAAACTTAAACCCAAAATTGACACGTCAATTTGCATACTGTTGCCACAGCTTTTACTAAAGTCGTTATGTAAATTCGTATCGCAAAACCGGATATGCTAAACGCGCGCTATTGATTAAAAAGTCGCCAAGTAATACCGCTAGGCGCACAGTTGTCATAATCAGCGGTGTATGCGTAGGTAGATTGGGTATAGGGTTGACACTTTAATCATTGAAACCCCTACGCGTCGCGTGTCCTAACCCCTAAAGCTTGTATTGGACACTCCACTAGCTTATTTTTAATTGTAAAATGAATGATCTAACTATTTATACTGTGCTTGAAGCATGTATTATACTTAAAAACAAATAGATATAATAATGAAACCGATTCTTTAAGTTTAACCAAATGTTATTAGCAATTAAATTTACTAACAAATCAATATAAATAAAGATAAAATTGAATAAAGAATAGGTAGGAATACTAAACGATGAAATGCAGGGCAAAGCGAGAAGAAAAATGATTGCACTATGCTTATGATTAAGTAGTTAGCTAGTTAACAACAACATAACATAACAACTAGTAACTACCCATTTTCTTTCTAGGTGGGCTCTTGTAGCCCACATACAATACAATGCTGCCCACATATACATTGTTTACTGTCAAGACACATAATTAATAACACCCGTATTACTTTGTCTTGTTCGTAAAATCAAAGGGCTATATAGTGCAAATTAGATGCAAGGCATGTCTGCGGGTTACCATTTCTTCCAGTTTCAGAAAAAAAACTTCTAATGTGCCAGCCCTAATAAGGTCCGGTATAATAATACCATACACGGCGCTCTTGGAGCCGTGAGAAATTTCGGCAGATGTACAATTCTCGACGATACGACGAGAGCGCGTATCTTTTTTTTATTTTCTTAATAATAAAGTCCAACGCTATGGGTCTGAGTCATCGGCATTGTTACCTCATGCACGTGTTTATCGGACGTTCGGGTTAGAAAGGCTTTTTTTGCAACCCCTTATTCTGAATTCCGCAACTCTTGCGAAATTTGGGTTAAACTTAAATTTTTTTGCAAACTAATTTCGGATTCGGCGCGTTTCGTACACGTGCATTGCAATAGTTGGATAGGAATGTTTGAAAACCAAAAAAATAATGAAAGCTACTTAATATCTATACAATATTGACAAGAGTCTCTCTACATTTTCCATTAAAAATATTTGTGTTTACATTAAATATGTTTTTAAATACATATATATTATTTTTATACTTACGAATGTTTTACGGCATGGCTTATAGCTACGCAACAGTTGTTAAACACGCAATAATCGTTGCGACGTGGCTACAACTTGCTACGTAAAATTTTCCTGAAAAAAAAAATTAACTTGAAGAATTCTGTAAAAAAACTCTTTATAAGAACCATTTAGGATGACCTATCACTAGCTAAATGTTTGCATAGATATCCAACTAAAGCAAAATGTGTTACGACTCCTTTATAAAAGAAAACATTAATAGGTACTACGCGGCATATTATGATTTATGATCTACCTCATACTATTTAGAGTTCTGATTTCAGAACAGTTTTAAATAGGTAAGTAGGTATGCAATTGCATGGAAAATCGTCAACCAGATAAATACCTAAGTACCTACCTAAGCAAATAGTAGCTCCTTCTACTTTTCTATGTACAGACTGTAGAGATTCATTGGATTGATAGTCACACACATATTGATGGTTGATATATAACACTGTAAGCAGCTTAGGATACTAGAATGTTGGCTGCAGAGTGAGGACGCATTAGCTAGGTAGGTATATGTACCTACTCATACTTTTCAAGATAAGTGAGTACATAATATCACAAGCACATGATGAAATAATTGAATGTTGTATCAACAGAACTTACGATTTATAAAAAGCTTGTACGTACCAACGCTAGCTAATTAGTTTTCGATTACAATTAAACTGTTATAATGGAGCTGCCACTGATGATACAGGTTTCTTATAAGATTGCTTTCAGACTGATTCAAGCGTTTTAAATGAGAATGCAATTAAAAAGTTCCTTGAATCGCTTGTTTCTACTGTAAAACGTTACTTTCATATTCGTTTTCAAGAATTTCAATGAAAACATGCTGAGAAAATTTAGTTAAGTATTTTACCTAAAAACTTTACAAACTAGAATCGTCTGTTTTCAGGAGAGAAATAACTACTTTATGGACTTAAAAAATTAATGAAACAAACTAACATATCTGAATATCTGAAGGAATAAATTGACTTGTACCGTTTGATTGACACAGACTGTCTTGTTGCGTGTGTTTGTAATGATTGATCCATGGTAATGTATTCGAGCTCTTGGGTCAAGTGTGCTCCATTTTTACTAAAAATGGCAGACTTGCACTGTAATAATGTAATGTGTAGTTGTAATGTAACACTCTAACTATACTTAGTGTAAGAGAATTCGCGAAAAAACCGAGTCGAGTTGTGCACGTGGCGCTCGCCGCGAATGATAAATTACAAAGTAACGTTACAAGTCTGTCTTCAGTTTGAGTTACAAAAACTCAATAAGTACATAGGTACATCAAAAAGTTACAAGTCAATCTCAGGCTTTAATCATCAGTCTGAAAGCGATCCAAGAACAACATTAATAAAAACTAAAAGTCCAGACCTATGCAATCGAGAGTAATTACCACCTTACTTTCAAGTTTTCAACATAGCATTATTAACATCCATGTGTTAATAAAAACTGCGATTGTTAATGACAATAATATAATATTATGACTATTTTTATAATTAGGTAGATATGATGATTGTTAAATAGGCAGATAGAATGGTCTCCATATTGTTTAATTTGAAGGTCAATATGCCAATTGCATATTAATATTTCATTAATTTAGGCATTTTGCTGAATGTAAATTGCACGTGCCTATTGCCAACTATTTGGCATTCAGATCGAATTATAAATTCTCGCGAATTTAATAGTCGATTTATATTACACCAAGCCTGTGCCCGGGTAGTCATAAATATATTATGTTCTAGCATGGATGTCTGTCTATTGAGTACTTGTCTATCGGAGTGGAGATGACTCCACTTCAGTAAGCAGGCATCTTTAGGTGCACCTATAATATAGGTACCTTCAAGTCAAGAGTGAATAGGCAACTTCTAGGCAAGCGCGCTCCATCTTTGGCTGCATCATCACTAGCAGGTCTGATTGCAGCCAAGCGCTAGTCTATATAATTAAAAAACCCCCCACAAAGGAGTGGAGACGTATCTACTCGCCGCCACTTTCCGCGCCTCTGCTCCATTCGCTGCCACTCGGCTCACTCTGTCTGCGCTGGTCTCAACTCTGAACTGTAAGAAAGAACAGCACGAATGTACTTAGCCCTTGACTGGACTGTGATTGTATTTATATATGATGATGCAGTCTGAGATGGAAGCGGGCTAACTTGGAAGGCTCTGGCAGTTTTTATTAAACCCATACCCCTTATAGATTTCTACGCGGTATCGTACCTGAACGCTAAATAGCTTGACCGATACAGGTACCTAACGAGCCACGGCCGAAGACTTCCACCAGAAACTGGCACCTATTGACAACAGCCCGGTCGTAGCACGGCGGGCGTCCCTACGTTTACACGGTGTAATAATATAAATCCATCCTTATATTATTGACTTTGTATTCTGAATGTCACTTTATTCATATTATACAGTAAGTATTTAAATATTCCATAAATATTCATGCTTAGGTATATTTTTGTTCTGGGATGCGCAAAGCCTAAAAATTAATTCAATTAATTCAATACAAAAAAATGAAAATTTATGTTATTTAATTTTAAATTTGGTTTGAAATTGAGCTCTTTGATTTTCCGGGATAAAAAGTATAGCCAGTGTCACTCCACTCCAGGTATTCAAAAACTATATCCATGCAAAAGTCGCGCCAATCTCCATTGCGACGTAATTGAAAGACAAACTAACAAACAAACATAATTTCGTATTTAGGTTTATACTACCTCATTTTCTCTACGTACCTATCCTATAGGCTATCTTTCGGATGTGTAAGTAAGTAAGACGTTTCATTATTCTTTGGTCTTTAGAAAAATATCGCATTCCATTCTACGTCAATCCAGCTTTTGTCAATATCTCTTCATTGCTGAAACAATTGCTTCTTTGCTGGATGATCTCACCTTGTTTGCTCAGATGATTGCTCGAATGTCGCGACTCGCGCGTCAAATAATATAATGTATCACACTAATATTATAAAGGAAAAAGTTTGTATGTGTGTGTGTGTGTGTGTGTGTGTGTGTGTGTATGTTTATTACTCCTTCACACAAAAACTACTGGACGGATTGGGCTGAAATTTAGAATGGAGATAGATTATAAAGATCAAAGAGTTCCCACGGGAATTTTAAAAACCCACATCAACGCGAACGAAGTCGCGGGCATCAGCTAGTGTAGTATAATTTATTTTATATGAATTCATTTTATTAGAAAGCCCATTCAGGTTCTGCTGTTAAAATTAAGAGACATTTGCACAACTGTTTTGCTTTAAATTTGGTGATATCATGGTGTTTGCTCAGATGATTGCTTTGATAATGAATATTATTAGGTAGCATTGTTGATGTTAAGGACTACATAACATTTATTTGCGTTTTAAACATACATTTGGTATTTTTATGTTCAGTAAATAGGTAGGGCTAGGTACTTGCCTACTTAATTCTTGTTAGAGCTGAAACTTTTTTCTTTCTACTACAAGAAATCAATGATTTCACTCAAATAATTCCACGAGCATAGCATCCACCTACGTATCTAAAGCCTAAACACTTTGCAAAGGTCTTCATTATATTTGTTTCTATTAATTTGATGACTACCCCTTAACTCAATCATTAATGAGTCATCGAGTTAAAAACAGCTTTTCAATAAACAACTGAATTTAACGTATTGACTGACTTTTGCGTCAAATAACAGACACGTTTAATGCTATAGCTTTTTCCTATTTCATTTACTCACAAATGCATTAAATAATAATAATTTAAAAAATAGTTATTGTTTGTTAATTATTATATTAGTTGATTATTATTTTCCCACAAAAGTTTGATGATTTTCTAATGAATTCTTTAAATTAAAGTGTTCTTATGACGCTGTCATCCAGCATTGTAATTAATGAGGAAATTGCCTGCCTATTCAAATTTTTTGATTTAATTTGGAGAATTGTTTAAAAGATTAGCTTTAATTATTCAAATTTCCATATCAATCGATAAAAATAAAATGTTAGTAGGTATGTAAATTATTATTATCCTTGCAATCTTAAAATATTCGAGGCTTCTTACATAATATTACTTAGCATACTTAGTCTAAGTAATTATTATTTTATTATTGTCAATTTATTCTTAGGTACTAAAGGTGTAATCATCACCGCCACGCCAACGTGGTAGGTATCCCGAGTTTACAAATTGGTGATCAATTTTTTTTGGAGTGAAAACATCTCAAGACAAGTTGGGTGATTTTGGATTGGGCGATTTTGGGTAAGAACTAAGAACTTCAAGTTCGCGTCACCGACATGTTAGTTATTAATAGTGCTCGAAATTTCGATAGATGCTAAAACTAAACTAATTTTTAACAAAACGCTACAAAACCCTCTTGGACGTAGGAATTTAGTCTCTATCCTTAAGGGCCTGCCGACATTATTCCTTTGAAAGTATTGTTATTCAACACCTATCTAGTCCTACAAATGACATTACAAAATTTTCAAAAAAATATGTACAATAGTTTAGTTAATGGTCTTTAGTTATGTGGAGTTTTTTTTTTCAAATAATCGTTTATTACGATAAATACACGAATCTTATACAATAGTAGCTTCATATAAGATCGTGTATCAACTTCTTTACCTGTGCAACCATGAAAGTAAATCTTACATTTAATAATAGGGAATATATATATGATACACTTTCGAAACGTATTTTATTGTATTTCGACATTCTTTATGAAAAATTCACATTTGGGTAAAATAATCCTAGTCGGCCCTGCGCGGGAGACGCGACGCATACGGCAGGCGCCCTTCAGACGTGGTGGATGTGCGCAATTTTTCCCGCCAATCGCTCTCGATTTACGGAAAATATTTTTTGTGTAATTGTAGCGAAATTATTATTTATAAATTATTGAATAAGGATGATTAATTGTTTTAGTTTTAAGAAACTTTTATCATCTAAATATTAGTGAACTCCATAGTAAATAGGTACTTAGTAGTGTTTTTTAGAGTTATTTCGTTGTTTTAAATTGTGTTAGGTAGGTACGAAGGTATCATAGTCAAATATCAGGATGCCGAAAATATCTCGACTAAAACGATCTCAACTACAAAAGATTGAAAGCATGAAAATCGCGTAAGTACCTACTTATCTTCCCATATACCTATTATTACATAAAAATATTGTGCGGCACACTTTTTTGGCCCGATCCCTGGAATTGAATCCAAAACCTTGTCACCCATAGTGGAACATTGAAACTCCTGACTAACTAGGTACTACTACTTACTATAAACGGCCTCGCCCCCGGCTTCGTACCTACGGCTTTTTTGAAAATAAATAGGTACAGCCTATGTCACTCAGGAATAATGCTTAGCAGAAAGCAGTAGCTTTCTACTGATGAAAGAATTTTCAAAATTGGTTCAGTAGTTCCAGAGATTACTTCATACAAACTTTTCTTCTTTTTATTATGAACTAGCTGATGCCCGCAGCTTCGCCCGCGTGGATTTAGGTTTTTAGAAATCCCGTGGGAACTTTTGAGTTCCCAGGACAAAAGTAGTCTATCCCTACCGCGCGACAAAGTCTTTACTTGGTAAATATACCTTCAATATCAAGTTATAACCGACGACAGTTTCTAAACCCCATCCACTTTGGTGATCAGATCCCCTGCAGCATCAGGATTGAGGAGTTGGAATCTAAATTTTTTATAGGGCAATGTCGCAAAGTTCCTCTATCGATTATTAAAAAAAAATTTACTCAAATCGGTTCAGAAATCTCGAAGATTTCGGTATACATAGGTAGAAAAACACAACTCCTTTTTTGAAAGTCGGTTAAAAAAGTAGCCTATGTTACACCCTGATGAATCCTCTACTTGTCTGTGAAAGTCCCGTCAAAATCGGTTCAGCCGTTCCGAAGATTAGCCTTTTCAAACAGACAGACAGACAGACAGACAAAAATTTTAAAAACGTGTGATTCGGTTATGGTATCGTTCAAATAACCATATGAGCTTTATATGAGGTAGTTATTTCGAAATTACAGACAGACACTTAAATTTTATTTATTAGTATAGATAAACACACACCATTCCTTGTTGCGTCATTCTTGTAAGCAGCTGGGCAAAATACTGTAAGTAGGTAAGTACTAAGTACCTACCTACCTAGTAGCTTCCTACGTACCGTCACAGATTACAATAATGGTCAAAACTTATTTTATAAGTAGGTAGAGGTACCTATAAAAGCACCCCATAGTACGCGACAGGTTGACATGGCAATCGGGTAATGAGCCGCACATCACCCGCGCTATCCCGCACCGGGTTAGCGCGAGGGCTGTACGGGTGAGTGGGACGTCCCCATCCCGATTGCCATCTCGATTTGTCGTGTACTATATATACCTTCATAATATTGCAAATTGTACGATAGGTACCTATAGGTGACAGGTAGGTTACTAACAACAGTTTCTTTGTTTACTTTTATTATTTTAGAAAAGCGAATAAAAGACAAGTTTTACAACCAATAGATCAAAATACCGTATTTCCAGAATCAAAGATCGGGCAATCCGAATCTGGGAACACCACCATAACGTGAGTATCTACCTAGTTGATGAATAATAATAAAACAGAAGCTAGAAAAACCGGCCAAGTGCGAGTTAGACTCACGCCCCGAGGGTTCTGTACTCAGGTATTTTTTCGAAATTTTACACGATAAATCAAAAACTATTGTGCATAAAAATAAATAAAAATATAGTAAAGCGATTTCACAATATTATGATACCCCATTTGTTATAAATAGTTACCTTTGAAATTTGAAAATACTAATTATTTCTTGATGGCATAAATTTTTAGGGTTACGTACCTCAAAAGGAAAAACGGAACCCTTTTTTTGACCTATCTCATAGCCCGCGTTTGCAAATCTAAGCATACGTAGGGACTGACAGACGGCGGGACGCCACTTCGTTTTATAAGTCTATGTAGTGATGACGCAGAGTTTTCGCGGCAGCTTATGAAAGTGGCAGAGGCGGCAAATAAATAAAAAAGACAGAATACCTTGAGTGTTTTTTAAAGCAAAACTTCTTTACCGGTTTCAGAAATAGTTAGTACTTAGTATATACTATATAGTATTATGTCGAAATATATAGCCCAATTATTAAGGCAAATTTTAGGGAAACCTGTAAATACATTACATAGTTTTGATTAATATCATCCCCGACTCACACTTGACCGGTTTTTTTCTTATTGGATCTATCTATACATGTAATTCTTTGGTGATTTTGTAATTTAATGGGTATATTTTATTTACTTTTTGAGAAACAATATGTGTGGCATAGAGTAGTATTAGTGTGTACTTTTAACGTACTTACGCATATTTGCTAGGTTGTGCTGGCGGATAATCTAAAGATAGCAGATGTTAAAGGTACGTAAAAACATTACTCACTTTTCTTAAAGTTGAGAGTGCTGATTTTTATGTACATATGTTTGTAGTATGTTTAAAGGAGTTTGATTAAAGTTATTTTTTGCAAGCTTTAAAGCGTCTGGCGGAAATAGCCGCCGACAGGAAGTATTTTACAATATTGAAAATTAACAATATTTTGTAAAACATACAATCAGCACTTACACTTTAAGAGAAATGAGTAATATTTTTACATTTGGTACCTATAGCAGCTGATATCTGTATATTGACCGTCGGCACAAGCTAGCAGCTATATGTGTACGATAAAAGTACACGCTAACACTACTCTATCCCACACAGGACATAAGTAAGGTTAGGTGGTTCTGGCATCTCGCTCTATGAGTATTTTTTTCCAGTTTGAATGAGGATATCAATAGACAAGATGAAAGCTTACACATGGAAACCACAAATAGCGCTTGTAAATATTTCACTGATATGACCAATCAATCCGGTGTTGAGAATGAAAATGTGGTACGTAAAAGTATTAAAATTTCGACGAGAGATACAAATTATAGATACCTACTTGACTCAAATAAATGTTTTTTGGGTTGCTGGTAATGCATACGACATCCATCTAAACGTTATTCACTGGTTAGTTCTTTTTATTTGAAAAAATTGGGGAGCATATTTTAAATCGATATTTTTCTAAATATATATATCTAGATAGATTGATCAGTCTAATCTATCAAGGCACAGCTGGGCGGATCGGGCTGAAATTTGCCATACAGATAGCTAATATTATGTAGACATTCATTAAGAAACACACTTCACACAAAATGGCACTTTAAAAAATTAGAGTACTTTTTACTTGGCTACATTTACAGTTTTCTACAATTACTAAGTTAATATTTAGTTACTTCCTGTTACAGATCCCAAAATTAACTGAACATTCAACGGTGCTGTGTCCAAAATATATACTAGGATGCACCCTCGATAATTGCAAAATCGCAACCTTTCCCACGGGCTCCAAAAATTCTTAAACTTTGACCTAAAGATCCTATTGTTCTCGAAAGAATTGTCTTGTATCACTTCCTGTACTCCCCTTCTATTGCGGGACTATGCATTGTTAAATGTAGTGCGACGGACTGCCGCTAGATGGCAGTACTTTATCGTCAACTAAAGATCAAAGTTTCAACGCTATGAATTTTTCAATAGAGAGCTATACAGAGATAATAATTTATATAGAGACAAGGAACAATAGATAGTTTTACTAAAAATGATTAATTAATAATTATTAATTTTATAGGTACAGTACCTACCTACCTACTCTACAATAAGGCGTTCTTTAGCGCATTGTGTATTTATCTAGTGCCTCCATGCCAAAAGTTGCTGATCTAAAAACTAGATTTGGCATGGAGGTTTTCTGTATTTTATAAACTCCTTGAAATATTTTTTGGAAATTCTACATCTTAGAATAGACGCACCTTCAAAACTGGTAAGTATAGGTAGGTAGGTACCTACCTAGGAATCTACTTAATATAAGTAAGATACGGTTTATGACTTTATTACCTACCTATTCGAATACCTATGTGTTATACTGAGGTTTATCTTTATTAAAGTAAATAAATACATCTTAAGGTAATAATAAGTAACATACCTATCATGTACCTACGAGTTATTAACAATGATTGTTTTACATAAAAACCTCTATCTATGACGCAAACTCCAAATAATTGTTGTGCGCATGCGTCATTCGACTCGTGCGCAGCACGCGCTGGCATTTCGATGATAAATACCTACCTACCTATACCTAATATGAATAATTTTACTATTCATGGTTAGGCTCCTATCTAATATCCATTTAGAAGGTAGCTGACAGGTATGAGTTAACATTCTAATAAGTAGGTAGCTATTATGATTAAGTAAGTACTTACATAAGTATAATATGATAAGTTGGTGGGAGACTTCGGCCGCGGCTAGTTACCACCCTACCGGCAAAGCCGTGCCGCCAGGCGTTCCGGTACGATGGCGTGTAGAAACCAAAGGGGTATCGGTTTAATGGAAAACTGCCATACCCCTTCCAGTTTAGCCCTCTTCCATCTTAGACTGCATCGTCACTTACCATCAGGTGAGATTGCAGTCAAGGGCTAACTTGTATCTGAATAAAAAAATAAAATAAAAAGTTGAAACCCGTGGATGTACCCGAAAAATGATTTCAAGGAAAAAATAAAAGAGGAAAAAGTTAAGCTATTATTAAGCTATTCACATAATGTAACATTTTCATCTTTGACACCACCCCAGTAGCTAAGCTCAGCATCATAGCCCTTCGTCATTATGCACCATCACGCATTCAGAAATGCAGGACGCTGATTTTCAGCTGTGACCCGGGTGACGTCACGGAGCAATTTGGAATTTCATAATAATAGAATTAATAGCCTCGATAGCTCAACGGTTAAAGGAGCGGACTGAAATTCGAAATGTCGCCCGTTCAAACCCCACCCGTTGCACTATGTCGTACCTACTCCTAGCACAAGCTTTACGCTTAATTGGAGGGTAAAGGGGAATATTAGTCATAAAGATAAAGTTGGCTAATATTCTTTTTTTTTTTTTAAATGGCGGTCGCGATCGCGAGTCAAGAGTGGCTGGTGGCATGACGCGACGCGCTGCGCGAGGCGAACTCGCACCGTGGGAAACGGCGACAGTTGCGAGCGCCACCTGCCCGCCTATAAAACACTTCCAAAATTACAATTTCGAACGATTTATTTGACCTTAATTTTTTGTTTGATTTGGCTCGTTAATTATTCTGGATTTGTTTTGTTTATGCACGATTGAAACTTGGTCCGCATCATAGACTTATTTATTATTATCGGATTAGGTAAATTAATTAAGGATCGAGCTGAAAATCATGCTGATAGCTATTATGATCTAGACATCCGCTTAGAAAGGATTTTTGAAAATCCAAACCTCTAAGTGGCTAAAAAAAGGGTTTGAAATGTGTGTAGACCACGCGGATGAAGTGCGTGCCTAGGATAGAAGCATGGACCATCCGAATAGGAGGCCGACTTCTTAACCACGAGGACATCACCGCGTAATACCTATACTATCACGCACTGGAATGTGCATTCCAGGTTCTTTGCCTTGGTTCTTTGCCTTGGTTCTTTGCCTTGGTCCTTTGCCTTAGTTCTTGGCCTTGGTTGTCGCTGACGCTTCCTATTCCAGGCACGCTTATTTGCGGCACTCTCCAGTCTCCACCAGCGCGCCTACCATCAGACCTGAAAACATCTTGCCGTGTTCCCACTGCCATCTGGGATGTCACCACGCGGCGTGTCAGGGAAGTATTGCCTGCTACAAGCTTGGAGGTGATAGTGACCGGCCCATGAACTCACGACCCTATCTACCACTTTTAAATAATTTCCTTGTGCTGAATTGTGGGTTTATTCCACTCCCGGAACTTTACTACGTCACACTATTGTTATTTCCTGTGAAGTAAGAAGGAAAGAGATGAAAAACTATCACCACTTTTTCCCCTGAAATTCAATGAAATCCATATTCAGTTCAAATTACCTACTAATACTACTTATGTAAGTACCTAACAAAACATTGTATTAAAGTAGGTACTGGTTTTCTTACCTTACACATGTATTATTTCATTATTATTCATAAGTACTCCATAGATCCGCTTAGGGCATAAGTCCGAGTATTTTTTGTGCACGCGTCACCGTTCGCGCGTAAGTGCTCCCCAGTCCGCGCTCGCGCCATATGCCGCGTGGATCGTGGGAACGGATCACAGCGTAAACGCAATGTGTGCGCGGCTTTACGCCTGTCAACGTATGGAGCAACTTCAAACATCGCTGCAACGAATTTGAATTCAATCTTTACGACATAGAGTTCAATTTCCAAACATTTGATACTTTATTCATGCATTCGCCAAGGAAATCAATTTGAATTTTGATCTCTGTGCATATTGTATTTAAATCGAGATTTTATTGTTTCAATGTGCCCTATAGCCTTGCACATGTCCTCTATGATTATTCAGGATAAGTGCGCGTGAAAACAGTGTTTATTTTGTTAATGAAGTGTTTTATTAGAGACTACTTAGCTGATCCGGCTCCGCTCTGTTGGAATTTCTGAAAATCCTTTCTTACTAGGGGTCTAAGTTATAGAGAAGACCAATCTCTTAAGTTTCTTGACCAGATTAACAGTGTAAGCTGCTGGTACGTAATTCATAATATGTCTGTCCATTAGCTTATCCTTTTACGTTCTTCTACCTTCCTATACCTTCTATAATTTGTCAAAAAAATTATGACGAATACGGAATAAAACCAAGTAAATATCACCATACAAAATCACAGGATATCTGAAATTAATAGGTACATAAATGACCAATAAGTACTTGTAATTTAAAAAAAAAGGAAGGTAATATCATAAATGAGAAAATCTTCTCACGATAAAAAAGTCCATTATGTGTAGGTAGGTACCTACTTATTCAAGCAATTTAATTTTAAAGCTTTAAACGTAATAAAAGTCGAAAAAAGACCATTTTAAAAGCAAATATAAAACACATACCTACACACAACCTACACATACGTAATATGCAATTTAATTATACCTACCTACACATAAATATTGATATGGCAAGAAAAAGAAAAAAAGCTACGGAGGGGAGACGCAACTGGCGCGAGCGACCGTGGGAACGAGACCAGTTCCAAATAGGTAAAGAACGCCTTAGAAAAGGTGCAATTCTTTTTTTGTCAACATCTTTTTTCCCTAATGGCGGCCACATGTAGAACTAGTGGCGAGTGAAATTTGAAATTGGAACGAGTGGAATTCGATATTTGAACTGAAGATAAGATGTTTGAGTTGGAACAGATTGCAAAAAGTGTTTAGCCAGTTACAAAACGTGACTCTTTTTGCGGACCGGTTCTTGATAATTTTTTACGGAATCGTTTTCTTTTTCAAATTTACATTTCGACCAGGAAATCGAACGAAGTATTGCTAACGGTTGCTTCATAATTATTGCTTTCTTTGTGGACTACCTATTAATTTGCTAAAACGGAACCATTATAGTAGCATTCACTCACTGATTTCATTAATTCGCCATTTTATTAATGCAAAAACAGTAACATAATATCATAATTATCTTCCATCGAAATACGAGACATTTGAATCTAGTAGGAACTCTACTAACGAATTCGAAATCAAATAGATACCTATCATCTCTACATACCTAATATTTATTTCTTCATAGTGCAAGTTTCTTGACAGCCTTTTTTTACAAAAAAAAGAAAATATTAGCCACGTTGTTCCTGACTGATATTCCCCTCTCACCTACAACTAAGCGTAAAGCTTGTGCTAGAAGTAGGTAGGTAGTGTAACAGGTGAGCTTTGAACCGCCGACCTTTCAGAATTCAGTTCGCTCCTGTACCTTAAGCGTTGAGCTAATGCGGCTTCAGGTCTTACCTAAACCATTTTTTTTATCAAAAAGAAATCCCAATCGCCTTAAAAAACCTTCAATAGGATTTCGCTAACAATATCGCGTCAATCAGTCCATTTTCCACATCTATTCCACACTTAACCCTAGAGTGCATCTGCCGTTACAAAAGAAGCCCCCGCATTATGCCGGCACGTATTTTTTCCTGACCTCGGCCTTTATGCCCAAGGGGCGAACCGTGGGAACGATCTTGCACAATCCACCGTTTCCTTGGCCATATGCGACAGAAAAAAGTGCAATTATATATTCCCCCTCGAAGAAAAGGGGAGTTGTGAGAACGTGACCTAACAATGCGCTTCCTGGCTTTCGATACACAATCTCACTTAGCCCCCGAAACATCATTTTGACCCTTATCGTGATACGCAAAGATGCCACATTCCGATAAACTGCGTCTCAATTTCGATGTTTTACAAATAAACTTAAATTGTTGCTACAAAAATTCTTAATCGAATAAATTTCAGCTCAAGCACTCTAATATTTCAGTTTAAAATCGTTTGCAGTTTGAAAGTATGAAATGTTTTACGAGATACAAAATGGATAGTTTCTTCAGTATAGAATGATGCAGTGAATAGCATTACGCGTGACCTTTACAGACGATTGTATGAAAATATAATCGATCTCGCGCCGTTAGACGTATGATTCTTTTGAAATTGTAACACATTTCAACGTAGGTAATTGTCCAATTATTATTTTATCTCAGAAAGTGTGAAACTTTCTAAAAAGAGCTTTGATCTTTGCCATTGACAGGGATGACTGGGACTATAGGTAAAAGTGGAAGACGATGTCAATAACCGTCTCTTGATAACATTGAAAATTAAATTTTCTAGAAGTACCCTGTAGGTGACAGACAGATAGACAGACAGACGGACGGACGGACGGACGGACGGACGGACAGACAGACAGACAACAAAGTGATCCTATAAGGGTTCCGTTTTTCCTTTTGAAACCCTAAAAATAACTACACTGATAGGTACCATATTATATGTAGTATCTACTTACATTGCATCCGTGCGATCTGCGAAGCCGGGGCGGGTCGCTAGTGTTTATTATTTCCTAAGCAACAATTCGAGTAGCAGAGTGGTAGCAGTTTCTAATTTCTATGTCAATTAACGGGACCTTGTTGGAGATAAGGCGCTACAAGACAATGTGTTATCGCGATTGCATGTGACACTATCATAGAGTGTGTTAGGCAAACTTGTGTCCTGTCTGAGAACATGGACAGTAAATAACCTAACATGATGAAATTCGTTAATTAATAGAGAGTTACAAGCTCTGCTTAATCAGGAAAGTTTGTCTAACACACAAGTAAAACTATACTAGATAAGTAAGTAACAGCGATATATCTAGTACCTACTGTACCTACCTATAGGTAATATGTCATAGACTTTCCTCTGCTTTGTGTAGAACTCTGCTGAAAGAAGATGTCTACCTGCATCATGGTCCAAAGAAAAGTTGAATATTTGAGAGATGATGTGTTATATAATATCTACCAGGTTCCAAACTTTAATCCCAAGAAAGCATGATATTCGAATATAGTTTGGCATCTGTAGAGATAAAGAAAGTGACTTGATGAAATGTATGTTTTCACCACAGATAACTTGAACGGCAATAAAAATTAAGAGGCATTGCGTAGTTAACAGCAAAAACCAGTTTTCAAACTTAAGCTACCTACTTTTACGTCAGTTCCCAAAAGTAACAATGTTTCATAACTCCAAAAAAGTATTCAGGTCAAAAAATAAAACGGCTTCAGCTGAGCCTTAAAAAGTTGAATCTTTTTGGCACCTCGTCATAATAAAAAGCACGATAGACTCAATAGAAGTATCAAATACACGAAAAAATCGGTCAAGTGCGATTTGGACTCACACATGAAGAGTTCCGTAGTACAAGAAATAATACATACTTACATTTTAAATTTTCTTGGCCGCCGTTTTGAGATTTTTATTATTTAAATAAACAAATAAACGTTTAATTAGCTCCACAAAAGCACAATAAAGAATAAGAATAGAAAAAATACAATTTATGTTAATTCTACAAAATAACAACTGTACTTAAAACTACAAAACAAATAACAATATTTTGTGTGTGCCATGTGTGAGCTAAAAGGACTCTGCCTCAGCATAATGCCACAATAATGCTGCAGTATTTGACTACTGCAGCGCTGATTTTCAGGCAGAGCTCTAGTATCACGACCTGACAACTTGTGTTTGTTGCTATAGCGGCAATAGAAATACATAGGGGTAGGTAGGTATAATCTGTAAAAATTTAAAGTCAATATACATATTACGATTTACGAGATAGGTACCTACAGCCCGCTGACAGACAAACAGATGGACGGACGGTCGGACTGACGGAAGGACGGACAGCGGAGGCCTAGTAATAGGGTCCCGCTGACACCGTTAGTGTACGGAACCCTAAAAAGCACGATGGACCCGATAGAGTACACAAAAAAGGCTAATGCGATCTTCTGAACAGTTCTTGTCAGCTATTTATCAATGGGCCATTACGTTCTAAGACGGTTTCATATCGGAGAACAATGTGCAAGCCTAAAAGCATTACTCAATCCGAGAGAGTAACCATTTCCGCCACTTTCATTACCTCGAAATCTTCAAACAGCGTTTTGCAATTGGGACGTGGTGTGCGGGCACTTTATTTCATTGGCACGAGCACACGAGTGTCCGGAGTAGAATCACGAGCGGGGCGCGGGCGGGGCGCGGGGCGCGGGGCGGGGCGCGGGCCGCCTCGAGCCCGCACCGTGGGAACGCTCTGCCTTTAACGTGTCGCACGTGCTCGAGACGCTGCTACCAGGCCACAGATATCAACACAAGTACGCTGGATACTTTGTGCCGTACAAAACGACAAGTATCTTTTGTGCCGACTCAAAGCGCCTCATCGAACGTGCCGTATGGTCTTTGTGTTGATACTATGATGATTGATGTTTTGATGACAGTGGTAAACACTGTGGTATTGTATTATGTGGTAGGTTCCATCACCCATATTGTAATTATTCTCGGTAGTGGCAATTTGGGCCTGTATAATTTTTAAATGGTCACAATAAATTCATAAAATTTTGCACGCCATGCTTGGCAGAATATGCGATTCTACATAATATTTAAGACCAATGGATATTATACCATATTCTAGCAAATAAGTAAACACTTCTTATTCTTATTCTGGTCTGATCGTGGAAGGCTATGGCAGTGGCTAGTTACCACCCTGTCGGCAAAGCTGTACCGGCAAGTGATTTAGCGTTCCGGTACAATGCCATGTAAGAACCGTTAGCGGGTAGTGGTTTAGTAAATAAACTACCATAATCCTTCTATGTTACCAGTTAGACCACTTTAATCTAGACTGTATCGTAACTTACCACCAAGCGAGGTTGCTGTTGAAGAACTTGTATTGGAATAAAAATGCCTCATCATTAGAGTACGCTCACATGAAGCTCACTGATGCTTTTACGCCAAAATGGCGATGATCAAGTTGCTTCAAAAACAGGTCGGCAATAGCAAGTCCAGCGTACTTATAAAGGTCAGTGTACCAGGGTCGAGACGAAGCGAGACGGAGAACCCGATCTCGCAACGCCAGATAAGGACGCGCGTCAAGAAAAGAAAAAAATCATACGACAATAAAATAACAACAACCAACAATAATTTGTGAGCCTTCGAATTCAAATCCCTCGGTCGCACGGACCGTGAAAGGAACGATGTTCGACAGAATAAAACTGTAATGGAATTGTTGATTTATATCGGACTTCCAAAGCTAGTTGCTACTGGATATAAACTTTATGTTTCGCAACGAGACGCGGCGCGGCCGAGTCGAGAGTCATTATTACAATGCAATAAATCGAACGTAAGCCGCTTATTGATGTCTCGTAAGTCGTAATGGTGTTCGAGGAGTCATATAAAAAAGATGCTTGCGGTCAGTGATATTATAATACATATTATAATGTACATAATTACTAATTACGTACCTACTGGATTACGCCTTAAACTTGGATTACAACCACGGATCGCACAGATTCTTTTTCAGGGTTCCAACCAAGGGTGCCTACGGGACCCTATACTAATCCTCCGCTTTCCATCCGTTCGTCGGTCCATCCACCGTCCGTCCGTCTGTCTTTTTGCCAGCGGCCTGTATCTATCTCGTGAACCGTAATAGGTGGAGAGCTCAAATTTTCACAAAATGTACCTACAACAAATACTAAAAATTTCAAAATAACCGCTATGAAAACTAAAGTGTTATTTCTTGTACGATGGTAGGTACGGGACCCTTTAACTACGAGTCCTAACTTCTCCCGTTCCTCCTAACCTTCAACTACGGATGGGGTTCGAACGCCGACTTTTCGGAATTCAATCCGCTCCTCAACTGTTGAGCTATCGAGGAGTTTTATTAAACAGGTTGTAACCATAATTCTGTGCTTGTGGTCAATTTTTTTTAATGGCGACGTAACGTAATCTTGAATCAACATGACGTAAACTTGGTCGCATAAAAAATGCCACCTCGGTCGACCTTTAGCTCGCTCGTACCATGTGCGGGAGCATGTGACGCGAATCTCGGCATCAGGATCGCCTTTCGCGTGTCGGGTTTCTTGCGAACGGGCACATTTGGCGACCACACTGACCCCGCCGCGGCCAAGTGACGCAAAAACTTCCATTAAGGGTCCGAGCCCGCTCGTTGTGTAACCACCGACCTGGAAATCCTAGCCGTATGCCGTGATTCACGATTATCGTATGTTACTATAACGACGTTCATGAAAATTTAATGCCCACTACCAATATGCTTGACGAATAAGCAGACTTGTGAACACTGCCAAAATCAAGGATCCTTTTAGCTTTGCCGTAGTCGGGTAAAAATGGTTTTCGAATTTTGCTAAGCTAACCTACCTACTTACTTACTACTTGTTAGTTGGAAAAAAACTTCTGTTAGGTAATATTATGTCAGAGAACTCAAGCGGACGGTCTAAGAAGTTAAAAGTAAGAGTATAAACTTTTGCAGTCATAAATAGAGACTTTTCAGTTAAAAACCCGTTAGAACTTAAACGTAGTTTTGACCAGGAGTTAGTAAACAGTAAAAAGTATTTTCGAAGTCCTTATCGCCAATTTTTTGACAAGGATGTTGAATAAGACTCGGTTGTTTTAAATGGGCTACGGTAGAAGACTCACTCCGTCATCCCTTCATTCAGCTTTACTTACTTGAACTTCGTTCAGCAAAGGTTGACCACCTTTTGATCGGTTAAGAGTTTTGGCTGTGACATTCATCATTGCAAGTCGCCTGTACAAATCCAACGGCATAAATTTATTAGACACTTATTTGTTGTTTTTTCTTAATTTCCAAGACATCCTTTGAAGACGATAGTCTTTTATCAGGTAAACAAAGTATAGGGTGACGTAACATAAGAGTAATATTATGTTCAAAATCTCTGAAACTTAATCGTCCCATCCGGTATACGACAACCCACTTAATAGACTGACCTACATGGTGGACAATCTTCGGTGTAAAAATACTACATCTGGAAAACATACCCTATTTTAAAGTAAATTAGGTTGAAAATCCTTTAACATATAGTACGTCGAAAGTGTATGGGGACGGGATGAGCAATTTTTATTGTTAATTCAGCTATAGCGTTCATTGAGTCGGAGCAATCTAAATGGCGAACATCCGGGGTGTCTATTGAGCAGTGGCTACTTCATACATTATCTTCAATTTACAATTTGAATGGAAAAGGAAAAAACCAGCTCTTTAATATTGCATTTTACATGGAAACACGCAATACAAATGCAAGAATCTTGAATGATCTCAACATCTCAATGAATATTTTAAAGAAGTGTAACTTGATACGTGATAATATATAGGAACTACTTGCTGTGCTACCTACTTGAGAATATTTGGAAGTCAGAGGATTTGTATGAACCTCGAAGATAATCTAGACTATTTGCACTTTATAGTGCACTGAAGTTTTCCGACATTAATTGTTCGAGAGAAGATATTATTAATTTTAATCATCCCTATTTGAAAATTGGCATTACAGGGTGTCACATCATGACAGCGGGCACAAAATTCTAGTATGTTCTAATGTGAGTTTGAACTTTCTCTCCTATGATTGGTCTGGTCTGCGTTTGTGCATTAGCATCATTAGCATACCTAATATGTTTAGTTCTTTCTCATACGTAGTGATGGAAAAATAGAGTGTGTTGTTTTTTTTCTCGGGTGGCGAATATTGAATTCCTCGCTACAATCAGGAATTTACATCCTTTGCTCTGAATTAAAAATATCACCCTCGAGAAACATACAATCTTTTTGGCCCCTGTGATACATATAATTATAGGTAGGTAAACTCCACAATTTTTTTGATGCATTGAAACTATACTGTAACGCAGTTCCAGCCATCTTCGTTCAAATAAGTATCGTAAAACTGAACAGAAAAAAAAAAAAAAATAGTGACTGCTGTGCTCTTGTAATAGTATCTAGGGTTTAATTATTGCTGGTAGAGGCAATTTGGGAGTTATTTTTTTTGTCTTCTAAAATTGTCTCTGGTCTGGTATGGTCTGGACTCTGGTCAGATATTTGATAATTTTGTAATCTCTACTGTTGTCAGGAACCTAGTAGGTACCTACAACTAAAAATCACACAATACAAGAATTAATATAAAATAGCCATTATTTGATTCATAGCAGTATTTAATAATAGAAGAATGTTAAAGTTCAGAAGGTTGGTAATTTTGGCTGCACATTCAGAGGTTTATTTTTAAACTAATTATACCTACTTCTAAAAAATACCACCGTCCACAGCTAACCTATGAATTCAAATAAATTTCGTAAATATCATTCTAAAACTAAAAATAGCATTATTTGCATACAGATTCGTCAGGGTCGGCGACAAAGAAAAATCCTCTATAAATGTCAAGTCATTATTATTTATTTAAATTAGGTGTTATATTTATCCTGGTATATGCCTTTGACTTTGATTATTAATATACTTAATAGGTTTATTATAAAGTTTATTCTAGACATAGGCTTAATTGAGGTCACCTCATGTTAGTAATAATAACCGGAACTGACCGTTTTTACGTGCTCTCCGAGGCACGAGGAAATGAAAATATATATGCCATTATTTGGAGCTTCAAAGTGCACATTCATCCATTTACCGACTTGGGTTAACATTGCTTAACAATCACAACATTCACATCACAACTTAGTCCTTCCTCCCACAGTGAAGCAAGAAGCGTTAGTTAAGCACACAAAATTACACTTGAGATTCTGAAACGATTTGAACTTTTTATTTTTATTAGACCTAAAAACTTTCAGTGCTACGAAGTGGCTACGGAGCTACGAGCTACGGCGCTTATCCCACATGCTATCCTGCTCTGTCACAGTATCGTTCGCTTATTCTCGCACGCGCAGTGCACGCGAGCTGGACCTCTCTTTCACACTTCCTGCACGCGCGCTATTCTATCGTCAGCCAACCTTACCACGTCATCGGGATTTTCGGGATTAGTCCTGAACATGTTAATTTAGGCTGTCTATTAGTATTTATATAAAGATGCACAAAAGTCCTCCTTTATAAATATTAATAAGCATCGCAAGAGAAACATTCTGACATAAAAGTTTAGGTAACATTTTGACCTATGATTTTGATAATAATTATGACATATAAATATTTATAAGAAAATCATTTATTGTAAAGGAATGCCAATTAAATAGAAATAGCACGAAATATTTCTTGTTTGACTCACACTTAATTCTGGAATGCTTTTATTAAAAATTAGATAACACGGAACTAATAAACGAACGTCAATTAAATAAAAATAGCACCTAATAAATTTGTTCTTTGACTCACATCTAATACTGGAATTTTATTAAAATTAAAATAGTATAATACAGACTTATTAAACTAATGTAGATTATAATAATGTCTCTCGTGCAACTTTTGGTATTTAAAAACAGTCGATCGAGTTATTTTTTGCATGAAAACTAGAATAAACGTCAATACTATTTATAGGAAAATTGGGGTCCTACAAATTGATAGATCTTCAACTTCGTAACAACAAACTACCTCGGGGCAAAGTGTAAGACCATGTCTCGAAAAAAGTGGATACAACTGGTCACCCTAGCGTAAGCTCGACTGTGGGAAAAGACGGCAGGTGTTATGCGGGATCGTGAACAACCACGCATTACCATTCACATTATTCAACAATAAATAATAATAATAAGAAGCCGTGGAGCGAGTGGCTAGCACGCGCAGCTAACACATACTAATGGGTGGCGTGCGCGTGTGTGTGCCGTGTTCGAATTTCGAATTTTATTTTGTGTGGGTGTCCTACAAGTTACAGAGTATATAAACTTATAAAGTATTAGATTTTTTGTGCCGTGCGTGTAGGCGGGCGGCGCGTCTCGGATTTAACATGGCATTAAGCTTTCTTTATTGTTTTTACTTCAGCGACTGATTGGTATTTGGTTTTATGTATTGGCCGTCGATGGCGCAGGATAGCTTTTTATCTGTAGTTGATGATATAAACCTTGTAGGGGCTACTGGAATTTGTTTACTGGGATTTATTGATATCTAAACTGTCTTGTGGACAGTGTATTAAACGTTCTTGTAGGTATAATAAACATACCTCTTTTACAAAGTTATGTTGTCGCGAAAATAATAGCTCAATATGTAGGTATGTAGTTGTAAGATAAGCACACTTAACATGGTTAACTAGTAGGTATTATGGTAGTTAGATTGTGAGTTCGACGAATATTGTGTTTTGTGAGTTCACTCTGCTTTTATACTACTCGTAACTCTATTTATTCAAATTCCAATTAAAAATATTTTTATTCAATTAAACTTTTACAAGTACTTTGAATCGTCAAAAGCATCTAGCTTGTGTATGCATGATACGAGCATAGATACGGTTTGCTGAAAGTATCATTTCCTCGCATTTTCCTCGCTCTATTTCGGTAGGGGTTAACTGCCACTTTGAGATTTGTCTTTCCACGATAGCCCTCTCTCCTATATGAGGCTATGAGAGAAACATTTGTCTAGCATTCAGATATAACTCGGTCGTTACTCGTTACTCCTTATTTACTACTAGCTGTGCCCGCGACTTCGTTCGCGAGGAATAGTGACTTTTCGCGCTTTATATAGCCACGGACGCTCAGGCGCGAGGCGCCGTGATTCTTTAAATTGACATAACTTTTTTATTTATGAACCGATTGACATGAAATAAACACTAAATCCTAAGTGAAGCTTACTACAATATATTAGTGAAAACCGTATCTAAATCGAATTAGCCGTTTCTGAGATTAGCGTGCACAAACACACAGACAAACAGACAAACAGACAAACAGACAAACAGACAAAAAAAAAATTAATTACAATTTCGGGTTCGGCATCGATATAATAACAACCCCTGCTACTTTTTTTTTATATATTTCCATTGTACAGACACCACTTTTCTACAATTTTATTATATGTATAGACTATAACAAATTTTATGAGGCATACGTACCTACCTAGCTGTATACGAAATGGGCACTCACACATAAACCAGAGTTTATGTTCTGGGGACCAGATAAAACTCGCGACACTCTTCATTAGAATGGCGTCTAACATTCATTTGCATACTCGATAATGAATGAACACCGGCCCCATTCACATCGGGCATACGTTAGAATGAATTAGGTTATTTATTAAGTATTAAATAATTCAATGAAATGTATATAGACACATGTGGATCATATTAAGGCTTGCTACATATTATCAGAAATAGTCTTTCATTTTGTACTGGACCTCACAGAGCATCAGAATGTTGCTGATGGATCGGATGTAAATACTTCTAATGTTCGTCGGGTGCAAGCTAATCGGACATCCGAAATTTGCTGGATCAGAAAGTCGGAAAACACGCTCTTCATACATTTAGGCCCGTCGCATAATCTCAGAAATTGTCGGTCAGAAAACTTTCTGTCGCACTCACTATACCAATATCAGAAGATACATCCGATTCGGCAACATTCTGATAGTTTACGGGATCTAGTACAAATTATGTATAAGCATGTTCTTCCAACGCACGGCCAAATTTTTCTAACGACAATTTTTGATAGGTAATATGTGGCTGGCTTGCATGAGTAAGTACTTACTAATTTGTTTCCTTCCAAATCAAACGGCTGATAGATATAATACAATATGAATTGTCTGTAGCGAACACCCGATCCGCCAACATTCTAACAGTCTACTGGTTCTAATACAAAATGTATGAGCAGAGTGATCTACCTATACCAACGTACCTACCTAATAAGTTTTGCTTACAAAAAATCTGAAAGTATTCGCCCGGATTTAGTAAAAATGCTTCAGAAAGTTTTCTCATATAAAATTTCTGATGATATGCGACCGGCCTAATCCAAAACGCGTGGGCGCCTCATTTCCTGTGGGAGATCGTTGGACGTAAGGTGTGATTGGAACAAGATTTTAGGTATGTATCAGTTACTCGTATTAATGAAGGCAACCAATTTCGAATGTGGTATTAAACTAGTTAGGTTGTTTTTTGACTAATGGGTACATAGATGCAACCTCACAGTTATAAATAACTAGACGATATGCCCGCCACTTCCTTCGTCGGATTTAGTTTTCTAAAAATCCCATGGGAGCTCTTTGATTTTCCGGGATAAAAAGTAGCCTTTGTACATATCCCCGGGATGTAAGCTAATCCTGTACCAAATTTCGACAAATCGATCCCACCACGTTACAAGATGCAAGGCATGGGGATTCCAGATTTAGGTAGTTACAGTTACCTATTAGGTACTCTAATCATATAATTACTAGCAACAAGACTATTGAGATTATTTCTAGTTTTACAACCAGTAAGAAAACTGGGAACAAATCTTTCAACATTGTAACGTACTTACCTGAGATCGGCAAATAGCGTTTTTTAACCCCCGACCCAAAAAGAGGGGTGTTATAAGTTTGACGTGTGTATCTGTGTATCTGTGCATCTGTGTATCTGTATGTGGCATCGTAGCTCCTAAACTAATGAACCGATTTTAATTTAGTTTTTTTTGGTTGAAAGGTGGCTTGATCGAGAGTGTTCTTAGCTATAATCCAAAAAAATTGGTTCAGCCGTTTGAAAGTTATCAGCTCTTTTATAGTTATTGTAACCTTCACTTGTCGGGGGTGTTATAAATTTTTAATTTACACTTGTCTTTATTGTGTAAGTTATTGCATAAAGGTAACTACTTGAAGTTTTAAAGCTACGTCGACTGAAATAACGTTTTGAATTAAACAGACCTTTGGCGATTCTACAATTTTGAGATGAGTATTAAGATCCTAATCGTGCATAAATTAATCTTTTGAGGATATACAAAACTACCTACGCAACATAGCACGCGTCTGCGACACAAAACATCCATCATTCCAAGGTTAATTACATACCTAATAGGATTTTTATTATTATAACAACCTTAAAATCTTAAATTAACATAGATGAAAGATTTATTTGTACCTGATTATCCGCCTGATTAATTTGCATTAATACGGTCTATGTTTAAAAAAAATTGCTTTTGGCTTTTATGACGATTTTATTCAATAAGTAGGAAGTAGGCGCGTTATATTTATTAAGCTATTTAAAATTAAAATATTTGTAGCCTTTATCCTATTAAGTAACTGTTGGCACATTATAGGGCGCAGCGACAAAGTCCGCACAGTTTGGAAATCCCTTCAAGAGACTACTAAACTTGTGTCCATCTAACTGGAGATTAGAACTGCATCTCAACATACATACAGTTTTACACAAAAAAAGGTTTTGTATACTCATACAGTTTTAGACACAAATTATTGTAATACAATCGTTTTCGAACATACATAGTTAAGACAATGAAAGTAATTTATAGTTTCTTGAAAAAAATACCTTTTTTCTAGATCCATTCATTCGTTCATTCATTTACATGAATACACCGTGTACCGCAATTAATGCAGATGAGTAAATAATAGAGCTTGCGTCAATAGGTAGTAAACTTGTGCTGCTCGGAAAAATTCCATTCGGTTTTTTACTTGAATTGTTACTTCTGACGTGGTATTTTTTTAAATTTACTATTCTGATATTCCACCATGAAACTCCAAAAATTTGGCATTTTGAACACCTTCAATCTTCATATTATAAACTTTGGGTTTAAACAACCACTAAAATTCAACTTCGCCAATCCATGACTGCATGTAACCTTAAAATTAAGATATTGATTATTATTCCTAGCACAAACTTTACGCTTAATTGGAGGGGAAAGGGGAATATTAGTCAGCAAAATAAACTTGGCTAATATTCTTTAAAAAAGTACTATAAATATTTGCATGCCTGTTAGCGGGTAAGTTTTTTTGCAAATAAAGATCATTTATCATTTTTACTTTATTTTTTTATTATATTTATATTATATATATATATATATATATATATATATATATATATATATATATATATATATATATATATAATATTTATTTATCCGCTATAGTAAATACCTCACTACCTAAATTTTTAATGGCATATTGATATTGATACTGTACCTTTTATAAAAGTTAGATTCCTACCAACTACATCAATCACTTGATTCTATCAATAGGTATTCATGATGAAATTTGGACTCTATTCTCATTACAGCGAGATTTAAATTAGCACGATTAAGTAAAACATGAAAATGTAGTCGTGAACGTGTAAATTCCGCCTTATTAATTCGAGAAGACGCGGAGCCAGAGGTGAGAAGGCACGCCGCAGTCGTGAACTCGGCACTCGTGAGCTAAATATATTTACGACAATAAGTCACGAGCGACCTCCACGGACGCACGGACATCATGTGATTTACAATACCTACTCGGAATACACGTGCATGTAGGTACGTACTACCACGAACTACGTAGGTACAAATACCTGACGTGTGACCGCAAATGTACGTATAGTACGCGACAGGTTGAAATAGCAATCGGGGAGGTAACTCCCCGGTGATGTGCGGGTGTTTGTTTTTTTTTTTTTTAATCTTTCATTTTTTAGCTCGCCAAACTGGTGGGCCAGTTTTTTTTGTTTTTAAAAAAAAAAAAAAAAAAAGAATATTAGCCATGTTAAATGACTAATATTCCCCTTTCCTCTCCAACTAAGCGTCAGGCGTGTGCTAGGAGTAGGTAGGTACGACAATTATAGTGCAACGGGCGGGGTTTGAACCGTCGACCTTTCGGTTTTCAGTCCACTCCTTTACCTGTTGAGCTATTGAGGCTCTTAGTTTGTTGGCGAGGTGTGCGGGGCGTCCTCCCGCTTCATTACCCGATTGCCACCTCAACTTGTCGCGGGCTATAGTTCATCCGTAACCCCCTTGGCAACCTTGGCAACGGGCCCCATTACTTACCCTCCGCTATTCGTCAATCCATCCGTCCGTCCGTCCGTCCATCCGTCTGTCTATATCTCGTGAACCATAATAGTTATGAGAGTTGAAATTTTCACAGAACATATATTTCTGTTGCTGCTATAACAACAAATAATTAAAATTTCAAAATAGCCGCCATAAAAATTTAAACAGTAGGTATTAGTTCTTGTACGATGGTAAACGGATAATAGAACCCTGTCTGAGCGAGTCCGACTTGAATTTGACTTTTCGTAATTGAAAAGAGGAATGATAGTATTGACAAAAGAATAAAAACAAGTGTAAATTAAAAATTTATAACACCCCCGACAAGTGAAGGTTACAGTAAGAAAAGAGCTGATAACTTTCAAACGGCTGAACCGATTTTCTTGGATAATAGCTAAGAACACTCTCGATCAAGCCACCTTTCAAACAAAAAAAAAAACTAAATTAAAATCGGTTCATTCGTTTAGGCGCTACGATGCCACAGACAGATACACAGATAGACAGATACACAGATACACAGACACACAGATACACACGTCAAACTTATAACACCCCTCTTTTTGGGTCGGGGGTTAATAAAATAGACCTTGGCACAAGCCCCTTTCGGGCGTGCCTCAACAGACAGCTTGCGACATCCAGATACAGTTCATATTTGTTTCAATAATATACTCGAGTAGAGACCAGAGACTAATCTAGAGACTAAAGTTATATATACCTAACATGTGACGTACAAACTAACGACTATTTTATCAAGCCCAGAGGTATAGAAGCCTCATTATGCACGTCCAACAAGCGCTCAATTTACTTTTTTTACCCGCAGAGGAAATGAGAAAAATAATGAGCAATCAATGTCTTTACTGCGCCATAATTTATAGCAAATAGCTGATGATGTATCTTTTAAAAGGATTTATATATTTTTTTTTTTATTCCTATGGATATCTGTATCCAACGAAATGGGTTTAGTTCATTCGATTTTCTATAGGTAAGATAAGAGAGAATATGTTAACAAAATAGTAGGTACTATAAGTATTTAAAAATGTGTTTTATATGGACGGAACCTTGATCATATTATTTTATTTAAGATGCTAGAATGGGACCTCGCACGGAAAAGTGCAGCGTTGCTAGACTCCCTACTTAGGACGCAACATCAAAGATTCGCACGGAGCCGCTGGTTTCAGGAGGGGCAGCACCGTAGCATGTGGAAGTCCCTACAAAAGACCTATAGCAATAATCGTCTATTGATTGATGATTATGATTATATTATCTATTAGATATATACAAAAGCTTGCGCTTATCGATCAGGGTAACCACTAGGTTTGATCACGTGAAAGTAGTTTACACATCGTCAAGTAAATCAGTGAGCAATATTTCCTAAAACCTGAGAATTGTTAGGCCGAATTCCTTCTACGCTGAATTCGATGCACGGTAATAAATACTGAGATGGCTTTTAATTTTTAATTTATAACACTGTATGGCGGTGACTCATTCAGGTGTATTTAAATATATAAAGTTTTAAGCGATGTCGTCATTTTGTAATGTGCCATATAAAGCAAATGTTTTAACAAGTGTTTGGAACACTTGTTTTGGAACACACACTCCAAAAATGACTCACTGTGTTCTGAAGACAACGAAGGACGAAGTTATTTGCTAGACACAAAGATTGCCGTTTTAATGTGAATCGAACACGATTGGCGATATTTTGTAATAAGGAAACTAGAATATTTTTTAATTTATATATTATGTATGTATGTATAGCTAATGATTTTTGAAATATCAATTTTGCAATTAATTATTTATTATAGGTAAGTACATATATTTTCGATACTTAGCTAGATAGAATTACCAACTAGACGCATGCGCTGACTACCCAGACGAAGCTATGCCTGTGCGCTAGTAATTATAGCGCTTAGTTATTTATACATGCTATTTTAATTTAAGAAAGGTAGCAAGTGTTACATATTATGAAAAAGATTTCCAAGTGATTTTTCACATGTTAGCTGTGAAATTGCCAACTCTAGTACCTACCTACCTACTTTATTAACGGTAGGTATAACGGAAGCATAATGTGAATTGACTGTCAACTAGCGCTGACCGTAGTCCGTACCGAGTCACCTGCCTCAATTATGAAGATCATCGTGAGAATATCGTCGATAAGATGAGTATAATACTGGATCAGTTTACAGGTAAGTACATATTATCTGATTGGATTCCATTCTACTGATTAAATTTGAGGTGGATAGACGACATCAAAACGAGTTGCAGGGAGCCGCTAAATTCAGGCGGCGCAGCGCAAGACCGTGGCGTGTGTAAGTAACAAGAGACAGTGGTCCAGTAGTGGACGTCTATGGGTTGATATTTGATAATGATAATTATCTTTCAATGCAGGAGGTATTAGGGAAGTGTCACACGATACCTACCAATGTACCAGTCTTTTAGGAATCATGATCAACCCATTTTCGCCCCACTACTGAGTACGGGTCTCTTCTCAGAATGAGAAGGGTTTAGGCCATAGTCTGCCACGCTGGCCCAATGCGGATTGGCAGACTTCACAGACCTTTGAGTACATGGAGAATTCCCAGGCATCTAGGTAGGTTTCCTCAAGATGTTTTCCTTCACCGTTAAAGCAAGTGATATTTAATTTTTTAAAACGTACATAACTGAAAAGTTAGAGGTGCGTGCCCGGGATCGAACCCTTGACTTCCGATTAGAAGCCGGGCGTTCTAACCACTAGGCTATCACAGTTTAGTGATAATTATCTAAAAATACAGCAGGTATTAGGGTAGTTCCACACGATACCTACCTATATACCAGTCAAATTTTAGGAATAAAGTTTCAAAATATATTAACGTACCAGTGTAATTAACGAATAGCAATGACAGTGTGATATGTAATGTAGGCATAATTACTAATTAGGTATGTTAAATATGTACTTATCTACCTACCTGTTTTACAAAAAAATGTGATGAATAAAAACTTGCACCTACCCATCTAATGACTCCAACATATTACTTAATGTGGTAGGCAATAGATTTAATAAATGTATGTAGTAACATAAGGCTATTTTGTACGATTTCGTAATCAAAAAACATGTGTTTTAGTTAATTATCTTAATAATTTAAATATTTTAAAAGCAAACCAGTAAATAGGTTTACTTTAAAATACTAACTGCTAACAAAACAAGATAAAAAGAAGTGTTTATCTAAAAAATTCTTAAAAAGCGCAATAAAAGCTTCCTCTTCCTATTTATTTGATACTACGGTCTAAAGTAACGTGAATATATTTTTATGGTTTACCAAATTTTATCTTTCATCGCCTCCAGCACACATGTGGTTCATTTTTTATGTATCTATCTACAAATTAATAGATTTTGACTGCAATAGAATATATTATACTAATTAATTAAATATTACCGACTTGATAATATTACCAACCTGGCGATTTTATGTTCCAAATGAAATATACTTAGATTAAGAAAATTGGTTGGTTATGGTAAATACCTGTTCCAGTTTCAAAACATTGGAGTTTATAGCTTATAATAAATTGGTATCTATCTCAGAGTCAGATTTTTATGTATTCCTATCCTGTATCCACAAAAACAATATTATTTTTAACCGCGGTTATTTATAGGCTCTCCATTAAAAGCGTTTAAGAGGGCTCTCTCCGTCACTCGTTTCATACAATCGTAGTTCCAATTTCATTTGAATATAAAGCAACCAAAGTCCATGAAATTTTGCAGACATATTCTAGAAACTAATATCTATGTCTGTGGTTTTCCAGATTTCTGTTAAAATATTCGGTTTCAAAGTTACGCGGTCTTAAAAATTTTCATACAAATCTTTGAGCCCCTGTAATTTTAAAACTACATATTTTTAGAAAAATCTAAAACACCACAGACACAGATATTAATTTCTAGAATATGTCTGCAAAATTTCATGGACTTTGGTTGCTTAATATTCAAATGAAATTGGAACTACGATTGTATGAAACGAGTGACGGAGAGAGCCCTGTTAAGATCCTTCGCTAAATAAGGTTGGTGCTGCACTAAAATACATCACTATCAATTTGTCATCTTGTTTGTGCACACGCAAAGCGTGGCAACCAGCAATTTGCTTCGATACGATCAATCGGACTTCGCCACTGTGCTCCCGGCTAAATTACAATCCATTACATGTGTGGCCGATACCTTATGGGCTCTTCTTATTTTGTTGTGAAACAAATGAGGAGCTGGCGAACCAAATGGCGTATAATTGCACATCTGATCTAAATAGTTTTTTCTTTCAATCGAACTTTTTCAGCCAACTGAATACAAATCTCTCAATCTACAAATAATTTCCAAGCAAAACGGTCAAAATTAAACTACAAGTGTAAATTAAAAATTTATAACACCCCCGACACGTGAAGGTTACAGTAACTAGAAAAGAGCTAATAACTTTTAAACGGCTGAAGCGATTTTCTTGGATTATAGCTAAGAACACTCTCGATCAAGCTACCTTTAAAAGAAAACTAAATTAAAATCGGTTTATTAGTTTAGGAGCTACGATGCCACAGACAGACACAGACACGTCAAACTTATAACACCCCTCTTTTTGGGTCGGGGGTTAAAAATTGAGCCCAAAGTTCACATATCGATCACTGAATTGAATACTAAATTGCATTAATTTCCAAAGAATGAATAATTCCAAAATCGCGATGTTTAATTTCTAATGTCAAAGATCGTAAATCTGTGTAGGTCCTAATGCTGATAGAATAGAATAAAAGAGTTTTTTTTATTATGTATTTTTTCAAAGTGCTACATCGTCGGGTAAATTAATCTACCACTGCACTGTGGTTCAGAATGCCCTTTTCTTCGGAAGATATTCTGGTATACCTACCAGTACCTACATATTATTTTAGCAATAGTCCACACCTCGCCTCTTCCTTTCCTTATTTTTGCTCGAGCACGGAATATTGTTTTTGTTATTAGTTAAAGTTAATTATATCAGTTAAATTCGTACTTTTCACGTGCAAAAAACATGATAATTCTTACATACCAGCGTATCCGGAAAAATCTCGCCTACCTAATGATATAAGTAAGTAGTTAATTCAAATCTCAATATTTAACAAAGATTGTTTTTATCTGATATATTATCCTACGTACCCACTTGTCGAAAAATCACAATCTTTAAACAAAGATAACATTAACAGAATTAAGATATAAATCAATATATATTTATAAACCTAGCACAATATGCAAAGTAACCAGTATTTTTCCTATTTTCAGAAGTGTTCAAACGTGAAGTCGTCTTTTCGAAGTATTTGGTATGTAAAAGGATTTTAAATCTATGTATTTTATACTTATTATGGATCTCATACCACGATATTACGGGTATAACTACAATCATTACTATCATTGCCATTTTATCATCGCAATCCGCGGAGCTAGGCATATCGATTACTCTGTTTCTCCTACGGGTAAAGGAGCTTTTCATTTCTGATTCGATCACGTAGAGAAACTCCAAGCAAAAGCTCTGTCCATCGCCCACTGACTGACTCTGAGCTTTCTTATGAGACCCATAGTTAGAGACCATGCCTCGGATCTATATGTATATTTTTACATAATCACTGACAAAACGAACTGTTCAAAGACTGATCTACAAGTACTGAAGAGTTTTGGACGAAAGGACATCTCGAATCGCATTAGGTATCTACTGATTATTACCTACCTACCATAAAACTATTGGTACAACAAAGCACTCATCTTAAAATCCCAAAAAAATATGAAGAAAACTTGAAAATCATAAAATTACAAGAGCGACCATAAAATTTGGACTAACCGACAAAATAATAAACCAGTCTTATTCATAAAAATCCCTTAATATTGGTTTAAAACGTTCATTAGCTAAAATGCTCATTAGGCCTATTAAACGTTTCATAACTTTCTTTATTCATAAAGGTTCAATAAACCTCTCACAACTAAATTCTCGCTATAGGCTAGTTTCGCTTTGTTATGTTGTCGTCCTGATGAATTCATAGACAAAATTGCAAAAAAACTGGGCTCTACACAGACAAGTGACGCAGGTGTGACATTTGTTTTCGAATTTCGGTCAATTGTCTGAGTTCTGGAGGATAGTTAGGTATTATCGTTCGGAGTTTTGTGTTTCGATTTATTTAATTATAAAAATGGAAACAGGAAGGAATTTAGAAATTAGCGTTAGATTTTATTATACTATTTAAAAAAAAGATGTATTAGGTAAAAGTATGTATTAGAATTTAGATACAGTACCTGGACATTCATGGAATAAAATCCTTTTTTTTTAAATTGAAAATATTACAATAAAACTTAAAGCTAGCCTTATCTAATTACTATACAAATCATGCCCGTGTGGAATGGTGCCAAGAATACTGGCTGCATTTCCACGCTTGACAGCCAGGCTGATCCGTTGCGCAAAAAATGAGCCAGCCCTTTTTTTTTACCCAAATCCTTCTCGGTTTATGTAGTTAGGTACTGAGCTGCATCACCGCCATATTTCTTACGTTAGAAGAAATCACATACCTATGTAAAAGAATGATTACATGAAAAGAAACTTCGAAATTAGGTAGAAACTTTTAGGTACCTGCTTCACGACGTCCGTCCCTAGCATCTTATGGCAGTTAAAACTTACAACTCTAGTTAATTACCACAGCCTCTCGAATCCAGAATAAATAACGTACAAATAATAATTACAATGCAATGACACTAGAATCAACCAAAACAAAATAACCTCACTTCCAAACAAATTATCAGCTGTTAAGACAAGACGGCGGCCATCTTGTTCTTTAATAAGGGTTTATAGTAGGGTTCAGCCTGTTATAAGTTATGGAGCCGTTATTGAACACTTTTAGCACTATTGAACGTTTATGAATCATGTTTTTGAGAACTTTGCTTATAACAAGCTAATAAAGCTTCCACAAATTTTTATGAATAAGACTGATACGACTTTTAAAATTGCTGATCCATAGCCTATTCAAAAAGCGGTACTTTTGACAAGAAAGACATCGCTAAAGGGCGTCTAACCGTCGTTTTATTATTTCTAGCCTACACAATAACAAGAAATAAAGTCAAGCATAAAGGCTTTTTGTAATATTATGTATATGACCAGGGCCAGAGGTCCGTTTGTCGGCACGTGGATATGTGAGGAACGTCAAGCACAAAAAGGGTTTTAATTTTACAACATTCTCGGAATTTGTAGGGACAGTTATGGGAAACAAAAAACCCCATTGTATTCATATTATTTACGAATAGCGAATACTCTCAAGTCTCAACTTATACTTACTCAAGTATATTATTATGCACCGCCTTGTAAAGCTGATCCACACTTGCGAACGCGAGTGAATCGCTCACAACGCGCGTAATAAGAACGTAATAGTGTTGATCCTGATGTTTTTTCTAAGCAAAATTTGGAGTATCTGCATCTTTTTCATTTCATTTAAAATTTTAAGACCAACTTTAGTGCACTCTACAAATTTAAACAATGAGTCTACGACTGGCATCTCAAGTTACGAGGTTTGACAGTTCTAAATTAAATAAGGGTTGTCTGTCCTTTTCTTATTACATTGGTAAGAAAAAGATGCGAATACTTAGTACTTACTCTAAACTTTAGTTGCGCTCAGAACCAATGTCATAAAATTCACAAGTGGCGAGCGGTCGACAAGTTACGGCATGTAGGTAGGTACATGTTCGTGAGTTTTTGGGAGTACAAACATAGTATACCTACGTGCACACGAGACCCGTCCATAGACCTTCGATGTGCGAATGTTTGCACGGTTAGTGTGCGTGCGCAGATGTGGATCTACCATAAGACATACTATAGTAGTCCACTTTCAATACAAAAGCCTTAATTCACTTTGGCAAAAGAACATTCAATGACAATAGTTTGAATTACGCGCTTCCTTAATTCCGTTCAATCACTGTACCTAATTTCCAATTCCCAATAAATGCAGTAGCCACCGGCTTACATTCTGTCCGTTATTGAGGAACCTGAATAAAAGCCAGAAAGTTAATACTTCCCTACACAAATAAATTATAAAGCCCTACATATATTTAAGTGCAAAAAATAAAACGAAAAGTTTTTAAAAGAAGATCAGTAGGAAGTAGGAACCTACCTAATTATTTTTTTTAAACTTTTAAATAAATTAAGCTGAACCCCTGAAATAGGTAGATACCTGCATATGCTGCAAATACGTGGTAATAGTAATGTCCAGCATACTTAGGAACGGTCAAAAAAATCAAGGGACAGTCACAAATCAAGGAGTTTTTTTTTTCAAGGCGTGGCTTATGGTCTTCCGTCCATGTCATTAGCAGTGCGATTATTTCAAGTGCCTCATCTGCTGACACTTGACGCGTCGTAGGTACAAAAGACAGACATTTCACATCGTTTGTACCGTCACCTCGCCGCGACGGCAAAACCAACAAGTGGCAAAAAAATTGGCGCCACATTGTTATCATAAATGAAGTTAACGCGACAGTTAGACTAGGGTTGTCAGTTGCCATTTGCCAGATTAGACCGGAAATATAACAATTTAATATGTCGGTAGAGGTTTTGGAAAATCTAACTATGGTTTTTTTGTTACAAAAAAAATCAATATAATAATGTATATACACGCAAAAACTACTGGACGGCTTTGGCTGAAATTTGGAATGGAGATAGATTATACCCTGGATTAACAGATAGCCTAATTTTTATCCTGGAAAATCAAAGAGTTCCCGCGGGATTTTGAAAAACGTAAATCCACGCAGACGAATTCGCGGGCTTCAGCTAATAAATAAATATAAGTTTATTAATATCTGAATAAAACTTATATTTTTCCTTTAAAATAAGCTTTACAAGAAGACGAAATCCGATCAGTCTTCAATTTCAATAAAGTCGGAACATTTGACAACCCTATGTTGAACCCTCGGGACTTGTAACAGTTTCAAGAGCAACCACATTATTGTTTATGGCCGTGCACTTGCCTCTGTGGGTTTGTACCTGTTCTTACCCTCTATTGTCTATGTTCCTCGAAGCATTAGCGAACACGTGTCAGCTTAAGACTGTAAAGTCCATTGTCTTCCTTGAGAGCGCTTGGAACAAAGCTTAAAAGATGCCGAAGAGATAATAGGTACTTGTACAAGAAAAACAGGTTTTATTGCGCCAGTTATGACTTTATGGGGCCCATTTATTAACACTTCATTTATGACAGTACAGATCTTCAAACGATAACATTCTCAAGTGTAGGTAGGTACCTACCTGCCTAGGTTTTTGAAAACCTAAACAAAAAATACGATTACTGACGTCGAGAGTTGGGAAATATCAGCTGTTATTGAAATGATTTTGAAAATAAAGTCATATAGTTACAATCTGAAGAAATAAAAGAAACATTGAAAATATAAAAATACTTCCAACGTACCCATTCGGTTATTTTGGGTTTCTAAAATATAATTTTGGCACTAATTTTGGCAGTAGGTATGTTGTGATACATTGATTGAGATTAAAATAACATAAAGCATACAATACTTTTTGAGTCAAATTTCAAAAATATTGCAAAATAAATAAACTCGAGGTTATGAGATAACAAAAACCTTACCGGGCGTAGGTACTCACCTAAGGGCGTTGTAAATTTTCCACCATAATATTGACATTTATTTTATCGCTCTGATAAATTTTCTTCATACAAAATTTATTCTCGAGATCCGATAACATCTCAAAAGAGGGAAATCGAAAAACTTGCCGCCAGAGATAAGAAAGTTATTTTAAAAAAAATGTCGCTCACGTGTAAATCATTAGTCGGGGCTGGGGCATCTTGAGCTCAAATATTTGGCGATGCTTGCAAATCTCGGCGCCGCTGAGACGACAAAAAGGCCGCTTCTTTTATAAGTGCCGGCTGTGATTACCAAACGTTAAAAAATCCAGGATTTTCCCCAGATAGCTTTAACTAGAGTCAAATTCAAACAAAATAGACGACACTATCTGAATAAGTAAGACATCGAAAACAATTTTAGGAATCTGACGTAGAAATGTTGTACATACATTGTTGTACAGTAAACTTTCCGTTACTATCATGAAAGAGATTTGCGCCATACTAAAATATTTTTATATGATTTAGGTACAAATTAGTCTATGTGAATAGGTTGAATATCTTTGCATCAATCATCATTATCACAGTAAAAATCAACTATTAATAATATTCTGCGTCTGTCCTCTGTATTTTTCTAGAATCATCTGGTCCCGAATTCCAAACCACGATAATGGATACCACACCTCCTGCAAATATCCAAAAAACTAGCTAGTGGTTTCTGGTAACTCCGATGCCGACAGGGGACACTTTTAGGCGACGTATGACGGCAGCTAAGACAATATTTGAGGAGTCGGCAAATGAACACAAATGAGCGTAGGATTTGGTATCGAAACCGCACTAATAGCTAACGGGTTGCTAAATGGTAGCAGCTGCCGATTTTTGAGATTCCTAAGCCTTCCGAGATTCGCTGAAAGTGGCCACCTAGGTGGATAATAATCATAAATCTGATAGTGCCCAGAAAGAGAAAATTTCCAGTTCTAAAATTGTTGTGTTGAAAATATCGTTTTTTGAATAGAAACCTTTGTGTAAATTGAGTATATATATATATATATATATATATATATATATCATATATATAATACCATAACCTGATATCCAATTTACACAAATGTTAATAACATAGGTATAGGTACGACATAGGTATAATACCTAATTATCAACTCCTTGAATTCCGAAGCCTTCCAAGACTCGCGGTTCAGTGGATACTATACTTACATATAAACAACCTGATGGTCCCCAGAAAGCGAAAAATAGATTTAGTAAGATAAGATTACAATAACTATCAACTCCTTGAATAGCCTAATATGCGCGGTTTTATAACAAAGTAAAATAAATACATGCTACAAGAATAAACTAGATAGCGCAATGATCTACAAATATTTAGTGGAAAAATTCTAGTGCGGAAGTATGGAAAATTTAGAGGTGGAGACTTTATCTCGGTTTGAAATAGCTCTACAATGTAAAACAATGACACATTTGCAATGATAGGAACACGAGATTCATTCGAAAACTATCTTCCGAGACGACGGATGATGACGTCACAGTTTGTGATGACGTGCCTACCTATTCGTAACCAAATACTTAATAGCTGCGTGAAGCCTGAATTACCTACTTAGTCAGTGGTCAGAAGTAGGTAGTGAATTCGCAATGTTTCACAATTTGCATTTAAATTAAATCTTTAAGCCTCAATTTCCAAGACTCATCAAATGAAAAGTGACGCTGAACGATGACGTAGTAAACTGCGTCCAAACTTCAAAAAACTTAATGCTTAGCTTAGTCAGGAGCATTATGTGAGTCAGCTATGACGTCACTACACTCGGCATTACTATGTTATAACTTAAGTTATAACCTCTGCGTCATGCCCCGGGTGACCTCAGATTAGACGGCGAACCGGTCCTTGGAAGCACCGTCATACGAAAGATCCGGAACGGCGCTAGATGGTTATCCACTTTGATTACCTGTAAATTACCCTATACCGGTTAGCTTCTTTGAATCAGAACCTAGAAATGGTTTCAATATCATGAGACTGCATCACATATGAGGTATTTTCGAGAGCACGCCACAGTACCTACCTATTTTATTTAGTCTTTATGTATTTATTTATTCTAATATTATACATAAATGTATATATATACAGTATATACGTGCACCACCTACCTCTATTTATCTATGGCTATGTCCTTTGCAACATTTTGGTTGCCTGGAAGAGATCGCTAGGTAGCGATAAGGCTGCCAAATTGTACCTACCTGCCTATATTTTGTTGTGCTTTGTATGTGTTTTTTTTTGTACTAATTTTGTGGTATACATGACAGACCTGCGCAGAAAATTCATTTTTAAATGCCATGAAAATATCTCAGCCAATCATAGAACGCATCCGTTCGGTATTGGTTGTTGCCTACGCGCCATGTTTTGTACGCGCGAATTATAAGCGACATAGCATGAGACTCTGTTGTTCTTGTATTTAATATCTTTATCTCAAGCAATAAGGTGTGTATTTCAGTGTCCGTATGGCATAAAGTTGCATTTTTCTGCGCTAGCGAATTTTGTCGATGCGACTTATCAAATTAATACTGTATGTAATAAATACGGTCTTCATCTTCGTCATAGTATCACTTCCCGGCATTAGATACTACCTTGAAAAAATTATTACCGGACGCATAAATCTATCAGGGGAGTGGAGAAGGATCGCGCTAAACCAGTCTTAAAGTCTAGACTCTAGACATATAAATCTATATATTCATCCTAATTATCATATAATATTTATAGAGCTCTACCTTGTTAACCATTTATTCTTAAATCCACTTATTGATGAATTTTTTGCGATTTTATCGTTTCCTTTCACATAAATAAAATAAATCAAACTAGTAGCGAAAAATATTCTTACTTATATGTACTTTTCAGATACAGAAACGGTTGCTTTACAAATGGATTAAAAAAAATGCCACTTACTAGGTTTTGATACACGGCTATCGCGTACTTGTGCACAGTAGCCGTAGGCTTGCATTGGAATTTCCGCTACTTTGTTACTTTATAATGATGAGACGCTAGATTATTAAGTGAGCAATTTTCTATTGCTAATAGCGCTGATCTTATCAATAACATCTAGGTAAATACGTATACATGTATACAAACGTTGTATGTACGTAAGTCATAGCACATGAGTAGATGTGGTCATAGGACCTAAGCTGTACCTATCGAATAATCAAAATTCCTTGCGCACTTTAATATATTTCACGAAAACATACCAGATACCACAGATAACAAAAACAACTCTACTCAGTGCTAAATACCAATCTTAACTACCAATTAATGTCATATAATAATACAAAAGGACTGTATAATTAGCTGATATTAAAAAGGTATAGATAGTAGCATCAATCAAAGCAAAAATAGGTACATGCCCTGCAGCTTCTGTTTCCCACCATCTTGTATGACCTTTTAATCCAAAGTTTATTAGTTTTACTTACGCATCTTCTACTCAAGCGCGGTCAATTTTAGACCACAATATCATCATTTACCATCAGCTTTGGCCACTGATATGTATCTACAGCGAAGCGCTACTTATAAAATCGACTGTGATAGACAAACGGAGTAATCACACCATAAGGGTTCCATTTTCCATTTCCACGGAACCCTAAAATCCCCATAACGAAACAAAGCAATCTACGCAACCATCAGCGTCGGCACGTCGGGCTTCGCACGCGCACTCTTTATGAGTCACAGAGCCCGCTGCGCGCGTGCCTCCAGCATCACGTACCTACGCTATTCCGTTCACATTACATGACTTCGCACTTGCGAACTCCAAGCCGTGTAAGGAAAACCACTAGTTTGTTTGTCGGGTTTTTTAGAACGATAATAATTACCTATAGTTTCTCTAGCCTACTACAACTTCATCCGCGTGGTCTTCCAGGATCTAATATAAGCACATATTACCTATAATAGGTAGGCGTAGTAGCAGGTAGTAGCCAGTAGGCGAACGGCAATCAGCAATGCGGTGATGCCATATGCCAGGATTACCACTAGTTCAGAAAGCAGATTCTACTGACAAGAGCCTGCCAGAAACTCAGCAGTTATTCTTTTTGAAAACAGATAGATATACACTACAGTCTACACTTTTGTGGACTCTGGACTACTTACTGACTTACTGAGTTTTTATGCTAGGTTAGGTTTCTAGTACTGAATGTAAACCTTAGCAATAGACAATATCGTTATAGCTAAGCAAATAGAGCTCCTAAGTATCTAGACATCTAAGTACGATCAAGTTTATAAATGGGACGTCCATATCTTATCTGATATGACAGCACTTTAATAGTATCTCGAAGCTATTACGCACGCGTGCTGACATTACAAACAAGACTAATTATAAATAGGAAAATTCCTACATTACAATCAAGTGCAGTCAGTTGTGGATACAATACATGACCAGTCATTAACCCGAATGCGTTGTAGATATGCGGTGTCGCAAATAGAATTTAAATGGGTTCATTCATTAACGGCTAATGGTAGAAAGGAAAATTTAGCGAAAATTTGTGTTCACCAAAATATTCCGAACTGGATAAATTACATATGTCACTTCCTTTGTACAGATCGCAAAACTACATAACTAATAACAATAATAGATAAGCCAAACTGCACAAGAGGCGTACCTACTCTATGACTGTACAGTATCATGGTTTCATTCCGCGTCATTATTCCTCATACGCATGGCTAAGGTTTGGAATACTCTACCGCGATCAATGTTTCCTACCGATAACAATCGGGTATCTTTAAAACAAAAGTGACTAGGCATCTTCTAGGTAAACGCGTCCCATCTTAGGCCACACCATCACTTTCCATCAAGTGTGATCGTGGTCAGGCCTTGCCTTTAAACAATTTAAAAAAAAAGAGTTTACAGACCTACTTACGCTAAAAGATCGATCAAATTTCAGGCTTGTGTATTTTCAGATCACAATATCGAAGCTTCAGATTGGACTACTTGTTTTGCGATCACTGTAATGTTTTCGGCTGCCAAGTGAGACTAGGAATAGGTAGTTCAAAATCTTTGCTACCAGGTTAAACTAAATATATCCGACAGACTTATGACCTCTAGCGTGTGCTACATTAAAAAAATAATGCTTCCAGACTAAAGAATCTTATCTGTAAGGTCAGTGTTCGCCAATTTGTCCTCTGTTATTAGGCAAATATAAAACAAACTTATGGAACCAGCAGGGCGATTCAGAACACTTCGATAACATAACGAATCGATTCGATTCGGTATCGATCTCGAATCGAACAAATTTTATCATGCAATTCAGGACGTTCGAGAAAAGGATTCGATTCGATTTCGATTACGATACCGTTTTCGATAAGAAACATTGCGATTACATGTGCATTTATAAAGTACGCTATGTTACCAAAATTTTACTTGTTTTTAAATTAAAGTTAAACATTAAAAAATAGCTTATATTCATCTTGAAGGTAATTTAAGTCATTACTTAAAATGATAGCTTATTACATTATTAATTTCGAGAGAAAAACATCGAAATGTACTAGTGAAGTTTTATTAAAGCTATCCTCGTAAATACAACACAAATGTCAAACATCAATTACGTCTGTCAATTAATGGCAAGTTTGGTTTTTTTTTATTAACTGGTTTTACGGCTCTGGGTTCTAGCCTTTTTAAGCTCGGTATTGTGATTTTTGTCCGCTGGTTTTAGAGTTTTGTACCCGAAGGGCACCAACGGGACCCTATTACTAAGACTCCGCTGTCCGTCTGTCTGTCAGCGGGCTGTATCTCGTGAAGCGTAATAGGAAGAGAGTTGAAATTTTCACAAAATGTGTATTTCTTGCAGCTATAACAACAAATAATATTAAATTTCAAAGTTTCAAAACTGTTGTTTCTTGTACGATGGTACGAAACTACCTGAACAAAAAGATATCGAATGCCCTGTAGCTTTCGATAAGTAAACATCAAAAATTATCGGACGTTCGACAAATATTATTCGGTTAGGTTGTTGTGAATAGCGTTTGATAGTCGTAATCGAACGATATCTACGTCTGTTCGATTCGGTTTCGGTTTCGACAATTTCACTGTCGATTCGGTTATTCTGAATTGAAAATACATTTTATCGAACGACAACTTGTCGAATCGATCGACAATTATGTTATCGAAGGGTTCTGAATCGGCCTGCAGCAGGGCGATTCAGAACACTTCGATAACATAACGAATCGATTCGATTCGGTATCGATCTCGAATCGAACAAATTTTATCGTGCAATTCAGAACGTTCGACAAAAGGATTCGATTCGATTTCGATTACGATACCGTTTTCGATAAGAAACATTGCGATTACATGTGCATTTATAAAATATGTTTTGTTACCAAAATTTTACTTGTTTTTAAATTCAAGTTAAACATAAAAAAATAACTTTTATTCATCTTGAAGGTAATTTAAGTCATTACTTAAAATGATAGCTTATTAAATTATTGATTTCGAGAGAAAAACATCGAAATGTACTTGTGAAGTTTTATTAAAGCTATCCTCGTAAATACACACAAATGTCAAACATCAATTACGTCTGTCAATCAATGGCAAGTTTGGTTTTTTTTTTTATTAACTGGTTTTACGGCTCTGGGTTCTAGCTTTTTTAAGCTCGGTGTTGTGATTTTTGTCCGCTGGTTTTAGGGTTTTGTACCCGAAGGGCACCAACGGGACCCTATTACTAAGACTCCGCTGTCCGTCTGTCTGTCAGCGGGCTGTATCTCGTGTAGCGTAATAGGTAGAGAGTTGAAATTTTCACAAAATGTGTATTTCTTGCCGCTATAACAACAAATAATATTAAATTACAGTCTCAAAACTGTTGTTTCTTGTACGATGGTACGAAACTAGGTGAACAAAAAGATATCGAATGCCCTATAGCTTTCGATAAGTAAACATCAAAAATTATCGGACGTTCGACAAATATTATTCGGTTAGGTTGTTGTGAATAGCGTTTGATAGTCGTAATCGAACGATATCTACGTCTGTTCGATTCGGTTTCGGATTCGACAATTTCACTGTCGATTCGGTTATTCTGAATTGAAAATACAATTTATCGAACGACAACTTGCCGAATCGATCGACAATTATGTTATCGAAGGGTTCTGAATCGGCCTGCAGGTCTTGTAAGGTTAGGTACCTATTTTTCACGAGCTGTGTTATAAAAGTTCGTAGGATCATTTGTAATCAAGTTCTACCTACTTTTATAGGAAAGTAGAGCCGTAAATTATATCTCTTGAGGTTTTGCGGTAGCGTTCCTGCATTATTTTCTCACGCTGATTAAATCTAAAATTGGCAAATAAAATGAAATGCAAAATAAGTGATAAAACCCCCTGCATTCCAAACAACCGGTATTTTGTTGTTGATCGTAATTTTGGCACGAGAGCCCGTAGGACATTTTGAGAAGGTTGCTAATGAAAGCCGAAAGGTTTGAAGGTGTTTTATCAATTTGCACAACTTCAATTAGCGTACTTACAACAGTGAATGGCCAACTACACAAAAAACAAAGAACTTACAAGTGTAAATTAAAAATTTATAACACCCCTCACAAGTGAAGGTTACAGTAACTAGAAAAGAGCTGATAACTTTCAAACGGCTGAACTGATTTTCTTGAATTATAGTTTGAACACTTTCGATCAAGTCACCTTTCAAACAAAAAAAAAATTAAAATCGGTTCATTAGTTTAGGAGCTACGATGCCACAGACAGATACACAGATACACACGTCAAACTTATAACACCCCTCTTTTTGAGTCGGGGGTTAAAAAGCTGAAACTTATTCATATTTTTAGATGATTCCTAGTGTACCTATTTAAACAGAAATTGAAGGAATTTCTATCGCTCGGGAGCATATTGTAATTGGTTGAACCTTGTTTCTCACGCTTCTTGTTCAGGCTGTTTGCTGGGTCGCTATCAAACACCTCCTCAATTTGACCAACGGGCTCGTGGCGAATATTTTGTTGTTAATCATTGTAATTTTATGACATTTCGAGAAACGAGGAAACGACTAATTTATGGGGCCGTTGACGTCGCTCGTGTGTGTGAAAATATTGATTACGTTAGAATTAGCATAATTTATGTAAAATGCAATTTTATGAGCTAAACAAGCTTATAAAATGATAGCTAAGTATACGAGAGGTGACTATCTTTCGTGAATTAACACGTAACTATCAACCTACCTACCAAGTATCAAGTAATGTATGTTTAATGTATTAGAATTCGTTGACGTGGTGTCAGGCACCTCAGGTGTCGGCAATGAAGTTGAGGTATTTTAATGTGTATGTAATTAAGTATGTGTAATTTTAATTAGTGCCTAATAAAGGTAGTCACTTACCGACTTGGTCAATTTTTAGTTTAGCTCTACGAATAATTGGTATTCATAGGTGTAGCTCGATTTCGGACAGTACAAAGTTTACGACTTCAAGACCTATAGGATTGGATTATTTTAATATGGGATACATAAGAATCTAGCTAGGTAAATAGATTGGTGGCTTTTACTCCCTTTTTAATTAAATTGATCTGATCAATATAAGGCAGACAATTATTCTGCATTTTAGAACTGCGATAATTAATTTCTTCTCAGACGTTCCGGTGATGTTCCCAAAAACTTTCGAAAAAAAATCTTCGTTAATTAGGTGGTGGAAATGTTGGTATCTAAATGCTAAATATTTACTTAGATGTTTACTTAAATACCCCTAATTAATTGAGTGAAATATTAAACTTCCCTGTTCTAATGTGAAGGTAACACAGCATCATAACACAAGTCTCAGACGCGGACGCGCGTTTAATCGTTATTTTTCCGTTCATAATATAGCTATCAGAGGAGTGGAATATTTATAATTATTATTAAGATTAATTATCTCCTTGTTTATACACACGAAACATTTCTAATAGGCTACGTAATAAGGGCAATGTCAACGGATTTGTGGAATTTAATGGATTTTCTACTTAGGCAGAGATTAGTTAAGTATTGTTGTGAAATTACTTGTGTAGACAAATAATAAAATAAAACTATTTAAATACTTATAGGTCCCTCGATTTTATTTATTGTTTTTTATTCAGATACAAGTTAACCCTTGACTGCAATCTCACCTGATGGTAAGTGATGATGCAGTCTTAGATGGAAGCGGGCTAACCTGGAAGGGGTATGCCAGTTTTTATTTATTAAACCCTTAGGTATACCATAGGTACTCCTTTGGTTTCTATACGTTATCGTATATTTATTTAGATCTTAGAATATTTATAATACTAGAGTGAGCAAAATATGGGAGTTGCAGGGTTCGATTCCCGGGCATGCACCAGAAACTGTTCAGAGTTATGTGCGTTTTAAGGAAATACATAGGTACCTTCATACCTACTTACTGTATGCCTGCGAGATCTAAAAGTTAATAATTACTATTGCCTAAATCCTTCTCATTGTGAGAAGAGACCCGTATACTCATAGTGGGCTGGCAATGGGGTTGAGATGATGATGATGAGTGGACGCGACAGGTTGAGATGGCAATCGGGGTGACATAGCCCCCGCGCTAAGCTGATGCGGGCGAGCACGGGTGTGCGGTGCGTCCAACCGCCTCATACCCCGATTGCCATCTCGACCTGTCGCGAACCATAACTACCTAGGTAGAGAAACGGAAATAAAACATTTTTTAATATCAGACTGACACAAATTCTTCTGATTCAAATGCCTACCTAATGTTTAAATGTTAGTCATTTCAAGAATTCGGAAATCCTTAATACGCAGAATCCGTGATTATCAGAAAAACTGCAGGTATTATGTAAATATTTTGCATAACTTTAAACATTGGTAAGGAGGTAATTGATTAAATTCATAGTTTTCCTTATTTTTAGAGTTAGTCCGTACCTCACACAGACAGACACACTTTCGCAATTATAATATTAGTATGGACTAGAGTAAGCAGTGTTTTTACGCCTGTATAATTCCGATAACGCCACAGACAGCATATAATATTATATAAGACTAGTGAACCGTCCCGGCTTCGCAGGTGTAGCTTATTACAATTTTCGTAGCGATAACTTTTTGAAAAAAAAAAAAGAATATAAGTAGCCCGTGTCACTCGAGAATAATGTAACTTTCTACTGGTGAAAGAATTTTCAAAATCGGTTCAGTAGTTCCAGAGATTACTTCCTATAAACAAACTTACAAACTTTACCTCTAATTAATAATAAATTATTAATACCTAGCTGACCCGACAGACTTCGTCCTGTCAAAAAGATTTGTAATGTACTTTGAACTTTATACCATAGCAATAAAGCTCAAATTGACTACGTTTTAGTTAGAAATCATTTGTATGGAAAAAAGAAAAGGGCTGTTTTTAGGGTTTTTCCAGCAATAATTCTAATTTTTCTCGCCGTAAAAACCATCCTTGAACTTCAACGAACATTTTAAAAAAAGATTTGGCCAAATTGGTCCAGGCGTTGTTGAGTTATGCGCTTACCAACACATTTTGCGATTCATTTTTATATTATAGATATAACTGATCAACATAAAAAGCAACGATATAATCTGTTACGTGATAGTAATACCTACCTTTTATGTGTAACGTTTACGGTACGTCCTATCATCAAAAGATAGCTAGGTAGGTAGGTACGTATCATTAGATTAAGTATCTTTATACCATCGCGTGATTTTTAATTCGTATCAAGTGTTAGGGATTTCGTTGTGTAGGTATGTCTATGTCCACGATGCGATTGGCACTGATAACGACGATTTGTTATCATTATCATTATCGATATAAATGATCATAAAACTGTTTATTATTGTTGTATGCTACGTACCCGGAAGTTCCTATGCCCTACGCTTAAAGTGAAGTAAACGATATGTACCTACTTACCTAGTAGTAGTAGCTAGGTACCTACTCAATGATTAGCGGGGCAAACTATAGTCATACGATATTGTTTTTAACCCCCGACCCAAAAAGAGGGGTGTTATAAGTTTGACGTGTGTATCTGTGTATCTGTGTGTCTGTGTATCTGTGTATCTGTGTATCTGTCTGTGGCATCGTAGCGCCTAAACGAATGAACCGATTTTAATTAACTTTTTTTTGTTTGAAAGATGGCTTGATCGAGAGTGTTCTTAGCTATAATCCAAAAAAATAGGTTCAGCCGTTTAAAAGTTATCAGCTATTTTCTAGTTTTCTTGTAGAAAAGAAGGTTAGATAACCCTTAGGTTCATAATATTCAAGTGTCAATAGACAAATGTCAAGCTGTCAAGATGAACGTTGCCTAGATATACATAATTATTTATTTGAAAATGATTTGTCGGGGGTGTTGAAAATTTTTAATTTACACTTGTTTACCATTCGTTATTGCAAAGTGGCCACTCGGCTATTCGGGCGAGTTTCTTTCGGTCGAGATGTCACCCAAGTCAATTGGTTACCCACGTTGGTTGGTTGTACCAACTGGATGTTGGTAAAGATTTTCTAATGAAATATTTATGGGATATATCATGGACTTACATATCCTTCATGAAAATCTGAGCACCTAAGCGGTATTTAAAAGTAATAGTGTTAAATTTTAATCCTCGTTCCATTTAGGTAATCTATAACCAATTTTTACCTAGCTAGATTTTTAGATACCTAGCTATATTAGTCAACTATTGTACCTACTATCTAATTCGTATGATCTACACTCTCCGTTCTCCTTTGTAATGAATAGTTAGTTAATACAATGGCTTTTTAGTTTTAGTGTTATAATCGTTCTACACGTTGTACAAGCCCCGACACGTGCCACCCAGCAAAGGCGATAACGATTTCGTATGATAAACCAACACCAAGGTCCCACGGCCATCTGGTACAGTGGTCGAATTTCCTGTCTGACGCGTGCCGACAACGCTTGTCCACGCTAGTTCTATCCTGTGCTTCGTAATTTTTTTAAACATGGCCAATATTTTGCTTTCCCTCATTTCTTTTCCTTGTAAAAAAAACCTCTTTAGCCCTCCAACTATTAGTACCTAAGCATTTTGAGCTGGGAGAACAAGTAAATACGAGTAGGTATGAGAATAGCCAACGGTGGACTTTTGAAGTGTTTGAATCTACAACCCCGCCTACGATTTTTGAATGCCTGAATAGTGAATTATCATTGGTAGGGCCGTTGGCCTTGATCAGGGTAGTGGGAAGTGGCTGGATGAAGAAGACCATGTACGCTGACGCGCTCTGTAAGGCCTATTGTCCGATATACGCAAACAGACTAATGAGTAATTTAAATTACCAACACATTAGGTAAGTATATACTACCTAAGCATTTATCTACTCTATAATATTTCACAATCTTTAACCAGGAGACCTCAAGTGATGGCCGTTAGTTACCCACTGAAAGTTCCTAATGTAAGATTTTTAGCAACTAGGTAGACACAAATGGCACCCGCACAAGGATATTATGTTCTGTCCTATACTATTATGTGTTCTGAGGTTCTGTGAAAGTCCTTGCAAGAGATCTATATCCATTATCCAGCTATCGACACACACAGCTATCAGATGAAACAGTAAAGACAACGACGAATCATAGGATGATAGAGCTTCAAGCTTCAAATGGTAATTTCTAACTTTTGTTTATCATCTGACAAAAGACCGAAATCCACTCTTATGTAACATTTACCAACCAAATACAAACAAACAAAGCGTTTCAACATAAAAAAATTGTAAAGACGGGACCCTAATCTCTAAATTCTGTCCAGTACCTACTTAAGTAAGCACGCGTGCAGCAGCAAAGTCGATAATGATTTCGATAAACATTTTATTAAGTACTTTAGGTAAGCGAACATTTTTCGGAGAAAGTGTATGATTTAACTCGGACGTAGGACGCGAGACGATTGACTCTGACATTTTCTCACACTGCGTCCCACGCTGCCTCCCACTCAGACACACTAATATGTCCAGATTCCAGGCCATATCAGCTTACCATTAGTTTGCCCCAAAAATATTAACATATGAATGTTTGACAGGTCGTCGTATGTGACGAATCTTATAACTTATTTTGTAATAAGTACATAATATTTCCGTTCACACAGTACAAAATCGTATACAGACAGATTTCAAGATTTATTAAAATATTTATCAAACTAACTATCCATGTCGTATAATTTTTTGAAGAGGAACACCTCATCAAAAATTATAGCACAATACAAATGCAGCCCGATACATAAACAGAAACAGAGTTTCAAGATGTTTCGTCAGTGCAAACTCATCGGTTACTACAGCAGCAAACAAATTCAAATCAAAGAACACTTCCATACACATAACCCCGAAAAGTTAAAGGTGTTAATCCATATCTGAAATTCACAACAACAATAACAACAATAGTAGTAGTAAAGAAGAAGTTAAAAACAAAGAGTGGAATGGTTGTGATTTATTCCAGAAACTATCACAATACTTTCCGGAATAATCAATTACTTACCTACCTACTCTATATCACAGACATAAAAGATAAGAAATCCCCGATGCTAAATTAATGAACGCTAATTATGCTAAAAAATACTAATTTCAGCATAATTGCAAACTTAAGTCCAAAGTCTTTTCTGTCTTTGGACTTTGCGATCTGAATTCTGCTAAATCATCAATGAATTATGACGACATACGAACGTAACCAATTATGTTGCAATAAAAAAGAATACGTGTTATGAAGACCTATAACGCGAACTATTAAATAAATTTTATTTTGCGGAACGTTTTTAATTACTCAAAACAATCTACGCAGATTAAATACCAAAAGTCCGGTTTGCCTTAGATATAGTTTTTAAATCCATTAAATCGACACTCCAATTAGCGAACAAAAGTTCAAAGTATTGTCTGAGTCATCAATAACAGTCATCTTAACATTCAAAACCCGTAAACACAACGATTTATGTGTTTCGACGATGCGTTTCCCCGGGCTATTCCGTGGCTATTCCCCATAAAACGTTGGAGATACCGTCTTACAACTTTCAAACTTTTTTATTAGTCATTGCCTCATTGAAATCCCATCTGAAACTGAATCCCCCGTCTAGTTGGCGGCTGCTTGCTACTAGCTAGTAGCTACTATCAAAAAATATTCAATTGAAACCTAACTACTAGCTTAGCTACTATGGAAAAATATTCAATTGAAAGGTGTGTTCAAATTGATTTTATTTGTGTGGATTGAACTCTAAAATTGTAGAGCATAAAACCATATGTAGGTAGAGGTACCTACCTACATGATAAAGCATTATATTTCAATGATAATAATTTATGCAACACGAATGCAAATTACAAGCAAGTGAATTAGCAAAAACGCCTTGGGATTATGAGGTCAGAAAGTAATCCCGAGAAATGCTACCGCGGCACGCCGCGCCGTACACACGCGCAATCAACATTAATAACAAAACAAAACCTCATTGCAAAACACATTTTTAATTCCACCGACCGACAGCTCTCCGGATCCATTAGTGGATGTTACTGGACCGTAATGCGCCATCAGTAATTCTATCTGTCAATAATTATTACTACGCATAGTCCATGATTGATGAACGCCAACAGTAGCTGTTTATAATTGACGCCACCATTGTGCGGCGCCCGGCGCTTGATTGATCGCCCCGCGCCACCAATACCGTATTACGACATACCCATACGAGTATAAATCGCGTAATTAAATGCAGGTTTAATTAGACACGTAACTTATGCAATAGAAGCCCTGGGATAGCGGATTAATCGAGAATACGCAGACCGTGTCTAATCGAGATAAACGACTGCGCTACATGTTATGGAATTAATTTTTAATTTGTTGCGGATACAATATCTTAAATGCATTAATCGAGTCCAGTCGAAAAATTAAATATGACTAACCACTAATTTATACATCCATGCCACTAACCATATTAACAGGAAATGTCACTTTCATATTGCTCAAATACGAGCAACAGACGACCAATAAACGTAGACGTGTGAGAACATACAACAATCATTTGAAATAGATCTGGGAGTCAAAAGCGCTAATGTTCTGTGTGACACATCAACCCGTGATATCGAACTAGGAAGCGAGCGCTCAGCGCAATGAGCATTACAGTCCATCCACGGCAGCAATAGCCGTGGGCCGGAGGTGCGGCGTGCGGCGGCGCGGCGTCGCGGCGTGCGCCCGCGCCGCGCCGGCGATTGTTTACAGCGCGCACGCGCGGCGCGGCGCGTGTCCCCCCGCGCCCCGGCGGCAGCTGCTCCGCACAGGTGGCGCGTGTGGGAACTCGACGGCTCTGCGCGTTCCCACGATCGCGCGCCCTCCACTCCCTATATAAGCCCCCGCCGAACCGCCGTACCGCATTCCGCGTTCGACGCTCAGCGCTAACGCACTCACTCATCCACACACACACAATGTCTACCATGTCTTACGATATCGCGTATCCGCTCGCGGACGACGGCCCGCAGCCAGTCTCGCGCACTTATCAATATCGCAAAGTGATGAAGCCGATGCTCGAGCGCAAAAGGCGCGCTCGCATCAACCGCTGCCTCGACGAGCTCAAGGAGCTGATGGTCAGCGCTCTTCAGTCGGAAGGAGAGAACGTCGCAAAGTTGGAGAAAGCTGATATTTTGGAATTGACCGTTCGCCATCTTCACAAACTTCGCCGCCAACGTCGGCTGTCGCTGAACCCTACCGTGGACGCCGACCGCTTCAGAGCCGGATTCACTCACGCCGCCAACGAAGTCTCCCGCTGCCTGGCTTCCATCCCCGGAGTGGATGTGAGGCTGGGCACGCAGCTGATGACGCACCTCGGACACCGCTTGAACGACATCCAGCGCGCAGCGGCCGGCAGCGACACCCCGCCCGCCAGCCCGCCCAGCCCCGCGCTCTCCACCGTGTCCTCCTCGTCCGGCTACGTGACTCCCTCGCCGCCCGCCTCGCCGGTCCCAGTGCACACCGCCGTTCCCCTGGACTGTACCACCAACAGCTTCCCCAAGGCGTCCGCAGTGTGGCGGCCGTGGTAGACGCGACGCTCGGAGCGGCGGACCCGGCTCCACGGTCACATCTGTTCCAACACCGCTCGGAGCCGCTCGCCCCCCAAAGTGTCCGCCTCGTCCATAAGTTTAGTGCACCTACGTGTTATCAAGAAAACTTTAGATCTCACAACTAATTAGTGTAGGTTTAAAAAATCTAGATCGTAAGTTAAACCGAAAGCTTTAAACAAAATAGTTCATAAGTATATTTGTGATATTAAAGAATAATTATTGTATGTAGAGAGATGTATCGAGCCTTGCCGATTTAGAGTGGGTTCAAATTGTTATTTATTATCGTTGAAAAGATTTCACATTACTGTGAACCATTACGCAAAAGAATAATTTAATAAAAAAATATTATTATGAAACTTATTTCAGCATTTTATTCCCAAAAACCTGAAATCAACCTTTTTTCTAATTAATAAAATCATTCATTTCTAATACAATTTCAAACTTCAGGTCTTTCCATGAAGTAGATATAAATAATAATAGAAAAGAAAAAATGAATAGGAAAAATTTATACACATAATTAATATGTAACCTTTACCTACTGAAAATAAGCTAAATAAATTAAAAATAAACAAAATAAAGTTATTCAGTTTAGCTACCACAATGTAGCACGACTAAGCGGATGCTAACGTGGCAGACAATACGATAGATGCAAAACAAAACAGAATAGAAGTAGGTAGTGATAAATATTAAAGAGGTTAAGGGCGCGGACCTCTGACACTGCGGTGCGCGTGCGCGGTAACTTTCCTGTTTACCGTCCGCAAACTACGAGACATACTCGTTTCTATACCGAATACAGTAAGCCACGATATAATGTAACTGCTATTATTTGTGCCATGATAGCCAATTTAAATAAGAATGTTATGGTAAGGAATAGCGATAGAAATAGAAATACATAAATGTTATGGTAAGGATTAGTGAATATCTGAGTAGGTACTATTGACATACCCAATCAGATATTCAGTCAATAGGTTAAATCAAATCATGCAGAGAAAGACAATAATAGGCATTACTAAAAATATAGAAAAGGTTTAAAAGTGTCACTTAATAAATAAATAATACAAATTTTAGAAATAAATTGCCTAATAGATAAGAATGCAGATACTAAGTATTTTTATAGAAAATTTTTAAAATACAATTAAACAAGTTCAAAAAAATCTGATCCAAAATGTTTTACAAAAATTAAAAAAATTTGATTCGTATTGAAAATTTGTAGAGTGATCTATTAGACAAGATTAATTCATTGATAGAGAAACTGCATGGCCACAGAAAATTAATGTTGATAATACAAATTAGTTTTCTGAGAAAACTCCGTATGTTGATAATGGCGGTATTACATTAATTAAGTATGGGTAGGTACGGTTTGATAATAATTCACACAATTTGGCAAACAATCATGTTATGTATAATAGGATACCAATTAACATTTCCAAATGTTTCGCGCAATATTCTAATAACATACTCAGAATTGGGTAGACGATTAATTAGTCGATGGCCGACTAAATTAATCGACCTCCTAGTCTTTACTTGATAAAAATATGAAATATTGTGTGTATGTAATACATAATGTTACTATAAGATTGGATGTAAGGATTAATTTCCGGAACTAATGACCTAAATCTGAAAATTCCTTAACTGATACAAAATTACGTTATCCCCGTGATGGGATCATTTATGGGCAACTATTTTTATCACGAGGATGAAGTGGCGGGTAAAATCAAGTTAATTATAAAAGGAAAAAATTACTGATTGAGATAATCAACGTAGATACCTATTTACAGCTCGAATCGGTGAGTCTAGAAAAAAGATTTTGAGTGGTTGTTTATTGTGGTAGGTCACAACTTGAGAAATACCTGTGCTGATGAAGTGCTAAATATAAGATTTATTTTAGTTGTACTTTATTATCTACAAGTGTACACAAGGGTAGGTATTATTAGCACTACCATTCAGTTCCCACGTAAGCGAATATAATATTGTGCTTCAAAGTGCATCGCATGCTGCATGCATAATGTCCCCACAGGTTCTCCCTATAACGTAGATCACCACTAAGAAAGGATTATCAGCAAGTATGTAATTTTCTACATAACTAGCAATAACTAATAACTCCTGATCCATCTTAAATAAGCTTATTTCCTAAATTCAGTTAACCGGAGTCTGACGCTTAAAACTACATTAAAAGCAGAAAAGTCAAACATAATAAAGACTTTAAAATATAATCAAAATAGCGTTTTTTTCAGGTATGTAATATAAATAAAGTCTATAAGTACCTATGTAATAATACAGTGCCTAAGTAAGTAAAATCTCTCCCAGAGCCAAAGGCAGTGATAGAAATTAGAGATCTCTTACAGAGTAAAGTTTTTCCTTGTCCATCTTTTTCATTTTTATACAATATTTGATACAAAACAAGTAAATACAAGTAAATAATTGCCACTTAAAAACACATTAGATAGTTCATGTCCAGTAATATCCTACAGTAAATAAATAACTAAATATTTTAATTGTTTTTTTTTCAGGAAGGAGCGTGGCACAAGGCTGAAGTTTATGGAAATCCCTACAAGACACTATTATTATAATAATGTTCAATAGTGATTAGTAGACTAGTCCTACGTAGAACCAGAGATAAGAGTCAACACAACGACACCGACGGCATTTTCTTTGATTTTCACAAATTGATGATAATACATAAGTTCCTTCGTTATTTTACCCTAATTTTCATTTTTACGAAATTCCTACATTGCATTGAGAAAAACCAAACTACTTAATACACGCTTTAAACGAGACCTATCGCGCCATCTACAATACGCTTTTAAAAAAACGGAAGCTTTACAACTTTTATTCGTGTGTCGCCATCTAGCGAAAAGCTCCGGTACTAGATGACAAAGTTCCTAAACATCGATATGGACTCCATAGCTAGAAGCTTTTTAATTAAATACCCGAACCATCAAAACAGAAATTAACTAGAAAATTAGCTGAAATGAAAAACTTTTGAATGATCTATTGAAGCCTTCTTTGTGAATTTGGTTCAACTATATTTAAATTAATACCTGTAGTAAGTTAGAGAGTTAAAAGTTATGCCGTCAAAAACGATATTATGAACTAGAAGCTTCGAGATTTGCAATTTGCATGTAGGGTTTCTTACAGTAGCTTCTTTTTCTACTAAGAAATGGGTTTTCCTCAAAAATAGAAGGGACGGGTCAGCTATTTATTTTATTGTCTAACAGCAAGTAAATATAGTTATCTTGTGCTCAATAGGCACTAATGTAATGATGCAATAAGAAAGAGTCCTGCATAAGCGATGTTGTTGGCGCTATCAGCCGCCGCGGCCTGGGAGCGCAGATAAGATGATCCTGACCTCTAAAGATTACCGCTTCTGGTTTACTAAGCATTTTGTTGAGTTTACCTAATGATTTTAAATGAGTTATTGTATTGTGTTGGGTGATTGCGTAGGTCTGCCCGAATACAAATATTACTAATAATTACAAAAATTCTTAAATTTAGTTTTCCTTTTGCATGTTTCTGTTTTTGTTTATGTATGTGTGTGTACAATTACAGCAACACAAACAAACAAGAGTATCTACCTAGTACATAGGTATCTAATAGCTAGGTACCCAATAATGTCGAGTAAGTCCGTTTTAAGACAAGCCCTTTGGGCCAAAATAGCCATAATCCGTCTCTTATTCGGGAGGTTGGAGTTCCGATCCCGGGCACGCATCTCTAAACTTTTGGAGTCAGATATACTGTGGATATACTTAATACGCGTTTTAAGTAATGAAATATCATTGCTGTAACGGTGAAGAAAAACATCGTGAGGAAACCTGCATGCCTGGGAGTTCTCCATAATGTTCTCAAAGGTGTGAGAAGTCTGCCAATCCGCACTTGGACCCTTGGACAGCGTGACGGACTATAACCTAAGCCCTGCTTCTATTGCGAGAGGACACCTAGTGCTCAGTAGTGGGCCGCCGATGGGTTTATCATGATGGCGGGTTAACTGTCGAGGCTGCCAGGCTTAAGGTCGTGACAGTACCCGAATCCGGGTCAAGTGAAGTTCTTCTTGTGGCTTGGATATAAGTAAGTACTTATGTAGTTTAGTGTTGATTCATTTTATCACTTGAGCGTTCAAAAATAAAAATGCTTTTGGATGTTCATGGTTCCGTGATGTGTTGTTATTTCTTGATAATTCTTCCAAAACTTATCAAAACATTTAAAGTTGAACTCTGTTTCAATAATGCATTTCAATCCATACCTTCCTGCTTACTGACATTATCAATGCGAAAGCTGTCTATGTCTGTCTATATTTTCACGGCTCATCCGAATAACCAATTTTGACGAAATAATTGTTACAGAGATACCTTGCATCCCGTAGAAAGATAGTATTTACACCTATACTTTTGGTCTCAGAAAATCAAAAAATTTCCCACGGAATTTTTAAACAGCCTAAATCCATATCTACCTACTTAGATGAAACTCCGGCCAGCATCAACTTCGTACAGAGATAGTTCGATACTTTTTATCCCCGAAAAAGCAAAGGAAATTCCGGAATTTTTAAAAACCACGACAACTTGAAAAGGATCTCCGTGCTCTTATCATTGAACCATAACGACTCCACCAAGTTATTAAACTATAAATGGAACAGCAAGTAATCAACGTCTTATTATAACGAACATAATAAAACACGCTCCAGCGGAAAGTTTGCAAAGATAAAACACATAATAATATGACATACGGTATTAGTCAGCATGTAAATAAACTACATAAATAATATGTACTTACTTACCTACCCACGAGTCATCTACGAGTACTTCACTTGATCAAATAGTTTGTTTATGTGGAACTTGAACGAATTATGTGGAACAAAGACCTGTATTCTTTATATTTTTGGTTGCAAAATATTCGGGAAGCTACTAAGCGCCTAGCCTATTGTATGGCGACTTCTAGAAGTTCTAATCATAGAGGAACTGTTTGGAGGCATTCTTAATAGCCACTCTGCAGCCTGCAACGAAATCGCATCACCTGGTGGTAAGTGATGGCGCAGTCTAAGATGGAAACGGAACCTGGAAAGGTTAGGGCAGTTTTAATGTGGAGGGAAAAAAATAGAACAAAACAGTTCTGTAGGACTGAAGAATTAAACAAAAATTCTCGCGCGCGCTCGTGTTCACGATTTTTTGCTTATTAATTCTGAATTAAATTTTTATTGAGTAAGTAATTCTACTTTACGTAGGTAGGTAGGTATAAGAAATCCCGCTCGATTCGCTTTAAATATCTATTTAGTCGCTGATTTCTGTAACTTAGAATAAGGATCTTTTCTGTAATATTATAGCAAACAATTTCTAGGTCACTTTGCTTTCGCTTGTTTTACATTAGATAGGTGTATAATAAATTAATATTTTCTTTACAGACGCCTCACCCTCCAGGGCACAAATGGGGCTTCATTTAGTGATGCCTTTCTGGGTCTCCGACATCCGCTGATTAGAAGTAATACAAGAAGTAGACCTCCCATGTCATCAACAATTGAAGACGGAAAGCTGATTAGTAAAGATTAGAACGTTGGATTTGCCCAAACATTGTAGGTAACGATGTTTACTAATCGGTAATCAGTAATTTATGGCTTAATCGCACTGTCACACCTCACGTACTCTCGGTACACACCTGCAACCAACCTTTGGCAGCAAGACAGCGCGTGGACGATAAGGAAAACCACCCGCGATGGGCGTGACTCCAAATCACATTGATAAATAATTATTGATGATCTTAATCAGCTGTTTACTTTATAATTGACGTTATTGCTTTGGAAATGATCTTTTACGACAACAAGTTGTTAAAATTATATAATGATCATATTTTCATAAACAATTAGACTTGAGAATAATTATAATAGGTACCTACCTATATATGTACTTACATAATATAGGTAGTTTAAATCCGGTCCGGTCGCTTTCCCAAAAAATTGGTTGTCTGTAAAGTCGGTTTACTGACGATAGTTGAACGTGACAACAAAGGCCGATTGTGCTTCTTTGTCGCTCGTTCCGCGCTCTCGCTTGCACTTCAAGCCTTACATGGAACGCCTCAGAGCGAGGTAACGCCGCATGAGTCATGTTTTTTGGTGCGTGCAGCCGGCTCTATCGAATTATAAGACGTTGTCACGTCAAAAGACCAATGTAAGTAAAACAAAAAGGTTTTTTTCCGATGACCCGACCCAACCTATTGAAAACGATATGAACACCCAGTGACTATATTTTACAGTTCATACTAAAAACATTTGAACGGCTTCAAAACGGATAAAAAAATTACTTGTAGGTACCTACTATTCTACTCGACGAAATATAGTTGAAATATTCAACCTGAAAGTTCCAAAAAACACAGTTTTCATGAAACAGTTGAAGTCTTTCCGTGTTTCCATGATTTATTTGCCTAGATTTATTTTATTTGTTAGAAAGGTCGAAGGACAGAATTACAAAGCCTAATTTCGATGAAACTTTTCATAATGAGCGTTCATGAATGAACTTTTTATAAATATGTATTGAATATTCCTGTTGATTTAGTTTAGATAACGATATTTTTAAGCTAATGATATTTTCTGTACCTATATTTGCGTGTGCAATAAAAATAAAATACATAGTTAGTTATTCACAGGATAGATAGATAGATAGATGGAAACACTATATTGCACACAAAAACACATGTAAAGGATCACAACACAGAAAGAAGAAAAACAGAAAAAACAATTGTGTGCAAAGGCGGCCTTATTGCTTGGAGCAATAAGGATTCAATCCAATAGGGAAAATAAACAACAAAGTTCCGGATGAACTAAGGAGTGTGGTCGCCACGAGCACATTTTCTAGAACGTACCTACCTACCATGACGTCACTGCACTGTTATCACTCCATACTGTACTCACTCCTATCTATTAACGGATTCGTGCCCACCGTGTGACTCTTATCACTATCACGAGCGCAGCTTAAAAATATCGTTATCACTAACTTATGAGCATGTTTACAGGGGATGCAGTTTTTTAGTCTATGATCACTTTGACCCCCTGATCGTGGCGAATAATGCGATTTAAAATCCAATCAAAAATCTTTAATATTTTTTAAATACCTAATCAAAAATCGGTCGATAAAAGCCTTTTTTTTTTGTTGACGGGGGGGAAATCTTCACAAGATACCCGACCTCTTTGAGGAGAGATCGGGTTATGTGGGATTTCTACCCACTAAAAACCCCCTCGATGGCCATCCTCAGCGCATATTAAGAGGCTCCGGGAATCTTACGAACGTGCGCCGGTGCCTAGTCGGTCGGTAAAAGCCTAGTGGTTAAGACGTCGGCCTACTAGTCAGGAGGTCCGGGGTTCAAGCTCGCACCTTAAATTTTTGGAGTTAATAATTATTATGTGCGTTTATTTTTAACTAAAAGTTAACGGTAACGTTAAAAAACGGTCAAGAAAAACATCGTGAGGAACTCTGCATGCATGAAAGTTTTTCATAATTTTCTCAAAGGTGTGTGAAGTTTGTTAATCCGCATTAGGCCAGCGTGGAAAACTACGGCCAAAACCCTTTTCATTCTGATAGGAGACCCGTACTCAGTAATGAACCGGCGATGGTTTGAGAATGAGATGATGATAAAGATGATGAACTACGAGATAAACGGAATCTAGCTGAAGCGCCAGTAGCCACTATTCATACACAATTGTAACTAATGAATGGCCTTTAGGTAAATAACTATATGTACTTAATAGTTATAATTACTATGTATCTACATTATAGTAGGTAACCACATTGTAAAAAGTAGGTGTCTGCCTACAAATGACGTAGGCACTCACGTAGCATGGTATGGTAGGTATGGTAGGTAATCTTATTAAAAATACAAAATTCAAATCATTTATTCAAAATAGGTGTTTTAGGCGTTTTGAAAATAGGTAATATTTATACTTTTTAATAAGTAGTCAGTTATTGTTTTACGTATCTATACTTATATACTTTTTGGAGTAAGTAATTAGGTAGGTACCTACCTACTTACTTTATCATTGTACAAATTGTTGTGAAACGTGCGATTGGGCATTGACGCAAAATATACATAAACCACGTTTTTATTTTTATGTTTTTTGCATAGAAATAGTAGTTAGTTGTGACTGGTAAGTACTGATAGGTAGGCAGGAGTCTGCAGGAGTATGATAAATGATTCATACACACAATCGTTTTCGTTCAGTTTGAGAAAATAACACTCAAAACATTGGAAGACGTTTGGTGGTTCTATGTAACCCATACCTCACTTATGTTCTTAATTAATTACAGTACCAATCAATGCAATTGTTACGCAACTCTACATGATGATTGCAAAAATAATTACCCCCGTAATTACGTGTTATTATGTGCGTCACATACTTGTACACATGCGTGCAAACACGTAGACATATTTAAATTAGTCTGATTAATTTTGTACTGAACTAATTTTATCATTACTTATAGATTGGATAGATAGATAATTAACTGTTAATAGTATAAAATGAATATATTCCATGCATGCTGGTGATTTTTAGATTGATACCTCAGTCTGTTTTGAACGGATAATCTCGAGAAGTACCTATCTAGGTACTGAAGATTTTCATCAATTACCTACCTACCTAGTGTTCTTAAAGAAGATGACCTAATACCCACCCATGCGAAATCGGAGGACTCAACTAGTAATGAATTTATACTCATTTTAAATTAGACATTAAGTAGGTATTTCATTATGATATAAGTATTTATCTCATCTATTATAGCTATAAGTAGAAATTAAAAAGTAACAAATCGTTTTCATTATAGGTATACTAAGTGTGTAAAATATTGTTTTATCGTTCAAAATGAGATAGATCATTTAACTATTGATGAAATAAATTAACACTTTTAATCTCTACAATTTGCGCTTGAACAATTAAATAATGCGAAATAAAATCAACAGCAAGTGAGGGCAATGTATTTTTCTAATTAAGACTTAACTGCGTAATTAATTAAAGATGACTCGCAAAGAAAAAAAACAAACAATTAGTCATAATTAAAACTGGCGTCGATTACAGGCGGCCCTTTCCCCTGACTTGACGGAATTGACCCCAGCCAAGATTATTGTGAGAAAACAACTATGTTGAGTGTGACGCACCTCTTCAACTTTTAACATGCCCCTCTTTGACTTTTTTCAAAGACAAAGAGTTCCCCGTGCGAACCTATATCCATGCGAACGAAGTTGCGGTCATCATCTACCTGCATAGTATCTTTATCATAGTCCATATAGTAGGTACTTACTAATATTATTAATGTGAAAGTGTGTCTGTCTGTCTGCTAGCTTTTCACGGCCCATCCGTTTAACCGATACTGATGGGTAGGTAGGTATTGACTTTAGAGATTGCTTGTATCCTACGAGTAGAGCGGACATTGGACATGGGCTACTGCAGCTGTCCTGGCATAAGTCCTGGCATGACAAAGTCGCGGGCATATTGATTACTTAATTAATATTCATAGTAAAAAAGTATTCAACAGAAAATTTAGAGCTGTAGGTAGTTAGATAGGTAATATAATAATAATTTCCAGTAAATAGGTAATATAAAGTAGGTAAGTTGTAGTATTGATGTTATGAAATAAAAGCTTTTGAAGTTCAGTATAATTTTGAGATCTGTTTATAAAACTGTTTAATAATATTCAATATCATCTTTTTAAATATAAACAATCGTACGAAAAAACTTGTTTACCTAACGGTCCTATCAGTGGGTCAGATACTCGATTGTTTGACTCTGTTGCTGTGATGAATATTCGGGTTCTTTAAAGCAATGAAAAGTTAAGTAGATATAGGTACGCCTACCATCTTAAACTTATATGTGTACTAAATAATTATTATTTATCTATCTTTGAAGTGTACTCACTTCAAAGATAGATAAATAATAATTACTTAATACATACAAATACAAAGTATGAGTATGAGTAGTCCGTCTATTGAGTTTCTTGCTGGCTCTCCTCAGTAGAATCATAGTACAAACAGTAGAATCTGGCAGCTGCTTTCTAAGCTGGTCTTTTTACAAACAAAGGAAGATAAATTACCTACCTAGGTCTACATGGAAAGAAAATATTTTAATAAGTATTTTTTGTGGGCAAAAAGCCTACGGAACTCTATAAGTCCAGAACCAGCTGGCACTTGATCAATATATTTTTTAATTAAATAGCTATTTGTTATTAAACAGTGATTGTGGATATTGCAAACACCAGAATTCCGCAGATTACGGGACGAAAGGTGACATAACGACAACATCACATGTTACTTCGACACTTGATAGAAACAACTTTTATCTGCCATGACGTAATGTGCCAACAATCAAACATTACCTACGCAAATGCTACTCAGTAATTAATTCTAAGGGGAAATATGTTGTGCCAAATGCTTCTTTCCACTCACATGCAAACTCTGGAATCAACTTCCATTGTCGGTCTTCCCACTAGATATAACAACATGGGGTTATTCAATGGGAGGACCAACAATGCCTGCAACGCATTGGGGCAGTTCCTCTGGTGCTGCAAATGTTCTTGAGCGGCGGTATAATCACTTAACATCAGGTGACCCACCTGCTCGTTTGCTCGCAATTTTTATTAAAAAAAAAAAAAAAACAAGAAATAGATCTTGTGCAACTTTGAAACTACAAATTTAAATAAGAACTACTTAAATAAAATATTTTGATGAATAAGTGTAGAAAGGTAGGTGTATATAACATTAATTAATAGGTAGGATTCATGAGTAGATAGATACGGTAAAACTTGAAGAAGAATTATAATAAACTAGGGAATGCTCGCGGTTTCGCCCGCGTGGATTTCGGTTTTTTTGTAAATCCCGTAGGAACTCTTTGATTTTCCGGGATAAAAAGTAGCCTGTCTTTCCCCGGGATGTATCCTAAGTCTGTACCAAATTTCATTAAAATCGGTTCAGTGGTTGGGCCGTGACAGACAGACAGACACACTTTCACATTTATTTTATTAGTATGGATTCATACTGCTACCGAGAATCGGTTTGGGATTTTTCGCACTCGCTTGGTAGGTGACCCCTAAACTTCATTATCATGTTTAAAATTAGATAAGTAGGTACGACAGAATTACCTACTGCTAATTCTGTTGTCAATGGTTTGATTGACTATTCATATTAGGAGGATCTATTTTAGTTTTATATAATAACATAGATAAATAACTTTTTCTATTTTTACAAGTTGATAAACAGGTCAATGATCAGCCTTGTAAAAATAGTATGTCTAATAGATTGGTTTCTACCAATCCGCACTTGACAAGCGTGGTAGATTAATCATTGCCATAATGCTCATTCCGAGAGGAGACCCGTGCTCAGTAGTGAGCTGGCGATGGCTTGATGATGATGGTGCCTACTACTTATCCACTTACCTACGTCCTATCCAGAATTTTTCGAGTTGCAAAGAAAACTTTTGACATTTCTAGTCGTCCAACGAATCAGTCTTGTTTAGGGATGTTTTAACCCCCAACCCAAAAAGAGGGGTGTTATAAGTTTGACGTGTGTATCTGTCTGTGGCATCGAAGCTCCTAAACTAATGAACCGATTTTAATTTAGTTTTTTTTTGTTTGAAAGGTGCCTTGATTGAGAGTGTTCTTAGCTATAATACAAGAAAATTGGTTCAGTCGTCTGAAAGTTATTTAATTTTAAGAGAGTTTTGTGTCGGGGATTAGTTAACAATAGAACTAACTAGGGACTTTTGAGATATTTTTGGATCAGTCCACCCCCTAATCCGTAGAGCAAAGAAACCTTGAAGCAGCCTTCTTTTATAACCGACAGAAATGGTACCTACTACCTAGGATCCTACCCTACTTGATTCCACATTATAAAGAAACAAGAAATCGTTAAAAATTGCGAAATAATGTTATCGTGAGGTCGTCACGAAGTTGGCTGCAACGCACTTTGTTTGCCATGGAATCTTCCCGCGGCGATAACCTCTTATCAATAATAGCACGAGACGCGCCGCTATTTATATCTGAGAATTCTGAGGTGATAAGTAGTTATTTTATTATTGACACAGGCTATCTTGGGATGTCAGAACACGTGCGTCTCCTTATCTGACTCGACTGGAATTCTCCATTCAAACCTTAATAATTATTGCCTTCAATGTTGTTTATAGGCACATAATAATATGGCCACGTGTAATGCATCGTGTATTGGAATAACAGAGGTTATTAGTTTAGGACTAAACTCATTAGTGATTCTTACTTATGTAGTCAAGTAATTAAATAGGTAAAGAGAAAAATTAGCGTTTTAAAATTTTAAATAGCAACAGTTTCTAACTTAACTCGAAATAGAATCTATTGTGATGATGCAACCTTAAAGCGGAGCTTAGCGAGGGGAAAGGGTGGTCATAGCAAATTAATTTATATTAAAAATAAATAAAACGACATAGTATTCGTCAAACTATAATTTCCGTCGAATATTAAAGGACCTTATATCTAGCTTTGTTGATCATATGATGGGCTGAGGTCTGTAGTTTGAGCAGCTCTTCTTTGATGAGGCGCGTGATCTCAGACTTGGCTTTGGCGACTGCTAACTCCTGGGAACTCTCAATGGCTAAGTATAGTTTTCTTTCGCCTTCTGGAGGAGCTTTGCCGGGCGGTACATAGGTGCCACGGACTGTGATACCCGCCTCGGAGTACTCGCTGATTAACGCTAACGCCTCCTGTGAAGAAGAGATATTGGTTTGATTAGGTAATGAATTATAATATGAGTCTTTGTCTGTATGAAGATCCTAATCACTGGTTAGACACAACTACGATGGAAACATCACAGCTTAAGGAGCCCCTGAGCTAGCACCTTGTATGTGTTCGGTGTTTTAGAATTTCGTACCTGACTACAAGTCTTGCAGCGATGCTTAGTTTTTATATAGTAAAAAACATACACCTAGCATACCAAGTAAATGCAGAGCAAACGCAAAACTGAGCACAATGAAATGGGATTTCGGGAAAAATTAGATAAAATAGAAAATGACATTGTAGCCTTAGATACTACAAACAAAAGCCGAGCTGGTGTGTTAACTTGTATTTAATACGCCATAATATTTTGAAAGTGCCTAAAGTTAAAATTCCCATTGTAGGTACAGTGCGCGCAAGACAAGCACCAATTTGGACACGAGGAATTTGAATTTGCGCATTGTACAAAACAGATTTCAGACTCGTGTCTTGTGTCTTGTGTTGTGTCAAAGTGCACTCTAACTCTATAGATGTTAGCCTAAGTCTACGACCTGCGCAAACGTCATGTTGCAATGTCAGATTAGACTACTTGTTTAGCGATCATTGAACGTCGCAAGATTAGATGTTAATCAATCATAAGCCAAGATGGTTATCAGTTGAGATTGAATGAATGCAAAAAACAAGTTTAAAACTGAATAAAAATAAAGCTGCAAAAGCGGGGAAATCACCTACCTAAAATTAATGACAATAGAAACACCTTCGTCGATTCAGAAGCTTGACACAGAAAAATATAAAAGCACCAATCAATGCTAATTTGAGTAACATTTTGACTGATCTGTGTGAGAACTGGTCATGCACTGAGCTGATGAAAGCGAAGGAGATGCATAAGTATTGCACGGGTTATCGCAAACGGAGGTTGACCTCAGGGTAAAGTTAATATACGTGGGTTATGAGGTTGTGGACTTGGAAAAGCAATAAAATCAGTCTCGGTTTGTTAGTAAATAAGGTTACATGCCAACCACTTTATTAACGACAGAATATTCCTTGGTATACAAGTGTAATGGGCATAATACTGACTACTTTGATAATAATAAGTTCAGTTACGTAGAAAATTATGGGCACAGTTTATTTTTATTAATATCAGTACCAAAACAGATAAAAATCGGTGAAGATCGTTTTCATCCAGGACGGTCTGAGGATTCTAACGGTATCCCATACATCTAAATGTGTTTAAGCTTTTAGAAGTTATGGTGGAATAGAGAAACTCACATACATACCCTAAGAGCACTATACATTTTTTTGGGCAGTTGTGTAACATACGGGATTATTATTATGAATTATGATAAGCAGTTCCTGGCATGACAACTAATGAACTAACTATTTATTATTAAACGTTGCAATTTCTAAAAGATATCTGTCTGAAGACCTAGCTCCAAAACACTCGAGATAAAAGCTATCCAAGTGAACATACATATTCTTAGACTTTTCAACGAGTCTTTAATATTTAAAACAAAACATACTTCGGAAAGATTACTTGTACTAACTTATCAGCAGCAAGCTTAGTTGTTCATTAAAAATATTACCTCTACAATTGGTGGAAAATACCTATACCAGCTGCAATCTATATAATTTTTTTGTAATTTACAGACTAGCACTTGGCTGCAATCTGACCTGCTAGCAAGTGATGATGCAGCCTATATATAGATATATATATAGGTATATAGCTTTTTTTTAAAGAAAACAAAAATCATATGTACAAGATTTGTACATAAAACATGCCATAAGCGTCTCGAATATTACGAGTATATAATATATTATTTTAAGAGCTGAAGACATTATCGGATTTCAGAAACAGTTTATCTCCAAGTACTGGTAAAAGAATATAAGATGCCGTAAATGAGATTGGATTATACTTTAGACAGACACTCAGCAAAATCATTTTGATAAAAACAATTGCATAACATCTAGATAAGTGGAGTGAAGTGAATATCAGATAGGAACATGACAGTTGCACGGCATGACAAGGAATGCGATACAAACACGAGCATCTTGTGACCCAGGCATTAGAAAAGGGTGTTTGAATAGTTTTTACTCGATGCATTTACCACAAATTACCGAATTTATAGTTTGTGCCCTGCCAGAATATCCGAATCAGTTTACCGAATCAAGATTCCAGAACAATACTTAGAAGAAATCAAGTAGGTTTTAAACCCTACAAACCCCTTTTTTCAGGTGAATACCAAGGCCAGGAAAATCGGTTTTCAACTTTGATGCAAATATCTGCGTAGCCAAACGCGTAAGCTGATTTATGGTCATGGCATCCTTTTAAACTAATATTATAAATGGAAGTATCCACCTGTCTTACGGCACATCTGTTTAATCAATTTTGACGAAATTTGATACAGAAAGCCCGTGACTTCATCCGCATGGATTTCATTTTTTTAAATCCCATGGGAATGGGCATCGATAGAAAAAGCAAAACGATCTTACTAACCTTGCTAGTAACTCGCCAACGCGCTTGTTGAGGGAAGTCGTTGATCTCCAGTTCTGTTTCATACTTCCTGAACACTTCTTCCGCTGGTTCTGAAGAGCTCTCATCGCGAGGCTGATAGTTGAGGCGTGTGTTCAATTTTGCAGCTAACTGTTCAGCGACTGTTTTGGCCTATAAATTGACAAATAAAAAAATATTAGCATCATCACATTATAATATTTCAAAGGTTTTTAAAACCAAATGTTTTTAAAACTAAAACTTTTTGCCCTGTTACAGAAAGTTCACGCTTTACAGAAATAGCCCTTTCTGTAAAGCGTCTACTATCAATTTAAGAAGAATGACAAAATTAGTCTTATACATTAGAAGTCTTCACGCGCAACAGACGGAAACGTTTAAGTGCAGAAACCAGCTCAGACAGAAGACAGAAAAAAAATATTATATATATATAATATAATATAATAGTCTTGTGAAACAGACCTTTGTTTTACAAAACTAATATTTTTTTTCATATTAAGACAGACAATTTACCTACTTTGATTTATCCTAGAAGGAAAAAAAGCGCAAAAAAACAGTGTTTATCTTGAATTCTTAGAGGTTATGAGTAATTAACGAATGCTCCCGGTATCTAGTTCAAGAATAATATTTATAATATTTAGTGCAAACAACTGAATAAATGACGCAAAGGATGCTATTTTATTTACATTTATATGCCTCTTCTAAAATATTTCTGTTGAGTTTAAACATTTGTATCGTATATTGAAGCAAACGCATTAACTGCATACAATGTTATGTTAGTGAAAATGGCTAATATTATAAATGTGTACAAATAATATGATTTACCAGATCAAACAGTCACAAGTCTGGGATATTGTCAATGTGATTATGACATAATTTTCACAATTTCAATGCTAATTCCTTTAGTAATTCATCTCATGTGACGTTATGTCAGTATAATATGAGCGCGTGACTCGTGAACAAACATCCATAGAAATGCACTGCTCAAGAATTGAAAAAGTGCTTCAAATGCGGCCCGAAAATTAGGAGCCAATGGTCCTTATTTCAAATTACTCAAACTTAGAGTTATTGCTTAGGTGTTAAGCTTTGTTTTAGAAAAAATATTTTGTACTCATTTAAAAATAATCTTTTTTGAAGCTTTTTAAGTTTATTGTCGATGACAAGAAATCTTAAATACAAATATTTTGCAATTGATATTAAACTTAATGTTCAAGTGTTAAAGTTTATAATAAACTGTTGTTGATATAACAGGTAGTACAACATTTGATTTAACAGCCTTATGTGGCAATCGTTAAGGCAGAAAGTTAAAAACACCAAAATATTATATACATCGTTATCCACCACAACATAAGTACATATTGCGTGGCATCTTTCTGTTCCATACCCTAGCCATTGAAGCAAGGTAGAAGCGAGACGCCATTCTTCTCACCTAAATCCTTAGTGACAACGATACGATAACACATACTACAAGGACTAAATATGCTATAATATAGCTTAACTCACCGTAATAAGCGTATGCGCAGAAGGTGCACCCTTGAGGATAGCTTCGGCAGCTTGTTGCGTGGCGCCCTTCTGCTCCACGCCCAAGCCTTTGGCAAGGTTTATGCGAGACGCCAATCGTTTCGCCAACTCCAATTTGCCGTCAGTTGAGGCCGCACCCGCAGCCGATGGCGGCGCAGCGTTGCCTACTCCAGGCTGTACAAAAGTATCTCATACATAAAAAGAAAACTCCTGAGTCACTCACTTTCAGACTCATCAACACCCAGCCCAAACCTGTGAACCTACAAAGCTGAAATTTTGCATAGAGCTTCCCGTTATCATGTAGAAATATACAAAGTAAAGTGGTGCTGACTCACTCTCAGACTGACTTATCCACGTCCAACCCAAACCTTTGGACATAGCTAAAATTTTGTACAAAGTTTCCTTTTATAAAGTAGACAAGGAATAATGCTGCATTTTACAAATAAATCCAAGGAGGCAAGCCGCAGGCGGTCGATAGTAACAAATGAACGTGTCACAAACAAAACTGAGATTAATCACAACTGTGATTCACTCTGTTGAACATCACTGTGATTGGCTGAATTTATGGTATTCTTGATGTAACAATGCATTGTTGCCAATAGTGACCGAGCGTCAACCTATCAGGTGATTCCGATTGTCACACTAACACTTTAAGTCATTTCACAGTAATCTAGATGATGCCCGAGACTTCGTCCACATGGATTAAGTTTGTTTTAAATCCCGTGGGAACTCTTCGACTTTCCCGGATTCCCCACCGGCCATCGGTTCTACGACAGACATGACCTGCCCATGTATAATGTAACCTACCTTGATTTCTTTGACGATCTTCTTAGCCGCGAGCATGACCTCGATCTGCTGGTCGAGGTCACCCTCCACGTCCTCGTCGTCCGAGTCCTGCAGGCCGAGCGCCGCCTTCTGGTACTTCTTGCGCTCCGTGGCCGCTTGCGCCTCCGACTCGTCGAACTTGAACCCTAATGCCAAAACATGTTCGTGCTACATTCCGTAATATTCAACGCCTTCACAGTAGTCATCACTTTTATAAGTCGCATCTTTCAAAAAGTCGCACATTAGATTAAATACATAATTTTTATAGTATAAATTTTAAAAACAACTTACAAACATCTCTGTCGACTCATTGCTGAAACTCACCTTTCCCGCTAAATCCACCTCCCGTATGTACTTTCTTCCCCTCTTTTTCTTGTGCTTCCTTGTAAGTCTCCCACAGCTGCTTGAGCTCAGGCGGCGGGTTGGTGCCCGCGAGCTCGAAGGCGCGCAGAACGTCTCCCGCGTAACGCCCTTGCTCCGGAGTGAGGAAAGTCCACGCGTAACCCTTGTTACCGGCGCGTCCTGTTCGACCGCATCTATGAAAAAAACAGGTATCATTAAATCTGCTTATCTAAAGTTGACTCATCATATGAAAAATTATAAAACCCAATAGATTTCAGAGGATTTTATTGGTAAAAAAAAATCTAAGTATAGGATGTACCAGCTATTCTCACGTATTTACTCGATGAAAACCTGACTATTTTCGAACCCATCCGGGGTCCTTTTTCATAGGAACTCGGCTCGTTGCGCGTGGCGCGTGAGTATAGCTGGTACATTCTATACTTAAAATGTAAATAACACGATAGTTTAAATATTAAAGAAAATTCGTTTGCTTAAAAAAAAAGGAAAGTTGTAGTCTATAATTTTAAAAAAGCCACTAGCGGCTTCACCTGGCTTCACTCACCTGTGCACATAGTCCTCGTAGTGGTTGGGGCAGTCGTAGTTGACCACCAGCACGAGTTGCTTGACGTCCAGGCCGCGCGCAGCGACGCTTGTAGCGACCAGCAGCTTCACCTTGCCAGACTTGAAGTCCACGATCGTCGAGTCCCTGTCGAATTGATCAATACCTGTAACAGGCCACTATTAATATATTCGTCGCTTTTAACACACGTCTGACGTCAGTGTACTGTCCCCTTTACAATAAAAAATAACCCTGAACTGGTACGTTTAAAGTACCTTTAGACCTTTTTAATTGACATGTTTTCTGGCATTTTATCATATTATTTAAGGTAATCTGAAGAAATAAATAAATAATTAAGGTTTAGTTTTCGGCCAATAACACTGTCAATAATACTTTTTTTTTTATTTGCACCAGAAAGTTGTAAGAATAAACAGAAAAAGAAAGAAAAAGTTGACAGGGAAGCACTTATCTCTCATTTTAAAACCAAAAATAAATTAAATCATGATTTTTTTAAGTTGGCGCAGTCGGTAGGATCTTTAACTAACAGACAACAATTTTGGAAAACATATTTTCGTAATAAAAAATGCATCCTAAATTCTGATATGGAATATAAATTCCATTAATTCTCTAAATTTCTCAAACATAGAACACTATAACCATGGAGACAGTACACCGAGTTTATTAATGTTGCAAATATGACTCCTCTGAACAGATATATCAGGAACAAAGCTGAAATAAAAATGGATAAATTTTAGTATGTTTTTGATAATTGTTTCTTCACATTGAAAGAAAAATTGATGATCGATAATTACACATTGATTGATGATTGATTTCGTCCGTTTCTCTAAACAACTATAACTTAGGTAATTTTAATCAAGAGTGAATATTTAATAGATGGCCATATTTGTTACTTTTTCAAGGCTTAATCGCTAAAGAAACTCAAAGATTTTCCACAAGATTCTAAAAACTAGATTTTTGAAAACTGAAAAAACTTAGTCTATGCAGACGAAGTTGCGGGTATCAGCTAGTATCAAAAAGAGAAAAACATTAGAGCTTGAAACCTTTACGCGTTGCTGAAGTAAAACTTCTTTGAAGTTGTAGCAGAGGTCACAATTAAATTAAAAATAAACAAGTCATGTTAGAATTTCTTAATAACTTTAAAAATGAGTCGTATACGTAAAAAATAAAGTTTTTAATATAATATTGCACTAACTAACTACTCCGTACTTTAAAACACTTCAATAAAAAAATGGCAGTCTCACAACAGCTGCTCTGTTTGGCGACCATTTTAGATATAGACAGAAGTATCAAGTAACGTGTGAGTTACTTCCGTCTGTGAAAAAGATCTAAGTACTTTCAACTTGTGGCTAAAGAAGTTTTGCTTCAAAAAAAAATTTCGTCGACGACAAATTACGACTTACCTCCATGCAAACTCATGCAAGAATACGAGGCCTTCATCAAGTCCTTGAGGAGGCTGTCGGCGTTCTCCTGCTTGTCCACGAACACTATGATGCTGCCCATCTGACTGTACAATCCCAACAGTTCTAGCAGCTTGAAGAACTTCGCGTCGTCCTCCAATACCGCCACGTGTTGCTCCACTTCCTTGCACACTACGCTGCGACCACCCACCTACAATTAAATGGATAATTTATAATTACTTGATAACTTAAAATTGGAGATTAAAAATATGGGTGAGAAGTCTCAGTTCGCGGCAATAAATGAACAAAATAATTTTAAGTAAATAGGTTTTACTACAGTGTGGAACGACCTCCACCCGCTGGACCGATGACCTGAAGAAGGTAGCGGGAGCGGGTGGAACGCAGGCCCAGTGAACTTTTATTAGTAGAGGTCAGTGGTGTGTAAAGTATAGGTACCTGAACTTCGATGGGTTTCTGCAGGATGCGCCTGGCGAGAGCTTCCATCTGGCGCGGGAAGGTTGCACTGAACATCACCGTCTGCCGGTCGGGCCGCACGTTGTCGATTATCTTCATCACCTAAATGAACAGTTCCAACATAAATTCACTGGTCATTCTCTCCAACTATTTAACAAGTAAATTTCAAATGTTAATTATTTATAAGTAAAAAATAGCATAAAACCCATTAAAATTATGCATGATTATGCATGAAATATTGAAAAAATAAACCTCTCAACTATTAGCTGGGAGATCTTTGAGCCCATATCGAACATGTACAACTACTGAACGGATTTGGCTGAAATTCGGAACCGGAAAATCAAAGAGTTCTTAGCAGAGTCATCTATGATTTTGCGTAGATTGTGGGTGACGCTGCCAGAATTGGCGGCAGCGTATTACAGTTACATATTACCTGCGGTTCAAAGCCCATATCGAACATGCGGTCTGCCTCATCAAGGACGATGTAGGTGACTCGGCGCAGGTTGGTGACGCGGCCGGAGTTGGCGGCCAACATATCAATCATGCGTCCCGGCGTGCACACTATCATCTCCGCACCGCGCTTCAGTTCCGCGATCTGCAACGAAATATAAAACAAAAACCTTAAGCCATTTAGAACTTGACCATAGATAGATAGATTAGATATAGAGACTTCATTGCAAACAAAAAGAAAAATTGTCCATGTCACAAATGTATAAAATTATATAGACAGACAGATATAAGACTATTCTAAGCCTGTCTGAAGCTTTTAAGGGTTTCATACCTCAAAAGGAAAAAGGAACCTTTGTAGTAAGTAGAATCACCTTGTTATAGTCACACATCATTGTCTGTCTGTCTGTTGTGTCTGTCAAGAAACCTATAATTTGTGATTACTTTCCAAAAGAATTAAAATGTGTTCAGGAACAAATAATAATAATTAGTATTTTCAAAGATAACAACTATACGAAGTGGATATCATTTGAAAGGGGTTTACTTGTACATTTAAAACAGATTTTTATTTATTTTTATGCTCAATGGATAATACGATTAAAAATACGACTGTAGTACGGAATCCTCGGAGAGTCTTACTCGCACTTGGCCAGTTTTTTATTTAAAAAATGTATAAAATAGTATGACGATAAAGATAAGAACAAACCTGTTCAGATATGCCAGTGCCTCCATACACACAAACGACTCGTAGCCCCAAGGATTTGGCAAACTTCCGAATATCTTTTCCTATCTGCATGCACAGTTCTCTGGTAGGCGTCATTATAAGAGATATCGGCCCGTCCGTGTCTTCTAGCGGCTGTTGGTCGAGGACGTGTCGAAACATTGGCAGAATAAATGCTAGAGTTTTGCCCGAACCTGTTTTGGCTATCCCAATTAGATCTCTGGAACATCAATACATCACACTAATATTATATAGGCGAAAGTTTGTATGTATGTGTGTATGTTTGTTTATAAAATGTTTGTTTATAAAAATCTGTTTTAAAATATACAAATAAAGCCCTTTCCTATGATACCCCACTTGGTATAGTTATCTTACTTTGAAAATTGAAACACATTTTTTTTTTTTTTAATGATGTAACCACAAATTTTTCGGGCGGTTTTCAGATTTATTCCCGTATCTGTGCTATAAGACAGACAGACAGATAGACGGACAAGTCTGTCTGTGTTAATAAGATATATTTTTGTTACATTTACCTTCCCGACATAATAGCAGGGATGGCTTGCGCCTGTATGGGCGTGGGCTTCTCGAAGCCAAGCTTCTTGAGCACGTCAAGCTCCTTCTTGCTGACTCCACAGTGGGCCCAGGACTTGATGGGCTTGGGACAGCCCTTGCCCTTCACGCGGATGCCTTCCAACTCAATCCTATACGCTTCTACTTCTTCCGGCGTCATGCGAGCTAGCTCACTTACCTGATTGTGTAAAAAAGACCAAATTTTTTCAAATTCAAATTCAATAATTTATTCAATAAAATGTAGGTACAATATGTTGGAATAATGTCTGATGAGCCTTATACATTTTACCACTATAACTGGTGTTTGAATATTATCTTAAATTCAATTAAATTAAATACAAATAAAGTCAAGACTAAAATATTAAGTAAAGAAAGACATACATAGACTTTACACAAGCAAAGTATAAAATAATAGTTAAATAAAGATCAAAAAATGTCAACATTATAAAAACCATAAAAAACATATCAATTATTATTAACAACTCAAAATATGCTTGTCTGTTAGGTAGTGCTTAATGTCAGAATATATTTTGTTTTTACACATATTTTAAAAATAATTAGACAAACAAAATAAAAATAAAAACTAGAGATATCGAAAAATCATAGGTGCTATTATTTATAAGGATTCAAGTATTCCTTAATCGAATAGAAGCATTTCTCTAATAGCCACTTATTTAAAAATGATTTTAATGTAGTTAATGGCATAACTTTGACGTGGGAAGGAAGCTGATTAAATATGCTTATTGCCATGCAATACGAATTATTTTGGAATAAGCATAATTTTATATCAGGGTATATCAATCTGTCTTTGTGTCTCGTTGCTTTTCCAAGTGCATCTCCATGTCTGGTGAAGAGATCAGGGTTATTTTTTACAAATATGCACATTTCTTTTATATACATACAAGGTAGAGGGAGTATATTAAGGGATTTAAAAAGAGGTTTGCAACTATCCAAATAGTGAGCTCCGCATATTGCCCGTATACATTTTTTTTGTACTTTGAATGCTCTGTCTATGTCAACTGAGTTACCCCAAATTATCAGACCGTAATTAAGTACAGATGATACGTAACCGTGATACGCACTCAAAACAGCGTCTCTAGTGGCTATCTTCCTTAATTTTTTTAAAGCGAACACAAACTTATTGATTCTACTACATACAATGTCAATGTGATTTTTCCAGTTGCAGTGTTTATCAAGTTCAATCCCTAGAAATTTGGTTGATTCCACTTCACATATGACACTGTTATTGTAATGAATATGAAGAGGAATATCTTTAGCTTGAACGCTTTTGAATGCCACAATTTTTGTTTTATCTACATTAAGTTTTAAATTATTTTTATCTAGCCAGTCTATGATCTGATTGATAGTTAGGTTGATGTCTGAATTAAATGTTTTTTCGTTAGTACATTTGATTAAAACAGTGGTATCGTCAGCGAATAGGATGGTTTGGTGTTGTGTTACCTCAGGAAGATCGTTTATATATAGTAAGAATAAAATTGGTCCTAAAATGCTTCCCTGAGGTACACCGGTTTTGTTATGCTTAAATGTGGATTGGTACGTACGTTTTACGCCGTCTACAACTTTTGTTATCTGTGTGCACTGCACTCTTTCCGTCAAATAGCTTTTAAACCAGTCTTGTGCAATTCCACGAACTCCATATCGTTCGAGCTTCGATAGAAGTATATCATGGCACACAAAGTCAAACGCTTTGCTCATGTCAAAGAAAATTGCTACTATGGGAATACGTTGGTTAATGCTTTCAGCATTTCATTAATTCCACTATACGGAACCTCTAAACTAAACTAAAGATGTTGCCTATGTCAAAAATAAATTTTATTTCTTAGTGATTATTAAATAGTCTTTGAAATAACGTAAAATCCACTTGCTCTGTTAGTAACTTGAAACAGTGTTTTAAGTTTCAAGTTTAATAACTATTTTAAATTACGAATTAAATACTTTTTCATACATCTAAACAAGCATTTTGACATTTGCTAAAGAGTTGCTAATTTCATTAATTAGCAACATGACAATTGACGGTCTAAATCTGATGTTATCCTTTTCCGCAGCGAGCATTATGAAAGGGATAGCAATACATTTAGACTTTACTAGGCTAATCAATTTCGTTTAGTTTAGAGATTATGCACAAAAAAATTAGCCAGAATAACTATTTTGCATTTAAATAGTTCTGAATAAAATGAAATTATCTCACTTCTGTATAGAATGCTTTCCTAAAAGGCATATATTCCAAACTGGAGTGATCCACTTTAGCTAGCTCCTTCCTCTGTTTGGAGGCAAGGTTGGCTGCTGCGTCTTTGATATCTTCTGTTTCTTCCTCAGATGAATATTCTAGACCATCCTGATTTTGTTCTATTAATTCACCTGAGTATAAGAAAAAATATTTTTATATTATTAACCGCTTATTAGTGCTTATTTGGCAAGAGGCAATCTCTTAAGTAAACTATTATCATCATCATTATCAACCAATTTAGACGTCCACTGTTAGAAGTCTCTTGTAGGGACTTCCACACAGCCCTGGCTGGGAAGCTTCGACATGTCTTCCCTAAAATCCTCAGTGCTTGAAGATCAAATTCTTCAAACTGCTAGAGATAACATAAGATGGACCCGAAATATGTTCGCTAACTATGGGCCTTATAATAAAGCTCAGAGTCGCTTAGCGCGCGATAGAGGGAGTCATGCTTGGAGATTCTCTACATGATCAAATTAAAAATATCCATAAGAGTACCAGAGCAACCAACACAGCTCAACGGGTTGCAAAGCTGAAGTGGAAATGGGCCAGGCGTATAGTTTGAAATTCAAATTCAAAATATTTTTATTCAATTAGACTTTTACAAGTTCTTTTGAATCGTCAAAAGCATCTACCACTGGTTCGGAATGCCTTTCCTACCTAGAAGAACCAGCGCCGCGCATTGCTGGAGCGAATTGCAGGTCAAATCCACGCTCTTTTATCATTTACAATCTTCGATTGTATAATAAGCTTTTCTCAGGAGCATATTTTTAATAGATTTTTTGAATTTGTGGAAAGGCAAGTCCAAAATTGACTGAGGAATTTTGTTAAAAACCAATAGACATTGGTCTAAACTTTTCAAATTAATGTAAAAAGCACTTAGACAAGTTACCTTTATTTTTCTGTTCTGTTACTTTCTTCTTAGCAGTTCCAGTGAGAATCACAACACCAGTGCCTCCGCCAGTTGATGGTACGCTGATGATACCTCGTGCTTGGTCCAGTTCATTTACCTTCCTGACTTCCTACAGGAAAATCATGAAATCATGAAATCTAATAAACACTGCATAACTAATTCATAAAGTCTTTTGTTGAACAGATTGTGTGCCTAAGCAGTCAAAACTTACTTGTTGTACTTCTTGCATGTAGGCGTCTAATGGATCTATTTCATCTTCTTCCTCTTTCTTCTCTTCAGCCTTCTCCTTGTCCTTGCCTTCACCATCTTCCCCTAAAAATATACAGTCATAATCTAAACATTTTATAACTACAGTGTAAACTCTGTATAGCGAAATTAAAGCTTAATTGAAGATTAATGCTTTATTGCATTAAACAAAGCAAAACAAGAAAATGCAAAGTTCCCACAGGATTCTTAAAAATCTAAATTTATGTAGACAAAATCGCAGGCTTCATATACTTCTTCTTCAAGAAGAAAATCATATACTTAGCACGAATTATAGCAAGGCAGGAATTATAGCACTATATAATATCTCACCTTCATCCCCAGAATCATCCTCTAAAGACCATTTTTTTGAAGTCGGCAATTGGATATTAGTCACAATACTTCCTTTTTGCACCTCTTTCTTAGCTGACTCAATTTCTTTGCGTTTGCGCTCTGCTCTCCAACGCTCTATGCGATCTCGCCTTTTTTGCATTTCCGCTTCTAACCTGCTTTGCTCCTCTTCCTGATAACAACCATCACACTAATATTAGAAACGCGAAAGTTTGTGTTAGTGTGTGTATATGTTTGTTACTCTTTCACGCAAAAACTACCAGACAGATTTGGCTGAAATTTGGAACAGAGATAGCTTATTTAATTTCATTGCATACTTATATAACATGCAATAAAATTAAAACTATAAAGAATGGGCTTTCTAAAAAACTGAAAAATGTTCTCCATAATGTTCACAAAGTTGTGTGAAGTCTGCTAACCCGAACTTGGCCAGCATAGTAGACTATAGCCAAACCCTTCTTTTTCTGGAAGGAGACCCATGCTCAGTAGTAGGTTGATGATGAATTGTATCTCTCCTAGCCATAAGATGTTATTACCTTGTCAAGACCAGATCCTGGATTATAATCTTCAGACTTGATAGTTTTTTCCTTTGATTTGGACCTGTCTCTCTCTTTATCTCTGTCCCTGTCTCTTTCTGGGGACTTTTTCCGAGATTTGCTACTTGATCCATTCCTCTTGTCATCTCGCTTGTCACTACAAATATGACTCAGGAAATTAATTAATTTTAACAGTAACCACATTGAAAAAAAAAAGCTATTTGTCATATAGATATTTTTCAAATAGAACATGTAATACGTTCTATTTGAAAAATACTTGCCATACTTGCTCTATATGTCAACTGTTGAGTACATATAGCGAGTTCTTTTTCAGATTGTATGTGTAGGTATAATTACATAATCATTTTGATGATTAGGCATGGACAAATAGAACATGCAAAACAAGTAGTCCAATCTGAAATTGACTAATTATTACATACACAACCCCAGATGTGACCTGTTTATACAATGTGCAATCATACATCTCATGTTCAAGGCACTAAGTAATTGTTTAGTACACACTATAATTATTAAGTATAATATTATGTGTACACTGTTTTCTGAATTCTGCTAATACACAAACAAGATAGTTTTGTCTATTTTGTATACAATCTTAAAAGAGTATTCATTTATTACAAAATGAGCACAAAAGTTAGCTTTTGGGTCAAACTCTTAACACAAGAAACATACCTTTTACGGTCCCTGTCACGATCCCTGCTGCGATCACGTTTAGATTCCCTCTCTCTGCTGCGACTACGCTTCCTTTTCGTCACTTTGGAACTGCGATCTCTACTTCTGGAACGGGAACGCCTGCGTTTACGATCTGGAGTCGCTGAGCGGCTATGCGAGCGTCTGCGTTCGCGATCTCTGTCCCGGTCTCTCCTACAACGAAAACAATCATTACACGTAACACATTACAATCCGATACACACGATTTTAAGCATCAAAACACATGAAAGTCTAAAGTAAACGTACCCACTCCTAACCATATTTTACACTATATTCAATGCACAAATTACAGATGATGGTCAGGTATAGTTTAGCAGAATATTGTTGATTTTTTTATTTAGGTCAAACTTAGCGTATAATTGTAGGCTTGGTGAAGTTACAAAATTATTATCGGACGTATTCACAATATTCACATTCACAAAACACACACAATGCAACACAGACCACGAAAAAATGAGTGCACAAAACAGAGCTTCTAGATTGTCTATTGCTATTGTCAATGTCATACGTGCTGCAGTGTGACCATTATAAAGACCAAGCATCTGCCATGACACTGGCTTTTTTGCCAGGCAAATATTAAAGTGCTAAAAAGCAAATCCTGCCATTTAAAAATATTGACGTGATATTCCGAAGTGAAAACTGATTTTTATTCTTTCTCGCTGTGGTGTTTTTTTTAAGTTAAAATTAGATAGAACTTATTTGGTTTTTAACATTGGCATTGTCAACATATTCTCTAAAATTGAGGAGACTTTATGTACTGGCAGCCTTTGTTCTACAACTACGCCCTCTTGTCAAAAAGTGCCAAAAGATCATTGTCGTCAAAAGTACTCAGTGGTCATATGGTTGGCGAATTAAATTGTGCCGTGGTAGCACTACCAAAAGCCAATAAAGCAAGAAACAACAACTTATCAATTAATGATTGTGCAAATCATGTGCAAATGGTGATAATAGATTGTGTCAAAATCAGAACAGTGGTCAATATGATGGACTATTTCATAGTCCTTCAGAGACTAGAACTCAGAGTTAAAAAATATAGTTTGTGGTCTATGGGAAAACTTCTTAATTGTCAATGTCAAAAATATTAAATATTTATCGAAACCTAAAGAAGCGTGAGCGGCACCGGGCACTTTCAGAAAATAAAGCTGCAATAATTAACAAAATAAGAAGGAAAATAAATTGTTTGTAACGTGAAACATTATATAACATCTCTAACACTATGGCAGATGACGGCGATACAGTAATTTGTTATATTTTTTACAAATTTAATAGGTACAGTTTAACAAAATTTATTCAGCTAAAATTATTGATTTATATTTCAGGTAGCGGTAATGACTGTGAAGGAACCTTTGGATTTAATAAGACTTAGCCTAGATGAAAGAATTTATGTTAAAATGCGAAATGAACGCGAGTTACGCGGGAAATTACATGTAAGGGAGATAACCCAATTGTATTCATTGTTATCTTGTTCAATGTAGAGTTTTGCAAAACTTCCGTCAACCTGTAGGTTCTTTTCTAATGGAATCCTATAATATATGACAAATATTTCTTAGAAACTTGCCTATGGAGTATTAAGTTCTTATAATATTGAATTACCTCCTGTTATAAATTGTCTAAAATCTAAACCCTTTAACTAAAATTAAAAGTAATCTCTGCAGAGTTTTTGAATGTGTTATCTTGTTACAGGCATATGATCAACATTTGAACATGGTATTGGGTGATGCAGAGGAAACAATAACAACTGTTGAAATTGATGAAGAAACGTATGAGGAAGTTTACAGAACAACTAAAAGGAACATCCCTATGTTATTTGTGAGGGGTGATGGTGTTATACTTGTATCTCCGCCTGTGCGAGTAGGAATGTAGGGTTAAGGAAATAAAATTAATTCTAAGCAAATTTGAATTTTATTGCTTAGCCAATAATTTCAAAACAGAAGTATTCTTAAAATTGCGATTCTTTTTAACAAGTAATTCATCTTCATCCATTGGTTCAATCACTGTACCTACTTTAGTTATAACACTAGGTTGAATAAGTTTCTTATGAGCAGTTTCTGGTATAAAAGTATTACCTAGAGGTGTTCTTATAGAAGCTTCATAGTCCTTTATGCTAGTGAAAGGAAAAGGCAAGTCTGATACTTTATGTGCAGCAAGTTTAGGATTTTGGAATTCATTAATTATAATATCACCTTTATTTTTATCACGTCTAGGCATCTTAGGGGCTGGTTTACCAATGAACCTGTTCCTCTTGCGCTTGGGTGCTTTTACGCCTTTGCCACCCCAGCTACCCCATCCTGGCAGAGTCAGATCAATATCTTTTGGTGTATCATTATTTATTTCATCCTCTTTCTCTTGTCTAAAGCTATCAACAACATCATCTTCTTCAAAAACTTCCTCAATGTCAACCTTTGGAACAACTTGTTCTTCCTCATCATCTAAATCATCAAGACCATTTTCTCCCTTTGACATAGCTGTGTTTAAATACTTGGGCTTAGCTTCGATAAATCTATTAGGATCAATATCCACATTTACATTTTCTTGTGTAGGTGCTTCTATTGTTGACAGTATATTATTCAACAAAGATTGTTCGTTTTCCTTTATACTTGCAACATCTTTATGTGTTTCTAACAATGCTTCATCAATTTGGGGTTTTGGATTTTGGTTCTTGAACTTAAAGTAGTCAAGGTTATCTTGTTCATCATTAATTTCATTCTGCTCTTTATCATGTGTTTCTTTAGATTGTTTATCTATATTGCTAATCTGTTTTCTTAGCTTTTTTAACTTTTTCTCTACCTTTCCCACAAGATTGTTTTCAAATTTATCAAATACAGTTGAAATGTCTTCTGACACTTTCCTATCATTGATCGATTTAGATGCTACATATTCTTCAACAACCCAATCAGAAGTTGATATTGTCTTAATAGAAACCTTTTTAGTTGATCTTGTTTTGTATTTACTTTTTTCAGCTGCACTAGTAATTGCAACAATTTTTTTATCTAGATTTTCGTCTGATTTTGCTTCTTCATTTAATTTATCTGTTGGAACATTCATATCATATAATTTTTTTACACTATCTTTAAGAATTGCCAGCGATGAGTCTGCCTTTTTATTCTTAGTTTCTTCTAAAATTTCTTGATCAGAATCTGAATCCATCTCTTTTCGCTTATACATTTTATCTTTTAGATACTTTTTGTAACCAAAGTCAAATTCTGCATCAACATTACTTTTATCAGAACTCTTCATCATCCAAGGGTTCTTTGGGTCTTGTGCTAGATTTAAATCTGGAATATTCTCCGTTTCATCTGCTTCATCATCAGTACTCTGTGTATCTTGCGTTTTGAATGTTAAACTTCTACTCACAGATAATTGTTCAGCTAGTTGTTGTCTTACCTATAACAATGAAACATTTTGATAAGTTATCTTTATCACCATAAAAATACAGAAGATTGCCGAAACTATTACCTCTTTGTCATATTTAGCCCGAACTAATTTGCTCTTAGCCCATTTCCCTGTGTTCTTATGTCTAAGAGTGTGTCTCTCCAACGCCCTGGCTTTTTCAAGCTCTTCCAATTTCTTGAGAGCTTCCTCTGGATTTTTACTCTGTAATTCTTCAAATTCCTTTAACTGTTGTTTAAGTCTTTCTTTTTTGAGGATACTGAAAGAAAATTTAATGTTTTAAAATTAAAATACGAAAAACAAGCCTGTGATTTCTTTTTGTTCCAAAAGTTGTATTATTTTAAAAAAAACTGGCCTGGTTCTGTCTGTACTCCATATTTTTTTTTGACATTTTGTATGATAAATCAAAAACTATTCTGCATAAAAATAGAGAAGTAACTGTTTTAGAATGTACAGGTAAAGCCATTTCATAGGATACTCTCCACTTAGTATAGTTATCTTACTTTGAAAATTGAAACTTGCCTCTACATAAAAGTTAGGTATATCTTGTAGGATGGTACAGAATCCTTGGTATGCCAGTCTGGGTCGCACTTGACCAATTTTTATAAAATATCTAGAGCTTGTCTGCAATCAGACCTGCTGAAAAGTGATGGTGTAGCCTAAGATGGAACCCGCTTGCCTAGAAGATGCCTATTCACTCTTAACTTCAAGGTACAAAAAAATTTGCTATGGTCAGCTGTCTTATGTCAGGCATCACAGTTGCATGTCTCAAATTATAAAATGATTAGAATATAGAGTCAAAGAAACAGAAGTTATGATAATTGCAAAGTTTGTTAACATTATAAATACATACCGGTGATATTTTTTACTTTTAATTTTACTTTGTCTCTTTGCTTTAGCAGCCTTATATGACTGCTGAGCCCTAAACTTCGCTGCATTCTGTCTATGCTCCAGCATTTCTTCATAGCTCATTGGATATATTTGTTCTTCGTCTTCTACTTCTGTTGATTCTGGAGGAGGATCAATCTCTTCTAACTCCTTTTCCAAGGGAGACTTGAGCTCAAGTTTCGAGAGAAAATCGCTCGTCTGCTGCACTTTGCCCGGAAATCGTTTTATAGGAAAGGAAACAACATCTACAGTCCTATTTCTAGCAACAACAGGGTCCCACCTACCAATTTTCACTTTAGTTTGTTCATAACCTGTAGCCCTCTTTATACGTTCGGCTTGAGGTTTTTCCAGCGGCTTCGGTAAGACTGTAGCTTCTTGGCTTTTCTTTAGTTTCTTGCCAATTTGCACATTGCGGGCGGTGTCTTCCAAAACTTTGACAACATTGTCAAGCTGTAACTTACTAGACCGTTTGATTAAATTGAATTCGGAGTTCTGGTTAGTAGATTCGTTTCTGGTAGGCTCCGTGATATGTTGAGTTTTATCAAGTTTGGTTATTGCGCTTACGAGACGGTCATGTTCAGATGCAACAAAATCAAGGTCGTCATTATCTTCCATTGTAGAGACAAATATTGGTATTTATAACACTGAGTATTAACGATACTAAAATAAGTAACTAGTAGATATAAGATAACCTCAAAAAAAACCAAAACAATTCGATAAGTCGATGCTCTTAACTTGAAAAATCAAAATTGAAATATATTCAACTGACAGATGACAACACGTAAGTGTTTTCACTTTTCACAGAGTATGTAATCACTACGTACTCTGTGCTAGTGCTTGATGCTTGCCTCAGCCCTCAGGTGCTGTTTGTCGCAAGCATGTGAATGCGCCTTAAAATAAAAATAAAATGTGACCATAAAGACCAGATCCTAATCCTATGTTAGAGTGGATGCGACGGGTCTGCCCGCGAAATTCAAATTTCACTGAGGTACGGAACCCTAAAAAGTATAAAGTATAAAAATGAATTGCAAACAATTGCATAGAGTTTAGACTCTTGGTACTAATAAATTCATCAGTATATAATTATATCTCTATGGTATATGGTAGTAAAATAATGTATAAAGTAAAACATGCTTTTGCAAATAATTGCATTGTTATGTTTTACTACTTCTTTGTCAAACATAGCTCTATTTACACTAACTTTGTTATGTCCAATGTGAAAGTGGTGGACATAGTTGGTCCATACTTTCTATTTTCTTTCACAATATCACATGGCGATGGTGTTCTGAAGTCAAACCTATACTAATAAATAAAATCTAAGTGTCTGTCTGTAATTTCGAAATAACTACCTCATATTAAGCTCATATGGTTATTTGAACGATACCAACACTGAATCACATGTTTTTAAAATTTTTGTCTGTCTGTCTGTCTGTCTGTCTGTCTGTCTGTCTGTTTGAAAAGGCTAATCTTGGGAACGGCTGAACCGATTTTGACGGGATTTTCACAGACAAGTAGAGAATTGACCAGGGAGTAACATAGGCTACTTTTTTAACCGACTTTCAAAAAGGGAGTTGTGTTTTTCTACCTATGTACACCGAAATCTCCGAGATTTCTGAACCGAATTGCGTCATTTCTTTTTTAATCGATAGAGGAACTTTGCGACATTGTTTCATAAAAAATTTGGAGTCCAACTCCTCAATCCTGATGCTGCAGGGGATCTGACCAATCCACGCGGGCGAAGCTGCGGGCATCAGCTAGTCTCTTAATATTTGTAGGAATATGTTCTCTCAAGTAAGGTGCAGCGACAGGTCAGCGAAAACACACCCACGCGCCATACTAGTTTTTATATAAACCTGTGAGGATGATACTGCCATTGCCGCAATTAAAGTGCCGTAAGCCTACTTTGTCGTATTAGTTTACAAATTGCGAAAAACCAAGTAAAATTTGAAATTCGCGGGCAGACCGGTCGCTTTGGCTTGTTTCCTAGACGGTAATAGATGTCAATAACAAAAATAAAAATGTGTTACAATGAATGTATTCATAAAGAATGATTTAATAAATGGGATTATAACAGTCATTCTAATCTCTAGGGTTAGAAGACTCGTTTGAAGAGGCGGGCGACGGTGGCGATAAGTTTTCTCGATTCTGTTCATCACGCATCTTTTTGAAATGTTGCCGATTGCGGTACATCTTCGCTTCATCAGTACATTTTGTTGTTATGCAGCTCCTGAAATGATGTTTTTGTGAAATCTTGAGATTTTCTGAGGGGATTTTATTCAGAATATCTTTTTTATGTCAAAAAACCTTTCAGCTCTTATCACGAAAAGCTATAACATGCCCTTTCTCACCGCACCCCGCAAGACTACGCAATTTCCATCCATTTTTATAATGTTCTAAAAGGGCGTGAGATATATTCGTAGATAACGTTTAGGATTTTTAATGCCTACCTTACAATTCTTTTTGGGACACCACATCGTTGAGAGACGGTACTAACAATGTCATCTACTATTTGCGGTTCTAGGAGTTTTTTTGGCGGTTTGTTTTTGAAAGCCGGAGACTGTTTTCCACTTAGCGAATGAGTGGCTAAGATCCTGGAATACAGAGAAACCCATCGTGTATGAAATGCAATTCAAAGAGTTTATCTGCTTCTATAGAATGTTCTATTTCACGTTGACCACTCAGCCTGGGTTGTAGTGGTGAGTGTACTGATAAGCATGAGAGCATATTTTGTGCGCGTAACGTAATAGTAGTAACAGACGATCGAACTGAACCACGAACTGAACCACGGCGCGGTTCGCCGATCGTCTGTTACTACTATAAGCCACGCGCGAGTCGCCGCGTCAGGTGGTCGCGGTGGAAACTGAGCGCCATGCACACTATAATCACAACAATGTGTACGTGTGCACTCACACAAACATAGCTAAATGGTCTTCGTGAAAAAGAACATTCTGTACCTGTTATGTAGTCTCTCAATAAGCTTACGTATTAATTGGTACCTATTCCAAAAAAGTTCTGGAAAAAAGGTTCTCAATTTCAGAAAAATTTCGTGTTTGTAGCTATGATAGGCACTATTAGTTGATAGGTACAACGACATCGTATATATGATATCTAAGCACTATCTAAGTCTCTGAGCGTAATCGTGTGATTAATCTCTTGTTCAGACTCTTTTTTTATTACTTCTTAGGTCACTTAATCTATGATATCAATAAATGCGTTAACTCTTAGTTAACAATATAATGACATAGCAGTCAATAGTAGGTACATACTTCCTTGGAAAAACAGCTTGCAGCAAATGTCTGGTTGCGGAAGTGTAAGAGGACCAATCAATTCCCGACATTAATCTAGCCGGCACAGTAACATTGCCGCTCCCGAGGGATACCTGTTTAATTAATACAATTTGCTTGTTAGTTTATACAAATGAGGCTTTACTGTCAGATTTTAATTAGCTGCCGACACGAACTGTCCTATTCCTTTCGAATCTTGGAAAGTCTGTGACAGATACAAGCGGCTGCTCCTAGAACAGACATTGTACCTACTCGAAATACACAAGCTAATGAGAAAAACAGGGACAGGGAAGTGGAACACACTGCGAAATATTTTTATGTTTAGACCTTAGAAGGTTACTGAGGAATGTGTAGTGCTCAGATCAGACAAGCCGTCTTGAGTCTTGACCGCTTAGGACGACAACGAAGAAACTTTATAACTTTTGTACTTATTAATGAAATAAAATATAAATATGCATGAACCGCCCCACCACCCTAGTGCTTTGAATAGGTAGGTATTATGATACTTCCGTCGTACTTTGTGAATTTAAGTCACATTTAGTACGGACTAGCTGACGCCCACGACTTCGTCCGCGTGGATTTAGGTTTTTGGAAATCCCGTAGGAACTCTTTGATTTTTCGGGATAAAAAGTAGCCTATCTGCTAATCCAGGATATTATCTATCTCCATTCTGAATTTCAACCAAATCCGTCCAGTGGTTTTTGCGTGAAGGAGTAACAAACATACATACACACACACATACACACAAACTTTCGCCTTTATAGTGTGAAGTGTGATGTGAAATGTGATAGTTGAATACAAGTCCACATACCATATCATCCACATTTTCAGCAACAGGCAGTCCAGTATTAGTTGTTTGTGCTGACGCTCTTCTAACTTGTAGACCTTTAACATTCCTCTTGCTATCCGAATCGAGTTCTACGCTCGGTGTAGTCTGACGCTCCGTAGCAGACTCTTCTCTTACATCATCAGTATTATGATCCGACCTTACGGACATTCCCTCTAGAGTTTGCAGTTCATCCTCATTGATATGCAAATCAGAAACTAGAGTTATGAATTGCGTATAAAGACGATGCAGTACTGATTCTAGTTGTTCAAGTTTATCCATAGATGTTTCATTTATTGGATCGGTCTGAGTTCCTTGATCTAATAGAAGTTTTCCAAGTATGTTGGCAGGAGGTATTACCCTTTCAGGTAAAGGAGTGCTGCTTACTAAGGATCTCCGATTGTTAAATAGTGTATTTTCGTGTAATCTGCCGAGTTGTCCACTAGTAACGGATTCAGAGCGTTTAGGTTGGAAATTACTGTATCTCAGTGTGGCTTTTGTCATATTTAGCTCGGGATTGACCTGTAAACAAATAATGCTAAGAAGGGCCTGCGTTTCACAACCTCTAGATAAACGTTATCTATTGGAAAATGGGAATCTGTCAAAATCCGTTACATAAGCACTTAAAGGTTAAAGGTGGTTGTGAAACAGGCCCTAAATATATTAGAAAACACCACCACAACAGTCACCAACCAATTACACACGTTTTCAAAAAACATTCGAAATTCAATTCGCAAACATAGTTTCGTTTGTGATTGGTTGGTGCCTCAAAATGGTTCACGCTCACTGAGATTTTTGTCTCTGTCATTTGTATGGGATTACGTGACAGAGAGAGCGCTATACTAACTTCTTTCAACGGATAGAGTATAGACAATATTGATAGGTACAGGTACCTCTTGGTCCGTGTCGCTGTCACTAGTGCTAGGTTCGGGTGCTTGATGATGCAGAGCATTAACTCCACTCGGACAAGATATCGATTGGGTTTGGTTCGGATTAAAAAACTGTAAATAAAAGAATTTTGAATATTAGTTACTTACTGCATCTTTTTTGCTCAATATTTTTGTAGATTAACTATTTTATGATTCACCTTCTTATTACAATATTATGTTGCTTTACCTTTTTCACTAGAGAAAAAGATATATGGAGCTAAGACGACTTTGCCCTTTGGCCTTTTGGCAGATTCCCTCAAAATATTTTTCTTTGTGGAAAACCAAGAAAATATTGCAATAGGATTTACGCTTTCTGACTACTGTCTCATTAGGCTTAGTATAATAGCAATACACACTGACTTTTTGCAATACGATTTCTTGGTAGGATCTGTAGGTAGCTAGAAGCAATTCGTGACGACGGCTATAGTTTGAACGATGGAATGTGTTATTTTTTGAGTTCCGTAGGTATCTCCAGAAAACAAAAGAAACCCTTATAGGATCACTTCGTTGTATATCTGTCGTCGTATCAGTCAAGACCCGTCAAATATCGGAATCAAAACCTATAGGATAGGTACATATTTCGCGTTGACCTAGATTAGAATCATAAAATTTCGCAGGTAGGAATATGTCTTATATCACAAGTACCTAAAGAGAAAAATTCGAAAACCGTGAGTTTGTGTATGAATCACAAAAAAATTAAAAAGCGTTATTGCTTGTAAAATGGTACGGAACCCTTCGTGTGCGAGTGTGACTCGCACTTGACCGGGTTTTTTACTAGAAGTTGGACAAGTTCTGTGAACATGATCTCATTCCCTTTCAGATTAGTCATCGGCCGATCGCTGATAAGATAATTGGCTTGTACTTAATGTGCCGCGACACATCAATAGTTAAGTGCAGTCATGCAATCGATTGTTTAATGCAAATCTGCAAACGATAAATCTACTTATCTCAGGTTTGTTATGTAGGTATCTACAATTAACATTCAAGGCGTAAGTTTACGACACTGTTTATTTCAAAATCAAAAATGGTTTGGTCGAGTGAAGAAAAAAAAACTTTCTTTAGTAAGATCGGTTCAAAACACAAATTCAAATATGTGTATTTAAAAGCAGTAAGTATATTTAATAGGCACGGTCGGCCTCAAAACTCGAGTAGCAATTCCGCGGAATTTCATCAAAATCCTGTCACACTTATGACCTTTTTGTATAAAAACGCCACACACACCTAACGCATAACCGTGCCACGCGAATATTGTCATTAAAGTGCTCAACGACTTACGGCCTTTGACTGTACTATATTTAAAACTCAAAGCTAGAGTTCTGGCTGCATTTACGCGCTGGACATTTCGCTATTTTATGCCTAGGTAGGCATGTATCTACCTGTTTTGAAATCGAGTTGGTAAAAAAGGAAAAGTCACTCACCATAGACCCCGTTTTCATTTCCTTGATTGTGTTCATACATAGTGATAGGACGTTTTTCACCTGATTGTCTTGCCTCTCCAGCATCAGCTTTAGCTCTTTCACGTAATTTTTGTTATCTGTAACATAGACATTTACGAAAAATTTTATAGATGTAGCTCTTTATTAAGATAGTACTCGTTCCTGTGTCCTATAAAAGATTCTTACTCTATGGTACTCGAAGCACTATGATCTTAAAAGTGGGTATGATATCCTCAGATTAATCCAGGCTGGATTAATCTGAGGATATTAGTCTTGTGGCTTTGTCTCCAGTTAGTTAGGTACCAGAAATGCGAGATAGGGTAACTATGTACCTACAGATCGTAAGAATTATCTACTATAAGTTCCTACTTAAGTAAGTAGGAACTTTCATAAGATAAGTTACACAAATTGCAGATAGATTGATTTTATTATTAATTTGGAATGTTAGAAGCTGCAGCGTCCGACACTCGGTAAACGCCAGGTGAGTTCCTAGTCACGCTCAAAAACCGTTCCGGGTGACTAGAGGGTGGATTTTAAAAAAAGGAAGAGGTTCTCTATTCGATTGTATGTTTTTGTGCGAATAATCTGCAGATTTTACGGTAGGAAGAAGAGGTGCCCACGCACTCGAACTGAACTGCAGCTGAACTGCGCGTCGCGGCAGCGCCCCGTACGATATTCTCTCCAGCCGCGACGCGCAGAGAACTCTCTGGAGAGAACGTGCGGGCCGCTGCCGCGACGCGCAGTTCAGTTGCAGTTCAGTTCCAGTGCTTGGGCACCTTTGAGATTCAGTGCGGAAATGCAATATTTTAGATCAGACTTACCAAGTAAGTAGGTAGGTACTTGTTAATTTTGGGCTAAAACCGCTGCACGCGCGTTGAACTCTAATTTAGGAAGAGATCTAATCATGCCCAATTTCGTAGTTTTTAATTTTGGGAAATGCTGAAATACTACTTTTAAATAATGACTAGTTAATCGTTTAAAATAGAACACAATAAATAAAAAGTGATCACTCACCAGAAACCCTAATAATTTGTCCTTTCCGTGCTACATTATTATGTTTGTCGCGAATAAACACCAACTTTCCCGTGTGCAGATCGGGTTCGTAGTTAATTAGAGTATTACTTTTTACCACACCATAGTTTGAAAATACATTCTGTTCGTCTACCCACTCGACTAGGAGCCACAACTTTTGATCCATCGCCTCAGCAAACCTAAATCTTATATTATCTTCCAAAAATATAAGTTCCAACCACGATCGTGTATAGAAATTAACTGAACTGTACTACCTATTTGATGTACCAACATGGGTACACTCAGGTAGACATACACACAATAGATATTGGGACTTGGGATACCCACCGAGTACCGACGTCCCCTAAGTAATGATAAACAATAGAATTCGTTACTCTTAAAATTTAATACACCCCCGGCTTTGTGTAACTTTGTCATTGTTTTTTATCTCTTAAGCCGGTTGTAAAATTCCGTAAAGAACTTACCAAAATGAGTTTCTAGCGAGAAAAATTCTAATAACATACCTATCTGAATAAATTCTAATTTATAGCAGTAGGTATTGATAGGTATTTTAAAATGTTAATCAGTTGGAAACATTTAGTCGATATACCTGCCTATACTTTGTACTTACCTACCTAATATTAATGTTTCTAGAATAAATAGCAAAAAGCTATTATTATTTCGTAAATGCAGCTGCGTTTCCGAATTATGGCGAATTATTGAATCTTTCCGCAAAATAGGGAACCCTCTTGTCATTTGAGACGCTAACCTTGAATATAACTTTCTTTATTTGTAAGTATCACTATGTAATTATCAATGACTTCTATGTTACATAGATGGCATTGCTAATAATTGAATGTCCTACCTACATAGTTACCACTAGTTTTGCAAAACAAGTAGGTAAGTAGGTAACTATATATTATGTATTTCCAACTTCCGCCCGTCGCCGGGCTGCAAGCTGTAGCCTGTAGGTATTACCAAGCTAAGGAATCCAAACTTGATTTTTCTACTTGGTCCTGCCATACACCATTATTTAAGTTCTAGTGCTCACCGCTTTTATATCATTAGGTCCTCACCACCATGAATCATATAGATAGGTAAGAGTATTATCCTCAGAAAGTAGGTACCTACTGTTAATCTATGTTCTGAGAGTACCCATGAATTAAAGAGCCCTCAAAGAGTCCCAATACCCCCTTACACCTCTATAATCAAAGACGTTCAATGGTACCCTCCTCATTTAACTCATCGAAACCACCGTGTCTGTAAACCATTCAACGGAGTTTGAAATAGCGAGGTACGAGTAAGTACCAATTTCGACGGAAACCGGAAACATACAACCAATATAATAAAGTACTACCTACTTAGGCTTGTATCGAACTATGGAAAAGACTTCAACGCGAATAAAGCCACTTTTTTGATATTACTAGGCGATGTAGTTCATATATGAATTATGTATTCCTAGAATTTTTATATTTACAAGATTTTGACAGACATTTTAATCTAGTAGGTAGGTACCTAAGAACCTACAAACACCACTATTTTACTGGAAGTAGGTACCTATATCTATCATTTGCCTATGATTTCATACACCTAATGAAGGTAGGTTTATAAATAGATCTACAAAAGTCATAAGCATAATTTGTACCTACTTAAATAAGTTCCTCCTTTTTTTTAAGTTAAATATTAACTGAATATATCTTTCGAATACTAAATGCATTTTCTGTGTTAATTAGGTTATAAATGAAAATGAAAAAAATGTTCTATTTTGGAAAACAAGAAAAATTGATTGATGGTTAGTGACGAACATTGACGAAGTAGGTAAGTAATTTTATACTGACTATGTAGTATGACGCGTAGGTATTTTAGGAGAAGCAAAATATTTCATGTTTACAAAACTTATTTTTTATATTAATTAAGTAATATGTATGTTATGACATTAATTAGCGAAATACGATAATAATTGAAGTCATTATTAAGTAGGTAGGTTTATCTACCTAGAAATACAAATATTTAGCATAATTGCAATCCCATCTTCAGGATACTAATCCCTATAAGAATGCTAGTTGAATACAACAACCTAATTGGTATAATAAACATAATTTCATGAATGTAAGTTCCACTTCCAGGTACAAGTTACAGCAAGCCACTTTCATTGAATACAAAACAATAGAGGAAACACTGAGAGCCCCGAGAATAGCTTATTTAGGTACCTGATAAGGAAACAATAGGAATGGTTTTGACTGGTTTTGACCAACCCCCGCAACAAGTTCTCTTCGACAACCCCCTTGCAATTATGGTCAGTATAGTTTGAGTAATTGAAGAAGTTACAACAAGTGCTTATAACAAATTAGTCTAGCCTCTAAGTGCTTGCATAGTTTCAATTTTGCATTTAAGAAGTGTAGTATTATTACCCGTAAGTTTATTCATATTTATTTTATTTCATTTTTGCCTGTTTCTCTGATGATGTATGTGATGTGATCACAAGGTTTATTGTGGGCACTAAGTAGATTTATTTTAGACAAGCTGATGTGGATTTAGATTTTTTTAAATCCCTCGGGAACTCTTTGCTTTATCTGGATGAAAATGTCAATCTTCAGGTTCCTAACTAGATATACATATATCCATGCAAAAAACCGGCCAAGTGCGAGTCAGACTCACGCAGTCGTATGTTTCCGTCATTTTTCACCATAAATCGAGAACTGTTGTGCATAAAAATAGAAATAAAATCAGTTTTAGAACCTGTAGGTAAAGCCCTTTCATATTTTATGGTACCCCGTTTGGTACGGTAATCTTACTTTGAAAGTTGAAAATACTAATTATTTGTTCATGAACACATTTTAATTATTTTTTTGTGACGTAACTACAAATTCGTTGTTTCCGGATTTTCTCCATTACTTGTGCTAGACCTACCTATTTTCCCATGATTCTAGGTCAACGGCAAGTCCCCCAAAGGTTTTCTTGACAGACACGGCAGATAGACGGATAAACAGACTACAAAGTGATCCTGTAAAGGTTCCTTTTGATGTACGGAGCCCTAAAAATTAAGTAGATAAAGTTGCAATCGGGATCCAATAGGATAAGGGAGTAAACAACAGTTAGGTACAGTTAATTGTCCATTTTGGCCGTTTGAGGCAGCCTTCAAGAATACAAAGGGAATATTAGGTATTCGAACTGCACTGCGCTTAGCAGACAGACTTTGGTGAACACGTGGTATTTTTTAAATGTTCATAGTGTCTTGCAAAATCTACTCATATATTTTGTTCATTATTATAGCGGCAGTAGACGATAGTAGATAATAGTATTCCTACCTACGTCTGTGTCTGAGTAAAGAGAGTCTATTTTTAGGGTTCCGTACCTCAAAAGGAAAAATGGAACACTTGTAGGATCACTTTGTTGTCTGTCTGTCTGTCTGCCTGTCCGTCCGTCCGTCGTGTCTGTCAAGAAACCTATAGGGTTTTTCCCGTTGACCTAGAATCATAAAATTTGGCAGGTAGGTAGATCTTATAGCACAAGTAGAGGCATAAATCTGAAAACCCCGAATTTGTGGTTACATCACTTAAAAAAAAATTAAAATGTGTTTTCCAAAGTTTTTCAAAGTAAGATAACTATACCAAGTGGGGTATCATATGAAAGGCCTTTACCTTTCTAAAACAGATTTTTATTTATTTTTATGCGCAAAATGTTGGGAAAAATACCCGAGTACGGAACCCTCAGTGCGCGAGTCTGACTCGCACTTGGCTGGTTTTTTATTATGCTACTTGGACATAAGTTATATATACTTAATTTATAATCTAACTTAGGTATGAAATAGACTGATCGTACCGACCTAGTAATAGGGTTAGGTATTTATAGCATGTAAGTGGACATTGATCTTCAACTTTCGTTAAAAATATTTACAGTTAAAATGACCCACTTCGCTGTCAAATCCGAATTGGATGCCGCACAAGCCTTATTGGATCTACAAAGTGATCTACGCGAAATTATTAATAATGGTCATGGTAAGTAAATGCTTATTGGTATTATTTATTACCTAATAATTTATACTTAGTATACTCTGTTCGCGGAAAGAAGTTAGTATCGCGCTCTCTCTGTTACGTAATAAATGATAGAGACCAAAATCTCAGTGGGCGTTAACCATTGACTCCAAGTCCAAGTAAAGTATGTAGGTAGGTACCTAGTTTTAAAAACGACAAGTGATAGTTTTTTACATAGGACTCGTAGCGCGATTCCGTAAAACCTGCATTAATCATTATTACAATCACAATTGTTATTATTGGCTATTCTTGTTGCATCAGTGCATTGTAGCCAATAGTGAGCGAGCGTCAACCAATCAGAGGCGATTGCGATCGTGGCATTGTAGCTGTCATTCCACCGCAATCGAGCTGTCGGTCCTTATAGGGTGCAAGTACTCGTACCTTCCTTATGTTTTCTAATTTTCCAGATGACGTGCGTGACCGCAGGGTGGAAAATATGGAGTCTTCGACGGCAATTGCACAAATGATGAGCAGTTATATGGGGACTAAGGTATGATAACAATTTAAATGTACCTGCCTACGTTATTTCTACACTCTAAGATAAATAATTGTTTTTCTGTTGTTTTCATGTATTTTAATAAACCTACATTTAATTATACTTTACCATGACCTTCTCTTTCATTTTGACATCTCATTTGATACGTCAGCTCACGTAATTCATTAGAAATGGCTCAGTAGTTTAGGTGCTACGGGGGAACATACGTAAACACCAACATACATACATTTTTTTTTTTTTAATTTGTTGTTTTTAAATCTATCTGTGATAAATAATTATAGGTGATGCATCATCCTCATACGAGTACTCCAAAACTTCAATATCTACCAAAAGGCTTTAAAGAATTAACTAGAGAAAGAACACTTACGACACCCAAACAATTCTACGACCAGGGAACCCAGACTGACTTTGATCTACACATACCGGAAATTGAAAAGATGGAAACCATTATAAAAGAGCTGTCTGCTAAAATTGAGACCTTAGAAAAACAACTAAAAGAGAAAAATCTTGAAACATCATCACTTACCGCCTCCTTTGAGCGTACGTCTGTTTCGAGCGAAGAAAACTCAGAGGCTCAATGTATTAGGAAACCCACCAAGCGGAAAAGAAATCTGACAAGTACTATTGACTTTGTAAGTACATAAATGAACAAGTAGTCCAAAAAGCTTAAAGCTCAACGGTTAAGGAGTGTACTGAAAACCGAAAGCTCGGTTTTGAATTTTATAATTCCTAAATCAGGTCTGGTCTGGCGGGAGGCTTCGGCCGTGGCTAGTTACCACCCTACCGGCAAAGCCGTGCCGCTAAGTGATTTAGCGTTCCGGTACGATGCCGTGTAGGGGTGCATGGGTTTAATAAAAACTGCCATGCCCCATCCAGGTTAGCCCGCTTCCATCTTAGACTGCATCATTACTTACCACCCGGAGCACCATGTGAGATTGCAGTAAAGGGCTAACTTGTACGTGAATGTAAAAAAAATTACCTTCAGCACGATCTTATCAAAACTAACAAACGAAAACCTTAAACATGGTTAGCACTAAAGCTTTTTAAGCTTTCCTACCTATCTACATAAGAAATATTATACGTAGATACATAATAATTCTGGTTTTTTTTCAGGGTTCCTTAAGAGTCTTTGATCCAACTTATTATAAGCGTGACGCTTCATTACCACATGATGAACTGACTAAATATAACGATTGCAAGAGAGACGTGACACCTAAGAATGACTTAAAGAGAAAAACCGACTTGGTACGTATATAGAGAAAGATCCAAAAGCCTATATAACTTAACTGAATTTTCTTATATACTTACCCTTACTTATTGAACTTATTATTTAGTAGCTAACTAGTATAACCTTGTAACAAAATTCTACCTAATTAAATCTTCTAAAACTCCCATCTCATTCTGAGAGGAGACCCGTGCTGAGTAGTGAGCCGGCAATGAGATGATGATGATGATGATGAAAACTAATTTTAGGTTCCCATTGGAGACGGCAATGCGGAAGTGCCAGCACGTCTAATAAAGAATTTGGACTGGACATCTTACACAAGTGCTACGCGAAAATTATTGACAGCAGTCTTTACAAGAAAGTAAGTACTACCACTCCTTTTAGTTATATACCAGCCAATCATCAATTTTTTGGTGTCTATCTCAGTCAATCGTCAATCTGGAGTCAAGGTCTAAATTCTATCTTTTTAATTCTTTTCAATATTTTAGAGTGCTCGCAACTCACTCTCTGACTGGGAAACCTTCTCCTGCTTTTCCGGACAAACCTGCTAAAAAGAAACTCGACCCGGTGCTCGTGAACGACATTGTCCAAACAGTGGTGGAAAAGTGTCGTGTGCCTGAAAATGTTGTCCGGTAAGAATCGCAACTTTTTTAAATTCTCATTTTTAAATTGTATAAATACTTATCATAAAAGTATACTAAACCTACCCTTTGTAAGGACTACACAAATTTTAAACCCCTATTTTACATTCTTTTGCATTTGGATACTTAAATAATAATTTAAAAAACACCCCTTTAGGGTTCGAATTTTCAAAAATCCTTTCTTAGCTGATGTCTACGTCATAATACTTAGCTATCTGCAAGCCTGATCCGTACGTTGACAGATCATTCAGTCAGTCAGTCACCTTCAGTTTAGAAGAAGAAGAAGATAGTGAAATCAGTGAAACTGCAGTCTAAAAATTGTTGAAAGTGCACTAACCATGGACGGAGATTAGAGGGGGGGTATAGACTTAAGAGTTTTCTAAACCCATATTTTACCTAGGCGTAGCCAAAGCCTCCCATATAACGCAGTGCTCGATAAAACCGACTGTAGATTTTGTGGCACTGAATGTAACTAAAATGCCCTGTACATTTAATAGGTACTCGTAATAAATAGGTAGAAATAAATGAAAAAACCAGAATTTTTATGGCCGTTAATTTAAATTTGGTTCTTCGTATCAATGCACGTTTTCATTACACTAGGGAGTCCCAACTCATGGATGTTTTGTTTTATATTCTTGTTTTCAGAACGAGTATAACAACCAAATGCGCTGACGAAAGCAAAATGTTCCGAACCCGTCAACAGAACAAAAAAAAGCGGAAGTCGTTGAAAAAAGAAAATATATCGCCCTCTATTGATTCAGATGATTCATATTCTTTCAATTAAGGAAATCATTTATCCTAGATCATGATTTTTTCCAGGTGATCATTATAATACTTATTATTTTCTCTAAAAATAGCCAGCTAACGAGCCTATAAAGATTTATAGTCAATGCGTTTCCAGGTTATTAGGAATTTGTTTATCCCTACCGCTATATTATAGTTTTGAAGGAACAGCCCCGGTGAAAGCTGGTTCCACTGTTTAAAAAATAATAATATTATGTATGGCTGAATTGACCTGGAATATCTAGTGAAATTTTATTTATTAGTATAGATATTCGGTGGTTCCTTATAGAATTACACTACGTATCTGTTCGGATCTTCAAATAAAAATAACTTCATTATCTTACCTACCTAAAAGAAGGGTAGTTATTTGTCGAATTTTTCTTTTTTTTTTTGTACTCAATAAGTTTTATTTTTAATTACATTTTTTTAGATAAATTGCATGCGACGCTGTATCTGCATATGCGGATAGTGGATGACTGGACGCCACGTAACTCCGCCGCTGGTAAGCCCAGCGCCAGTCTCAAGCCTGGAATAAGGAGGAGAGTTCAGAGGTGTTTTCTTAGAAATAGTGCTTGAATGGCTGTGAAGTTGATAAATTATAGTGAAATTTCCGTGTTCTGTTTTTTATAAATAAACTGTATGAAATGTATATATTTTTTTATTGACACGACATTTCAAAAGTTAAAAACAATTTAATTAATGATTACATACTATTTGGCGGGAACTTTCTTTTGTAACAACTTTTTCAACTCCCGCCAAAATTTTACGTTTCCCGTTTCTGGCTAGTTCCGGTTTTCCGCCTGTAGGAACATAGACAACCAGACCATTTTAAATGTTATCTGTGCAGCGAATTGACAAAACGTCAACTGTCAATGTCAAGGACGGACAACTACGTGAAACGTCAATTATTTTATTCTTGTCAAAAAAGTAGGTAAATTATCTGAAACTGAAAATATATTTCTAACTAAAGAAATGGTGCAGAAGTCTGTGAGCCGTGTTATGTTAAAAAATAGAGTCATGCCAAGTATCGATAACAATAATGCAATTAAATAGCGATTTTAGTGCGTGATTCCGATCGCGGCACCAATCGAAATATGTCAAAAGAACCGCAGCTGTTCATATCAGTTCCTCGATCGTGCCTTACCGAGTTTTATAGTAAATACCTTAATTTGGTGGAAACTTTTTACTATGTTACGCTTTCGGAAAATAAAAGTGGGGACACGAGTGAAAAGCCAGAGTTCGTGTACTTTAATGTTATATTTAATTTGAATCCAGCCGACAGTAATATAAATCCTCGCGAACTTGTCGACCGGATACAGGTAAGTTACTAAAAATAAACAAAACTAGTTATTAATCGTTATGCACCTATCAATCATTTATCGATTTGCATCCATTAATCCATTGTAATATCCAAAAGTATCCGTTTGAATGTTGCTTTACATCTGAACAAATTAGTTAGCAATTTCAAGGAAGCAACACTATCTGATGACAAGATAGGACACTATTCATTCCAGAAAAACAAAGATCTATGCTGAATTTGGGCAAGAGCTAATTTTGTATAAAAAAGATTTTTTTAGCTTCAGATAGATGTTGGTTGTGTATCGAACCATAAATACAATGATAGTGATAAATTAAATAAAATAAATCTCAATTTTAGTTTATCATTCATTGTATGTAAATGTGTAAAATGCAAACTCAAAATTAATCCAAATATGTAGATCTAAATTAAGCGTTATCCTTTTAAGCATTTATAGCAATAAATAAAACTACTTAGAGCTATATATAACTTTAATTTATTTAGATATAGGGCATACAACAAAATAAGTGACATGTTCATGCAAGTGACTATAATGACTCAGAAGACCCTTTAGATTGAAATGATTATTATTACATGAAACTAATTCATCCGCATTAATTTTTTTTTTTGTCAACACTTGACTGAAAAATTGACTAGATATGCCATTTTTTTTGAGCATGTCGGCCTATTCAATCTTCTTGATTATTTATCACTAGAGGGGAAACCTGATGCCAGAACGGCATTCTATATTCTAGCAGTGTATATTAGAAATGATGGAAGCAAATTCCTTAGTATGAGTCTGTGGGATTTCAACTAAGGGGTGGAGACCTTGGCGATGCCTTGAGACTCAATAGTTAAAATGGTGAGTAGCTTGAATAGTTCTTTAACACTCCAAAATACTGTAGAATACTGTAAGTCTTATGAGAGTGGCATACTTGCGCCATTTACTGTACTTTACATCTACCTTTGTAACCCTTTGCCTTTCTAATTATTGAGTCTAGATATTTCTTTAGGATTTTACAAATATCTATTCCTTTACATGATGTCATTCATGGAAAATACCAGTAAATTATCCTGGCTTTGCATCATAGAATAAGTAGTATCATATCATAGAGTAACTAATAAATCATAGATTAACATGAATAGTTAGTAGTGTTTACCAACAAACATTTTGAATACCTATTTGTTCTAACAAACTGATAGTGTGGACAGGTATAAAATAAAATATTACTTATTCTGTAATGTTTTAGCCAATTGAATTAATTGTATGAAATAAGTGTGGTGTAAGTATTATACTTGACATCAAGTTGTAAGCAAAAACAAGTCACAGCTCACAAAATTTTTATTTGGAATGACCCATAATGCATATTTCTTACTATGTAAAGGTTGATGGTTTTAGCTTATATTATTACTTTTGCTTAGGGTCTGTTTCACATTGCCAGATAAATTTTATCAAATAGATAAATTTGTTATTTTGACAGATTCTCAATACAAAACTGTCATAACGTTAAATTTATTCATTAGATAAAGTTTATCTGGAAGTAGTGAAGCAGGGCTTATGTACCTTTTGTAAACTAGCGGATACCTCACGTGTGCTACTATGCTTAAATAAGGATGTGCCTAATGCATTGCTTTAGTGGCCCAAAAATATCTTCACATTATTACCTTTCTGATGAAACTGGTTTGGGGCACATGGGTTGGATGAAAACATTTTTTGTGTTTTACATAATATTAGGATTATTAGGATTAGGATTATTATCAGAGCTGTCTTAAAATTAGTTTCCTCATTGTTTCTTTTAAGTATCTATTACTGATTGCTTATAATATTACCATTATAGTATGTATATAACAGTTAATCTTACAATGTAATCTTGCTTTGTTAATTCCAGTAGATGGAATACTGAATAACTGTGTGATTGTAGTTTTTCTTGCTTGACTATAACTTTCTAACATGATTATTATCTAATGTTATCAAGTTTTATCTTTTAGAGGACCTCTCTAGAAAAACAGGACTGTGTCCAAGATCTTAAATCAGATAGAATTCATCGGTTTTGCTATGATTTTCCCTCTAATCTGTATAGAAAGATTAAGGCCAATAAAAATCCTTTTTCCTACTTAAATACTTATTTCAGAAAATAAAATAAAAATTGAGAATGTTTTGTAGAGTTAAAATGTTCCATGCATGATTGATTAGTCTAGTTATCCTAATGTGGTAGATGCTTTTGACGATTGTAAAAGTATTTGTAATAAATATTTTGATTTTAGAATTTTTAAAACTGAATTTCGGGACATAATTCAATTTTAGATGTTTAATGTACACTCGATAAATGATAAGCCGTCTAATCTGTCCGCATCTTCAGCGCATCCGGATGTGACATATTAAGCTGGATGTGCGGCCCGCCGGCTGTATTCGTGAGTGGCAGAGGTCGGCAGTGCGCTTGGCGCTTGTTTGGGGGCCGCCCGCTGCACTGTGGGCGCGCACCCGGATCTCGCGTGCCCCGCTTCCCCTTCACTCAACGGGCCCATGCGTGGAGGTGTGCGTATGCGCAGCTCGCCTCACTCGCCGAGTCGCTAGTCTCGCCGCGATACACGCCGCAGTCGCGCGTCATGCCATGCGTCCGCTCCGAGCGCGCACTCTAACTCGCATTTATTATGTACGCGATTGACAACTCCCAGGTGAGCGCGAAGTCCGTCTATCGTCTTATCCCTACTGAGCGTACAATTTCACGTCACGGATGTTCTGTGCAACACGAGTTTCACAAAACGATGTACGCAACGTCGCATTGTAATGATGTTCATTCACGACGGTACGATATAACGATCCCGGAAGTAGAGCCGGTTCGTTAACGTCATCTAGGTATGCTAATTAACATGGATTGTTCAAATATTGATAATACGTAACGTGTGTATATATTTACATTCGTACTTCGTATTGAACAGGCCACATGTTTCGGTAAGTTACCTTTTAAAAGAAGGTTGGAAATCTTGGTAACAAATCAACCAAAACCGTTAAAGATTTTAGTCCGATAAAATCATTCTTACAGAATGCTAATAGAACTTCAAAGTGTAATCTTGTCCCTACTCAACTAGCTATCACGTAACAGTTTGTAGTTATAGTAAAGTTATGTCATTCTCGTTTATCTTTAATTTAAAATGTGATTGGTACTCATTTTGTCGGTATTAATAATATAATCGGTGATCATTAAAAACTTTGGCAATGAATAAATATTAGTTTTCAAAAACATTTTACTTGTTTGTTGAGTTTGTAATGAATCTGTTGTAGTCTACCACTAATAAGATAACGAAATCAACCATACGTATAACTACATCCATTATAACGTGTATTTTATTTACACGTAGGTTTTCAAACAATAGTAGTTGCAAAACAATTATCCGCTTGTCATCGTGATCCCACCATGATACCGGTCTTTTGTCATCAGCTACTACAGCTAATTATGGCTATTTCATTGTTAGATACTGTAATGTGAAAATAAATATTGAAGATCCACATGTTATCCTACCTACTCAGAAATATTTATTAATGCTTCACATATTGCTATGTCCATATTACTTACATGCTTTGCATCACTTTTACAAAATCTCAATGCTAATATCTATAACAGTCGTAGCGAAGCTTGAATGTGAATAAATTCAAAAGATTTCTTCTGTCGTTGGTTTCACGATCATTTATTGTTAAAAATCTCGATTTCGTTGCATATGTTTAAATCTTTAAGCTAACTTAAGTGTTGTTTACGGCTGAAATCATTAAAAAGGATTGATTTGGATATTTATTTCGTGTTTAGCCGTAACTAAGTTACATTAAGTACCAGATCTGCTTACTTCGTGCGTGAAACTAAAAACAGTAATTTTAAATGTTTGTTGTGCAGGCAGTGCCTTTGTCAACAAGTTTTCATCTTCCACAGGTAGTGCCGTTGTATTGATTCGCTTTGTATTCCTGAAAATCCTTTCTTAGTTCCCCACGCTCTACGTTATAGAAAAAATCTACCAGGTGTATTCAAAATCTCAAGTCCCTAGACCAACTGCTAAAAGTGTACGACGTCAATCAGTCTATTCTTTATTATTTATAGTTTATCATTTATAATAATTTATGGTTCAAAGATTTTTACTTATATTCCATCTTGATCTGTTTGCCAGTACACGTATTTGCGACAGTTGGTCACAACTCACAAGTTGGATATTATTGCGGACTTTCACTTGGCCGCAGCTAGCTCCAGTAATTTATATTCATCGTTAGCCACGACATCCGATCACGGATTTGAATCTAATGGATTAACTTAACATAGTTTTTCAATGATTTCCATTTTTGTCTTATCAATTTCCTAGTTATCTTGTCCGTCGCCTTTTATTACGAGGGATGTTAAAAAATTGGACGACTATCATAATTATTATATTATAGACTGTCACTATTTGCTTTTAATTACTGATTTTTCGCTGATCCTTATTAACGTGCTAAAAACATTGCAAACATACAAATTTTTTTTTAAAGTATTTAAGAATGTATAACTTAGGAATATTTTTTTACTTAACAATTTTTTTCTTTATGATGCTCACACACTTGGTTAAACAAAAAGAATTTGTTTATAAGAATACAGTACCTATGATCTTCAGAAGGAACAGGATAATAATAATGAACGTGATATTCATATCTAAGCCACGTAAGGACTTCAAGTTAGTTTGACCTAGAAAGTTTACCGCGGTTAGTTAGTTATAAACTGTTAGAAATATCAAGTGCCCAACATAGCCGGATATGTCATTTTCTCCAACGGAGAGGCAATTGCCGTTTGAAAACTGGCTCATGAATATGTAAATTTGACGTTTTAAAGCTTTATGGCTAGTTTAATTAATGAACCACTTCACTTCATGGTTCAGACTTTAGAATTAGATACTCAAGGAAGCCTTATAGTACTGCCTACTTTCCTTACTAGCGTCAACAAGTGCAAAATTCTTTTGCTACCACTTTACTTAAGTTATTAAAGTGTGTTTTTTTTCATTAAAGTTAGAAAATGTACGAATTCTTTTATAAAAAAAAATTAAAATTGAAACTAAATTTACGGGATTAAAACTCAGATCAGTTCTTACTGTTCACTTGCAAAAAGAGTCAATTATTATTATTGATTTTTAATTCTATTCAATTAAAATAAATATGTAATGTGATCATCATTTTTAACCCCCGACCCAAAAAGAGGGGTGTTATAAGTTTGACGTGTGTATCTGTGTATCTGTGTATCTGTCTGTGGCATCGTAGCGCCTAAACGAATGAACCGATTTTAATTTAGTTTTTTTTGTTTGAAAGGTGGCTTGATCGAGAGTGTTCTTAGCTATAATCTAAAAGATTGGTTCAGCCGTTTAAGAGTTATCAGCTCTTTTCTAGTTTTCTTGTAGAAAAGAAGGTTAGATAACCGTTAGGTTCATAATATTATGTCAAAAGACAAATGTTAAGCTGTCAAGATGGACGTTGCCTAAATACATAATTATTTATTTGAAAATGATGTTTTGGAAAACTCAAATACTTTGGATCGTCGGGGGTGTTATAAATTTTTATTAATTTACACTTGTGTAAACAGCTTCCAATTTCAAATGCCCACTTTTATATTTTTTTCTAAAACTCAGCTCGTTCTCGGTATCTGCAGTAATGTTGCAAAACCGTCTTAGATATGTACATTTTTTTTGATGTTCTTAGAACTGCACACATCATAATTTGATAAAACCTTATTTTATAAGATCAAGGTCTTCACCACACCCAACCTTTGGTGTGATAGGATCCGAATCGAGGATGTTGCGCATAATATAGCCGCATACGGAACTAAGTTGCCCACATTCCTTACGAAATGAGTATGATTGCCATATGAAATCGAATGACCTAGTTTCGATAGATTAGGAAAAAGTTTTTGGTGTAAATAATGTGAACACATTATTTACACCAAATTATTATTTTTTATTTTGTGGCAATATTTTTATGCAGGTAGTAAGATCCGGTATCCACCTAAGAGGAGAGAAGAGGAGATGTGTTCAGTTGATCAGTCAGATTCATAATATATGACGCGAAAAAATTGTCACGTCATCTTTTCAAAATTTGATTGGCTGACTATATACATCTCTTCTCTTCTCCGCTTCGATAGATATCTGCTGAATCTATGTCTACTGAACAGCCCTGGATGAGTTAGGTGTAAGATACCGCTATAGCGTTTTCCACCAACAAAGTGCAATCTTCAACATAATTTTCCTTATCCTTCTGCTGTTGCATGTAATAAATTTCCACATTCATCACTAATTAGGTATGGATGTTTTGAGTTAATGAAATTTTGTGTAAGTATAAATTTTGAGTAAGTATAGATTGACAGATATTCCAATTCGGAGACGGATGCCAGATAGCAACAGTTTGTGACGAAAAGAATAAACGATCGTTTTGATAAAGTGCCGCGCGGTAACCTTCTAATATTTTGTTGGAACGTATAAGGTGTATCCGGTACGATTGTTAACAGAGCTCTCTCCGTCACTTACTCCATACAATCGTAGTTCCCATTTCATTTGAATATTAAGCAACCAAAGTCCATGAAATTTTGCAGACATAGTCTAGAAACTAATATCTGTGTCTGTGGTGTTTTAGATTTTTCTAAAAATATGTAGTTTTAAAATTACAGGGGCTCAAAGATTTGTATTTTTCTTTAAAAAAAGGCCCAACTTTGTGCTCGTTTTTCTAGACAACGAAGCAATTTAATGAAATTTGGAAAAACCACAGACCTAGAAAATTTAATGAATATTATGTAGTAAAAAAATTATCGTTATATATTTTATATTGTTATAATTATGTGGGAACTACGAAAACCAGAAATTACACCCAGAAATCTTGAAAATTTCGTGCTGTCTCGATTTGTGCAAGCGGGGTGGTGAAGTGCGGGGGACGACACGTGAAACTGACAGAAACTGACAGTCTAAACACACGGGCCACATTTAGACTGCACCCAACTCCAAACTTGTCGATAGGTCTAACTAAATACACTGGTACATTTCAACTTGCGTTAGACGTATGCGTTACCTACTCAGACGTTGCCTGTAGATAAAAATATGTCTCATGTTTGCTGGCAATAGCGCATGCATCAAACCCTGCAAGTTGCAACTCTCTTGCAACCTATTCCTCACGCAATACGCACAGCTTTAATATTATAATTTTTGACAATGTATACTATATGTAATGCCATATCACAGGTCACTCTCTGATTTATTGCTAACAATTTACTTCCAAATGCAAAGAAATCTAAGTGTGTTGAATTCACACTGCCCAATACCAGGACCTTAAATGACATAAATTCATTGATAAATAATCATATGTTGAAAATAAAGGAGAACCCCGTGTTTCTCGGTATAATGTTTGATGCAAAGCTTCTATGGAACACCCACATATCAACACTAGATGGTAAACTCAGCTCTGCTGCTTACACTGTTAGAAAAATTCGACAGGTACTGACGTGGAAACTGCAAAACTTGTATATTTTGCCTATTTTCACTGTATTATGTCTTACGGACTCTTGCTATGAGATAAAGCGGTAGATATTGAGAAAAAAATGTATTACAGAAAAGGACAGGACGTGCAATTTATAATTTAAAACCGCGCGCTGCCATACAATAAAAATATAAGGAAATAAGTACCTTATCTATTATCTTATAGTAGCTTCTAAATATATTTACAACTAGCTAATGCCCGCAGCTTCGCTCGCGTGGATTTAGGTTTTTAAAAATCCCGATCCTTTCATTTCCCAGAACAAAAGTTGCCTCTCCGTAATAGCCCGTCCCCGGGATGCAACTTGTTTCTGTATCACGTAAGAATATTTAAACGGATGATCCTTTTCAAATCCCGAGGGATCACCAGGATTTAGGAATGCAATTTCTTACAGCATCAGGGTTGAGGTCAACGACAAAGTGTTTACTTGGTATAGATACCTTCAATATCAATTAATAATCGACACTTTTTAAATCCCATTAGCTTTAGTAGTCAGGTCCCCTGCAACATCAGGGTTGAGGAGTTGGAATCCAAATTTTTTATTGAACAATGTCGCAAACTTTCTCTATCGATTAAAAAAACTACCCAAAATTACGCAGTTAGGTTACCTGCCAAATTTCATGGTTTTGAGTCAACGGGAAGTACCCTAGAGGTTTTCTTGACACACACGACAGACAGAGAGATAGACAACAAAGTGATCCTATAAGAGTTCCGTTTTTCATTTTGAGGTACGAAACCCTAGAAAACGTAGGATCGGCATTCCGAACCAGTGGTAAATTTTTCTGACCATCCAAAAACACTTTGAAGTTTACCTAAAAGTTTACAGGAATAAAAATTTATCATTGTATTCCATTCCATTTCATTCTATTCCATTCTGTTCAAAGATAAATAGATAATAAAAATATTTGTCACCGAAACAATAATTTACGATACATCGACCAATATCAATTTTACTGATGACAATCTGACTATTACCAAAGTGAACGACTACTATAATATCTATTATATACGACTAACATAATATGTATTATAAATTGTGTGCCGTTTGCATTCTCACTAGGTTCTCATTAAGTTTGTTTTATTTGGTTAAACTTTCTGGCATTTATATTGTTATGACGTTTAATTGGCAAATACTCTGTTTATTGGCTGAAACTCAAAAATTCAGCCAATCACAACAAAGAAAATATTATAATAATGATTGATGCAGCTTTCTGTAATTGAAAACAAAATATTTGACATTAACTTGAATGTGACAGTGTTTTCCGAATAGGGTTGCCAGAGGCCCCGTATTTTACTGGTTACCCCGTATTTCAGGATACAGAAACCTGTAATTATGAAAATAAAATACGGGGCAAATAAAACTAAATATTTTTAAGGTTCCGTAACTCAAAAGCAAAAAAGAACTCTTATAGGATCACTTCGTTGTCTGTCAGTCTGTCAGTCTTTCCGTCTGTCCGTCTGTCCATTTGTCCTTCTATCCGTCTGTCATGTGTTCATGAACAAATATTAGTATTTTCAATTTTCAAAGTAAGATAACTACATATATCAAGTGGGTTATCATATGAAAGGGCTTTACCTGTTCATTCTAAAACAGATTTTTATTTATTTTTATGCATATTTTTTTAATGCATAACAGTTTTTGATTTCTCGAGTAAAATGTCGGAAAAAATACCCGAATACGGAACCCTCGGTGCGTGGGTCTGACTCGCACTTGGCCGGTTTTTTACAAATTCAGTAGGAGCTGGCTGGCGAAATCAAACACTGACGTTATGTCCAGTAGAAAGAATATTTTCCTTTTGCGGCAATGCGTAGCCGAAACCCACTCGATATTGATCATGGTCGTAGCCAAGGCGGCGGGGCTTGGTTTGAGGATGTAAGCCTTTTTTTATACAAGTTAGCCCGTGACTTTAATCTATTCTAGTGGTAAGTGATGATGCAGTCTAATTTCTTGGCCGTTAGGGCCATACTAACCATATAACTAGCCATGACCGAAGCCTCCCACCAGACCAGAAATTTTGAAATGGCGACTGCGCCTGGGAAGCCGTCAAAAACCTAAGCCTAAAATAATACTAACACTATTTCTTGCATTTGCTTACCAATTTTTTTTTGGAAATATATCAAACATTTCGCGCTCACTTCACTCGCGCTTTGAATTTCTATTACTTGGTGTAAACCCCGCAATTTCGTTTGCATGAATTTAGATTTTTAAAAATTCCGTGGGGGATTTTCCGGGCTAAAAAGCCGCCTAAAAAAAATGTCTGGGATGCAAGTTACCTCTGAATAGTAAGTACCAAAATTTTGGTAAAGAAGATGGGCCGTGAAAGGGTAACAAATAGATAGGCAAATAGATATACTGTCGTATTCGTAATATTAGTATGGATAGGAAGCTTTAAAAATAAAATCTTGCTATGGCTACACTCGTTTCCCTTTCACTTTAATTTTTTCTGTATTGAACCAAAAACACTTACGCTCACTGCGCTCGCGCTTTTTTATTGTTGTATTTTATCTCACTGTCAAATTGAAAGGCGAAATTCCACTAACCAGGTAATTAGCCCATAAAGTTGAGCGAATGTTTTTTCCTCATGACAGGATTCAGTTCCGGCCCTAATAAAACCTCTCCCGCAATCGATTCCTGGCTACGGCCATAGTATTGATACTGTGAAGGTGGAATTACAAATTAAATGTAATTTTAAGTTGAAATGAGAAGATTGTATGCATCAAATGTATAACATTTTGCTTTACAACACTAAGAGTTTTTAAAAGCTATTTAAATAAATAAATCTTTTATTTAAAACCACATTGCAAACACAGTTCACCAATCAAGATACGGCAACATACAGAGAAAAAATACAAAACTTATAAATAAACTGAAATATCTAAATAGGCTTTCCATGCATTTCAGAGAGAACCACCGCCTATTTCTTCAAATACTTCAAATTTTCAAATTTCTTCAAATCTAAACCCCGTATTTTTGATGGTGGTAGCCTGTAAATCAAAAAGAGCCAGGTGGCAACCCTACTTCGACCTAGACAGAATGAAAAATTGTTTTCATTACTCGGTATGCCTACTGCCATAGTGTGACAGAAAGTGTGACGGTAGTTGTGACCTCTGATTGGCCGACTCTCTTTCACTATTTGCTAAAATTGATGATTGCAACAACAATTTTTTCTTTTTTGTAATCGAAAACAGAACACGGACGTCAAACAGGTTGACTAATTGCAATCATTTCTGACCGGCTAACATTGTTCCGCTAGTGGCTCAAACTCACTGTCGCAGCAAGAACATGGTAAATTCAGCCAATCACAGCAATTTGAAATTTGGTTATCACAAATGTACCGATCTAGGAACCGAGAATGCACGAACCAGGGCAGATAGAGATAAGAACAATAATATCATACGTAGGAAATCGACGGGGGATCGTTGGCAAGGATAGCCTTAACTCTGATGTAATGAATGTCTGTTCAAGTGGTGATTGGATTGAGAGGTTTTGCTTTGCATCGTTTATTCTAAATAACCCTTCCTTTCGGCTTTGCCGTAGTCGGGTAAAAAATGGAAAGCCTCTTGGTGTTGATCCTGACTTCTGATTGGTTTAGTTATTCTAATAAAAGGAAACACATGGATTTCTTAATAATTATTATTAAAACCGTTAGCATTGTTACGTTACACGGTACATAACAGGTCACAATTATTATTTATTATTGTAGCTAGGTATTTTTGTATACGTACTAAGTACGTTAGGATTTGTAAACATTGTATTTAAATTGTTTCCATACCTGTAAGTTTTGATTGCATTTTTTCCATACAGATAAAGTTTTTCTTACTAAAGTGTATTATATCAATAAGTTACAATTATTGTGGTTTCTTTAACTTACTTATGGTGGGTTTACAATGATGAAAATGTTATTTAAATTGCCGCATTTTATCTACACACTAGTTGTATCCTCTTTTTGAAGGAAGCAGGTTATTTTAATATTACTTACTTTGTTATTCTAATTTCAGACGCATCTATCCTCTTGTAGGTAATTAATTATAAAATTAATAATTTACGTTTCAAAGAATCCGAATATTTCCCATTGATATTTGCACGAGAGTGAGAAGGCCACCCAATAGCTGATATGACGTCATAAGATATCATTTCTATAAATTATTCATGAATTTGTGGCCCTCGCAGCTTTGCTTTTATGATATAGTATGATTAATAATTTATTTTTAAATGTTCGTTTAATAAAAGCAGTAACAAGTTAATATTATACTAATATGGTCTTATTCCTCCATCTTTTTATCATCAAATCACCATGTGTATCTATTTCATTAACTACATAGTTCGTTTTTAGCAGCTTTACTTCAAAGAACTAGAAACTAGAACTTCTGTGGACTAGAAGCTATAAAATTTTGTGGGACGACTTGTCGGATATATATCCTATGCCGTTGAGCTTTTAGCGCTTTCATTTCTTGAATTGGTAATTCCAAGGGAAATATATTAGCATAGGTGGTTAATGGCAAGTTGGCAACCCTATTAGTATGTGTAGCTCGCATCCTGTTGGTCTGTGACGAAATATCGTATGAGCCGACGTCGCCTATATACTCCTACTCCATTGGTCGTTCTTATCTCTACCACAGTCTCGCGGTACAATTTCTCCAAAGGTGAACGGAACTGTTTGTATCCGATAATATGTAATCGTCGTACGGATTTATGGCTTTGTTTTGTCAAAGCAACCGCTTTTTTAGCGCTGGTATAAATGCAGTTACGCATCCTGCATGAAAGCGGGTAAGTGGAACTCTGGCAATGCTACAGCATTCGACAGCATACCCAACCGTTTCAACCGCGTCAGGATGAGGCGTCTCAGGGTATCGTATGCGACTGAGACGTCCCGACGTTAAACCGACACAGGTGGTTCATACCCAGTTCCTAGTGCGGGAGAAGGTGAGCATAATGTCTCCTTCTTCTCCCCTGTCTTCTTCTGCAGAGCGGGTGGGTTGTCAAAGCAACCGTTGCGCGTTGCTTCGCTTCACATCCCGCGTTGTTGGATTATTATCAAATAGCTGTGCCCGCGACTTCGTTCGCGTGGAATAGCTCTCAGCGCGCTTTATATAGCCACGGACGCTCAGGCGCGAGGCGTGTAGTACGTACTCTGTACGTTAAAAATGTTCGCCGTGATTCTTTAAATTGACATAACTTTTTTATTTATGAACCGATTGACATGAAATAAACAATAAATGTTAAGTGAAGCTTACTACAATATATTAGTGAAAACCGTATCTAAATCGAATAAGCCGTTTCTGATATTAACGTGCACAAACACACAGACAAACAGACAAAAAAAAATTAATTACAATTTCGGGTTCGGCATCGATATAATAACAACCCCTGCTACTTTTTTTTTATATATTTCCATTAAACAGACACCACTTTTCTACAATTTTATTATATGTAAGTATAGATAACTAACTGATGCCTGCGCAGCAGATATTTTTCTAGTAATTCTAAGGCATAATTTTCTTACGGCTCTTAAAATTTCCTTCCATCGTAATTTGTGGTTGGTGGAGTGCATTTTACTATCCATTGATAACGAGCACACATTGATTTGCTGTCTCATTATTCCCTTTGTTTCTTAGTAAGTTATACTGAAAATGGGACGAGTTTCCTATTATTTTATATCCCCTATATTTTGTAATAATTCTAAGACATAATTATCTTACGGCTCTTAAAATTTCCTTTTATAGTAATTTGTAGTTTGTGGGAGAGCATAATTGTACGATCCAGTGATAGCAAATACACATTGTTTTAACTATCTCTTTATTCCCGTCGTTTCTTAGTAAGTCTGTCTGTTTCCTGAAAACCCCTCTACGTTTTAACAGACGGATATAGTCACTAGAGATGTCACTTTAGGAGTTAGAAGATACGTCATTTGCTTCGAAATATCGCGGCATACCTACCTATATTATGTAATCAAAACAAGATTTAGCAAAGGTTATTCACAGACATGTTCTTCATTTATTCTACTAATGACCGGTTCTTTAATAATTGATTAGTGTGTAAGAAATTCAAATATTTAATTAGAATAACAGCAGCAGACAAATTAAGAACCATTTTCCTTTGATTTCACTGATTTCATATTGTCACCCATAGCCTAATATTTGACACTCGAGTTCACTCTGACAAAACTTTGACTCAAATATTCCAAAGACTTCAATATTTGAAAATAATGTGATGAATAAAGTCACGAGACGATAGCTTCTCTTACTACTTTCCAGTCTAGACAGTTGTTTTACGATAAACTATCGTATCTATCTGATAAACGTTTTCATCTTGAGATTAAGAATTCCTAACTACTTATCATTTTGTCTGCGAAGTAAAATGGTTAATCTGAAGCCAAATACAACTTTTTTCAGTGTTTTGCAGTCTTAAGCACTTGCTAGCTAATTAACAATCTTAAGTAGGTACCTACAGTTAATTATAAGAAGATAAGCATTAAATGAAATTCGCCATTATTTTGTCTGCAAATAAACGCGTGTGATGTTGATATTTAAGAGGGGTCTCTCCGTCACTCGCTTCATACAAACGTAGTTCCAATTTCATTTGAATATTAAGCCACCAAAGTCCATGAAATTTTGCAGACATATTCTAGAAACTGATATCTATGTCTGTGGTTTTCCAGATTTCTGTTAAAATATTCGGTTTCAAAGTTAAAAAGTTACATACAAATCTTTGAGCCCCTGTAATTTTAAAACTACATATTTTTAGAAAAATCTAAAACACCACAGACACAGATATTAGTTTCTAGAATATGTCTGCAAAATTTCATGGACTTTGGTTGCTTAATATTCAAATGAAATTGGAACTACGATTGTATGAAGCGAGTGACGGAGAGAGCCCTGTTAAACGTAATGAACAACACGCAAATCAAAATAGATTACAATAGACGTCAGCGAGATGGAATGACGTATATTCGATAACCTCTGTTTCTAGTTTTCTACGAGCTCATAAATATTTTGTATGTCAATAAAACATTGATTGGTTAATTAATTATAATAGTTTGTTATTGAATTATAAATTGAAATCATACCATCATCATCTAGATTCTAGATAATTAACAATTTGTAAAACATTACGAGCTGATTTTGTTCTGTTGCTAAAAAGAACAGAGTACATAAAGATTGTTATTGATTCGCGTCGTACTCGTAAATTTCTTGTTGTCTATTTAGTTATTTAAATTGTAAGTATGAAAAGTGTTTACGGGACCTTAAATGTATTACCTAAGTAACTATGTAAAATCAACGTGCGCTGAAGAGTGGTGACAAGGATATAATTATTTTGTCTATAGATTATAGACAGACATCAATAATATCCTATGTTCAGCAGCTACAAAGGTCTCCTCCTTTATTCTAACAAACCAGCAAAGATGTAACCATTACTTTATTTACAATAGGACGTAAGATCGCCATCAATGTCGAAATATGTATGGTCAGTGGTTACACCATTTGTATTTTGTATACAAACAGTTTAAGTGGCCTCCAAATCTGGGTCGCGAAGAAATCAAGGCAATTAACTGTTTGGTCAATGCGGATTTTTTTGTCATTTTTTTATCAAGGTTCAATCCGTTCGTTCGTTCTGTCATCCTACTGACGTGGTTGATTTAATATAAGATAACGTATTATTAAATAAATTAATTGATTGAAAGATATCTAGATCTAACCGCAGATAAAGCCCCGAAATGTGTGTAAAACACTTGGGTATTTAAATAATATTCTAGAATCAGTTCTACCTAGGTTTTAAAATAATTGTCTTTTTGTACTATAAAGGTCAAGTTAAAAACGGTTGATTCTCAGTGTTTAGTTAACACCAAGTTTGACACCAAGTTTATAAACTTCCAATATTAATGCACTTTTCAACAATCCCAACTCCGGTTGGGATCTTAGAACAACAGGGTATCAGCCTGTAAACATTTGCTTTTTCTTGAAAGCTTCAGAGACATTAAACTTACTTGGGTTAGAATTCTAGTAGAGTATTCTAGTAAAATGTCTCATGCCGCCTGCTATGTATTAAAAGATTGTTCACAGTTTATAAGCATTAAAACAACAATGCGTATTAGCAAGCGGTAGTATTTCATTTGAATAGTTAGTGCGAAACTATTATATGTCTGACCTTGATGTTTTCCAAGATCTCACACTGCATAGCTGCTCCCGTTCATAAAGTTGTGTTTGGTGCAAAGTCCGAATAGGAAAAAAACAAGCAAAATAACACGATGCCAAGTTTGAACGAGCGTATCAAAAACGGGAGAATCCAATGGGTTTTTTTATTTTTTCTAAATAGTTCATCAAGCAGTCAGACGTAAGATAATTGTGACGTTACATTTCATAATGAACCATGTCCATAAAGTATCATTGGTAGAGAAGTGTCTTTTTTAATTATTCAGTTAAAACTTACTTTATACTAGGGAAAAAGTGGGTATTAACATCTATTTATGTTATTGGATTATTTTATCCTTATAATGTTATTACGTAAACTCGATTAATTAGAACAAAATTCTCATTTTTTCAATGGACTTAGATATTGAATATCAAAAAGAGCCAAGTCTATTGGACTTAGTTTAGTCTGCTGAAATTAACATCGGGACTTAGTGCATTTTGTTTAATCGCAGATTAATGGGACGGATTCAGGCTAAATAACAAGCTTTGTACACTTTTGTAACTTTTTATAAAAAATTATAGTTTTAAAGTTTATAGTCAAAAAATGAATTAACCCTATTAAATTATAAATGTGAAACTTCAATTTGGCTGTTTGGAATAGATATAGCTTATTGCCCATTGCCCAGAACTAACACATAGATCATTTTTATTCCAGAAAATAGCGTTACTAGTTTACAACATAAATGTAACCATTGCTAAATGTCATAAATTAATGTTTAAGAATAAGTGCGCTAAAAATTAAAAAATTAGAACCAAAATGTGTGTATACAAGATATTACATTGTAATATTCAACTATGAATGCGGCCCTGGACGACCGGCACAAACCAACCTATGAACAGCTATTCACTATAACAAACACTTACAGTTTTTCCTTAAATTTCTCACGTTTCTGCTTAGATTTTGGAATCAGTCTTTTGCTAGACTTTTCTGGAGGCACTATTGGTATTCCTTCCATAGCTTTTATCAAAAAATTGATGTTAAAAACAAAATTTATGAGAGACACATAGATCACTAGACAACACTCCGGGAGCAACTGACGACCATCTTAGAATCATATCATGCTGTGATTGGTCAAAATGGATTTGGTTTGTTTTGATGTTACAAAGCACGTGGACTTGGTTCGTTTTGGAAAAATCTACTACTTTTAAGACTAATTTTGATTGAAAATCGCTGGACTTGAGTCACTTTGGTAAAACACGAAATGTATAAATTTAATAGATCTTTCAAAAAATAAAAAAACCTTATATGCCGGTAAAAGTGGACTTGGTTCGTTATGAAATGCAACGTCACAATTGTCAGCTGTCTTTGTTTTGATGGCGAGCTTCATAGACAGAATGTTCTCATTTGCTTTGGAACTTTAATAATTCAATGCCGTGGAATGGGTTTTTTGCCTTTGCCGTTCTCGTTAGTTTTTTATACTTCCTTATAAGTAATTGAAGATACATTTCGATCAATATTTATCCTTTGTGGCTACTTTGTAAAAGTAAACATACGACAGATGTTATCGCACAACATGATATAACCACAGTAACAAAAACTAGGTTGACTGATTTACGAAAGGCAAATTTTGCAAGAGCATTACACTTTTTACTACACAAGAAGTACACAAGCTGCATTTTTTCGACTTTATAACGAAACATTTTTTTTGTATATCATTTCAAAGGGAAGCAAAATAATATGGTCATTTGCTCTCCTGAACTAATTCTAACTTACTTCAACAAGGTCCGTTAGAAAGGAGAAAATAACTTTACAAGCTAAACGCTTTTTATGAGTTAGACATATTATATCTGATTAGTAATATTATGTGATATTTTTTTGACGCAAATAATATTTAAGTGGTTTCTAGTTGGTTACAGGATTATTTAAATCCAAATATTCTAATATTTATTTTTAAAAAACTTCTTTATTTCCTTGGTCCAATGTATTTTTAAATTTTAATAAGTATCATAGTTATTTGGTCCTTCGATGATTTTGTCAGTTATAATTTACAAGTTTATCATACTTGAGTACCTGGCATGAAAAAAAAACAGCGTTTCGACTGATTTCGAGTTACATTCTTCCGCACTTAAAGGTCTATTTATATATTTCTGAACATTATTATTTTTTATTGCTGAGGTATCGATATCTCGAGGCATTGCGGTGAATCTCGCGCACCATATTTTTTTAGAAAGTCGCATCCGGCTTCGCGCTAGGCGGAGCGCTTCCGTGTACACTGTTTGGATGTGGGCTGCTCCGTACAAAATACACGCTTGATTTTGCTGCAGATTAGTTTTGTTTTAACACTTTCGATAGCTAATCTGAGTAACTTGTGTCAATGACCCATGTCTCTCTTACGATAGTCCATTATTAACAATTGATTTGCGTTTCGCAATCGTCGATTGATGGACGTGGATGATCGATCTTTGGTGTTACTCAATTTAGCCAATTACCTACTTTCTTGCTACTTTCCTGTTTCGAAAAGGAAATTAAGCTGCGCTTACAGTGCGCCGCAAGGATCTATTGGCACGTGGCCAAAACAAGAACTAACGCCGCCATCTTGTGAAGTGTCACGCTGTCAATTTGTATGTGGCATTGCTGAGTAAAAAAACCGGCCAACTGCGAGTCTGACTCGCGCACCGAAGGGAAGTAACCTATATATTTCTTGACAGACACGACAGACAGACAGACAACGAAGGGATCCTATAAGGGTTCCTTTTTTTCCTTTTAGGTACGGAACCCTAAAAAAAACGGTAGTTCACTCTGGCTACCGGTCATAGAGGTCAGACCCAAGAGAGTGCTTTATCAAACAGGGTGAAAATGCTTATTAGCTAGAAGTCTAGAACTAGTTATATAGATCATAGTTTTATTATTTACTGGAATAGGTACTTCTGTCGATGACGACATTACCTTTCTTCGTTGATGCAAATCGCTTATACCTAAGGACTAACGAACATTGTCAACAGTCCGATTCCATGAGAACTTATGCAAATGCAACCAGTTACAAAACCTGCTGTGTAGATAGGTAATATACCAGCAATTCATTAAATGACGTGTGAACAATGTCTACTTTTGTACAACTTAATTACGTTATGAAAATATTACAGAGACTTTCTTGACTTGATAAGAAATCGAGATCTCTTTAAAGTGATAAATGATATTGAATTGATCACATTGAGAATCAATGGGTCAAAATCTGCAAATGTTATCAATCATTTCAAAAATATTGTAAGAGTGATTTGGTAAACCATCAATCTAGAAGAGAGATTTGTTTGTTTGTAATCGATAAACTCTGAAAGTACTCAATCGATTTTAATAATTATTATTACACCATTAGAAAGCTACTGTATTCAGAAGTACCATAACAATGTTTATTTAGTGATTACACACTGTACCGCGGGCGAATTTGCGGGCAAAATTACTAAATTCGCTGCAAGATGTATCTTGAGCGAAAAACTCCACCTAACAACGGTTCGAATTGCGGCCCTTTACAAATTATTCTGCGAAGCTACAGGCATTCGCTATCGCAAATTTTTCATATCAAGGTATAATAGTTAAATAACTGGAAAATCGTTTTGATGTTCGGTCTTTAATAAAAATTCTTCGTGTATAATTTAGTTTTCCTAAACGCTTTTACCATTTACTCTGTCCAAATATATTGCGATAATGATCATTATTTATGTAACTATTCAATATTTATGCTGATTTGATAATATAATAATTTGTTAATATTGAGGTCTACCGGTTTACCTACTTGTCTCATGCACACTTTAGGAATGTAGTACGTCGTGTCTGTCTGTAGTTTGTACTATATACAACAAAAACTGAGGATTGCAAGCGAAGACTCTCTCACTTTTTATAATGTTATTGTAAGGTTTTTTATTATGCTTATTTTATACATAAAAGTATCAGATGAAACCACGTAATGTACTTACTTACCTATAAATTTGAAAATTAGATGGGTACCTTACTTATTTTTCGAATAGATTTTGGTTTAGGAGGGAAAATAATAATATATTTCTTCAAGATATAAAAAACAACAGTCTTGAAGCCAGTTTTTATATTACTTTGAACCGTTTTGTTTAAAAGTTCACTTGAAATTTTATATGGACAAAGTTGCGGACTTTTGCTGTAACTTATTTTGTAAAGCATTAAGTTATTCGTTGCGACATAGGTTGCTAACTTGGCAAAAGTAACGCAATCTACAATCAGAATTTAGATCTTAAAACCTGGCCAAGTGGTTTGCGAACACCAACGCGGATGTAGCCGTGACTAAGGAGCCAATTGAGTTTCCTTTTAGTTTAATCGACGGCGACGACTAGTTTTAGATGTTGGAAAAGTGAAACGATAAATATGTTTAAATAACACTACAAACCCTTTTTTTCCTTATTATGAGTGCCAATAAGCTACTCAATTTCACTACGATCTAGCCTGACCTATTTTATAACTAATAAGTAGTTTAATTTTAACCCAAGCTTCTAAGTTATCTTATATTGTCCATGGACGCAACTTTCTTGAATATAATTTCTTGAACCTAACCTAACCTACCTAACCACAAATTCACGGTTTTCGGATTTTTTCCTTTACTTGTACCACTTGTACTATAAGACCTACCTACCTGCCAAATGTTATTAATCTAGGTCAACGGGAAGCACCCGTTTCTTTCTTGAAAGACACGACGGACGGACAGACAGACAGACAACAAAGTGATCGTATAAGGGTTCCGTTTGAGGCAAGGAACCCTAAAAGTTGGGCACACACAAACAGCATCTCTTCACATCCGGTCCAAGTATAGTGGCTTCATTGAACTCAGAGTTCGTGTGTAACGTCGCGGTATATTGGCACCTTAATAGTGAATAATGAATTATAACCGGTACGTTGAGGATTTGCGCGCGCTGTAAAGGTCAATGATCATCCGTAGATCCGCCTCGACGCCCTCGTGACCCTGTCCTGCGCTGGCGCCGGTACTGAAGTAAATGTGCTTATTGATCGCTGTGGGAACGAAGGTGTTGCCAACTGATATCTTCCTCCTAGCAGATTCCCTGATTTTAACCAGGGTCTGCTTATTATTATGACGGGCTACACGGAGCAGCCATACCATCTTGGTACTACCACGGTTGCTTTGCTCTTGATCTGTTCTCTATGGAGCGACTACCAAGTTAATGATTGGTCATCGCTCCATGTAAAATGGATGACTAGAGATTTCGTCGATGGATTTTTTTAAAAATTTTGTAATATTATAAGTTATTTTCCCGAGATTTCTGTGCTGAATTCAAGGTCGGCGCGGATAAGCCGTGAGAGATAACAGATAGACGGACAGACATTCTTTCGCCTCAGCATGAATTTAGAGAACTTAAAAATTATAGAGAAACTAACTTATGCCCGCGTTTTCGTCAGCATGGACTTCACAAATTTCAAACCCCAATATTACTCCTTAGAGGTTGAATTTTCAAAAATCCTTTCTAAGTCTACATCATATAATAGCTATCTGCATGCCTTTCGGCCCGATCCGTCCAGTAGTTTGATATGTGCGATGATAGATCAGTCAGTCAGTCAGCTTTTCTTACTTAGATATATATCTAGATCATGTAATTTAGAGTTAATGTTTGATTTTTTTTATTGTTGACAGAAATATGTGGAGTCGTCGTTAGGATGGGCCGGTGAACGCGGCGAGGATTCGAGCTACGACTCGGAGTGCGACGATGACGGCGGCCACCGCGCCGCCTCGCGCACTCCCTCCGACACTCTCGCGGCGGAGTTCGCAGAGTACGTCACTCTCGCACCGCCACCGCCACAGCCGAACCAGGTAAACTTACACTTTACAAGTCTTTCCCTCCCCTGGCCTGTGTGTAGATTAAAACTTGCATTTAGAGCAGAGTCGAATCACTAGGTTCCGTGATCCGTCTCGATCCATTGTAGTATGGTTTATGTATGATGCACATGAACAAAAGTATTGCAATTTGTGAGTGTTCAAGCAAAAGGCTTTCCGAATCAGTGGTAGATATGCTCTTGACGATTCTAAAGTAGGTAGGTACTTAATTTAGTCTAATTGAATAAAAACATTTTGAACTTGAAAGGGGCCTGGAATGATTAAGAGAAATGGTTTTTTGGTAATTTTGATTCTTTGGCTTTACTTAAGTCCAAACAGTTTTGTTTAATGAAATAGTTTTTTTATCAAGTAATATTTTTATGTCCCAATTTAGGAGTTAAAGTACACGACTGCGAAACTTTAAACTCAATTTTCTACAAAAATCAATTAATTTCACTCTAGGTCTCTTTTCGTTTTAAGTTTTAAATAAATCTAATTTAATATAGAAATAACATAGAGTAGAAAACTATTGTGCTTTGACAATGAAACCGGGACTGAGGAAATTTAAAAGACGGCCATTCAAAACCATTATCGTACGGTGTACACAATGTGACAAATGGGTCTTACGAATATGATTTCTGGTTTTGTTGATTAACATTCTCCTAGTCAGAAAGGATAAGAAATGACACAGTTCCGTGTATTTCATCATTTAAGTAAAGGGGACACATGTATCCAAAAAATATTCCGCTTTAAATATAAATTGTTGACAAAAAATATGCACGAGATAACATCTGTAAGTTGTAATTGTAATAAATACTTGACATTGCATAATCCTACGTAGATATTAATTGATCATTCAAATGATCTCTGAGCATAACTAAGTTCATAACATAACGATAGTAATGAATACCTATTCTTGGTTACTATGCACTCATTACGTCCATGTATGCACTTTCATATTTTTAACATCACATTTTTATAACAGTGAAATACCCAGTTTGATTTTAAGTACATAATAATTAGTTATCCAAAAAGAAAATGCCTTCGAGCGCACCCTTCATACAAACGAAGTTTCTTATTTGAATATTAAGCCATTAAACTCAATGAAATTTCAATTTTACAAGATTTTCATACAAATCTTTGAACCCGTGTAAGAAACTAAAACGAAAGTCTGACAAACCATAGACACAGACACTTTGTAGAGTTGGATTGTTTGATATTCAAATAGGAATCAAACTTTATTTGAATGTGACGCGCTCGAAGTGCCTCTTAATAAAACTCCGTAATCCGTATCTCTTAAGAACACCTACGAATAACAATATACGAACACAGACTTTCCCCTTAGACGAATTGATTCGTCCAAGATTTCCCCTTCAAATGTCATTAATGATTATACAAAAGATCAATAAACATTATTTTCCAGGCTAAAATCGAGTTCGCGGTGAAACTGGGTTACTCTGAACGGCAAGCCAGGACCGCTCTGCAGCGCCTGGGCCCTGATCCTCCTCGGAATGAGTTGTTGGCTGAGCTCATCAACCTCGCTGCGAAGAGGCCTCCGCGCTTGCCTTCCCCGCCGCCGCCCGCCGAGCCCGAGCTCATGCCCGAGCGCGCGCCGCTCAGGCACATCGTCATAGATGGCAGCAATGTTGCTATGAGGTAACAACACTTTAAAGGAAAAAACGTTACGTTATATTCTTATGGCACAATAGCCGAATAGCTCGCTGGTATGACTAAATTTTTGTCCTCATTCAAAATTTTCTTTTTTACAGTCACGGAAATAAGGAGGTGTTCTCATGCAGAGGTATCGAAATATGTGTGGACTGGTTTCGAGCACGAGGTCATAAAGAAATTACGGTGTTTGTACCGAAATGGCGAAAAGAAGCTTCCCGACCCGATAACCCAGTAGCCGATCGAGACGCCCTGGAACGTCTCGAACGAAATCGCGTACTCGTCTACACCCCCAGTCGCCTCTTAGGCGGAAAACGACTTATTTGCTACGATGATAGATACATCTTACGACTCGCGGCCGAAACGGACGGAATAGTCGTTTCGAACGATAACTATAGGGACCTCGCCGCAGAGAGCCCTGAATTCCGTAAGGTCGTCGAGGAGCGACTGCTAATGTTTTCGTTTGTTAACGACAGATTTATGCCACCCGATGACCCTCTAGGGCGATCGGGTCCCACGTTGGACGCTTTTCTCCGAGCGCCCCCCTCCCGCTGCGATCCACCCCCCGCGTGCCCCTACGGCCGCAAGTGCACGTACGGAAATAAATGCAAATACCACCACCCCGAACGAGCGGGGCGACCGCACAAATCGGTTGCAGAGAAACTATCGGAACGGGCAGCACGCAAAGCGCGCGATTTGCACACGTTGAGTCTTCCTCCGAGCGGCAGGCCCGCCGATAACAAGAAACCGCTGGCCCGAGCCCATTCTGCAACGCCGCGATTGGCTGACGCTAGTCTCGTCACGCATTTCGACCGTGCTCAAATCCCGGGACCTTCGCAGCCTCTGCCAGATCCAAATCCACACCGAAAGCTTGAGCGACAACTCACACTAAACCCGAACTGTGACCCGAGACTTCACGCCTCCGCCGCGCGCGTGTCGTCAGCCCCGGTCGGCGCAGCGGGCGCTATCGCTCCACAGATGGCGGGAATGTCTCTTTCACCTTGCGCTTCCGAAGGGGCTCTTCAGCATTGGGAAGCGAGGCGACGGATGCACTTCCACCTCGCGGGAATTTTCCCTGAAGCACAAGTTGCGGAGGCGATGGCCACTTACCCGGACGAAACGGACCCTCAAAAAATGTGCGCGATTCTTCTAGACCGGTACAGACCCAGCGAGGCCACCTTGCCGCGGCCGACGCATTGATTTCCTACGTCAAAAGATTTTGGATCGACGAAGAAAGATTGTGACTGACAATCTAATTTCTCTTTTGTAAATAAATTGTTGATCTTTGAATTATTCCCAATTTCCTTTCGGAAATTGCTGTTTTACATTCATTGGATCAATGCATTGTGAGGTGATGAATGACATTTGTATGATGTATCTAAGCGTTCATCGGAATGAGTAAGCATTTGCACTCGCATGAGATTGATATTTAACCATTTTATCTCTTGTATTCATATCTAGTACATATTTTCAAAACTTTAAAAAGTCTAATTGTAGATAAGGCCCATCGTCTTTAACTTCGCACAACTGTAATAAATTTTGCTATAATATTAGCTGCATGAGATACAATAGAAGTAATTTTTTTCCTCCCTTCTATTTCCAGATTTTGTGAATACACTTGCATCCACGTAGTGCCAACTGTTTGTTAAAAATATCGATCTACCGCCAGTAAAGGCATTTAACTTTGTACATTCAAATTTATTATTCATGACGTACGCTTCTGAGAAGTGTGCGTCTTATTTAATTATTATTTAAGTTTAGATGTAAGGATGTACAAATACAACTTTAAATTTTCCCAAACAACCAATTAATTTACGACATGTTAACTACTTTATATATATTTAAGGGACATTCACATTTTTTAACAAAATACCTAAGTCAATCAGCTGTATTTTGTATGTAAAGAATAGCGAAAAGATATAATTAAGTAGATTATACAATCTAATACAACTTTTGTTCTAATAATCCAATCGTACAGTTTTAGAAAACTCAGTGTTATATGGCATTAGATGTGCTGCCACAGCTTCCACTTTACGATATATTCCTTCTAATATTCATTGAGCTAGTTCTTTGTAAATTACTTCACTAAATCATAATTAAAAAATTATTGGATAGTGTAATATTTAGTTTTGAATGTGTTCAGTATCCATGCGTGATAACTAATGAGGAATAGTATTGTGATAAATCATCTCTTAAATATCATGTCATTCACATACTTTACTATGCCTACCCAGTAACTACACAAATAAATATATAACCCCATTTGTAAAAAAAAAAATACATATTTTCAGCTATATATATATAATAGGTAGCTTTTCATGTATTGCAAGGTAATGTTAACTTTTGTGATGGTATAAATTATATTTGGTACTATGTATCAAGTAAAAAGTTATGTATCTGATAGTTTATTAGTGGTTATAGTTTTATGTAGATTTTAAGTGGACAATATATTTTATATTATTAGTCCTTTATAACAAGACAATAATCACAGTTTATCTGTGATTAAATTATAGGCAACATCAAAAATGGACTTTGTAGAATGCATTATAAAAAACATTACTAATATGGTCATTCTGTAAAGTGCATTTAGATGCCCTGGAGGCCAGACATATTTTGAAACACTAGATATACTATGATGTAGTTAATATATTATTATATTGTACACCATTTGTTGTTTGATTTTTATTAAATTGAACTGTTATAAACCTTAATGCAATGCATCAAATGTAAGATAAATATTATCTACTTGTGTGCTATACCCCATTTAAATGTTAAAGAATTTGGAGTATAGCACATTACTTTAGCTTGTTATTTGATAATCAAATGTAATCAATTTTAGATTAATTAAAAATACTAACAAACTGACAATTTAGTATTGAGTACAGTTAAGTAATTTCCCCAATATGGAATGTTTGAAATTACATATGTCTATATTGACATCATAGCAATGCATAGTTCTAAGAATAAAATATCTCATTAGAATGTGTCCATTATTTTATCAGAATCCTAGATAAGAAATCATTACCTACAGGAATTTCAATTGTAAAAATTTAATTGATGCTAAATATTGAAAAGTGATGATAGCCTAGTGGTTATGACCTCAATCTTCTATTCAAGGGGTCTAGGGTCCTGGGGACGCACTGTAACTATTCAGTTACCTATGTGTAAAGAAGCCAGTCTTGACTATGAATTCTGGTGTACAGTTCTCCATAATCTCAAAAGTGTGGGAAGTCTGCTGATTTTGCCAAATTGGTCAGCATGGTGGATGGTGGCCTAAACTTTCCTTCGGAGAGGAGACGTGACCAGCAATGGGCTGATGATGATTAACTTAGTAGCTAGTTTTAAAGTCAGCTGCTAAGTTTTCCATAGAAGTTATAATAAAATGATATACATACTCTGACACTATCAAAGTAGTAGTAAAACACACCTTTGCTTAAACTTTTTATTTAAAATTACCAATACAAATTATTCCTATATGAATAGTCATGATTCTTGTTTAACTTTAACTCTATGAGGATTACTGGATACTTTCTTTAATATCATTTTCAAATAGGCTTTTCTGTCCTTATGCGATTTAGTCTCCTGTGGTAATTTAATATAATGCTGTCCTGTAAATTGATTGTTAGCTTTAGCATCTTGTTGAGCATCTGGAACAAATGCTCTACTTTTCCTATCAGCTCTATATACATATGGACAGTATGCATCAATATCCATTGGAGACTCTTCATTTTTCACTTTTTTTATTAAACTTTCATTTTCTGGACAGCTTATAGGAATAGGTGAATACTTTTTCTCCACTTTGTAGTTTTTAAATATCTCATTTATTTTATTACTTAGATCTTGTAAGCAGTTTTTTTTAACTCCCAAACAGCTTGTCTTTATACCAAAGTAAGTTAGGCACAAATTTCTCAAATCATTTAAGCAAAGAACTGGAATATTGGATGAAGTGCACGCTTCAATGATTGGTTGAACGATTGCTTGTGGATTAACATTTGCCTCTATCAACACTCCTGAACAGGCTTGGGTTTCAACCATAGTACAACATGACGATATTCCAAACAACAGCCCGTCAACTTTCCTATAAAATAATAATTATGATGGATTATACAATTGATTTTCATATCAGGTACTTAAATAAAATTAATTTTACTTGTAGGGTGGCTACAATAATTTATTATAATATTTAAGATATTGAGCTTAAACTTAGATGATATAAAGTTAAATGATGGATTTTAATAAGTAAATATCAAAATTAAATAATAGGTAAAGTTACATATGATTTACAGATTTACATTGCTAGCAAATCGAAGGGAATTTCTAAGGAGGATTTGAAAAGAGGTTGAGAGTAGCTTTAGTCCCAATATGGTAAGTATACTTACTTATAAAGAAAAGTATAAAAAACTGAATAGTAGAACTTACTGAATGTGAGGAGGCTGCGGTCTTTCGTTTTTAGGCATTAATTTTATGTCATTCCAATGTGGTTTCTTGAATTCTGGAATGTAAACACGATGCTTTTCAAGAGCAGTTTGAAGAACACTTTTTTCATCTTCAGTCACAACAGGCCTGTAAGTAAGTTTTTTAGACAAATAAATAATCAACGTAAAACAACAAATAATAATAACGTACCAAATACCATTGTTAAAATATTAACCAATATACTGGGTCCGGCCGGCATATAACATTTTTGATTGTTTTCTTTATCTTGCCTTTGCTGATTGCGTTTTTCTTCTTTTTTAATTTTTGTGCTTCCATTGTCGTTTTCGCAATTATGTTATAAATAATGCATACCTAATATTCAATTAAAGTAACTTTTCGAAGTTTCGACTTTCGGGAGGTGAGGTTATCAAAAAATTAAAAACAAAAAACCAATAGCAATTCAATGAACCATCGACTAAAGTTCGTAACTGTGGTTCGTAAACACTCAAGTCAGCTGTCAGAGTCAAGTGACATATTGATTGACAATGACATTTTGCAAAGTGTTGCAAGATTAATGCTTTTAACTTTTGTTAGATCATTATTGTTCATCTCTAAATTACTATAATTTCTATTATTTTATAATATGTACCTACGTATTAGACGTTTGCCTACATAAAACTGAAAACGTTTTTTAGGGTTCCGTACGTTAAAAACAAACTCTTATAGGATCACTTCGTTGTCTGTCTGTGTGTCGTGCCTGTCAAGAAACCTATAGGGTACTTCTCGTAAACCTAGAATCTTGAATTTTGGTAGGTAGTTAGGTCTTTATAACACACTGCACACATAACGGTAAAAATGCGAAAATTACAAAAAAATTAAAATAAAAATCATGATCACAGTGGAAGAGCGTTCAGTAGGTAGTAGGTACATATCGCAGGATGCACGTTGTACTATACAGATTTGTCTGTTATGGCGGATTACACCAAATTAAGTTTGTAGTTACTTGTCTACATGGAATTCTGCAAAGTAGGTAACTAACGTAGGCCTGCTTCTATCCAACGGATTGTTGTATTGTGTAAGATAGCTAGATACTCGTATGAACTATGAATGAATGTGTGGATTTGAAGATACCTACCTACTTCTGCAGAACTCAGATTATGTAGTTACTCTGCAGGTTAAGAACCTCAGCGAATTAAAGAAAAGCACTTTTGTTAAGGTTATCAAACCAAATCAAATATGTAGAAGTTTTCCTGAAAAACAGACAGCGTTACTGAAGTTACGAAAAGTTAACTAAGATAGGTAGGTTACATAAAAACGGGGCCTTTTGGCTCGGTAAGTAGACACCATAGATATGTTAGACACCTATTTAAGGTCATTTGGTAGGATTTGACCTTTCCTAAAATTTTTTAAAAACATCGCGACGATTTACTTGGTCCTGCTGTTTAAAAGGATTTTCTCAACAATTTCTAATTCGGTATATTCATCGAATACAGAATTTCGTAAACCAATTGAAATTAACGTTTACGTTGGTATACACACAAGTTTTACGACTTCCAAAAGCAGTAAACACAATGGGTATTTCGTCTTTCCGTTTGGAAGAATATAATACTAATATCTCCTTAGAAATGAGAATTGCAAAAAGGTCGCTTTTTTGTCGGCGCCCAGGCGGTTGGCGAATACCGTATTGTTCCGGCCGAAACAGGGCGGGGGATGCATAATGACTGCAGTAGGGTGCAATGGAACTTTTACCTGACGCCGCGTACCCTGTAATGCAGAGGGTTGGTAAGTTAGTTTAGTCATATTCAATGCGCATTTGGTGTTACTTGTATTGTACAAATGAGTACGACAAGCAAAATTGAGAAATGGTTATTGGCTGACTGGAGTAACGTTAATAATAATTATATTCCTGTGGTGGGCGAGGATGTGAAGGTCATGTCTTTGCAGCCGAACGAGCGAAACGTGGCAGATGGAAAGGTCCGTGCTGCTTGTAAGTATAAACTACTTACCTACGCTTAACTTTTCACGCGTGGCTCTCAGAAATTAGCTAATAATTTAATGGCGTGGCTTTACTTGTTACTAACGTTATTTTAATAGTATCTTAAAATATCGATCAAATGCGAGTTGGACTCGCACACGAAGAGTTCCGTACCATCGTGCAAGATATAAGTAAATAACACTTTTTAATAGGGTCCCCGTTGGTACCCCCTGGGTACGGAACCCTGAAAAGAATTTGCAGAATTAAGGTTACTTAGCATCATCTAGGTAAATCCGTTAAAAGGTTTTGTAAATCGAGTGTGCAGTAAGGAGTACCCAGTACCAGTACCTACTAGTACCAGTACTCATATCCATGAATTCGTGAACGTAAACATAACAAGTGTAAATTAATTTATAATACCCCCGACAAGTGAAGGTTACAGTAACTAGAAAAGAGCTGATAACTTTCAAACGGCTGAACCGAATTTCTTGGATTATAGCTAAGAACACTCTCGATCAAGCCACCTTTTAAATAATAAAACTAAATTAAAATCGGTTTATTAGTTTAAGAGCTACGATGCTACAAACAGATACTCACGTCAAACTTATAACACCCCTCTTTTTGGGTCGGGGGTTAAAAACTGTGCCTATATACTGACTATACCTACTTACTGACAAGTATCACCCACAGATGAAGTGCCTCTATTGGAGCAGCAGCTACGCCTCAAAAAGACCAATGAGAGCGGGTCGAGAGAAGATAATGTTGCGAGCGAAGGCAAGGACTATTCCCCAAGCTGCTCGTCCTGGGCGCCGAGTGACGAGGCATCTTCTTCCGACGAATCCGATGTAAGTAGTCTTATATAGAAGCAGAAACTGACTAACTGCCTGGCATATTAACGTGCAGCTCCAAACGCTAAAAACTTAAGATTTTGATGTAAGAATTTTTTAAAAATTCACCCAAGCGAAGTCGGGGCGACCCGTTTCTTCTTGGATAAGGCTATTTTCAAATACAGCGTTCCAATTTGAAATGCTTGTATAAAATGTGTTTCATTGTGACCTCAAGTATGGTACTTTCCAGAAAGTAGTACTTACCTATAGAAAAATTCCAGGTGAACAAGTGTTTCTAATTTTTACCCTTTACTTCATTTTATGTGTAACAATAGGCTTTAACAACTTAGTAATATTACTACTCAGTAACTTAATTTAACGCACTGAATACTGAACATGATAAATGACGTCATTAATATTAAGTGTGTTTTAAATACTAAATACAGATATGTAAATAATATGATGAATACTCATTTCCAGAATGAAAAAGAAACAAAATCAATGAAAATGGAACAATATGTACGCCATTATGCTAAGCGACGAAACAGTAAAAACGTTCCTATTCCAGTACATAGGCCGAACGCGGTCGTAAACGTTTTGAAGGAACGCCAAAAGAACATGAACAGTAAAACAAACAACCAAAGCCGCAAAAGGAAGCACAAAGAAACTCAAGCTAGCAATAAATCGTTACCTGATTCAACAAAAAAATACTTACCACCGCCTAAAACTTCTGTTGATACAATAAATATAAACAAAAAGAATATTTTGGATATGAAAGCTAGTTTCGAGGAACTATTTAAAATCATAGATAATATGAAACCCGAGTCCGAAAGACGTGCGGGTAAATATTTTGATTACACTACAGCAATCCAACAAGAACCTATGAACGAAGATAAAATAAATGCTCCCGTTTACAACAATACCGAAGCTTATGATGAAACCGAGAAAAGTCCAAGTGAGGAATCAAATCGTTCTGACGACAATGTTCTTATTAGCAATAAGTATAGCAAAATGCTCGAAATAGCAGAAGCCGAATCCAAACACTTACAAATATTAAACACACACCAAAACGCTGACGACGAGGTAGACGAATGGGTGGGTATTGAATTTATGTACACATAAGCATAAAACAAACTGAAATGAGATTACAGATAATTTCGTTATGACTTATACTTTAGGTCGTCCAAACAATCCAAAAATGTTTTAGCCTCTTGAAGAGGTCTTTAATTTTCTTAAAAGACTCACATACATTACGTTATCTTGCAGGTGCCAATTGGAAGTGGAAAGACATTGATACATAAGGATAAATTTAGCAAAGTTAAATGGAGATCGTACACGATCGCCACTAGGACATTATTATTGGCAACGTTTCCAAGAAGGTAAAAGAAATGATAATTCAACCTTGAATTTTGTTAGTAAAGGACAAAATTTTTTACGACTAATATCTTACCTAATGCAAAATTATTTACCTGCTTTAATTTAAGAAAGTTAAATAAATCATCTAGGATTTACGAATCGATATGTTTTACCTTATTAGAATTTGGTTTTACCAAGTTTGATTTTTTTTTTAGAATCTTAGCAACACACTCGTTGACGGGAAAGCGGTCCCCGGCCTTTAGAGATAAGCCTGCGAAAATGTGCCTGGATCCAAAAATTGTTTCGGATATAATCATCGAAATCACCTCCAGGTTCAACGTCAAAGAAAATCTCGTCAGGTAAATTCGGTACCTATCTAAGAAAATATTGTTATGATACTTAATGCAGTTCGATTGAGAAAGATTTTCATCTTCCCAGAGAACTTCGGGAAACAGAGTTTTTTCCCGAAACGAGGCAAGAGAATTTATTATCAAAAGAAATTATACAAATTTCACTTTCAAACAAAGATTTTATCCTTCAAACTCAATAAAATCCAAAGACTCATTAATTACATTACTAAACTATACGATTACTTATTGAATATCTACAATTTCAATACAGTTTGTACTAAGAGGGTAAAGCTGTATGTACCTACAAGTACCTATTTCAAAATAATAGAAAGTAACTATTGTAGAAATCATAAACTTTTTAACACTGAATTAAATTAAGTGTATCAATTTCAGGAGTGCAATCACAACGAAATGTGCTGACGAATGCAAAATGCTAAAAACAAGATCAAAAAGGAAAAACAAACTGATACAAAACCAAGAGAATGCTCCACCGTCAAACGCACAAACCCAACCTAGACAAGTCAAGACTGAACAAAGTAAGTTTTCGCAAGAATGAAAGAAAAATAGATGAAAAGAGAAACAGGGAATCTCTGGGCTCTTGAGTGACAACGGAACAAATGTATTCCAATTTAAAACTTTGTTTAGATGAAATTACCAAAGGATAATTTTGTATACATTCCTAGTTATATTTTAAGTATTACATCAGTACCATTAATACTCCAATTTTAATTGATAATCAACGAATTGTTTACTTTTTTAATGTATTAAATTGAATTGTTTTATATTTTTAAGTTTGACTTTCACCTCGGTCTCGACAATAGCACAGATAGTCATAGTTGTTTTAGTTTTATTTGATTTAGTTTTTATTTGAGAATTCTACTAACATCTTCGACCTTGTTTGTCTGTTCTCCGTTTTTCATCAAGAACCTATGATATAGTTTCACCAAGAATAGGTTATAGACTATAGTAAAGTCTAAATCTTTAATTAACAAAAATGTTATAATTTTTTCAATTTTTTAAAGTTACTACCAAAATTTAAAATATTTTTATTCAATTAGACTTTTACAAGTTCTTTTGAATCGTCAAAAGCATCTACCACCTGGCCTAAAGTACTACTTTTTCTCGCGTGGGTTCTATCTTTTGTATTTAAACCAACTATAAGTATATAATATTAAGTCTCGAGTGCCGAGTCTTGAAAAATTCTAATGACAGGCGGGTACTTATTTACGAGAAAAAAGATGGACTCATAAAATTTCCGCTAGATAGTAGGTACATATAGATGGCGTTGTACCTAAATCACACGATTTCCGCTAGGTGATGCCTATAGATATTGGAAATAATACAAAGACGTATCACACCACTATATGCTATTAGATGGTGCTGTCCAAAAACTATAGTTTCCTACGGTTTTTTAAACTTTGGTTTGGTGTCCTATTTGTTAATCTCTCTACTCAGTCTACTTGTGTGCCAATTTTCATAGAATTCAGTTCAGAGTTAACAAAGATCAAAAAAATAAAGAGCTGTCACAAACCTTCTATATCTATATACATTTTTAAAGATGATGATTAAAACAATTTGTTTTTAATATTATTTTGTACTTAATCTTAATATAAGTATTTATTACAATTTCAATATAAAAAATTAAATATGTAAGTTTTAATGAATCACTTATCGTATAAACCCTAGTATCAACCGAATACTGAAATAAAGTTATGAAATATGACCGACTCAAATGTTAAATGACAGTGAAATTTTTTGATACCACAACGCAGAAAGATAAACATTTAAGTCGCTGTACCATTACAAGAGAGGCTTTCAGTATTCGGACGTTATCAAACATAAGAATAAACATTCAGATTCCTTGCTGAAATATACCCAGCGGCGACAGAATCAAGTCAGTATTAGTGCTGGCGATGATTGCTCGCATTAACATCATATCATCAGGGGTGTAGCGCCAACCGCTAAGTTCACCAAGGCTTTGTAACTTTGGACATGTCTCCATCAACAATTCCACAGTCTCCACGGTCAATCGAGGAGCGTTGGGAAACCAGACGGCCTCGAGGTTATCGAATCTGTAGCGACGTAGCATCCTGCAAAGTAAAATCCAAAACATTTATTTATTTGCAACAGAAAGCTGTAACAATAAAGAGAAAAAGAAAAGAAAAAGTGGACAGGGAAGCACTTCTCTATAAGAGATCTCTACCAGTAACCCTTGGAAGTGCGAGAGGTTGTAAAGGGAGTAGAAAAAGTACAACAATTTAATATCAAATCATTGTTAACTTTTTGACTGGCAATTGTTGAATTTCTAAGATAAACGATGCAATGATGATAATTAATTACGTAAACTTGAAACTAAAGCTACAAGGGCTCCAAAAGCGCCATGGTCTGAGAACAAGCCTACAAAACCAATGAAAAAAATAATTGTAGAAAAAATCAAGCATAGAACTGTGAGTAGTGATGGTGTGTGCAATAGAAAAGGGTAAAGATACCTCAAATATGGTTTTATCTACCTACTTGGAATATGGTACGAGTGACATAGCACAAAAATAATAATCGATTACCTATTTAAAACAACACAAATACAAAATCCTTGAAAATATATGAAAAATCTTATTTTTATTTTGTATTGTTTGTTTAAGATACTACTTAATTTTACGGTCTGTGTATAAGTTCTAAGCAAACAGAAGCCAAAGAGATAAATTAGGCTGGGACTGTTTACAAATGTTTATTTTTGAAACAAATATAAGCGCTTAATTTTGTAAGTAGGTACTTCGTTGTTTAGGTACCTACTCTTTGCCTCATTCGTAATCAAGTGCAGATGTTTAATTATATCCGTAAGGAACAAAGGAACTTACCGTGCCATATCCTGATCGTCTAATTTAACTTCATCCCCGATGATTAGCTTTTTGAGTTTAGGACTTCCTGTCATGAGGTACCTCAGGCAAGATGGTGATAAGTTCCCTTCAATAATTTCAATATGCTCCAATTTATTAAACGGAACTTCTTCCTCGTGCGTCGCTGTTTGTATCGAGTAGAATTCCAGGCTCTCCAAATTTTGACAAGTTTCTGCTATTCTCGTAAAATTAAATGATCCCCGGGCACCAGAAAGCATAAGAGTCACAATTTTATAACCTATCTTATCGAGTAGCTGATGCAATTCGTGACACTGGAATTTGTTTAGCTTAATCTTATTTAAGACGTGAAGATCTTTCACCATTTGCAACACACCTTGGTCCGGCTCCTCTAAATAAATTGTCTCTATCATCGGACATAAAGCAGTTATCGCCTTCATTGTTCTTACATTTGTTTGAATATCATGAATGTACTGAAGTTTCGTTTTAAAATTAGGCGGACACTCATTATTGTAAACGTAAAACAATGCCTTTCCGACGAACGAATAACTTCCAAGGTTTGTAAGATTGGGCAGTTTGCGTATAAGAAGCGCCACATCTGTGTGATCTATGTTTTCTTCTCCATATGTTCCTATGTTTACGACAGTCAAACCTTGAGTAAGCTGCGGGTTGCCCGATAGCATAGCATCGAGACCGATCTCAGTGATGTCAGTTTCACCGGACACATCCAGCAATTTCAAAACTCTATTATTTTCTCCAATGAACTTAAGCACTTCATCATTAGCTATGTAGGGTATATTTAGAGCGGTTAAGTGTGTCAGGTTCTTAATTATTTGGTACAAAAGCGAAAGCTGCTCGTCTTTCACCCACACACCTTTTAAATTGAGAGAAGTCAAGTGTCGACCTTGCTCCGCAATCAGTTCAAGGACTTTTCTGTAATAGGGGCAAGGGAACATCCCTGTCGCTAAACTCTTGACATTTTCTTTCAGGAGCAATTTCATTGTAAGATATCTAATCGACGGATCGAGGTATTCGCTATTTAATATTAGATTGAGGAGATCTTGGAATATATCACTGGTCGCTCCCATACTTTCGTAGTAAGAAGACACCATAGCGAACGGCAGAGCCACATCTTCTTCGGATGTCACTCGCGACAGAGTGTGAATTAACTGTCTAGCTACCAATGATAGAGTTACTTCTTGTAAAGGTGGAACTGGACACTTTGGCGACATTTTCACAGCACTTTTTTTATTATTAATCTATGTATAACTTGAACAACAAATATCACTATGATTATATTTTTTTGAGCATAACTAAACTACTGCCACTTTCGATTTTCTGAACAGAAAGAAATGAAAAATCCGCGGAGCTATTTAGCGCACGCGCATCTCGTGGCTGGCGAGGTGCCAGTACTATATAATTCAAACTCACAAATCCGAGCTTTATTTTTAGAACTTTTATATGCAAAGCGTGTTTACAGCTTCTAACGTACACAATATCATCTTTTAATTACACTGAATCAGATAGTATTGGGACGTGACTCATCAGTTCTTCTAATGATTCATACGCATGAACTTTTTGAGTTAATATTCACGGATTTGTGTATTTTTTGGAATAATATCACTTAGTCCTAATTCCCAACCAACATTATGGGAGTTAATGATTACCAAAAGTAACTGTAAAGTCAAACAAAAATGCTTTTAAAAACTTAATTTATTTTATAAGCTTATCAATAGTTTAAATCTATAAATAGTTCACAATTTTACATAAAAATTATACCGAGTCTTGAAAAATACTCTACTAATATACCTACAACAGTAGGTATCTAAATCAAATTCTTTTTCTACAACTGTAACTATTATTTTTGATAAACTTTATTCTAATATTCGGTAAATCTATTTCTTTCTCTCAATAAATTATTTATTGTTATGACTACTATTTTACGTACTTACTAAAAGTGAGTAGTGAGAAAAGACTACCTATAGATATGTAGTGAGCTGTAACATTGTACGCAGCAATTTTGTAAATGCGCAGGAACGGTACAAAACAAGTCACGAATTAGTGAATAACTATTTACACACGTGTTTAATGACTTTCACAATTACGTGGGAACAGGCAGATTCTTCGCGACCAACTGCAGCAGTATCTGCTCAGTACTGAAGCACCAGTTGGCAATCTCTTTGGATACTTTACACCAGTTCTCCCCATTGTGTGGTTCAGCCATCTTACATTGAGTCTTGACATCCTTTTGTTGCTGCTTGTTGCCATGTAACTTCAACTCACTCGAACTATAGAAGTTTCACTTCTTTCGCGTATCCACACCAGATAAACGCAACTTTTTTTAATAATTGGATTAAAACATTATGTTTTATATGAGTTTTCTGAAGGATATAAAAACTGAAAAGTTCACTGACTTTCACAATTACGTGGGAACAGGCAGGTTCTTCGCGACCAACAGCAGTATCTGCTCAGTACTGAAGCACCAGTTGGCGATCTCTTTGGATACTTTACACCAGTTCTCCCCGTGGTGTGGTTCAGCCGTCTTACACCGAGTCTTGACGTCTTCTTGTTGCTGCTCGTTGCCGTGTAACAGTTCGAACTTGTAGAAGTATGCCCACGCGTCGCCGAGGTCCGGGTCGATTTTTACCTGATTTAATTTTAAGATAATATGTCAATATCACATACAGAAAGACATTCAGGTGACTTTTATGATCTCAGCCTGTCTTAAAAATGAAATCGATTATTTAAAAAAGATCGATTATTGGCTAGGCAGTGGCTACTGATATTCATTTATTGGTTAACTGTCTTACCGTTCTATTGAACCACTCCCGGCATTTGTTCAGTTTCCTCTCCGTCCAGAACAACTGCGACACGGCGAGCAGGACGTGGGCGTCATGTTCACATTTCTTAAGTGCATCCACCTGCATACAAATCCATACTATTAATATTATAAATGCGAAAGTGTGTCTGTCTGCTATCTTTTTACGGCCCAACCTTTTAACCGATTCTGACGAAATTCGGTTCAGAGTTAGCTTATTTCCCGGGGACGAACAGAGGCTACTTTTAATACCGGAAAATCAAAGAGTTCCCACGGGATTCCTAAAGACCTATCCACTTCACGATTTATATGAAATTTGGTACTGAGGTAGCTTGCGTCCTTGTAATTGACATAGGGAACTTTTTTTCTCGGAATATCAAACCACGGGGTCTTCAAAAACATAAATCCACGCGGACGAAGTCGCGGGCATCCTCTAGTAACACAATAGGTGTTCGATACTTACGCTTTTAGTTTTCCGTTGCGGGCGCGCCTCCATAAAGATGGCTTCTGCCCACAGGCGGCCGGCCGTCGGACACTCCTGTAACGCCTTTGCCAACAAACCGCCCGCGACTTCTGCGCAACCAGCACGTCTTTCTAGCCGTACGCTTTCTAACCTGCGTGCAGAAAAAAACAATAACTGTTTTACTGCTTTTTGGGATTCCGTACCTCAAAAGGAAAAAAGGAACTCTTATATCACTTTATAGTTCGTGGTCTGTATGTCTGTCTGTCAAAACTCGTCAAGGGATTCAAAACCTAGAGGGTACTTCCCGTTCACGAATCATAAAATTTGGCAGGTAGCATAAGTAAAGGGAAAATCCGAACACTGAGAATTTGTGGTTACATCACAAAAAAGGGTTATTCTTGGGGTATGAGGCGGAAAGACGCCCTGCACATCCGCACGGCACCCGCGCTATCCCACACCGGGTTCGCGCGACGGCTGTGCGGGCGTGCGGGGCGTCCCGATTGCCATCTCGACCTATCACGTACTCATTTGTATGCGAGCCCAACCCGCATTAGACCGGGTTTTTAAATACAAAAGCATGCGAACAAGCAAATAGGTGACGCGTTTGATAGAACATCGAAACACTCTAATAATAATAATAATAATTAATTAAGTACCTATTGTTTTTACTTACCACAGCTCAGGATTTTTAGGATTTCTAAGCCTTGCCTTTTCCAGTACTGATCTCGCTTTGGTTACGTGTTTCAATTTTTCTTCTAATCTTGATAACAAAATCCACATTGGTACGCAAGTCGCACATTTTTTAAGCTAAAATAAACAGTTCAAATTATTTTCCTAGCAAATACGTGTGGTAGTAAAAATGAAAAATAAAATGGGTATGACACTGCATATGAAATGGTAAAGTATCATTGAACAACTCAGTAACTAATCTTTTGTGATATTGAAATTATGTATATTGGCAACAATCTCATCTTAGAATTCAACAATAGATTTTAGACTTTTTACAAAAAAAAAATCTCTAGCCAGTCAGTTTTCGTTTTTTTTTTAAATTTTAAATTGAGTCGATATCTTCAGATTTGTCCGAAATAAATCCTTTCAATTCAAAATAACCGAAATTAACCGAAAATGATACTTACACCCTGGGAATAAGTGTTATGTGCGTCATCGTCTCTCCCCATCTGCTCTTCGATTTCTCCCTTCATCATGTAGAGTTTGGCGTAGTCGCTGAATACTTTAATAGCCTCCTCTAATAGCTTGAGTGCCACGTCACAGTTGTTTAGCGCCCATTCTAGCTTAGCTGACTTTATCATTACCTAAGTGACGACAATTCATTCATTTAATTAAGGATATTTCATCTTGAAATCCCTATAATGACAAAAGTCGGTCGAACTGATGTAGTTAAATAAAGAATCGTACATGAATACACGTAGACAGGCGCATTTTAGTATCATAAACCATAAACTTCTATAATCAGACTTAAAATTTAAAAAAATTACATTTTCTTGCCCCACCGGTAAATTTAAAAGCGTCTGCAAAGTTAAGAGGAGTATTACATTCTATTGAATGTATTTTTGGTATTTACCCATTTGACAATACAATCTGGAAAAGAGATTTGTGACGCCTAAGAAATGTTTTAGTATTCGCCCGTAGGTAATTTACTTAAGGCATCTGCAACTTAGCAGTAACTTGTGCTTCAAATAATCTAAACACAGAACAGTTTATCGAAGATGTCTATTAAACTACCCAAAGCCTAAATTAATGCTACATTTAAACAATTGATTATATCAATATATTATCATGATTTATTCTAGGATAACTAATGAGTATTTCTTACCCGTGGTGTAGGAGCAGAGGCCCGGGCTTTCGCCAACAAACGTCTTGCTCTGTCATATTCTTTGTTCTCGCTCTCAAGCTTAACAGCGGCCAACCAGATCTCTTCCGAGTTAGGGTTCGCTTGAAAAGCTAGGGATAGGATCCCTCGTGCGGCTGGTACGTCACCTGAATACAATAGTCTAGTCAAGTGAAGCATATTTTCAGCTATTTTGGAACACATTTCCGGATTTCAAAATATACATATAGCACACGTAAAGGAATAAATCCGAAAACAGAGAATTTGTGGTCGCATCACAAAAAAATGTGTTCATGAAAAAATTAATTTACTAAATCACATATAGATGGCACTGTTGTCATAAACGCTTGCTGTGTTGCATATAAAAATATCTTGTACGATGGTACGGAGCCCTTCGTATGCGAGTTCGACTCGCACTTGACCAGTTTTTGTAGAGAATATAGACTTCCACACGCTGCACTGCGATCGTGATGTCCGTCCGTCCACCTAGGGGGGGGGGGGGGGGGGGGGGGGGATTTGGGGGGGGGGATTTGGGGGGGGGTATGGGGTCCACCTAATGGGAGTATAATCTATCTCCAGTCCGAGTTTCAGCCAAATGCGTTCAGTAGTTTTTGAGTGAAAGAGTAACAAACATACACGCAAACTTTCGCCTTTATAATATTAGTGTGATTAGTGTGAAGTGTGATCCTTACCTGCCAGCCACTTGGACTTGGCGCCCATGAGCCACAGCACCTCGCTCTTTGGGCAATGCGCCACTGCCCTCTGCAGCAGCGCCTCGAGACTGGCTCTGGTGCCGTGCTGTTTCTCCAAGTACGCCGCTCGGAGCCAGATGGACTTCTTGGAGGGAAATACGGACAGCGCGTAGCCGTACACTGCGCGCGCGCACTCGTATGCGCCTTCATTTGCGCACTGGAACAAAAGGATAAAGTTTGCACAAGGAATAAGTAAAATAAAAATAATAAAGATCTCTGATGAATTGAGAACCTCCTCCTTTTTTGAAGTTGGCTAAAGAAAATCTACAGTTTATCCAGTTTAGTAAGTACATAGTAATTTTATTCAGTGAACTATTAAAAATATTTTTTCTGTTGGACCTATTGTAACGTCAGAAGTACGATTTCAGGTCATATGAGAATAATTAACAAACACAGGACATTTTTTTTAAAGTATGCAACATCTATACAACTTACTGCTTCAGCATCTTCCATCCAAGTGTGTTTCTGGTCCTCCGGCTCAATGCCCGTACCTATTACAGCGCGAATTATGGCCTAAAACAATAAAATATATATCATTTAAGCTTTTTATAAGTGAAGATCAGTGGCTTTAATGTTGAATTTACATTTTTTACTAAATATTTTTTTTACTCAGATAAAAGTTAGCCCTTGACTGCAATCTCACCTGGTGGTAAGTGATGATAGAGTCTAAGATGGAATCGGGCTAACCAGGAAGGGGTATGGCAGCTTTTGGGGTATTGCAAACCCAACCCCTTTGGTTTCTACACGGCATTGTAGCGGAACGCTTAATCACTTGGCGGCACGGCTTTGCCGGTAGGGTGGTAACTAGCCACGGCCGAAGCCTCCCACCAGACGAGACCAGAAACTTAGAAATTATAAAATTCCAAACCGGGAATCGAACCCGGAATCTCCCACTAATAAGAACACAGCGCTTACCACCACGCCACGGAGGTTGTAAATACTGGAAGTTTCAAATACCTGGCAAGTATGCACCGCCCCAGATTTCTCCGCCTCCATGGCCTCTTTGAACCAATGCTCGCGATTGATTTCAACACCGTTAGCGCTTAGAGACGTGATCGCGCGATCTATGATCTTTTCTACCATGTGCGTGTTTCCTGCAGAAAATATAATAAAGGTTTGTTCTATTGAGAATATCTAAGAAATTCCAATGTTAAGCTAAGAAGGAAAGTAGTACAATGATTAACATAACAAAATAGAATTCTTAGATAGATTAGCAGCGGAATAGGTCAAAGATGTATTTGAACTAAAATTTTAATATAATATTATTCTTAGCTGTAGAAAATATGTATGTAGATGGTTGTTTTAAGCACAGCATCAAATATATCGAGATTTGCAGAGTAAAAAATGGTTTAAGCAGCATAAAACAAACTCAACATACCATGCGCTTCTTCAAGTTTAGCAGCAGTTACCCAAATCTGCCTATCAGTCGGTATATTTTCACGGGCCTTGTTGAGCACTTTCCTTGCATTTTCGTATGTCTCCAGTCGGGCTAAGGCCAGCCAGAGTTCTACGCTAGTGGGACAACATTCGACCGCTCGGGAGAGCAATATGCGCGCGTCCTCAGGATTTTCCAGTTCGACCGCTGCTTTCCAGAGACGTACGGAGTTGGGTATGTGTTCCAATGCCTTGCGGTAAACTCGACGTTTTGCCTGGTGATAAAAGCGATTGTCACTAAGGCTTGTTTTTGTGAATATCGTGTGGATTTTAGAAAACATACGCCTCATAGCAAGAAAATATGGCATATTATATAATAATATGGTACTAGGATTCAATTCACATTCTTTCATTGTTCCATTAATATCAAGTTCCTCACCTTGGTCTCCTGTTCCAAGTCAGCAGCCTTCACCCACACCCTCACACTGTGCGGCAGGTTCCTGGCCGCGTGCGCTATGACGGCTCGCGCAGTATCGGGCGGCTGCAACCGCGCTGCTTCTAACCACAACTCTTCACTGCTAGGATTCACTTCACAACCTTTCATTATTAGGTTACGGGCTGATTGGATTTTACCTGTAAATATTTTTTATTGTTGTAACAATATGGCATGGTTATTTGGTGGTATGCTTATCCAAAAAAGGCGAAAATAGTAAATTACTTAATTGATGAGAATTAACTTTAGAAATTCTGTCATATTTTTTTTTAATAAGTATTTAATACTTACAACTTTACAAATTACAAGTACCTATCTTCATGATGACTAAGCTTAGTTATAAGGGAAAACTGGGAGAGATGCTCATATTTCAACAAAATCCGTTGTTGAAATATGAGCATCTCATCATGCATATATGAGCATTATATGGTTGTTGGGCCGTGGAAAGCTAACAGATAAACGGATAGACACACTTTTGCATGGATACTTTCGAATATAAGTATGAATTAGCAACTAAACGCAGTATCACTTTGAGGATTAACTAAGTACAAATCAAGCAGTACAAATATCACTACTTACCAGTCACTTCTTCCAGCCTGGCGCTAGCAATCCAAGCAGGTGGATGGTTAGGATTGGTTTCCCTCACTGATTTAAGAAGCAGCCTTGCCTTCTTTATATCATTGATGTCACCTCCATATGTGGGGATCATTGACTGCAAGTCGGTCAGATAACCCTTTGGATCTACTACTGTTTGACCTGTCACAGAGTCAGATACTTGGGACAGTTTGACAGTCATAAGGGTATTCCTTGCTTGACCAATTTTTCTTAAATCCAGATCACCTGCAATTTAAGTATTAGATGTACGGATACAGTAGGACATTGTTGTATAAGGTTCAGCATTTTGACTTTTAATCGATTTTGCGGCCGAAAGGTATCAGAAATAAAATGAAGTTTTTCATGATTATCTTGCGCCCTGAACATTATAGAAGCTTCCAAACAAGTTTCTTATTTATTTTGATATCATTAAAAGCGAAAATGATGTGCTAAAGTTTAAAAATATTAACAAAAAACATATCTTTTTTCGAATTTAAGAATGAATCAAGATGAGGATCAAAATAATGCAATATAACACAAATATAGGTAACATGCAAAGGTGGTCTTATTGATATTAGTAATCTCTTCCAGACAATCTTTGGCTAGGGTGGAAATAAAAGACAACATAAAATAGGATATGTGCAAGTACATTGTAAATTCACATATAAATGTAACCCCTAAAATATTTATCATTATTTATTTTGAAGTCATATTAAATAACTAAAATTAAATACTTCAACAAACTATACCTGATGGAGTAAGCATCCCAGGTGTCATAACCCCAGGCATCATAGAAGCTAGGCCAGAGCTAGGGTCAATAGTAGATGTGGACTCTCCGCCTAGATTCCTCGACAGCACACTGTCAGGCAACGGAGTGAATTTCTCTGCTCTAGGGTTACGCTGCTTCCTGTTTCGAGCGTCACCGACTTCGGGTATTGCAGCCCATTCGTCTTCAGATACCATTTTAAGTTCACGCTTTAAATCTGAGAACTGCTGTTGTATTTTTGGCCTAAAATACATAGGTTGATAAATTTGACAAAGAGGCAAATTGTAACACAGAATTCTTAATAGTACGAGTAGCTTCCAGGTAAAGAAGGTGCAGTCCACAAAGACTTTTAAATAAATAGCAGCTCTTGTTATGATGCCATGTGCATTTCAGCTTGCACAGCACTGCAGCCTAAAATTTAACAATCACCTCCCTTTCTATCACGTAAACTCTTTCTCGCACAAATGTTGTCATCTAATTAGAATCGCGTCACCATTTGTTATGTTTCACGGGTCACGTGACAATGTGAGCCCAGTGTGTTTGCATTCTATGAATATCGCTTTTGATGAATGAATAATCTATGAATATCGCAATTACTACTGATTAGCTGACGCTATCTGACTATTGGGTATGATGCACCATTGCAGCAGGAATACCATACTAAGTGAATCACAATACTATGTGGTTGTAATAACCTTCATGCTAAAGAGGCAGACAATTTCAAATCATAATGTACAGTAATTTATGCCTTCATTGAAAATAAAATCTGCCTGCTTCTTCAATATCACAAAATAAGATTGTTTGTGCAAAAAATCTCTGCAAAGTTTGAAGTAAACATAAACATCAATTAATTATACCTCTCCTGACGATATCTCTCCAAGTCTTCTTTGAGGCGTTTTTCTCTATATTCCTTCCTCTTTTCATCCATTCTCTTATCAATTGACTCATAAATAGCATCTGCTTCAGCATCATCTTTGTCATATGGATCCTAATGAAGAAGAAGTTTGTTATTATTTATACTCATTTGAATTCATGATTTAAGTATTTCCTTAGACCTTGTATGTGGCAGTACAAGTACTTATTTATTTATTTTTATTTAAATACTTTATTGCTTATAAACTATGACACAAAGTAAAGTACAGGAAAGATTAGCAAAGGGCGGCCTTATCACTATAGTGATCTCTTCCAGGCAATCCACTGATGAAATATGTGCTGACAAAACAGAATAAGAACCAGGTTTTTTTAACTACAAGTATTATTTATATAAAAAAATTAATAATATACTCAAGTCTTCTAATATATGCTTGTTTTTAAATAAAAAAAAAAGGTTTTTCTCACTTTAGGTTTTATTACTGAATAAGCTTAATTATTATAGGATAACTAGATGATGCGCGTGACTTAGTCCTCATGGATATTGGTTTTTTAAATGAACCCATAAGAATTCTTTGATTTTCCTGAATAAAAAGTAGCCTCTGGCCCTGGGATGCAAGAATAGAATATAAATTACAGAAAAAAAATAGAAAATAACAATAGAAAAGAACACGCTATCTCTGTACCAAATTTTGTCAAAATCGCTTAAACGGATGGGCCGTGAAAACATAGCATACGGACAGACAAATTTGTATTTATAATATTACTATGGATAATTTAAATAAAAACCTTGGAAAATAATGAGCCACTGTAGCCTGAAAATTCATCATAATTGGAGTCATTCAAGTCTTCATCATCATCTTCCTCTTCATTCTTTTTGCGTTTAGCTGCAGGTGGTGCATGACGGTCATCACTATAAAAACAAACATTTTAACATTTACATAATTATTCTAACTAACTAACTAAAATTATATTAACTTTTCAAACTAGGTACTTTTTGAATATTAACAATAGAATTTTACAATCATCACTACACAATATCACTTTAAATTCTATGTATTAGAGCAATTCGTACCAAAGCTTTTAATCATTTAATGACCAATAGCATACTTACCACTTTCATTCAAATTTGAACCTTATCAAAATGCATTTTTAATATCCAACTACAAGTTTTTACCAGCTTTTAGTTCCTTAATGCAAAGTTTTAAGGTTCAATTTTTGTGTCTTCCTTCTTTATATTCTAGTTTCATTACAAAAGTTCGTTACATATCAAGAATTTTTGTATAGTAAGGACAACACCTAACTACTCTATCATTATTTATCTAAATACATATACAAAAAGGAAAAATTGACTGATTGGTTGACTGACTGACCTATCAACCCACAACTCAAAGTACTGGATGGATCGGGCTGAAATTTGGCAGGCAGATAGCTATTATAATGTAGACATATGAATGAAGTATGATGTGGCTAAGAAAGGATTCTTGAAAATTCTACCCCTAAGTAAAATAAGGGTTTGAAATTTGTTTAGTCCACATGGACAAAGTCGCAGGCATAAGATAGTGGTTTATACTTACGATACATCATTTGCATCTCTGGCTGGACCAATATCAGATCGGGTAGTGAATCCAGTGGCTCTGAAATTGTAAAAAGCAATTGATTATTATTACTATAATACAAGAGTAGTACAAGATGTAGATAAATATGATTTAGTATTTGTTATTAGGATTAATTAGCCTGTTTATAGCTATAAACAGAAGATCATCTACCAAAGCAAGATAAGGCTAAGGAATCAGGTTAGAGAGCAACAATTTTAATCCAACTTGGGACAGTGTAAGTTTCTCTTTGGTCTGCCTCATTACTTTCAAACTGGGATAGAAACTAATCGTACCAATAGTTGTTGCATAATGCACGCCACATATAAACAAGATGAGCTATTAGATTAGAATTTTATATTAATAATAAAGATGAATGAACATACCCTCTTCCAACACCAGCAACATAACCTAGTGGTGCTGGAATTCCAAGGAAGTGCTTCTTGTTTTTATTGACAAATGCTTGCGGTGGCACCGACATGACTATATTTCGTGCTATGTATTTTTGTAATACTATGCTATCTTATAAATTGTTTATTTTCCAACCAAAATAAAAGCTCTGCTCATTGTTTGACAATTAAATGACAATCAAATGAAAATTGACAATAGTTTTTTTTTTTTTCTTTAAATCTGGCTTTACTCTGATTAGCCAATGTCAAGTTTGTGATATTTTCAAGTTATTGAATTTATACAAGTATGGACTCCGTCTGCGCCGGCGCCCGCCGACATACGCGCGGCGCCCCTTTAGAGCGCTTCCCAGTCAGTTCCACCACCAAAAAACACCAACTAACACAAACACCAGCCACTCTTAACAAAAAAAAACACTCCAAACAAGCACAGCACGCGCGCCAGCAAACGCCATCACAGACGAAGTCCCCCCCCCATAGCTTTCATCCTTGGATGAAGTTTATATACTATCTCTATCTCTATGCTTTCATCTTATCATATAGAATTCTGCACTTTTTATTATTGGTTCTTTGCGTCTGGGTTCTGATTTTTAGAGCCTAGTCGAATAGTCCAAAATAGTGCAGTGCTCAGACAAGCTGTCAAGCGCTTACAAACAAGAGCCACGGAGAAACCAATATTGTTATCTTTTTGTTGAAGTAAAATAAAATAAATGTGACAGTATAATAAGTCGACATTTTCATCACAGTCTTTGATCTGTGATGAAAATGGTTGCCTAGCAACGGACAGTTGTCTGTTGTGATTTGATTGGAAAATGGAAACAAAAGGGAATTGATAAATTAATATTTAAAAAGATTTATTTTAAAGGTTACGGTCGATTGGCCTCAAAAAGTTAGTGGATACAAAATTGTATTTCACCTACATAACCCAGTTTGATAATGGCTCAGTCGGTGGCGAGTAATCTTGAAATTGTTTCGAATGATAACAGCACGAAAGAGTTTTTGTTACATGAGAAGACGTGTGAGGCATTTAAAGATAATGACGAAGAAATAAAAATGATATTTAACGAAATCAAGAAACTCTCTGATGCTAAGAACTTAGGACACGAAATTGATGAAGATAATGATGATGTAGAGTTGATTTTGAAAAGGGCGGAAAATATCGCTTTAGAAACTGAAAATTTATTGAAAAGTAGCCCTGTAGCAGCTGCCGTCAATGGCCTTCGCTCTTATATGGATAAAGGAAATGTACCACAAATAAAAGTAACTAAGCCGACTGAAAATGTTCATAGTGAACACAAAACTCCCAGTAAGGTAAGGTAATATTTTTTACTATGGTTATTCTAAAAAAATATTGCTTGTGGAAGAGTTACACCTACATCACCTATATGTATAGTTTAAGTATTGTTGCCAAAGGTCGTGAAGTCTACCAATTCACACTTGGTCAGCATTTGGCATTATGATCGAACTCTTCACATTCTGAGAGGAGACATGTACTCAGTAGTGAGCCGGCGATAAGTTGATGATGATCATTATTATTAGCATAATAGGACTTTAATTATTATCCTAATATTTACCTGCATACCAATGCATGCTGTGATTTACTTACTGTGCAAATCAGAAAATGAATGGGTAAGTAACTTCTTTTTACTTACTTAAGTATTAAAAAAAACTGCATTGTGTATACAACAAAGTATTTAATTTAATTTTTAATAATTTAAATATAAGTAAAACACTTTTAACATTTGCATCAATCTTGATATCACAAAATAGGCATAAATAAATAGCTTATAAAAAGATTTACATCTAAAAAGGCGTAAGACACATCAGCAAAGTCAAGGTGCAGTCTTTCTTAAATCATAATTTAGCTTTATTTACTTAGGCTTAGCAGGGGCGACACACTGCATAACCTGGCATAAACATATCCTTCATGCTTTGTTTTCAGCATACTGATTTCAACAGTATGTAGAAGTACATAAAGCTGAATTTAGGTAGTTATCAAAAAACTCGACTCCACTTTGTTTATTTGCGCTGGCCTTTAGAGGTCATTTACGTGTTTAGCAAGTACTCTTAAACCAGAAAATGACTCTCTGGCAACTGGTTCAATATAAGAAGTGGGTAATACAAATCCATAACGTCCAGTGTCACTCAGTTCAATTGTATATGTATATTTGATTCCTTGTGCTTTGGCCCAGTCATCCGAACCACCTGCAGCAGGGTATAAAAGTCCACTAGATGAACCAACTGAGTATTTCGATCCTCCTGTGTTTGCAATAGCCTGAAATAAGTAATAATGTTTAGTACTTAATCGTTGTAAAACCGCAGCTCAGTATGGTGGCACCCTATTTGCACCCTCACAATCTCTATAAATGTTGACAGTTACATGTGAAGGACCACATGCTATAAGTTATTTTTAAGTATTTTTACCTGACTATGAAAGGGTAGGTCCCTTTCATAGTCAGGTAAAAAATACTAATACATGGGAATGAAAACCAAATATTTGATTTTATTAGTCTTTAAAAAAACTCAAGACAATGATTATAATCCTCTTGAAATTGGCTGTGTCCTTCAGCGATTTGTATTCATCGTTTTATAACAGTACCTTGGTTGCCATGTATAGCACACTAGTTGTTGTCCGTTATCACTATGTTAATGAAAGGGCATACCTACATAATATTTTTTCTGATAGTCTACCAATCACCATGTAGGATTATTAATCATATGCACTTACTTCTGCTATTCTTTTGCCAACTACATCCAAGTCCTTATGATCTGGAGTTACTGCATTGTCATAACCCCATGGATAAAGTAGGTACTGTCCATAGCTGTGATATGTTATATAGGCTGAGAAGGGAGTTGCACTATTCTTGATGAATTCCTGTGAATGTCAAAATGTACATAAGTTGTGATTTTTTTTCTAAATACATTTCAACTGTATAGTTTAGTCCTCAATAATTCCGCAAATATCAATATAATATTGTGCATGAATAAAATTAAAATAACGAATACGATAGGTACCTACTTAATTCAATAATGAGAATACAATTATTAGTTAATTAAAAATAACATGTGAAATACATGTTCAAAGTCAAAGTCAAAGTCAAAATCATTTATTCAAAGAAGGTACAATAATTGTAATCCTTTTCATGGTCGAAATTGTAAAACTACGATAATATAGTGGTGGTAATGAATTCCGTAACTTAAAAAACGTTGATGTCTTCATGTAACAGTTGATGTTTATCAAAGATATAAGTATAAGTAATAAGTATCTTAATTTTAGTTAATTTTGTGATTCGTTTGACTTACGGACATTGCGCGGGATTCGGGTTCTGAGAAAGCTCTGGCACCTCGATAAATTTCGCTGCAGGGATTGTTAGATGCTCCTTTACCACCCCATCGGTAACTGCAAACATATAATAATAATTATTCAGGTACCAAGAAATGAAAAGGCTTTGTAAAAAGGAAAATGTCCGTCCGTCCGTCCGTCGTGTCAAGAAAACCTATAGGGTACTTCCCGTTGACCTAGAATCATGAAATTTGGCAGGTAGGTAGGTCTTATAGTAGAAGTAAAGGAATAAATCCGAAAACCGTGAATTTGTGGTTACGTCATTAAAAAAATGGTTTAAATTTTCAAAGTAAGATAACTATACCAAGTGGGGTATCATATTAAAGGGCTTCACCTGTACCTACATTCTAAAAGAGATTTTAATTTCTTTTTATGCATAATCATTTTTGATTTATCGAGCAAAATGTTGCAAAAAATACGGTTTTTTTTAGAATTTTTGTCTGTCTGTCTGTGTCCACATCACGCGACTAAACTACTGAACGGATTTAAATGGGTACAGCACTTAATATGTTACCCAAAGTTACTCTTACCCAAAGTTCCTGTTGAGATCCGCACCAATGCAAGATCTGCCTGCAATGTAGGTTGGTTTCCTGTTCTTACGCCATAAGCGATCCACTACATGTGTGTATTCATACCCGTCAGGATTGGCTACTGGCAGGAAGTACCTGATAATAGACTAAATAATTTAGAATGCAAAGGATTCTAAAATCTGGCAAACCATGTATGTAAATAGGAGCTGACCAAACGATGACAAACGATAACGATTTATCAAGTCCTACATAATCATGAGTATACTACAGGTTAATTACTTTGAAGTGGAAATTATTCAAAACCTAATAACAATAAAATATTGTTCACGTTAAGTAACAAGAATATAGAGGCAACTAACTACAAGTAACTAACTACAGCATGGTTTGAATAGTTAATAATATTATTTTATTATAAGTCAGATTGCACGAGCACGATAGTAAATACTTGATGCCTACGCCTAGAGGTTCCTCTAGAACTTACGTAAAAACTACCTAAAATTTTTTTTTTATATATCAGCTTATTGTTTAATGTTTTTGTGGCCAATAATAATTGACTGATATTAATTACTATTTACTGTTAAGGCAGATACGGGTCAGGTGAAATGAATTAAACTAATGTTAAAAAGTAAAAAGTAGTTAGACAAATAGACAGATATGTACCTACTGACGTAAAAAGTGGGACTTCATCTCAGTAGGTACAATTTAAATCGGTCAACTACATTTATATCTTCGAGATCAATTTCGACATTATAATGTGGGCTATTAGTTATCACTAACCAGTCAATGTTCTTAATGTCATCAGACTCTTCATCGAAGTTCTCAGCGATTTGGTTGATGAAGTAAGTCACCGTTGCTGGACTGATCCATTCACGCGCGTGTATTCCTCCATCAATAAGTATTGCTTTGTTATCTGGTGCGCCATTGGAAATACGTAGCACCTGAAACGATGATAATTTACAAATCACGTTGACCATAGTAATGACCATAATGGCTAACTACGGATAATGGCTGACAATTTACCAAGTGATTTGAATTACTACGTTTACGATTAGGTTTACGAACCTTGAGATCCCGTCCTTCGAATGATTTTCCAATACTATTGACGCTGACGATTTTCGGATATGTTTTCGCTAGATAATCCATAAATCCATGAATGTCTTCTAATCTGTGGTACTGTTTCCACGTCATACGATGACCTGCACAAAAAAAAAAACAATGAATAACTTCATATATTATTATAGTATAGGTATATACTTTATTTTCTGCTCCGACATTGACTTGACCAGTGAATGCTTTTAAAAGTAAAAACAAAGTGAACACATACTTGATTATCCTTTTTATCAGTTCGTATTATTATATATATATTAAGTTTTATATTAGGTAATTAACACAATTCTAATAAAAAAAATAAAATAAAAAAAATCAAGTTGGACAAATCCAATCATGTGCGTGCAGAGTGAATGGGTGTGATTAAACTTTCTTATGTGAAACCTGAAATAAACCTAGAAGTACGTTTAAATATTAAAACTATATCCCGACTGTTAGTCACGATTGAACGTAATTTTTGAATCAAAACAAACATGCTGCAATCCTATTACCAACAAACATCGATTAATCAACACAACCAAGGGTTTAGACACAAAGGCGAATCTTTGAAGCCTATTCAGCAACAAACCCCAATTTGCATTTGGCCAATACTCCATGGGTAGTTTGAGGGATTTGTAGCCCATGTAGGCCAAACCTAATCGGCGACGGAAGGCCCTGTAACGCCAAAAATTGTAAGCTCTTGCTGTAACAAAATTACATCGACCCTTGGAACATTGATTTCGGGTTCATTTCACAAGCGGGATTCATTATGTTCAAACGGATATAACAAACCTCGTCTGTCCTGTAGTTCTACTTCATTCTCGTCTAACGGTGGATTCTCTTCATTAATCCTTCTTTGTAAGTCATCAATAATAACCTCGTAGGAAATATTTTCTCGTGCAAAAATTCTTGTAACGTTCGCCACAGCATTTGGCTTGACCAGTACGTCGATATACGTCTGATTTCCAGCCCACGTTGATATAACTGTAAAATTTAATAAAAAGTTAACATTTTCGTAGATTTATAAGCAGTAATTGTACTGAGTTTGTGTGAAAATGTTTTGAGAATTGGGCATTTATCAAAAATTTGTTTTCATGAGCTTATGAGTACTTACGATTTCTGCGTCGCAGTCTTCCTAAAATCACACGTACGCCGTTTCTTTCTGTAGAAACTTTCCATAACTGTGCCCCAGAGTAGTCTACTTTAGAATTGCTTTTTTCAGCGGTTCGGGCAAGGATAGTAATTTCTTCTTCCTCGTCGTCTTTAACTTCAGAAGGAGCTTCTTCTACAAATTCGCTTGTGGACGTATAAGCTTCGGTTGGAATAATCGCAGCCTCTGTCTGGTTTTCTGGTTGCTGTACTGATCCGCGTGGAGGCCAATCTGAAAGTCAAAAAAAAAATTGGGTCGCTGTACAACGAAGTTAATTCTTTATATACTAACTTGACAAAATGCAATACATAAATTATGTTGATGTGAGATAAAAATATCCTAATTTATTTACAAAACAGTTAAGATAAATCTGACGCTGGCATAACATATCTGCATAATATACAGTTCAAAGACAGTTCATCGATAAAGATATACTGATTCTTGGCCACAAAAAAATACTAAGTTTGGTGGTAAATTATAATTTAACCCAATTTGTAGGACATACTAGGTGTACCTAACCTTCGCGTAAACGTGAGTAATTACGCGTTTGCAATTATTTTATTGTGGTTTTCCATTATAGTTGTAGAGGGGAATCGGACCATGGATATCCTTTTATGTTTAATGCAGATGAGGATGCGAAAAATAATATGGAAGCGATAGTATCTAATCGCTTTTGTGTTTAGCTAAATTATCTTAGATGAGTAATGTTTTTAAATAGTAAAGGTATGTATGTACTTATACCTACTCGTATAAATTTAAAAACCTGTTTATTTGGGAAATACTAAGAATTCCTATATCCAGATTCTCTAGTCGATTTATGAAAGTTTATGTAAATAAACAAGAACGCAATAGTCATAATAAATGGACCTAAATGGAATTTGTACCTAAACGTGAATTAAAATTCGAACACAATTGAAAGTTTTTGTGACAAATTATTATGTTAATTTATTTCTCCAAACGTAGCCTTATTTCTTGGTTGATTTATTGCTTTAGTCATACTGGGTGAGGAGTATTGTTAACGAGCGGCTATCAAAGTGAAGTGTGAACACTTAACGCATTGATAATAGACTGGTACCTAACACGTACCTAACTTAAAATGCGGTGCAAGTTTGTCGCGTGAGTTGCGTGACACGTTAAATGGCTTTCTCTGGCCGAGACTTAGTTTCATTTGCTGGTAGAGCTTGCCCTAATCTTATTAATATAACGAACGGTCTCGTTAACGGTTTACAGTTAGGTGATTTGTATCAAAACGTTGATGTTTCGATGTCACTGGCAGGCGTCAAATGTTACCTACATTTGAAGCTAGGTAGCCTATGAAACGCCTGTTTTTCTTTGATTTCACGTCACCCAACATATCGTCGATTCAGAATCAAACCGAGAGTTCCCGTACTATATCGAAACTAAAATACAGGAAAATCAGTGATAAGGAAAATACGTAAAGAATATAATGATATTCGAACACGTACAGAATCTATTAATTAAGAGAAGGAACCGTAACGTGCCCTCCACTGTTTTTCATACAAACGTAGTTTGGTTCTCGTTCTAATATTAATCAATCAAACTCAAGGAAATTTTGTAGTCTAGAAACAAATATCTGTTGTGGTTATCAGATTTCCGCAAAAATGGGTAGTTTCAAAGTGACACCGGAGCAAGAACCAATATTTGTATGGAAATCTTTGAGTCCGTATATAGCTTATGAGAGCCAAACTGCGTTTAGCTATATGGACAGCGCCGGAGAGCGCGCTAGTATTTGAAAAGAATAATAGCATAAACGTGACTTAGACTTATCTGGATCAAGAATTTAAGCTCTTACTTGACGATGTAGGTATAACGGATGCCATTAAAATTTAATGTCTCAAAAAAAAGTTCTGCAAAAGTAATTTGGCCCACATATTGTTTGGAATTCAGGTATATGTTAATAGATATTTTTATGTCTATTTCCATAATATATAGGTAGGTACAAATTATTAATAGAAATAATAGTTTAGAAAAAATTCCAGTTACCTATAGGCAGCTGATATTATCAAATGCCGCTATGTCTGACGGTGCGCATGAAAGTATAGTTTGTTTTGTAAAGAAAGCTGTTTGATTTAATGTTGGTACTTACGTAAGTTAGTTTTTTAGGAAAATAAAAATACTGTACAGGATTTTAAACCTAGACAGCATGAGAATTTGGTTTTAAGACATTAACGATGAATCTTTAGCTGATTTAAAAAACTTTGGGATAATTAAATCTATTGAGACAATTTAGTACGAGTACTTTATATACCAACGGCTGTTATCGTGTTAAGCTCGTAAGACACATCAAAAACACACCGTCAAATTGAGAACCTCCTCCCTTTTTTGAAGTCGGTTAAAAAGTTCAAAGACTTTAAACGGTATGGTATGGATGGACTCTTTAATGCATCAGAAGTTAGAAGTGATAAAAGTAAAACCTTAATGACGCTTTCCATTAGTACCTAACCTATAGGTATGTGGGCAATTATGGTGAAGGATCTGTCAAGAGGACCTAGTGATGGAAGATACAAATCATATTGGTACCTATATTATGACAAGAGAACTTACGTGCCCTAGGTTTTTTTTGAGTTCGAACATGATAACCGTCGACCCTGATCAAGAATTTCAAATCTAACCCAAACAAAAAATGCGGTTACAAGCGTCTTGTAGTCTACGTCTATTTAGTACAAATGGTAGTACCTATATACTTAGGTAGGTAATTCTTTGATGATCTTGATTTAGTCGATGATTTTCCGTTGGATACTTTTATTTTGATCACGTATAATGAAGGTGACGATGTATCCGGAATTGTGTCTATTTTTACCATCTTATTTCCGGTATCGATTTAATATTTTTTACAATAGATTGAGGTTTAGGTATTTACAATAGTCAGAGCATATACCTAACCCTTTTCCAAAAGTTCGAGGATTCATATCTGGAACATGCTTTCATGCCTGTAATTATTGCTTTTTTAACTATAGAAATCTAAAAAAATTAGTAGTGGAGATTATCATAATGGATAATCTCTACCTACTGTTTATTTTTCTAACGAAAATTTTTCTGATACTAGGTACCTAATGCATCAGAAAATTTTTGATGCTTTTGGAAGAATTTTTTCAGCTTATATATTAGCTTTACTTAGTGATTTTAAAACATAAAAAAAATATTTTTTTTTCATACCACGTTTTTAAAACGAACTAAAAAGTATAAAATAATTATAGTTAGCAATGAGAATATTTGTAAGATTCAAAGAAAAAACTCTGCAGACTGCAAGTGATCTGAACTCTTGTGAGAGTTTTCTCAAGCTACTTACTCTACTCACTTGTTTATTGTCCGGTGGTACGTACGAGAAACATTTTTTATTTCATTTTTTATTTTCACGGCGGCCATTTGTAATTATTAGTATTTGTTGTCATAACGGCAATAGAAATAGATACGCTATCCGTGAAAATTTCAACTCTACCTATTACCTACAGTTTACGAGATACAGCCTGCTGACAGACGGACGGACAGCTTAGTCTTTAGAGTCTTAGTAATAGAGTCCCTTTGGCACCCTTCGGGTACGGAACCCTAAAAAGGTAGAAATGGCTCTTTCGTATAAGATTCAAGTAAAGCGATAAAGTCACAATACCTATCTCTTGCGTCGTATTCCTCATTGCTGAGGGTCGTGACCTCTTTCCATTAATCACATAATGGTAGGAGTTTTCTTAGGGTAATATGCAGTGAATTATGACTACCCATCGCATGGTGACGCCGGGTGGGATGGGGATAATAATACCCATAGGTGCGTATTAGAATTTAGAAATAATCAAAGTGGCAATGCACTTAAGGTACATCAACCCTAGATAGCCAGAACTGGATTAGCTCGTATGCACTAGAAAAACTACTAGAAGAAAACCACCAATACTTGAAGTCAATCTTACAGACAGGTTCAATGAAATAAATAATGAATAGCAACACACCTTTTCCCGGTTCAAGTTCATTGATGAGAGGCGAGGAAAGTGTCGCTGCGGTGAGCACGGCCACTGAAAGCACGACTGTCCGCGTCCACGACCCCATGGTTACTGATGGTGGCTCTCACTTACACATAAACCGCATCTATGCACTTGCGCTTGGCCCGTACTTAACTTTATAGGCCGCACGCACATACGGAAAAAGCGCGCAGAAAATCTCATGCTTTAATATAACTACTTACCCGTACACTTTTCATTGGCATATCAGCGGGAGGTGAAAACAAGACACTGAGTGAAACATCTTGAAATCACCAAAATTGTGTTGGCAAAAGTCTCAATTCTCTCAAAATCATCGTTCAAGACGGATTAGCCTCTGCGTAGGTAGATAAGGTTTAGGTTTAAAGAGTTTATTTCTCAGAAGAACAATGTTCACTCATAGGAGAATAATTCTAAATATAAATATAGATAAAACATAATTTTTAAAGGTACGGTGACTTAAAGATAAGGGGTGTGAGATCTGAAAAATATTATAATTATAATTATCTTATATATTATAATTATCTTTTTCTTAAATATTATAATTATCTTTTCATTTTGTACCTCTGGTAGCATCGGTTACTCTAAGCAGTCAGGGTTTACTGCTTCAAGCTGCGACTGCATAGTGAACTACAGTCTTCTATTTCCATACATACCTAGATGGAACCGCTCGAGCAGTTACGACTGTTCGGAGTGGTCAGCAGCAGTTATCAATGGCAGCTTCAAGTTGTTGATCAATGACTGCTCAAGCGGTGCGTGTATTGTGGTCACTGACTATTACTGCTCGAGCTGCTCGTGTAAGGTCGACCTTAGCGACTATATTAGGTCTGGAAAAGCTATCATTTCGTCTTTATTTTACGAGGAGGAACTATAAGAGGAATTCGTCAATGTGTGCCTGGCCTAACAATTTAGGAACAAAAAAAGTTAGTTCGCGTTTACTATGTAGCTACATACCTACTCACAGGGCTGATTAATATAATTAATTATACAATATCATTTATGTAGTGGGTACATTTTTACATAGGTACCTATAGTACACCTAAGACATTCGGAGGTTTCCAATATTTTTATACGAGTAAATTCTATATGAGTCATTAGGTCATAGCCTAGCTTTTTCAATGTATATCAAGATTTTATAATTGGAAATAAGCTTATTAGCCCAGCTCTGTTTCAAAGTTGGCAGGTATTTGCGGCAACAAAATCTTATACACTAGGTATTAATCTGTAGAGGCATTGATTTGCTTAGGCAGTTATATTTATTTTGGAACCAGAATGACAACCTTCTCGTAAGCAGAGGCGCCATGCCCGGTCATTGCCTCTAAGTTGCAGTTATCTTATAATAACGCCAAATCGTGTTTACTGTAAACTCACTTTTTTGCTCGTTTCCTATTCGACTTTATAGCTACTTATATGATAAGTGTTTCCCTGATAGCATACATACAGTCGACCTCTTTGTATCTATAAACTTATTAATACGCCATCAGACTTCTTTCAATCAAAGTCAATCAAATCAAGATCAAGAGATTCAAAGTCTCTTCAATCATTAAAGTGTTACCTCCTTAATGATTTAGTATTTTGTTTATATAAATACTTGGTATTTTTGTAGACGAACCAAAATGGAAATACAAAACAAAATGCTAAGGAAAGCAACGAAGTTCGAAGAAAACCAAAGCTAAGGCCTTTCTCTGCTGGCGTCATCGATTCCAAGAAAAAAGAGGCCGCGAAAGTAGCTAGATTCGTAACGAATTCACCGAAAAAAATCACAACATGCAAACATGAATCCATATTAGAAGAGTTGAAGGACACTAACGAAAGAGTAAAAAGCTTAGAATTATTGAACGTGCAATTAACAGATGACAACAAAACACTTCGCAAAAAATTGGATCAGATCAATGAAGAGAAGTATGTTGCGGAATTAAAAATAACGGAGTGCGAAAAATTCGTCAATCGACTATCAAAAGAATATGAAAACAGGAATTCAGAATTCAAAAGCGTTAAGCAAAATGAAACTAGTCTGATGGCAGAGTTAAGTAAGGAAAGGAATGAGAGGAAGAATTTAGTTATACAACGAGATAAGGATGCTGTAGTCATACAAGATCTTCAACGGCAGGTCAAAGAAATGGAACTGATCTTAAAAAGAAAACATCCTGATTCTGTGTCGGCGTTAATAGGTAGGTACGGTTTTCACTACCCACGACTTAAGTTGTAAATTAACGACAAAATACTTAGTGTGTGGGTGTTAATTTATAAGCATAAATATTTATAGCGTATTCATTCAAACAGCAATCATTTGGAATTATAATTTTTATCAACATTTTACAGCATTTTACTGTAGTACTTGTAGTTAAGTATTACGATTGTAAAACTGGTTAGCCTTAAATTTTACTTAATAATATCGTATTTAATTTCTTCCCAGTTGCCTCAAAGTCGTCAACTGTAGAAGATAACAAAAAGAAATTACTAGAAGAACGCATCGCTCGATTAGAACAGGAACTGAAAGATAAAGAAAACCATTTCCAAAGTATATTAGTAACGCTTCAAGAAAAGTTTGGCGATATGAAACAGAAGTATGAGAATCATATAATCGACGTAGAACGACAGCTTATGGAGGATCGGAAAGTCAATAACAATTTAAAGAGTAAAATAAATAAACTCAACTTGATAGATGCAGCAGTTCAAACGACAACTAAAAATCTTCATAGCACAGGAACTCAAACATTACATAAATCAGATAGGGCATCGTCAGCTGTCAGCCGGTTGACGCAAAACTCTGCACTAATATTCAACAAATTAAAGGAAGACAGTTATTTGGTGGCCACTATTAAAGGATTGCAAGCCGAGCTTACGGTGAAACAACGCACCATATCCAAGATTAATAGAGAGACTGAAGAACTGAGGAAAAACTTGCGTAACCTACAGAAAGAAAAAGAAGGTGAATTAGATCATTTTTAGTTTCAATAAAGCTTGATTTAAATTTATTTCGATTTGCCCTTGTTTATAATATTAATGGCCCAAAAGCATTTGCGCTGCGCTACGCGTCGCTCAAATGTGCTTTGCTCCATACAAACTCATATAAACTTTATTTGCCGCGTCGCATCGCGCAGCGCAGCTGAAGTGCTTTGGGACCTTAATTTTTTTTGTGTGAATAGATAATGATACAGTACACTATGCACATCGAACTTTAGAAAGAGATAGATGGTTTCAACGGTTTATTGTCTCTATCGTTGAGATCACATAGGTATGAGTAACAGAGACGACGCTTTACGAAGCGGAAATCTCTTTCTAAAGTTCGATGTGCAGTATTTACTGCCGGCACCTATAAAATATTTCATATTTAGGTACCTACCTACTTTCTAAACTAGTAAGTACGTAATCAGTAAATAAGATATCCATTATCCATCTATGTTTCAGTTTTACTCAATTTAAATCCTCAAAAGAAAACCATCAGCAAGCAAGTGAAATCAACAGAAAACATCATGTCTCGCTTAAACACAGAAATGGAGGCGGAACTGAGCGAGGCAAGAAAGCAAAAGGAAACGCTCATGGAAGACAGGATAGGCTTGCTGGCTTCGTTAAAACGTACTAATGAGGATTTGATACTATTGAAGAAGAAACGCATACAAGATGTAAGTCCCGTCATGTTTCTATTAGAAATTATCTGGGTCTTATCACTTCCATGAATATTAAGGATTACAATAAATAATAATGATATACTTAATTGAAGTTTGGTAATCATTTTTGTGGCCAAATTTTACTTATTTTAGTTTATTGTATTGTGTTGGTTTATTTATTCGTGTTTATACACAACTACCTCAGCTATGTAGTAAAAGAAAACATCCCGAACAATTTTTTGCGCTCTGTAACTCGGTTTTGCTTACTATACCTAACTACCACTTGATGTCTAGTGTCCTACTAATTTTGACAGCTTCATAAAACACAATTTTTGTTTGAAAGAGCTGTTCTATAGGTACTATAAATTTTCTTCTATGCGTTTTAGCTGCACACACTTCAACTGGCGCATGAGAAGGAATTGATGCAGATGAACATGCAGCTTTACCCTCTCCAAGAGGAGATCAAACTGCTGAACAGGACGGTGGAAATCCTGCAGGAGAGGGTCAGAACCGCCGATGATAAGTTGCTGAAGTACCAGGCGGGGTGCAAAGCTGATATACATGCAGGCGGGGATAATCCTGTCTCGAAGATCAAATGATTATTTTTTTTGGTCCTTCGAACCCGTCGATGTTTATAGATAGGGGCTTATACGAGTAGATTTAAAAAAAACGGTCAAGTGCGCGTCGCACTCGCACACGAATGGTTCCGTCCGTATCATCGTACAAGAAATAACACTTAAGTTTTTTTTTAAATTTTCATTGCGGCCATTTTGACATTTTTATTATTTAGACTGAATCATATTTCAATAGACAGATTTGTTTCGCATTCAAGCACCTTTTCGTAGACACAATTATTATGGAATTGACCTTTCTATAAACATCTATGTTTGAATAGTTAATTGTATTAAAAGGTTTTTGAAGCGAGGCTTATATTTAACGGAATAGAGACCTACTTTGCAAAAAGTGAAATAAACGATACCGAGTTTGAATTGAACAGACCTCATTGGCTGGCATCTCATAAAAGTGAGCGAGGTAGAGTCCCATTTTTTTTTTCAATATACATTCGTAAGAAGCTTCGCTTCTATCGGGTGCCCCGTGACATTTCAAGATAATCCTGGGATTTTTGTGTTATAATAACACAGCTTATAATACCTAGAATGTATCTGTGTATATTTCTAAATGATAGGTAGGTACTACTATGGTACTTCTTCTCTCTCTGGGCTGGTTTCCGCACTTAAACGTTTCCGTCTGTTGTGCGTGCGTTGCCCCTCCCCACCGAAGTCTTCACTCCAGGCGGAGTAGTTTACTACTATGGTACTTACTACTACACAAAATTGTAGAGATACATCATACAATTGATTCAACAGCAATCCTTTACTTGTTTTCATCAACAAGTACTTACCTAAGCGATATGTTGTTACTAAAATATATTTCTGTGGGATCTATTTTGTTTCTATATAAGACTAGATTATAGCATTATTCTATTAGATAAGGATTTTCTTATTCCTTTAATATAAAGTCGAAGATTAATGAGGTGAACCGTGAACTATCAATTTATCGTAATTTATTCATGAAATTAAATCAGTTCGATTATATCGTTTGGTAGATAGATACCTACCTATAGTACGCGACAGGTCGACATGGCAATCGGAGTGGGGACGCCCCGCACAGCCTCCACGCCTCGGCACGGAATAGCGCGGCTGTGCGGGGCGTCCCCCTGCTTCATACACCGATTGCCATGTCGACCTGTCGAACTATACCTCTCTTAATATTATTTTTGCATACCTACGGTTTTGTTCAAAGTTCAGTGTATTGTGAATGATTATATTTTAATGATTGTGTCGGTATTTTAGTATAAGGTGAAACAAATTGACGATTCATATACGTACAAGCTTATTTATCACTTCTGGTTGTGCATTAGATAAATATAAATTTGACATGCTTACTTATATTTTTATACAAAAATGCATTTCATACAATAAAACTAATTGAATAGTGCTGAAATTAAATGAAATCTTTTTTCTAAATTAAGTTTGAATGATGGTGAAAAATCATCAGGAATTTTAGTCGAATTGCATCTAGGGAAATAACGTATCGGTAAATTATTTTTATTTGACAAATTTTTATAGACCTATTGGATATAATTTACCTGCAGGTAATATAAATTTGTACTTATTTACAAATATTTGCACTGTTTATGCACTGTTTACTTAAATTATAGCTTTGCATTTTGTGGTAGGTATATGGGTTTGTATATTTACTCGTATTAGGCACCTACTGGTGACTAAGTATATGCGATCTTTGAGTTAAATGAACTGTGATTTAAAAAAACAAATGTTTAATGAATAAAATAATGTAATAGGTACCTTTAGTTTGTTACCTTTCTTGCCTACTTAATATGGGTAGGTTTTTATTTTATTAGTTTTAGATATAGGTACCTGCTTAGTTATGTAACATAAGACATCTAGTCAATGGATTTTGATGAGATTTATTCCTAATTGTAACCCCACCGATATGTGAAATAACTGGTGCCTTCAACGCCTTATAAAAATAAATATACCTAGAGATTGGTTTTGCTATAAAATGGCTTTTTATTTATGTTGCCACTTTCCATTGGAATTCAATATTAATGTGACTTGGAAGGTAGTTTGTTGCTAGCTTTTTGGACTAAATATGTTTGGCCGAGTTAGGAAAGTACTCTAAAATCGGTAGTTCGCATTGAATGTCTTGTAAGCTCTGGCTCAAACTCAAAAGCTATTATTTTTCCAGGGCAGGGTTTAGATTACATAGCTCTTCACTGCGATTTCAGAAAATGTTAGATGATTATTATATACTTATAGTAGGTAGGTACCTTCCTAGTTACAGTCTACGATGTAGGCGCGCTAACTTGATGATGCTATGACACTTTTGATTGAACGGTAAAACCGTAGTAAATACCTACCTACTTACCTACCTTATCAGTTTCTAGGTTTAGTTAGTTCTAGTTTAAATTTCTTGGCGACACGTACCTATTTGCTGATAGGACATTAAGCCGCGACCGAAGCCGCCCAGACCTAGCCAGTCAATTTGGATAATACACCTTTAGATCAAATGTTTTAACTTAAAAATAAGTTAATTAAACTTTAAGTGCTTTTAGGTAAGTACCTACAAAGTAATTTCTCCTAAATACTTTTTCCAATTTTAATGTCTTCTGTAGATTATTAAATACAAAATTATGATAGTTAAATGTTTTTTTTTTTTGAGTTAAAACCAAACAGTTTTGATCTATGGGTGTTTTTTTTTTTTAATATTCCTGCTGGGAATCGAACCCGAGGCGTCCACATTAGATCCCAGCGTGTTTTATGCAAGGCAAGTCGTCACTCGTCATCAGCTTATTTTAGTCACTCGCTTTATCCTTGCAACGGGGCTGGCACGCCGCACGTCACACGTGGCAATAGGTACGAAAGTCCACTATCCTGTTTTCGCGGAATATCATCAGGTTGAGAATTTCCTGTATCGATAAACGAGAGACCAGTTGCGCAGGTTAGATTTCCAAAGGGTCATCAGCCGGAGCTGGTCGCTTCGACCGGTCTTTATTGAATAAACCCGTTATAAATGCATAACTTAACTCATTACTTGTATTTCTTTTTAATCTTTATGACTCATTTAAATAGTTTTTAACCCCCGACCCAAAAAGAGGGGTGTTATAAGTTTGACGTGTGTAGATGCGTATCTGTCTGTGGCATCGTAAACTCCTAAACTAATGAACCGATTTTAATTTAGTTTTTTTTTGTTTGAAAGGCGGCTTGATCGAGTGTTCTTAGTATAATCCAAGAAAATCGGTTCAGCCGTTTGAAAGTTATCAGCTCTTTTCTAGTTACTGTAACCTTCACTTGTCGGGGGTGTTATAAATTTTTCATTTACACTTATTGTAACATAATCTTACAGATTTCCGAATTTTTGAACTGTTTTTCATGCTCAAAATATTACAGAACCCATTAGAATATGATCAAAATTTACTAGCGACATCTAGTGTACGTAGCAATAATTTCTAGTTGCATATTGGATACCACTTGGATAATTTACTGGTGAAGGAAGCGTGGAAGAGACACGTGTAATGAATCGGCTAAGTATTTCTCCTGAGATACTTTACATTCGGGAGGCAGCGTGTTTGAAATTAATCTTATATACCTAGGTACCTACGATCGAAATCAAAGCTAAGTAGGTCCCTACCTATCCTAGTTCTAGCAAGTGGACTGGTTAGGTAACGGTAACGTATGTAATCTCGTGACAAACGTATAAAGGTCACTGCATACGTAACGTGTTTTCTCGTCCCGGACGGGACAGGATTCCTTGAACTAAGTACTATTGGACAACTGGAACGTCCCGCCCCGTCCGTTTTCGTTATCCAATAGGAATTTGAGAAACCCTCCCGTCCCGTCCGGGACGAGAAAAAACACGTTACCTATGCCTATGACATTACTCATTAGCCATTACGCCGGGCGACTAGTAGACTCTAACTCTTTTTTACTAAATCTTATAAAGAACTACAAAAACGATGAGTTGGTATGGTTATGAAGTAACCTTTGGAAATAACTACAACTTTTTTGACCATCGTAATTCGTAGTTCAAACTAGCTACTAGCACAGCTGATTCCAGTAGGCTTAGTACGAGATTTTACAAGCGTCAAAGTCGATACAATTCAAGCGTTGAAACAAGGTCAGAGTAAAATGATTAATACCTTGATTACCGACCACCAATTTTTATATTTTCGCTTGGAGCTCTGCATTGGCAGTAGATGGATTGACAAATTTGAGCTTTCAAGCGATGTAGTTAGAGTCCATCCAACACTGAAGTGTTTCGACGCTCTTTATCAACGTTGGTGACACGTAAAATCTCATACAAAACACACAGATGACTCGTGAGAATGGACAGTAAAAACAACGTGATCTGCTTGAATGGAATCAACTTTTTCATTTGCCTCGCTGCCTCCCATATATTATGTAAAACTTTGATATATAAGGACTTGAAACTAATCTAATTATGTTATAAAAATAATACTCAAAACCTACTGATAGTAATGTGTTTATTAACATAGCTCTATATATATACATTAATTGTAATTTGAAAATAGAAACATTTTTGTAGAAAATCACAAATTCAATAAAAATGTTGCATTCATTAAATATAATAGGCTTGGTGTCAACATTATTGCTATAATGTATCATGGACTAAATTTTTAACTGTGGCATGGAAATGCCTAATAAGCCAACAAAAACATTCATTGCTCATATATACGTATCGGATCTAATATATCACAAGTAATAATGCACTTTACATAAATAAATTATAAAATTGTCAACTTAAATGTTTGTCTTAATATTTCAATCAATATAAACAATTACAAACAATTCACTATTAAATCTGATCACATGGTCCACCTTGTGCATAGAACGCAAACTATTTCAAACTCATATTGTTTCATCATATCGTCACAGTCGTCACAATCATCACCATTTCATTGTCAATGGAAATGACACATACTTGTCTATATTTATATTTTTCTTTAACAGAGTACATAGATAGAAATACACTTCAACATGTCCTAATACAGAAGCATTTCACATTTGTAATCGAGTGACACCAAGGGAGCGTTTTTTTTACATAAACGATGATCACTCACAAAGAATTCATGGAAAAATTTCGAGTCAACGAAACAGCCCGAGGCGGGTAGAATGGAAAACATTAGTTCACAATTTTCACTAGTTCATAACGTAATGTGTGCGATAAGAGTGCACTGCAATCCAAGGCTAGTCGGCCTCACCGTTCGTGACAGTGAGGGGTTCCTCCTCTTCGTTATAGTCCAACGAAAGCACGGAGCCCCTTCTCCTTTTGCCCACGGGTGTGTCGCTACACTCACTGCCTGAATAAGTCCGTTTGTCTGCGGGTGAGGACACCCGGTTGCCGTTCACTGTAGCAGTTGAAGCTCGCAATTCCTGCTGTAGGAATAGCACTGTACTCTGCATCCCCTCCACATCTTCGTCTAGTTCCTGCAGGAATTCATCCAGTTCTGGAATGTTATAAATGGGTTTGTATATTTGTGTTTAAAAATGGTGTATTTTGAATTTATATAAGAAATAAACATGTCTCCAAGAACCTCTTAAGTGTTCCAGCTTTTATACTGCCTCACTCTCTAAATAAACATTATATTGCCTCGCAGAAAATATTGTAGTGGTATGAGTGACAGAGTCTACGAAGCCGAAATCTCTTTCTTAAGTTTGATGTACAATATTTCCTGCACTGTACTTGTAAATTATATATTAACTCCACCTAGAGAGCAGAATGAAAACTAAGGTTTTCACATAAAACTCCAATGCCCGCGCAATAATACAGCCTGGTCATGTAGGCAGCGAGAAACTGCCGAACATGAGGACGCGATCTGACTAAAGGCTCATAGTTCATACCACAAATGGCTAAGTTGAGATGACCCCTTGTCAAAACTCCTCAGCTTTTACAACTGAAACCAGTATCCATACTTAATATTATAAATGCGAAAGTGTGTCTGTCTGCTACGTTTTCACGGCCCAACCGCTGAACCGATTTTAATGAAATTAGGTAGACATGAGATACATCCCGGGGAAGGACATAGGCTACTTTTTATCCCGGAAAATCAAAGAGTTCCTACGGGATTTAAAAAAATCGAAATCCACGCAAACAAAGGCATGGGCATCCTCTAGTACTAAATAAGTAATATAAACACACACACCTGATTGTGACTTTTTTACTTCTTCGCTAAAACTCTTTTGTAAGGCCAGATCGCCCTCGAGCTTCGCTATCCGGCCGCTCGACGTCATCCGGCCTAACTCCTCATTCTCCTGATGCAGGAGCCTGCATTTGGCCATCAGCTTCTTCCCTGTATTTGAATCGGGCGTGAACTTCCACGCCGCGAGTTCGTTTTGTGTTTCTTCTAACCTAGCTTTAGTTGAAGTTAACTCCTGCTTCAACCTGAGTATTAGCATGTTCACCGCAGGGTCCAATAGAGACGGTCTGCCGTTGAGACTCGCGTGTGATGATTTTAATTCAGTTATTTGACTCTGAAACATAAAGTTGGTTAATATTAGTGATGTAACTTTATTTGACTACTAGCTGATGCCCGCAGCTTCGCCCGCGTGGATTTAGGTTTCTAAAAATCCCATGGGAACTTTTGATTTCTCAGGACAATGTCGCAAAGTTTTTCTATCGATTAAAAAAAAATTACGCAAATCGGTTCAGAAATCTCGGATATTTCAGTGTACGTAGGTAGAAAAACATAACTCCCTTTTTGAAAGTTGGTTAAAAAAGTAGCCTATGTTACGCCCTGGTCAATCCTCTATTTGTCTGTGAAAATCCCGTCAAAATCGGTTCAGCCGTTCCGAAGATTAGCCTTTTCAAACAGACAGACAGACAGACAGACAAAAATTTTAAAACCGGATGATTCAGTTATGGTATCGTTCAAATAACCATATGAGCTTAATATGAGGTAGTTATTTCGAAATTACAGACAGACACTTCAATATTATTTATTAGTATAGATTACTGTGGATCTACCACTATCAGTAAATCATAAAAATTATGCTCACTATGCTCAAGTCTAGCTCTATTTGCATTATTAACTACAGATAAAAACAATATCTCACTCTTTTTCATGATTTTGATTTATATTTTGCTAGAGGATACCTGCGGCTTCGCCCGTGTGGATTTCATTTTTTTTTAATCCTGTAGGAACTCTTTGATTTTCCGGGATAAAAAGTAGACCTTTTTATCCCGGAAGAAGTAGACCAGTTAATAACATACTATTATACTATATATAGCTCGATTACCACTCACTGACTCATTGACATAATTGTTCTCCTAGAAGGAGACGGAAAATGATATAGTGATGTAGGGGAGTTGTGTTTGGTTTCCAAAACCCTCTGGGGAAAAATTATGACATTTCGGAAAAACAAGATGGCGGCCGATGTGATTTTTGCAGCTCCTTTGTTTTTTAAGGGACTCCGTTCAAACTCGCAATTATCAAAGAATGTAGTAAACGGTTAAGAGAATATGTGAAAAAAATTGGAAAAACAAGATGGCGGCCGAGCCGTAGCGTTTTAAAATTTTTGATTTTTCGACCCCGAACCGCGGCGCCACAGATCCGATACGGAGTGATCGAGGATAATTATTTTTTTTTGTTTCGCCCATGATTATCCTGTATTTTGACAGAACGGGAGTGGTTTTTAAAAATTCAAGATGGCGGCTGTCATGGCGGCCGTTTTGTTCGAGGTACGAAAAAACGCAATTTTAAAAGTTAAATATCTCAAAGTTGGCAACATCGGAGCGATTCGGCTTCTATCAAGCGATTATACGTATAGGCTCGAGGTATAGATTGGAGGAAAAAAATTACCCCATTTTTAGGGAAATTTCAAGATTTTCGGGAAATTGTAAAAAATCGAAATACGGACTTTTCGCAAAATACGAGTATGAGCGATTATGTGTTTTGCTCGTACAAATGACATTTGGGTATTTTTGTCGCCGGAGACTGGCAACACTGGAATTTATCAAAGTAAAAGTGATTTTCGACACAGTCTTTTTCACGGTATCCCCTTTCGCGTGGGTGCGAGCGAGAGGAAAGATTGAAACGTCATCGGAAGCGGTATATCCTGTAGTTAATAGGAAAATTATGAAACCGTGTAAAATCTTTCTGTGAAACGAGTTGGCGGCCATTTTGTATTTTTCTTTACTTTTCGAAATTTTGATCACGTTTTTGAGGCAGTTGGCAACATTTTGGAAAGTCAGAATGTATGAATCGATTGTGTATCTCGGCTGGCAGTATGAAGATATGCAACCGGTGTTGCCACTTTTGGGGAGATTTTCGAGATTTTCAACTAAGAAACTCCTGTAAAATTTTGTATGAAAAATTTTTTTTTCACTGATGGTGTCGTATAGAAAACAAAAACTTAGTAAGCCAAAATTATGGAGAGAGCTGATGATTGAGGATATCGGAGACGGGTGAAGGGCCCGCTTAAGGTATTGAGGATAGGTGGGGGGTGCTCGAGCAAATGTCATTCATGACATCATCCAATTGCCAAAAAGCTGAAAAAAATTTCAAAATGGCGAAGAAAAGATGGCCGCCATACAAATTTCGCCGGTGTCCAGCTCGGAGGGTATAAAAGATGGAAGTGTGGTTTCTGGGAAGAAGATGATCAGGATCTGAAGGTCTACTCGATAATTAGAAAAAAAAATCAAAATGGCGGATTTTTTTTTCCCATAGAAAATGTATGGCGAATATTGAATGTCTCATTCTCCTAGAAAGAGCCGGAAAACGATACAATAATGTAGGGGAGATGTGTTCGGGTGGGGGAGGCGAGTAGGGAAAAATTATGACATTTCAGAAAAACAAGATGGCGACCGACGTGATTTTTGCAACTCTATTGTTTTCCAACCGATTTCGCTGAAACTCGCAATCTTTGAAGAATGTAGTAAACGATTAATAGAAAAAGTGGAAAATTTTGAAAAAAACAAGATGGCCGCCGTACAAATTTCGTCGGTGTCTATCTCGGAGGCTATAAAAGATGGAAGAGTGGTTTCTTGGCAAAAGATGATCAGGATCCGAAGGTCTACTCGGTGAAACAAACTCTGCATGCTCGCGGACCACTTTAGTGGTCCGCGCACCCACGCACCCTACTTTATTAACCTCGACTACCCCGTATTTACAAAAAATGATATGGATGTCGTTTTTAGAGTTTTCCAGGGTGCTGGTTTTGATAACGACATTCCTTTTCAAATTCAAGATGGCGAACATGCACTTTTAAGAAAAAATCTGATATGGGTGTCGTTTTATAGGTATTGCAGAGTGAATTGCGTATCTTAATAAATAAATTCTGTTTAATACAATATAGTAAAACCTAACCACGTCACGCGAGCTGCTTTAGCAGCTCGCGCACCGAGCGAAACACTAGTTATACTATATATAGCTCGATTACCACTCACTGACTCACTGACTCATTGACATAATTGTTCTCCTAGAAAGAGACGGAAAATGATATAATGATGTAGGGGAGTTGTGTTTGGATTCGGGAACCCTCTGGGGAAAAATTATGACATTTCAGAAAAACAAGATGGCGGCCGATGTGATTTTTGCACCTCCGTTGTTTTCCAACCGATTTCGTTGAATTTTGCAAACTTTGAAGAAAGTAGTAAACGGTTAATAGAAAATGTAGAAAAAATTGGAAAAACAAGATGGCGGCCGAGCCGCAGCGTTTTGAAAATTTTGATTTTTCGACCCCGAACCGCGGCGCCACAGATCCGAGACGGGGTAGTCGAGGATAATTATTTTTTCGTGTTTCGCCCACAATTATCCTGTATTTTGACAGAATGGGAGTGATTTTTAAAAATTCAAGATGGCGGCTGTCATGGCGGCCGTTATGTTAGAGGTATGAAAAAACGCAATTTTAAAAGTTAAATATCTCAAAGTTGGCAACATCGGAGCGATTCGGCTTCTATGAAGCGATTGTACGTATAGGCTCGAGGTATAGATTGGAGGAAAAAAATTACCCCATTTTTCAGGGAAATTTCAAGATTTTCGGGAAATTGTAAAAAATCGAAATACGGGCTTTTTGAAAAATCCGAGTATGAGCGATTACGTGTTTTGCTCGTACAAATGACATTTGGGTATTTTTGTTGCCGGAGACTGGCAACACTGGAATTTATCAAAGTAAAAGTGATTTTCGACACGGTCTTTTTCACGGTATCCCCTTTCGCGTGGGTGCGAGCGAGAGGAAAGATTGAAACGTCATCGGGCGCGGTATATCCTGTAGTTAATAGGAAAATTATGAAACCGTGTAAAATCTTTCTGTGAAACGAGTTGGCGGCCATTTTGTATTTTTTTTTATTTTTCGAAATTTTGACCACGTTTTTGAGGCAGTTGGCAACATTTTGGAAAGTCAGTATGTATGAATCGATTGTGTGACTCAACCAGCAGTATCGAAATATGTAAACAGTGTTGCCACATTTGGGGAGATTTTCGAGATTCTCCCCAAAAACTCCTCCTGTAAAATTTTGTATGAAATTTTTTTTTCCACTGATGGTTTCGTATAGAAAACAAAAAAAAAATCGAGGAAAAATTTGGAAATAGCTGATGATCGAGGATGTCGGAGACGGGTGAAGGGTCCGCTCAAGGTATTGAAGATAGGTGGGGGGTGCTCGACCAAATGTCATTCATGACATCATCCAATTGCCAAAAAGCTGAAAAAAAATTCAAAATGGCGAAGAAAAGATGGCCGCCATACAAATTTCGCCGGCGTCCAGCTCGGAGGGTATAAAAGATGGAGGTGCGGTTTCTTGGCAAAAGAGGATCAGGATCCAAAGGTTTACTCGATGAATAGAAAAAAAAATCAAAATGGCGGAATTTATTTTTCCATACATTTTGTATGGCGAATATTGAATGCCTCATTCTCCTAGAAAGAGACGGATAACGATACGATAATGTAGGGGAGATATGTTTTGGTGCGCAATATGAGTAGGGAAAAATTATGACATTTCAGAAAAACAAGATGGCGGCCTATATGATTTTTGCAACTCTTTTGTTTTCCAACCGATTTCGTTGAAACTCGCAATCTTTGAAGAATGTAGTAAACGATTAATAGAAAAAGTGGAAAATTTTGGAAAAACAAGATGGCCGCCGTACAAATTTCGTAGGTGTCTATCTCGGAGGCTATAAAAGATGGAAGAGTGGTTTCTTGGCAAAAGATGATCAGGGTCCGAAGGTCTACTCGGTGAAACAAACTCTGCATGCTCGCGGACCACTTTAGTGGTCCGCGCACCCACGCACCCTACTAAATTATTATCCTAATTTACAAAAAAATAATATGGATATCGTTTTCAGGGTTTTCCAGGGTGCTGATTTTGATAATGACATTTATTTTCAAATCCAAGATGGCGGACTTACATTTTCTACAAAAGATAGAAATGCCTGTCATTTTATGGGGGTTTTCGGGGTGAATTATGTATCTTAATAAATCAATTTGGTTTTATATAATAAAGTTAACCTTACCACGTCACGTGAGCTGCTTTAGCAGCTCGCGCACCGAGCAAAAACTAGTTATACTATATATAGCTCGATTACCACTCACTGACTGACTCATTGACATAATTGTTCTCCTAGAAAGAGAAGGAAAATGATATAGTGATGTAGGGGAGTTGTGTTCGGTTTCGGGAACCCTCTGGGGAAAAATTATGACATTTCGGAAAAACAAGATGGCGGCCGACGTGATTTTTGCACCTCCGTTGTTTTCCAACCGATTTCGTTGAATTTTGCAAACTTTGAAGAAAGTAGTAAACGGTTAATAGAAAATGTAGAAAAAATTGGAAAAACAAGATGGCGGCCGAGCCGCAGCGTTTTGAAAATTTTGATTTTTCGACCCCAAACCGCGGCGCCACAGATCCGAGACGGGGTAGTCGAGGATAATTATTTTTTCGTGTTTCGCCCACAATTATCCTGTATTTTGACAGAATGGGAGTGATTTTTAAAAATTCAAGATGGCGGCTGTCATGGCGGCCGTTATGTTAGAGGTATGAAAAAACGCAATTTTAAAAGTTAAATATCTTAAAGTTGGCAACATCGGAGCGATTCGGCTTCTATCAAGCGATTGTACGTATAGGCTCGAGGTATAGATTGGAGGAAAAAAATTACCCCATTTTTTGGGGAAATTTCAAGATTTTCGGGAAATTGTAAAAAATCGAAATACGGGCTTTTTGAAAAATCCGAGTATGAGCGATTACGTGTTTTGCTCGTATAAATGACATTTGGGTATTTTTGTTGCCGGAGACTGGCAACACTGGAATTTATCAAAGTAAAAGTGATTTTCGACACGGTCTTTTTCACGGTATCCCCTTTCGCGTGGGTGCGAGCGAGAGGAAAGATTGAAACGTCATCGGGCGCGGTATATCCTGTAGTTAATAGGAAAATTATGAAACCGTGTAAAATCTTTCTGTGAAACGAGTTGGCGGCCATTTTGTATTTTTTTTTATTTTTCGAAATTTTGACCACGTTTTTGAGGCAGTTGGCAACATTTTGGAAAGTCGACATATATCAATCGATTGTGTGACTCAACCAGCAGTATCAAAATATGTAAACAGTGTTGCCACATTTGGGGAGATTTTCGAGATTCTCCCCAAAAACTCCTCCTGTAAAATTTTGTATGAATTTTTTTTTCTTACTGATGGTTTCGTATAGAAAACAAAAAAAAAATCGAGGAAAAATTTGGAAATAGCTGATGATCGAGGATGTCGGAGACGGGTGAAGGGTCCGCTCAAGGTATTGAAGATAGGTGGGGGGTGCTCGACCAAATGTCATTCATGACGTCATCCAATTGCCAAAAAGCTGAAAAAAAATTCAAAATGGCGAAGAAAAAATCGCCGCCATACAAATTTTGCCGGTCTCCAGCTCGGAGGGTATCAAAAATGGAAGTGTGGTTTCTTGGCAAAAGAGGATCAGGATCCGAAGGTCTACTCGATGAACAGAAAAAAAAATCAAAATGGCGGAATTTAATTTTCCATACATTTTGTATGGCGAATATTGAATGCCTCATTCTCCTAGAAAGAGACAGAAAACGATACATTGATGTATGGGAGATATGTTTGGATGCGCGATATGAGTAGGGGAAAATTATGACATTTCAGAAAAACAAGATGGCGGCCTATATGATTTTTGCAACTCTTTTGTTTTCCAACCGATTTCGCTGAAACTCGCAATCTTTGAAGAATGTAGTAAACGATTAATAAAAAAAATGGAAAATTTTAGAAAAACAAGATGGCCGCCGTACAAATTTCGTCGGTGTATATCTCGGAGGCTATAAAAGATGGAAGAGTGGTTTCTTGGCAAAAGATGATCAGGATCTGAAGGTCTAATTGTGAAACAATTTCTGTATGCTCGCGGACCACTTTAGTGGTCCGCGCACCCACGCACCCTACTAAATTATTATCCTCAACTACTCTGTTTTTAAAAATAATAATATGAAGGTCGTTTTCAGGGTTTTCTAGGGTGCTGATTTTGATTATGACATTCATTTTCAAATCCAAGATGGCGTACTTACATTTTTTAGAAAAAATAGAAATGGGTGTCATTTTATGGGTTTTTCGGGGTGAATTGTGTATCTTAATAAATAAATTTGGTTTTATATAATAAAGTTAACCTAACCACGTCACGCGAGCTGCTTTAGCAGCTCGCGCACCGAGCAAAACACTAGTTATACTATATATAGCTCGATTACCACTCACTGACTCATTGACATAATTGTTCTCCTAGAAAGAGACGGAAAATGATATAGTGATGTAGGGGAGATGTGTTCGGATTCGGAAACCCTCTGGGGAAAAATTATGACATTTTAGAAAAACAAGATGGCGGCCGTCGTGATTTTTGCAGCTCCTTTGTTTTTTAAGGGACTCCGTTCAAACTCGCAACTATTAAAGAATGTAGTAAACGGTTAACAGAAAATGTAGAAAAAATTGAAAAAACAAGATGGCGGCCGAGCCGCAGCGTTTTGAAAATTTTCATTTTTCGACCCCGAACCGCGGCGCCACAGATCCGAAACGGGAAATTGAAACTAATAATTTTTTTCTGGTTTCGTTTACGATTATCCTGAATTTTGACGGAACGGGAATGGTTTTTATAAATTCAAGATGGCGGCTGTCATGGCGGCCGTTTTGTTCGAGGTACGAAAAAACGCAATTTTAAAAGTTAAATATCTCAAGTTGGCAACATCGGAGCGATTCGGCTTCTATGAAGCGGTTGTACGTATAGACTCGAGGTATAGATCGGTGGGAAAAAATTACCCCATTTTTAGGGAAATTTCAAGATTTTCGGGAAATTGTAAAATATCGAAATACGCACTTTTAGCAAAATTCAAGTATGAGTGATTACGTGTTTTGCTCGTACAAATGACATTTGGGTATTTTTGTCACCGGAGACTGGCAACACTGGAATTTATCAAAGTAAAAGTGATTTTCGACACGGTCTTTTTCACGGTATCCCCTTTCGCGTGGGTGCGAGCGAGAGGAGAGATTGAAACGTCATCGGGAGCGGTATATCCTGTAGTTAATAGGAAAATTATGAAACCGTGTAAAATCTTTCTGTGAAAAGAGTTGGCGGCCATTTTGTATTTTTTTTAATTTTTCGAAATTTTGATCACGTTTTTGAGGCAGTTGGCAACATTTTGGAAAGTCAATATGTATGAATCGATTGTGTATCTCGGCTGGCAGTATGGAGATATGTAACCGGTGTTGCCACTTTTGGGGAGATTTTCGAGATTTTCAACTAAGAAACTCCTGTAAAATTTTGTATGAAAATTTTTTTTTTCACTGATGGTGTCGTATAGAAAACAAAAAGTTAGTAAGCCAAAATTATGGAGAGAGCTGATGATTGAGGGTTTCGGAGACGGGTGGAGGGCCCGCTTAAGGTATTGAAGATAGGTGGGGGGTGCTCGAGCAAATGTCATTCATGACGTCATCCAATTGCCAAAAAGCTGAAAAAAAATTCAAAATGGCGAAGAAAAGATGGCCGCCATACAAATTTCGCCGGTGTCCAGCTCGGAGGGTATAAAAGATGGAAGTGTGGTTTCTTGGCAAAAGAGAATCAGGATCCGAAGGTCTACTCGATGAATAGAAAAAAAATTCAAAATGGCGGAATTTATTTTTCCATACATTTTGTATGGCGATTATGAATGTCTCATTCTCCTAGAAAGAGACGGAAAACGATACATTGATGTATGGCAGATATGTTCGGATGCGCGATATGAGTAGGGGAAAATTATGACATTTCAGAAAAACAAGATGGCGGCCTATATGATTTTTGCAACTCTTTTGTTTTCCAACCGATTTCGTTGAAACTCGCAATCTTTGAAGAATGTAGTAAACGATTAATAGAAAAAGAGGAAAATTTTGGAAAAACAAGATGGCCGCCGTACAAATTTCGTCGGTGTCTATCTCGGAGGCTATAAAAGATGGAAGATTGGTTTCGTGGCAAAAGATGATCAGGGTCCGAAGGTCTACTAGGTGGAACAAACTCTGCATGCTCGCGGACCACTTTAGTGGTCCGCGCACCCACGCACCCCACTAAATTATTATCCTAATCTACAAAAGATAATATGGATTTCATTTTCAGGGTTTTCCAGGGTGCTGATTTTGATAATGACATTTATTTTCAAATCCAAGATGGCGGACTTACATTTTCTACAAAAAATAGAAATGTCTGTCATTTTATGGGGGTTTTTGGGGTGAATTATGTATCTTAATAAATCAATTTGGTTTTATATAATAAAGTTAACCTTACCACGTCACGTGAGCTGCTTTAGCAGCTCGCGCACCGAGCAAAACACTAGTATACATATATAGCTGAAAATATAAGCAAAAAACTAAAGAACTTACTACATAATCTTGAATCTCCTGTTCCTTGGCTGCCAGCCTTCGAACGAGGATTTTCTCTCTGTGTTGTGATTCTGTGTACTGTTGCTTTATCCTGTCCTCTATCTCTTTCGCCTTTTCCAAGCTTCCTAAACAGATACATATTCAAACTTGTTAGAGTTTTATTAAAATACCTTTCAGTTATAGTTTCTGTCAGTGAAAAAGAAATTGAGTAAAAAGATTCACACTTTGAAGCACTATATCATAAAGAATAAATCTAATGTGTATGTCTAGTTTAAGCTGTAATAGGCTCTCTAATTTACTATAAAACAAATTCTTCAATTTTTCAATTTTTTTGAAGTTATTTATGAATACTATAATAATATGACATCTCACAAGGTTTATGATTAACATTTTTATAGGTGATCAAAATAGGTGAATTCAAAAATATAGGCATTAGCTTACACTAACTATTAATCTTGACTTTTATTGTATTTAATTTAATTTAAGGTAATATTCAAACACCAGCTATAGTGGTAAAATGTATAAGGCTCATCAGACATTAATTCAACATATTGTACCTACATTTTATTGAATAAATCATTGAATTGAATTGAATTACTTATTACTTAATATAAAATACCTTTCTCATGCCTATATAAAATTATTATATTATGACTTGATTAATTCAAATAATATGATACAGTCCACAATATGTGGGCCTTATTACCTTCTTCATTGACTGACTTTTTTAGTTTTTATAAATATTGCTTAGTCCTTATGAAGACAATGAAATGCAAATTTACCAAGTTACTTACATACCCACATGTTATCTAGAAAAAGATGAACAGAGTGAAAACTATAGAGTAGATAAATATTGCATTTTGTCTTAGATGTACACAAGAAAAGAATGCTTCAAACCAGAATTGAAACAGCTTATTTTCTAATGTACAATATTTAAAATCGACAATACCTTAACTAAACAATTACAATATAAAATTAATTTGTAATAAATACATAGTTTCCTGATGTATCGGAAGAGTACATTTTCAATGTTTCTTATTTAAATGAAAAATAAGTAATGAATATACATTAAGTTATATGGGAAATATTAACTTGAAACTATACAATATGTAATGAATTAATACAGTATAGTTTCAAGTTGTATACTGTGTAGAGATAGATAACATTCCAGCCCGGCTAGCATAGGCAGTAGATAAAAATTATATCCTCCGATCATATCCACTGATGTCATACAAATCAGTGGATATGATAGGGGATGTAATTTTTATCTACTGCCCATGCTAGCCGGGCAGGAGATAATGTAGCTATCAGTGAATTTTGAAATTGGATACACAGTTTCAGAGATTACCTCCTCCATCCAAACTTCTTTGTAATATTAGTATAGATAATAATTTATGCATCTGGTTTTATTCCCACTACATTATATTATTTTGTAGAATGTTTTTGAACTATAAGATAATAAGCTATTGTAAGTTTCTATAACAGCTATAAAGTATGTTTATAGCCGCTCCAAGCTGGGATCTTACCAGGAGCACAACCTTCAGTAATGTGAAGGAACACTGGAGAGAGATCAAGTACATTTAAATATTATTTGCTGACCTGCTTATAGAATACTTTATAAGAAATAATATTTTGTATCTACTTATTTTGGATTATTTTTTCCATTGTAACTAGCTACAACTAAAACTTTTTGACTTCAAAATTTTTTTAAATGTATCATCATCAATTTATATTCGTAAGTAGATGAAATTGATGAGTATAATAATTTATCATAAGCAACTTAAAATTAAGTTTCTGAAAATCACCAACTAAACACATGGATCAGAATCTATATCTATCTACTTAGAAACAAAATATTATTATTTACTTATTTAATTTTAAATTAAAAAACCAGTCATGCGTGAATCTAACTTGCACATGACAGGCTCTATGATATATGTACAAGAATTAACTCTTTTTAATTGTTGTTATAGCGATTCTATTGCTGATACACACTGAAAATTTTAACTCTCTACCTATTACAGTTCATGAGATATAAGCCCACAGACAGACTGACAGCAGAGCACCCATTGGGTATAGAACCTTAATAATAAGAAATATTTTATGGAGTATTATTTTAGATTAGGAAATCAGACTATACAATAGCAAATTCTTCAATTGGTACTTATTCTTCTGAATGTTTACTTAATTATTTTATACAAAAAGCTCCAGTGTCCAAAACCCCCATAAATTGTTGCCAATGGGTCCCATAAACAATAATGCAACAATGTGTACAAATTGGGATTTTTCTCAATGTCCCTGCTATTGACTTATAAAAGGGACTTTCATTATCAATAATTAATATAGATGAGTCCTACTTAATAAATATAATAAGGTTTTGATTCATGTGTTTAGGCTATTTTGTATGTTAGTAATATAAGACATGCTTTATTAAAAATATTGTTATAATATTAACATTGATATAAAATATGGTCAGTTAAAAGGCCCACTTGCACCAAACTAATTAATCTGATTTAGATTTTGAAATTGTCACTTTCTGACCAAGTTAATTTATTGGCAAAATGGTAAGATTGTCAAGGAAACGATAGATGTGGAAAAATCTAACTTAAGCATGTCATTTAACAAGTGTGTTTAAGTTAAATTTTGTTAAATTTGGTGCAAGTAGATTGTAGTGGTATTACTAAATCAGTAAACTTGTCTTTGTAAATCTTCTTTTAAAATCAATAAGTCCCTTTGGACGTACAATAAAATATGCCATTGTTTTTACAATGTTGTTGCCAATTTTTTTTATTTGTTTTATGTACAGTTGAGTTAACACCAACTGTACAGTTGTGCTTACTTTGATTTGTTGTAAACAAAACTGTTAATAATAATAGTTTATATACAATACATGATACATCTAAATAGTTTATTGATTTCTTATGATAAATTAACTAAACCAGACATAAATTTGTGATTTTATTGATATACAATAAAATTACATAAAAATTAACGTCTATCTGTTTATTACTTATGTGTAACACAAATAATTCATCCAAAAGAAATGAAACCTTGTGCAATTGTTGTTGGCACTTGTGTTAAGGTTGCTAACACAGTACTGTCAACATACATGATTGTTTCAAACAAAGTGCGAAAAAGTAAAGAAATTAGCTAGTTAAGTAGTAACCTAATATTGTTTCTTATGTGTCAATTACTTAAATCACTAAATTATTTATTAATTGCATAGAACATATATTTTATATCAATGTTGTTGTTAAAAGTTTGAAGAATATTTACAATAGTTGCATACCACATACCTCAGTTAAATAAATATTGATAAAGCTTTTTTTCAGAGAGATTGTAAACTTATACTAAAAGTTTTATAAACTAATTTCATACATTCTTTCAATTAGATGTTATAAAATTATTTAATTTTGTGATATTTCATGATAGAAAGGATGTACAAAATACAATACATAACTTACATTATAATATGAAAGTAAGCAAGATATTTACTTTGTTTTGTAGACAAATGATGGAAGAACCAGCTTTCTTTTCCTGCACTATCATTGAAAGCTTTGTAATGGCACTGAACACAACTCCAAGATCACTTGGAGATTCACTGGGCTCGTAGCAACGCCACATGACGTATTCACTTCACTCCACTAATTGCACCGTTCTTACACAGCTTTACACATTTCTTTCTTATTCATATTAAACTAAACACCTAAATACACCCGTACCACAATTCTTTACAACTAACAATTCAACATCACGTTACTCCTCATTATTATAATAGTATCACTAAATTTAGTTAAAGCATTGTCGATATAGAGTAACTAAAATGTAACTTTGCACGTAATCAGCACGCGGGTCGGTCACCGACCGTCACTACCAAGCCGATGTAACGTTTTCGTAAATACCTTCCAACTGTTTGTTCAAAGTTTCGAGGTGGTCAATGTAAGAGTCCTGGGTTCTCCATGCGGCGCGAAGCGACTCCGCGGTCGCCGCGTCGAGCTGGGGAGAGGTCAGTACCACCCGCGCCACGCTCGCAGCGCCGCCGCCCGAGGCGTCACTCGCCGACTCCCCGTGGCGTTCCGACTCCTCGGACATTGCCTTCCCACTAATACGATAAGAGGCTCTCTCGACTGCAAGTAAACGGTTCAAGTTAAAGCTAGAAATGTTGTTTTTCTGTTATCTGCCGCCGTTATCAGAAACCTGCAACAATGACGCAGCTTTATGGAATTCAACAATAACTATGCTTTACTCACATGTTTAACTATTATTACTGTAAAGTATTTATATGTCAAACTATGTTATTTAGGTCTATTTACACACTTTGAACAATCACAAAGAATTATTTTAGGAATGCAAGCTTTTTAACTTTCAAGACGCCATCTTATCACGTAGCCTGAGCATAGACAACATGACAACATAGATAATAGATATAGACAATTGACAAATAAGCACAGAATATCAAAGCAAAGAGTAAAGAGAACACAGGCGAGCCAACCGTTTCCTCAAATAGTCCAATAGTCCAATTTCCGTCTTTTATGAGCTCTAGTCCTAATCTACTCTGTGAAACAGAATTAATTTAATACTATGCTAGAATCCAGAGCTGAGTTTAAGAGCACAAGAACAACAGGAGTTACCATCCTATATGTTATTGGTCTGTGGTTACCATAGAGGTTGGTCCATGGGAGTTACCTCTGATGAAGGATTATAGGAGTTACAAAACAAAACGGTCAACATTGTTTGGTCATTTAGAAAACATTTTAAAATTTAGAATTAAAAAATGCACTTTTGATTGTTATTACATTACATTATCCTACTGTAGATCCTACGCCGATAGGTGGCGCCACATTTTATCAAGATTCCCTGATTCAGCTTTTTTCCTTGATTCATTACTTTGATAATATTTCAAATTCTGCATGTACGGAAAATAGAACCACAAATGGAATTTGAATTTCGATAGAATGTAGCGCCGTTCCTATTCCGTTGACTAGTTTACTAGATCTTGATAGAATATAACAAAGCAGCGATATAAAAATATATGTTCGACGATGTTTTGTCTATAAAGAATGTAACTTTGCAAGAGCCTAGGCCAGTTTTTGAATCTTGATACCAAACGACAAACAGCTGCAGCTGTGCCAAACAGTACCTAAGTGTCTATAATACTTACTTATTACAGTACAGTACAGTATACCTACCTATTCTATTCTATCAGTGCTCCTCGCTCTTGGGCCTCGCACGAAATGTAGACTCCAAGAATCCCAATACTGTTTGAAGGGGTGAGGGGAGTGCTCTGAAAGAAAAGAGATGTTGTGAAGGAGTTCTTCTTGGTGGTGAATGTATAAACCTTTGTCTTTGACAGGTTAAATTGCACTCGGTTCGGTATGCCCCATTCTGACACTTTACATATTATGCAAGTTTCTATGGCGCTCTCCTTCAGCCATCCAAGTCTTCAGCACTGTGCGAGAAAGTTGTGCATGACCTTTGTGGAGGGCGTCACCAGTACTGTCATCCGTATAGCAATGGATGTTGCTGTCATGCAACATGTCATTGATATGCAGGATGAATAGTGTGAGTGATATACTGAGCCCTGTGGGACGCCAGCATCGATGGTCAAAAGCAGTCAACAGCGACTTTGGTGTTGCGTCCATCAAGAAAGCTGGCGAAGGCAATACACAGTTTCACGGGTAGTCCGTAGGATGGTAGTTTCGATAGAAGTACCCTATGCCAAACCCTATCAAAGGCTTTTGCGATATCAAGGCTGAATAAATTCTAACTCTAATTCGATGTTCACCACAATTTATTAGCTTTAGTAATACTAATTAATTGATTTTAGTGGTCACTAGTGGCCCATAAGTACCATGATACTAAAATCTATACACTAGGATCGTTTGTTTCTAGCATTTGAAATTCGAATCATTATCATCATTATCAACCGATAAACGTCCGATAGGTCTCTTGTAGGGATTTCCAATCGCCAGGCTTGGGCAGTTTGAATCCAGCGGTTTCTTGCGACTCGTTTGATATGCCGTGCACATTGCCACTTCAGCTTCGCAAGGTTACTCTGGTTCGGTTGGTTATTCTCCTAAGTTCTGATTTGATCACGTAGGTCGTAGAGAAACTCAAAGCACAGCTCTCCATCGCCTGCTGAGTGATTCTGAGCTTTCTTAAGAGGATAAGCCTCATAAGAAAGCTCAGTCACATAAAAAAAATTGAATAGTTAGGTAAAAAAATAAGAATAGTAAAACACAAAATAACATGTAATGTTAATTTATCTTATTAATCGAATACATTTATTAACACTTATCATCTAATTAATGTTTAACATTAATTGATACCTACTATACAATAAATCTACAATTTTATTAAAAAACAATAACTATATCACAATATGTACAATGGAATGTTGATTATCATAATGAGGTTGTACGATTTGTCAATAGGGTCTCCAAACTTCTTGGTTACCCGCACCGTAGAGTCCATGTTTAACATCATCAACAGTTTCACAAGTTTGCACTAGACCGCTCGCTTCGTTCACACCTGGCAAATCTGTGGTTATGGAAATCGCGCCATCTATATCGCTTATTTTTATCTCACGCGGCAAGTACTGTTCAGAGATATTATATTTGTCGGAACTATGGAGATGGACGTGGATTTCGTTTTGGTTGACTGTGGAATATAGATTTGGTACGATCATTTGGGTGTTAGGGTTAATGTAAGGCGTGTGGGACTGTAGGCAGGCGGGGTTGTTGTTGATGTTATTATATTGATAGTTGTATGAGTTGGTGGGCCAGGTGTTGTAGTAGTTGGGGTCGTATCTCTGTGCCGGCATGGCCGCGGGGTTGAGGTCTGTGAGCGTGCCGGTGGCGGCGCTCGGACTCCCCTTGAAGCCAGTTGAACTTGATTGGAAGCTACTGTAGTCGGTGTGCCCCAGCTGTATTTCCGGGAGGACTGCAAAAGGGAAAGATTGAAGCTTAAACTTACGTTATTCTGCAATATTACAAGAGATCAAGAAGTGTGTGACATCGTAACATGATTAGTTGGGAGGCGTAGACCACAGCTAACTACCACCCTACCGGCAAAACCTTTCTATAAGTCGCATTAAAACAAAAAACTGAACTGTCATACCCCTTCTAAGAAAACCGCTTAGATCTTAGAATGCATCTTACCACCAGTCAATTTAAGAGTTCACAGTCGAGAGCCGTGGGTCATCGAATATAAAATATCTTACTACCCTTTCATGTGGAAATGCAGCCAAATCTTAAAAACTAAGGGTCTCTATTCATGGTAATTTTCCAGTTTGGCGTAGTTATGTATGCTATCAAAGACTGCCTGGAGCTGTCCTCCATTTGTCAAGATGGTAAAACCCATTGTATTGGCGCTTGATGATTGATTCCAGTCATTTGCAGACGTGACCTGATTACATTAAATAAAGTGCTGGGTTTTTCGATAGGTAACTAACTAATGACCGGGACAATGATAAATGCATTCATAGGTTCCTGCTGTACCTATGCTTGTTGTTTGTTGAAAGAAAAAGAAACAAGGACAGATACATTATTGTGGCTGGAGACGGATGCTAAGCTTAGGTAGATGCAAAAAAGAATGAAATTATAAAGGAATGGTAGATACCATAATAGGTATGTGCAAGAACTCAGAATCACGGAGATGAAAATGCTGCGGTGGATGTGCAACACGTTGCGACCTACAACGCAATGATCACATCCGCGAGAGACTAAGGCTGAGATCTATAGAGCGCACTTTGACTTTGCTCAGACTTAAGGCACTGTTAAAACGAGACAGCGTTATATCGCTGGCATAAATCTGTCTCGCTTCAACTGAAACTTAAGTCTGCTAAGTCCAAGTGCTCTCTATAGACCTCAGCCTACGTGTCCGTGACATCGGTGACAAGTTGCAAGAGGCCTGTCTTAGATGTTTCGGTACAGGTATGTTATCACGACACCACAAAGCTACGTCGTGTTAGATGTCTCAACATCGCTATCCCCAGAGCTAAACCCCAAGGTCGTTCGAAAAGCGCTGGCTGGATGACGTGAACGCAGATCTGAGAGCCAATAGACTCAGTAAATCAGATGCTCCAGACTGGGCAAAGTGAGCGGTAAAATGTAGGAAAGCGGACCCCACCTAGGCGGGAAAACACCAAGACGAAGAAGAAAATGATAGAGTCTATTTCATTGATACATGTTTTATCAGACACATACTCGTAGATTGAAATGGGTTCGACAAGTTTATGGAAAAACAGTAGACTCAACAGAGAAGCGGTAAAGGTTTGTTTGAAGAGGATTAGGCATAGCCCACCATAGATGATATATAGTTACTTAGATAAAAAGAAAAAGAAATGGCATATTTTTTAACAGAAATATAGGAAAAAGTAGTTCCCATTTTCATATACTATCCTGATTATAAATTACCTGCAGGTATGTGTATTGTGGGGTCTGGCTTGTAGTAGGGAGGTTGCAAGGGGCCATAGCTCGGGTACACGGTGGCCGTGGACGGGTACCCCGTGTTCCACTCACTGGCGCCCAGTATGTTGCCGGTGTTTTCTGAAAATATTAGTATTTAGATTACATAACGAATAGGTACAGGTTTTTAAGTTCAAAGTTCTAGATAAATGCGAGGGTTTCAAGATGCTGCAATAGCTATCTTGCGACGGAAAAAACATCGCGTTGGTAGACTCCCTACTAAATAGACAGGCGATATCAAACGAGTCGTAGGGTAGCGGCCGGGTTCAGTTCGCAAGACCGTGGTTTGTGGAAGTCTCTACAAAAGACCTATGCCTAGTAGTGGACGTCTAGCGGTTGATGTCGATGACAGGTTCCAGATTTTTAGAGTTACAATTTTATTTTTTAGAAGTCATAGTTACATCTTTTTAAAAGGTTTGAATCGGTTGTAGATATTATCTTGTTTTGTAACTGACAGACGTCTCCTGTTCCTTAACAAAAATAGTTTAACGCAAAATGGCACGTTTAAATCACAACCCTAGACTTTTTGAAGATATACTTAGTGGTGTTAATTTGGTTGTAGTTGTTTAACCTAAATTCATAGGGCTAAGTAATGCGTTCCTTTTCTGCAGAGAACATTTTAAATATAATAGGACTATTTTTAGATTTGTTTAAAGTGAGACTAATTAGGTTTTCTTGAATTAATTACAATATTTTTGTTACAAAAGTTAGGTAGCCTGGTTTTAATTTAGTTAATTTTGTTAGGTAGTAAAAAGAAAACACTCAATTTTGTGCAGTTTATACCTTTTTACCTAAATTGTCTACCACCTGGATTTAAATAGAAAAACCTTATAATTTTTTTATCGTTAGTAGACAAGAAACATACATACAAATCACACTTCTCAAAATATGTCTTTGTGTCCTTGTATTAATATTTTCGTCACGCGTCCACTTTCGTTTACACACTATATGCGTGAATCATACACAAGTCGGCAATCCCAAAGCGTACCTACGCCAGATCCGCGTGACCTCCATGCCTCCATGATTAACACCTGTCATTGACAATGGGCGATAGATATCTATACTAATATTATAAATGCGAGAGTGTGTCCGTCTGTCTGTCTGCTACCTTTTCACGGCCCAACAGTTTAACCGATTCTGACGAAATTTGGTACGGAGTTAGCTTATATCCCGGGGACATAGGCTACTTTTTATCCCGGAGAATCAAAGAGTTCCCACGGGATTCCTGAAGACCCATCCGCTCAACCGATTTGTATGAAATTTGGTACCGAGGTAGCTTGCGTCCATATTATTGACATTATACAACTTTTTATACCGGAAAACCAAACAGGTCCCACGGGATCTTAAAAAACCTACATCCACGCGGAAGAACTCGCGGGCATCCTCTAGTAAATTATAATACAGTAATCAACCGACCTCAGCAACTTGGCTAACTGGCTATCATTGACACTTTATAAGATCTCCATATTTATATTATGTCCTACATACAATCGTTAAACCGCATGTCCTAAAAGGTTTTATAAAATCTTGCATTAGATTCTACTCACTGTTCTTATGTTAGAGCCTAGTTAGTGTTCCTTGGCAATTTTGCTACTCAACTTATTCTACTGCCTCATTATAGACTTTACCAAATAAAATCATGTTACTATCAGACATTGGTTAGTATAATTCTGCACTATCCTACCTAGGTGCTGAAATTTTGATTATTGGAACTAGACGGCGTGGTTTCCTAGATTGACACCATTACCGTTTTTGACACCATTGTTTGTTAGTCTCAGAAACACTATCAGAACAATGCATGGCAGCCGCTATGTGACGACATTTCTACAAAACCTAGGAAACAAAAGTTAAACCTAGACATATCATCTGGCATTCCTCTGGCTACTGGCGTCATATCAATGAACTAGCCAGTAGGTATTTCGTTTTCTTATTACTTATCCACATAAGGCAATCCGACTACTGGGTTCTGTCGTCAAACATTATTTATTTCAAGGGATTAAAATTATAATTTAAATAATAAAGACGAGCTTATAAAGTTATAAGCTTTCAATATTATCATTCGATTGACACACCATAAAACAGCGTACGTTTAGTACGTGAATCGTTTACGTTAGTGCAACAAGCCATTGACTCATAGCTGATAAAACCAAAACAATTATGCTAATTCCTATAGTTTTGTCCCGTCAGCTTTGTATGTATATTTGAGGAGCACGCGAGGTGTTACACGTAGGCACTCTTCGCACACAATAGATGTGACTGCAGACAATATGGACACATCAGAAGCCATAAAAGAAACTCTTCCGTAAAGATAGAACACATGGATGGCACTGAATGAAATGACGCGCAAGACGACGGCTAGTCTGCCTTCCTATCAAAGATGTTTAAGGTTGTACGTGAAACCGACCATTGAGATCGCACTATGATTTTTAAAACTTTTATTATTTTTGAATTAAATGCCCTTATTTGATGTAGGACAGCTTATGCCACTTATGGTATGTCAGGAGTTAAGACTACCACTTGTTTGAAAAGTTCTATTGAGAAGAGCCGCCAAAAAAGCGATTTTTGAATGGATTTCGTATATAAATGCTTGCTTGTCAAAAACTTTTACAATATTATATACCTATACTTCTACAAAAAGTTATGGTGTGCCACGGTAGCAATACTTTGACTACAACATGGTAGTTGTCTGCGAATAAAATATTCAAGGTTCGATGGTTTGGAGCAGGCCCAAGGAGCACTAATTAGCTGTGCGTTGCGCCTAAACTATTTAAGTACGAATCTGCTGGATAGCAGATTCGTACTTAAATAGTTTACTTAAATAGGTTTGCCTGCTACCATCTTCTGCAATATCACTTGCTACCGATGATATCTCAATCAAGGGCCTAATTATTTGTCATCGAATTGAAAATATTGTATATAATTATTAAATTAAATATGTATTGAATATATTGTATTAAGGCTTATATATTAAGGCTTATAGACTTTACTCTCTCTTTACTTAGATGATTTTTATCTACTTATGTTATAATCATTATAAACTTTATAGTGAGCATAGGTATCGAAAATGGTTTCTATTGCGAGAGGGCGCTCAACTTAGCGCAGCTGAGGTTTCCTCCAACCATAGCAATTAAATAAGATGATGAAAATAAAACATGTTTGTACCTAAGGTATGTTATTTTTGCGTCTTAGAATATAAAGAGGTGCCTTTAGGTAAACCTAGAGAGATTTTATAGGTTTTGGAAAGGAACGTTAAATTCCTTAGGTAGTTGGGGTTTCGCTCCCCCCATCCATAGAAACCAGATAAACGATAAAAAATGAAATGTTTACCTACTTTATTTTCACGCGACTTAGAATTAATTAATGAGCTAGATTTATTGCAATGGTAATTGCATAAAGTTGTCTTTACCTGCTTAGCGCTTGCCGAATGACGCAAATGAAAGGTTTTGGTATTTCCCGAGTTTCAATGAATCTTCCATTCTAGTAAAGCTACGTGTTTGGGTTGTAATAACGCCTAGATACAATTAAACTTATTAATTATGAGTTATGGGCCATTTTTATGACGTTTATCGTATGCATGTATTGCATGGAAAAATTACAGCAAACAAGGACTTAGGTAAGTACCTATGCTAAAAAAGGATTTTTTTAATTTTTTAATAAAATCCAATAAAGTTTTGAAAGAATGATTAGATTAGAGAAATAGTGCGTGCAAATAGATAAATAACGTGACAGTTGCGTTCAATTTCAATTCAAATTAGGTTCAAATCATGAACAATTCATGGTACCTACCTACTTAAGTATATAGGTGCTAAATGAAAAACTTACGGCAATGCACATAATTATAGAGGGTACCTAATTAGTAATTACAAGAGTTTACGATTACGGGTTTATGATTACGAGTTCGCCAGAGTACCTACCTACCTACATAGCCAATTTTTAGTTCGTCTTTGAAATAAATCCTGTACGGGAATATATCCTACTTCCCATTAGTAGCTATTATAAACGCGAAAGTTGGTATACCTATATGGATGGATGTATGGATGTTTGTTACTCTTTCACGCAAAAACTACTGGACGGATTTGGCTGGGAATGGAGCTAGATTATATCCTGGATTTACACATAGGCTACTTTTTATCCCGAAAATCAATGAATACCTAAGGGATTTTTAAAAACCTATATCCACGGGAACGAAGTTGCGGGCATCAGCTAGCTGCTATTCTATCATATTATACCTACTATACCTAGCTACCTACTCGTAGTTACGATCTGCCACCACACTGGCCTAAACAATCATTAATTACTTAATAATTATTTCCTATCCTATTATGACTAACAATATAATTAGTCGTCAAATATCTCCATATAAAACGACTATAATGACTATAATGAGTCATATTTATAGCAATAGTATTGTTACCGGCTACGGCACACAAGATTTACCTATCTATTGTTACGCATTGAATTTAATATTCAATTAATCACACTAATATTATAAAGGCGAAAGTTTGTATGTGTGTGTGTGTGTGTGTGTGTGTGTGTGTGTGTGTATGTTTGTTACTCCTTCACGCAAAAACTACTGAACAGATTGGGCTGAAATTTAGAATGGAGATAGATTTTACCCTGGATTAGCACATAGGCTACTTTTTATCCCGGAAAATTAAAGAGTTCCCACGGGATTTTTAAAAACCTACATCCACGCGACCGAAGTCGCGGGCATCAGCTAGTATCTACTTAAAGCCAGTCGAAGTGAAGTTGTTCCAACTTCCAATGTAGGTAATTTTTTTTTACCGAAACACAAGTTAGTTTTTAGGGTTTCGTACCTAAAAAGAAAAAACGGAACCCTTATAGGATCACATTGTAGTTTGTCTATCTGTCTGTCCGTCTGTCTGTCTATCCGTCTGTCTGTCTATCCGTCTGTCGTATCTATCAAGAAACTTCCCGTTGACCTACAATCATGAAATTTAAAATAATTCATAAAATAAATAGGGAATTAGTTTCACATAAACTGAATATGTTATTATTATACTTAATTAGTTAGGCAATTTTCCAAAATAAAAATTGAACCGATTCATTTAAATGAAACGAAACAATCAACGAAAATTGAAACGTACGGAGTAAATTAATGACGGAGAGAAACCGGAACGCAGTTTAGATTGAGCTTTAATTGGAAACGCATTAGTGCTTATGAAAAGTATCCGATAATGATTTTCACGAGTCGAATAGGTAGTACCTACTCGTATCCGAACCGAAGCCGTACCCACTTCATTTTGCGGTCCAACCATCCACTGGTAGGATTGCCAACCATTCGAGATTTTCCGGAATCGTCCCATTTATAAGCGGGTCAAGATTAGAAAAGATTTGAGTGCAGAGCTTATTAACCTTGGTAGGATTGTTTTCGCGCAGCGACTTACGAAAGATTTTCTCCAGCTCATAGAATTAAAATAAATCACTACATACTAACCTATGCGTCAACTTAAAAACCGATAAGAACCACATTATTTGCATAGCGGTCATTTAATTATTTCAGGGTTTTAGTAAGTGCGTCAAATGTTGGGATGTTATTGTATAGGCATCGAATCAAATGACGTATTTTTCTTTTTAACTAAAACTAGCGTCATTTAAAAAAAAAAAAAAACATACTTTTCTGGTTAGTTTTTATTTAGTTTTAGTTTTCCACACATAGTGACACACACGTGAAACATAGAGTAACGCAACCTATATTTTTCGGGTCACGTGAGCGAGTCAGCTAAGCCTGCTACAGGGTAGGTGTTGCAGGGTTGTCCTGGTTTTATTCTTACACACGTCATGGCAACCCTACCTGCTGTTCCTAATTTTGTGCGCTCGGACATGAAATTAAAATCGGGTTAATGCATAAATGAGATATATACTTAATAAATATTTAATTAGGTGTCTAAATAAAAGCGCTCGGTGCATTGGGGCTGCGGTTGCCGATAAAACGTCATGTAAAATAATGTAGTTCGTGATAGGAAAAACCGCGGCTCTTTGTGCGCAGTATTATAGCTACCGATATTGGCGAATTGTATTTTGTAGATAGCTAATTTATTTGTATTCCCAAAATAAATAATAATTACTCTTTACCAGGAAACTGTTAATACTGTGAAATGCAATATTAAATGATAATGTTTGGGATTTAACGCACGAAGTTGATCCCAATATAATATCTCTGTCCCAAATAAAAGTTTGGCAGTGAATGTTATGGTGGTTCTTCAGCCTTTTGGTTTTTACGAGTAGGTTCACCTCCCATGTGATAACGTAGCTTCCAATTCATTTTTCAGTGCCTACTGTCTATATTATCACAAGCCCAATTTTCTTTATATCTGAAATCTGAATGATTCTTTTGTATCTGCTAGGATGTAAATGGTAAGTACGTGTCATGTATAAAATCAATGTTATAAATAGGTGCTACACCTATGCGATAGTTCTAAATGCTTTAACGACAATATCTTATCATTTATTTATTTATTACTAGCACCAAAAAATACATTTTAGTTTATATCTCGTCAAATTGCCCAGCAGTTCTTCTTAAGGACACCTTCGCTCTTGTTGTCTTGGACATGGTATAGCAAGTCCACGGGTATAGAAACATATAGAGTATGAAGTTCAAGCGAGGTACCATTTTCCAAACGCTTTCTCCAGGCATTTATCTGTATCTACTGAAATTGAATCTTAGTCAATAATGACTTCAGTTATAGTACTGCGTAGTTATGAAGGCGGCTAGCTGTACATACAGTCATAGGCACGGACAGGGAGCCTAGGCCTGCCGTTGACGTGGGATAATTACCACCCCCTCCCCCCTCGCCTCCCCCCCTGTAGGTAATGTCACATTAACACCCTCAGCGCGTGGAACTGTCAAAACATCGCACGGTGCTGTTTAACGAAATTGCATTGAACGAAAACAACGGCTAAAGCGTATTGAATTGAACAATAATAATTTTGGATTTAACTGTATTGAGTTGAAAGCATTTGTCGCGACTTTAAGCCCGAGATGATATCTAATTGTACCCAAATATTTAATAGGAACCTAAATATCTTCAAAGCAAGAGTGAATAGGCATTTTCTAGGCAAGCGCGCTACAATCTTAGACCTCATGATTGTCGTCAAGCGCACTGTCTCGCAACAAAAAAAGGAATCGAAAGACTAACATATTAACGAGCAACCCTATCCACTATTATGGTCTAGAACTTGAGGGTTTCTACTATAGAACCTTCCCTTACTAAGAAAGAATTTAAAGGAATTCTAACGGGACCTTTAAAAAACAAATCATATCTGAGTTTAATATGCACTCGTAGAAGAACTGATCTAAGAATTAAAATCAATATTCTTTGCATGTTTCATGTTCTCTCTATTCTGTATTTTCTTGGAGTAGGTAGAACAAGTGGGCCACATTAACGCTGACGGTCTTTATTTTTTGCAACATGATTAGTAGATATGTACAGGTTATGCAGTTATGATTGCCAATATAAAACAAAATCGAGATCTTTGTAAACAGAATCCCTGCGTGTAAAAGCGTGATGGTAAAGCTAGTCACCAATAGGTAATTCCAAATGGTAACAAAGCGCGAGCAACAATGGGAGTAGCGTAGCGTCGCGCGTTCGCTTCGATCGCAAATACATGAAGCAATCAAGGGCATTGATTAGGGCGGCGTAATTAGCTTCCTTTGATCACGGCCTTCTTGTTACACACATTTCATGCAAACTTTGCGGTGTATAACCATTATCGCACGTATAGGCACCTATGATAACATTCGAAATGTATACATAGGTATAAGCAATTTAACTATCCCGATGAAACTTGAAAGCATACCTACCTACGAGTATGTACCTATTCGTAAGAGAATGAAAATGCATTACGCCTATATCTCAACGATGTAAAGAAAAATTCGTTCCTATGTCCAAATTTCATCCGTTGGTCTAGTTATTGCCGTACACATTTCTATTTTTCTAGATTTACTTTACGTTGGTGAAATCGGCCCTAAAATTCATATCTAATAGGTGCAACTTATGAGTGTTGGTTTCAATTACAACCACAGCTCAGGGGTGAATTTTCTTTTCGTCTGAAAGTTAATCTTTTGCCAAATGTTCAGTGGCAAGATTTCTCGCAGAGGTTAGCTCTGCCAAGTATCTTGCATGTCATTTGCATAGTGTAAACATGCTTCCAAGAAATTGCGGATGTTATAGTAGATATATCTATAGAAAAACTCATAGAAATTGATACTAAGATGACAATGGCCGGTCACTTCTGCAAGAAAACTATTCAAGGGACATGTCTTGGTCTCAACATTTATTTAACGGCTTTCTGAATCAATTTACATCATGACAAGTAAGTACTAAGTACAAGTAGTCAGACCGATATTGATACTGTTAAAAATAAACAATAAAAGTTCGATGTCATCAACCTCGCATACTTCCCTGAAGCTTTATAAATCACATGAAACTCCCATAAGAATATTCTCACCCCTTGCATCTCGCTGGTTGTTTTGTGAAGTTTTTGTAACTGATCATTTACATCGTAACTCGGCGTAATTCGATACATCCTGCGCTTGACGGCCCGACGGAGCTTCGGCTTTTGTTTTAAAGGGCTTGAACTTAAAGGCCTGGACACACAAAAATCGCGACGGCAGCGATGCGCGGCACTAAATACTCACTCGACAGTACATTACACCAAAATCATCATTTTGATTTGATCATATAGAGAAACTCCAAGCATAGCTCTCCACCAAAGTACGCTTGTATATATCATAATATTAGGAAAAAACTAAATATTCAACTTTTACGCTAGTCCGCTCCACTCTAGGCTTATCGTCACCAATAAACACCTGCGGGGTAATTCGCTAACTCAGTGATCAACACTGAATGGTAGCCCCCGAGCTCATTTGACATTTATTTTTGGTCTATTGAAGGTTATCTGTGAAAAAATATTTTGGTTATCCCTCAGTGAAGCAGCAATGTAGGACCAACCAATGTCAAATGAGTTCGGTGACTATCATTTAGTATTGATCACTGAGTTAGCTAATCATTCCGCACGCGCAGGTATAATTGCAATCAAGTGTCAGTTTAGGTAAGTATATAAAAAAGTTGAACTGCTGCTGCAGTACCTACAGTTTTTATGGACGTTCGGCAAGCTTATGCTATGGACTTGAATGTTTTCATACAATTCCTTTTACAACAATCGCAAAGTAGTCCAATCTGAACACGAGGAGTATGATGACGCAGTGTACGAAAACAAATCTGGGCGGGAGTTATAATTAAGGCCTTGGCTGTACCTGCATCACCATGTTGTAACTTTAGATTGGAGTGCTTGTTTTGAGAGCACTGTATCTATTTACATAATAATAACTGCAACTTCTAGGAGCTACGTTGGACACGAATTTCGGTTTCGCGTCGCTGCTTTCGCTTGCTGTGTGTCTGAGCCTTTAACAGCAACAATACTTTAAATATTTTAAAGTGTACTATTACAAAGCTGTGTCAGAAGAAAATTGTACGCCGAAATATATTTTTTGCACTAGCGCTCGTTTGTGGCTTCGTGCGTTTTTTGTATGCCCTACTTATGAAATGATTAGGGCATGTGAAAATCAATGAAAAAACTTATTTGTGTCGATTTCATTTAGGATTTCAATGAGAAATGCAATGAGTTTCCAGATCTTTCCGCTCTGGACCCAACCAGTTACTGACTTTGTCACTCCCCTTTTGTGGCAAATACGGCGATAGTTCTATGTGCTACGACCGGTGTCTCTTCCACAAAATATATCGAAGGCGTAGTCATTGTATGTTTTTTTAAGCGATATCTATCTGTTCTATGAGTGATGTGAGATAGTGATATGAGATATCTATCTATTCTATTGACTTTTCTATTGGTTATCTATACTATAGGCTGTAGAACATTATCGAGTGTCGAGGGGAATTAATTAGCTCCGATTGACAGATGTCCACAGTGAATGAAAGAAATACATAATTTGTTATACAAAGCACAAACGGTGATATTGTCCGTTTCAGTACACCGGATAGCTAAGATGCGTCCACTGTAATGTAAGTTGTTCAGATTATAGTGGGCTACAAAATATGCGATTTTCATCATAAAACTACTTCATGATTGTTCGTCCACGTCCACAGTGGCAGATAGAGATATAGGATTTGTTACGCAAAGCACAAACGGTGATATTGTCCGGTTCAGTACACCAGATAGCTAAGATGCGTCCACTGTAATGTAAGTTGTTCAGATTATAGTGGGCTACAAAATAAGCGATTTTCATCATAAAACTACTTCGTCGTCCTTCACAATAAGAGATAGAAACACATAATTTGTTACACAAAACACAAACGGTGATATTATCCGGTTCGGTACACCATTCACTATAATGTAAGTTTTCAGATTATACTGGACCATAAAACACGTGATTTTTATCATTACTTCGTCACTGTACGTCAACAATGAGAGATCGAAACACATAATTTGTTACATTAAGCACAAACGCTGACATGGTCATGTTCAGTGCACCGGACAGTTAAGACACCTTTTCTAGATAGATTTGATAGATTTCCACAAGATTATCTTTATTGAAATGACTAAAAATCATGCCCTGATACTTAGAAGTACCTACTTACTGTACCAATTCGTCAGTCATAATATTAGTGGAAAAGTGTGAAAATTCTAGCAAGACAATTCTAGCAAGACAAAGGGCACCCGCACGAGCTATAATAAAGACTTCGGAAATTGACACAGCCGCAATTGATAAACAATCAAACGCGTAGGAGCTAACCCGCCCCCGCGTATGAACGCGCTCTCGCGTTTGAACTCGCTACCATCGTGGCTCTACCGGAGGTATTGTTACAGGGAATGGATACGGCCGATTGACGATCGTTGATACAGCCGGCCGCGCGTAACACTATACTTCGAACACGCGATCCGCGGGCTAGCGTTACCTATCACATCTCCCGCACATACCTACCACTGATTACTCTGTTCGATGTGCACGTACAAACTATATCACCATCTATACTATACAGCGATAAAGCCTGTACTTTATGTAGATATCTTTTAACTGAAAAGTCAGTAGCCCAATCTGTCTACTCAGATTAGAGAATTACTATTTCGAATATGACACAACTATTTGTGTAACCTTTTGAGGCTTTAGTACCTGGATTTTACCATAAAATCAAAAGTATAGAGTTTCGATAACTAGCCATACATTTACCTAGGTATTATATACTCATTTTTTCATCCAGTCCGTCTGCCCATCTGTCTGTCTGTGTGTCCCAGCCATTTGCAAAAAACTTACGGGTTAGGATATTCCAGCGCCTCTAATACTTGAGCATTAAAGTCAAAGACCTCAAGCAGAAGAAGCGCCGGAATAAACCGTGTCATGTGTAGCACAACCCGAAATGTACTGTACGCCTTGCCCATACACAAAAACATACAGGGCTGGTTTTCAGCTGGAACTCCAATTCGGGTGGCGCCACGGAATTCTTCGTAATTGTAACCTATGCAATCTACTTTATCTATAACGCACCTATCTACTAACAAACTAAAATATAAACGTGCAGTTTTACAAAAAAAAAAATAGTGTTTTACTACATATTAGCAAAAATTCAAACATCTAACAAGGTTGGCGAAATGCGGATAGAAAATATACTCATATATACATACGGTCACTGTACACCACTAACAAGCTACTCATCCACATTTCTGCTCGAACCAGCGCTCATGCTCTTTCAGAAGGATAATCAAATTAGTGTCGCCTGGGAGAACGCAAGCGCAACTATTTAGGACTAACGTCGAGTGTCTTTTTACCACCGAGTCCGATACTTCTACATTCCTGAATACGAACAAGATCATTTACTATGACTAGCAAAAAATTTAGGTCTAGCTACACCCAATGGGTGCTGAGGTTAATCAGGTGCGATTGGTCCGGTTTTCATTTATTCCAAATTACATTTTTCGCAGTTGGTCCAAATCGCGATTGGCGAGATTTGCGGATGGTCCGATTCGCAGATAGTCCAATTCGCGAATGGCCCAGTTGGCGTACAGTCCAAAATTCATGATCCAAGTTTGTCTTGCTTGTATGTTAGTCATTGTATGTCCGTATATATTTATAATGTATGCATGATCTAGTAATTGCCTGCTATATTTTGAGAGCTTTTTACTGTCATGTGATCAAACATAATGATAGCACTTGTAGGTAAATCTGAATTCTGCCGACATCATGGGCATGAGTTTTTATGATTGCACGCCTGTAATGTTTCAGTTAACACGTGATTGCGAATGACATAAAAACGCATTTTCGCGTACCTGTTTTATCAAATATTGAATTTGAAAAAAATAAACCTAGAAAACACTCCTTATTGTTTATCTATCTTTACATGCATTTAAGAAAGAAATAAAAATGAATTTTAGTACCTACTGCATTGTTCCACGCAGTAAGCTATATTATCCCAGCAAATAGAAGTATTAATTAATCCAAATCTCATACAAAAGGAGTAGGTACGTAGGTATACTTACGAAGATTGGAATATGCATTTTAAGAGAAGTCAATTTTACAAAAAAGTGGCCGTGACATACGGACGGACGGACAGACAGACAGACAGACATGACGAATTTATAAGGGTTCCGTTTTTTGCCATTTGGCTACGGAATCCTAAAAAGGTGTATGGATTCTGGATTTAAAACTGATTACGATTTCTTTTAACTCATGTTACTTTTTGCATAAACTAAAAACCGCCAACAGAAGGTAGCCGTGCACACGTACTACAATAATTGAATGTATTGACTACGTTAGTACCTTAAATTGTACCAAACAATATTGGAGAGATTATTACAGGCTCTCTTTCTAAAGTATAGGGGTTGAAAGAGAAAACAGTTTACACGGTGCTATCCGATATGGTTTTTCCTTCGAAGGATTGTACGTGATTCGGTGTGTTTTTTTCGTGGGTTGAATTATTTGTAAGGTTTCGTTATGTGTTGCTCATTACGGTACTCGCTCGTATCCTGCCGCGACCGCAAATGCGTGGCCCGGCGAGCTTGGGCCTGACCTTGAGATATGGAGCCTCTACTTAACGATACATATCGTATATGAAAGTTATTGGACCTAGATAATCTTCTATATAAAATTTTGTTATTAGATAAAAACTTCCTTTCAAAATAAGCTAAAAGTTCAACGGTAAATACCTGTAATAAGACTGAAATCAAAAATTAAACAACGGAAAAGACAATTTTGAAATATGTGCTTTTTTAGACGACTGCCAAAAAAAGGAGTGTTATAGTTCAGGATTCATGTATGCATGTATATCTATCTATGTGGGTTTCTTTTTCTTTATTCCACCATTCATACACATTTGTCACATAATATTAGGTAAGTATATTGTTTGTTTCTACACATTTTTCTAAACAGATTTGGATGTATAGGGTATCGTTAAAATCTTTAGGTAAACAAGTATATCAACCCGAGGGACACTGGTTATAAATTGTTTGAAAATAAATTCAATAAAAGAGTACATAATTATGCTTTAAGTAAAAATATCAATTTTTGGGCATCTGTAATTGGGCAGCTGGGCATAGTTTTTGAGTGTTGATACCTGTACCTACCTATCTACCTAAATATTACCTAACAAAATAAATTACAGTAAGAGTTAAGATTTATTAAAAATATCAACAACGCCCCTCAAGTCGCTCCTATAAATAATATGCGTATGATAGGTAGGTACTATTAATAGAATTTACCTAGATAAGGTTGAATATGTAAAGCTAGATGTGAATTGATATGCTTAGTGCAAATCGACTTGGCCCGCAACCGCAGACCGACTTCCACATACCATGACGACACGGGCTGTTATGGAAAACTTTTCCTAGTCAAGAAAAAATTCCACCTGGGAAATAGGTGAAAATTTAATGGAGGAAATACGAACTTAAATGGAATGAATATAAGAACCAAGCGATTTACCTCGTAGGTACCTATTAATAAAGAAATGTATATATTTTTTTCTTTTCTTTCCTTACGAATTCCACTTAGACATGTATTAGAGGTGAAGTAGGTAGGTATCTATACCGGCAAGCGAAAATTTCTCTAAATTATATCCCTGGCTGTCATTAAAATCGTGTAACGTACTAAATACGAATAATTAGGGTGTGACATAACATAAATAATAAATAATAGTAGTACAATTAAAACTATATGCATGTACTACGACATACTTAAACAATATAATTTATCTATAGCCAAACCAACTTTGTGAAAGTAACTTTACCGATTGTCTTGTATTTCATATATTTTCCTATACTTAGTAGGTAGGTACTTATCCTAGTACGAGTTCCTAGAGCTTCACCCTTAGAGTTAGATCCCAGATTTGATGACTGATGGTCAATTATTAAGGCGAATATTTTATTTCTAAACAGGTAGGTAGATATAGGTACATAGTCGCAGATTTCGTGTCTTACCAAAAAACTGTAATGTAACGCGCTGTCTCAAGTCTCAATGTCCTACAGATTTCTCACAATCGTATTCTAACATGTGAATAATAATAGAGGAGAGCCAAAAAGGAACTTACCTAACTAATTCAAGTAGAAAGTCTAAAGTCAAAAGATGGTTTACATCCCGTAGTTTTGCGGTCGGCTCGTTTGACCGCGCGTTTACGAATTTACTGCGGACGCGGGAAGATGGCGGCGGAAAATAGTGACCGATTGTAACGAGTGAGGGGAAAGGCGAAAATAAGCTAAATACCATGAATAATGCACTGACATTACCACGGCGCGACGGTTTTAAAGTAGGCCCGAAAATCTTTCAGTAAATAGTAGCTCAATACAAAGTTGCCATCCGTGTTTCTCTTTGTATTCGCTTATTCACTTTTTTTTTAATTCACTTTCGCTTACAAAGGTATTAAGGTAGGCAAGTCATAAAGATTTGAAAAAATGTTTGAATTACACCTACTTATGAAGTTAGAACTGTATCGTTCCACATATTAATATTTAATAATGTAAGAATGTGTAAGAATGCCAACACTTCCGTACCGAATCACTGAGTTCATTAAAAGAGCAAATAAAAAAAAGGTTAGCATCTTATCTCTTAAGGAAGCGATTATGCAAATTGTTATATTGTTTGGCAGTGTCGATTTTATTTATGCTTTGACTTCGGTCCGCATATTCACCAAACCGCTTCTTGAATGAATCGAAGAAGCCTTAGCTTTCTTTTATCACTTTTAGCGTATCCACACTACTTTGTAGCTAATAAATTAGTTCGCATGATGTGCTCCTGTGTCCTGACCGAATTTTGGCCATGGTAGAGGAAAGAACGAAGAAAATTAATTTATCTATCAAATGCATAAATTATAAACAGACTTAAAATGAGTGGTCTGTAGTAGCTAGTAATAACATACTTAGTAATTACTTAAAATGTAGTAGTAACTAATCTCAACCACTTCTTTCTATTCCGGAAAATCCAACAGTTCTCACGAGATTTTCAAAACCTAAATCCACGTTTACGAAGTCGCAGGCGTCATCTATTTCGTACATAAGGTAACTTGCATCGATACAATTATATCATACTTTTATCCCGGAAAGTCGAAGAGTTTCCACGGAATTTGGAAAAACTTAGATTCATGCGGATGAAGTCGCGGGCATTAGCTAGTAACTTATTTTCTTTTTCAGTAAGCCGGTATACTTGCGTCACGTCAATAATCACATCAATAGTTCGATCCAGGATAATGGGCAATTATATAAAAGTGGTACTACAGAAGATAAAGCGTGTCCGTCTGTCCGTTGGATCCAGGAGCTGTGGTTTGTGGCTAGAGAAGTTAATGTTGCCCGCACTGCCCCGCCTACCATACATTTTAATAGTTTTGATGCTCCTGAGATGATGTACGCAATAAAATCCAGCATAACATTTTACTATGCCTGCCTTATTTGGACCTTTGAGTCAGTCTCATTTATATTTAAGGCGACAATTTTTGAACACAAATAAATTAGTAGAAAGATATGTATATTAATAGGGTTCTACGACTTTAAGAGGAGTTTATTCGTAGCGCACTCCAAACAAACGTAGTTTGATTTTCATTTGAATATTGACAGATCAAACTCAATGATTTTCTAGTCACGGTCTAGAAATTATCATCTGTGTCTATGATTTCCATATTTCAGTAAAATTGTGTAGTTTGAAGTTACAGGGGCTATAGGTTATCAAATAAAGATTATAATATTATTTTCGTTAATTGCTTATAATAATATGAGCCTTTTCGAGACTAGAAAGTTCAATCCAACCATTTGGCAAACATTGTTATCCTTCCATAAAGAGCTAGGGCGCGTGCGATGGAGCGCTGCCTTACAATCGGCTAATTCGTGTCCGCCGCTACATCACAGTAGCACACGGATTGAAACCGCAGCTATTGCCTCGATTTCTGCAGCCCCATCGATCTATAGTTTCGTTATCAAATTTTCACACGGACCCTCTCTCGCACCAAGATTGACTTTATTTGTGTAAGTGTAACCGCAAAGATACGCGTCGGCGACGCTTCCACCGACAATCCTACGTTTTGTAATACAAAGCTCGGTTACCCAGACTTTTTTCCAACAAAACGACCTGACCATCTATGCCTATTGAGTATTGTATTGTAAAATAAAGGAAATAACCGTCTACGTAGCGAACTTTGTTACGTAGCCGCTCGGTAGCCAATCATGGCACCCGAGATATTGATCATCGAAATTGATCAATCAAATCGAAAATATTGTACCGGAAATGAGGTGCGATGCGTTATTACGTTGAATTGAATGATTTTAAAAATCACTTTCTTCTAAATAATAAAAGTGTTTATTTATCAATCAAGAGCTATTTTCTGAAATGGGAAAGACAAATTAAATGGACTATTTAATAACGCAAGTAAGTTCTAAAAAAAATGGACAATAATATCTGGTTCCTGAATTGATTTTCATCAACTTAATTGCATTACTTAATTGTTTCTGGAAGATATCATAATTAAAGGCTGTTTGGGCGTAGCCGCAAGGCTTTAGCGTTCCCCAAACATCCACTTCTGATAAGGATTACCAAGTCCATCAAGTTCTTCTAGTTTTTAATTAAGATCTGTTGAAATGGTAGTTGTCGCAATTAGGGAATAATATCCTCTAAATTATAAAGCCTACTAGCTGATGCCCGCAACTTCGTTCGCTTATATAGGTTTTTAGATAAGAATCCCTTGGAAACTCTTTAATTTTCCGGGATAAAAAATACCCTAAGTGTTAATCCAGGGTATAATCTATCTCCACAGCCAAATCCGTCCAGTAGTTTTTGCGTGAAAGCGTAACAAACATACATACACACAAACTTTCGCCTTTATAATATTAGTGTGATTCACCTCTAATCGTTTCTAGTTCTGTACACGATGTTGCTGCCATAATGACATTGTGTCGGCGTCGTTTTTTCTCTCTAGATCGCATTTGAAGTTATTGTTATTATTTTCTCTCGTTGGCTATCCGGAGGTCATTGGCTTTACCGTTGTCAGCATCAGGCGAATCAGGAGATTAGCTTTTTCCTTATTGTAAAACATTCTTGATTAGGTATACGAGTTTCTTTTTCGATTATTATCTGTGTCCTTAATAATTATGTCCCAGCTAATCAGAGAGGAGTATGATGTGCGATTAAGATGACCTTTGAAAGCCAGTGGTATAGGTAGATAAAGATGCCTAATATTATATGCATATTATATCATTCTTTACTGTAATTATTATTAATAGTACTTTTTTCACAGAATGGGAAGGACTTGGCCATAGTCTACCAAGCTGGTCAAGTGCAGATTTTCGGACTTCACACGCCTTTGAGAACATTATGAAGAATTACATGCAGCTTTCCTCACGATGTTTTCCTTCACTGTTAAAGTACCCTACCTAAGTGATATTTAATTGTTCAAAACACACGTAACTCCAAAAAGTTCTTGCCCGGGATCGAATTCGTGACCCTCGAACAGGAGACCGACGTATTCGCCACTCGGCTATCACTGCTTATTTTGATACTCGCCAGAAATAACAAAACAATTCTACAATCCAGTAGTAATGATTGAACTAATATTACCATTGTTTATCTGGTCATATTGCCGATCGCCGTGCAAGGTGTTCCATCAGCCTGTAATTGGCCCGTTCCGATGGCCCCGTCCACGCCTTGCCATCGGCATGTAATATGCACGTACTGATCAAATTGCCCCGACTACTGTTTTGACCAGTAATAATGATTCGGATATTTTTTTTCGCTCTACCGGGAATAGCTCTGTTTTATTGTAGTTTAAACGATGAGATGATAAATAATTTTGTCCTTCTTCTGAAAAGATTTGTACGTAAATCATGTCTTGAATCATGTTTTCTGAAGCGGGTTTTATATACCCAAGGAATATTTAAACCCTTTTTTTATTGCGAGATAGAGGCTTGCGCTTGACGAAGCAATGATGTGGTCTAGGTTGGAGGTTGGACATTTAATTTTGTTATGGCATCACATTTTGTTGGTCTACAGGTTTAGTTCTCGAAGCTTGACTAAGGATACTCCCACTCATGCTAAGCCGAGTTGAGTTAGCTAGTTACAGTAGTTAGTAGTAGAGTTATCAATCAATCAGCCAGTTTGCGGCCATTGCTGGGACACACATAAGCCTTCTCACTCTTGAGAAGGCTTATGTGTGTCCCAGCAGTTCGCCACTACACACGGTCTTCAGCCTTCCACCTTATTCCCGCTAACTTCTTAAGGTCATTTAATATAATTTTTCAAATAAAACGGTGATATTCAGTTAAAAGTGTAAAATAATCAACCAACAAAAAATGGGTCAATAATAGGAGTTGAAAGCCAAGATTAGCTAAACCAGGTTCTAGCAGATGTTTTCCATCTAATAGCTTTATTTTATGAGAACTCTTCAAACAGAATGGCTGATGGGCTGAACCTATTAGGTACATAAAAATCTATTTTATCGGTAGGAAACAGATGATTAGGAATGGACTACCATTATTGCCGATTCTAATATAGCCATTGATAGAAACGCATAGATTGATGGATAAAAAAGATTCCGACGAATTGAGAACATCCTCCTTTTTTGAAGAAAAATAGGGGCAAGTGTCACGCGCCGGCATGGATACCTAATCCTGGTGGCGTTTTTGGATTATATCCGCAAGGATTACGTTATAATTTTGACTAGTCGAATCAAATAACAATAGTTCGTAACAGTCGAGTTTCTTTCTGGTTCTTTCCACTAGGAAGAGCATTCCAAACCAGGGTAGGTTCAGTTGACGATTCAAAAACATTGTAAAAAATTATTTGAATAAAAAATCTTTCTATTTCTAGTTAACATGATGCGAGTAGATAGGTCTAAGAAGGAGTTTTGTTAGAAGGCGATTTGAAAAGTTTTTTTTTTCTGTTGTAGTAGCTGCAATCATCGACTAAAAAGAGTATTTACATCTACCTATTTCTTACTGACGTACTCGTAATAAGAAAAGGACAGATAAAAATTTAAAAAAACTGTCAAATCTTGTGACTTTCGTTGCCAGTCTTGAGCATAGTGCTTTTTGTAGTGTAGAACTATTTAAAGTCCTTAATTTAAAATTCATTTTGCGACCTCAAAGATGCAGATATTCTACATTTAGTTTCGAGAAAGACATCAGAATTGACGCTATTGGTGTATTTCCGCGTTGCAAGCTAACCACGGCCAATAAATAAACTAGATAAGTCTAAAGAAGTTCTTTCAAGTCTTAAACTAATTGTCTAATCAAAGAACAACAGTTGACATGATCTGAAGAGTGGAGTGGAGAGGCTAATAATGTGCGTAATGGGCGTCATTAGCTGCGCGCGCGCAATCGCCGCGTGCTGATGAAAGCTGCTGTTGGGATTGCCTTGTAAACGCTCTGGGGTAGAGGTGAAAAGATTTAGACATGACAAATTCTCATTTCTTTTTTCTGCGTAAATTCTTTCATTTGTTATTTTACACGATTGCCCAGAAAAACGAGTGTAGTGTAGTTATTTAACAATATAGTGTAAAATAGTGCAAATAGTTCATTAACAATTTTACGGCCATTTGTATTCAAAAACTCGGCACGAGGTTCAATACTTTTCTCATAAAAATGTATACGTACTCTGAGTTCTCCTAAATACATCATCATCATCGACCGATAGACGTTCACAGCTGGACATAGGCTCTTGTAAGGACTTCCACACGGTCTCGCACTGCCTGAATCCAGCGGCCCCCTACGACTCGTTTGATGTTGTCTGTCCATGGGGTCTTCCAATGCTGCGTTCTTTCTTTCTTTCTTTCTTCTCTCAGGACTGGTTTCCGCACTTAAACCAATGCTGCGTTTTCCGGTGCGAGGTCATTATTCTAGCACCCTTGGGACCCCAACGTAAATCACCAAACAGACATAAATACATAGGCGCTTCTAATAGATTCAATGTTCGCTACAGAGCTCGTCGCTCGGCAAATAAGCCAGTCAGTTAGGGCTGTGATTTTGAGCGCAATAAGCGCTGATTATAAGCGCTTATACTAAGCGTTAATACATTTAGCGGGTCGGGACACTCGCAGTTATTTAAAACGTAATTACTTCAGAAATTAGTTATTCCAGCCGGGCTCGAGTCTAGGCTAGCTTTAAAAATTAGACACTTATTTTGCAAAGTTATAAAACTGCGTTTATAATAATTTGCGGCATTTATTCTAAGTCACGCTTTGCTGGGTTGCGTTTGACTTGGTAGGTAGTTCTTTTCATTCGACTGTTTTTGAAAAAATACGCCGCGAATTAAGATCTTCTTTCTTTTGGTTAAAATATACTATATTATATATTTGTAAGCTTAAAGTTTTTTTAATTTAACATAAGTCAAAATCTTCAAGTACCAACAATAATATTATGATGGTTCACCTCTCCAAGAATGATCGCGCTTAGTGAAAACTAATCGTCTATTGAGAAAATAATTGCGAAACAACGTAATAGTCAGTCAAAAAGTTTAACTATTGAGAAACCATCTATTGAGAAAATAAAGGGGAATTATAAACTTAGGTACCTTTTAAAGTTGCATAAAGTATCAAACTACACGAACATACCTTCAGTGGGTAAATTGGCGTTGGTCTTGTACTCCCGCTCTTCGTGGGACAGGGAGCGCAGACTCCTGGACGAGGACTTGTACTCCATCTCCCGCAGCGCCATTGAAGGGTTCGGGATGAACGACCGCTGGAACCCTATCGCTCTGATTTGGTGCGGTGAGACATTTGTACCTAGAAACATGCAATATAAATTAATAAAAAACCGGCCAAGTGCGAGTCAGACTCGCGCACCGAGGGTTCCGTACTCGGGTATTTTTCCCGACATTTTGCACGATAAATCAAAAACTATTATGTGTAAAAATAAATAAAAATCTGTTTTAGAATGTACAGGTAAAGCCCTTTTATAAGATACCCATTTGGTATAGTTATCTTACTTTGAAAATTTAAACACATTTTTTTTAATGATGTAACCACAAATTCACGGTTTTCGGATTTATTCCTGTACTTGTGCTATAAGACTTACCTACCTGCCAAATTTTATGATCCTAGGTCAACGGGAAGTACCCTATAGGTTTTCTTGACAGACACGACAGACGGACGGACAGACAGACAGACAGACAACAAAGTGATCCTATAAGGGTTCCGTTTTTCCTTTTGTGGTACTGAACCCTAAAAATCCATCCAAAAGTGTACCAGTCTGTCTAGCTTGCCACGGCATAGCTTTTGAAGCCAGGGTAGGTATTATTTAGGTAAGTTCATTTTCACTGGGAAGTTATAATGCAAAACGAGTATTGAGCTAACTGGCAGGGTAAGCAGTGCTTTTACATTGCTTATCCTAGAACAAAAAAAAAAGTAAAAAACTTAGCGGTCTACGTCAGCTAGTATAACCACATTGCTTTATAAAGTAGGTAGTCTATACCTACCTACTCATGCAATTGCTTATAAAATGGTGTTAGACATAACTAGCCGATCCACCCTGATCACCCTTAGGTATATTTAACGTTTGCCCGTACATTGCTCACAAAATTGATTTTAACTTCCGTGAAAAAAACGTTCAAAATTGCATTTCCTGAGTTTATAATAAATAGCCGTGTGTCAATCACCTTATTAGGGACAAAAGAATATTTTTTTAGATCCAAAATTGACAGGTTGCATGCCGAAATCCCTAGCGCCTATATTCGAAAAGGGACCGACTATGGACCGACGCAATTATACTCCCGTAGTTAAAAAAAGTGCACATAATTAGTTTATAAGTTTATATACAATGCTTCGAACTATACCGCAATTATGTTGTGAAATCGAAACAAACAAATGCAGGGAGTTAATTATTAGTGAATTAGTGATGTGCTACGTCTTATTCGATATTGTAGAGCTTGTTGTTATTACATATTTATTTTAGAAACTCAATAACAAATTACTCATTTTTTTGTTAAATTATATGACGTGTGCTCACAAATCTTTAAATGGAGAAAAATTGTAATTAAGTAGTTTTATAAAATTAAAAGTCCATCTAGACTAAGTGATACTGTTCTAAAGAAGCTTTATTTCTTTCTTCCTTGTCCGCAATTTCCTTAATTAATTTTAGAATGAAATTATCATGAGCATAACATATCATTTTAATGGTATACCTATCGGACCTTATCCTGTTTTTAACCCCCGACCCAAAAAGAGGGGTGTTATAAGTTTGACGTGTGTATCTGTGTATCTGTGTGTCTGTGTATCTGTGTATCTGTGTGTCTGTGTATCTGTGTATCTGTCTGTGGCATTATAGCGCCTAAACGAATGAACCGATTTTAATTTACTTTTTTTTGTTTGAAAGGTGGCTTGATCGAGAGTGTTCTTAGCTATAATCCAAAAAAATTGGTTCAGCCGTTTAAAAGTTATCAGCTATTTTGTAGTTTTCTTGTAGAAAAGAAGGTTAGATAACCCTTAGGTTCATAATATTCAAGTGTCAATTGGCAAATGTCAAGCTGTCAAGACGTTGCGTAGATATACATAATTATTTATTTGAAAACTAGCTGATGCCCGCAGCTTCGCCCGCGTGGATTGGTCAGATCCCCTGCAGCATCAGGATTGAGGAGTTGGAATCCAATTTTTTTATGAAACAATGTCGCAAAGTTCCTCTATCGATTAAAAAAGAAATGACGCAAATCGGTTCAGAAATCTCGGAGATTTCGGTGTACATAGGTAGAAAAACACAACTCCCTTTTTGAAAGTCGGTTAAAAAAGTAGCCTATGTTACTCCCTGGTAAATTCTCTACTTGTCTGTAAAAATCCCGTCAAAATCGGTTCAGCCGTTCCGAAGATTAGCCTTTTCAAACAGACAGACAGACAGACAGACAAAAATTTTTAAAACGTGTGATTCAGTTATAGTATCGTTTAAATAACCATATGACCTTAATATGCGGTAGTTATTTCGAAATTACAGACAGACACTCCAATTTTATTTATTAGTATAGATGATTTGTCGGGGGTGTTGAAAATTTTCAATTTACACTTGTATTGAATGTATTACAATTTGTTAAAGCATGTAATTATTATTAGTAGGTACCAAAGCCAATAATTTATTTCACTCTATGCTGTATTATTATTTGAGATTTTAAATTAAAAACAGCATACATTCTAACCATCCACTATTGAGGACAGATCTCTACTCAGAATGAGAAGTGCTTAGATCAAAGTCCACGATGCCTATACAGGGTGGTCAAAAAGTCGTGGATCAAACGCAATAGGGAGATAGAGGAGGTCATTTCCAGCAAAAAAAAATTCTACAGCATGGCCATATTTAAATTGCCCTAAAAGTTATGAATATTTTTGGGTTTTTTAACAAAATACCGAATTCTCTTACAATTACACTAATTTAAAAAAAATGTGATAAAAAACAATAAAACAAACGATGTCGTGTCATTACTAGATAATGTATCAGCACTACAAACCTTCTATTGAGGCTCTGGCTACCAAATTACAAGAGCAATTAATTTTTTTCCAAAACTTTTAAAGCGTTACCAAAAATTAAGTGTCACTTTAAAAGCGCACTGTGAAAAAAAAATGTACTACAGAAAAATGACCCTGTATTAGAAAAACTTGTTGATTTAATGCCAATTCAAATGAGGTATAATACATTACTCTTTGTTTCGTAATTCTGGTATTATAATCGTTTTTTAATGTCAAGGTGCAAATTTCAGTAGATTAGTTTAATTCCTTAATTCAAAATAATTTTGAAGATTATCATGCTTTGTACGTTGGAATGCTAGAAACATCACTGTGCTTGTCACATTTAAAATTTGTGAAAAGAACAGAAACTCTTCACTATCACCACGTACCAGAACTACCCAGAACGCCCGTCTTGCAAGTAGTTCATCTTTTCTAGGAAACAAAAAGATAAAGAAACTATGCCTCTCTTTCACACTAATTATCCTTCCTATTTGCATTGTTGAAATAAGGAAGGATGTGAAAGAGAGGCATAGTTTCTTTATCCTTTTGTTTCCTAGAAAAGAGGGCGTTCTGGGTAGTTCTGGTACGTGGTGGTAGTGAAGAGTTTCTGTTCTATTCACAAATTTTAAGTGTGACAAGCACAGTGATGTTTCTAGCATTCCAACGTACAAAAAACTAGCAGTTTAACTAGCAGCATGATAATCTTCAAAATTATTTTGAATTAAACTAATCTACTGAAATTTGCACCTTGACATGAAAAAACGATTATAATACCAGAATTACGAAACGAAGAGTAATGTATTATACCTAATTTAAATTGGCATTAAATCAGCAAGTTTTTCTAATACAGGGTCATTTTTCCGTAGTACATTTTTTTTTCACAGTGCGCTTTTAAAGTGACACTTAATTTTTGGTAACGCTTTAAAAGTTTTGGAAAAAAATTAATTGCTCTTGTAATTTGGTAGCCAGAGCCTCAATAGAAGGTTTGTAGTGCTGATACATTATCTAGTAATGACACGACATCGTTTGTTTTATTGTTTTTTATCACATTTTTTTTAAATTAGTGTAATTGTAAGAGAATTCGGTATTTTGTTAAAAAACTCAAAAATATTCATAACTTTTAGGGCAATTTAAATATGGCCATGCTATAGAATTTTTTTTTGCTGGAAATGACCTCCTCTATCTCCCTATTGCGTTTGATCCACGACTTTTTGACCACCCTGTATATATCCTTAAGAACATTTTGGAGAATTGTCAGGCAAGTTTCCTCCCAATATTTTCCTTTACCATTAAAGCAAGTGATATAATTTATTTGCAATAAGTACCAAAAGCTAAAAGGCAAAGCTGGCACTAGAGAAACAACGCTTTACCTGCAGTTTTAAATTCGAATACTATCGATATTCGATATGTGGACTAGACAAAAGCACATCACAATTAAAGAGGGTCACTGCGAAGCCGCTTACATTGGACCTACAAATTAAGTCTATTAACTCAAACTTTTAAGTCCATTGTGCACGAGATCTTCCTTTCTTGTCCTGCAGACTTTGGGGCTTATACGCTAAGTACCTCTTTTGTACTCAACTCTTTGTTTTGGGATATCGCGATGTAAGCAGGATTTTAGCTTTTGCTGTTTATTCAAGCGATGATTAGTCTGCAAGGGTTGATTTTGTTTGCGTATTACGGTAAAAATATTGGTGTATTTGTGAGCTTCAATCCTTCATTTAAAATATTAGTACGACTATGTTTGAACTTTGAGGTTTTGTGCTTAATGGTTTTAATTTTTCGGGTAGTTTTTTACTAAAGATTTTGTGAAAATGCGTGACTATCAACATGACTATTAACAAGAACATATGGTCTATCTTTCTGATCAGAAAAATAATTTATCTACAGGACCAATTTAGCTGGAACTGAACGAAAAATGCAAAAGGCACTATGTTTTTCTTCCAAATGCATCGATTTAATTTATTTTAGAAAGGTTGATTTCAAAATAACTTCTTTAGCCTCAAATGGAAATCCTGTTATAGAAAGACGGGCATGTTTCGTGCACAATGGTAGAGGATGAAATGAATACTATTTAGTATTTTCTCAAGTTGGCTTTTTAGTCTGTCGGCACAAAGGTGATCCCGATGCAGTAGCAGTTGCGTTGCGTGAGTGCGACTTATTATTGGTATAATTCCGCCATTGTTTGCCGCCGGGCCGCCGTCCCATATGGCGTAACGTGCTTTTCACCCGGCATTGGCAACCAATTTCGATAGGACTCCTTTTAGGCCTGCCACATCTGCGCGATCACAACGTCCATCGGAGCTGGAGCGAAAATAATTCGCTTTTTAGGCGAATGTGCATGATTTTTCTGCAGTTCAATATAAATAATATAAGTTTTATTAAAAATACAGAAAAAAATGCTAAATGGTGCAGTAATTACGAGTGACTTGATTCAGTGACTCTACGTGACTGCGCTCTAAGCAAAACTCGATTTGTGATATCCTGCTTTATTAACTAGCTGTGCCCGCGACTTCGTTCGCGTGGAATCAGCGCGCTTTATATAGCCACGGACGCTCAGGCGCGAGGCGTGTAGTACGTACTCTGTACGTTAAAAATGTTCGCCGTGATTCTTTAAATTGACATAACTTTTTTATTTATGAACCGATTGACATGAAATAAACACTAAATGTTAAGTGAAGCTTACTACAATATATTAGTGAAAACCGTATCTAAATCGAATAAGCCATTTCTGATATTAGCGTGCACAAACACACAGACAAACAGACAAAAAATAATTAATTAAAATTTCGGGTTTGGCATCGATATAATAACAACCCCTGCTACTTTTTTTTATATATTTCCTTTGTACAGTACCACCACTTTTCAACAATTTTATTATATGTATAGATAATATTACCTAAGTAAGTATAGGTATATTAATGGATTGAATTCGATTTCGAACATTTTGAAATTTTTGAAAAAGTATAAGTATAACGTTTTCCATTAAAAAAACACACTGCTCAGTATCCTTATGTAGTTGCAATTTCGTGCCGCTTGCGAACCGAAAGTGTGTACGAAGCTTTAAATAATTCCTTAATTCTTACTTTCGCGTGACTTTGATGGAAACGAAAGACAAGTAGGTATTACGCTTTTTAATATTATGTTCACTTTTATATGAGTATTTTATAACACCAGGTAATATTATTATTGTAAAGAGATTCCTTGAAAACAGCAGCGACTACAAAGTGTCTTAAGAGGATCATTGTCAACGATCCCCCGTCGATTTCCTACGTATGATATTATTGTTCTCATCTCTATCTGCCCTGGTTCGTGTATTCTCGGTTCCTAGATCGGTGCATTTGTGATAACCAATTCTAATTGCTGTGATTGGCTGAATTTACCATGTTCTTGCTGCGACAGTGAGTTTGAGCCACTAGCGGAACAATGTTAGCCGGTCAGAAATGATTGCAATTAGTCAACCTGTATGACGTCCGTGTTCTGTTTTTGATTACAAAAAAGAAAAAATTGTTGTTGCAATCATCAATTTTAGCAAATAGTGAAAGAGAGTCGACCAATCAGAGGTCACAACTACCGTCACACTTTCTGTGAAACTATGGCAGTAGGCTTACCGAGTAATGAAAACAATTTTTCATTCTGTAATGTCATGTGGCAAGTAGGGTTGCCACCTGCCTCTTTTTGATTTACAGGCTACCACCATCAAAAATACGGGGTTTAGATTTGAAGAAATTTAAAAATTTGAAGTATTTGAAGAAATAGGCGGTGGTTCTCTCTGAAATGCATGGAAAGCCTATTTAGATATTTCAGTTTATTTGTAAGTTTTGTATTTTTTCTCTGTATGTTGCCGTGTCTTGATTGGTGAACTGTGTTTGCAATGTGATTTTAAATAAAAGATTTATTTATTTAAATAGCTTTTAAAAACTCTAGTTTTGTAAAGCAAAATGTTATACATTTCATGCATACAATCTTTGCATTTTAACTTAAATTTACATTTAACTTGTAATTCCACCTTCACAGTATCAATACTATGGCCGTAGCCAGGAATCGATTTCGGGAGAGGTTTTATCAGGGCCGGAACTGAATCCTGTCATGAGGAAAAAAACATTCGCTCAACTTTATGGGCTAATTACCTGGTTAGTGGAATTTCGCCTTTCAATTTGACAGTGAGATAAAATACAACAATAAAAAAGCGCGAGCGCAGTGAGCGTAAGTGTTTTTGGTTCAATTACAGAAAGAATTAAAGTGAAAGGGAAACGAGTTTAGCCATAGCAAGATTTTATTTTTAAAGCTCCCTATCCATACTAATATTACAAATACGACAGTATATCTATTTGCCTATCTATTTGTTACCCTTTCACGGCCCATCTTCTTTACCAAAATTTTGGTACTTACTATTCAGAGGTAACTTGCATCCCAGACATAAACTTTTTAGCCCGGAAAATCCCCCACGGAATTTTTAAAACTCTAAATTCATGCAAACGAAATTGGGGGGCTTACACCAAGTAATACAAATTCAAAGCGCGAGTAAAGTGAGCGCGAAATGTTTGATATATTTCCAAAAAAAAATTGGTAAGCAAATGCAAGAAATAGTGTAAGTATTATTTTAGGCTTAGGTTTTTGACGGCTTCCCAGGCGCAGTCGCCATTTCTAAATTTCTGGTCTGGTGGGAGGCTTCGGTCATGGCTAGTTATATGGTTAGTATGGCCCTAACGGCCAAGAAATTAGACTGCATCATCACTTACCACTAGAAAAGATTAAAGTCACGGGCTAACTTGTATAAAAAAAGGCTAACATCCTCAAACCAAGCCCCGCCGCCTTGGCTACGACCATGATCAATATCGAGTGGGTTTCGGCTACGCATTGCCGCAAAAGGAAAATATTCTTTCTACTGGACATAACGTCAGTGTTCGGTTTCGCCAGCCAAGTGCGAGTCAGACTCACGCACCGAGGGTTCCGATTCGGGTATTTTTTTCGACATTTTACACGAGAAATCAAAAACTGTTATGCATTAAAAAAAATATGCATAAAAATAAATAAAAATCTGTTTTAGAATGAACAGGTAAAGCCCTTTCATATGATAACCCACTTGATATATGTAGTTATCTTACTTTGAAAATTGAAAATACTAATATTTGTTCATGAACACATGACAGACGGATAGAAGGACAGATGGACAGACGGACAGACGGAAAGACAGACAGACTGATAGACAACGAAGTGATCCTATAAGAGTTTTTTTTGCTTTTGAGTTACGGAACCCTAAAAATATTTTGTTTTATTTGCCCCGTATTTTATTTTCATAATTACCGGTTTCTCTATCCTGACATACGGGGTAACCAGTAAAATACGGGGCCTCTGGCAACCCTATTCGGAAAACACTGTCACATTCAAGTTAATGTCAAATATTTTGTTTTCAATTACAGAAAGCTGCATCAATCATTATTACAATATTTTCTTTGTTGTGATTGGCTGAATTTTTGAGTTTCAGCCAATAAACAGACTGTTTGCCAATTAAACGTCATAACAATATAAATGCCAGAAAGTTTAACCAAATAAAACAAACTTAATGAGAACCTAGTGAGAATGCAAACGGCACACAATTTATAATACATATTATGTTAGTCGTATATAATAGATATTATAGTAGTCGTTCACTTTGGTAATAGTCAGATTGTCATCAGTAAAATTGATATTGGTCGATGTATCGTAAATTATTGTTTCGGTGACAAATATTTTTATTATCTATTTATCTTTGAACAGAATGGAATAGAATGAAATGGAATGGAATACAATGATAAATTTTTATTCCTGTAAACTTTTAGGTAAACTTCAAAGTGTTTTTGGATGGTCAGAAAAATTTACCACTGGTTCGGAATGACGTTCCTACGTTTTCTAGGGTTTCGTACCTCAAAATGAAAAACGGAACTCTTATAGGATCACTTTGTTGTCTATCTCTCTGTCTGTCGTGTGTGTCAAGAAAACCTCTAGGGTACTTCCCGTTGACTCAAAACCATGAAATTTGGCAGGTAACCTAACTGCGTAATTTTGGGTAGTTTTTTTAATCGATAAAGAAAGTTTGCGACATTGTTCAATAAAAAATTTGGATTCCAACTCCTCAATCCTGATGTTGCAGGGGACCTGACTACTAAAGCTAATGGGATTTAAAAAGTGTCGATTATTAATTGATATTGAAGGTATCTATACCAAGTAAACACTTTGTCGTTGACCTCAACCCTGATGCTGTAAGAAATTGCATTCCTAAATCCTGGTGATCCCTCGGGATTTGAAAAGGATCATCCGTTTAAATATTCTTACGTGATACAGAAACAAGTTGCATCCCGGGGACGGGCTATTACGGAGAGGCAACTTTTGTTCTGGGAAATGAAAGGATCGGGATTTTTAAAAACCTAAATCCACGCGAGCGAAGCTGCGGGCATTAGCTAGTTGTAAATATGTTTAGAAGCTACTATAAGATAAGGTACTTATTTCCTTATATTTTTAATGTATGGCAGCGCGCGGTTTTAAATTATAAATTGCACGTCCTGTCCTTTTCTGTAATACATTTTTTTCTCAATATCTACCGCTTTATCTCATAGCAAGAGTCTGTAAGACATAATACAGTGAAAATAGTCAAAATATACAATTTTTGCAGTTTCCACGTCAGTACCTGTCGAATTTTTCTAACAGTGTAAGCAGCAGAGCTGAGTTTACCATCAAGTGTTGATATGTGGGTGTTCCATAGAAGCTTTGCATCTAACATTATACCGAGAAACACGGGGTTCTCCTTTATTTTCAACATATGATTATTTATCAATGAATTTATGTCATTTAAGGTCCTGGTATTGGGCAGTGTGAATTCAACACACTTAGATTTCTTTGCATTTGGAAGTAAATTGTTAGCAATAAATCAGAGAGTGACCTGTGATATGGCATTACATATAGTATACATTGTCAAAAATTATAATATTAAAGCTGTGCGTATTGCGTGAGGAATAGGTTGCAAGAGAGTTGCAACTTGCAGGGTTTGATGCATACGCTATTGCCAGCAAACATGAGACATATTTTTATCTACAGGCAACGTCTGAGTAGGTAACGCATACGTCTAACGCAAGTTGAAATGTATTTAGTTAGACCTATCGACAAGTTTGGAGTCGGGTGCAGTCTAAATGTGGCCCGTGTGTTTAGACTGTCCGTTTCTGTCAGTTTCACGTGTCGTCCCCCGCACTTCACCACCCCGCTTGCACAAATCGAGACAGCACGAAATTTTCAAGATTTCTGGGTGTAATTTCTGGTTTTCGTAGTTCCCACATAATTATAACAATATAAAATATATAACGATAATTTTTTTACTACATAATATTCATTAAATTTTCTAGGTCTGTGGTTTTTCCAAATTTCATTAAATTGCTTCGTTGTCTAGAAAAACGAGCACAAAGTTGGGCCTTTTTTTAAAGAAAAATACAAATCTTTGAGCCCCTGTAATTTTAAAACTACATATTTTTAGAAAAATCTAAAACACCACAGACACAGATATTAGTTTCTAGACTATGTCTGCAAAATTTCATGGACTTTGGTTGCTTAATATTCAAATGAAATGGGAACTACGATTGTATGGAGTAAGTGACGGAGAGAGCTCTGTTAAATAACTTGTAACGTAAGAAAATTCATGTTGATGTCGGAATGCCATACTACGCCACGTGTCTTGTCTGACCACGGCTTTGAGTTACACCATGATAAATGGCGTGATTACGTCAAATGTAAACGCGTTATCACTGTAAATTACGCGGACAAGTTGATAGGCAAAGATGCAATTGATCAACAAGTGTAAATTAAAAATTTATAACACCCCCGACGATTTTTTTCCAAAACATCATTTTCAAATAAATAATTATGTATTTAGGGAACGTCCATCTTGACAGCTTGACATTTGTCTATTGACATAATATTATGAACCTAACGGTTATCTAATCTTCTTTTCTACAAGAAAACTAGAAAAGAGCTGATAACTCTTAAACGGCTGAACCAATTTTTTTAGATTATAGCTAAGAACACTCTCGATCAAGCCACCTTTCAAACAAAAAAAACTAAATTAAAATCGGTTCATTCGTTTAGGCGCTACGATGCCACAGACAGATACACAGATACACAGATACATAGATACACAGATACACAGATACACAGACACACAGATTCACACGTCAAACTTATAACACCCCTCTTTTTGGGTCGGGGGTTAAAAATTAGCTTGAATAATGTAAGAAACTGTATTAAAATTAGCCCTCACATTAGAAGCCGCGCGGTTGCAGCCCGCAGCCCTTGCATCCCTCACACCTAATGCGCACTCATTTTGTTGCCCGAATGCCTGCTACGCCATTCGTTTTGTCTGACCAGGTCCTTATTTACACCATATAAGGTGTGTTCACAGTCAAATTTAAACGCGTTATCATCAAACCTACGTAGGCAGGTTGGTAGGCAAAGATAAAAATGTAAATCAATGTCACCATAATTTCTGTCACAGAACGTCCTTCGGAATCGCTGACCCGATGACATATCGCCGTACCAAGTCCCGTGGGAAGAAAACTGTTATCTGGCAGATACGAGTAGCGCGGCCGCAAACGTATGAAAATTATATTGATAATAATAGAACCGGCCATAATATATTTTAATTGTTTACGTCTCTCGTGCGGTTTTTGTTACAGGCGGCGAATAATAACAAAATATCGCCCTGGGCAATGACATGGCCAATCAATTTGTTTTATTTAGTTTAACATAAAATTCACATAATGTATCGACAGCGAAAGTTGGTAATGCTGTTAGTAGCGTGGTTTTATTGAAAAATGTGTCCGAGCTTGTTGACGCAGTGTTATGAGCGCGAGCTCTATTTCCGAGTCTGTTTTTTAAAGCTATCTGCCACACGATTTCGTGTTCCATTTTCAAAGCTCCAGTGTAACCACTGAGTGTAACTATTCAAAGTTATCAAAGATTACATTTTTTTTAAACAGTTTCTAAATTGGTTAAAACCTTGAATAACTAAATTGTACTCGATTTGGGGTTTATGAAGACTAATAATATTTACAGTCCACACGTCTAATCAAACATGCAGCGTAAATATTTTCGACGTTGAACTTTTTCCACGTAAAGAAATCCATATAGATGAAATTTCGTTCTTATTGAGTACCTACCTTACTACCTGCTTACTTATTTTTTTTTTTACACCTTTTTATAGAGGTAGGAGTATGAAAGGTTTTGCTTACTAGTTTTAGAGCGTGGTTCCCTTGGTCCATCAACGGTCACCTTGATTGCCTTCTGGTACGTCGCTACTTGAGGCGGCGACGTCGATATCGTGATTGTCAACGAAAAACTTTTCCCTGAAACAAAGCAAAGTAACATATTTAAAAAAGAGTTGAATCATGCAAAATATGATTTTTTCCAACAGCGTGGCGTGAAGCTTGTGCTAGAAGTCCTTAGGTACGATAATATTGCAACGAATGGGGTCTTGATTAATTAATTTTATTATTAGGTATACCTACACTTACTTTAAAAGTAAATCGTTAGAGAAACAATAGGCAATCGAAAAAGCTAGTTTTAGGAGAGACGTCTCTACCATATACGGTCATTAGAAATGATATAATAGAGAATATCTGGAATTTCAGAAACCAATTTGCATGGTCTTTATAAATTTCCAAAGGGCATTCGATACAGTACTCCATTCAGCGATATAGAAACTCTATATTCACAAAATGTAGAGCCCACTTGTACCTAAGAGTACTACAGTAGCTACAGAGCGGAGCAGAGTCAAGTTGGAGCCAACAGGGCCATCTATACCTACCCATCAAAAGAGGCGTGAGACAGGGCGACCCTTGCTCTCCTAGAATTTTTATAGCGATACTAGAGATGGTGTAAGGGATTTTTGAGACGGTAGATTAATATTGATGTTTCTTTCCAAGCTATGGATTACGGAACCCTAACTGGATAAGTCTGATTCGTAATTGGTCGGTTTTTTAATGACATAAATGATTCTTATAGGGAAACCTTGTAGGAAATATAACACTAAATGAATAAATTAAACTAATTTATTTATTTGACTCGGGGATTTTCGCAGATTCTTAATTTAGGGAAAATAATACACAGTTTAGGTAAACCTACCTAACTGCATTTACCCAGTAGTTTAATGCATTTTATATACCGAGTAATAATAGTAATAAAAAAAAAGGTAATTTCGACTGATTTCCACAGAATCTTCAATCTCCACAGAGATTAGCCATCTGCGGGGGAGATATATTAGTGTGTGCGAAAACCCAGGTGCACTCTTTAGTTCCTTACTTATCTGCGGCGTGCAGGTCATAGAGGCACAAAAGCACTGCTTACCCTGATTCAAATAGTTCAATGCTAATTTTTCATCATGTAAAGAGGGAACTAAGTACCTAACTTGTACCTACCCTGGCTATAAACCCTGTGCACGCCACTGAGTTACTCTTATACATAGTCTGATGGGTCGGAAATCCGGTAAGACCGGAGGGAGACCAAAGCACATAGTTGACGGCTTTACGTGCTTTTCGAGGCGTGGGGGGTGAAACATCGCCAACTTCCTAACAGAAATCTACACAGACCTATACCTATAACAATTGCAGTATTTAGACGAGACGCGGACATGTCCCAAATAGGTTGATGTATGTTAAAATATTGTTGAACTACACCCTCACGTGTGTTGCACAACCCGTACTATCGTGCGCTGATAGGGCTGTCACGACAATATCATTTATTGATGAACAACCGTATCATTAGTTGATGAACAACCTATATATTAATTACATTATAAATTACTCTGTAGTAGTTTCATTCCTTGTAGTTTTTATAGTATGGATCAAAATAGGTTGATATCATATTATGTTAAATATTGTTCTCAGCCTTGTGTGCACAGTCCGGACTTTGCCACACTTTTGCTATAAATAGGGTTGTCAGGATCGTTTTATTGACTAGCTGTGCCCGCGACTTCGTTCGCGTGGAATCAGCGCGCTTTATATAGCCACGGACGTGTAGTACGTACTCTGTACGTTAAAAATGTTCGCCGTGATTCTTTAAATTGACATAACTTTTTTATTTATGAACCGATTGACATGAAATAAGCACTAAATGTTAAGTGAAGCTTACTACAATATATTAGTGAAAACCGTATCTAAATCGAATAAGCCGTTTCTGATATTAGCGTGCACAAACACCCAGACCAACAGACAAAAAAAAATTAATTACAATTTCGGGTTCGGCATCGATATAATAACAACCCCTGCTACTTTTTTTATATATTTCCATTGTACAGACACCACTTTTCTACAATTTTATTATATATATAGATGTACCTACAAACTATAGTACGCGACAGGTTGAGATGGCAATTGGTGTGTGAGGTGGGGGGACGCCTCGCACACCCGCCCGTCAGCCACGCTCACCGGCAGCGGGTTAGCGCCCGGTTGCCATCTCAACCTGTCGCGCACTATACAAAGTTATTTACTTATAAGTAGGTAAGAACAGGTCTTTGATTCATTGCGGTATTAGAGACTAGAACTATTTGTTCTTTTTACACAGTTTTTTACTTCAGTGTAGTATTTAGAGTATGGGCCAGGGGGCAATTTCGAAAAAGGTTGACGTATGTTAAATTTTGTTGAATGACACACTCACGTGTGCTGCACATCACAGATTATTGCGACTGGTTAGGGCTGTCACTTCAAGAATATTATTAAATATAAAAAAATTATACGTATCATCAGACAGCATTCTTCAAACTAATTTTGTACGGAAATGGTTCTTATTAATCGAAGTGTAAAGTATTTTTGAAATACATACTCACTTTTGTAAAGTATATAAACTTGACTACAATCAAGTGAGTGATGAATGATAATGCAGGCTAAGGTAGAACGTACCTACCTGTCTAGAAGGTGCCTATTCTTTTCTCTATGGAAAACACATCTGGGAAACTCATCTATGACGTTTTAGAATCTAGAGAATAGCGGACTTTACTAGCTTAGATTTATTAATTACTTACACTGTTTAGTTACCCAACTAAATTAAATAATAAATTATTGTGAATAATAATTATATTATGGATTCAAAGCAGAAAATTATGCTCAAAAAAGGAGAAAAAAATCGTGTCTTAACTATAATGACAGTGGCACGAGGCACCCCTATGGGCGTGCGATGGAAAATAGCGAGCTTTTTGGGCGCCCGATTTGCGGTCGCCAGTAATGAATGCACCGATAAATACGGAATAAAATTACAGTTAAAATGAGTGGATTAACATGTCTAATGCAGATAATTCGCGTGTAGCGCACTCGATTTAGTATAAATGATTGATTCATCTCGACCGGTTTTAGCTGCTATTCATGTATTCCTTTTTGGAATTTCAGATTAGTGGAGTGCCTAGTTATGAAAATTTCATTTTGGTGGTTGCAGCCACCTATCTTAATGGTTTTAGTACTGATAGTTGCAATTACTAGACTACTGTAATATAACGAGTAGTGAGAGAAGACAAGTGCATCTTAATAACTTTTCAGGAATATTAAATTCTGATAAATAGGTACCTAGGTATGCAGGTACATTAATGTCTAATCCACAAAATCGCGGTAAAGAAAACCTTCACCGTTAATGCAAGTGAAAGAGCATTATGGAGAACTCTTAGACATGCAGGATGTCTAAGAGTTCTCCATAATGTTCTCAAAGGTGTGTGAAGTCTGCCAATCCGCACTTGTTCAGCGTGGTGGACTCTGGCACAAACTCTTCTCATTCTGAGAGGAGACCTGTACTCAGTACTGGCCAGCAATGGATTAGTCATGACTGTGACAAAACTTTTCAATAATTAACAAGTGTAAATTAAAAATTTTCAACAACCCCGACAAATCATTTTCAAATAAATAATTATGTATATATTGTATATCTAGGCAACGTCCATCTTGACAGCTTGACATTTGTCAATTGACACTTGAATATTATGAACCTAAGGGTTATCTAACCTTCTTTTCTACAAGAAAACTAGAAAATAGCTGATAACTTTTAAACGGCTGAACCAATTTTTTTGGATTATAGCTAAGAACACTCTCGATCAAGCCACCTTTCAAACAAAAAAAAGTAAATTAAAATCGGTTCATTCGTTTAGGCGCTACGATGCCACAGACAGATACACAGATACACAGATACACAGATACACAGATACACAGATACACAGATACACAGATACACAGACACACAGATACACAGATACACAGACACACAGATACACAGATACACACGTCAAACTTATAACACCCCTCTTTTTGGGTCGGGGGTTATAAAAATTACATAAGGCAGAAAGTACTCCTTAAAACTTAAGCACTAAGCAGCTTTCATGCACAGTAAAAAAAATTGTTAATTTTATTTTTAAGTATCATTTATTATGCTATCATCAAAAATCAACATTATCAATCATCAGGTACCAACCGCATCCTGAATATGTTTACGAGCAAGATGGACTCACCAATGCTTGAACACATTGTTCAAGTGTTGGTAAGGCCACATATTTTGTCCACGAATAAAGGTTCTAACATTAGTTTTTAAGTGGTGTCTGTCTACTAACAAATTGAGCCCTAGTTGCTTCAAATAAAAATATTTCGTTTTATTTATTTAAAAATATCGTGCGACAAATATTGAAGCGATCGTTACGCAGATTTGTAAAATTTCATTGCGGTTCCCACCGATAACGATATGGGACGGTATTGTACGCGGCACTCGTTTCCTGATACACGATGCTTGTCAAGACTTGTTGTAATACCAGTAGGTATCACTGTTTCTGACCTACCTATCTGTGATTTATTACTGATCTATTAAAACTTTGTCTTGTACCCTGGAGCGTGTTGGTCTCTGGTCTCTTAAAACCTGGAGGAGGCCTATGCGTCAGAAGACGCGCTGATCGCAAAGGAACCAAAGTGCGATATTTGAGTTGTCATGTAAATTCAGCAATAAAGGCTTTATTTATTTATTTATTAAAACTTATTCAGTAAATCTATGTTTAAACGTTTCTAGATCTCTGTAGGTTATCTGTTGTAACTATGTCTTCACGCAAGCTTTGCCAACCTATTCTGTATGTTTAAAAAGCGCTTAAAACCGCAAACATGAATATCGCCAAAAAAGAGGAATTGAGCAAAAACTGATGCTTCTAAAAAATAAATTGTTTAGTTATGTCCTATGTAGCTTTCTTTAGAAACATCAGTTTTTCTAAATTCTTGTGTTGTTGGCGATAAATAAAACGACAGAGCTTTAACTTAAGTATAGACGAGTAGGTACCTAGTAGGTTCGTACATATTATGTAGGAAATTCAAATTTTATCTGAGGCAAATGTTACTCTGTTATTTTGAACTTTTGAACCAGTTTTTAATTCATAGACATTTATTTCTGAAAAGATTCCGGACCAGAATCCCTCATTCAATGTTACGATCTATTGTATCAACCTAAATTAGGTTAGTCGCATTTTAGTGTTGTATATTTGATATTTTCCACCCGCGTGAGATCTCAATATCGGTGTCGCTTTCTCGTCACAAAGCAACATTATATAGAAGACGACGGCACATTTCAATACCGAAACAAATCATCATAAAACATTGCCGCTAAACTCCAAAGGCGTGTCGTGAACGATGTGAAATATTGCATTTAAAATCGCTATTAAGCTTAATGCATTTTGCATGATCACTCATCAACAGTTTAGGAGCTCTAACACAATGCGCGCGAAGCTATAAACCATAACATTGTATCTCAACCGTCGTATCCCAGAGGTGTTGAGAGAGATGCATGAAATATTCAATTATTGTGCGCGCGCGCAGGTGGGACTGAGGGGCGGGAGGGTTGGCAGCCATCTTGATTTACGATCGAGCGTAAATCCTGAGTGACATTTGTGAAGACGACTCGCGATGCTGGTTATGTACTCGGCTATGACACGTTTTCAGGGAAATCGATTAAGGCAACGGTCGTACCCGTATCCTAAGATATTATGTCATTCATCGAATTCATTGTTTTTCTTTTAAACTTATGAAGTTACTAGCTGATGCCCGCGACTTCACCAGTGTGGATTTAGGTTTTAGGAATAAAAAGTAGCTTATGTCACTCTCCAGTTCTTTCACTATATCCTTATAAAAATCACGGCAATCCGTTGCACCGTTGCGGTGTGATTAAAGGACAAACACACTTTCACATTTAAATATATAAAAGGATAAGCTGATGACTGACTGGCTGAATGACTGATCTATCAACGCACAGCACAAACCTACTTATTGAAAAAATGACATGCAGATAGCTATTAGGTAATAATATTATGACGCTATGATTAAAAGGATTTGCGAAAACTCAACCTCTAAGGGAGTAAAATAGGGGGTAGACGGATACACACGGACGAAGCCTCGGGCATAAGCTAGTTTAGATATAATATGGGTCGTGAAGTTAGCGAAGGCAACGACCATAAGCTTTAAAGCATTGGAAAGTTCTTAAGCACCAAGAAAAAATTCGGAGCCGTCAGTATGCTATCATTATGAACCTAACGAGATTACCTAATGATGCTTGAGTTTTTATAAAGAACTAAATCACAAGCAGAAATGAATTGATCTAGAAAGGCTATTTAAATCTGGCAACTCGATTGCCTCTGTCAAGTAGTTAGGCAGAGGGAATGCGATGAACAAAACACAAAAAGTGAAGAAACAGCTTTGGCGTACCTACTTGTATTATGATGATGACCGCTATACAAAATGATTTGGTCACACTCTGGTCACGGCGTTTACGGTTCGACCATTCGCTCTTAATTATGTGCTCACTTGGATGATGAGATGTCGTTGTTTTTTGGTGAATTAGTTTAAGAAATTACAAGTACCTACCTACTTAGAATAGGATTCTCGTATAGATTATATTGTGTATCTGCTTATGAGATGCTTTGGTTTACTTTCTAAAAGTAGCTAATTATGGAGTGGTTCAATGACAGGCAATTGTCGTTTTATTAGTTGATGAATTGGGGTATCTACCAAGCTTAGAAGTAGGTGGGTATACATAAGTAAGTTGATTGTTTTTGGGAAGTAAAATAAGTAAACGTAGACGCTCAAGGACCCTAGAAAAATTCTTATTAGTTAATTCAGGTATGTGCAAGCGAGTATACCTACATCTTATTATTTTTAAATGTTAAAGTTAGAAGCTTCCAGCTAGGGCATTATATTATGATTGAAAATTATATTATGGTGATAGTCTATACTTAGTGGTTAAGACGTCGGCCTGTTGGTTGGAGGTCCGGGGTTTGATCAAGTCACGCTCCTCTAACATTTGGAATGTGTGTTTTGGTATCACTTGCTTTAACGGTGAAGGAAAACATCGTGAGGAAACCTTCATGTCTGAGAGTTCTCTATAATTTTCTCAAAGGCGTGAGGCGACCAGTGCCAGAGTTAACCAGCATAGGTTGATGATGAAGATGATAAGTTTTAAAGGATCCCAAAAACAACGCGATGTAAAAGATATCGAGCCTTTTCAAATAAAACAAGTATTTATTATGAAACATTACAACAATATCGATGTCCAAAACGTGTGCACACCGCCGGCCGGCCGTCCACGCGTCCGATCCAATCATCTCACGTTAGCTATGTTGTGTCACAGCCAATGGCACTTACTACTGGTGTCGACTTACAGGCCCGATGCTTAGAAAAAATGCACCCATATTAATATGGTGCACCGAATATGATTTTGTTTTTGTTTTCGGTCATACGGTTATTTGAGGGCATGGACATTAGACATGGTCCATTTTATTAATGAATTTCAACACAATTTTGAGCAAAGCAAAACCAATCAAGATTCAGGCAGAATTTTTTAGAATTAAGTACTATAAGTACTCATGTCAATTTACATCTACAGAAGTTCTCAAACTTTGCTAAGGAACCCTGTAGCCGGGTTAAGGGATTGCCCTCACGATTGGCCGTGGGGGTTTGTTCGATCGTTTTCTTTCTGCAGTTTCTGCTCTCGAAAACTATTTTTACAGGACAGTTGGGTTAAAAAGAATTTTATTTTGAATTTTATTGGCCAATTTACATTATCAGGTACTTATAGCTATGTTAAGAACACTGTCAAAATGAAATCGATGGTATTAAAGTAGCATTGCAGCAAAACGGCATTAATTGATCAACACTAATGGAGTAATTAATGCAAATTACGTTAATTGCACGATAAATAATAATTTCATTAAAACTAATGTTTGTTATTGATAAAATAGCAGGTTCCACTGGTTTTGTACAATGCAAATTATGCACTGCATTGTTCATGTTTAGTGACTGAATACAACCAAATGCACTGTATTTTTGAGGTACCCTTATTAGTCAGATAAGTTTTCTAACTATAGACAGGTAATTCATCATCATCATAGTCATCAGCATTTCAACCCATCGCCAGTCTACTACTGAGCACGGGGTCTCCTTTCAGAATGAGAACGGACTAGGTAATTGTATACTTCACCTGACCAAGTACAGATTGGCAGATTTCACAAACCTTTGAAAACATTATAGATACTTTCCTTCACCATTAAAACAATTGATACTTAATTTATTAAAACCCACATAGCTCTGAGTAGTTAGGTTGCCCTAGATCGAACTCCGGACCTATCGAATAGAAGACCGACGTCTTCACCACAAGGATATCATCCCTTTTTTGTAATTCATAGGTAAGTATAAGTATTATATATGTAGTATAAGTATATACTACATATATAATATTCATGCTTCAAAAAGATATTGGGCACTGATCCTAGAGTTCTTAGCAATTCGTAACCTGTGTCTACTATTGAGTTGAGAATGATTTCATTCAGAGTCTTGAACTATACCTAAAGCGAAGTAGAAGGGACCGAGGGCGAGGAAGATTGTTCATGAGTATGGACCAATCAAATTAGATCTGCTGTGGTTGGGGTGTGGGTCTCTTTCAGGAGGAAGTACTTACAGTCTAGAATAATATGCTACCTGCTATAGCAGACAGAAGTAGCGAATGTTAGTAAGACGACTTACGAGTAAGTAGGTACCTATATCTCGACTTACTAGTACCACCTAGTACCTATATCTGACACGAAAAACGTAATGTCATGATGATCACGGCCACTCTACCAAGAGTAAAGAAAAGAGAGCATTTGGACTTCGTCTGTGGTGGCGTTTGCTGGCGCGCGTGCGGTGCTTTTTTGGAGTGTTTTTTTGTGAGAAGTGGCCGGTTTTTGAGTTCTGCTGGTGTTTATTGGTGATGGAACTGGCTGGGAAGCGCTCTAAATAGCGCCGCGTGTATGTCGGCGGGCGCCGGCACAGACGGAGTCCATATTTATACATATACTTATAACTTGTGAATAACTACAAACTTGACATTGGCTAATCAGTGTAAAGCCAGACGAGAGAAAAAAAAAAAAAAAAAAAGAAAAGAGAAGAGCTTGTACTTGAACAATGTTGCGAAAAATTACCAACTAACGTACCTACTCCGTGTGAATAAGAACAAAATGACGAAAGTAATATGATCCATCTTATACAGTACCTATTATTGCTACCTACTTGTATGTGTATCCAATCACTTTGTACATGCTTACCAGCTCAACAGCGATTGGCCAGTATGAAATATAAGTATAAACATATCTAATAATAATATGAAATATCAATACTTTTGTTTAGCACCAAAAGCTGCCACAAATCAAATACCAATAAATCAGGTCATAACCCTAATTGATGCTTCATTAATGAATTCGTGGATTCCGAGGTAACTGTTAGTTTAGTCATCTTTGCTACCGATGTCTTACAGAGTGACTTTAGGAAGTTGCTCTCTCTCGTTTTAACAATATATTTATTTAACTATATTAAATTTCAACGTTACTGCTCTAGTATAGTTTATTTTTAAAATGGCTGTGGTACACAGAGTACAGACAAACTAGAAAAACTAGACGAAACTCGAAGCTATATCTAAGGGTTTCTTATTAAATTACTGAATGAAAAAAAAAATGAGAATATTGTAAATTGTTTAAACGTAGCGTCATACAGTAAATATGTAAAAGTAACAAATAAATTTGTATATAGCTAGCGAATACTGATGATTGGCCAGTCGCACATTGGAAACATGTCCGAGATTTTACAACTCCTCAGTCATGTGGGCCTTAATAGCGATGTGCAAGCAACAATGGAACACTAAACCGAACGTCGTTTACTGCTTGCGGTTTAGAAATTAAAATCCGACGTCCTGATCTGTGATGATGGAGAAAGTGCATCTCTCTGTTGCATATTATAAGTATTTTCAGATATTCCTCTCGGCTTTTATCTCTTTTGCAATTTGAGCATTAGGTAGACAATTTTTATGATGGAACCGCAACTAGGTACCAAGCAATACACGGGTGGCATAATCGACAAGACATCTACAGACGAAAGATGCTATTTGGTTCATAGCACTGTATAGATATTTAAACTTATCCTCCATACTAATTAGCGGAACTTTGTTCTAAACGGAAGGCTAAGGTCAAGACCAAAGCCTTTCAAACAAAGTTATAATTTACTAGAGGATGCCCGCGGCTTCGCCCGCGTGGATTTCGGTTTTTTAAATCCCGTAGGAACTCTTTGATTTTCCGGGATAAAAAGTAGCCTATGTCCTTCCCCGGGATGTATCCCAAGTCTGTACCTTTCATCAAAATTGGTTCAGCGGTTGGGCCGTGAAAACGTAGCAGACAGACACACTTTCGCATTTATAATATTAGTATGCATTAATAGAGCATCAGCATTCTTAATATTTTTACGATTGCAAGTTTGTAAAATAAGTTACATTATGATTTCAGTAAGGAGTGTATTGCAAGTCTAGGTTTTATAATAAATACTATACTATATAAGTAGGTATATTTTATTTTGCAGTAAGTTGCTCAGTGCAAAGAATGATTGCGTCAAAATTATTTCATTCTCGTCATGGCTGTCCCAATAGGTTCTACACAAATTCTTGTATTTCTACAGCCTATTACCATTACGTTTTAACTGAACATTAGATTATTATGGCTCATACCTAATCGTGAGCGCCGCGATGCGACAAGCGCAACTTTTCACATTCGTGATTTACAAAATGCCTATACCTCACCGCAAATGATTATTTTGTTTGCGCCGTTTAGACACTAATGGCTTCAACCGAATTACCGTTTAGCAGCTTTTCAAATATTTTTCTATCTAGGTACAGAATCTTAAATCTTATTGAGATAATAGAGTTAAGCTTTACACTTTTCAAGATTATCCCAGTCAAAAACAGAAGAGGCAATTAATGCTATTTGATTATAAATAATAATTAGATATTATTTAACAATAGTCACTGTAAGTTTTTTTTATAAAAATCGCGAGCAAACAAGCAGAGAGATAATCTGGTGCCACTGGCAATTTAAACATTAGCAGCACCAGAGAATTCGCCAATGCATTGCCGACTTTTCAGGAATTTGTTGACTCCTTGAATAACTAACTCAGCTGGCTGTCCAACGCGAAAATGCAGCCAGTATTCTTGGCACCATTCCACGCGGGCATGATTTGTATAGTAATTAGATAAGGCTAGCTTTAAGTTTTATTGTAATATTTTCAATTTATATTAAAAAAAAAAAAAAACTAACTCATGTTGGTTTTAAAATTTAACACACATAGGTAAATGTGGATTAAATGCATTTTTCATTTAACGAGAAGTTTTATTTTGTTATCATTTTTGTTATCACTGCTGATATTTGTATTAGATGCAAGGATAGGTAGTAGATAGGTATAAGGTAGGTACAATGAAATGTATATTCTAAAATACTTTTCAACAAAGGAAAATTCTGGAAAAGCCAGATTGTTTTTTTTAGATTAAGCCTGGTCGCAATAAATTTCGAGAAAGCTTACAAGACCTTTGCAGAGTTATTTATGGTCCTTTAGAGTAAGTATATATTTTGTATAACATCTGATAGATACAGAGACATAATAGAGAAGTTAAGCTAACTCGCCAGAGCATAATAATTGGTTAATCCGGATCGGGCGGCTGCCATGATTTACAGTCACAATCTAATAGCGAGCTTATGGATTTTATTGTCTGAATCCACTTGTGTGCAGTCCAATTGACACTGATTTCCTAGTTGTAATCCTGGATTGAATGTTGCTTACAATTCCAACAGAATAGGGTATGATGTTACAGTTTTTACAGAGGTTTTTAACCGACTTCCAAAAAAGGAGGAGGTTCTCAATTCGTCGGAATCTTTTTTTATTTTTTTTTATTTTTTATGTATGTTCCCCGATTACTCAAAGACCCCTGGACCGATTTGGAAAATTTTTTTTTTGTTTGAAAGTGTATACTGTGCAAGTGGTCCCATATAAATTTGGTGAAGATCTGATGAATATCTTCGGAGATGGAGAACAGAACTCCTCAATAGATAGGAGCAAATTGCTCGCGATCAGTGCAATAGCTTAGTAAACAGTAGGGTTTTAACTGGGCATAGCATATTGAAAGCTTAGACCAAAAGGGCCGTTATAATTTAACTATTTTTATAAGTTATTAAAATGTTCTTTCATACTAAGCCTTCGCGAGGACATAAGCCACAACGCTCAGAGGCTTATCAAGAGTTTTGATCTTTAAATAACCCAACTGCAATATTGATTTGATCGGGGTGCAATTGCTATTGCAACCACTCAATCAAAATAGCAACCCAAACACAAAAGTATTAATAGTCGTTGAGTCTCGAGTCGGAGCGAGACTGGCTTAAAAACCGTCAAGCAGCCGTATTTATACAAATCGATTCAAGATGGCTGCTCGGAAGAGATCGTGTGACGTCGAATGAGTCAAATATCTGTTTTATTATTTTAAATTTTAAATAGTTTTTTTGAAAAAGCTAACAGTCGGCCATCCAAATTGGGTCGTTCGACCTCGAGCGACGAAAATAAATATTAGGCCAGGTTGTCCAGGGGCACGGTTGTTCGTAATACTACGGGACCAGGGTTGTCCCGACACATTCTATTCTAGGACCAGGGTTGTCCCTTAAAGGGTGTTGAATGAGTGGACCAGGATTGTCCGAACATATTTTACTCTAGGACCAGGGTTGTCCCTTAAAGGGTGTTGAATGAGTGGACCAGGGTTGTCCCTTAAAGGGTGTTGAATGAATGGACCAGGGTTGTCCCAACCAATTTTATTCTAGGACCAGGGTTGTCCCTTAACTTCGAATTATATTAATTTGTGAACTATATTTTGTATGCTTAAGTGGATTTTTGCGTTAATTCCATCCCACTTTCTGAACTGAAAGCTTAGACCAAAAGGGCCGTTATAATTTAACTATTTTTATAAGTTATTAAAATGTTCTTTCATACTAAGCCTTCGCGAGGACATAAGCCACAACGCTCAGAGGCTTATCAAGAGTTTTGATCTTTAAATAACCCAACTGCAATATTGATTTGATCGGGGTGCAATTGCTATTGCAACCACTCAATCAAAATAGCAACCCAAACACAAAAGTATTAATAGTCGTTGAGTCTCGAGTCGGAGCGAGACTGGCTTAAAAACCGTCAAGCAGCCGTATTTATACAAATCGATTCAAGATGGCTGCTCGGAAGAGATCGTGTGACGTCGAATGAGTCAAATATCTGTTTTATTATTTTAAATTTTAAATAGTTTTTTTGAAAAAGCTAACAATATTATAGTACAGTGGGGCCACTAAAAATTGTGAAATAAAAAAATTTCAAAAGAAAAATAAAACCGACTTCAAAAACCACAAACACTAAAAAGTAAAAAATAACTTTTATTTAGCTACACATGTAATGTACCTAGGTATGAAGTCGGGCGAGCTTCACTCTTGGATTTCTAATTTTGTTTTAATATGCTCGCTCGACTTCATACCTAGGTACATTACATGTGTAGCTAAATAAAAGTTATTTTTTACTTTTTAGTGTTTGTGGTTTTTGAAGTCGGTTTTATTTTTCTTTTGAAAATTTTTTATTTCACAATTTTTATGTAACCAGAAGCTGAAACAGTTAAGTAACAACAAGGTATGAAGTCAATATACAAGTTTCCTAACATTTTTGCAAACGATTTTGCTGAAGTTCCTCTATTTTTGGCGCGTTTTGATGCGTTTCTATCACCTGATTTCTGCCGATGCAGATGCAGTCTTGAAAAAACTTATTTGCTTAAAAATCAACAGTTATTTAAAAATCTTGTACCAAGTAAAACAAAAATCTGTATATTTTGCCAGATATTAAGAATGTCTCTCATTGAGAGTTAGGTAAAGCGACCTTGGAGTCTTGGTGCTTAAAAAATCCTATGAGACATTTCACCGGCGCGGCGGCGGTTATTTACTTCACCTGGTTACAGAAGGACTGCTATTTTTTGCGCAAAGTGTCTAGGTATAGAGCACAGAATAAGGATTGTATGTTATTAGGTAACAGAAGTTTGACGAAGCCATCTAGACAGAGCAAATCGGCAGTAGATATCTACTCTGTAACGAGCGTCCCGAGAACTCCGTAGTAATGCCGGGACATTTACCTCAAAGGCGTCGGACTGTGGTATAGAAGCTGTTTTGCACGGAATTTCAGATAGAATAAATTAAAAATGTTCACGTGTAGTTTCTTCACATTAAATATGACACATGTCGTCTGAATGGTCCCCTAAAGAAACCCCTATCTTGACTATGAATTCCAGTGTATGTCTATCAAGCACGAGTCACGACCCTAAAAACGACAAAAATAAACTCACCTCTACCGCTTCTCCCGACGAACCTCAAGTCGTTAAACTTAGCGACCCTGTTCTTCATGACCGCGGTGTTGTTCCTCAGTTCCGCGGAGCAGTTCTCGTCGTTTCCGGCGCGCACGGTGACCTGCGTGCCGTCCATCACCTCGCCCAGGGCTACCACCTTGAAGCCCCCGGGCAAGGTCTTGTTCGAGCGCCAGTGGTGTGGTAGCGCCGAGCACATGTAGTCAGGGCTGCCGGTGCGCACTGTTGATTAAAAAAAAAAATTGTTTTGATATGTAGAGGATCCAGCTATGCCAAAATGACCAACATAGTACCAAACATCGCTCCAATATCAATGGTACCAACCTACAAATTGTCAAAAAATTATTTTGTGAATTCTCAATTATGAAAAAATTATCCAATATTCAAATTATTAATTGAAAAATGTAAACCAGTGATTTTTTTTAAATCCAGCCTAAAGCCAAATACCTAACTGGTTGTCTCGCTACCCATAACCCAGCCACTAACACTGTTGCGGCTTCACCAGTGTGGAATTCGGGGAGGCGAAACAAAGTAGCTCTTTGGCCGCAGTGAATGGAAATATAGGGAACAAGTCATTCATTTCATTGTTAGTCATTAAAAGTTGTCTCGAAACTTGTTTTATTTTTTAACACTTAATTAAGTATTCATTCTTCAAAAGTTTTGACCGTATTGTGAACGTTTAATAGTATTTTTTTTTAAATCAAATAAACATAAGTCTGATAGAAATAATTGCATAAAATGAACCCAGTGTACACTACTTTGAAACAATGCATTTTATAACTGGATTCATTTATGCCAAAATTAACCAAAAAAAAAAACAATTTAATCCTAGAACACAATTAGTTGAAACAAGAGCAATCTCAAGTCCAACTTCAGGTCCTCGATGATCGAATTCGAGCGGCGTAGCTTAGTACATTTTGGCCACATCGATGATTTTGGCATAACTAGGTCCGACTATGTATAAAGATGACTAATTAGTTGTTTGCGTAATAAGTATAATTGACGTACAAAAATATGAAAATTAATTACCCACTTCGGGAGCTTATAACAATAAAATTGCAGTTATCATACGCTTGGAATACAGTTAATTGGAAATACCGTAAAAAGGAGATTAATTGAGGAAAACTGTACACATTTAGTTAAATACGAGTAAAGTACATAGACCCTATCATTGTCGGGTCACGTTTACAATTATTTGAAGGGTAATTAAAAGTTTTTGGTTAATGAGGATAAAATATTATGCTTAATTATTGTATTGTGTTGAACGTAAAAATGTTCCATTATTTAAAAAAAAGATAATATGAGCGATATGACATAGTTGGCATTGAATCCTGAAAGTAGGTACTTATTACCTACTCTATATTTTAGGCAATTAAATATATCCCTATTTTTCTTTATTCCAAAGACTTACCATTTACCAATTATTATTAAGGGTATTCAAGGCAGCAATACATGCTTATGATAAATAAATAATTTAAGGATCTGCAGAGAAGCAATAGGAAAAATTCACGCCGAAAATATTCCGTCCAAGAAACGGGGCATAATATAGAAACTGTAGCTGTTTTGAGATACTATAAGACTTCGCTACCTACCTTTCATGATTAACGTGAAGTAGTCAACGGGAAGTACCCTATAGGTTTTAATTCCCTTGATATGTCTTGACAGACAGAAAATGCAGAGATCCAATAAAAGTTCCTTTTTTCTTTGGACATACGGATCCCTAAAAAAGTTTACTACAATTTTATCTCAATGATGTCGGGAAGGGAGGCATCAATGGCAGAATATCAATGGCCACCAATCTAATTATCGGGCGCGGTCGCAACGTTTAACCTCAGGACTTATTCAAGTCGGCCACAAAATAAACCACAGCTTCAAATCCTAAATCCACACACACTTATTATTATTTCATTGTTTTATCCTCTTCCTACTAAAATGTCTGCGGTGGGTCACATTGGCCATGTATCGAGCCATGGTAATTAGGTAACTAAAGGCTAACCGAAGACCCTTTTAGCTCTAGAGAAAACAAGTTGAAAATAATTGTAAAGTGATAAAGTCTATCCAACAATAGTAATACGATAAAGAGTGTTATAGATAGAGAAAACCGTACAGTTGCCCCGGGATTTTTAAAAACCTGAATCAACGCGAAACCTAAAAAAGTCGTGTTAAAATACTGAAGACAAAAAATGTTTACAGGGTGACCCAGAAAAAGATGTGAATAGATTGCGTGAAAGAAAATCTAGGGATAATAGAAAATACAACAACGTGGAAGAAGGACGTAAAGGATATAACTGAATGGAGGAGCATTTTGGTGGCGCTGCCGGCTGCAGTCAAAAATTGTGTTCTGTTGTAATGTTTACTTACGATGTATTTAGAGGTAGTAGGTATTCTTCTAAAACCATAAGCAATTTTAGGATGTGGTTAAAGAGTTTCAACCGTTGAATTTGTAAAAAAAAATCACCGAGTAGCGGTTCGGGCGTGAAAAAACATTAATAGTGTAACTGTGGTTTCTCTATTTACGGAAGCGAAGGTATACACAAATTATGTGCCGCAAACTGCGGGTTAGTGCGGTCGACGTAAAGGGCTGGGATGTCTCTCCTGTCATTACACCAATCTTTGTAGAAAGCGATGCATCAAATTGATTTACTCAGAATAAATTGTTTTTAATTTTTTCTAATTAAAACACAATTGCTAACATTTTTTTTTATTAAGTACCTACATAGATTTATTTAACTACATTTTAGGTACGCTGTGATAGCCTATAAGTATAGCTTGTTTAAAAATCACTTGTTTTAACGGTGAAGGAAAACATGGTGAGGAAGTCTGTATGTCTGAGAGTTCTCCATAATGTTCTCAAAAACATACATACATATATACTTAGTACTTAAATACATATCTTATACAAAGACTACTAAAATCATAACCCTTCCTTTTGGCTTTGCCGCAGTTGGGTAAAAAAAATGTAGTTCAGAGCATTATTGTGTCAGATACGATAGTCTACGTGGAGCCACCGTATTATATTATACCTATAGCTGACGCTAGGATAGTTATAATAAAATCTATGTTCTTGACCGTTAAGGTTGGTTAGTCAGGAAAGTGGGTAATTTTAATCCGTATAAGCAGGTTTTTTCACTCGTTACCATCCAAGCGAATCGCCTTCCTTTGTGATTTAATTACAATCATTCGCGTTAATTTGAAGACTAAGTATTTAGTAGCACAAAGATATCTAATTTCCACATTTTTATCAAGCTTAAGTCATCAACTTGAAACGTCGAAATTGTGTGAAAAAACTACCAAAACTTTATCAACCTTAACAAGGTAAGAATTAGCCAGAAATGCACGGTACCACGATTACAAGGGATGTTTATGGAACCTAATATGTACAATGTACATAATTAATTTATTAGATTTTTGTTTTATTTTATAATAATATAATTGAGTGTTTTTACCAGAATGTTTCATTATGCACAAAATGAAGCAAATAACTCCGTTGTTCTATTTCTAAAAAGTGGTTAACTGCAAAAAGTATGAATGGATGAATGAATATACTATTATTGTACGGCACAAAATTAATACAGAACAAACACATACCTAAAAAGCAACATAAAAAAGTAGTGTTTGAGTCTTGAGTTATCATCAAAAATGCGCTTCCGTAATTTTTTTTTATTACTGATGAGCATCAGTTTTTGAAAATTCCCATGTTTTCTGGAGCTAAATCAAAAATTACTTTTTGCAGTAGAAATAGGACGGCGCACATTACTCAGCTACACTTTCTGCTGGAAAGCATTTTAAAATCAACATAAAAACGAAAATGTTTGTAACCATTTTTGTTAGTGTTGATCGGACAGGCCGGCCCAACAAAAGCAAAACTAGGAAGCACTAGCTACGCAGATTATATGGAGGCTCTACATCGAAACTACCTGTGACCTCATTAACTCGCATTGAACGATCTCATTACCATGAGTGCTTTTACGCCCTTTGCTATTTTGCTTTTCTAATTGTGTTTAGGTAACGTTAGCTTTTTATTTCATTTTTGATAGATTCTGAAACCTATCTTATCACCTATGGACGAACTCGGATTTCAGGTTCTATCAACAAAAATTGATCAGTCTTTTTTTTCAACACTTACATCTAGCATTACAGGATAGTATAGATATAGATAGTAGATAGAACATAACATATACCTAGATAGTAGATAACATAGAACGGGTCTCCTCTCAGGATGAGACGGATTTGATCATAGTTCTCGCTGGCCAAAGGCAGACTAGTGAAAGTGACTAAAAAAATAGTGCAGTCAGTATATAGTTCATACTTAATTTTGCACTTAAATATGTTTATACTTAGGTTTTTCAAAAATACCGTGAGAACTCTGTGACTTTCCGGAACCAAAATGAGCCTATGTTCCTTCCCGGGATGCAAGCTATCTCTACATCAAAAGTTAAAATCGTTCAAACGGATGGACCGTAAAAAGCTAACAGGTAGACACTTTCGCATTTATAATATTAGTATGCATTATCAAAATATGTATCTTAAGAAGAGATGAATAAAATACCAATAAATATCTATAATCCGAAGTATACTATTGAGTCGTATAATTTGCGTAATGCCTATAAAAATATAATTAAGAATATTAATTAACTTATGAATGAGATTATTGAAGAGGTCAATTAACCGGGTCAAACGGATCTAACTAAATTGGATAGAACTTGAATGAATTGAGAGAAGGCACCTTAAGAAAATGTCCTTGAACAAACGAAATATTTTATTAGTAGATTCTTCGATGAGTTGTTCATTATCATTATGTTGTCGTTCCTAGGTCATATCAATATCACTATCACATCCAGTTAATTGTAGTTTTAGAATAGTTTTGTCTAAATATGTAAAAGGAAAAACTGACTGACTGGCTGGTCTATCAACGCACAGCTCAAACTTCTAGACGGACCGGGCATCCGGGCATAATAATAGACATCCGCTAAGAAAGGATTTTCGAAAATTCAAGCTCTATCGGGGTAAAATAGGCGTTTGAACTTTGGAAACTTTTTGAGAAAACCAAGTCTTACCTAGATATCTGATAATGAAATTGAAGGCCGAACTTATTACTTAACTCACTTATTCAATTATTTATTTATTTTGAGCTAAGTGGTATTAAGTAATCAAATCATATTGACCCCATAGTGTTGCCAACACTAAGCATGACTAAGTTGTTATGTGTTTGGACATCTGTTAGTAAGAGTAGGTATACTTTTATATTCATAATGTGATTAACTATTAATAGCACTCGACAATAATATTAGAACAAGTTATTTATTTATAGATAAAAATGTAAAGCCCCAGTTCCATTCTGTTTTCCGGGTTTTTACTTTTTACGTATGTAACGTAATGTACGCTTTGATTTTTTAGAAGGCTCTATTGGAAATTCTGATATTTACTAGAAAATTCTGAGATTTACTTTTTTTTTAGTGAGCTGCGAGTCAACTAGTCACTCAGGTATAGAATTTAGGACAGATAATAGTCGCAAAGTAGTTTCAACTTATAACGCAGATGAATATTGGGTTAATATGGCTATAATATGTATATTTTTCAACCAGAATAACCGAGATAACTCAACGGGTTGCGAGGTTGAAGTGGAATTGGGCAGGGCAAAGAATTCGAAAAACCGGTAGACGTTGCGGCATCTCAAGGAGCTAGAACGGTGACCTTGCACCGGAAAGCGCAGCGTTGGAAGACCGGACAAACAGGCAAACAGACTACATCAAAGAAGTCGTAGGAAGTTACTGGATTCAGGGGGCACAAGGCCGTCGCATATAGAAGTCCCTAGAAGAGACGTATTATGTTCAGCAGTGGACGTCTAACGGTTGATAACGATGATGATTAATGATGTTATATGAGTAGCTAAAAATTGGTAACACGGTATCCTGATATTAAAGAACAGCAAATGCCATTAACGAATACCTTGAGTAGAATTGGTGAATTTCAGCACCAAAATTCAGAACAACCGACAATGTCTTGTGGGCATTTATTAAGGGAGTAATAATCACCTCTTTAATAAACCCTTCTCAAATCTTTGTGGGATCACCGCAGAAGGAAGTAAAGATCTGATTACTGATACATTTAACGGGTATTCGTCGAAAAATTGCCACACTGCTGGTAATGGAAACAAATTCCTCAGAACATTACCCATGTACAGAATAATTATTTTCATGGTGGTGAGGCCTAATAATTTTTTTATCTTATCATATACTAATTACTAAGTATTATTGTAATGGACATTTTATTTCATCTAATGTTTCAACAATTAATCGTTAGCGATCTATGGAAATTGTGAAACCCCAAATCCGTCGTGGCCGTGGGTTTTTACGTGAGGCTGTATTTTAATTCAAAACTTCGACAGCATTGGAAAATTTTATGGAAATCCTGTTATTTATTGAGGATTTCAATGATGATTTGAGTGAAACCTTTAAAATTAAAAAAGAAGGAAATTCAGTAAATAAAAACCTACTCGTGATTAGTTTGACAAAACCAATCTAATAATAATGGTAGAGTTACTCAATGTAAGTTATAAATTCCCATAGTAAATTTCTCTATCAGTGCGATAAATGTCACAGCTGTTTCAGAGTATTTTATGTTATGTGTTTAGTTTACTTTTAAATAAAGAATTGTTATTAGGTACTATTAGGTAACTGTCAAAGTAAACTATCAAAATTTGCCATTGATGGGTTTAGTTACAACAATATACTTAATATTATACTTTCTTATAAGAAAATGTAAATTATTCTAATTAAGTACCTAGGTGCTTCATCTTAAACTGTAGTTAAAGGACATGAAGCGGTCCAGGAAAGGTATGAGTGGAAGCTTCTAGTTTTGAAGGTCAAGATCCTCTTTAAGTCTAAGAAAGAAGTTAATGATGTGTATGACATCCTTACCGAGATCCGGGTGCTCACTCTTCGTCTCCTCGATAATGGAATGCACCCACCAAGGCTCGAGTTCCGCCATCTCTCGGCGCCGACGGCCCCTCGACTCATAGGGCAAGTGCATCCTTCAATACAGCATCACACACTTCTACCGCGCACTCTTGTACTAATTTGCTAATCTCTAGAAGGCTGTATCTTCGAGTATAATATTTTGTTTTGTGCGTTCTTTGGCGATTTTTCTTTCAGTTCTTCCTCAGTCTATTTAAGTATCTTAAGTTTACTATCCATGCACGTTTGGGAAATAAGGCAGGCGGTTTTTGATTCTAATAATATTTTAAATCAAGATACAACAGTTTACGTCGTATAATTAATTGGCAAGAATATGTTATGGTATGCAAGGTGTTGAAACTTTCGCCACAGCTCTTTGCGTATGACCTTTACACCGATGAGTAAGTTATTGTTAGGAACACTTGAACTACCTTCTTAATGCGACTTTTGGCACCAATCCAAGATTATTTTCCGTGTTATTGTTCGTTGAAGTGCTGTTCCTTTTTGATTGATTGATTGCTTTTTTTTTTGTATTTACATTTAGATACGGGAATATTTTTGGTTGTTGTACTATAAAGAGATCTTCGAGTGAAGTTAGCAATTGTATTAACTTTTTAACTATAGGTTACTACACAGTTTTTGACAGTTAATTATTTAACACAAGTTCACTCACTAAGTATCACACGATACTATGATTCAATGATGTAAACAATCACGAACGTTTACATAACTTTTTCCTTAACTCAATATTTACGTATACTAGTAGGAATCGGGTCGGGCCTTGACGACTTCAACTTAACTTTCGTCATTTTATATGAGTCACTGGGTAAGGCTCGAGCGGAATAGACCAAAATATCTTCTATCATCTGAGTTGCCGGCTGACGGTTTAAAAGTTCCGAGAAGCGCGCGTAATATCTCGTGCGAAGACGCACTGTCAATATCAGCTGAGCGGATTTAATTGGAGATATTTCCCCACGCGTTGCGTCAGCGCCGGTTGTAATCGAGTGTTATATTTTTTGCAAACAAAGTCGAGCGTAAGTCCCGCGCCGGTCACAGGTATTTACCGCGTACGTAGATCGCGCGTCGTGCTGAGTGATGACGGTGAGTCACGCGGTCATCGGAGGCTGCGCGTGTTTACCGCTCGCGTGCCTCTCTACTACTGAACCGCCGCCATTCTGTCACTCGCTGCCTCCATTGCCTGCGGTCAATCTGCGGTCTGGCCACGCTTCATTTGCCGGGAAAATGCTCATCTCGTCTCTCACTCCTGCACATGCAACGGTTCATACGTACGAGCGGAACGCGCGAAAGTTTTACGTTATCAAACATTTTTGTTTAGTTTCATTGTTGAAAGGGAAATATAATGATGTTTTTCATTATAACGCGATGTTTCATATCTCGCTTGTTCTCCGCTAGTTCTGAAAGAGACGTATATATAATCAAGATTGTAGCTTCAGGCTTCTATTTCCAGAAGAAGTTTTGTCTTAGATATTATTAAAGAGCGAAATTTTACGTTGCGATATAAATGACGCAAAATAATTTGCAAATTGTGACAGGTCATTAGATAACTGTAATGATTTTGTGAATTAGTGTAACAAGAGCCTAATGAATTTGTTACGAAAAATAGCAACATAGGTACCTCTGCCTAATTAGTAGGTAGGTGCCTATTGTTTTATTAATTACCTAGGTCTTACTTACAAACTGCTATCAAGAAACTTGCTATTTTTGAAGCAAATAACTTTTTATAACTTCATTTGCGTTAAAAAATGGAAGGACGTGGAAATCATCACAATTAATACACAAACTTTTTTTTTAAATTAGTCGGCAAAAATTACGAGTAAGTACTTATTACAATTTTAAGAGTTACGTTATTATTTAAAAACTCATAGCAGAGCCTTAAAAAAGAAAAAACTAGTAAGAGAGCTTCGAGGAAATTTCAGAGAAGAAAATCATCCCATCACTGGGCGCATCTATTTGTCCCAACTCCCTATAAAGATTACTGTTTGACCCAGACCTTATACCTACAACAGTTCTTTCTGCAGAAGACGATGATTTTTTGTTGATTTTTCTGGTGCAGTGATAAGCGCTGTGATCTTATTAGGCAATTATGTGGGAGGTCCCGGGTTCGATTCCCCGAGCAGGTGTAATTTGGATGGATATAATTTAGAAATTATGTCAGGTCTGGCCTGGTGAGAGACTTTTATCGTGGTGGCTAGTTACCCCCCTACCAGCAAAACCGTGCTGCAAAGCGGTTTAGCGTTCCGATACGATAGTGTTACTGTGTAGGTAGAAACCAGTAAGGGTTCGATAAAACTGTAATACTTACCCTTTCTAAGTTAGCCTACTCCCATCTTATACTGCATCATCACTTACTGAGATCGCAGGAAGGGCTAACTTGTACTTAACAGAATCTGTTGTAGTGCAGACTGTAGACTACTTAAATATCAGGGCTAAGTACCTTGTAAAGGAATAAAAAAGGCTCTGTCGAACAAAGCCTTAACAGAGTCTGTTGTAGTGCAGACTATAAACTAAATATCATGGCTACCTTGTTATGTAAGAAATCACGATCTCCACAGGGACCTTAAGATAGAGTTCGTATACAAAGTAATTCAAAAGTTCGCAGAAGCTCACCAACATCGACTTCACCATCACGTTAATTTCGAGGCTGTGAAGCTTCTAGATAACTTGGACATAAAAAGAAGACTCAAAAGAACCAAGCCGTTCGAACTAGTGTTAAAAAGTGCATAAATGCAGTGATTGTGTAATAGTGTTTGTGCTACTTTATTTTTATCTAGGTCACAATAACATAGTGGACTGTAAGCATATTAGAATAAACTAAGGACAGTTATTGGACTGAAATTAGATTTAGAAATTATTCATAAGTAGAAGTTTAAGCTAGAATAAAATTACTTACTAGCCCATAGGCTAGATCGTAGTAGGAATAAAGCTACCATTATGTAATGGAGCTTTATGGTTAAAAAAAATGGCTACCTTGTAAAGGAATAAAAAAAGAGTCCGTTGAACAAAGTCTTAACAGCGTCTATAGTAGTGCAGACTGTAGACTAGATAGCATTATTTTCCGCGGGGAGTACTCAAGACGGGTGGGCGTGCGTCTGGGCGTGGTCGCCCGCGCGCCGCCCCGCAAGACGCAGCGGGAAAAATGACACACTTGTTGCGTCTACAGACTACGGCATCTACGGTCTACCCCCGACGACGTCTTCACTAGACCAACTTGGGGTTGTGATAGGGTTACCACTGAAATATTTCGATTTATTTAAATTTCTTGCTAAAAGTTTTACATTGATAAATTATACATTTTATTATTTAACAATGCTAAGTACCTACTTACCTACTGATTCTGACAGCAAAGCATATTAGAGTACTTGCGTTTTTTCTTTCCAATGTAATCAGAAAAGGACAGACAAACTTCATATACCTACCTACCTAAGTACTTAATTAAAAAAACTATCAAACTTCGAGACTTTAGGTGCCATTCTTCAGCGTAGTGTTTAAATTTGTTGAGTAGCAAAAAGCTAAAATTCATTTTCCGTCCTTTTCCATCCGTCACTCAGTGGGCGTCAGGGAAAGCTGTGCTTGGAGTTTCTCCGGAAAATTCTCTCAGAAAGAGGTGATCCGTAGAAGAACCAGAGTACTTAGGTACCTAAGTAGCCGTCATGGGTTGAGAATCTGAAGTGGCAATGGACAGGGCACATAGTTTGAAATCCTGATTTATTATTGATTTCAACTCAATTTTAGCTAAGTTGTTGAACTGGAGGAAAATGAGTGCTAGTGCGGACAGCGTTTACTAAACAGTTTACACTTACTTACCTACTTACCTACTCAAATATGAATATTTTTGACGAGTAAGTATCTGCTTAAGTACCTACTTAGTAGGTACTTACTGTTGGAGATTGTGATCACAAAGGGATTACTTACCTACTTGTTTCGAGCTTTGAAAATGAGGTGTAGAGTTGCTAAGTTAGTAGGTAGGTAGCTAACCTAATCTAACCACTTACCTACTTAGATACATAAGTAAAATTCTTCTATGAATGTTCAAGTAAGATCTCTTTACAATGCATCACTATAACAACATCAGCTGAAAAAACGTTGATGTGCCTACAAATGTTATGAACTAAGTTAAATAGGTATACCTACTTACTTACCTTACTACTTATGATATGTAGGTCATCAAAAAAGATATTAGTTTGTGGAGACTTCAATATTGATATTTTGCTTCACACTTCTTTTACTGACAGATTACTCAATTTATTTAAAAGCTTTAATTTACAGAAAATTTTCAATGAACCAACACGGATAACTGCAAATTCAGCCACTTGTATAGATAACATTTTCTGTGACTGTAAGATTGTCGCAAAATCGATCATGACGAATCTAAGATCCGATCACTGTGGACAAATGATATCTGTTCCCAGTGATAATCAAGACATAACAAAGTTAATAAAGTATAGGCCAGTAACCACTAAAAAGGTAAAGCAGTTCAAACTAAAGGTTTTAACTGCTTTACCTAAACTTGACTTTACTCAGGGTGGTCCGGATGAACACTATAATGCTTTTTTTGATCTCATAAACTCTCAGTTTAATTCTACCTTTAAAATTGTAGAAAAAAAACTGTTTAAAAATCTTAAATTTAGTGACTGGGCTACTGTTGGCATCTATAAAAGTAGAAATAAGTTGTTCGACTTGTATGCAGAAAAACAATATAACTACACTCCCACATTTGTTGAATATGTAAAAAATTATTCAAAATTATTCAAAAAGGTTTGCATACAAGCAAAGTCACTCTGCATAAAGCAAAAAATTATTAATTCTGATAATAAAATTAAAGCAGCTTGGGATATCATCACGGATGAAACTGGGAAACAAAAAGTGCATAACAATAAATTGGAGCTAAAAATTAATAACCGTATTATTGACTCCAATATTGAAATTGCAAATACATTTGAGAATTTTTTCCAGAACATTCCAGTCATCACTACTAGTTCCCTTAGCTCTTCACCAACAGAAGCCTATGATCTTCTCAGGGCCAATGTCACTGAATGCGGTGTGTTGTTTAGGTTTGAATACGTTACTCCATATGACATTGTTAAAGTGTTCAAATCTTTACAAAGCAAAAAAACCGGAGATCTGTGGGGAATATCAGTAAAAATAATTAACAATATTATTGATATTATTGCGCCATATCTAGCCTTAATTTTTAATGAGTCTGTGGATACAGGCGCTTTTCCAGATCTCATGAAATGTAGTAAATTGATACCTCTTTTTAAATCGGGTAGCAAAAGTGACCCAAACAATTACAGGCCAATTTCAATTTTGCCAACACTGAGCAAGATATTTGAGAAAATCATGCTCAACCAACTGCTTCAGCATTTCAATTTAAATAAGCTACTCCATTCTGAACAGTATGGCTTCACTAAAGGTCGATCAACAACCGACGCGGCCGCAATGCTGTTAAAGCATATATTCAATGCGTGGGAGGGGTCACAGAATGCCATTGGTATTTTCTGTGATTTATCCAAGGCATTTGATTGCGTTGAGCACGAGACTCTTTTAGTTAAATTGAGCCACTATGGAATCAAAGACACTGCGCTTGGTCTCATTGCGTCCTATCTTAGTGATCGTATTCAAACAGTATGTGTGAATGATGTGAAGTCATCCGGATCAGCCTCACTAATGGGTGTTCCTCAAGGCTCTATTCTAGGTCCTTTCATGTTCTTAGTATACATAAACGATTTACCATATGTAGTCCAAAATATTTGCGATATCGTACTATTTGCTGACGATACGTCTTTGATTTTTAAAGTCGATAGAAATAAGGACAATTTTGACGATATAAATGGTGCCATATCTCAGGTAACTCACTGGTTTACTGTAAATAATCTACTTTTAAATGCAAAAAAAACTAAGTGTATTGAATTCGCACTGCCCAATACCAAGAACACAAGTAACATTAATTTAATGATAAATAATGATATTTTGAAAATAGAAGAGACTACTACATTTTTGGGGATAACCTTAGATGCGAAGCTGCAATGGGGCACCCATATATCAACTCTTGCTGGCAAACTAAGCTCTGCTGCTTACGCGGTTAGAAAGATTCGACAATTAACTGACGTGGAGACCGCAAAGATAGTATATTTTGCTTATTTTCATAGTATTATGTCTTATGGAATCTTAATATGGGGTAGAGCGGCAGATATTGGGAGAATTTTTGTATTACAGAAAAGGGCAATACGCGCAATTTATAACTTAAAACCACGCGATTCACTTCGAGAAAAATTTAAGGAAATAGGTATCCTTACCGTAGCCTCTCAATATATTTACAACAACATAATTTTTGTAAGACAAAATATTCTTAGTTACAAGAGGGTTGGCGATCTACACAACAGGCTGACTAGACACCGTAACAGGCTTGCGACTCCTACGCTCCGTCTCAGGAAGGTCCAAAAGTCATTTGTGGGAATGGGTATAATCTTCTATAACAAAATTCCTCAGTCAATTTTGGACTTGCCTTTACACAGGTTCAAAAAATCTATTAAAAATATGCTCCTGAGAAAAGCATATTATACTATCGAAGATTATGTAAATGATAAAAAAGCGTGGATTTGAACTTCGATTCGCTCCAGCAATGCGCAGGACTTCAATTGCTTTTATACATGGCATAATATTGTATATCAAATCTTTGAAAAGAGCAACCGCCGAGTTTCTTGCTGGTTCTTCTCGGTAGGAAAGGCATTCCGAACCAGTGGTAGATGCTTTTGACGATTCGAAAGAACTTGTAAAAGTCTAATTGAATAAAAACATTTTGAATTTGAATTTGAATTTGAATTTGAATACCTATTTTATTTTTCGTGAGGAAAATCCGTCAAGCCGTCCGTGGCCACCGGCCACGTGGGAGCATAGTGGTTATGTCGGACTCCTAAGTGCTGACTAAAAACTTCACGAAATTCCATCTTACCACTGACGATGGAGCACAAGGGACCGAGAACGCCTCGTTTCTCCACCAGCGGATGTCCGCCGCTTTAGACCCACTACTGGGACACTACGTACGAGTAAGTAGGTAATTAGATACTTCTATCAACATAGTATTAGGTAACCTATCCCAAGAAAACTCCTACCATTAAGTACTTATACCTATGATTAATGGAAAAGGGTAACGACCCCTCAGCAATGAGGAATACTATGATGTACCTACTTAGAGAGAGAGAAAAAATTCTAGTAGGGAGATGTCATGATAAGGGTAGGTAATACTGCGCCACAACGTCAGCTGAAATAAGTAGGTGCCTAGTCTTGTTCCCGCAATCGGCCGCGTTGCGGTCTGCCACCCCGACTCCGGGACTACCGCTGCTAAAGTCGGTCATTGTATCACGTGGAACTGCAATAAATTCCTAGAGCCTCAATAGCTCAACCGGTAATGGAGTGGACTGAAAACCGAAAGGTCGACGGTTCAAACCCCGCCCGTTGCACTATTGTCGTACCTACTCCTAGCACAAGCCTGACGCTTAGTTGGAGAGGAAAGGGGAATATTAGTCATTTAACATGGCTAATATTCTTTTAAAAAAAAAAAAAAAAATCACCACTTATGCGCAGCCGTAGATCAAATTACAACTATCCCGAAATAAGAAAATTTATTTAGGAAAATAGCTCTCTACCTAAGAAAGTTCCTAGAATTCGAGAAAAAGTGGCAAAGGTAGGGAAGTGAGGCAGATACTTACTTAGTTCGAAAAACTGATAGATATTAGGGTACGTGCTACAATGGCAGCCTCACAGGTTCACGCGGATAGCTTGGTCCCGGAAAACTGCAGCAATCATGGTATTCTTGTTGCAAAATTGAAGCCAATAGTGAGCGAGTGTTGGCCAATCAGAGGTGATTGCCATCGTCACACTGTAAGTACATTATACTTAGCTGTTGTTTTACCGTAATCAAGCCCTGGGACGCGTACTAAGCGTTGGCAGAACTACCACTAGCAGAGTAAACTAGAGTGAGGGAATTTTCTTATTTTATTCCTGAATCGAGGACATGTCAAATATAAGGCTATGGTGATACGAAAATCAAAGAAAAATAGGGCTACTTTTGGGCTGTGCCACAAGGTAGACAACTTGTTATGGAATAAAAAACGTAGATATTTACGAGATAGGGACGAACGTAAATATTTACAACACCACGCCGCGCCACTATGCCACTGAGGGTAGCCTTGTTCCCGCAATCGGCCGCTTGCGGTCTGCCACCCTGACTCCGGCACTGCGCCGCTGCTAAAGTCGGTCATTGTATCACGTGGTTACTTTCCACATCGTACTTTAAACTTATATAGGTGCTCTTTTTAGCCGACTACATACAAACATACATACACGTATGTACTTACATACGTGCAGGTGTTTGTATCATCAGAGGTCATGTTTGTTCAGATTCTGTGTGTTCCACCGTAGCGCCTAAATTACTGGGCTGATTTTGATGAATGAGGTGTCAAATGATTCGTTGATATAGGCTACATTTTACTTATATGAAAAAAAATCGACCTGACGGATGTTAAATTCAAAAAAAATTGGGGGTCTCCAAAAAATAGAGTACAGATAGGTACGAGTATAGAGAGGGATGTCAAATAAAAGAATATCTATCGATCGACAGTTCGCGGGTAGTAGTCGGGTTTAGGTACTAGTAGCTGTTGCCCGCAACTAGTCTTCGTGAATGAACCCGCATCACTCTACGAATCACATCTCCTTAATAAAAAATTTACAAATATTTTATATAGTTTCTTACTTGAATACTTCAATTAAACACTTTAAGGGTTCAGTTCAAATAAACCTAAATTATTGCTCCAAATGGCCATTCCATAACATAGATAGATACAGGGAATAGGTACCTACCTACCTACACACTAGGGATGGTACGGAGCTTCGGTTCCGGTTCCGTTAAGTCGGAACTTCCGATTACTATTATACTTTCGGTTCCGACTCCGGCTCCGACATTTTTTAATCGGAGGTGTGAATCGGAGGTCGAAGCATAGATAGCGGGCGAGTGCGGCGGGCGGCGGCGTGTGCCGACCGACTGTTATGATTCGACAGGTTCATACGCGTCGCGCGGGGAATCGCCCCTCCCCCGACCCGCGCACTCAATTGTCAATTATTTTTTCACTTGTTAACGCACACGACAGCACGACACGTTCATTGGTTAAATAGATATTTGTTTTGATTTTTGCGGCTTATTATCAATGAAAGTCATCTGTTTTTGTGTTGGACAATGAAACCTAAATCAAGTTGTATTTGGAACTACTTCATTCAAGTTAATTCGGATTCGGCAAAGTGTAAACTGTGTATGAAGACGTATTCAAGAAAGGGAGGTACGACAACGTCTTTAAAAAGCCATTTGAAGTCTGTCCATGCCACTGAATATGAAGAATTAATAAAGTTAGAAACTGAAAAAAAAAATACTGTAAGTGTACAGCCTTCGACTTCGACGCACCTTCAGGATGCTAAAAAACTTAGTTTTTTAGCATCCTGAAGTAGTTAAAAAGCTTAGTATAATTTAATTACTAATTGATTAGTACATGCTACTTCGGGTTTAAATTCATTCTATTTAAACTTGTTGTTTATATGCCAATTTTGTTCATTTTTTATGTTTTATCATAAAACATAAAACTTTTATGTTACAACTGAAACTTAAAATAAATAAAAAATACTACATAATGTTTTATTTGTCCTTAAATAATAATTCTCTCTCATGTCACCCTGCTTCCGATTCCGATTCCGACTGCGGTTCCGATTCCGAGAAAGCAAATTTAAAAACTCCGATTCCGGCTTCGGTTCCGATAAAACTGCTTCCGTTACATCCCTACTACACACTATTGCATAATTTGTAGCAACAACACGTCGTGAACTATGGAAATTGTATGGGAAATTGCGAAGGCAGCCCTGCCGTCTATGAATTCTGCGGCGCCTAACTAGCTTGATTGTTTACAAACAGTCGGAAGGCCTATACGTATCCATACATGTGCTATAGGTAGGTCCTTACTGAATAATGGAGCCTGTTGTGGCCGGAAAATATGTTATATCACACTAATATTATAAAGGCGAAAGTTTGTATGTGTGTGTGTGTGTGTGTGTGTGTGTGTGTGTATGTTTGTTACTCCTTCACGCAAAAACTACTGGACGGATTTGGCTGAAATTTGAAATGGAGATAGATAATATCCTGGATTAGCACATAGACTACTTTTTATCCCGGAAAATCCAAGAGTTCCCACGGGATTTTGAAAAACCTAAATCCACGCGGGCGAAGTCGCGGGCTTCGGCTAGTATGTTATATTTGAAATACCTACCTATGCATTAATTAGTTTAGTTAGGTAGGTACCTAATTCACCATTTTGCAAATATTTAAATCGAGAGTCTTATTTTAAAGTAGTATAAGTATTAGTATGTTTTTGATTAATTATAATTAATTGGAGAAAAATCTATACCAATTGATCTTGACTAGATTTTTTCACACAAACACGCAACTAGTACCTACCATGCATAATCATAATATTTTCATTATTTTCTAGCGAAGTAGTGTAGTGTTTATTTTTAAAGAATATTATTTAAAAAGTTATATCTAGTAGGTGTTTAGGTACGTAAGTAATGACGTATGATAGAGTAAGTTTGATCCAAAACGCATCGATAGTTCCCGAATAACCGCCCGAACGCGTTTGTGTCGTCATATTACAAGGATAACTTGCAAAAGCATACATATCATGGACCAAAGCACACTCTCCTTTTTAATTTTTATATATATTTAATAAATAAAATAATTATATTTAATGCCAAAAAGTTATTAATTAAGTAGTATAGTATAGTAGGTATGATTGACCAAAAAACGCACCAATAATTCGCGGCGTTTGTGACGTCATAAGGATAACTTGCAAATATAGCAAGTAGCAACTGCGATATCGATAGTATCTGTGGTATCATGGACCAAAGCATACTAATCTATCTAGCTTTTATATTATATCTAGTATTTATTAAATATATTTAATGCAAAAAAAGAGGTTTATTATTAGACCCCAAAAAAAAAATATAAATCTAAAAACGTGTATCTTAGGTCATCAACTTTTAAATCATAATTTATAAGAAAATTGTAATTTTTTTAGGACTGCCATCTATTATGCAATGGCGAAACGATTTTGTATAATGCCATCTATGCTCAACCGTGAAAATTACGTTATGGTTTGGGATCAGTGAACTGATGGCGGTGAACTACCTGAAGTCTGAACCATGAAATCCGCTTAGCACTATTTACATGCATCGCTAGATGGCACTATTATGCAATAAATTATACTTTTTAAATAAAGTAAAATTTATTATTTAAATATTATTTATGATTATTTAGCTCTAAGAATAGGCAGGATTATAATATAAAATACTATTTTCTTTGGTACATAATAAAATAATGAGACATTAGAGATAGAATTGTAGATACATATTGCCAGATATGCCGGATTTATATTATTATCACTGGTTTATGCCTGCGACTTTGTCTGCGTGGAATAGACAAATTTCAAACCACTATAATTTTAGCCTCATAATAAGTCGAATTATCAAAAATCAATTTTTAGCGGATATTTATGTTATAAATAGCCTTCTGCATGCTAATTTTCAGCCTGATCCGACCAGCAGTTTAAGCTGTCCATTGATAGATCAATCAGTCAATTAGTCACTCAGTCAATCAGTCAGTCAGTCACCTACATATGTATTTTGATTTTCCTGGAAAATACTGAAAATAGTCTAATATGAATGATTTAGAAAACCCACCTAGTAGGCGGTAGGCCCCAGAATATTTGGTAGGTAACTTAAACGTAGCTTAATAAAAATAAGGTAATAAAAAATTGTAGGTGTCAAACAAATCAAAGATCATGGTAAAATTCACACGCGCAATTTATTTCTTCATCTCTTTATATGATCTTCAATGAAATTTTACCTATTCATACAATTTCAGTTAAATAAAAGATTTCGGGAAAGTAAATATTTGGATAGTGTTCCTCAAAATATTTTTATTGTCTTTTTTTTTGAAACACGGTCACGCCCTCCGCGCACACAATACCGAAGGTCGCAACGTCACCGAACAGCAAATTGTTATTTCCACACCATAAACTTTTCTAAAAGTTCGTTCAGAATGGTTAGAAACTAGAGATGGGCACTGTTGCTAATTTAAAATCATTTCAAATCATTTACATTTGGTGAAGTTATTTTTTTTCTTCGCAATGATTTTTTAATTTTCGAACTACATTAATTTAGCTAAAAATTATGATCAATATCATTAGCGCTGATATTTCACAGGTAGTTTTTCACGAAACTAGAGATGTGCACTACTGCTAATTTTAAATCATTTACAGGTCCCGGTGAAATCTTTTTCTTCGCAGTGATTTCAAGGCGTGATTTTTCAATTTTCGAACTTACAGTCTTTGCTGCATTTATTTTACTAAAAATTATGATGAAGATCTATACAGCTGATATTTTTGCAGGTAGTTTTTCACAGAAAGTGAATTTCCGCACTTACAATTGAGTGACTATTTGTTAGATTTTGATTGATTGATGATTAGAAAAAAATGAAATTTCACTTCGTGATTTTCCACTTGTACTAACTTATCTCTGACTAGCTTATGGCAACGACTTCGTCCGCTCAGACTACACAAATTTCAAACCCTTATTTTAACCCCATATGGGTTGAATTTTCAAACGTCCTTTTTAGTGAATATATAATAGCTCCCTGCACGCCAAAAAGCCTGATCCGTCCAGTAGTTTGAGAGTGAGCTTTTCCTTTCATATATTTATTTAGATTTTCACAGCCTACGTTAAATAAGGTAGCTAGTGTAGGACCTAATGTTAGGTACAAGATAGGCGTAATACCTTTCATGGGTAGAGGTAAGATGAAAAGACTTTCACGGGATTTTTAATTATTTTTACATGCTATCTGTGAAATTGTCCATCTCTATTAGAAACATTAATCTGGCCTATGAATGAAGCAGATGCAGCGAATTGCGCTGTGGCAAAAAGTGATGTCTCTTTTATGATATTACGATTTTTATAAACATTTTTTTTAGGTATAATAAGAATGGCTGGTGTATAAAAATTATACAATGGGTTACCGACGTGGTTATCCCGAACGGTTAGCCGTGATCCCAGGAAATTCTCTGTTCATTCATGGGTATAGAGCTGAAGTTTGGACGATTGGTAACCATCGCCGTTGAAAGCAGGGGAAAAATAAATACCTAATCGGAAGTCGCGAGTTCAATTTCGCGTCGGAAAAATGGAAATTGGAAAAGCGGTAATAGCCTACTGGTTAAAACTAGCCTAGAGGTTCAAACCTCTAACTTTTCGGAGTTAGATATGTGCTTTTCAAGCAATTTAAATATCATTTATTTTAACGGTGAAGGAAAACATCGCGAGAAAACATGCATGCCAGAAAATTCTCCATAATAATATTCTCAAAGCTTTTTGAAGATTACCAATACGCACTTGTATAGCGTACTGAATTATGGCCAAAAGTCTTCTCCTTCTAAGAGGAGATCCGTGCCGTTGCCCAGCCGACTCGGATTCGGCGGCTAACCTCTTTCTCGAAATTGAACCTAAAATGCCAATGTACGATGTCACGTCAAATCAAAGTCAAGCATACTAAGACTTACTTTAGGTAAGTAGGTATAGGCAGAGACACCTACTTTTTTTTGCCTAATTATAGTTATTTAAGAAGGATATAAGTACCGAACTAGTAAATATTTACTAAATAAAGTAGATATAAGATTTATTTACATAGCTTCTCTTATCTTATTGTTGTGTGTTAGGTTAAGTTAGGAACATTCATATTTTATATCAACAAAGAGATTGAAAGGAGTCTTGCAAGGGCGGCGATGTATCTCAGCCTACATTTTACGACCATAACTCATTGTTGGATAAGCATTTTCTATCAACATTCGCCATTTATTATAGCATATCAATGGCTTGTCGCATCGCGCCCAAACAAAGCAAACTGAGGTGTACCCAACCAGTTTAACTTGACGCTTGAATGTTTTAGAAGGCCTCGAAGGGAAGATCAAGGTAAGGTGGTTGGTGAATCATAATGCATTTAATGGCTTGTAATGAATGAAATAACATCTATAAAGCGACAATGAGGCACTCGAATATGCCTCTTTATAATAATGCGTTGATTTATGGCCGATCGACGCGAAAAGCTTTATTTTGCACGTGTTTTCACAGATAGGTTGGTATGCCTTCGTATCAGATTTGGAGACGAGTGTGGATATATAAATCATTGACCAGAATTTACAGTGCATCGCGTTTGTCAGCCTCGCAAGTGTCCTAGATTAAAAAAAATCGATTAGAATTCTTTATTTTCCCGGATTAAAAGGTATTTTATATGCCACCAGGCTTACCAATTTTATATTTAATCGATTGAGACTGATTGATCGTTTTGAGGTGTCAAGAACTCGTTGTAATAAATAAAGATACAGATGAAAAAAAAAACAAATTCTACTACATAGAGATCAATGCTCTACATTAATTTGTGCTTTATAAATTGTATGGAAGTAGACGCTATTTTGACATAATATTATGCCGAGTTGGATTAGAGGTGTTGGAATGGCTACTTAATTACGGCAAAGTTATAAAATACCTGTAATCAAATAGGTAAAAGGTAGCTTAAAGTTTACTCAATATAACATTTAGCTATGTAGGCATCAGTAAAGGTAAAAAAGATAAAAAGATTGCTCTTTACATTTTATCCGCATCGGTGTCCACAAAGCGGAGAGACAGATGTCCAAATCATATCACTTCTCTAAGTCCTCCAGATAAAAAGTTTAAAGCGTATATTCATGCGAACAACACCTACGTAACAAGCCTTATTGTGCTGCATTAGACAAAGGCGGGATAAATGTGACGTGAAATCTCTTGAGTAAGCAAAGAAATAATCCACTTAGAGGCATGTCGTCGCTTTTTGTCAAAATACAGGGGCACGGTTCATTGAATTTAAAAAAATAACGCCGCGGGGTACCTTATGTGTGCAAACCTGGCTCAAATAGATTCATGAGGACTTTTTTAAGGTCTTTAGAATTTATGCGATATCTTGGTTTAACGTCGACAGATGGCGGTAGTTGGTGTTTTGTTTTTCTACCCTCAGATTCTTTTGAAATGTTTTTTGTTTAGCTTTTTATTAGGATCATCTCTAAGTAAATACCTAATACCTAGTTTGGAATATAGGAAACCAAGAAAGCGAGTAGGTTACCACCTTTGAATATTTTAGTATTTAAATTCTTTTAATCTTACTTATTCTTAGCAAGATTAAGAGAATGTAAGATTGTCTCTAAAATCCCAAATAGGATCTAGGAAGGTATTTCGGCAATAGCTGGTACTTATCCGAACTTCCATACTAATATCATAAATGCGAAAGTTTTTGTGTCTGTCTGTCTGCTAACTTTTCACGGCGAATCCATTTAACCAATTTTGACTAAAGATACAGAGATAGATAGCTTGCATCCCGGGAAAGGACATAGGGTACTTTTTATTCCGGAAAAGCGAAGAGTTGACACGGGAGTCTAAAAATACCCAAATTCACGTGGACGATGTTGCGGGCATCATCTACCTACTTACGAGTAAGTACCTACTTCGTACAGAGATAGCTTGCACCCTGGAGATAGACAACCCAGAAAATCAAAGTTCCCACGGGATTTTTAAAAACCATGCAGACCACTTTGCGTACATAATTATATTTTAGTCTTCTTCTAAAATATACATATATAAAAAAAAATAAGATAAGTCAGTAAGTTAATTGCCATGCAAATAGCTAATATTTATTATGACATAGATATCCTCTAAAGATTGGACAGTCAAGGCGTCTGACTTGTGTCTGAACCCGAGCGGAGCCATGGTGTAAGCTAGTATGCTTATAATTAGAGTCACTCGCTAATCCCGAGGGCAGCACATTAGTCTGAATAGAATGTCAGCGTGAACAGTAAAGGCCATTTGACCACATCTCGGAATCCATTCACACCCTCGCACAATACAGTTTTTGTCATCGCTTACGACTGGACGTTAATATCTTGTTCAATACTGATTTATGTGTTGAAATACTTTAAATTGATATAAAAAATCGTGGTATTGAACAGTTTTAGGGGTCTGAGTCTCAAAAAGTATATAAAAATAGGTAGGTAACTAGCTCTCATTCAGTAGGTAGGTAAGTAGGAAACCTTAGTAATTTTATGGAGGTTGTTGTATAGTAGAAACATAGTAAGAAAAGGCTGTTACTTAATTATTATTATTCCCGCCCGCCCTTCACTTTTATCAGCTAGAAACGATCAAGTCTATTTACCTAAAAGATGTTACGAAACAAGGAACACGGATAAGCGTAGAAACTAGAAGAATTTATTGACTATTGTTTGACTAATAAAATTGGTATAAGATTAGTTAACTTTCTAAAATTAAATTAAAAAAAAAAGACATTTTGCGATGTTGACAATTGAGCTTTGTTTGTGTTTAATGAGATGCGGAACCTTCTATAATAATGTCCGACTCCCACATTTATTCTTTCCAAATTATCGGTTCTATATAACGTGGTTAGAAATGTAATAGGTAGATGAAAAGTTAAACAAAACTAATCTTTATTTCAAAAGCAGTAGGTACTTACATACTAGTGTGAAGACGTTTTAAATTAATGGTATCGTGGTTGAATAGAATGGAAGGTATCGAAAAGTGTGCGAACCAAGTAAAATATTTCCAAAAGTTTTGAGTGAACATTTCACGGACTATTACAATGGGTTTAGGTTAAATTTGCGGCCATTTATCGTCCATTTTGAAGAGGATGATGATTAATGATAGTTGTACAACAATGATAAGCTACATTTAGCTGTATTCATAACATATTACTTTTTGTTTGTTTGACAGCAGGAAATTTGCGTTACTACATACCTTAAAATGCAAGAATGAAAACATTAGGTATATTTATCTAGATTAGAAATTCCTATGACGAATGCTTACACAATCAATTAGTGTCAAGCTTGCAGCGGACTTGAAGCGGCGCGGCAGCGTTCAGTAAACTTGACAGTAGGTAAGTAGGTACCTAGGTAAACTTGACAAAAAGCTTGACAGTAAACTTAATGCCTGAGGTAGTTCCTATAAGCTTCATTTATACGGCAACGTTGCCGTATGTGGTATGCCACAAGGCCACATGGTAAGTATCTACAATAATTTAGCAAGAGTAGCGTGATATTCCTATCCCGACAATTCCTACCTAAGATTTTAGTCCAAAAAGCGTGACGTCACAAAAGCTCATATAGTAAATGGTGGCTTATTATAGCCAACTAGCCGTATCCAATAAAGGGTTCCGTAACTTCTGTAAGAACTCAACCGCCTCCGTCACAAATAAAAATAAAAAGATACAGAAACCCGCGGAACTTTGCGCCGCGGGATATCACTTTTCCGACTTTACCCAATAAAGGGTAACCCGTGATCCGTTAAGTAAACAAAAAAGGCGGTACGGCGCGGCCCGCGAGGCGACGTAACGAGTAAATCACGGTAAGCCCCAATACGCCGCCGGCGCCCGGCTAAGCCACGTAACCCCTTTTACTTCACCTTCGATATCCCCGAATAAACGGATATTTGGATTTTTATATTGTCTCTTTGATTGTACTGCCTTGCCTGCGCAACTGCCAATAAACCAATATGGGACCTAGCTACCTATTTACCATTGGTAACTTGATAGGTAGAGACAGTATAGCCTCGCTGAGGTATACTTAGTAGTATCATCATCATTCATCATATTCATGATCTAGCGTTAGACGTCCTTTGCTTATCTTGTAGGGACTTCCAAGTTCCCCACGCCGCATTCGTTCTTTGCCTGAATCCAGCGGGCAGCGGCTCCCTGCGAATCGTTTCTGTCCAGTTAGGTGTCTTTTAAATCTGCGCTTTTCGGTACGAAATCGTCATTCCAGCACCGTTTATCGGTTTTTCATTTTCTTCCTAAAAAATTTGGAGATATGCACCTAGGTTTTCTTGACAGGCACGACAGACGCATAGACGGACAGACAGATAGACAGACAGACAACAAAGTGATCCTATAAGGGTTCCGTTTTTCTTTTTGAGATACGGAACCCTAAAAATGGATGGACGTGGATGGATGTAGGTAGGTAATAGGTTTAAATAGAGCTTCCTCCATACTCAACGTTACCTAATTTAATTACCTGCCTAAATGATAGTAAAACATAATAGATATTTACAATTAATTAATCCTTGTGCGTATTAATTACTTTGACGTAATTATTGTGAAAACCATCGACGCTGATCCGAGAAAATAAAAAAAAATATCAACAGTAGTGAATTTATTTCATAACGTTGATTCAATTTGTACTGGTTATTATATTGCAGATTTTTGATTGAATTTGGCTTTTAAACAAGCTTTTGTCCTCAGTTTCAGCCTCGTAATAATCCTTCAGGTTCAAAATGTTGAATTCCTAAAATGTTGAATTCTATTGGGACAGCTAGGTATCTCGGTAGAAAAGTAGGTATTTCGGTTTCTATTGCCCCGATTTTGATTGACTTTCGTGTTCAAGTCCTTCAAGTTTACCGATTCGTTTATATTATGCTTTCGTTTGAATTAGCCCATAGTATTTCTTTTTAATTTATAAGCTAGCGTTTGGCTGCAATTAGACCTGTGGCAAGTGATGATGCAGCCTAAGATGGAGCGCGCTTGCCTAGAAAATGCGTATTCACTCTTGACTTGAAGGTACCCTTATTAAAATTGGAGGTGAAAACTGATGCTGGGAGGGCGTTCCAGGTACTGTCCACCTGCGTGTTTATCAGGAGTGCGTTAGGGCAGTTCCGGCCTAAGCATACAATATGTATATTTATGCGAAATAGGTATTAAAACATCTTGCTACAACTCTGTTTCCAAGTAGATACTTCAGATACGTACGTATTTCTAATCATGGGAGATGGAGGCACTTCCTTGATACGTCAAGACTCCATACCTACGGGTATGGAGTCTGCCGCTTCTCAAATGCCATGCGGTACTTATCTAGATTATCGAAAAAATAATATACTTACAATTATAAATTTAATACTACCTAAGCAGACTAAATAGGTACCTACCTAAGGTAAGGTCAATTTTTTAGTAAATAACTTTTATTAATTTTTTTAGTAACAAGTGTAAATTAAAAATTTATAACACCCCCGACAAGTGAAGATTACAGTAACCAAAAAAGAGCTAATAACTTTCAAACGGCTGAACCAATTTTCTTCGATTATAGCTAAGAACACTCTCGATCAAGCCACCTTTCAAACAAAAAAAACTAAATTAAAATCGGTTCATTAGTTTAGGAGCCGCGATGCCACAGACAGATACACAGATACACAGATACACACGTCAAACTTATAACACCCCTCTTTTTGGGTCGGGGGTTAAAAAAGTAACACTCGATCGAGTTTCATGTGAAAAATTGATCCCGTATAATTAGAAGTGTTTAACTACCGTCCTGAAAAGAAATAAACTGTTTTATGACCTCGGCTTCCTTAACCCCACATAAGGCCGCCCATAAAACTCATAGTAAGATCGGATCGGCGATATGAGGCGGAAATAAGTCGGCGTTTAAAATCAATTTGTGTAAAGGGTGTTTGAAAGAAGTTCGGCGGCGGCGGGTCATTGAATAAGCCGAGAGATAGTAGACGTAGCTCTTTAGTGATCTTCCGAGCATGTGCCATGAAAAGCATGTATATTTTACTTGGTCACTTGATCCGAAAAATATGCCTAATATGGCGCGCCCTTTCGAGGTTGAGAGAGAGAAAGACAGAGAGAGAAAGATAAGGGTAAAATTTTACGCGATAGAAAGAGAGGCATTACTAAATTTTATGCCACAGCGCTTGCGGCTAGTTAGCACTTTATTGCATCGTTACAAAAGCCGCTATTTATTTAAACATCTTTGCTAAATGATCTTTGTGTACCATCTTGAAAGGTAGGTAGGTACTATCAAGTATTTTGTGTTTAATTGATAAGCAAAAATGCTTTGTTTTGATATTTAAATGTTATAGTAAGGCAATTTATTACAGTAGTTCGAAATCTGGTTATGACAATGTATTTATCATTGATTGCTACTATAGTGGATACAAAATATGCATCAAGGATTACGACGCACTTAAAGAGAGAAACTTGTTCAAAATGCATATTTTGAGTGATACCTCTTGGCCTATTTAACCCGCCGAATGCCCGATGGCCGTCCCCGACCCGCTTATTTCCCGCTATAACACTAACCTACGGAATAGGAACACGTACAGAGCTCGCATTGATTGGTATTAGGGGTACCCAATCTAAAGCTCTACACAATTTCGGTCAAAGTTCAGTAGAAAGAAAATAACGGCTATTGCTAATGTGGACTAAATAAATAAAGTTTTCTAGAGAGAACTTTCACAAAGCCTTTTTTCATATTGTCTTGATTAGGTATGATCATCATCATGATCAAGCCATCACCAGCTCTCTGCTGGTCATGGGTCTTCTCTCGAAATGAGAAGGGCTCGGCCATAGTCCACTACGCTTCACCGTGAGAACATTAAGGCATGCAGGTTTCCTCATCATGTTTTCCTTCACCGTTACAGCAAATGATAATATACAGACAATAGGGTTATTATAACGTCTAAAAATGATCTAAAGTAGATAATTTCTATACAATAATCAATTGCAGAACAAATCATATTTGTTGTTATTTGTTTTTAACCCCCGGGCCCCGACCCAAAAAGAGAGGTGTTATAAGTTTGACGTGTGTATCTGTGTATCTGTCTGTGGCATCGTAGCTCCTAAACTTATGAACCGATTTTACTTTACTTTATTGTTACAGTAAACTTCACTTGTCGGGGGTGTTATAAATTTTTAATTTACACTAATTGTACTATGCTTTGGTTATAAAACTCGCCTCAAACAGTTATAAAGCTAAAAACTAACACTAATGGCAAATACGCGTTTTTTTCTCTCGTAATTGTATAGTTAACGGGTTCGCAAAATAAAAAGTTGTGTTCGAGTGAAATTTCACCCTTTTGCGAATTTGTGCAAATTACTTTATGAGCGCGCTTTCAATGAAAAGTTGGCAGTTTTTTGCGATGTCGTTTACAACTGTGCTGAGATCGAACTGTTGAAATTCGAGGATTAACCGGCCACGTTCAGATGGGATTCAGATTTTATGGGCAACACAGGGGAAATTGTCAAACATAAAATGGTTGGCTAATAGAAATAAATAGTACCTACCTAACCCTTCGGTGGCGGTGCGTTTGCCGCCGAAAGGTTTACTTTTATTGCCAACTATTTTCTACCCCTTCATAATTGCCAAGGTTGTGCAAAAAGCTATTTTTGCGTAACGGTTCATTGTTTGTTTCATTTGAAGTATTTTTGCAAATAACCCGTAAGAAAGCTGGAATCCTTTATTTACGCTAAAACAAATGAGTTTGCAATTTATATTGTTTTATAATTTACAGTAAATGCGAATTTTACAATGTTTCGTAAAAGCACCCTGTGAATCTAAAAAAAAAAAAAACATTAAAAGAATATTACGAAAAAGCTGTACCTGACTAAAATCGTACATACCAACTAAAAATACCTAGCTATCTGCTAAAAACAAGGTTGAAGGTAGAATAAAATGGAGGAAATAAATATTATTAAAAAAATAGAATATAAAATGACTAAGTGCCTACTTGATGATGGTTTTTTTTTTTGTATATCTGCAGGTTTTTTGACAGCTTTTAGCATAAGTGGATATTCTTATCAAACTACGCTCAGAGCGCAGCGGAGAACCATCCTTAATCTAAGTTATCACTAATAAAATTACTAATCCATTATGACACTGCAATTATGCACTGCACTACTTACCGCAATATACAAAAACCTTCATTTGAGAGCCATTGTGACCAAAAATTCCTCATCGATGACACCTATATTATCTTTATTACCATCCACGACACTTAGCTTCCTAACATTTCAATCGAGTACCTATCGACAGCTTACTGAGAAAGGCTAAAAAAAACTCTCAGTCGGTTTCACCCCCCGCTGGAAAACCTTTGCGGTTACAAATGTATCAATCTTGGATAGGAACGGGAAAAAAATCACTCTCTAATGGTATACCGAGCAGGTACCAGTCCCTACTGTGCGGGATTTATTTACACTCCATACTTACTGTCACCTGATTGAGATGTTGGTTTAGGAACTATTACTATCTAAGCTGATCAGAGTGATCAGTCAGTGATTGCACATGAGGAGGCGAACCACAAGCAATGTGTACATTTTTTAAAATTCCAATTTCCAGTGAGTATAAGTATTTAAAACGATTTCATTGCGGCTTGTAACGGCCTCCTTGTGTGCAGTGGTAAGCACTGTGGTCTTATTTGTCGAAGGACCCGGGTTCGATTCTCGGCAGGGGTTTGGAATTTTAAAATTTCTGGTCTGGTCTGGTCGGAGGCTTCGGCCGTGGCTAGTAAACATCTTACCGGCAAAGCCGTCAAGCGTACCTACCTACCTTTATCCATCTTTATCAAACTTAACAATTCGCAGAGATTATTGTAAATTTTAATGTTTTAACCTATTGCTTTATTGATACTTAATCTAAATTTTACTGACAACCGTTATTATAATACATTTTAATCCCATATTAATAACTTTCTTCCTTTATAAAGGCCGGTACTCATTATCGACGAATATCGTTGGATTTTACGATCAACGGAAGACATAGATCTGGCTCCGCCCCCGGACCGCCTTGAAGCTATTTCGATACATTTTCATTACATTATACTGCATTTAAATGGTGACTATTTAGATGAATGGTGTAAACAAGGGTAATTAAGTGTACGACGATTTCTAAAATAATCGCAGCCTAATGCAGTCTAAAATTAGTGTGACGGAATGGTCTCGTAATGGTGAGTTTACATGGAGGCAATCCCGAATCAATAACACTTCTTAGCAAACTAAGTACTTTTGGCTAGGCTCTTGATCATACTGCTATTTTTATACTCTGGATTTAATTTTACCAGTATATAACGTTTTTGGTAGGAAGGTTGCATGTTAATTTCAGTTCACTGATTTAGAAAAAACTGCGCGCTGTTTTTTTGAAACCTAGGCTTTGTGTTTTACCTAATCGATTTAAAAAAGTATAAGAAGAAAAAGAAAGGAAAAGATAGCCGCAATTACTCAACTGTATGGGTGAACAGCTGACCTTAGGTTCAAATCTCATCCGTTTGACTCTTGAGTCTTTTTTCCGTGAAGAAAACCCATCATGGAAACCACTGGCCAAGGGGAGCGCAGTGAGCACAGTGATTATGTTGGACTCTTACCGATTAAAAACCTGACAATGTTCAATCCCACCTTGACTCTTGAGTCCTAGTCCAAACATAACATATAGAACTGCATGAAAAATTATATTTGAATAATATTATTTAAAATATTGTTAGCGTAATGTAACGCACAGAATTGGCACGCTGTGGCGTAATTCGTAGCATAAGTTAGTAGGTAGGTACATACATATAGGAGGTAGCGTATCTACTTACGTAGCGTAGCGTAGCGTATTATTCATTGAAAGAAATCCAAATGCACATTATAAACCTATACCTACTGTATCCAGCCTTGAAATGTTAATGGTGATTAAAATCTAGTCGTGTATATATAAATGTGCTCGGCATGTAATCCCTGCAAAATTCATAGCCAATAACTGAGGAAGAATAACCAAAGACACACGCGTCGGCAGCTCAGAAGGCAGGCAGTAGTCGTAAACTTTTATCACCTCTAATAGGTGCCCGCACTGATTTGTGTGACATCGTAATGTGCACCTGACTTTATCTCTGTTTGGTTTGGTTTACTACGGCTTACCAACTTAAATAAAAGATGAGTGGCATTTCAATCTTAGATATTAATATTGTAAAGAGATAAAAAATAGTTTTTGAATTTTATGTAGTTGGTAATATCGGGAACTAATGATCCGAATCTGAAAAATCTTTCACTGATATAAAGCTACTGACAAGTCTTTCACTAAATTATAAAGCTACATTATTTCCGGTTGCTATCACACTAATATGATAAAAGTGAAAGTGTATGTGTGTAAGTTTGTTACTCGTTCAAGCAAAAAGTACTGGAATGGATTATACCCTGCATTAGGCTACTTTTTATCCAGGAAAATCAATGAGTTCCCGCGGAATTTAAAAAAAAATCTATATCCACGCGAACGAATTCGCGGGCATCAGCTAGTGAGCTATAAATTGCATATTGCGGATGAAGTTGCGGGTAAAAGCTGGTCTTCAATACCTACTTATAAAAGGAGAAACTGAATGACTGATATATAAAAGTACCTAAGTACCTACAGCGTAAACCGCAGCGTCTACAAACTGTGAGATTTTCCGTGTGCCTAAATTTTATTTGTAAGGTTAAACTTCCATTATGAATGGAAATTTCAGGAAGCTGACCCACCCTGGCTTCGTTCTGCTAGAACGAAGCCAGGGTGGGTCAGCTAACTTTTTTAACAATTTTGTTATTATTGTTCACTTTGAAGGAAATTTTCACAACATAATAATATTATACCTAAGTATATTACGTAGGTACGACGGTCTATGCTCTACTGAGTCTAGCAAATATTTTTTGTTTATAATGTTTTACATAGGCCCATACCTAGTATTGGTTCTTCAGTGTTGTTGGGAATTCTACCTCGTAGATAGATAAATTCTTCACTTCCAGCCCTAAAACCGTTTATCTTTGAATTCTTTGATCCACTTATTTATGTCTCAACAAGTAGGTAGGTAGGTCAATTATATCGAGTATCACTGTTTGGTAAGTAAAACCTAAGCAACCAGACCAACCAACCTAACCTTGGACTTGATTGTTAATAATTTAATGTACCTACTAGTTGTTCTGTGAAGATATTTATGACGCTATTATAGAGTAGCTGTTAATGATAAAATTTTCCTCTTTATCGGGTAAATAATGCGCTCAGAGATTTATACCATTGCATATTAAAATATACTACCGGAATTCAGAACCCAAAACAAAAGATCCATCGGTTCTGTTTCACAAAAGTCACATGAATGCGTCGAAATTCCCAGGAGTAAGGTGGAGGCCTCGTATTTCAGGGCATTTGTCACCCGAATACATTACATAATATTTATAGTTAAAATATCATTTGTTGAAATTGAGCCAAATTTCCGGCGCGCGCTTTCAACGGAGCTTACAATAAAATAATCGGTCAAACGTAAGTTGGGTCCTGTATAATGCAGGGTTCTACGGACAGCTCCTTTTTACTCTAAACTGAAATCATGGCTAAAACAAAGTTACTTTTTTTTGTACAATCAGAAGTAACATCGGGTAAGTTTCCGAGTTTCTTGCTGGTTGTTCTTGGTAGGAACGGCATTCCGAACCAGTGGTAGATTATTTTGACGATTCAAAAGCTTGTAAAAGTTTAATTGAATAAAAATATTTTGATTTTGATTTTTTTTAACACCTTGGACACTCAAAGAACTAGAACGACGACCTCGCACGGGAAAGTGCAGCATGCCCACCTTTTTTGTAACGTCTGAGCATCAACCTGAAATCTTTGGCCTGAAACATCGAGATAAGGTACAATGGGTCTGGCATAATCCCATAGAGATTTTAAGATCCTTTAAAAAATTAGAATTAAAAAATACTTTGTAAAAAAATATATATCCTATAATGAAGTTAGAATAGGCACGAAACTATACGGGTTTCGTGTTCAACTTTTCTTTCTTTGATATAGCGCTGTCCCATCCAGGTGAGGTCTGCTTTTCTGCGTTATCTCGTCCGCTTTGCCCAATCTCCACAAATTTTAGTTTGAATCTAATTACTTTCAGGTTTGTGCTCACGACATATGCAGCGCTTTCTTGAACGGCGTTGATATTGAGCAGTTGAAAAGACGGGTTTCTTGTCAGACTGTGGGACCCTAAAAAGCGCCATAAATTGGCAAATAATCCCCCGCATAACGCAACCTTTGTTTGCCCACACGTGCTTTTAATATCTGGCTCGCATCGCGATTGTTGCAATGGCCGGATTTAGTCTTTGTGCCTAAAGTAAACAGAAATACTCGTAAAAACTTCCTTCGAATGCGTCCGCGATACGAAATATGGCGGATTTTGCGCGAAAGTGATCTAACTTTAATTTACACCTATTAGAGGTAATTTTTCAATCGTTGAATAATATCTAAGGCAGTTTTGTATTGCAAATCTGTCAAAATGTCCAATAGATATATTCTTATGTTAATGTTTATTTGGCGATTGAATAATAAAATTAATCAGCCCTTAATCAAAAATATTAAAAAGAAATTCTGTATTTTTAAATACACTGCAGTTTACAAAGTCCAAAAATCTAAAGGTTGTTGCATTTGTATTTATGAGTTCAGTATTAAATTATGCAGGTACAAATAATTTATCAAATTAAAACCTTAAAACCTGAATTTTTTTATTTTACAAAAAGAAAATCTAAACATTTTATTTAATAAGTACATACTAGCTGTGATTCGTTGTATGAACTAAAATGTATTTGACTGTGTGCAAAAAAACTCACGTAGACCTAATTGTATTCGTAAGATATTAAGAAAACAATGTTCATGTTATGGACTTTAATACTTATACCTAAAAAAGTAGCAAAAATTAGCTAAGTTTTCTAAAACACATGAAAACGAAATTGACATTTCACCTAACGGTCAGAAAAACTCGATATTTTCGAGTTAGGTCACTTTGAGGGTTGCGGCGTGAAAAATATACGTGTTAATAAATTTTATTAAACGCAGCAAGCACAAAGAGCTGCTCTCATACAGTTGTCATCGTCACAATCGCGCGTCGAATTTGTCATGTATCTGTGCGCTTTTGTTCGCATGAATGCCGCGTGAGAAGGAAGAGCTTCCGGCCCGGGTTCGATGCCGGATCGATGCCCCGGGCGATATCTTGCCATCGATATTCAATACTTTTTTCTACACCGCTTAGAAAATAGTACTCTATTCTACTTTTTACACCACGGGATTCTTATCTGTTGAAATGTATAGAGAATTATGATTCTCTATCTTTTTTGGTAAAATTACTTGTCGATCTATTTGGCGTAATTGGAACGGAGGTTCAATTTTTATTTACAAATATGTACCAGGTATCTACATAACAAAATCTAACCCTAGTCAGGTACCTACCTACCTGCCTAAGTACCGATTCATAAATTCCTCGTAAATGTTATATTTAGTGTTTTAGGAAGAAAACATATTTTTAAGTGACTTCATAAAATAAGATGGTTCTCAGTTTAGTGCATTTTGATTTGAATGAGTTTTTCGTAATTTCTCGGTAATGACTAAGTACCTAAGTAAGTAAGGCTAAGTACCTAATATTGCAATGTACATTTCAGTAGGTACCTAAGTACTTGACCAATCTTTAGGACGCCTCATCAACATACTCAACTCAAATAGTCCAATACAATCCGACAGCAAAAAGTTTGAATGACGGACTGAAATATGAAAACATTACCTACTTTTGCCCACCTTAAATTAACGGCTAACAGGAAAATCTCACACTCAACGCTGAGAGTACAAAATATTTCGAGAAAAGCTTTAGAACTGGTCATGGGCTATTTTAAATTTCTTAAACTAAAAATAATGTTTTGACTAAAAATTCCTTCGAATTAGCCATTCTTTTGAATTATAGTATTTTTTAGAAAGGAAAATTTTCGTTCCAGAATTTTATTGTAACACGTAATCGGTCAGCTATTGACCCGTCTATATGAGCCATCCCTGTATCAAGGCATCACTTCACAAGCACTTACTAACAAACAATCCTGCCGGGGATTTTCAAAACAAGAAAAAAACCCCAACCATGTGTCGATGGACATCGACGAGCGCCGCTGGTTGATACGCGAAAAAAACTAAAAACCATACCGGAACAATCGAAGCTAACTTATAAAATATGTATCCCGCTGTTGGCTTTTCAAACTTGCACTCGCATGTACTATTTTGACCGCGATCGGGATTTTTCATGGCGAAAGAACAAAAAGTGTACAGACGAGTATATTATACCTACACTGTATGTTGGAGTAGGTAGGTATCCACCTATTTCACTCTGGCTTTATCGGTTTCCAGCGATATTTTATTTTGTAGAAACGTTTCTTTCTCGTGATATAGGATTAATTTTAGTTAATATCTACCTAGTTGTTATATTTAAGTATTTAAATACTTACGTTTATTTTATATAGGTAAGTATATGAAAAGAAAATTCCAAACAATGGGATCAAAACGAAAATGATGATGACTCTACCGATACGAGTAAATAAAGCTATCGAAATCCGCACGAGTATTTTATGTTTTGAGAAAATTTATTAAATTTTTATGGCACAATAATAATTAGTTAGCCATAAATATCTGATCTCTATCTTTTATAATTTTAAAGAATTTTAAAGAATTAAGAACATAAATCGAATAGGAGAAATAAACTAACTCACACATCAACATTCGGCTCAAAAACCTGGGCGTAGAAAGAGAGGAAGGTCTCTAAAACGCAGCCCTGCAAGTAAAAAAAGATTTTCAGAATTCTAATAAATAGGATTTATAAAAAAACCTAATTTTGGGATTGGGTGGGGCTTTTTGTAGTGTAAAATGATTATTGACTTATTTCTTAATTGACATAGATTAATACTGTCTGATTTTTGATATCTTGCCCCTCTAAAACAAATACTTAAGTATATCAAAAACAGTCACTTAGCGGCTTAGCGGTTGGAACAATCTTCGGCATATTGTTTCAGTATTCGGCTGTAAAATTCTTCTGTGTAATTTATACAAACAAAAGCAAGATTACCATAAAACACTTGCTCGGAAAAAATCCGACTTATTTCTTTGTACACGGGAGTTGACAGCACATTCATAAGGTGCAACGATCTTGATGTCTGCATTTCCTAATCTGTGGAAGAAAAAACGCCATTATGTCATGGTCATTAATTAAGTGGCCACGCTGACGTTTTACATTAGGGACCAATATCAATATTGTCACCTTAATATTGCAGGTAGCTATGCTAATGGTAAGGTTTTTTTTGAGAAATAAATAATATTTTTGAAAACTGAATTTCCAAAAATGAAAACTGATTTTTTAATATTTTTTATCGAAGTCGTAGTCTAGCGAAATCTTGAGAAAATTAGACGTGGCGGGCATCTTAGGAGCGGTTTATGCAAAACGAGCGAGTGGCAAAGACGTGGCCCGGACATTTTTCATCCGTGCAGGCCGTGCAGCCGTAATAGCCTATAGGTGGGTAGCCGTGATAGAAGACATCCACCTTCGAGCGGTTGGGGGTTCGATCCCGGGCACGCACCTCTAACTTTTCGAAATATCACTTGCTATATTAAACGGTGAAGGAATACACTGAGGAAACCGGCATGTGCTACACTTTAAAAACCCGACACACGAATCTACGCAATTGTATAAAGATTCCACGAGTTCTACCACTTGATCACCTCGGCTCTCCTTTATATGCATTCATGTTGCCGGTCTAATAAAATTCATCCAAGTGTCATGGTGCATATTTTAAAGGCTGTATGAATACCGCCGCCGGCGCGTCGCCGAGGTTCGGCTGCCGCATTTATTACCAGTCCGACCAATTCGAACGTCATTTTTAACCGTCATCGCTAATTTGCCATTGTTTTGCCCGCTGACGCCAACTTTTTAACGAAAACCATAAAATAGATAAGGGTTTTTGTAACACCCTCAAAATGATTATACTCGTACGTAAGATTTAAGGCGAATCTACATAAACAGTGTTTAGTCCAATAGTCCATACATACATACATACATAAAGGCTATATACGTTTGACTAAACAAAAGATGCATGTGTGGAATTTTTAATATCCGATTATTATGATACAAAGATCTAGTTTTATTTCAATATCTTTGATTATGTAGGTACGTGATATATCTATACCTAACTGTACTATTAATTACACGCATTCGGGATGTATGTACACAGAGGTTGATTCCTCCTACATCAATGGACAGTGATCTACATTCAGTTTATGTAATAAATTCTCGATAGTGAATATAGAAAGACATGAGGCTTCGCCTTAAATGTGTGTCATCTGAGAATCGGTCAAGAACAGACGTTACAAAACAACGTGGCAATTAATCATTAACGCGCTAGTGACGTTCGATTTATCGTCGCAAAAACGAGATAGGTCAGTTTGATTCGTGAGTATGTCGGGAGGATTCGAGTGGAGCTATAGAGCGCTGCGCTGTGATTCTCCCGGAGGTCGTATTGAGTAACGCAGCCAATATGTTAGGCGCTACGGCGTCGTAGGCATCAAGGCAAGGCTGGCCTGCTATAAAGCACGGTGCAATAAAGAGAATGGATGCCGCCCATCGGCAGGCACCGGCCGCCGGCAGGATTACCCGAATCGCCACTATTTATCGCTCGAGCCTTGCGCCCAGGTGCCATCAATCTATTTAATGATCGGGTCAGCACATACTCTCGGTCTTTTTGCCACTAGCGCCCGGCGGGGTGCAAAACGAAGACGCAAAGGCGTAGACCGGGAGATGGACGTTTGATGAGGCACTTTTGTGTCGATCGTTGGCGTTAAAAGGGTTCCGAGGCTCTATCAGCAGCTACGTGCTGGTTTTGTTTATTTTTAATGTAACACGGACGCACTTTAAAATTGCAAATCTTTGATTATTGTAAACTACTTTATTATATTGTTTTTAATATTCAGTTAGTGAAAAAATATTTAACAATTTGTCACAACTTTTAAAACTTCCGGATGTCTTTTTACTTACTACTTCAAAGGATCTTCTGCTTGTATTACTAGAAAAGTACCTTCCTTTTGGAACATTTATATCATAAACTTTATGACAATTTAACGGTGAAGGAAAACATCGTGAGGTAGCAAACTCTGCTTATTCTGAGAGTGGGCCAGTGCTCAGTAAGTAGTGAGCGGGCAATGGTTTGATCATCATGATGATGACTTGCTTTTAACGACGACTACGAGTACCTTTCAGTTTTTGTACTAAGGCAATAAAGTTCCAAAATATATGAACCATAACGGATGAATGGTCGAATCAAATGGAGAGTGGGCATAAAGACACTCGTAGCTTAGACAAAGCCGAGGCGGAGTACATTGAGTCGAGAGCTAAATCCTCGCGCCCATTGCCCGGGACACGATCCGGGCAGATGTATGGCCATCGCGCAACAGAACGCTATTATGCTCTGACCATATCTGTAGAGCCATTGACCGATCAATGGTCATATAAAGCTTGAGATTTGGGGAGTTGGGAACCTCTCCAAGGTTTAGGGTTAAAGATTTTGGATACATATTAATAATACATATATTTTAGATTTAATGACTTTGTTTTGGTTACTCATAAAGCGTAGAGATCATCTACGAGAGCAGATAAAGTTTCAAGAAACTGGTCAAGTGCTTATCAGAGTACTAACTACACATAAAGTAAGGTTCCGTCCGTTAGCATATAAGTAAGGTTCCGTTAAAATATATATGCCTCTATGTCTATGTTATAAGTTTCTTTTACTGTACTTTTCAAGATTACAGCTGGTATAGTTTATTTTTAAAAAGAATGTGAATTGCGATACAAGCAGATGGACGAACGGAACGATAATAATATTAGCTATGCATTTTTGGGTAATATGCCTTTGTCCTGCCGAAACATTAATTTAATATGTAGGTAGGTGTAGGTAAGTAGTGAGACTTGGAATACGGTGGGTAGAAATTAGAAAAACTACAAATATGTCTTGTGGAGGGAGATGCTTCACTAGATGAAAGCCCATTCTCAAGTTGAAAGCTAAAGTTCATGCTGTCAAGGCATAGAGTATTTTTTTTCCAAGAAACTTGACGAAATTCATGTTTATTACAAGCAATGATATTTGGATTGGAGTTGGTCGGAGCGCGCTTACCTTATATGTCTACGCGCTGGAAGTATAAGATTTCTGTACCAGTGACAAAACTAAAATATATAAGTATTTATTTGGTAGTAGGAATACCTACATGAAATGGTCAAATATTTGCTAAATCGGCCGAAATGTACCCAAATCGGGTCGCCATGTAATAACGGGCTACCTCAATGAAGGCAAGCGGGGCCAATGTAAGCTCGTATAACTGGCTACTTGGTTGAATACGGGCACGGTTCCATTGTTGCATGAGACGATTTTACTCTCTAATTTTTAACGACTTATATAATAATATCTGCAGATTGTATAACTGTGTTCCTGTACGGTTATTTAACGACTTATGTCGCGAATTTTTATATGCAATATGTTAACAAATTATAACTTTTGTACAGAAAGAGAGATTAGGAAAATGCTTTTATGATGTGGGTAGGAAGGTAGGTTAGGTACATAGGTATTATTGATGGCAATATAATGCATATAATACCTACTTATTTAAGGTTTTATTCACCTTGCTGAACATGGAAACGACTTCAAAATGTTTCTAACGATAATAATAAGAAATGCGTCATTCTTATACTATAGTAAATCACTAAAAAATTAATGGTATTATTGTATTCTTGTCTAATGTTTTAAGGATATCATAGACTATAGAAGTATATTTGAAAAGGAATATTCTCTCTTTCTCTTTAACCTCAGACGTCCGTCATAAATAACAGTGGAACTTCGCACCAAGGCGCTGGCATCCGTTCCTCCAATTTGTTGTCTCTTGTACCTACTTAATTGTCTCTGGTCTGGTCTGGTGGGAGGCTTCGGCCGTGACTAAGTTACCACCCTAGCTAAAGGGCTAATTTGTATCGGTATAAAAAAAGACGTCCCTCATAAAAACGTGCAACTTACAATGGAACTGCGCGCCAAGGCGTGTAGGCAGGGGCAGTTCCGGTCAAGTCGCGGGCGGCGCTGGCTTCCGTTCCTCCAATTTGGCCACATTCACCGCGCAAGACGTTACACCCTCCCCTCACCCACCACCGGATTTAAATGTGTGTAGCTTTTGTTTGTGTTCTGAATTTTCCTGGTATGACCAATTATTATTATCGGTCAGCGTCGTCTTTTTTATATAAGAAAAAAGTTCTTATATTTTTGTTTGTGACTTTGTGTAGCCTGCGTAACTTTAAAATGCATCTCTCCATAGCTCATAGTCATAGTCATAGTCATAGTCATTTATTCTTGATAATATACATTATACGTCAATCCGATAATTCAAATTATTTTTATAATAAAACTAGCCGATGCCCGCGACTTCGCCCGCGTGAATTTAGGTTTCAAAATCCCGTGGGAACTCTTTTATTTTCCGGGATAAAAAGTAGCCTATGTGCTAATCCAGGATATTATCTATCTCCATTCCAAATTTCAGCCAAATCCGTCCAGTAGTTTTTGCGTGAAGGAGTAACAAACATACACACACACACACACACACACACACACACACACACACACACACACACACACACACACACATACAAACTTTCGCCTTTATAATATTAGTGTGATGTCACAATATTTTTTCTTACAAATATAGAATAAAATACAATAATAAATATTTGCTCTTTGGCAAACGGCTATCTTCTGCTTAATTTTGTTGGTGTAGACCCAGGTTTGACTGGCGTAAGTTAGCGTAGGGAGTATGCATGTATCCATTATGATTCTATGAGTTTCTGGGAGTATATGTCCTATAGATATATTTAATTGATTGATCAATCTATAGCTACCATGTGATACTAAACTTTTTAGCCAACGAGCCACACTGAGTCCTCCATAAGTTCAAATGGCGAAGATCTATCTAGAAACCTTTTATGGGTTTTGTTGATTTTATTGTTTAGTATGACTATTGCATCGACATAGGTACCATTTTCGTCACACCTATTCGAAAAACTAACATTACAAAATTCTTATGGAATGTTCTTATGGAAGTGTGAACTTTCTTTCTTCTGAGTAGTTCGTGCTTGTTTTTTTTTAAGTGTAATTCGGGGCCAAAATATTTTGTTCTTTGGTGGCGTAGGTAGGTAGGTATATTGAATTCCTTGCTACGCTCAGGATTCTAATTTAGAATCCTTCGCTTCACTCTGAATTCAAAATAACGCAGTCGAAGAACAAAGTACCACTTGGGCCCCTCGTGATCTATCTATTTAATATTATAATAACTAATAATAACTGATACTAACTATTTAATTTCAATTCAATGAATTTATAATAAACTAGCTGTGCCCGCGACTTCGTTCGCGTGGAATAGTGACTTTTCGCGCTTTATATAGCCACGGACGCTGAGGCGCGAGGCGCCGTGATTCTTTAAATTGACATAACTTTTTTATTTATGAACCGATTGACATGAAATAAACACTAAATCCTAAGTGAAGCTTACTACAATATATTAGTGAAAACCGTATCTAAATCGAATAAGCCGTTTCTGAGATTAGCGTGCACAAACACACAGACAAACAGACAAAAAAAAAATTAATTACAATTTCGGGTTCGGCATCGATATAATAACAACCCCTGCTACTTTTTTTTTATATATTTCCATTGTACAGACACCACTTTTCTACAATTTTTAACCCCCGACCCAAAAAGAGGGGTGTTATAAGTTTGACGTGTGTATCTGTGTATCTGTGTATCTGTGTATCTGTGTATCTGTGTATCTGTGTATCTGTCTGTGGCCTCGTAGCGCCTAAACGAATGAACCGATTTTAATTTAGTTTTTTTTGTTTGAAAGGTGGCTTGATCGAGAGTGTTCTTAGCTATAATCCAAGAAAATCGGTTCAGCCGTTTGGAAGTTATCAGCTCTTTTCTGGTTTTCTTATGACTTTTATCCCAGGACCACCAGAGGTTACGTATTTTCTGACACAGGAAATATGTACGATTGAGTAGTGTTAGTAAGTACTAAGAAAGCATGCCTAGCCTACGTGCTAGCTTGCTTAGACGGCCAATTTTCAGTTATCTGATAATCAAGGTACATAAAACCATTACTTACCTCACGTAAATTCTCCAAACTGTTTTTTACGTATATTTTAGGCAACATCCTTAAAAATATGTCGCCAATACTCCCAGACACTTCCCGCGTCGGCCGTATTGCTTTGCAGACGCTTTAAAGCTCCCAACATAAGTAATTACTTAACTGCACGTAAATTCTGATGCTCCATTTTTATATTTGTCCACCAGACAACTATTTTAAAACCTTTTACAAGAAGACAGACCGATCCAGAGGGCCAATCATCCCCTAAATTCAATTTTAATGCCTCTGTGGGTTTGAGCGCGAGGGCATCATTATCTACGCGCATGAGACTGAGTAAGACATATATTAGGATATATATTGACTTCTCTCTCACTCTCTTATAGTTTACTTATGTCAATTAATTATTAATATTAAAAAAAATCAGCTAAAAATTAAAAAAATGGAGAATTTACGTGAGGTAAGTAATGTTTTTATGTACCTAGATTACCTGATACCTGAAAATTGGCCGTCTAAGCTAGCAGGTCCGTAGGCATGCGTTCTTTGTACATACTAACACTACTCAATCGTCCACATTTCGTTCGTCAGAAAATACGTGACGGCTGGTGGCCCTGGGATCTTTCACTATTGTAACAGAGGTTCATAATATTATGTCAATTGGCAAATGTCAAGCCGTCAAGATGGACGTTGCCTAGATACATAATTATTTATTTGAAAATAATGTTTTGGAAAACTCCGATACTTTGGATCGTAGGCGCGGAGTTTCTAATTTATAAAATATTATAATCACAGTTAAAGCGAGAAAACATCAATTCAATTATAATATCCAACAGTCAACCAAAGGCCACGAACAATCAACCCAAACCCAAACCATAGTCAAACAATTTTTAGGGTTCAGTAGGTATCTGTAGAAAAAAAAAGATGTAGCCTCGACTGTTGTAGTCGCGTCTGTGTGCATGGCGGCACCATTAAATATCGTAGGAGGCGATGACCCTCCGCGCGGCTGAGGTTCCCGCATCGTAGTCGCTTTGTCGCGCAGGTTTGGATGATGCATTAGGCGCACCTTCTTTTTATTTTATCTGCTTGAACTCAGCTTATTTACTTTGACAAAATACGTTTAAAATTCATCATCATCAGGATCAACCCATCGCCGGCTCACTACTGAGCACAAGTCTCCTCTCAGAATGAGAAGCTACCACACTGGCCAAGCACGTATTAGCACACCTCGCGCACCTTTGAGGGAGCATTATGGCCAACTCTTAAGCATGCAGGTTTCCTGATGGTGTTTTCCTTCACCACTTCATTGTCTGTCTGTGTGTCATCTTTCAAGAGAATCAAAACTTATAAATTGGGTACTTCCCGTTTACGTAGAATCATGAAAGGCAGGTAGCAATATCTTATAGCCCAAGCACTCTACTCCTGTGGCCCAAGTAAAGTGAAATCCGACAACTGAATTGTCATTACATAAAAAAAAACTTGTACGGAACTCTTCATGTGTGAGGCAGACTCGCACTTGACCGGTTTTTGAAAGTTTTGTCAAATAAAATTTTGACATGCAATAACAAACAAAATGAAATACAAGCCACTTTATTCTTTATTTCATCGGATGAAAGTCGATTTCAATTTAATCGTAGGTATATCTTGAAAAGCGAACTATTATACGACTACGTAAAATGGGTACATTTTTAAAGCAACGACATGTTAGAAACAGATATTTCATTTTGGTCGTGTTAAACTATGTGAGTCATTCAGATAATTCTTGATTTAGTGAAGTTCGGTCAAAAATATTTCATGGAACGTATAATTAACATAACATTGATGTTACTTTTGAAGAGATATTAGCTGCCTTATTGGATTTATATTATTATAGAAATTGGGTTTTAGAATGGCACAAATAAACGGTAATTTATGAATAAAAGTTTAAAAAGCGTGAAATAAAAATTAAATTAAAAATTTAAAAAACCCCCGACACATAAACCTCTAAAAAGTAAAAAATAATAGGTAAGTATGTATGGGCCCTTTAAGAATAGTATAAATAGTAAAGTTTTTATCCAAGCGTTCGTTGCGTCGGGGGACCGCTAAAGACTATTCTTTCTACAACAGATGACTTTCATAGTTTACGATAGGTAGCGGTCCCCTGGCGCAACGAACGCTTGGATAAAAACTTTACTATTTATACTATTCTTAAAGGGCCCATACATACTTACCTATTATTTTTTTACTTTTTAGAGGTTTATGTGACGGGGGTTTTTAAATTTTTAATTTAATTTTTATATTATATGTATAGATAAAATATGTATAAATAATAAATTTATGGTAATTTGGAGACCGTTAATACTAAAGCGAAGTAAGTTCAGAAGATTTCTTATAGCGTGGTAAGTAATTCTGAGTTTGTTGTGGGCTCTTATCAGACCATCCTGGAGCGCATTTACGTAGTATTAGTTTTAAAAACTTTATCATCTATACTGTGTTTAGACATTTTGAAAAAATATTTTGCCTTTGCCTTGTAAATTACCATTCTTGGTCTTCGTTAGGTTACGTGCTTGCTCTAGGTACTTATTGTTTTTGAAAAATAATTGAAAAGGGATAACTTTGTTACAGAATATCCCTATTAGCGAAATCAAACGTTTTCGTTTTCAGCTTTAAAAATTTTCATGATTTCATAATAAGGTAAGTTATTTCAGGATTACAAAAATAAACCGAATTAACCAGCATTAATAACAGCTTACGACTAATTATAAGCATTTGCAGAGTTAATCCTCTGACCGTGGAAGTTTTCCTTAAACTGTTACTATGAATATTTTATGTAGGATCAAAATTACGTGCGCACTTTTACAATCACATACATTGCGTGATAAACGCAGTTATATCTTTAAAATTTCAAACAAATGCAACAATGTAAGTCAAAACACATTTTAGAAGCGTTTCGAACTAGATTTCTCTAGGACTTGGTGTGTAGGGAGGGTCTTAGGGATGAATGAGGAATTAAAAGGGGTCTTGAGGCATATTCTATGGGTCAAGCTCATTAGAGCCAATGACCAACACAGATTTGACTGTTTGGCGCGAGGGTGTTGCTGTCTTTAATTTTATTTCCTTGTTGGTTAAATCGGCACTTTGCTTAAAGCGTAAATATATTATTTAACCATAGACCAAAAATACTAAGATTTAAATAACTTGGGCTATTGGGCTACTTTTCCAATGTACAACAGGTAATAATGTAGGTACCTACCGAATGTCATCCTGACCGAAATTCGGCTACGACGGCCTATCTACACGGAGATTATCGCCAACTGCGCGGGGAAATTGTACCAAGTGCACGTGTGTACGCAAGCATAGGTGCACTCTCTATTTCCTCACTTTCATAGTCCTGAAGTCCCATGGGACGGAAATCCGCCACGCCCAGAGAGCAATCAGGCGCAGGACCGACGGTTTTACGTGCTCTCCGAGGCACGGGGGTAAAACACCGCCAACTTCCTAAATCTAAGTCCTTGGTAAGTATTGAGAATTTAACATACAAATCTAATACTTACCTAATAAAGGCTCAACCCGGGAATCGAACCCAAGACCTCATCATCTGCAGTCCAACATGCTACCCACCAATGATGCTAACCAACGAGGTAGTTAGTGTGTGCCGTTTTAAGTAAAGTAGCAACAAAGCAGTCTCCCTGCGAATCGAGTCACAACTCACACGTGGTTGTACACCTACATCAGCAATAATATGGTTATTTCTAATGTTGCGGCTACATTAAGGTTAACGTCAATGCCCAACAACGCCATAATTATCTCGATAATCAATGCGATAAACTGAGTGGACAAACTTGAATGGATAACGTCTTATGGCGATTGAATAGGAATTAAAATCGTCTAGCGCCAAACGGCATTGTGAATGCCGTTGTACGTTGATCGTGGCTACATTTACGTTTAACGGAAAACGCCGTTGAACATCGCGTTGTAGGCCGTTAATATGGCCGGGACATAACTGTCTATTTTTTTCAGTATAGCTGCTATAATTTTCAACCAAAAAATCTCGGAATAATAAAACAAAGATGTCCCTTGTAATCCACACTATAGGTGGGCAACAACAGCTCATTAAGGAGTCGGAAGGGTAAAGTCCCTCGGTTCGGCCTTTTTGTAAAAAAGGCTTAATTAGGGCTCATGCGGCTTCCCTACAACCCCTGTAACTTTTAATAAATGTTCGAAGAGCGTCGCTCACGTCATATAATAGGTACATATAGAAGTATATCTGAGATGTATATATCTGAACATAGATTAACGTATCTGCAGAGTAATATCGACAATAGTATAAGGGTGAAATATTAAGGACTAGCTGTTAGCTAGCTGTTGCTAGCTGGGAAATCGATAAGGGGTATAGCTGTAATAAGAAACTGCTATACCCCTTCCAAGTTAGTTCGCTCCTAAGTATCTTAGACAGCATCATTATTTACCTACTAACAGGTACTATCGCGGAAAATCAAAGAGTTCCCACGGGAATTTTTAAAAAAAAGCCTCGCGGACGAAGTCGTCCGCATTATCTAGTAATTATTAATAATAACTGAATTTTCCAATTATCCTCATCAGGAATCGAACTCGAGACCTGCCATTTGTTAGGCCGCAGCGCACACCACTGTACCAGAGAAGTCAAAACAAAGTTTAGTGTGACCTGCACCAAATTATCACCCATTCCAACCACCTGTAAGTAAGCTGATCTAATGATTTGAATAGCAAAATCCATATTCCCACGTTTTGGCGCGTGGGCAATGCTCCACTCCTCATGGGAAGGTATTAAGTATCGCAATCGTGTGCACATCACTGCGTCCTGAATGAAACTCCCCGATCGCTGCCCGCGATAGTGGTACATGAGATCAGACCACTTTATATTGATCTCACCTGCTCTCCCTTATTTTTGGATGCAAATACCATATTATTATTTATTATTAAATATTCTGTATATCAATTTATTTTGTGACGGATTAAAAGGGTTTTGAAAAATTTGATAATGTTGACCAAATGATTTAAAGGACGTAGGTTTTAGGGCAGGGGACGTTAAAAAGCTCTATACTTCTACCAGAGATCTATCTTCGTGGTAATTTTTTTGATTTTTCGGGATAAAAAGTAGCCAATGTCACTCTCCAGGTCTTTACCTATAGGTACCTATGCATGCAAAAAACTCACTATGTTGCCCCCATGCAACGTGATTGAAGGACAAACCTACAAACATACACACTTTTGCATGTATAGGTACATAATAATAATAATATGGGTAGTGATAGGCAGAGAGTAAGTAATCTACCTATTCGTAATTAGGTTTAAACAAACTATACTATTTGGTACTGGTAAAGTACTGGGGAGTTGGAAAGGAATTGACATCTCCATTAAATTCACAAAAATCATAACGGTTTTTTATGATTTTGTACGGATAAGTTCCAACAAGAGGTCTCTACTCAGATCTTAGATTACAAACTTGATCACTCCGATGTATGCACCACACACAATGAAGGTCAATTAAAATAATTGTTTGCTCAGAGTTAAGAGGTCCAAATAATTTTAATACTTACCAAGAGTTCAACGAATTCTGGTCGTATTATTTTAATAAAGCGATGAGCTTATCACCGTCATCTGCGCGCCGCCGGCACAGGACGGATCATCCCGTAATGCGGACAGGGAAAAAACACAGCATTGTAATATTTTTTTGATTCTCTATTCCGGGTTATTGTTGTTTGTAATTCATGGGGCTTTTTAAGCTAATGATACGATTTTATCTCCTGCATCGATGCTAGTGTACATTGATACAACCGGTACCTGGCTGATAAGGATCAATTTCGCATCGGGCAAGGGATTTTTATCAATGAGACAGTTTTTTGCGGATTTTTTTTTAATCGTGTCTGTTTTAAACAGCGTGGGTAAGAAAGCTTGATAGTGATACCAGTATCAAAGAATGCTAATGTATTAATTACTACGTAGATAAGCGACACTTACTTCTTCCGCACACAACTTAGGTAAGTGCTTGTCCACATCAACACGTCACGACTCACGATGTCGGATGCGGTGTCGCGGCGCGGCACGTCGTTGATGTGACGTGCTAATTTACGTTACCATGCCGTTACCCCGATGCCGCAACGTTACATTGTAAAATTCCGGTACTCTTATCACCCAACTACGCTAATTCATTCACGAACCTGTGAAATAGCAATCTCTTACCAAATAATATGGACATGACAATTAGACGTATTCTGCTACTGCTATTGTAAAGAAGACACTTGAAAAAAATTATACGAAAAGAAAATACTGGGTGCAACCGACGACGTGCTTTGCGTCGATGGATTCAAGCAAGACCGTGGCGTGTGGAATTCCCTACAAGAGACCTATGTCCAGCTGTGGACGTCTGTCGGTTGATAATGATGATGATCATGAGTTTTGCTTACCCAAAAACTTACGATGCATTGAGATTACAGTGATAAGTTTCACAACGATTTTTGGATACAATTTCCGCAAATGGGCATTGTTTATGTTTGTATTCGCATGGACAATAATAAGAGGGCCATAAAGGCGCTGCCACACGACGGATATCAGCCGATCTGCGTGGCTCAATGGAGGTTATTTACATAGCAATAAGGCGAAGATAGCGTCGCGTCGCGTCGGTAGCTTATGTACACCGAGAGCAAGGGAGTCCAAACCTGTAAGTATTTGAACGTCCTTAGTGTAATAATTGGTTAAATTTTGTTTGTGAGCGTCCCACCCAGCGGAATTCACATTGACACGTGTGTCAAATGGTTTTTTGGCCAAAAGGGCGATAATCAAGTTGCTTCGAAAACAGGTCGACCATAGTAAGTAAGGAGAACCAGACTGACCGACATAGCTTAACACATTAGCCAGCTGAAATTGCAGTGGTCAGGCCACGTCTGCCGCAGAACTGATGTCCGCTGGGGTAGACGTATTCTGGAGTGGAGATCGCGAGCGCTGTATGGGACGACCTTCAACCCGCTGGACTGACGATATTAAGAAGATAGCGGGAAGTGGGTGGATGAGGAAGGCGGAGGATCGTGTGTGGTGGCGCGCTCTTGGGAAGGGCTAAGTCCAGCAGTGGACGCAAACAGGTTGATTAATTGATCGAATAGCAAGTCCAGTGTACTTGTGTTAATACAAGTTGTAAAATCAGAGGTAAAAAGTTAACTCAGTTGTCAGTACAGTTTCAGTCACCAGCTCTTTGACCATTATCTCTGTTATTGCCTGTGTGCACGCGGCTTATGGTCGGAGAGAAAATGAACTGGGGTGTCAGGGAAATAAAGAGTCTTTAAACAACCTCGCCTGATTTATCCGCGGAAGGTAAAAACATATCGGATAGATCTCATTGGCGTTGGAAACCAAAATATTTCCCAAGGCATTGTATAGTGAAAGAAAGCAGGGAATGTTTGGTTTTGAAGTTTGAAAGCGTGAACGCTTTATACTTAGTTAGGTTAGTAAAGAAGTTGCGTATTAAAATCTTGCGTATTAAAATGTTGTCTATGTTTTGTACCTAACTATAGGTACCTCTGTCCTGTGTCTGCGTGTCTCTACCACTCTATCAGTCATGAAGTGAATCGGAATACTTAGCCAAAATCTTATACCACCAATACAAGGTCACCTATCTTACTCACTCATGGAAACTAAAACCGATATTAAGGTGACTTTTCCGCGATAACGTCACAATTTTAGATTACTAATATACTAGATAGTAAAAGTACATTGATATTTTTGCATTTTTGTGTTGTAAAATTATATTCGTCTGCTTGAATCGGGTCTAGCTGTATCTCGGGTTTTAGTCGACCAATTATTTGTTTTTGTAAAAGTTAGAGTTTAAAACATAACTAAATATGTATACTACTACTAAATTTTCGTCTAATTGATCATTGACATAACACTGCGCTGCACTCTATGGCAACTACCCGAGAAAATACTTGTTTTAGGTTGTATACAAACATACTCATGAAAAACTATACCCTAATTATGGTGCAGTCGGGTAAAAACTGACTATTGATTTTAAGCTTATTTCGTGGCTTAACGGCACCGGTCCCGTCGTGATCACGACTCATGCAACTGAGTCGAAATATCGGAAGTTAAAAACACCAAAATAATCGTGGTCTATACCCGTTATCTACAATATAAAACCTGACTATGTTTGCTTCACTCGGCTTTACAAGTAATGTCTAAATATCAAAATCAAAATTTATGAAGTGTGACTCCCGGTTCATGGGTCGCCCGTCGTATTGCCACCGTAGCGAAGCGATTTGTATGGAAATTTGGTAAAACGTCTCATTCGGGTGTCACAGTTACCGGTGCCATTTGATGGCATAATTTGGGACGCACGTAAACCAGATTTATGTTTGTTTGGCCCCCGCTCTTTATTGAATATGGTGTTCATTGTGTGTGTGCATTGCTTCTGTAATAATATAAACTTCTATGTGTGTGTTTTGTGCATATTTGTAATAATAAATGACTTTACGACATAATCATATATTGAGTAAGTAGATACTTGTCTGCCGTATATCTCATCTACAAATAGATTTATTAGGTTTGTCTTCCATTGACATTGTTAGAGCTTAGATAGTGTTAAAACATGCGGTGCTATTTGCACCTGTTAGTACAAATAATACCACATGATAATGTCGCTCTCGGCTCACTAAAATGCATTAAATATTGATGAACCACCGATGTACATCACAGCCTTCGATTTTAGGCCTTACAATACGCTATGTTATGCAACGTATCTATCTAAGCTATGTTACATGTTGTGCTAAATATATCAGACGAATGTTCTAATTACAAGAATGTTTCATGTTGCATAGCTTTCAATGCACTAGTGACTATTCAAACACAAATTGTAAAGGTGGTTTCAAACTATAGTTTTTTCTCGAACTTTGGTATATACATACTATACTTTCGAATTTTGGTATATACATTATGCGTGGTATAAATGCGTGTGCAAAAACGCACTTTAATTAAATGAATACGCGGGAATGTGCTCATTTCAGCGTGTTCGCTTGAACCAGCAGTGGGTCAGTCAATAGGAATATGGACTTGCGTATTTCGGGACTTGTGCGAGCTTACAAGCGCATGTACGCTCATACAAGATGCGTATGTGACAAAAGGCGCGCGTAAGTGAGTTCAAAAACGAGTTTATATACGCGCAACATACGCTAATCTGAAGCCGCTCTAAAAGTAAATACCTACCTATAGTAAATTAAAAGCCGATGTCGGGTATTAATCGATGCGCGACAATTGGCCAACTATTGCTGTTCCTATCGACCAGGTCGCTTGTTAGCAGTGCACGCTTTTCAAACAATATTTTTTGCACTAAAAATTGATAAACTTGATGTACCTACCTACCTATTGCGTTGTTTTAAAACTTTAGACCCGCAATGTATTGCAAACCGTACGGGTTATTAGATGGAATAGCAAGTCAATAAACTCTTGAAATATAAAATAAAATGTGGTCTGATAACCTAGTACAGTAAGTAAACCTAGTACTCTTAGGAGGTACCTACTTACACCAATTACAATGGATAACTGTATAACTCAAAATTAAAAAAAAACCCTCAATACAGAAAACTCTATTAGAAAACTAGAAAAGGCTGATAACTTTCAAACGGCTGAACCGATTTTCTTTGATTATAGCTAAGAACACTCTCGATCAAGCCACCTTTCAAACAAAAAAATCTAAATTAAAATCGGTTCATTCATTTAAGAGCTACGATGCACAGACAGACAGACACACAGATACACACGTCAAACTTATAACCCTCTTTTTGGGTCGAGGGTTAAAAATACTCTAAGCTTTTACATGCCGGCTGCGGATGAGGCGGCGGAGGTACCAACTAGGAGAATGAACACATGATACGAGTCGCATGGCGAACTTCTTGACAGTAAGACCTAAATTGTCTAACAGTTAACGCAGTAAGTGAAGACTAGATACCTTCGGCTTAGCAATTCATGCGTTCTACTCATGAATGGTAAACTGCAATAAAATTGCAGTTATTAATACTAGGTCAGGCTGAGATGTGGGTGCGAAAGCCATCTTACCTTATATTAAAATAATTTATAGGTATCTCAAATTACTGTATAAGCTATATCTAGATATACTGCAAAATAAATTTCTCTCATTCTAAGCCAAAGTTTAACTACTCAGTTAAGTAATAGAGTTAGAACAGAAAATTACGTTAATTTCATTAACATTTTAATTTTTAACAATACTTTTATAGAATTAATAATGCTTAAGGTAGGTAATTGATATGACGAAAGCTCACAGCAATACATCAGAGCGCAAAACACAAAGAGCCCATAAAATGTCCCTCTCCACACATTCAATAAAGCGCGGAGCAAACAAACATAAATCTGGTTTTACGTTCGTCCCGAATTATGCCATCAAGTGATATAGGTAACGTTGACGTCCAAATCATAACTGCTAATAAATAAATAATTTATTACAATAACAAAATATATACTAATTAAATTATAGTAAAAAATACACATAAATTAAGAGTCTCCTCTTGCAGCACCGCAGTCCCGACTCATGCTACCGAGTCGAAATATCGGCAATTAAAAACGCCAATTTAATTGTGATACTCGTATGTACCCGTTATCTCCAATATAATCTCCTCCATGTGAAGTAGAATAAAAACTAAACATTTTTTTTCTTTTCTCTTGTTGTTGTATTACTATTTCCCCCCCCCCCCCCCCCCCTTTTAAACACCATTAAAACTAACCGTAGGCAATAGTCGGAGAAAGTAGTAAGCGAACACTGAGAATCAATTTATATACTGGGTATAGGTAGGTACTGAGAATTGGGTATACTGTAAAGTTAGATGTAGGTTTTGAAAAAATAAATAAATAAAAATATTTTTTTTAGCAGTATTGCGTTTTTATTGACGTCGCTTACGCTTTTGCGAGAAGTTTTGCGCTTTTATACCATTTTTATGCGTTTTATAAAAACTTAGTGAACTATGAAAAATAGTATCGCTAACATGCAGACTGTTTGGTTGGTATAACAACCGCGTGCCTCTATACAAATATGTTCGTTGATCCGGCTATCGCCACGCCACTTTTTCACACTAAAACAATAATAGGTATAAGCTTACGATGGATTAGCAACTTTTTACTTTAACGAAACTGTGCAATGCACAGGAATATTACCTAATTGTCCTTTGACCTTCGTTGGTACTTGGTAGGACCTACAGTCCACTAAATACATCGATTATCAAGAGGATCCCAAATATCTATGAAAATTAATCTATTTGACCTCGTATATATAGATCTGTCTATGACAATGTCTCTATATCATTTTATTATTTTCCATAAGTTGGTTAAAAATAACAACCATAATGCCGGGAACATATTATTTTCGACCGTAGAGTCTAGAAAAAGTCCTAGCTATACATTTACAACATCCAAAAGTGGGTGAAAATCGCGAGTACCTACCATCGAACTGTTTCATCTCGCGAAGAAATAAGAATAGCCAGGACGGCTGACAGATACACTGAAGAACGCTAGCTCATGCCCGCGACTTCGTCCGCTATGGACTAGAGTCTAGACAAATTTTAAACTCCTATAATTTTACTCTCTTAGGGCTTGAATTTACAAAAATGCTTTCTTAGTGAATGTTCACCGTCCGTCATAATAGCTGTCTGCCTGCCAAATATTAGCCCGATCTGTCCAGTAGTTTGAGCTTTGCGTTGACAGATCAGTCAGTCGGTCAGTCAGCTTTTCCTTTGTGCATCACAACCGAAAGACACAAGGCTCAGGATCTAGGAAGGTGGTGGGACTCATAATAGGGCATAGCCCACTAAACAAACACCTCATCGTTATAGGTGTTACCGACAGTCCTCTGTGCAGGGCCCGCATGGGGGTAGATAAAACACCGGCGCATGTGCTCCTGGAGTGCACGGGCGTGGCAGAACAATGAGAACGCCATCTGGGATCCCCAACCTCACTTCATGAAGCCCTTGGCAACCTGGGCAGTCTACTCGGCTTCCGGAGCAAGCTTGGATGGCTGGAGTGAAGACTTCGGCGGGGAGGGGCAACTCACGCACTACAGATGGAAACGTTTAAGTGCGGAAACCAGCTCAGAGAGAAGAAAGAAAGAAGAAGGCTCAGGAACTGCATGCAGGATGATTGTCAGTCTTCGCTAGTCGGAAAGGGGTAAACCGTGACCAGAGTTACCTGACGATTTCAAGTAGGCCAGTGTGAATTCCGAAGTGTTACGGTAAGTAGTAAAATCGATGAATGCTCATAGGGAATTTAAAATCAGTAATGATACGTCGGTTCGCAGCTGCAGCACAGCTCGGAGCGCGCATGCAAATGCAGGGGGCTGTGAACGCGCAGTTGGCTGCATTGTGCCCCGCGTCCCGCGCCCCGCACCCCGCACATCCCGCGAGAGTTTGTTTTTCGGGGCAAATAGCTATAGGCTTGATAATGGCCTCGCGGGCCGAATCACTACGCTGAAGTATGCTCTACTTATTATTTTTATCTTATACACGCAAACGCACACAATATTAACGAACATTTTTGATCAGCTCAGGCAGAAGTTACTCTGTACCACATGTGCAGCCCGCACTGCTTGCTTTTGGTTATATTCATTATTGTGTTATGGATTGAGAATTGAGATCCTTAAAAATGAGCAGAACAAAATCAAAAAGCTGTCGATTACATTTTTTAAAATTAAAAGACTCTTGAAAAAAAGATTGTGGATTTGACTTGCTCCACCAATGCCAACACATTGGTGGAGCCGGCACTTAGGTACTTTATTCATTGTAACAACACGGACGCGTTGTTATAACTGCTTCAGCCGGCTCCTTAACCAGTTTCTACAAACATGGCATGTTATTGTAAATCAAATCTTTGAAAAGAGCAACTGCCGAGTTATTTGTTGGTTCTTCTCAGTAGGAAAGGTATTCCAAAACATAGTCATAGTCATAGTTTCATTTGACGATTAACTAACTGAGTCGACGTACCGGAGCTGCTGCTAATCCGCTTTTAGGTTGAGTCCTGGTTGATGGCGATGCGAAAGTTTTACCTTCAGTTTATTTTTAAATCCCGTGTGAGCTCTTTGATTTTTCTAGATAAAAAGTAGCCTATACCCGTCTCTAGGATGTAAGCTATCTCTGTATCAAAAAGATGATACATGTAAAAAAATGATACATGTAACGTCATCCACGTAGATTTAGGTTTCTTAGGAATCCCGTGGGAACTCTTTGATTTTCCGGCATAAAAAGAAGCCGCTTTCCGTACCAAATTTCGTTACACAGCTCAGATGGGCCACGAAAAGCTAGCAGACAGCACACTTTCGCATTTATAATGGCTTACGAAGCAGAGCACACACCATGCCAACGCATTTGTTCCACAGTGGCGGATGGGTTTTGATTTTTGTAGTTTCGTATTATTTGCGTATTTATCCGCCCGCCGCCCGGCGATACATTTATTTGCCCTCCCTCCCCCCCGGGCCCCCCTCGATTGATCGCGATATCATTGCGATAATAGGGACAGCGCGATCGACGCGCGGTTCCGTCACGCGGGAAAGCGAAATATGGCGGACGCGCCAGCCGACCGTGTACACCATTATGTCCGGTTACTTGTCTTCTCACAATCCAATATGATATCTATAGTACAATACAAGTATATGAATAGTTTACCTACCTGTTTATATTATGTTTCGCTCGAAACAGGCTATTTATAGACGGACTGAGTAGCCGAAGAAGAAGACGACTGTGCTGAGTTTTATCAAAATCTAATCAGTCGAGTAGAGCTATAGATAAAATCCTATTACACTCAGCTATTATAGTTAGAAGTGGAATAAGAGCCATAGCAGACATGAAGGTTTTAACGTCACTCAGTCAAGTTTAGTTGCTTTTTGGAAGACGATCCACTCCACAAACATACTTAGTTACGATCGAGTCGATCTTATTTATTATTTCAATTCAATACAGCAATCAAAAGCAGAAAGCCGTCAAAACGCGAAGCGACACTGAAAGAATCGCTAAAACGTGCAATTTCAATACAGCTACTTAGCGATCGAACGCAGCAAGTCGTCAAACGCGGTGCAGCATCGATGCAGCAGTCGCAAAATTGCCGATCGCTGAAGCATCATGTCAGCTATGATTGGTGGTCACAATAATTGAAAAATTGCGAAGTGGTGCCAACTGGGCCATTCGGACGAGTTTCTTTCGGTCGAGTTGTCAACCAAGTCTAATAATATTATAATGCAAATATACTACCTGGTGGTTACCTGCCATAACTAAAGCTTTAAATGGCATGCAATAAAAACAAACTTTTCAAAATATCACCACAGACGGAGAATCATGACAAAGTTATTTTAAAATTTTATTAACTGCGAAATGTCACACCAATCCATCACAGTAAAACCTCTACTAAACTCTCGGGTAAGTCGGTGGCACAAACATTTAGGCCAGAAAACATGCAAATACCTTTCAATATAAAGCAGTACAGACGTATGCAAATGATCTGAAACATAATGCGATATGTAAATTAGCCGAGTAAATGATAAAAGGACAAACTTAAAACGTTACGGTTAAACTCAAACCAAATATTATTCGTGAAAAAAAAAGATTTGTCACGAAGCGCGCGTTGTCGGTTATCAATTTAAAAGTCGCCATTATGCATATAATGCTGGGGGGCGAAATAAAACATTTCAATTTGGTGATCCGGTTACGGCCCCTGTTTCGAATTCTGCATTGTGGGCCTGCGAGACCCCGTGTGCTACTAGTTTGGTGTACAGTTGTGCACGAATCGATATAATATTATAAAATATGCACAAGTGTATCTGTCTGTCTGTTCGTCTGATAGTTTTTCACGGCCCAACAGATTGACCAATTTTGATGTTTGGCACAGAGTTAGCTTACGTCCCGAGGAGAGACATAGACTACTTTTCATCCCGGAAAATTAAAGCGTTCCCATGGGATTTATACGAAATTTTGTACAGAGGTAGCTCGCATCCCGGAAATTGACTTAGGTAACTTTTTATCCCGGAAAATTAAACAGTTAATCCAATCCAGGGGATTAAAAATATATAAATCCACGCGAATGAAGTCGTGGGCATCATCTAGTTGAAAATATATTTACTTGACGTAAGCTCCCGAGGCATTCTCCTCGAATTTATCGCAGTCGAGTTTTAAGACACGGGTCTGCCCGCGAAATTCAAACTTAAGTTCGTTTTTCACAATTTATAAACTAAAACGACAAATGAGGCTTATGGCATTCTAATTCCGACAATGGCAGTATCATCTTCACAGGTTTATATAAAATCTTTACATGAAAGGGTCCAGTTTAAGAAATTGGCGAATGGCTGACATAGGAATATATCCATTGACTAAACAGTTACTCGTCATATTACATCATTGATTGGCATGACAATCTAAAGGACACCGACAATATTTTTCTGCCTTTTGCGGCGAGCTACGCATTCAGAGACATCTATGATAATTTTATGGAACGTTCGCTGGAAAGTTCCTCATTCCCAAAATAAAATCCAAAATAAATCTGTGATAAATCAAATGTATAATAACAACTTTAGCACCCGACTGTCCCCGCAATGGTACCCAAAACGCAGTGTATGCTTGGTTAAGCCCGCGCCTCCCTGCCCGGTTACAAGAAAGGGGTAGTTAGCCGCTATTGTCTCACCGCCCCTGCACGGTACATTGGGGTAGCTTGGCGACAGAACAGCGTAAATAGCAAAACAATATTGTATTTTTATAAAATTAATTTTATCTAATCTGTAAATACAAGTAGGTAAAAACCTATAGGTACAGGTTTCTGAGTCCTATTTGTTAATACGTTAAAAACGTGCGCTCTTGTATGATACTTATTGAAAAATATATTTTTTGTAGTTTAAGGATAAACTTTTTTTGATGATTTTATTTACTCCTGTCCTCCTTCACCTACCTGTTTAAAAAATAATTTCATATAAATTAGACTAGGTAGGAATACCTTCAGCAAAAGTTTCATCTCGATCGGTGGACTTATTTTTAAGCTAAGTTAAATAAAACAAGGAAATAAAATAAAAAAACTAGAACAATTCATAACCGCTGAGAGAGTTGAGTCTTTGCATGTTGGTAGGAAATTCTCTCTATAACTCAAATCATGAAAAGGCTTCGTCAAAATCTGCACCTGCACGTGGTGGAAGTTCCAAAGACATGTAAGTACGAAGCGAAAAGCGTATGGCACGCTTTTCTGGCATCAGTTTTAGCTCTTCCACTTTTAGCTAAGAAAGAGAAGAGAAAAATTTGATTTACTTTAATTTCTATTTAATTTGGCAAAATCGAAAAACAATCTAAATCACAAATCTCAATCCAAAACACCCCCTTCCTTGCTCAGAGTATATTGGGGAATGGATTTCACTATCTTTCATTTAAATTTTCCTATGCAGTTACTCAGTTTTCTTCCACCTCCGTGTGACCGAAGCCCCGCTCACTCCCCACAAAGACGTAACACGGAAAACACTTAGCTCTGTTGACACTACACTTTACCACTGATTCTACTTCAGATTCGCTGAACGGGGCGATTTTCGCGTTAATTGTTGTTTTTAAATTGCACTGAAAAGTCTTCATTAGCAAGTCTTTAGTATTCATAAAAAGCGAATGCTTTTTCACTTTGCTGTTCAGTTTTTAAGTTTTAATTTTATTAGACTTATTTACAAGAACTCATGAATAGACAAAATTGATATTATTTAAGTAAGTAGGTAGGTAATTATGCTATTTTTATTTTGAGTGTAACATACTTTTTGGGTCTGGTTCAGTTCTACATAACAGTTCAGTTGGGTCTAAAATAAAACTTACTTACATCAAAATTCATTTCGTAACTTTCGTAATAATTTAAAGAGTTAATCTCATCGTTAAATTCAGTTTTATACATTCTTCTTTTTGGTTTCAAAAGTTATGTTTTCTCTAATAATAAACGCTTTAACCGAGTGAAATGTATATTTTTAATGCGTAATGTATATTTTATTTAGGTATAGTCTATTAGGGGTTGTCACTTAGATTAGGATCTTTTGTTTTTATGTTTGGACCATTTTTAGTAACAACCTGTTTTGTGTACCTTTTCAATAAATAAATAAATGCAAAAACCAGAAAAAGTACAGTTTAATTTTCTAGAACTAACTACTTAAAACAGTTTACACTAGCCTTAAAAATAAATAAGTAGTGCTAGCTAACTATTTTCTTCAATTTAAAATCAACTAATTATATGCACTTACCAAATATGTAAATAAATAATAGATAGATACCTACCGAACTCTCAATGCGCGAGTCTGATTTGCAGTAGTTTTAATTTTGCGTTGCATTTAGTCATACCTATTTCAAAACTCATCTTTGAAACGCCATAAATAAAACCTGTATATTCAAAACAATCCATTAATATCTTAACGAGATCCCAAAAAGCAATTATACCTAAATCTACATAGAACAGGAGCGCGAATGTAATGAATGGCACAGTATTATAACCGGACTGCAAATCTAGTTTGGTAGGGGAGCGCGGCAAGTTCGGTGAGCCTCCATGGCCAGACGCTCACCACACTCCGGCGTGTACAGCACCCATCAATCCACCATTAAAACATCCTAACAAACAAAAAATATACACACAAATATATCCACTAACACACAATATTATAAGAGTCACAATTGCAAGCTAGGCGGCACTCGTGTGAGCTTGGTACGTAATAATAAATCTGACAGATCGGTATAACGTGTTCTTTGTCGCTTCGGCCGCGTCCCTCTCTCACAATGGCATACTTATTAGGGATTTAGTCCACATATTAGTTGGGGTAAGGCATTGTTTGATAGAATACGCCCCGGGTGGTTGGTTATACGTAGCGTTGTTCTACGCCGTAGCTAAAATATGTAGGTAGGGGCTGTAAATTGTTTTTGGGTCTGCATGCTATGCTTTTGTGTTTTATTTCATCAGCAAAAGTATGGTTTAAAGATTTATTATTACTTAAGTTTTCTTTTAAGATATTTTCTTATTAACTTCAATAATAATTCATTAACATAGGTAAAACGCCCTAAATAATGATTTCGTCAGATTGTGCACAAAATGCAGCTTAAAATAATGCGTCCTGCATATAGAAAAAGAACATAATATTTGACATTCTGCACAATATTTGTGAAAAGGGGTGATAGCCTAGTGGTTAAAGACTTCGGCTTCCTATTCGATGGATTCGGGGTTCGATTTTGGAAATATTTCGAAAATTATGCTGCTGAGAATTGAACCCGGGACCTCCTACTAATACCACAGCGCTCACCACTGCGCCAGGTACGTCATCAAAAATTGGTTAGTGTTAAGTACCAACTTAGTCATTTTTATGTTTAAATATGGTGTTCCGTACTTTCATTTAGTTTTTATTATAGTTATTTTTCCTAGCACAAACCAGCGTCTTTTCAAAGTTGTATCATATCAAATCGAAAAAACCAAATTATCGACGCGAAATCTACATTCTGGGACCAGATTGTACCTTTTGTAACCTTGGATTGTATTTGTAACCCTATTGTAACCTTGGACCTTACGGGCGCATCTGGGGGCCTCCTACATCGGAGCGCGTTCCACAGTCCGGTAAGTGACACCATTTTTAACTCTGGCCGTCCACTCGCTTCTTGTCTTATTATCTTACACATATAGAAATACAAAAATATCCATTTTCATATCTTTTAATTTATCCCACGCATCTGTATAATATATTTAGATTTATAGTTTGTCGGATATTCATAGTTGGCTGCACACGCTGCGTCCCCGGGAGTTGCATGAGATGCGTTCGATCGATGCCCCTCGATCGCGCCCCTTATTGAAAATTATAACAATGGCACACCGCTCTCTGCGCCCTCTTAACACTCACTGATTTCGGCACACCAGTGTGGATATGCTTTGCGTAGAATAAAATATTTTTACCGACTTTGAAATAGAGAAGTTGAACAAAATGAACCAAAGTATCTTATCTAACTTTTGCCCGAGACTTCATTCTCGTTCAGTTTTAGCCTCGGAGATACTGTAGCATTTCATTAGCATTAGTTCTGGAGATTATTTTCTACATACGAACTCATAAACTAATTTTACGTCTTTATAATATCAGTATTAGTAGATGGAAAGTCGAAGATCTTCAAACAGTCATTGCCTGCAGCACATTTGATGCAGTAGTACCTACACATAACTGGTAGACTTTATACCAAATTGAAAATCGGATTTTACCAAGTTTTCGAAAATTTTGTTTTGTTTTGGAAAAAAAATACTCCACGGAGAGAAATTTAGAACTCTGAGTGAAATAATATGCGCTTTAGAAATCGTAAGAAAAATAAAGATTTTAAGGACTGTATTGAAAATTAATCCGAATACACAACTTGTGCTTTCATAATATTATGATTTTAAGTTAAAGTTTATTAGACGTAAAGAAATATTGTTAAACTTTATATTAAAAATAGATATAACTGGGTAAATGAATAAAATCTGTTGGATACTGTACGGTGTACACGTACACTACACGTATACAGTGTAGATACTGTCAGTACACGGTACACGCCGACCTTTATGAGATCAAAATGGGTATCAAATATCTAAGAAGGATAATCAAAAATGAAATCCATTGGAAATCACATCCACAGCAACATGTTCAATGTATAAAACCGTAGTATGGTCGAAAGTTCGCGGAGGGCGGTGTGCAGGATTATAATGAGCGCGGCCCCACTAAGTATTTTCGACATGCGTCGCCGTCACCCGACAAACATTCGGGGGTTAACGAGAAGCTCGCAAATTGCAATTGCTACCAAAATTTACTGTCCATGTTACTTTACTGTCTATACTACGACTCGATGTTCAAAAAAAGGCCTAATGTTTTCAGAGTCTACGAGTATGTATGTATGTTAGCGTCTTTATTCCACCATAACTTCTAAATGTCTGAACAGATTTGGATGTATGGGGTATCGCTAGAATCTTTACATCATTCCTGAGTAAATACATCAACCAATAATAAATTACATTCTCTTTAAAGGAATCCATACGAATATTAAAATAAGATAAAAAGATTTCCTACTGTGTAACTTTATCAATTGCCTATTCAAAGTACCGAATTAAAAAACTTTATCTTTGTTACAGCAAATCGACGGAATCCGTGTTTCAGGCACGCGTCTATTTATTACTGATATCATTTAGACATTTTCTCCACGCTTCGAGGAATACCATACTGTTGACAAAACTGTGTAACTAATTTCCATTCTGGTGTCGCGTGGGTACCATAAAGGTCCCACAATGCGGCCAGCACTGCACGTCATTAGCCCTAAGGAATCTGTCATTGTATCTGCGATACTGGGAATGGTTGAACTGTTAAAGAATTCTATCCCTTTGTCACGTTATAAACTTGTGTATTGTCACATTGTTTTTAAGATTTTCTACTCTTTGTGCGATTGTTAGGAAGTTAAATGTAGTTAATTCTATTGTGACAGTTTTTGTTTCCTTTGTGGTGGATTTCACGCTGCTATAGATGGTATGGGATGTTGTAGTTGCGTAGAATTGGTTCGTTTATTAAAGACGGCAGGAACCTGTCAGATTTGATTGAGGTATTTCGGTGTCTACTGCTAATGGTTCATGGTTGTATTGGTGTCATCGTATTTCTGAGACTCTTTTTTTGTCCATCACCACGATTAATATGTTCTAAAAGCTTTTAAAAAGCAGTAAGTTTGGAGAAACCCCCCATAAGTGGACAGAGACATTAATTAAGTTACATGGAGCCACTGGATACAGGTTGAACAAGATAGCAGTGGTCGTAAGTTAGTCAATGACAACGAAGACGACAGAAAATTCAGTTGTTCCCAAAACTTAGCAACATTTTTTTGGTCATTAGGTACTTATTATCGGCGTTAGTCGGCGGCTGGAAATTTTCTTTAAACTGGAAAGAGTGTGATGACAGCATTGAAAACAGTCAGAGCCGGTTCCCACTTGTCGTCTGTCGGACCTGGATTTTAATCAAATGTTCCAGAATGTCGAATTTTTAAAATCTGTTACTAAGTTTTGGGCAACAACTGAATTTTCTGAAAAAAGAAAAAAAAGAAAACAATGTGATTACACTTTCTTATACACAGTACGAAATTTAACATCGGCCGGTATTTTTATTCCTCTTGCAAATACGAAATGAACAAACAATAGAGTAACACCAGTGGCCGAGGAGACAATGCTGTTTATGACAACAGGAGCTCACAATTATACATTGGCAAAAAATATTCCTGGAATATTAGATTTTAAGTTATTACTTTACTCCTAAGTTATATTTGAGATTCTTGTGTCACATATTATTCAAAAAAAATATATTTAAAAGCTTAGATCAGGGATTGCGGTCGGGGCGCAGCGGAGACCAATCCTTCATCTAAGTTGCAAGGTTTTATTTGTTGACACAGCTAGGGCTTCAAGATAAAATGTTATGTGATGCTAAGTAGCACTATGTAAGTAGTTCTATGATTTATTACATGTAAATTTTCCATCTTGCACTTTATCTTCAAGTGAATCTTGAAGTGATGAAGTGTTTAAATGGTAGGTATGTACCTAAAGATGATAAATATAAAGACAAAATATACCACCACAACTGTTTAGTCTTTTGACAATACAATCTACTTTCTACTTTATAAATACAACGTGATCTGTTTTGTTTCAAAGTTAACGGACACAATTACTGGGAGACAGTTCAATACCGCCTTTCTTCTTCATCTTATTGCTCAAAACTGTAAACAAATAAAACTATAGCTAACAGTACCATTGCTGGCACGTCACATCGCGACATCCCGTTACCCTTTTAGCATCATAAACTAACGGTCCAAACTCCAAATGGTCTATATTGAAGCAACCCTTTGGAACAGTTATGAATAATTACACAAGGCACCGTAATATTGGTAACAGTTATACAAAGATTGCTGTTAGCTGAAAGGGAAGAAAGTAACAATGGAACTTTCTCCGAAAGGGTGCGTGGTCCAGTTGTCCACTTCCTAGTTGATGATCGTGACGAATCTATTGTTGTGTCACCCTGTATCAATGTCAAAGCTTTTAGCTTGGATGAAATCGAGTACGGTACGAGTTTCGGAAATTAAAATTCGCAATCGAGTATAACGAAACTTACTAGTAATCAACTTACTGATACTAAAGTAGCTATCTATCATCAAAGCAAGTTCGGTAACATAACACCATACCAGACACCACACCAGACATGGCTGTCGTCAAATATGATGTAAGTAGGTCCTACTTATTTGACAAGTGTTTAGAAATGATATACGAAGTAGGGGTTAGCAGATATATTGCAGCTTATAGCATTTATATTAGTAATAACATTTATTACTTTATTATATTATATATATTATTATATTAGTAATGTAATTAAATATTAGGGACCAGTAATTAGGATACAGTAATAGCTTTACAGACATAGGTATATCTATAGATACCAATTGTTCGAGATATCTTCTTAATTACAAACAAAATAAATTAAACCTTTAAAGAACCAGAAACATAATATTATATTGAAAACTTGAGACGATGCCTGTTTAAAAATTTATTATTAAAAGTTTTTAAGCTTATTTTTAAGTTAGGTTTGTGTATATTTTGTTTTATTTTGATCGCATTTAAACCAGTGCTAATCCAATATTAGTAACGATTTGTTTGTTTAAATATTCTCCAGCATAATACGTCTATTGTTGTATGATATTGCATATAGGATAAATTTGGTGTTGAGTGGCGATTAGCCGAGATTAGGACTGTTTGCAAGTTATCGGTCTCACGGCATTGACTAAGACTCACGGCAAATATTGATGAGGACAAACAAATTTAATACCTGTTACTCCTAAGCGGGGTTAAGGTACGTGTAGATCTATAAGCAAAATGTTAGCTTTCGAAACGAGAGATCGATAGTTCGAATCCCGGTTGAGCTGAGACTCTGGTAAACGCTCGGTTTTTACATTTTGCTTCTTTGTGGTTATTTTACCCAATGTAGGTAACACCTGGAGCCCTTCTCAGTGACAAATAATATTATATAATCCATACTAGTACGTATTATACTAAAATGCGAAAGTATGTCTATCTGTCAGCTAGCTTTTCACAGCCCATCTGGTGAAATAGATTTTGACGAGATTTGCGGTACAGATATAGCTTGTATCCCGGAAATGGACGTAGGCTACTCTTGTCCCGGAAAATAAAACAGGTCCTACGGGATTAGTCGCGGGTATCTGTAGATGCAGAAAATTGAAGTTGCCGTGAAATTTTCCAAAAACCAAAATCCACACGGACGAAGTCGCGAGTATTGTCTAGTAACTAATATGCCTATGATTGTAAATGTAGACCGTGCGTATGTATGTACGCAGTACGTACGTAGGTATGTGTTATTTATTGACAAGTCAACTGTTCGATGGCGATTAGTAGAGATTATGGTGTTTGCAGCTTGTCGGCCTTGTGACATTACAGGCAAGGATCGAGGCAAATATTGACAGAGCCAGGTAGGACATACTAATGGGGATCCACACTGCAAATTTAAGCTAAGCAAAGGTGTAATATCTTACTAGGTAACTTTGATATCGATTAGCTAACACACCAGATGATACACCAGCTCTCATTGTAGGTATTTATTTATTCGACATATAAAATAAAAAACCTACAACAGTCTCCGACCTTCGTAGAGGGAAAAAAGAAGGAAAACATTACAAAAAAAGACATTTAAAAATGGTTAATATTATTAATTTTAAAAGTGGGGCACACACTCTACCTTAAAAAAAATAAGTCTGGTTTACAATTATAAAATAGGTGTGAACCTAAACAAATACTACAATTAAAACATGACCACGGCAAAAACAATTTTTGTGTTTGTTGTACACCTCCACAGCTTTAGGTAAATTATTGCAGTTAACTGCGGTAAGCCGCCCCTGGCACGCAATAAACCTAAGTTATTTAACAACGCGACATTCAGAATTACGTGAGCAAACATACTCGTAAATAAACATACCTACTCACCCATATAGGGTCACTTCGTTGTCTGTCTATCTGTCTGTCGTATCTGTCAAGACAAGGGAATCAAAACCTACAAGTATAATATAAGGTAGGTACTTCCTGTTGATCTAGAATCATGGTCAGGGAACAAGCACTTAGCACAGTTTTAATACATCGTAAAACTGTGCTTATAGCACAAGTAAAGATTGCTATAATATAAGAAACTTTTACTATGCCTACCTTAGTTCTTTCGGGACTTCATTTACGTCTGAGATTATAGGTACGTAGGTATGGATATTGTGATGTAGGTTTAGGTATGTTTGTGTGCTAAAGTAGCAATTGTGTGAGTGTAAGTAATTTTGTAGCTACAAGATACGCGTCTTAAACTTTCTGTGTATATCAAATTAATTAATTGGACCGCTTACAGTCATCAGAATGATATGCTACTGAAGGTATGCTATTTTAGGTGGGTAAGTATTGCCTGCTGTGCGAGCTGTATGAGCACGTACCATTACCGTGGTATGAGTGATCTATACTTTAGATAGAGTAGTCGCGTTGTCGCCTAGATCTAATCTTAAATTCGTCTGTAAGTAATGACTCCACAAAAGTTTGGATCGCTAGTGTGAAGTAGCTTTTAGGTACCTATAATACTCAAACATGCTGCAGTTTCTACGAAAATGTTCATATTCTATCCATGTTATTATTTTGCTAGTACTTTTTAGGGCCGTTTAAAACAATGCCTAACGGTACAATTTTAGTGCAAATTTTTTGAAAGCAATATAAAAATTTCTTTATTTGCTTAGGTAAAAGTAGGACGGCCTCTCAAAGCTTTGCTCTCAATTGGTAAAAAGTAGAGCCCCAAAGTAAAGCGTTTTTTTTACAAGCAATAAACAGCTTTCGCTGCAGGCCCGTTATAGGTATGTAAATATTGTGCAACTGAAGGCGAAGAAATTCGTAAAAATAGGACAACGGGACCGAACATTAAAAGGAATAATTACCGAAACGATTACAACAAAATAGTTCCTTCACCATAATTTGCATAAAACATTTAAATAACTGTTATGTTTGGGATAAGGACTGTAAGGGATCCTACTACGACACAGATTTACAATAAGTACAGTTATCAGAGCAGGCAGACATTGAATAGACTATATTAAATTGTCTGGTGCATTTGTATAATTAATAAAATATAATTTAATACATAAATTAACGCATTGAAGTAGAGCTATTAAGGCGTTAAAAGTTGTAGGTACGATATTTTCAATGTAAGGAAAATTAAAAAAAAAATTAGGTCAAGTTAACGTAGGTAATGGTTTAAATCTCATCTTTTCTTAAATCTATCTCGTATCTAGATCCGAGGTTATAGAGGACGTATATCGATGATCAAATATTTACAAGAGTTAACTGTAGAGATACTTTTTATCACAGTATTTTGATTTTCTTATAACCCGAAACTCCGTATTTCATAAACTCCCCACAAACTATTTTGTTAATAAACAGTATTAGGATGCGGGAAAACTTCTATAGAACGTTTCGGTACCCGCGGTAGGTAGGTAGGTACCTACTTTGCTCCATTATCATAACTTTGCGCGCCTCCGACATTATTCAATTTGCTAACAGGTGAGCCCGCGAATATGAATGAAGCATTCTTACTGCGGGAATATTGAAATTGAGTGGTTTTTTTGTATACTTATACTTAATATTCTGGTCGACTAAAAAAATAAGTTACTTTTCGTACAATAACCTGAAAAGTTATGTATTTTCGGTTTTGTATTTCTTTTTATTTAGGGATTCTATTTGTTTATTAAGTTTTTTACCTCCTTACCCTTATTTAGACGTGATTTTGATAGTCTGCTACTGAGTAGGTTCCGTTTCTTTTCCAAGCTAGAACGTCGCAATAAACCTTGAAAGAAAACCCCAAAAAATGTTCGTATGTTTTGATCACAGCTTACAAAATTTTGAAATCGTTGTGTTCAGTATTTCTTGTGTAAATGAAGCATATGGTTCATACAATACCGAAATTCTAATAGGGCTCCTAAAAACAGCATTATATTTCATTGAGTCATTCATTGTGAAGATATGCCCAGCTCTATTTTCAAAAGGTATTATTGGCTTTCTGTACACCAGAAAATAATACCTGGGACCTGTGACATCTGAAATGAGTTTTTAACCATTTCAGTTATTCCTACTGTGTAGGTAAGTATGTAGGTATGCCTTCTAATGTAGCGTTTATTTTATTTTACTGTATCTTTTTTAAACCGTTTTTATGTTACTTTTATAATGACTAATTCTATAGGTTTGTTTAACTACTGAATTGATAGGTATCCACGATTCCTCTATTCATTTACAAGGGCAACAACAACAGATTGACATCCCCCTAATGCGAGGATCTTAAGACAAATAGCCATAATCCCAGACGTCCTATGCACTCCGATCGGGATTACAGACGTTTAGGAGAGACATTTAGTTCTAATGCTTTACTCAAACGGTTATTATCTACTTACAGTTAGATTCTTTGAGTTTAAAATTATGCAACCACTTTTTTAAAATTATATTTAAGTAGGTAAGGGCTTTTATAACATGTTCATGTGTAGATAGATAGATATAGTGTCCCCAATATAAACTGTACAGACATGACCGTTGCCCTGATTGTAATGAGTTTGTATTATATATAGAATATAATTTTTCTGGTCCCTGTGTTTGATGTGTTCTCAATAAAATAGGTATTGAATTCGTTTTATTAACAAATACTTAGTTGGTCATAAAGACTAATCATGAGATACCTTTCTAAATGCCTGTATAGCAAAGACACAGGTATAAGTATCGATGTGCATAGAAGTTTAATCTTAGGGTAAACCTAATGGTTAAACTTCTACTGTCCTTTACTAAACTAAAGTTTTGCTGCTACGTAGCATACATTTTTATTTTTAGGACTCAAAATTACTTTAAGGAGTTGCCGCTTTTTAACAAAAGGATGACAGACTTATTGTAACAATCGTTCGGTAGATAAAAGTTTAATGTACCTATACCTATTTGAATAAATGTTTGGAAAATTGTCCATTGAAAATAAAAACGGTAAATATTTAATTCCCCCTACTTCAGCAGAGGGGGGAGTAGTTTGACAGCCGACACATTAGGTATGACCGTAACTCATTACCGGCATCCACAAATAGCGGGATGGAACGCCACTCAGCATTATATTTGAAAAACTATCGAATTGATATCGATCGCGAACTGTCTCGTCCCGCCCTTGTTGTTAATTCATAATTATCGTTTCAAAACTAAAACTAGAAATTTCTTTTATGTTCCATATTTCACACAAACTATCTCTGGAGAACTTTCGTAAAAATCGGTTCAGCGGTTGACGTAAAAAGGTAACAGGCAAACACACCTTTGCATTAATTAGGTATAAATATTTTATTTTAATTTTATTATTTAGGAGCCATTGACTGCGATCTCACTGATGGTAAGACTGGTAAGTGATGATGCAGTCTAAGATGGTAGGGGACTAACTTGGAAGGGGTATGGCTAGGGTATGGCAGTTCTATATCGTTTTCTTCACGGAATCGTACCAGAACGCTAAATCGCTTGGCGGTAGGTACAGCTTTGCCCGTAGGGTGATAACCAGTCACAGCCGAAGCTTCACACCAGACAATTGTTAAGTAATTAAGTATGGATTTAAAAAAAAATGTTGAATTGTTATCGATCACATACCGTCTCGTCCGGCCGTCGGTGTTAATTCATATGTGCCTCGTTAATTCTCCTTAACGCCGCGCGATGGCGCCGCGTGCTAATGAATTTCAATTTGTTGCGGGCGCGGACTGGAATGGGAAATGGAAAAAAAGGAATCCACGGTCACTACTGCTAGAGGGTTAATAACTGCGGACGGGATAAATCTATACTAATGGTATGTATTATAAATCTGACTACGTCTGTATAAAATACTAGTGATCCGCACCGGCTTCGCACGAGTGCTTGAAACTTAGAAGTAAAATATAGCCTGAGAATGTAACTTTCTATTGGTGAAAGAATTTTCTAAATCGACTCAGTAGTTCCAGAGATTACTTCCTACAAACAAACATACAAATTTTACCTCTTTATATTATTAATGAAGGTTCTAGATCTACTTCTTTATTTACGTTTCAATTATTTTACGAGACTTAAAAATTGCCTCTTGGATAAGAAATAAAGTAACTACCTAAATTTTATCGTATGGAAGGGTTAGGTTAGTACTATAGAATTAAAAACATAATATAATACATCTACTATTTGTCTCTCTGTCTATCTATTAGGTATTATATAATGATCATCCACATTCGTGGTTTTGTGCTGCCACCTGGATCTAGCAGCCGTCCCCCACGATTCTCTAATACCTAAGCTGTCTGCCGTAATAGTTGGGGGTTCTGCCAACGCTGCACTTTCCAAGGCGAGGTCGCTTTTTCAGCATCTTAGGACCCACTATCTATCGATTCTTCGAACTATGGTGGCAGGTATGACTGTTGTTATTAGCAAGTCACTAACAGGCGTTGGATTCAAGAACTACAGGACCGTATTTGCAAGAGTTGTGAAAGACTTACGTCCAGCAGTAGGTATGCCTGCGTTTATCGGTGGAAACGACGAAGTACCTACCTACCTATCTCAAAACTAAATGTTCCAAATTCAAAATCCTTTACCCACTCACGGCAAAATCTTCTAATCCCCACCTACAAATTGCCAGTAGGTCTTGCCGTCCATCCACTGGGTGCAATCACTCACTCTTTTCGCCGCTGGACTCAGCTGCCACGAGACCGCGATCTATGGAAATCCTCGAAAGAAACCAGCTCAACATGTACATACGTTTGTCGATGGAAACGACGGAGTAACAAGAGCCTCGATAGCTCAACGGTTGAGGAGCGGAGTGAATTCCGAAAGGTCGGCAGTTCAAACCCCACCCGTTGCACTATTGCCGTACCCACTCCTGGCACAAACTTTACGCTTAATTGGAGGGGACAGGGGAGTCTTAATCATGATTAACATGTAATGCTAATATTCTTTAAAAAAAAAAACTCAAAGTAAATGTTCCAAATCCAAAACCCTTTACCCACTCACGGCCAAATCTTCTAATCCCCACCTACAAATTGCCAGTAATAGGTTTTGCCGTCCATCCACTGGGCGTAGTCATTAACTCGCGGAAGCTAGTACAGCAGACCAATTTCCCGCCGGTCGCCAATTAACTGCACTTGGGCGGCCGGTAACCGAAGGGTTAGCAAGATATTTGTTATGATTTATGGGGGCTACAAACTTCTTGGGCGGTGTTAGGGTGTTGTATCGATTTTGGATATAACTAGCTTTTAGGTACCAAGATATATCTATGTTATGACGACACGTTAGACACGAATATTTTAATAATGTGTGGAGGTACATTAGATACTTATAACATGTAAGTAGATTTATAGATTTATACGAGTTACCTAATACATACTAAGTGTATTTTTATGATAATAACTATGTAAGTATATCTTAAAATAAAGCTATGGTGACATGATTGTTAAATAACGTTGATTCCAGTCGATAACTGGATGGGTGGCTGACTTTGGAGTTTCGAATTTGGCCTTTTCGTTTCCTCGTTGCCTTGGAGAACTCGTTATAAGCTGCTGGTTCCGGTTATAATATCACTAGCCTAGCATCCGATAATAACAGTTGTAAAACCTAAGATCACTTAGGTACATCCGATAATAATAAAATTAATTACTGTAAAGCCAGAGTCGAGTTCTCTTAGTCGAGTTGTATGCGTAAGGATTTGGGAATCCATCGTGATATTATTATCCCATGAAAACGTCTACCATAAAGGGGTCACGACCCTCAGCAATGAGGAATTCGACGGAAAGAGATGACAATTATTTTCCATTATCTTACGATAAAAATATTGTGAGTGAGGATATGAGAACTGTCGTAGGTTTTTCGCTTCGCAACCGCTGTTTTTAAAATAACAAATTGGTCTTATTCAATATGAACAAACAGACAATCAATAAAATTACGTCAATAAAAACCTAACTAACCCAGAAATTTATGTATGAAATGTTTGTAAAGGCCCTTGAAAATAATAAATTTCTTATAGGCCCGCGGAAGAAACGCAAAATGAGTGGAAGAAGCCACTTAAAAAGATTGGCACTCAGCGAGCCGGCATAATCTATGTAAATTACGTCAAATTAGGAGTCGTCAACACGCTGTGCCTTCGCTGTGTAATTTCGAAGGCAAACCCTCCTTTATTATTAATATTTATTTCTTCCTTACGTCCGAACCGAATCAGGAAAAAAAATATAAAATCCGTAGGAAATACTTCAAACCCTTAATGAAGCGAATAAATAATGCTCGGAGTGGTGCAATTGACTGAACACGGAATTAAGAGATTTTCTCAAAAGATTTTGTTTGATGTTAAAAAGAACATTACCGGGCCCGTAGTGTATAAGCGTACTTAGCGTACTTTCTTGAACTACAGCATAACAATTGTGTAGAACACAAGTTTTTGCGGTCTGCGTGACTATTCTAAAATTATGAATTAGTTATCCATCTGAAACTTGCTGAAAACAAGTATTATAGAGAAGTTGATGCTGCGGACTCTATTATTACTACTATCTGATTGCCCGCGACTTCGTTCGCGTGGATATAGTTTTTTAGAAATCCCGTGGAAACTCTTTAATTTTCCGGGATAAAAAGTGGCATAATAACAAACATATTACACACATACATACACACAAACTTTCGCCTTTATAATATTAGTGTGATCACTCTCTGAACTCTACCAAATAATGAAGTGAATAAAATAAACAGGCAGGTAGGTAGGTAGGTACCTACAATATATCAGGGGGCACGGCAGTGCCCCCGCCAAGACGAGCCAAACGCGGCGGCCGGGGCGCTACGTACCTTTTTCTCGAAGTGTTTCGCCGTATTTTCGACCCGTCATAACTTCGGTCTGGATGACGCTAGAAAGCTGAAATTTTCAGTATAAGGTGTCCTCAGCAAATTTACCAAATATATCAAATATCTAGGTTTTATGGTTAAAGATTTATTGATACCTAAAATACGCGGATTTCGTCCCTCACTGATGATCATCAAAACCTCTAAGGTACTTCCCGAAGTCCTAGAAGACTGAAATTTGGTATATAGACTAGAAATTGCATACAAACTACAGGAAAATTAAGACTTTGGAAATTCCCCTCCTCTACGCCTCTTATGAGAAAAGCAAATCTGTAAATTCTGTCGCTAGAATGCTGATATTTTTAGGATAAGATGTCCTTGGCAGACTTATTAAACGCACTGAGTATCAATTGTCTAGCTTTTATAGTTTCAGATTTATTGACAGTCAAACTTCTAGTCTGTAATTCTAGGGCACTTCCCGAAGTCCTAGAAGACTGAAATTTGGTATGTAGACTAGAAATTGCATACAAACTACAGAAAAATTAAGACTTTGGAAATTCCCCCCCTCTACGCCTCTTATGAGAAAAGCAAATCTGTAAATTCTGTCGCTAGAATGCTGATATTTTCAGGATAAGATGTCCTTGGCAGACTTATTAAACGCACTGAGTATCAATTGTCTAGCTTTTATAGTTTCAGATTTATTGACAGTCAAACTTCTAGTCTGTAATTCTAGGGCACTTACCGAAGTCCTAGAAGACTGAAATTTGGTATGTAGACTAGAAATTGTATACAAACTACAAGAAAATTAAGACTTTGGAAATTCCCCCCCTCTACGCCTCTTATGAGAAAAGCAAATCTGTAAATTCTGTCGCTAGAATGCTGATATTTTCAGGATAAGATGTCCTTGGCAGACTTATTAAACGTACTGAGTATCAATTGTCTAGCTTTTATAGTTTCAGATTTATTGACAGTCAAACTTCTAGTCTGTAATTCTAGGGCATTTCCCGAAGTCCTAGAAGACTGAAATTTTGTATGTAGACTAGAAATTGCATACAAACTACAGGAAAATTAAGAAATTGGAAATTTCACCCCTCTACGCCTCTGTATGGGGGAAACAAATCTGTAAATTCTATCGCTAGAATGCTGATATTTTCAGGATAAGATGTCCTTGGCAGATTCATTAAACACACTGAGTATCAATTGTCTAGCTTTTATAGTTTCAGATTTATCGACATTCAAAACCTCTAGTCACAAATTCTAGGGTACTTTCTGAAGTTCTAGAAGACTGAAATTTGGCATTAAGTAGGAATTTCAACAATTATGAACAACAGATAAATTAAGAAATCGGGTCCCCCTTCATCCCCTCGTATATGAGATGCATATCTGTAAAACCTGTTGCTCGAATTTTAAAGTTTTCAGGATAAGATGTCCGTGGCAGATTTATCAAACGTACCAAGTATCTGTGTTTCCTGAAGTCCTAAAAGACTGAAATTTGGTATATCTGCTTCAAAATTGAGTTGCAAGATTCCACCCGAACAAACATATTTACATACGAGTACATTGCAAGTTGAATAAAAGCTTTTAAAAAAAGAGGTAACGATAGAGAGTGGGCCATGAAAATGATGTACCTACAAAAAATAGATCCAAAAAAATCTAGGGCACCTGCCAAAAAGAAATGAAATCCCACCAAAAACATTTCATGTAAAAATGTAGCCAAGACTCACAAGTTCATAATGTTTTCACTGTTAAAAAGTTATGAGATCTCTAGTAGAGCCAAGCCCCTAGCTGAGCTTAGATTTGTGCTGGCCATGGGACCTATCCCAAGTCCAAAGTAATATAGCTCTTAAATGTTCTTGACTGTATCAAATTTATAACAATAAATAACAAATCATTCTACTTACAAGCTCTGATTCTACAAACCCTATATCTTGGTAAAAAAAGTACGGCTTGGCCGTTTACAGTTCGTGGATTTTTTATCTGAAATGACATCTAAGCCCGGAATTGCTTCTGCGACCATCACGAAGTACAATACAAATTAGTAATTGTCGAACAAACTATTCCTTAAGGCCTTAAAATATGTTATGTCATGTAATAGTTTTACGAACATTAAACGGCCAAGCCGTCCTTTTTTTACCAAGATGTAGGGTTTGTAGAATCAGAGCTTGTAAGTAGAGTGATTTGTTATTTATTGTTATAAATTTGATACAGTCAAGAACATTTAAGAGCTATATTACTTTGGACTTGGGATAGGTCCCATGGCCAGCACAAATCTAAGCTCAGCTAGGGGCTTGGCTCTACTAGAGATCTCATAACTTTTTAACAGTGAAAACATTATGAACTTGTGAGTCTTGGCTACATTTTTACATGAAATGTTTTTGGTGGGATTCATATTTTCTGTCGCTATCTGTTAAACTAGAAGCACATCTGTGGAGATAGTTAACCAATAAGCTATTATTAAAATTTTATACAAAATATCCGAAAGAAAGTTTACAAAGAAGCTTTGTAAGGCGGCGACATAAAGGGCCCAATAAAAAGAATCATAAACTGACCTCCAAAATTTATTGTTTTATATAATAGCTCTCTTCCTAGGTTATAGAGAAAAAAAAGCTACCGTAAGTAAAGTTAAAAGAAGTCGGTACCTGAACCAAATATTTTTTTGTTTCTGCTGAATATCATAAAATATATAGGTAAGTGCTTTATACTTTCTTGAAAAATTTGGATTCCCAAAAATAAAATAGTTACATTTGCAATAAAAGTTACCAGCTGTATCTTTGAGGGCATCTTGAATGATAAGTAGTACCTACTTAATTTAAAAATGAAATGAATATGGAAGGATAAAATAATCTATTGTAAGATTAGTAATCTATACTAATAAATAAAATTGGAGTGTCTGTCTGTAATTTCGAAATAACTACCGCATATTAAGGTTATATGGTTATTTGAACGATACTATAACTGAATCACACGTTTTTAAAATTTTTGTCTGTCTGTCTGTCTGTCTGTTTGAAAAGGCTAATCTTGGGAACGGCTGAACCGATTTTGACGGGATTTTCACAGACAAGTAGAGAATTGACCAGGGAGTAACATAGGCTACTTTTTTAACCGACTTTCAAAAAGGGAGTTGTGTTTTTCTACCTATGTACACCGAAATCTCCGAGATTTCTGAACGGATTTGCGTTATTTCTTTTTTAATCGATAGAGGAACTTTGCGACATTGTTTCATAAAAAATTTGGAGTCCAACTCCTCAATCCTGATGCTGCAGGGGATCTGACCAATCCACGCGGGCGAAGCTGCGGGCATCAGCTAGTTTAATTAATAACACAAATCACATTAGATATTAGACGTACATTTTTGGCTTATACCTACTTATTGGCGATTTAAAAAATATTTTAAACATGGCAGATGTTTTGAGTTTTACCATTTTTAACCGAATTCCAAAAAAGGAGGAGGTTCTCAATTCGTCGGAATCTTTTTTTTTTATGTATGTTCTGTTTGCCCCACAACTATAAGCCTGAAAGTGTACAATAGTCTAATGTATCGCAGAGATATTTTATCACCCTTTTCCAGGAATACAGTAAATATCAAATCAGACACTGACCAGTTGACGCAACATGGAATACTTCGATCCCGCATCCCGATCGCAAATATCACCTAATCCAACCCGTCCACCCCACCAGTGTAAGCCAACATTATCTCATGTTATTTTTCGATATTACCCCGTTTTACGGGGTCCGGGGGCGCGTAAATCAAATTTATAGCCTTTTTATACAGGCATTAAAATTTTATCGGCATGATTTCTTTCTATGCCATTGTCCAGTCGAGTTTCTGTCATCCCTTATCCATTTTTGGAGTGGCGACGTAAATAATATTTGAAGCTTTTATTTTTCGCGTGTCTACGCCGTTATGTTAGCAAATAATAAAATGTTTCTGTAATATTTTGCTATCTATGTATCATGATACATAATACTTATTATTATGTTAATGATACTTAGGTATACTTTGACGAAAGATATTTTACGTCTGTGTTACCTGTTATCTGCCAAAGTCACCATGATTCAAACTTTATAGTCGCTGATCGTTCCTCCCTGTGTTGGGGACAATGCACAGAGAAACTTTCAACTATTATAAAATAATTAACTTCTGGCCCTAACAAACTCTTTCTCTATAACACACAAGTATACCCAGGCATATTGCCGGTGTAAATGCTAACATCAGGTATCGATAAGGCCGTTGCACGTGGTTTTATTGTTTCAGAGAGGAGAGATGGCGCGCCGCCCGGGGCACCTTTACGTTCAAAATGGAACGGTAGAATACGAGGAGGTGTAGGCAATCAGGGACATTGCGGATTTTTACAAATATCTCTTTGATACTCTGCGCTGAGTTCTCTAACTATTGCAGTCTAGCAACATAATAAGAGCACAATCATTCTAACAAGTTAAACATAACTTTACTTCTGATTGAGATCACCCGCCCAATAAATTTGAACGATAGCGCAACCTCATAGTGCCTACCTACTAAATAAAAATTTATTATTTTTGACGTCATTTGGTTAAAATAAAAAGTGGTTGCTAGGAAAACCAGGTGAGAGTTTCTCTAATCGGTTTTTCCTAGCTTTATAATATTATTAGGTATAGATCCATACTTTCCATAATATGTATAAATCTTTTCACGCCATCGATATTGATGAAATTTGGCACAGGCAGAGGCATTCTGGAGATGGGCATAGTGTGGATAGGGTCAGCTATTTCTTTAAAGACTGAAAAAGTATGGTAAAGTATGGTAAAGCTTGCAGTTTTTAGATGGCCAAAAAAGTATACCGAAATAAACAATCGCACAAAAACCTCTGAATATCCGGTATTTTTTAAAAGGTTTTACTCAGTCAGAATTACTTTATCCAATACGGGATCGCGGCTTAGTTCGCCCGCGGGCCGGACGCGCGACACCGTATATGGATAAGATTTCTACGTATTTTTTTTTGTACCATCATACCGGAGCGAGCAAGTACATAAAACCTTAATGGAACTTTTTTAAATACCATGGTTGAATTTTTTTTAACCTTTTCATACGATTGAATGCTGAAACAAAAAATTCGGTTGCACCACGAAAACTGAGTGATTTTGACGGTAAAAAGTGTACCTAGACACCTTTTACTTCGTTAATTATGAGATGAAGTTGAAAGTTGAAATTGAAGTTCTCGTTGAAACTCATCTTCGGTAACTCGATAGGTGACCGAACTTTTAGTGGGTATAAATAACTTCTACCTAAATTGAATTTATTCTGAACATGCTCTATACTTTTAAGTTTTTACACACTTCTAGGGTTCCGTACCCGAAGGCTAAAAACGGAGCCCTATTAATGTCACTCTGCTGTCTGTCTGTCCGTCCTCGTGTCACAGAAATCGTAAGCAGACCAGCTGGCGCTCTCATTCCAAGGGCCTCTCAAGCTTAGTAGTAAGTACTTAGATAAGTACTGAGATACAAACTCATAAGCAGACGGTCCCTACCATGCTGCTAATCAAGGTGTAGTTCAAATATTCGAGTCTTATTATCCGTTTTTAAAAGGCTAATACTGATTATAGTCAAGGTTAAAGTAGCAAGTCATTCCATTTACGCCGAAAACACAAATCTTTTTTTAATACCAAAAGCTTCGCGTTCAAACAAAATTTTCAAATTCAAAATACACCCACTGACGCAGGCCGTCTGTCTGGCCACAGCTTTTTAATACATCCAAATAGGGAAATGTAATGCATAGAGTCGTTTTCACCAAAAAGTGAATCATAAAGTCGGGCTTAGATAGGAATCAAAGGCCGACATAATGAGGAGGCGCTATTCAGGCCTCGTCGTACGTGACGATGCGCTGGATAAGACAACGTTCGATATGTGGAAAGGTAATTACTTACTGCATATAATGTTACGGCCGTAATGGATAAGTGATAAGAACTTATGAAATTATAGTAAAGTGGATATCGGGTCGGTTTGGAAGAGAGGTTGCGTGATTGGCTTTGATAATAATAAGACGTCCAGGATTTAAGTAGGTTTAATCCTTCATACGCTTTGAGATGATCAGAACTAGATAGTCCAAGTCTACCTACTGGTGGGTGTTTATTGTGTAAGGTGCAACAGCTAACCGGAACAGCTCGGGCGCAAACACAATTGATAGCGCCGCACTATAACACTGATGAAGCCATGCCAATAAATGTAGTCGCATCCAGTATAAGCAGGCTATGTCTGTGTGTAAGGCGGGTGTTGCTTGAGGAGCGGGCGGCTGACCGCGTGGCGTAGGGTGCAATCAGCTAACCGGATTAACTCGGGCGATAGTACCACACTATGGTTCAAATGACGAGTTATTAAGGTAGCATTTTTATTACAGTCGCATCCAGTATGATCAGGCTATATCCCATAAGTAACGCAAGCGTTGTTTGACGAGAATGCGGCTGACCGCGGGGCGTAGGGTACAATCAGCTAACCGGATCAGCTCTTGCGCAAACACAATTATTGATAGTGCCGCACTATGACACCAATGACGCGATGTCATTGGGTGTACTTAGTACTTGTTACTTAGTATCTTTATGTCGCATCCAGTATAAGCAGGCTATATCCTCCACGTAAGGCGGGTGTTGTTCGAGGAGCGGGCGGCTGACCGCGGGGTGTAGGGTGCAATCAGCTAACTGGATCAGCTCCTGCGCAAACACAATTGATAGTGCCGCACAATGACACCAATGACGCGATTTCATTGGGCGTAGGTACTTAGTACTTGTTACTTAGTATCTTTATGTCGCATCCAGTATAAGCAGGCTATGTCCTCTTTGTAAGGCGGGTGTTGTTTGAGGAGCGGGCGGCTGACCGCGGGGCGTAGGGTGCAATCAGCTAACCGGATCAGCTCGGGCGCAAACACAATTGATAGCGCCGCGCCATCGCCTCTTCCACGTTGTGTCACGCCACACACCTCTATTTTACCTATATACTCACGTTTGTTCATAATAATTAAGTATTGCAATGTTTACGTATAATAATAGTAATACATACATCGACCTATACCTAGCTACCTACCTACTAAAACAGAAAGTTTAGTAAGTACCTACCTACTTAACAGTAAGTGCAGTATGATTGATTGATAACGCATCTCCTAAGCCGATGGACATAGAAATTAGAAAGAAGTTCCTAGATAAGGATACACTAAGAAAGGATTTTGATAAATTCAATCTTAAAAAATCGGCCATGGGCGAGTCGCGTGTCGTTTTTTTTAGGGTCCCGTATCGTTTTTGCCAGCGGGTTTTTAAAAATCACGCGGACGATGCTGCCTCAGGCGTCACCAAGCAGAATCTTATAAGTTCGTAGCTTACGAGTTTAGGTATAATACCTACTTAAGTATCTTTATGTAAAAAATCATTATCATATAAAGTATAGCATTATACTTAGATGTAAGGTGTTTAATTAATTTAGTGGTGTTTAATATAAACTAGCATAACTAAACTAGTCTACATTCAGTCAGATAAATATTGCAGATATTTTACAATCTACCTCTACCGACTGATACCTATATTTATCCGATTGCATCACGAAACCAATTTAGCCACAGCTAAACTTTTAATAAATAGTTAAAGTTGAAAAGCTGCGATAGCCTGATAGTGGATAGACGTCCCTAATCAGAGGTCGGGGGTTCGATCCCGGGCGTGCACCTCTAACTTTTCGGAGTTATGTCCTGAGGAACCCTGCATGCCTGAGAGTCCTCCATAATTTTCTCAAAGGTGTGTGAAGTCAGCCAAACCACACTTGGTCAGTGTGGTAGACTATGGCGAAACCCTTCTCATTCTGAAAAGAGACCCGTGCTCTGAAGTGAGACGGCGATGAGTTAATCATGATGATGATGAAACTTTTCTTACACAATTACCTCTGATTCGAGCGGTCCCATTAAACTCATTAAACAAATGAACGCCAATGATATATGTACGCACTATAATTGAATAGTTAATGGAATGGGCTTTTATAAAGAGTTACACACGTGCATGGCACGTTGTTAGTCTACCAACATAAACAACTTGGAATGGGTGTCTTTAGTGTTTAGCTTCTGCTTGCTTAGAATGATTATATCCACACTATGATCTACATATCTACACTGATACCCGTATATTTATTTATACTAATATTATAAAGAGGTTTTGTAAGTTTGTAACTAGTGAGACGAGGGTAACTAATATTCAGTAAAAAGCAGTAATATTTTTCAGAATTATTTTTTATCTCGATAGGTAGGTACTCTACATATTTACAATTCGATTAACGTTTCAATTCAAATGTACAATATAAATATACATTTACAATTTATACAATAAACACAGATTTTCATCTGTTGTGCTATATTAGATAGTCAGTCAATGCGAAATTTTCGAATTACATAATATTAAGTATCTACATAAAATCGTCTTATTTTACAGTTTATCAGTTTGATACGATCTTAACGTTTAAATAATTTCAATGCATCTATTCAGTATTCATACTCAAAAAAGCTTTAACAACGCCCATAACAATTACTAAGTCTATAATTACAATTTACATTACTACAACTTCGAATAATGAAGTCATAATCTATTAAATACTATCTCTATTAAATAAATATCTCAATATTTAATTTACTAATACCTACAATATGTACAAGCTCGTTTTATCACATTTCAATAACTCCGATTCGCACGGATATAAAGTCACTAACACTAAAAACGTCAATATGGTCGCCACACGGATTTATGCGTCGATATGCTTCCATTTGTAATTTTGGTCGATGTGGGACTAGTGGAAAGAACACGAGTGGTTCGTTGTGAGTGCGCTTTGAGCTCACTGCGCATCCGTGGCCTGTCCGACACGGTGGAGTCCGCTGCTTGAACCTGCTTCATCTCCTGTAGTTCAACGTTCGCAGGTCGCGTCGGATGGAAAGCCGATTTGACCACCTCGATTGGTTCTTCGTCGGATTCATCGGATATTGTCGCTTCGTGTGTCGAATTGACTTCCGACTTCGAATCCGCTTTTGATCTTGGACTTGCGTTTACAATACTTCTCGGGCTTCCACTCTGTCTGCTGCTCGTTGGAGATAACCGAGCACTCGAAGTATCCATTGACGAAACATTACTTTGGAAATGTCTCAAAGCATCATACGGACTGACACCATTTTTCAAAGTCAACTCTGGAGGTAATGATTTTAACGCTAGCTCTGCAGGATGAGGTGGGAATGCCAGAAGTCCGTTTGGTGGTAGAAACGCTCCAGGGGGAGGAATCAATCCTCCCGTTGGTAAACTCGCCATCGCTGGTGGGAACGGGAAAAGCTCTGCTCCGGGCAACGCTACCGGGGGCGTCGTCATGGGCGCAGCTCCACCTGTAGACAAAGGAAAATTTGGCTCAGTAATTGGATTACCATAAATAATGCTTTTTAGTGCAGCTTGTGCTGTCTGATTTGACAACATGACGTAATATGAAAGACGAGTCTCAGGGGACAGCCGAAGGCGCACGGGCACTCTGCTGAGTCCCCGAACAACGAGGGTGCATAATCGTACTAAGGATAATGTACAATCTGTAGGCGTTTAAAGGCGGCTTCATAGAAAGGGATGTTTTTTTTACTTCGATGTCGGGAGGGTGAGGGTGCAATATTTATTTATCTGAACGCGATGTCGTTCTTTAGATCCAGACGACATTCCACGTTAATTCGGCTCGATACGTCTCTTCTGTGGAGAGTCGTGTGGAAAGCGCATTAGCGATGCGGGACACGTGGGAGGTGTTGCAGCGAACATGCGGTACAAAGCCGGATCCATCGCGATAAGGAAGTTCACTATCTCCGTGCACGGCGGACAAAGAGGACTCGAAACGTGAAATTTTCATTAGCATTCGTGTTCAAAAGTTCTTGTAGCTGCGAGCTTTGATTCTCGATAAGTGTAAGAGAAGCGGGCGCATAAAAAGGACACGATGGAGGCGCAGATTGGGCCACAAAGAGCTCGGAGGTGGTGCGGCGCTCGTATCTCTTTTGCACTTTTTATATTTGCAGCAGTGGCAGTGGTGCGCAGACCACTTTAAAGGCAACGGGGGTGGGAGGGGCCGTAACTAGGGGGTAATTTGGTGAGGTGGGGGCCAATATCGGCGTCGCGCCTGATTGAGGTGATCCCGATGCTCAGATTTGAAACTGTTTTGCGATAACTATAATGTTTAATTAATTTTTACACATCGAAATGCAATGACTAGGTACCAGCTATATTATAACTAGTAACTTCTCTAAAGGTTTAATACAAATTAATTTTTCAGGTTTTAATTTGATAAAAATGTAGTTTTGTATTTCAGCTTTGAAAGTTTAGCTAAATGAGATCGTGGCTCTATTGTTTCGCAATATCGTTAGTTTGAGTGCAAAAGTCCTTTGTGAAAACGAACCTGGGTAAGGTTTAATAAAAGCGGGTAGGTGTTTGAGTACAACGGTCCTCGCGTTTCAGCGTCGGAAACAAAAAGTGGCTGGTGGCGCGGTCGCCTACATTGGAATAAAATTGACTCCACACTCTCTCGAACGTGAAGGCGGTGCTTTTTATACTTTTTCCGTTCTACACCCCCACTTCCCCCGGCGGACGGACTTCAGCGGGTGGTTTTGCTTCGGTCGAACCGGTGTTGTTTTGCAGCGCTCAAGAGCCGCTTCTTTTATTTGAGCCTTCGCGTTGTACGGCCTTGAGGGGTGGTTCCGTTGCGAGAACATGTTTTCGAGTGTTGTTTGCTAAATCGGGAATTTTTAAATTAACGAATGCCAAATAATCCGTCGATCGGAAGTTTAATAGGAACGGGGGGCAATCGAATATCTGATACTGAGCTTTATCATCTTTGGGATTATATTTCCGCTATACGTTCTGGTTGTTCCTGAACTATTTTTCTGTAACAATAAAGTTATTTTTCGAAGCGGATTTCAAACAAACTCCATGCTTATTTTAATAGGCATAATTTAATCTGGTGGGTTGTTTCGTGAGTAGAAATTTAATTTAACAGTTTAATACAGAAAACACAGAAAAATATAAGCAGGCTTTGGTGGCCTTATCGCTACCTAGCGATCTCTTCCAGGCAACAAAAATGGTGCAAAGAACATGCCTTAATAGGTTTATAATTATTATGTACTTATATTTTAAGCTTTGCCTATATTTTTGATGATAATTACAATAGTTTAGGGGTATGATAAATAGCTGAGATTAATTACCTTTAACAAGACCACCTTGGTCCCTTAATTGTGGAGGCCTGAAGTAGTCCACCCAGGCGTAATTCAAGTACGCCGCGTCTAACCAACCTGGGTTAAGGAGGAACGGGTTAAAAGCTCCTGGGTGCCCATAGCCGTAATCTGTAACAAAAGAAAATTACATTTAGACCCTTTTTTTAATTTATAGACTAGCACTTAGCTGCAATTAGACCTGCTGGCAAGTGATGATGCAGGCTAAAATGCAGCGCGCTTGCCTAGAAGATGCCTATTCACCCTTGACTTGAAGGTACCTATATTAAAAGTAGGGCCGTAAGAAGTAAAGGAAATGAGAACTATCACAGAATACGTAATAGTGTCTTCTAGGTACAGAAAGATAAGCCTTTTAAATAAATAGTGATTCTTGTTTGACGCAATAAACTGCAATTCAGCTCGCTACTGTGGCCTAAAACTTAATACATCCTCTCTTTCTGTCCACGACCTCTTCTTTCCTGACGACGACGAGTGTGTGTACACGAGTAGGTACCTACCGTGGAAGGGGTGCGCTACCGTAAGTATATTTCTCCGGCCACGTGACCAAGTAGTCCAACCTAAATATATGTAAGTAAGTACATATAAAAGATCGGAGGAATACTGCCAAATTCATGAAACAATATTAAAAATTATCATTCATCAATATTTTCCGAATATGGATTGATTGGACGTGTTTCATAGGCAACCTGAAATGGATTTCAGGGAAACTGTGGTGCTTAGAAGACGAGTCAATTTAATTGATGTAGGCAAGTAAGAATTTCAATAAAAGTTTCTCCTTTAAACAAAGAGTTTACATGAAGATTTTATTGCCCTGTATCGGAATGATATGCGCATTAAGCTATGTCGAGGTCAAACCCCGGCACGTCCGCAAGAAGTCGCAATCACAAAGGCCGGCCGTAAAGGCGGCGACACACGGCTCGCGCAATGTTTACCGCGCTCGCCGACTATTACAAGGGGCTTGTATACAAAACGAGCCGGTTTACTGCTGCAGTTAGCCGGCATCTCTGTGCCATACGTTTTTACGACCCTCCACCGTCACGTTGCCTTTCGCCTTTCAGCTAGCGAAACGGTTTTTTATTTGTTTAATCGATAGGCTACTGAAGACGCCACTGCCGACGTCTATTTCAGTTTTACGGTCGTTTTTAATCCGGTCGCGAGTCATCTCAATCGCGATCAGGTGTATCGACTTTTTTATTACGGGATTAACTATTTACGAGCACTTCGTCTACTTTGTTTTGAATTACTGAACGTTTAGTGACTCCTCTGAAGTTTAGTGTTGCGTAAGTTTTTTGATTAGCCGGGCCTAATTCCACGCGAACAGATTGCTCGCGTCCGTGCGTCTGTCTTTTGTTTTCCCGTAAATAATCAGGTGTGTAGACACTTTTATTGCGCGCCTCTTAAGAATGTTTACAGAGGCGATCGCTTTATTTCTGTACACGCGATCCGTTCGAAGCCGAGATTAGCGAGTGTTTCGAGAGAGTTTCCCAAATCGTGGGTATTTTAAATTAAGATCGTGATGGATGGCCCGTCGCGCTGTCACGTGGCAATCCGGGTGAAGCTCCGCCATCATGGTACATAATAAGTTAAATGTGGAACTCGGAAATGGTCCGCTCCATTTGTTAATGCCAGTATTCAATTAAATTCGGTTCCCCAACCCTTTGCACATGCGGGGCTCTGAATATTAACATCGTAACGAGAGCCGTTCTAACTGCTGAGAGACGTTTTGGATTAATAAATGATACGTTGCCTTAAGCCTTTGTAAAATGTTTTAAATTATGAGTAATATGAAGAGGACATAGTAAATTGTTTCTGAAGGTTCGTCTTTATAAGTAGGCGGAGTTCTGGTCCGTTTCAAGAAAGTTTGGCATTTGAAATCAATGAAAGTATACTTTCACTTATTCTTTAACTGCATACTTTACAATATTTTAAAAGCCGACAGTGGGTATGTTGTATCGACAGAGTTCCTAAAATAAGTACAAATGTATTTGATCAATTTAATGAAATTCTTCTAAGCATGAACAATATCTATCTCCATCTTTAGTTAACCATAGACACAGACGGTACAACATATCGCTGACCGTAAAGGTCTTTAGTAATTATCTAACATAAATTGTGTATGGATCATGCATTCATGATCAAGGACTTGATAATACCTATTATCCATGGTAGAGGCATGGAAGTATTGTGCCTACTTCCATCTTGCCCGATATGCAAAGATATTAAACAGTAGGTATAATATCATCATTAAAATTCATAATCAAATCGGATGATATGGTGCGCACAGTGACAGTAAAGATGGGGAATGAAGACACAAGTGTCAAAATAGGCGTTAAATAACTCAAATTAGGGCTACCACACACGCGATGCTTTTAGCATCAGCGATCAGCGATTTAATAGCTTTAACTCCTATTTCCACTTCAGTTGTCAATATTGGAAGCTATGCAGCAACTACTTAAGTACGCGGTGAAAATTCTGCTCATATGCGGTTCTGCCATCCGTCATTTTGATACTGCAATATACAACCACAAAAGCGAAAATATGATGTGGCAAGGAAGCAATTGGCAAAACGTGCCATTTTGATAACGCAACAATTCGCAGTAACTAAGCCGCCTAATTGCGATGTAGCATCGATGCAGACACACAAAGACTGATCGTCGTTGCTTAAGAGGGGTCTCTCCGTCACTCGCTCCATACAAACGTAGTTCGTCTCTCATTTGAATACTAACCAATCATACTCAATGGAATTTTGTAGAAACGTTCCGGAACCTAATATCTATGCCTGTGGTGTTCCAGATTTGCGTCAAAATATTCGGTTTCAAAGTTACGCGGTCTTAAAAATTCACATACAAATCTTTGAGCCCCTGTAATTTTAAAACTACATATTTTTAGAAAAATCTAAAACACCACAGGCAGAGCACATTAGTTTCTAGAATATGTCTGCAAAATTTCATGGACTTTCGTTTCTTAATATTCAAATGAAATTGGGACTACGATTGTATGGAGTAAGTGACGGAGAGAGCCCTGTTAAAGTATCGCGTGTGTTCTGGCTCTAAGATTCTAACGTTTGTTACTCATAAATTAATGTGGAAGACGTGTTGGGTGCGATGAATAAATGGATCCGAGTAATGGCCTATAACTTGGGGCGTCGGTGTCTTATGACAAACACCACATTTATATTATTGTCTTTCAGTTTTGATTGTCTCGTTGTAAGACGATGTTATTGATTTAGGAGTCGCCTCGACACCATACTTATTACTTTTATAAATATAGAGAGAGAGCCAGTGCGTGCCAGACTTTCGTCGTTTTATAAAAGCTGTAGGTTTATCTGCGTGTTATCCCAACACAGGGAGGAACGATCGCCGACTATAAAGTTCGGATCATGGTGGCTTTGGGGGCTAACAAAGTACCTAATAAAGGTGTAAAAAATGTTACGTCACAGTGCAAAGCCTAATTTTTTATATTTTCTTCGAAATAGTATTAGAAATCATGTCATGCATAGCTAGACGCTTAACATTCATGGAAACCGCCCACTAGTTCATGGAAGCGTCCTCCCTTAAAAGTTTAAGAATGTCTGGCAGTGGGTTGCCGCGATACTAAGGGTGAGATTTATAAAGCGCACTGTGACTTTGCTCAGACTTAAGATTGAGTTAAAACGAGACAGATTTATGTGAGAGATATACATCTGTCTCGTTTTAACTCTGGCTTAAGTCTAAGCAAAGTCTGAGTGCGGTTTATAGATCTCACCCTAAGTGTCTGGTAATGTATGAGTAATTTGTAACATTAAAAAAACACTCGTAATACTTTTTGCACCTTTATTTCCTACTAGCTGATACCCGCGAATTCGTTCGCGTGGATGTAGGTTTTTTAAATTCCCGTGGGAACTCTTTAATTTTTCGGGATAAAAAGTAGCCTATGTGCTAATCCAGGGTATAATCTATCTCCATTCTAAATTTCAGCCCAATCCGTCTAGTAGTTTTTGCATGAAGGAGTAACAAACATACACACACACACATACAAACTTTCTCCTTTATAATATTAGTGTGATTATCTTTCAAAGCCACCATGATCCAAACTTCATAGACGCTGATCGTTCCTTCCTTGTGTTGGATAATACGCAGATATACTTTTAGCTTTCATAAAACAGCGAAGGTCTGGCACGCTGCAGCTCCTAGACCAATAGTGATAGTAAAAGACAAAAAAATGTTCACCACGGAATAATTTTGAGAAATTAGTAGGTATATTTTATAGGATTATTACATACTTACATTTTGTTATTGAAGTTATGAAATCAAAGCAAGCAAAAATTTAAGTATCTATGTATTTCGTGTGGGTCAATTATGTCTGACTAGCTGACGCCCGCGACTTCATCCGCGTGGATTTAGGTTTTTCGAAATCCCGTGGGAACTCTTTGGTTTTCCGTGATAAAAAGTAGCCTATGTGCTAATCCAGGATATTTTCTATCTCCATTCCGAATTTCAGCCAAATCCGTCCAGTAGTTTTTGCGTGAAGGAGTAACAAACATACACATACACATACACACACACACACATACACACACACACACACACACACACACATACAAACTTTCGCCTTTATAATATTAGTGTGATTCTACTATCTGAGTTTGTTGTAGGCTCTTCTCAATCCTGGTGCGTTTGGAACCCTCGTAGCTATAGTTTTAAGTTCACGTAATTAATTATCACCACTATATATCATCTTAGAAATCAAACAATTCTGGTCATCAAAAAATAGTAGGTAGGTACCTACTTTGAATAAATGATTTGAATTTGACTTTTACCACTACACTGCGCTGGTTCAAAATGATAAGGGCCGCTAAAAAACTCAGAAAGCAGTTAGTTGCTCTTTTCAAATATTAAAGGGTTACAATATATTATAACAATACAAATAAGTACACCATCTTGTGGGCAGCCGAAAGCAAAGCCGATCTCTTCCACGCAACTTATCCAACACATTAAAGTTTTGGGATTTGGGAATACTTACCTACATAGTAGGTATGCATTTATAAAGTAAGTCGTTATATTAAGACGTTTCTAATATTAATTATTTTCCCAAAACCCTAATAAATCCAATTCTAAAACATTACGACTTGTGAAATCATTAGAAATCTACAGACCCTCAGAATTACATATTTGAGTATAAGCTCATTTCATAACGCTGGTTTTTCGTAATGCTTTTGGGTATTAGTGTAATGATTTTAGAACTTACTAATTAGTGTAAATATAAAACATAGTCGCTTCCCGCCGTCAGTCCCTATGCACGCTCAGATCTTTTAAACTATGCTACGGATATGCTATGCTATGATACGGATAAATTGTGTTAATTTTTTGAAATATGACGATATAATTATTGTTCATTATTGATCTCGTAAGAAATCAAACCGACTGAGCAGAGCTTTCATCGAAAATGCTGTCGTTATTTGGTTTTTGTGGTCATCACTGTTTCCTTTTTTTCTTCTAAAATTTCTTTTGCTGTTTCCAGAAGATTGTTTTTCATTATCTTGTTACTGAATCTACGAGTATACACTATACACACTTTTTTTGGAGAGTGGCTAGTTTTTAGGGTTCCGTACATCAAAAGGAAAAACAGAACCCTTATAGGATCACTTTGTTGTCTGTCTGTCCGTCGTGTCTGTCAAGAAAACTATAGGGTACTTTCCGTTGACCTAGAATCATGAAATTCGGCAGGTAGGTAGGTCTTATAGCACAAGTACAGGAATAAATCTGAAAACCACGAATTTGTGGTCACATCATTCAAAAAAAAATTAAAATACGTTTCAATTTTCAAACTAAGATAACTATACCAAGTGCAGTATCATATGAAAGGGCTTTATCTGTAAATTCTAAAACAGATTTTTATTTATTTTTATGCATAACAGTTTTTGATTTATCGTGCAAAATCTTGGAAAAAATACCTGAGCACGGAACCGTCAATGCGCGAGTCTGACTCGCACTTGACCGGTTTTTTTATGGCTTGTATTACTTGATTGTATTGTTGTCATTATCTGTAAAGTGGGTTTAATAAGCAAAATAAAATAAAATTGAAGATTGGTTGAATGTTTGTCACCAATGTATCGGGAGTCTTAATTTCGTAAAGCAAACATCAGTGGCACCATGCGTCGGTTACGAGGGTCGCTGGATGTGGTATTTTAGCAGTACACATAAAATCCATATTTTAGAGGCAAGGGCGGGAGATCAAACGGACTTTACGACGGGAGCCGAGATTGTTTACATCTGTTGCCCGTGGCCGCTGCCTGGGACTTGCTAACCGCTTGTACAGCAAGTGTCGCTCCAACTTTACATTTGGAAAATATTCTCTTATTTTGTAAACCAGCCAGCGATATGAGTCATATTATAGTAGTAGATAGTACCTACCTATCTTCAGGATTTGTAATAGGTCAGTGTTTCTAAAGCGGCCCGAAAAATAAAAGCAATAACAAGTGTAAATTAAAAATTTTCAACACCCCCGACAAATCATTTTCAAATAAATAATTATGTATATCTAGGCAACGTCCATCTTGACAGCTTGACATTTGTCTATTGACATAATATTATGAACCTAACGGTTATCTAACCTTCTTTTCTACAAGAAAACTAGAAAAGAGCTGATAACTTTTAAACGGCATAACCAATTTTTTCGGATTATAGCTAAGAACACTCTCGATCAAGCCACCTTTCAAACAAAAAAAAAGTAAATTAAAATCGGATCATTCGTTTAGGCGCTACGATGCCACAGACAGATACACAGATACACAGATACACAGATACACAGACACACAGATACACGCGTCAAACTTATAACACCCCGCTTTTTGGGTCGGGGGTTAAAAATAAATGTTACCTTATTTCAAATTAATCATTCAAAGTTCCATTTTAGAATAGTATTTTGTTTGGCTACTTGAGCAATGCATTGATTTTGAAAGAGCCACCCATGAGCCACCCCTACAAGCAATGTCATAAGTTCGTGATCTGTCATGCATACCTACTATTCTATATCAATGAAACTAGATGACATGTCCAGGGTCCACTCGAGTGGAATTTCTGAACCCTTAATTTTTTTTAAATCTTTTCTTCTGAAATTTTGTCTGTATCCTTTCTTAGTGGGAATCGCGTGGGGGTCTATTTTGATTCTATTGCTGGATTTCTTAATTAATTACCAAGCTTTTTCCCATCCGTGTAGATTAAGAATTTAGAGATTTTAGAACATTACTAACTACGTAGGTACTTATAGAGCATAGCGCGCTCCAACTTTGACTTCACCTCATTATTGCTTTTTATTAGGCATGATTGTCGCCCAACGCCTGTCTTACAATAAAACTAAAAAATGATGTAGAAACAACTTAGGCAAACCATTTTAACCGTTTCTCTCAAAACAACAAAACGTCTCAATTAAAAGTTCAGCCCATCCACAAATCACGCCGGAATCATAACGTTTTGACACCGCAGACTATTTTCGTCAGAACGTTACTGGTCTGTATAAACAAACCGATGCGCCCAAAGTTTGGTCAATAATAAAAACGACAGTATGCGGAAAAACTAACATCCTCAGCGATAAACATCAAAGGCGGGACCACGATCAATGGCGTCGCCTCGTGGCGTCACGGCGCTAATCAACGCCATCATCGTCATCGTACATGCTTAACGATACAGTTTAAAAAAACGGCCAAGTGCGAGTCAGACTCGCGCACTGAGGATTCCGTACTCGGCTATTTTTTCCAACATTTTGCACAATAAATCAAAAACTAGTATAAAAATAAATAAATATCTGTTTTAGAATGTACAGGTAACCCTTTCATAATATGATGATACCCCCTTGGTATAGTTATCTTACTTTGAAAATTGAAACACATATTAATTTTTTTTAATGATGTAACCACAAATTCGCGGTTTTCAGATTTATTCCTGTATTTGTGATATAAGACCTACCTACCTACCAAATTTCATGATTCTAGGTCAACGGGAAGTACCCTATAAGTTTCTTGATAGACACGACGGACGGACGGACGGACAGACAGACAGACAGACAAGAAAGTGATCCTACAAGGGTTCCGTTTTTCCTTTTGAGGTACGGAACCCTAAGATCGGTCAAAATATGTAAGTCGGACTCGCATACGCAGGGTTCCGTACCCATACTACAACAAATAACACTATGTAGTAATTTGTAATTTATTTTTACCAGAAAGTTGTAACAATAAAGAAAAAAGAAAGAAAAGGAAACCACTTATCTATCAGAGATCTCTACTAGTGACACTCATAACTTTTTTTAATTTCATGGCGGCCATTTCATTTGATTTATATTATTTGTTGTTATAGCGGTAATAGAAATAAACATTCTGTTAAAATTTCAACTTTTGCCTATTACGGTTTACGAGATACCTACAGCCTGCTGGCAGACAGACGGACGGACGGATGGACGGACGGACGGACGGACAGACGGACGGACAGTGGACCCTTGCACCTATCAGGTACGGAACCCTGATAAAATAGTTTTAAGCTGATCTACACAGACCTTCAAACAAATTGGGGTTGAATTTCCTACTGCTCTACGTCCTGTTAATAGATATCTGCATGCCTTTCAGTCCGATCCGTCCAGTAGTATGAACTGTTCGTTGATAGATCAGTAAGTCAGTCATTCGGATAGTCAGTCACCTTTTCCTTTTATTATTTAGAAGATAAGTAGTGACACAGAAAAAAAATCATAACAAGACAACGGTTAGGTCAATAAAGCAGGCTCAATAACCACCAACAAGACAGTCGTAAGTCGTTCGTAAGCATTATATTTAGAAGCAAACCAATAACCATTTATAAGTCGACGTCAAAACACATTGAAGTTTACTCAGACAATCGTGGTTATTTCTGGACGCTCCGTTTCAACAACTGCCTCGAAGATTATTCGAAGCATCTAATTAATGTCTGTGTGATTGAATGATTCTCACGTTCCTACTATTGTACAGATGTTCGTTTGATTATTTTTATCCGGTCTACATTCTTATAGGGTTTTGAGTACTTAGTTCGTGGATTCAAAAAATTACTTCAAGGAATATGTTAATCTCATCATCGTTACAACCCATCGCCAGCCCAATAATGAGTAAGAGTATCCACTCTCCTTTTGCAATAAGAAAGTTTAGGTTTGTGTAAGGGATTGATCTACCAACTAATCTGTACAAATATTATAAAGAAAGAGTACGAATTTTCTGAGTTGAGGGAGTAGAGGGCAATCTCTGGAACCATTGCATCTGTTTGAAAAATTCTTCTAGCTTTTATCTGACATTATTCCAGATGGACATAAGGTCATAGATAGATATATTTTATTTTACTAAGATAGATAGTTATTAAACTGGGCTGGTGAGCACTTATCTCTATAAGTGGTCTCTACCAGTGACCTTTGGCAGTGAGAGAGGTTGTAAAGGAAGAAGATTAGGGACAACAAAGATAGAAGGATACTAGACGGAATAGGAGGAAACAAGGATATACTTACTCGTACTGGTGTTGGCATAATAACATACATCTTTACTATGTACCTACATTTCTTTACCATTTAGATAGATAGATAGAAAACTTTACTGCACACAAAACATGAAATAACCAAGACAAAACAAAGAAACTATAACAACCAAAACAATTGTACGCAAAGGCGGCCTTATTGCTCAAACCAACTTTTGGTGAAAGGAGAAACTAGGTGGGTTGGATAGTACTTACACACAATAAGTTTTTTAAATGACTAAATGGGCTTGCGCTGGACTGCAATGACACCAAGCAGGAGATGACGCAGCCTAAGGTGGAGCGTGCCCATAAGGTGCCTATGCACTCTTCTTTTTTACACAGAATCTTGTTTCCATCCATTTGGGTAGATCTTGTGTTTCAATACCTCAGTGATAAAAAAATTTAACATAAAACGGGGTTGTGAATGTTTTTAGGTCACATTGATGATCCAGACAAGGCTATAGCAATATTTTTCAATGGGAATTTTTTTACGAATATTGCAATAAAACTTTATTGCAATGAACCTAGGAAAATGTAATGAAGACTACGAATATTAAAATTCCGGTTGTAATGTTGGTGCGCCTATTTTTTTATAGACTCTTGTCTAATGTGTAAGAAATGTAACCAGGTTCATTCACTGAAATGGATATAGGTATAATACATAATATAGGATGTTTTAAGATGTGTGCCCATTGACATGGAATATACATACAGGGTGTAACCAGATCGCTAGAAAAACGAAGACTGACTACCTACTGATAACATACGTACATAGTGATACCTACAGATAACATACCACAAAAAAAAAAACCCGTATTTTTTAAAAGTTCACAATATATTGCAAATAAAACATCTGACTGACGCTAAAGGTCAACGAACGTTGCGTAAGTAGACCACTCGTAGTCAATGCCGCGTCGTAGGTGGGGCATTGACTCGATTTTTGCACGCTATACATTGCGGGTTTGAAAAATACTAACTCACTAAAACTACAAAATAAGGCAATTTACTTATTAAGGTTATTGGCATTGGATTGTGTTTATGTAGTTATAATAATAACGCTCAGTTTTTGCTATCGTTTTAGTTACACCACAGGGTGTAAATATTAATTATTATTAATCTAAGGTGCCATACAAAATGACAATAATTTTTTATGCTGATTCGAAGCGCCTAGCCTCATCAAGCGTATCTAAAACACTTTGTGTCAAATGGTTTCGCGTTGACACTTGTTGACAGATGTCTCATCACTGACATTTAGTTCTGAGTACGCTCACACGACATTCACTGCGGCTATCAGCACCAAAATGGCGAAAATCAAGTTGATTCAAAACTACAGACGGTTCATCAGCTGCATCCATTGATTTTAGGCTGTATTTTCCGGGATAAAAAGTAGCCTATGAATTAATCCAGGGTATAATCTATCTCCATTCCGGATTTCAGCCAAATCCGTTCAGTAGTTTTTGCATGAAAGAGTAACAAATATACACACATACATACACACAAATTTACGCTATTCTAATATACATATTGATATGATAGTGATATTTCTGGCCATCGTTTGGTACCAATAAAAAGATTAAATAAAATATTCGGGATTTCGCTCTCACAGTAAAATTTCAAATTGATCATCTACAATGATCACCTCGTTTAGAGCAGAATGGGCAAATTAAATGCTTGCCAGTGGATTGTAAAAGTATTTAGAATGTGGTCAAAAGTTCGGCGCCGCAAAATTGGACTGTGGGCTGGCGGGAAGCCAGCGCGTGCGCATAAAAAATACATGGCTGGGCGCACATTATCGACTATTGCTTGAAAAATCCAATGTAAAGGATCATTCAAATGATAAGGAAGCTTAGGAATGAGTGGCTTTAACAACTTTCATTGTTGTAATAAATTTTAAGTGATATTGAAAAATGGTGATGTTCTCAAAGGTGTGTGAAGTCTGCCAATCCGCATTGGGCCAGCGTGGCCAAAACCCTTTTCACTCTGAGAAGAGTGCTGTGCTCAGTAGTGGGCCGGTAATGGGTTGATCATGATGATGATGATGACTAACGTACTGAAATAAGTCATAATCTCTCTAGATTATGTCCGATATCATGCAGAACAAGCTTTTTTGGATTTTTTCATTCCCAAGGTTGTGCAAGACGCAAATGGTCCGACAATAGGTAGGTAGGTACCTATCATAAGGGAAATTATAAATTCGGGTACTTAACTAAGCCTTGAGCCAGGCTTAGTTACTAGAAATTAAAAAGGCTCAAAAGGGCTAGAACCCAGTATCGTAAAACCAGTTAAAAAAATCTAATTCAAAAGAAGCGGCTTAACTGCTTTAGATGGAGAAGCTTTTCACGTGATGACTGCCAAACATCGTTTCGAAGAGGGCATATACGATGATGATGATGAGACTTAACATCTCGGATTCCCATAGATTATGGAAGTCAGCTGCTAAAAGACACTCAGCACCTCAAAAGAAGTAACCACCCAGGCGATAGAAGCCAAATAAATGGGCATCCAGCCAGCAGCCAGATGTCTAGCGCATATGAATATCTTTATGCTTTTTTATCGCTGCGAGATATTCCCCTGTAATAGTTTCCTAGCGTTTGTTTTCGCGATTATTTTCGCATAATGTTGATTTTAATTTATGTTCACGCTATAAACAGTAAATTCAGGAATTTAATGAATGGATATTTTTATAAGAGCACCAGTGAATTTTCTTCACACCTAAATCGTTGTTTCATACTTGAACAGATTTTTGGTTTTTAAAATAAGTACCTACCTACCTAGGTAAGTAGGTGAATATTTCATTTCTATTAAGAGGGCTCTCTCCGTCACTCGTTTCATACAATCGTAGTTCCAATTTCATTTGAATATTAAGAAGCAACCAAAGTCCATAAAATTTTGCAGACATATTCTAGAAACTAATATCTATCTCTGTGGTTTCCAGATTTCTGTTAAATTATTCGGTTTCAAAGTTACGAGGTCTTAAAAATTTACATACAAATCTTTGAGCCCCTGTAATATTAAAACTACATATTTTTAGAAAAATCTAAAACACCACAGACACAGATATTAGTTTCTAGAATATGTCCTCAAAATTTCATGGACTTTGGTTGCTTAATATTCAAATGAAATTGGAACTACGATTGTATGAAGCGAGTGACGGAGAGAGCCCTGTTAAGTAGCTACCTACTTAGTGCAAAATTCTGTAAGTCAAGTAACTAGGTAATACTTAGGTAGGTACGTAGGTACCTACTTAGGTACAGAAGCCGAGAAAAATAAAGTTTTTTTGTTCTACATAGATATATATCTAAAGCCAGTACTTAGTCGGTTAAAATATTCATAATATATTCATACTTATAAAAATTACCCATAAACTAGACAGGTATACCTACCAGTACCTACCCTATATCGACACAAGTGGATTCAATATTTTAATTTTCAGGAACGAAATTTACCTTTTATGAAAATTAGGTAGGTATATCCGGAAATGAAAAACCGGCCCTGTGCGAGTCAGACTCGCGCACCGAAGGTTCCGTACTCAGATATTTTTTCTGACATTTTGCGAGATAAATCAAAAATCATTATGCATAAAAATCAATAAAAAATTATTTTAGGATGTACAAGTATGATACCCCACTTATGGCATACTCGTAGTTATCTTAATTTGAAAATTAAAAAATATACCTACTAAAAACCTACTCAATTATTATTATTCATGAACACATTTTAATTTTTTTGTGATGTAAGTAACCACAAATTCAGGGTTTTCGGATTTTTACTTGTGCTATGGGACTTACTTACCTACCTACCTTCCAAATTTCATGATTCTAGGTCAAAGGGAAGTACCTACCTACCTTATAGGTTTTCTTGACAGACGTCAAGAAAACCTATAAGTCCGTCTGTCTATCTGTTTGCCCGTCCATCTGTGAGTCTGGACAGACGGAAGAGCAAACAGACAGACAGACAGACAGACAGACAGACAGACAGACAGACAGACAAACAACAAAGTGATTTTATAAGAGTTCCGTTTTCCTTTAGAGGTACGGAACCCTAAATATGGTTCCTAGAGTAGCTTTTCCAGATTTCTGATTTCTACTTAAACTTAGTTAAGTCAGAAAATTATAAAAATTAAATTAAAATACTTAGTTTGAAAAAAGTTTTGAAACTTACTTTGCTTCGTTCTAGGTTCTCTCGGTCCGTCGACGGTTACTTTGATGGCTTTGGTGTAAGTGGCGACTTGGCTGGGGAACGTGCTGATGGTGATGGTCAGACTGAACGACTTGCCGCGGCCGCTGCGACCTACGAACCTTAGGTCGTTAAACTTCGCGACCTGGTTCTTCATCACCGCCGTATAGTTCCTCATTTCAGCCATCACATTCTCATCGTTCCCAGCTTTGATCGTCACCAAGGTCCCATCTTGAACGTCATCCAAAGCGACGACCTTGAACGCCACCGGCAGAGACTTGTTCGACCGCCAGTGGCCGGGCAGCGCCGAGCACAGCACGGCCGGAGAGCCGGTCGGCACCAGGTCGCCGTGGCTCTGCCGGTAGTACTCGTGGATGTGGGAGTAGACGTCCGCCATCGTGGGGGCCGGGGGACTCGCGTGCGGAAGGTGCATCGACTCCAGTTCACCCTCGGACGACCCTCGACACGCCACTAAAGTTCTCCGTCACGCCACCGCTCTCCGAACACTCCGACGAAAGTTTCGAACACGCGACGCGAGCTCGGTGTCGTGCGCACACTTCGGAAAGTTGTGCGAAGTATGGGCGCGAGACGCCGTGTGAGCCGCGAGCCGGCCGCACCACTTGTTGGGCGCGGGCAAGACGCCGGGCGGGGGACTCGGGAAAAATAAACGGGCGACTCGACCGCAAGCCGAAGACGCACGACGCGCATCGAAGTCGCGAAGGGACGCGTGCTCGCGAGGACTCAGTTTCGACTGATGACTGCGATACGACGCGACTTTTTCCGATGGTCAATATTTTGCGTTCGCGCGGTCGCCGCCCCCACCCGGGTGGCGGCCCCTACGTCTCGTAAAAAGCGGGAAGGAGACGAAGGGTGCGGGCGGCGCGGAGCCGCAGCGGGAACGAACGGGACGGCCGCGGTCGATCTCTGCGTTTTTATAAAAATGCCCGCGCGAACGAGACGCCGCTGCGACACATCGGCAGGCAGGAGAAGGATGGGTGGATTTTTTTGAATCACCGCGGTGACGTATCGCGAGGCGGCGGTAATTAGGCCACGGGGCGGCGGGAAACCGCGACCGGTGCGAAAACCTATCAACGAGCTCATGAAAAATTATGATTTCCATGTTTGAGTCGAAAGCTCGCCGCTGGGGTGGCACTTCATTTGGTCGAAGCACGCGCGGAATGCCGATCGCGAGGGTCATTGACTGGCACTCGTATTCATCAATTTTAAGGCATGACGATGTATTCGACATTTTTTTGCTTATCCTACTAATCAACTTAATTTAGAATTAGACACAATCACGCATCTAAAATCGTTAACTAAAGTTAATAAGAAACTGAAACAAACGTCTCTACCGCAAAAAAGTTGAGATTAGCGAACTTTCAAAAGTTTCTGCGTGAAAATTGCAAAGAAATGCAAAGTTGTCGAGTTGGCGCGTAGTGGCGGCGCGCGAGGTGGCGGTGCGAGCGGGACGGCGCGAGGGGCGGCGCGAGGGCGGGGCGCGCAAACTTGCCCGTAACTTCGGACGGAGTTTCCCGCGCTCTACGAAAGCTCTACGCGATACGTGTAGTGTGTGACACGAACTTTTCATGCGAACTTTTTCAAAAAAAATTGCTAGATATATTTTACTACTATCTTATGGTAGATATACCAAACGCACTTGATAGTAATAATAACATAGTGTCGCTTTACCTGCAGGCGCACTTATAAGTATTATCAATTTTGCTATTAATTTTAAATGTTTCCTTTTTAAATAATAAACTAGAATATTTACTGCAAGTACCTGCCTATTATTCTTATGATTATTGTAATAAAATACGAATATAAATAATAAATACTAGTTAGGTAGCAACTCTATGTTAGTGAACAGACTTTACCTTACCAATGAATGTTAATAGCTAGAAATTACTAAAACCTATTCACCGCCAAAAATCAAAAAAAATTATGAGTAGGTACCTACCTAGTACCTACCTATATACCTATAGGTAATAAAAAGAAACAGCCACAGGTCAATATTCTGTATAGGTTTAGGTAGGTAGGTAGACTTTCCTAAGGCCGAAGTCGGTCTCATCTAAAGAAACAATATACCTAGTAGTTACGTTGCCCTAAACAAGACCATAACTTTTATGAGTCATTGTTCTACATCGGCATTGTTTGAAAATACGCCTCAGTGATAGCCATCTTGTTCGTTATCCTAATTTTAGGGTTCCGTACTACGGTACGGTACCTATGGTACCTTTGGCGGACCGGCTTTGCTGGTAGGGTGGTACCTACCGAACTTGCTACAGTCGAAGCCTCCCAAGTCCCACCAGACCAAACCAAAAATCTAGAAAAGCAAGTACCTATATTTATTCTAAACCCTGCTGGAATCGAACCCGGGGCCTCCCACTAATCCCACTAAGTAGGAAAAATCCGAAAACTGTGAATTTGTGGTTACATTACAAAACGAATTAAAAAGTGTTAGGTATGTACCTACCTACCTATTTCTTACGGAACTCTTTGTGAGGGAGTCCAACTCGCACTTGACCAGTTTTTATGACCACAGCTGCTGATAAGGAACCAAGAAGGTTTACAATAAAGAAATTTTGCAAATTGTAAATGTTTATGGTTTAATTCGCTATGGCCTGCTGTTAGGTATATAGGTAGGTACATGAAAGGATTTTGGGGTTATTAAAAATAGGTACTTAGAGCAAAAATTTGTTTAAATAGCTAGGTAAAATACATTTTAATTTGCACCTAGACAATACTTAAAGCCTAACAATTCTTATAATTTTGTAGATAATTGTTTCTGACTAGGTTATATTATTATCCTATTTTAGACCTAGTTTATTTTAGAGCGTAATTACCTAAAAAGGAAGTAGATTAAAGCATTTATTGGTTTTATTACTGAGGAGATTATGAAGTATATTTCGGTTTGGTTTGGGGATAATGACATCTACACATGGCTGCTTTCTAAATCAAATTATGGGTAGTGTGAAATACTTTGAATTTATTGTTTATTTTGTTAGGTTAAGAATTTTGTCTTTCTTTTATTTAATTAGATTATAATAGGGCTGACATGTACATATAAAATGTATAAAAGCCCTTAAATAAATAAAGAAAAAAAAGGAAGTAAAACAAAATAAAATCTTATACTAGTAAAAAACGCTTAGGTAGGTATAGGTACTTACCTATCTAGTAGGTAGGTACCTACGTATTCTACGAAAATTCTAACTCTAGTAAGAAAAAAAACTCTAGTACTTACTCTTCTGATGAATTACGATTTACGAGTAAGTAATATAGGTACTCGTAGGTGAGGTATCTAGGTAGGTATAGCTATCTAGGTACTTAGGTACCTACATACCTACATGATGGTGATACTTAACTGATAATTCAACGTTAACAGACTAGGTAGGTAGGTAGGTACTTGGGTTCCGGAACTACATTTGTATTTGTTTTATCTGTAATATAAAAAAATATATACCTACCTAGGTATAGGCAGCAATCCGCATAAAACCACAAATGGCAATGATCATAAAATTAGAAAGTCAAAACGCAGCTAAACTGATGAGTCGGCTGTTCACAGGCAATTGTCAAAGAATCTCTCTCAATTACTGCAATAAAAATAATATTGTAGGCAAACATGAGCCCTTTGAGTGCGCAGCCGACAGCTACCGATCGGTTTTGTGCAACCCTTGGTGAACTGGTGAACAATGTGCGTACGCACAATGACTCTGCCTTCAGAGATATTCCTTTATTTTGGCCCAAACATTGGCATTTGAGCATTGTGGACCCTTTGTTAACTATTTACCGACTTTTGGGTTGTTACATTGAAGGGCTGCCGTCGTTTTTTGAAAAAATGTGGCTTTCAATCTGAGTAGACCTATTCTGTGAAAGGAATCAGCGGCTCGGCTCAGTTGACGACTTAATTTTTGTACGTTATTTAAATTCGAAATTGGGTTATTTAAATAGAATACAAATGCAATTATATCGCGTCTGTGTGGTCTTATCATTTTTTTAACTTTAGACAATCCTAATACGCCAGACTTCTCAAATCGACCTTTATAGGTACCTAGATGTGAAAATTTCCAAATATGCAAACCTACAAAGTCAAGTCAAAGTCAAGTCAAATAATAATATATAATATAACTTCCCTATTTAGGTGAATAAATTGCACGAATCAACACGTGTTTCATAACGTGTTGTTCTCGCAATCATAACTAACTAATTAAGTATATAAGTAGGCACTTTGACAGACTCAAATTATTATTTAAAAATATTTTAAAAACTGGAGTTCCATATCCATATGGCGTAGGTACAAGTTGATGTCTACAGCATTTAACGGTGCAGCAGACAGGCGGAAACGAAGGGCGTTGCGAGTGGAGAACGTTCGAGTAACTTGAAACAATCAGACGTCACTTTAAAGTTTAATTGCGACCAAATGACGGCATTTATATTTTACACTGTTGAGGAAAAGGATTTAACTTTTAGTTTTTGAATTCGTAAAAAAACCCGATTTGGTTTGATCTCGGGCACGCATCTCTAACAAACATTTAGGAAATTAGGATGTGTGTTTTGCGCAATTTAATATCACTTGCTTTAATGGTGAATGCATATCTGCGAGTTGTCCGTAACAAGGTGTGTGAATCCGCACTTAGCCAGCGTGGTGAACTAAGTATATTCTAAACTCTTCCAGAAAACCACAGTAGATATAGCAAACTATTGTACCTACCTAAGTGCGAACATAAAATTTAAAAAAAAATACTTTCTGTGAAAAATCGCATATGAAATCACTGTGTAGAAAAATATTATAATTTCACCAAATGAAAATTATTTCAAAGAAGTAATAATGCCCATCTCTGGTACCTAAGTGGTACCTACCTACCCGGAAGTACTCAAGTGACGTAAGGTAAACTTTAAAATGAAACATTTTCATTGTCCACATACTTAGAACCATTTACGCTCCTTCTTAGTATCCGTTTTCTCAATAATCACATACCCATTACAAATCTTCAATCTCAAGTATATCAACTCTTTATACTGACTAAAAAACTAAGTACCTATAATTGCATCTTATTACAGTACTAGCTGTGCCTGCGACTTCGTTCGCGTGGAACAGCTCTCAGCGCGCTTTATATTGACACGGACGCTCAGGCGCGAGGCGTGTAGTACGTACTCTGTACGTTAAAAATGTTCGCCGTGATTCTTTAAATTGACATAACTTTTTTATTTATGAACCGATTGACATGAAATAAACACTAAATGTTAAGTGAAGCTTACTACAATATATTAGTGAAAACCGTATCTAAATCGAATAAGCCGTTTCTGATATTAGCGTGCACAAACACACAGACAAACAGACAAAAAAAAAATTAATTACAATTTCGGGTTCGGCATCGATATAATAACAACCCCTGCTACTTTTTTTTTATATATTTCCATTGTACAGACACCACTTTTCTACAATTTTATTATATGTATAGATGAACAGTTCTCCTACTGTTCCGAAGCACACTTACCGGGCAATGTTTTTAAACTTTGCTCCAATACAAAAGGTGAAGTGTTCTCGAAATGTTGGCAAGAGGTAAAGACCAAAACGTAACTCCATAATTGGCCACTTGAATTTTAAGGGAAACCTTTCCGGTTTTGATGCAGACACAAGAATTTCATAGAAATGGCACGTCGTACAATATTTACTTAATTTTTGCTGTGTGATCTTCCATACATAATATAAAAGGGTACACTGACTGGTATATGTAAAGGTAGTTGCACTGCCATCAAACGTATAGTATAAACAATTTTCTCTATGACCCACCCACTAAGGAAAGATTTCGGGTAAATATTTCTACCCGAGCGAGGCCGGCACATCGATTGTGACGTGGTAACTATTTCAATTTTAACAACTTTAAAGGACGAAGGGGAAAACTTGTTTTCCTCAACTACTTGTAAATAGTGAATAGTGATTGTATACACCTGCCATTGTAGCTGAAACCTCGCCGGTGAATGTGATTTTTCAATTTTTTACTCCGACATTGCAGAGTACGAAGTAGGCATAAAGTAAAATCGAAAAAAATTGAGATAAGACATGTTGTTACCAGTTCATAGTCTAATGATGCTGAAGTCAATATTATAGAGGGAGAACAATCGGGAGTCAGACCTTCGTTATTTTATAATAGCTGAGAGTTTCTCTGCGTATTGTCCCCAACACAGGTAAGAACGATCAGCGACTATGAAGTTTGGATCATGCTGGCTTTGGGAGATAAAAGACAAAAAACGTGTAAAAAATCTTACGTTAAAGTATAAAGTGTATTTTTTAGAAATAGTAGGTACCTATTGAAAATAATTACGTCATGCATTGCCAGACACCCTTAAAGTTTAAAAGTTTAGGATTGTCTGGCGATTAGTTAGTTAGTAGTGATTTAGTTTCACTGACCCAAAACCATATTGCCTCGGCGTTTTTTTTTGCTACGTTTTTTGATTGTTATTAGTTTGATTTATCACGTCGCCTGACATCAGATGGGGTAACATATAGTATATTTAGGTGCATCTACAACGCTGTTCCTTTTTATGCAGCGACCATAATATTCAATATACATATTTAATTTTCTGCCGCTTTCAAAATATTTTTAACTCTATTGCTGTCTTCCCTCGGGTATTGTATAAATAGAGTAAATCCGGTAATCGCCCGCGGCCCTGCGCATTGAAGGTCTTATGTTGAAGTAATTTTGAGTGTTGGACCATTATTGAACCCAGGAAATGCATTTACGTTACATTTGCGTTACGATTATTCTTCGTACCTATTGATTGTGTTATTTTTGATCTTCGATCATAAATCCCTGCATTGCATGGAGCTAATTATGTTTTTATCATTAAATTGGACTGTATAGATATACGTAAATTCAAAATATAAAACATTTTATATTTATGTCTTTATTTGACAACTCAATAAACTTTAAAACCGATAGGTATAGAAATTGGTACATATGCTTATTATGTTTTTATTTCGAGCTAGATAATTTAATTTCTTTGTTTGTATTTTTTTTGTCTAATTCTTTTGATAGTTTTAATATTCCAATTTTCAATTATTTTTCGATAAAATTATAGTATCTTAACCAACCCTATGCCCAATAGGTATATATGTATGTTCATAAAGATTGGCAGGCTCACAGTATGTTTCTAATTTTTATTATTTTCTTAAAAATTTATGCGAGAACAAACTTTTGTATTAATTGATCATTTATTAAAATTCTGCAAGAAAAGGTTTATAAAAAAAACAAAAGACACACATAACCGTTTAAAATCGCAACTGTTTTTATTTAAGGCAATTCACGACTACGATCCTTCAATAAAGTCTCCAAAAAATCGATTTCTCAGTTTAATAAAAAACTGAAGGGGAAGCAGGGGCGGAGTGGCGCTGCAGTTAAAAAGCGCGGATGTGAACATTTGTAGCAATAATTCGGGCCGCAATGGGGTGAGCCACGGCTGCTGTTGAAAGAATGATACATCATCAGACCAATAATAAATCACACATGATTCAATTAGAAAAATACGCTCTGGCGAAAAACCGTTGAATTTTGTCGCCTTTCCACTGAAGCGGGTCACATTTTGGGGGTAATTTGACGGCTCGTATTGCGTCATCAATCAACTGCAATTAACAATGGCCGCGCCGACGAAATTTGTTTTATTCTTTTTTTTTTCACTAAACGTTTTTTTACTGATTAAACCAAAAAAAGTAATGTCAAGTGTCAAGTTGTACAGTATTTTTTTTAATAAAAAAGACACTTAACTTTTCAAGTTGAAAGCTCAAAAGTGATAGGTGAGTATAGATCGTGCTTTTCTAGATTAAGAGTACATAGCAATAAATATTGATAATTAATTATTATTCAAAAAGCTGTTAATAATTTTGCTGATAATAATAGGTAGTAGGTACTATGCAGAGCTAGCTATTCACCTAGCATGAGCCTAAAATAAACCCATACCGCTTAGTATGAATTCACATGGCAGCTTAGATATTTATTATAGGTACTCGTAAGGATTCTAGAGGTACACTAGATTTCTAAATTTAAACCAAACTGTATTTTTAGTTCAACGTTCAAATCACTAAAGAGCCTTTTAATGCTTTCTTAGTAAAAGTTATGACCGTGATGAACATTCGCCACAAGTCACAACTATTAAGTACATTTTATTCAACTAGCCAGAGTACGCGAACTAAACTGTAATTTTAGTTCAACGTTCATACCATTAAAGAGCCTTTCAATGCTTGCTTAGTAAAAGTTGTAACTGTTTTGTTTCTCGCCTACATTCTCTGCAACTTACGTACGTAAACATTTCTGTCAACTAGCCAGCAATAACGTACCACATTCTTCCCGTCGCGTCGCAACGCAACATGAGTAGTGACGGTTTAACACATGAGCTTTCGGAACACTCAATAACTCATTGCCGAATGTAACAGTCGAGGGGGGTCGAGTGGGCGCGGTGAGACTCGTGTCACGTGCCAGTAATGAGTATTCGCCGTTCGCCCCCGCTCTCCCCTGATGTTAGTATGGAATTTCACACATACACCGCGCGTTCTGATTATTTTGATTTACAGCGTCACATTTTTTCGATAGCTACGTAATTCCAAAGCGAGATATATTCGTTTAATGTTCGCCTTTTTTATGATATAAATTTTTGTTGGCGGATTTTTTGAGGGCTTTATCTAAATCAAATATGTATTTCAAAATTCGTACCTAGTACCTTCCTACTCGAACTTACATTAAACACTAGCGGATACCTAGCCGGCGTGTGCTAATACACAAAAAAACCTCTAAAATCATCTTCGCATTATTTCCTTTCTAATGAAATTGGTTAGATGGTTTCAAAGTCTATTACGTTCATAGGTAAAAACTTCTTTGTGTTTTACTACATATTGCAGCATTTACTGCCACGGACCAGCAAGAAACTCAACAGTTACCATCCCTGTGTACCTATTTCGTATCTAAAATATTGATGGAGTAAAAGGCGCTCCATGTCGATAGTTCCAGCACTTTCATCATCTCACTGCAGTGAAGTGAGGCGATGTTTCTGCCCGGCTGGTCACATTGTCGCCACTCGCATTGTTCACGCCCGGGTGCCGGTTCGTAGGTTAGATGCATCTCATCTCACCTAGGATTAATGGAGATTAGAAGCTGTTTTTTTTTCGTTTTTGTTTCATGTACCTAGATACAAACTGATACTTATAATATTATCTTCATCTGTGTATGGTAAAAAAAATATCTTCAATGTGGAGCTTGATTAGAATCCCACTTGATAGGAGAATATTCCACCTACTTATTTATTATTGCTATACCTACTTACTTAGTAAAAATTAATTAGTACAAGACCTCAATTTTTTAAATTCTTGCCTGCGATCAACATTATTATCGAAAAGAATAACCTACGAATCTAGAAAGAGTGTTTCTCAAATCAATTTTTTTATGAATAACAAGTACCTACCTTGTTTATAGAGTTCCGTACCCTAAGGGCACCAGCGACCAATTAAGTACTAAGCCTCCGCTCTCCGTACGTCCATCCGTCCGCCTGTCTGTCAGCAGGATGTATCTCTTGAACGGTAATAGGTAGAGTTGAATTTTTTACAGCATGCTTAATGTGTATTTGCCACTATGAAACTTTAAAAAAAATTAAAAAGTGTTTTTTTTTTAATTTCTTGTGTGATGGTACGGAACCCTTCGCGTGCGAGTCCGACTTGCACTTGACCGATTTTCAGACAAAGCTAATCTTGTAGCTTGCATGTTTTACCGAACGTAAGATTTAAAAAAAAATTCTATTTCTCAACTAAACTAAGTAATGGTTATTCAAAACTAACAATGAGATCACCACAACATATTCAAATTAGTAAAGTAAGTGTAATAATAATAATAACTCGCGGATAATTCTCAGTTCTCACGACAGGCGCGGTTGAGGGTTGTCACAACAGGCGCACAGTTTCCGCATCGTTGCCTGAGGATAAAACCAGTGCATGCCCATCCTTATAATACGTACATTGATCCAGATTATAATGAAAGTTTTGCACTTTATTTTAATATTTGGGACCACTAAGACAAAACAAAATCAGCAAAGTATAGTAGCTAACGGATATCTGTCACGAGAGGCGCGGCCGAGGATTATCAAAATGGACGCACACTTCCGGCAAGACTATCTGTGGATGAATCCCACATGCAACCAGCGCGAGCGAACGTAATATGGCTAAATCTATAATATTACAACATTCAACTAGATTATGATGAAAAATTTGTACTTTTTGTATCTAAAATCTTTGGGCTGCAAATTGCAACCACCAGTCTCAGTTTTGATCTAGTGCTTTGGTCTATAAAGTTTGGTGTAAAATGTTCAGTATCAACTGCAAACTTATACTGTAAATAAATAAATAAAAATGAACATGTAAATAAATTCCAAACGCATCAGTTTAAATTCTTTATTATTAATTTCAGTGCGTGACAACCCTGTGATGCAGCTAAACGCGTTGTTTCGCGACGCCCCGCTGTGTCATTGTCCGTGCCTACGACATGACTTCTTTCTATACTTTGTTTTGCACGGCCCTCAATTATCTTAATGACACCTTTGAAATTATGGCCTGAAAACTTCCTAAAGGTGACATATTGTCTTCATAGCAAAGGCACAGGTGAAAGTGCATCAAAAAGCGAGAAAGTATTTCTGAATTGAACATTAAAATAGGTAGGTATGACCTAGTTTATTTTGTATAGAAGCAGGCGTTACTTTGCGGAAGTCCATGATGTATAAGAGACGTTAGGATGTGCGTATTGCTTGCTTGCTGGCTTTACCTGCATGTTTAGTAGTGGGAGGGCGAGCGTTGCATATCGCATGCTGCATGTTGCACCATACAGATTTGCCTGGTTTAGCGGATTATAGCAAATTATGCTTTTGATTCCTTGTATATATGGACTTCCGCAGAGTACCACCTGCTTCTATACAGCATCTACAGTAGATCTTTTTTCTAGGGACAGAGCAACTGCATAGTTTGATAAAGCATAGGTACGAACTAGGTGCTACAAATTTTGTAGAGTATACTATGGTTTTTAGTTACTATGTTTCATGATAGTAAAATATATTCATTAAATATATTCATTTTTAACCCCCGACCCAAAAAGAGGGGTGTTATAAGTTTGACGTGTGTATCTGTGTATCTGTGTATCTGTCTGTGGCATCGTAGCGCCTAAACGAATGAACCGATTTTAATTTACTTTTTTTTTGTTTGAAAGGTGGCTCGATCGAGAGTGTTCTTAGCTATAATCCAAAAAATTTGGTTCAGCCGTTTAAGAGTTATGAGCTCTTTTCTAGTTTTCTTGTAGAAAAGAAGGTTAGATAACCGTTAGGTTCTTAATATTATGTCAATTGACAAATTTATGTCAAGCTGTCAAGATGCCTTCACTTGTCGGGGGTGTTATAAATTTTTAATTTACACTTGTAAATAACCAAGTGACAGCCCTATACTACGGGTAAACACGGCGCGATGCCCCGCTGCGGCACTGTGCTCCCACCGTATGATACCTACTTAGGTCATGGCACCTTTTAATATTTTGTTTTGCGCGGCTCTAGGTTCTAATTAATTAGATGCCTCTTGAATTTCTGTTTTTGTACAGAATTTTATATTCTTAGTTAGTTTTGACAGCAGGTACGTACTTTGACAACATTTATAATATTAGTATGGATTCTATTCAACTCTGTTAAATTAAAACAAAAAAGGTAAGCAGTGCTTTTATGTTTCTATGACGTGGATGCCACTAATTGCACATACCTACAAAATGACGTAAAATCCTACCAACCCCCACTTAAAAGCCTTAAAAACCATGAACTCTTTTTAATCGGCATTTTATTGGTACGGGGGAAATTATCGGCAATTGCTGCAATTATATTTAACCGTAGTGCCCGGCTGGGGTAATGTTTCGTGACCATATTGTAACGCTCTGCTTGTTTCGCCCGATTCATGCTTACATACGAATTTGTATATAGGTAAAGACAATAACGTACAACTTTACCCCCGCCTACAAGAATTTTCAATTTCTCTTTATAATATTAGTACCTATAGACAAGCTTATGCCCGTGTGAAATGTATGGTATAGGTACCTACTTTATTACACCACAAAATACAAATGACAGGTTACAAAAAAGAAAACTTAAAATTTAGGCACAAAAAGGCTTTATTTATGTGTAGGTATTCCTTTTCTAATGCTCCTAAAGTATATTAAAACAATAAATATGCAAGTAAGCGATATTTTCAATGTATAGAAACACAAGTTAAACAAATCTGATAAACATATTCAAGTAAAGAAGCATCGGATGTCGAATATTAAATCTATGGGCGCAATAAAAACCTAATAAAGACATAAACCGCCTCCTGCGGCTGACCTAATGATATCATTTACTTTGAATACTAAACAAATAAAACCGTGAAATGTAACTATAACAGGTGGAATATCGGTTTTTTGTCATTCGCATCTGTTGCTGCTGAGCATTCTGAGCAATTAACAACGTTTACTATTCAACCTGCTGTTATAGCTCATTAATTACATATTATACGTTTTTTGTAAAAAAAAATCTTAACGTGTCAAAAGTATGGTAGGTGTATAATTTTTTTGATGATCATTGTAGTACGTCGATGAGCGTATGATAACAGTCCAGAAAAAATTGAATCGAAATTGGTGGTTGGTTTCGCTAACTCAGAGTCTAACACTGAATGATAGCCATCGGGTTGTTCTATTTGACATCGGTTGATACTTGATCGCTGCTTCACCGAGTGATATTAAAATTATTTTTCGTACAAAACCTTCAATAGATTCGCTGAGTCAGCGAATTACCCCACTGGCGCTGGTCTTGCAAAAATCACCTGGTGCGTTCAGCTAGGGTACCTAACCACCTACGCTTTCATTTATTCGCGTTAGTTAAGTATTCGGTTCTATAGACTTTTGAAAACCAATTAAATATCTGAAACCAAGCCAATTTCAATAAGTTTCATACAAAAAGCTGGACGGTTCTGAAAAATGTGTAATCGAATCATGCACGTTAACATAATGTCGTAGCAAATGGCGCGGGACTGAACCGTCGCATATTGGAGGCGGCGTCTGTGACAAAGTTGTTTTATCAGCGACGATAAGGCTCATCCCATTTATACCGAGCGCTTTGGTATATGACACATTCGTATTCATAAATTCTACCGCTTAATAAGTAGGTAGGTATATTAAGTCTATTTTCCTTGTTCTAGCATAATGTCGTGGTATAAAACGACCTTAAAGATGAAATGGGTAGATGAAGAATACAGAAGCAGACTGTATGGTAAAGCGGTCTCAGGAAGACCTTCTATGCAGTATTCAACACAAACAAGCTGAAGATGATTAATTGATGTCATTGTCTGGATATCACCAAGACGAACAAAAATATGTACCCTATCATTACGAAATATGTAGTTGGACACGTCAGAGATCACTACTACTATTATAAATGTGAAAGTGTGTTTGTTTGTTGGCTTGTTCTTCAATCACCTGCCAACGTTACGGACCAACTGATAGACGTAATTTTTTGCATGGTTATAATTAAATACCTTGCTACTTATTATCCCGAAAAATTAGACAGTTCCCACGGGAATTTTTAAAACCTAAATCCACGTGAACGTAGTCACGGGCATCAGCATAAGGCGCAAAGTAGGTATAAGGCGAACGTGTAACAATCCGCGGTTTGCTGGAGACGGAGTCGCCCGCGACGCAACCGCGCTCCGCCCGCAGCGGTTTATAGCCCTCCCTGGAGGAACATTGAGGTGTGTGAAATGAAAAAAATCCCTGTGACGTGAGCAGGGATGAGATGTATGCAGCTTAGAGGAAAATGGTAGAGTCAAATCAGAATAATTAGATTACGATTACGACTACAGAAGATTAAATTAGATACGAGAGCATATTATTATAGATAGGTAGTTTGGTCATATACCTACTTAAGATGTAATGACCTGTGCTTTATTCATAAAAAAATTAATTTAATTTATTATTTGAAATTGATTACTGTTACATATTTATTGAGTGTTATATAATACTTAATTATAGACTATTATAAGTATTACAGGTGTTTACTTTTGCTTCTTGGTGTAAACTGCGTTAATCCGAATTGATCTAATGAAATTGCGCCCAGATTTGTAGACAGTAAGTATTGGCAAACAGAAATTCTACGCCTAGTACTTTGTGTCCAACATCAACTATTTAAGAAATACATAGGAAGGTCCAGAACGTGTTTTTCCACTCGCGTTATCAACCGCGCGACCCAGCTGACTCCGCAGAAGATTATCAGTTCAGGATCGACGGAAGCATTCAATCACGCGGGCTTGTTGCAGATAAGACGGGGGATGTTACGGCGGGCGGGGGAGGGGAAGTGGCATTTGGCACGGGCAATTGACGCCGCTGATAGGATCGCACGCTGAGTTTGCAGGGAAATAGTCTGAGAGATAGCGCTCTCTTTTAGTTTACTTCGATACAAGGCCGAAATCACTAATCAATCTATCACACTATCACACTAATATTATAAAGGCGAAAGTTTGTATGTGTGTGTGTGTGTGTTTGTGTGTATGTTTGTTACTCCTTCACGCAAAAACTACCGGACAGATTTGGATGAAATTTAAAATGGAGATAGATAATATCCTGGATTAGCACATAGGCTACTTTTTATCCCGGAAAATCAAAGAGTTCCCACGGGATTTCGAAAAACCTAAATCCACGCGGGCGGAGTCGCGAGCATCGGCTAGTTTGTTTTCTATCGATAAATTACAGCAAACGTTTTTATTTGCGAAAAATGATATTTTATACCAAATAGCAACCTTGCTTAGTAACTTTTCGACATATTACAGATACTTTGATTATGTATTAATATCGGTTGCAACGGCTAAGGAAAACATTGTGAGGAAACCACAACACCTGAGAGTTCCCTATAATGTTCTCAAAGTGTGAAGTCTGCCAATCTGCACTTGACCAGCGTATTAGACTATGGCTAAATCCCTTCTCATTCTGAGAAGAGGAAAATCTGATTGGAATCTGAAAATTTCTCTGAATCTCACTACTTTTATGAATCTTAAAATCAGGCGGGAAGCTCTTAAACTATACGGTGTAAGTCAAAGCGGTGAGTGTCGGCGTGCCACGACACCGCTTCCGATGAACTGAACGATACTCTGAAGATTGTTTTCTCTACGGAATAAAGAAAACTCAACAAAATAAATACTAAGTAGGTACCTATGCTTGAGATTTTTTTAAATTTAAACAGCTTGTTACAAGACTTACAAGCTTATATTTTCCATATAATTTTGTAAGCTGATTGAAGCTTTTGAAGTAAAGTGGTCTTTTAGATTTTTATCTAAACAAAAATTCACTTGTTTCTCTGATTTCCGATTTTCATTGAGCAGTGATAGTGTGTTGGCTCGGATCGTATGTAGGTAGGAACTTATCGGTAGGTTGATGGAAATCTGAAGATCCACAATAATTTCACATGGATTGTTGCTATACTGATAAATTGTTACTAAATCTATACTAATAAATAAAATTGGAGTGTCTGTCTGTAATTTCGAAATAACTACCGCATATTAAGATCATATGGTTATTTGAACGATACCATAACTGAATCACACGTTTTTAAAATTTTTGTCTGTCTGTCTGTCTGCCTGTCTGTCTGTCTGTCTGTCTGTCTGTCTGTCTGTCTGTCTGTTTGAAAAGGCTAATCTTGGGAACGGCTGAACCGATTTTGACGGGATTTTCACAGACAAGTAGAGAATTGACCAGGGAGTAACATAGGCTACTTTTTTAACCGACTTTCAAAAAGGGAGTTGTGTTTTTCTACCTATGTACACCGAAATCTCCGAGATTTCTGAACCGATTTGCGTCATTTCTTTTTTAATCGATAGAGGAACTTTGCGACATTGTTTCATAAAAAATTTGGAGTCCAACTCCTCAATCCTGATGCTGCAGGGGATCTGACCAATCCACGCGGGCGAAGCTGCGGGCATCAGCTAGTAAATTATAATCGTCGTCGCCAACATAATTATAGTCGTCCATTTCTGACAATAGATTGCTTGTAGGGATTTCCAGTTTCCACACGCTGTGGCCTTGAACCGCTTGTATATTATTCTGCAACTTTTATGATGTCGTCTGTCCACCTAATACCTATTACCTACATAAGGGGTCGAGTTGGATGGCTTGGGACTCCAACGCAATTGTTTCTTTGAACTTTGTGCCCGACCATTGACGCTTCAACAAAGCTGCAACTGTGCTGCTGTGGCTAGCCATATCTATGGTCATATACCACATTTAGGAAGTGTCAACCCGTCCGTATCGATTAAAAGAAAGAAAAGAAAAGAAAACATGCTCAAATAAAGCCAATAGCGAATACGTATAGGTAACTAACTACACGTATCGGTAAAACAACGGATGGTCGGGCTAACGGAGCGTATAATTTCCAAGTTTATGGCGTCATTAGCCGGCAGAAGGACGCCAGACTTTTTCGAAAGCACAATTAACCCGTGAAATGATAATCGATTGTTTCTTGGGCCCAATTTGGCTTGACGTGCATTAATTTGAATTAAAACGAACGGAATTTATCGCTTATAACGTTTGACCAAATAAATTGTTTCATTTGAACGATTGCTAGTTTTGACACATGGAAGAAACTATATGACTTTAATTTTATATTGTCTTAGCAATTTTTTTTTCATCGAGCTTTATATGACATTTTCTGTATCCTATCCGATGTGTAGTAGTCAAACAGACCAATATACCTGCTTAGTTGATCACTGGCGACACATGTAGACATTTTTTTTACATGTATTTACCATAACATTTTCTTTTTCAAGACATTGTACTTTGGTACAAACATGTTTCAGTCTCGTTTCGCCTTCGCTTGGAAAAATACTGAAGTTTCTTTCTTATTGTTGTCTTCGTGATTGAGAGAACCTACGTGTACCTAAACTCTTTACTTTTTAGATTCAGCAGCGGTTTGAACTGTTATACCTATATACCTACTTTGATATGTCAGTCAGTCAATTTCGAAAAATCTATGGTACATTGTTTAATGATAAGATTTTTATTATAACTCCGAATGCAATTCCAAACATAGAGCAAGTTCAATAAACAATTTGAATGATACCTATATGCGACAAACTAATAAAAGGAGAGGCTAAAGCTAGCATAGGTTCTAAATAAAAAGAGCTAGATTTTCCTGCGGTTACTGAAAAAACGAAACGAAAAACTATTGAATCAATCGAACAGTCGCGATAGAGCAGCCACTGGCTTTTCACTGGGTACAAAATCTATGGCTTTTTGTTTTAGAAACATTAAATATTCTTTTAGAGTTAGGTATATCCATTTGTATACAGTTTTGCTTTCAACTAGGTAGGTAGGTAGTTATCTTTTTAGGGTTCCATACCTTAAATGGAAAAACGGAACCCTTATAGGATCACTTTGTTGTCTGTTTGTCTGTCTGTCTGTCTGTCTGTCGTGCCTGCCAAGAAAACCTATAGGGTACTTCCCGTTGACCTAGAATTATGAAATTTGGCAGGTAGGTAGCTCTTATAGCACAAGTAAAGGAATAAATCCGAAAATAGTGAATTTGTGGTTACAAAACAAAAAAGTTTTACAAGTTAGTCCTTGACTGCGACATGCTAAATCACTTGGCGGTAGCCATGGCCAAAGCCTCCCACCAGACTAGACCAGAGACAAAAGAAATTATAAATTTCCAAATTGTCTCTGCCAGGAATCGATCCTGGGACTTACCACTCATACAACAACTGCGGTTTACCACTAGGCTGGGATCGTCGAATCTATTATGTGTCTATTAGGTATAGGTATGATTCGAACGTTTTGTACTCAACCGAATCTAAATTCATGAATTGGTGAAAAATTGCATCTGCACTAATAAATCTTTAGCGCAGTTCATAAATCACAAATATTATAAAATCATAGAAATGCAAATCAAAATATGACCCAATTAAAATCTCAACTTTGCATTCATTAATCATAAAATAGATTATTTTTGAAATATTAGGTAGGTAGTAAATATGTATTATATTTATAGCAAAACTCGAAATGAAATGCTGTGATTTTTTTTTTCAAAAAAATTACAAACGCCAATACTTGGAACTACCGGAAACGTCTGCCATTCTGATTATAATGATATCAAAAGCGTTAACACTTCAAAAGGGAATCTTTGAATTAACCAATAATGCGTATATCGGATATCCATACGACGTCAGTACTTTTAATAAATGTCCGGTCCGCTGACTCCATATTGCATAACAGTGATATGCGTAATCTGTCAGTTTGACGAAGGTCTAGCGATGGCAGGACGCGTGCCGGAACAAACTCATTTAATTTTTTTTTTGTTCTCCACTGATATGTTTCACCACCTATTTTTTTTTTGGTTTTAACCGTTCGCGTTGGTCGTTTATTAAGGTAGACTTTGAGCTACGCGGCCCGACACCTACCCAGTAGTAGGTACCTAATTTGAATTAATGATTTTGACTTTGACTTCGACACGCAAAACTCGGTGTCGCGCCAACTCTAACTGCTTTTATGGCTAAGGGCCTACGCAGACGATGAACTTTTGCCAGCAGATCACGAAAGAAAACCCTATCGAGGCGTAGATAAAATGTTTGCCAAAACTTGCCACGTACTCAGGGTGCGTTCATATTTTGTTTTCGCCGGAAATGAAGAAACTCTCAAGCGCTCATCACGTACTAAAATCTGCTGTACGCATGACACCCATTTTTTTTAAATAGAATATTAGTCATTTTAATCATGACTAACATTCCCCTTTCCCCTCCAACTAAGCATTAAGCTTGTTCTAGAAGTGGGTATAGTGCATTGGGTGGGGTTTGAACAGCCGACCTTTCGGATTTCAATCCGCTCCTCAACCGTTGAGCTATCCAGGCTTTTATTGGGCTCCTCCTGGAGGATGTACTTCCCTGATCTGACCATTCCTAATCTACTAACTAGCTTACTACTAGAGAAAACTAGCCTACAATCCTATAATAATATTGTCTATGGTTATTTTATGGTACCTACCTACTAGACGTTTAGTATTTCTTAGAAGAAACTAACATTGATTCGATTGCTTTTCAGATACCTACGAGTACCTCTGTTACAGAGGTTGAGGCACCAATCGAATTCTATATTTTGTTGTATGCATTACCTACTCGAAAAATATATTTAGGTACTTACCTACTTATTTGTTGTTTTATTTCACATCCAAAAGGGATTAGAAGTCTAATACAACCATTCATAATTACAAGTTCCCATATCCAAAACAGCATAAAAAGTATTTTATCGAGATATCTATCCATGATATCCTTGACTGACCATTTTTTGGGGTCCATTGTGGAACGATTGTAAAGCACGTATCAGTTTACATGACGTTTCAATAAGTCTGTTCGTCTGTCAAATTGCAAATCTCGAACAGATGTTTGTTCTGCATTCAGCAAAAATCGGTCAAGTGTGAGTCGGGCTCGCGTACGAAGTGTTCCGTACCATCGTAGGTATAAGAAATAACTATATTATAATCTTAATATATAAAAGGAAAAGCTGACTGACTGACTGACTGATCTATCAACGCACAGCTGAAACTACTGGACGGATCGGACTGTTTGGCATGCAGATAGCTATTATGACGTAGACATTCGCTAAGAAAAGATTTTTGAAAATTCAATCCCTAAGGGGGTATAATAGGGGTTCGAAATTTGTGTAGTCCACGCGGATGAAATCGCGGACATAAGCTAAGCAATTATTTAATAAATAAATATATGTATTTTTTTAAGTTTTGTAGTTTGCTACAAAAGCAAGTTTTTAAGTATGGCAGTCATTTCGAAATTATTATTATTTGTTGTGATAGCAGCAATAGAAATACACATTCTGTCATAATTAACACTCTCTACCTATTACGGTTAACGAGATACAGCCAATACGAGATACGCTTTGGTACGGAACCCTAAAAATTATCGCAACAACAAAATCTAAATCCATACACCATAACTAATTATATCCACCATGTAATGGTATGTCAGAGGAGTATTGTTCAACGGGCTCCTTTGTAACCGTATTACTAACCTAGTTTTGGGGATATATTCCACCAAAAAAGGGCCTCGAGTTATCACGCTTTTTTGGCTCTCAATGCGAGTTATATTTCTTTTGTCCGTCTTGGTGTATTAGTAGGCCATATTTAGTTTCGCTCACCGAAATAAATATTTGCGTTGCATTGATGAAATTCGAAATGTAGAAATGGTGCAGAATCTACGCGTCCATTGCATTATTTTGTAAAAGCAAAATAGATTTTTGATGCACCTAATTCTATAAAAACTGCTGTTTTAACAAAATATTTATCAATTTACACAGCTATACCTATTGCGAAAAGCTCAGCGTTGTTTGACTCCCCATTAAGTATTTGTGGTCAGACAACCTGACTAATTTTAGGTGATAAAGTCTTAGTTTAAATTAATAGAGTCACAGAGTAAATATGTAGATAGTACGTAGATAGTAGATACGAGCACATCCCTCCTTCCCCGACGCAGTGGTAACTCCTTAAGGACACCCAAAAACACAATAAATGTTGAAACCCGATGGAGTGTTTTGATATCCGTACTAGGAAAACCTGTGTTACGCAGACTTTGCTCGGTTGGTAGACTTTGAGAGCATCATGGAGAACTTTCAGGCATGCAGGTTTCCTCATGACACACGAGCAATGCGTAGGAGTTCAATTATTATTATACATGGCAGAATATTATATAGCATTGAATCATACTAATATTATAATGGCGAAAGTTTGTATGTGTGTGTGTGTGTGTGTGTGTGTGTGTGTGTGTGTGTGTGTGTGTGTGTGTGTGTGTGTGTGTGTGTGTGTGTGTGTGTGTGTATGTTTGTTACTCCTTCACGCAAAAACTACTGGACGGATTTGGCTGAAATTTGGAATGAAGATAGATAATATCCTGGATTAGCACATAGGCTACTTTTTATCCCGGAAAATCAAAGAGTTCCCACGGGATTTCGAAAAACCTAAATCCACGCGGGCGAAGTCGCGGGCATCGGCTAGTATTATATATATTTGAAAAGAGCAACCGCCTGCGCCTTCCTGGCGCAGAGGTAAGCGCTGTGGTCTTATTAGTGGGAGGTTCCGAGTTCGATTCCCGACAGTCTGATCTGGTGAGAGGTTTCGGCCGTGGCTAGTTACCACCCTACTGGCAAAACTGAGCCGCCAAGCGATTTGGCGTTCCGGTACGATGCCGTTTAGAAACCTAGGGGTACCTAGGGGTACCTAAAGTGTATGGTAGTTTTCATTAAACCCATAGGTACTCGACCTATGGGTTTAATGAAAACTACCATACACTTTTCCAGGTTAGCCCGCTTCCATCTTAGATTGCATCGTCGCTTACCACCAGGTGAGATTGTAGTCAAGGACTAACTTGTATCTAAATAAATAAATAAAACATATTAGTTTCAGCTCGATGGTAAACAATACAATAGGTCTGTATGTAATTTGGAGACTTTTCTGAAGCGAACGGTATTTTTATCAACATTTTATACAAAGTAGTAGGACTACAGCTATGAATGTACCTATCTACGAGTACTTTTAAATCTAGGAGCAGTTTTCGACGTACGCATCAGGGACGCTGGCGATATTGCAAAAGTTTGACGATTCGTCCGCCTATCGATTTAGTTCGGCTGCATTCGATACGGTTTGTTTATTTTGGAAATCGGACGGATGTAGGTTTTCGGGTTTGTGGTGCGTCTGTGTAGTTAGTTGAGGTGGTCTGTCAAAAATACAAACAGCGAAACGGAACGTGTTTTCCTAGTTTTCCCATTTCGTGGATCAACACTGTTTTTAAAACAGATGTTGGTACATACAGGTAATAATGTTATCTAAAACTTTCAAAACCTAAACTTTTTAGCTCTAAAACTAAGCCCGTCCATTCCTAAGTCCTTCAATCATGCAACGTAGCAGTGGATTGACGTGATCTTTTTTGCATGGATAGGTATCGGTAGATTTGGAAAGTGACCGGCTACTTTTTGTCCCCAGAACTCATTTTCAGAAAACTGATTTTTTTAGGGTTCCGTACCTCAAAAGGAAAAACGGAACCCTTATAGGATCACTTTGTTGTCTGTGTTTATATCTGTCTGTCTGTCTGTCTGTCTGTCCGTCCGTCCGTCCGTCCGTCCATCAGTCGCGTCGTGTCTGTCAAGAAAACTTAAAGGGTACCTACTTCCCGTTGACTAGAATCATGAAATTTGGCAGAAAAGTAGTTCTTATAGCACAAGTGTGCATAATAGTTTTTGATTTATCGTGCAAAATATCTGAGTACGGAACCCTCGGTGCGCGAGTCTGACTCGCACTTGGCCGGTTTTTGGCGAACTAAGTCGCTGGCATCATCTATATGATGAGATGAAACCTAGGTGCTATAATGACACCTAGGTATTAGAGGGTAGGTGAACAAATACAGACAGTAGGCGTGTTCATTGATTTAATAGTCATCGTGTAAATCTATTAATTGGCTGCAAAAGCTTTGTACAAACACGACTAATGAACGCCGGGCCTGGCAGCCTGCGCGGTAATTTGGTTACACTCGCGGTGTTCCCCTTTATTACCTTTTTATTCTATTTATTACCTTCGCTTAGGTCTTTTTCAGAAGAGGAACATAGGTACAAAGCACAAACGTTAGAACGCATGAATAGACAGGGACACTTAATTAATTTGATTGAGATGAGGGATATTTTAGGGACATTTTTATTTATAAGGGACAGGAGCCTTTGTTTCTAAAATTATCAAGGTACGTACCTACGCCCCTAAGTTCTATATAAACCTAAAGAATTAGGAAAATCGGGGTGATTCTTTTACACTCGCTGTGTTTCCCTATATTAAGTAGGTACCTTATAATTATTCTATTTATTACCTTCGCTTAGGTCTTTTTCAGAAGAGCTACTGTTCTTAATGTAAAAATGTTAGAACATATTAGGTACCTACCTATGTCCTTATGAATAGACAGGGCCACTTAATTTGATTGAGATGAGGGATGTTTTAGGGACATTTTTATTTTTTATCTAGGGACAAGAGCCTTTGCTTTTAAATTTGACAAAGTACATTATACGTTTAATGCTTGTGTAGGTGCCTAACATAAGTAATTTTTATGTAGGTCCTCGGGTTGGTTGGCGTGCTGTTATTCCGGCATGCCTCTAACGATTTTTGTGGGCAGTAGTGCCCTAGTAGATGGTCTGCCCTGCCAAAAAATCAACTAAATAATTAAAAAATCACATTTGAAAATGGCGCCATAATAGCAGCCATGTTTTTTTTCTTCAAAAAAACTATAGCCAGTGTCTCAAGATACTGTAAGATTCTAACAATAGGTACCCTATACCTATGTCCAAATAATATGTTCAGTGTCGCATTTAGAAGTTATGGTGGAATAAAATAACTTACATGTTTCTTAGGTATCTACTTAAGTACATAAACCTTGAAATCATTACATTCCTTTTCTTGGGAAGTCGTGTAATTAAAGTTTTTCTTACGAAACACAGTCTACGCCTTTTACTGGCACTAATGACAAATTGTTTTATATGAAACAAATATGTAAATTCCAGTGATATGCATGTACGTATATCTACGTTAATTCATTTTATTTCATGACGTAAAGATTTCAAGTGTAGGTCTACCTAACCACTGTGTCATAGTTAAGCTTTGCATTAAAGTTGTATGAAAAAATATTTATTAAAATATTGATCAAAACAACTGAGACTCATCGTTAAAAAAATTCTGCCTACATGTTCGTTAGTACATAGCATTATATACTTACCGTAGCATATAATAGGCATGTGCGCCGGGTATTTTCACTGCAGCTCGACGTTGTAATTCACCGATAAATGCATACAAAAGAGTTCCGTAACGGCCAGAAACGTCTGTAGAGTGGTCATCTTTTTGTTGCTCACAATTTGAATTTGTGTGATTTTTCATTCGTTAGGTAACCTAACTGATAAATTCGACAAATTTTAATACAATTTTTATGTTCTATTTTATAATTTTTAATACAAATCAATGAAAGAAATCAATTCGTCGGTTAGTTGCCTTATTCATTTAAATGAGTTTAAAATATCATAACTCATCGTGCCAAAATCAATAGAATGATTGAGACGGAATTTTTGCAAATCGAAAGCATCTATAGACAAACAAAATACTTTTCTAACTTGGTCAGTATTGGACCTTGATAGATTGACCGGGATTGTACGTAAGCGAAACCGAGAACTAAAGCTAGTGTCTTATTTGTTCGCATGAAATAATATGTGACATTATTTAAACTATTAAGAAAGTAATTTATAATAATATGTCAGGAACTTATATACAGCGAATTAGTATAAACTAGTATCAAAAGTAGCTTATTATTAATTATTATTATTAACCCTCGACTCAAAAAGAGGCGTGTTATAAAATTGACGTGTGTATCTGTGTATCTGCGTATCTGTGACATCGTAGCTCCTAAACTAATGAACCGATTTTAATTTAGTTTTTTTTTTTGTTTGAAAGGTGGCTTGATCGAGAGTGTTCTTAGTTATAATCCAAGAAAATCGGTTCAGCCGTTCCAAAATTATCAGCTCTTTTCTAGTTACTGTAACCTTCACTTGTTGGGAGTGTTATAAATTTTTAATTTACACTTGTCTAAAAAAGTAAATTCTGTACCATCATATTTCAGATATCTAATAGAAAGTTTAAATAATAGTATATTCCTAAGATTTTATGATTCTTTTATAGAACAAAACGTAACCTAAGTAATATACTTACCTAGTAGGTACAGTACAGTTATAGAAACTCGTGTTTCGAACCCACGACTACCGATTAGGAGCCAGAGGTTCTAACCACTAGACTAACACAGCTTTTTCCAAGATTTTCCCCAATACATCATCTTAAAAAAAAACTTCGAGCACTCTGTCGACTCTACACATTGCCGTACAACCACGCTCCGGCCACCGATCCTCACGGGAGGTAATTATGCATGGGCGCTTTTTAGCGCGTCCGCGAACGAATAAAATACAAAATGGGCCACAGATGATAATTAAGTTATTTATTTTGTGTTTTACGAAATTTGTAAAGTAAAAATATTGTAGTATAGAAACAGGCGATACTTTGCAGAAGACCATGATAGTACCTATATCAACCTTTCTACAGACAAGGAACCGATAAGCTTAATTCGCTATCTAGACAAATCTGTATGGAGCAATATGCAGCATGCGATATGCACCGCCCGCCCTTCCACTGCTAAACATGCAGGAAAAGAAAGCCACCAAGCAAGCAATACGCACCACCACCGCGGAAAACCACACATACACTCCAACCAGTTACCTATTCTAAAAACTAGAGTGTGTTTTAGAGGATCTAAGTCATAACTTCTACTACTAACCACATAAAATGACCATTTTGGAAAAAGAGAGAGATGCGCGTGTTTAAATACGTAATAGAACATAATAATTTAGTTACCTTCCATCTTAGACTGCATCCTCACTTACCACCAGGTGAGATTGCACTCAAGGGCTAACTTGTATCTGAATAAAAGAAAAAACCTACACAACTACATATTATGTTTATTCATTAGTTTGGTAAAATGAATGGATATTTTTTTTTAATTTTAGTTTTCACTTCATAAAAAAAAACATCTGCATTCTTCAAATCCTTCATATCCAAAAGATCAAGTAGGCTATGGGAGTTTCACAAAGTATGAGTTTTTTACAAGTTACGACAGTGAATAAAAATTTTAAAGCGCCATCTACTCGAAAAGCTCTGAACTACATTCATCCGTAAGCTCACCAGTTAGTACTCGGAAGCTTTAATATGCGTAGAGGGCGATGTGATACCGATTTCATTAAAATTGTTGCGAAACAAACAGATTGAGAATTTTATATGAAGTGTCATGGCTAGTCGAGGCTCGGAAGACTTGGACACGTCTCGTGTTGGACATGGTCTAATGTGAATTATCCCTAAAGCTTGTTAAGTGGGAAAAGTTAGACCGCTACTATCTTGACTTATTCATCACTTACCACCAAGTGAGATCGCAGTTACGGGCTAAATTGTAATGGAGTAGAACTCGCAGAAGAGTTCCGCACAACACTTTTTTTTTTACAATGTAACCACTAATTTCATGGTATTCAAATTTTTACCTTTACTTCTGCTACTTAAGACAAGACATTGCTACCAGCCTATCATAATTCTAGGTTAACGGGAAGTAACCTATAGATTTTAATTCCCTTGACGGGTCTTGACAGACACGACAGATAGACAGACAGACAGACAACGAAGTGATCTATAATAACGGTTCCCTTTCCCTTTTGAGGTACGGAAACCTAAAAACGACCAGTCGGAGTCATGAACGAAATTATCCTTTGGTCCTTAATCCGTCCATTAAAGGACTTTGACTGTGACAAAGTTCATAGCTATATTTACCCACATGTGAGCGGGTGGCCGGAACTATAAATCGAGGTTACAAAAACTAGGAAGCTCCTTGGTGGCCGCCACGGTGTCAGGTTTACTTCCCGGTCAGACTGCCGCCGTGTGTGCGAGCTAAGTTTTATACATGGGGATTACGGAGTTTCATGGTGTTTGTTCAGGTTCAATTTGAAAACTTTATACGTTCGTATAGCTAAGTGATACACAAATATGTGAGTAGGTATTAAATTATTATGAAAATATGTCATGGCTTATGAATTAGTGAAGTTTGCAATAACCTGCTATGTACTAACACGAAGAATAATATTATAATCTACTTAGTAAAAATTTTACGCCAATTAACATGCCGCAAGTCAAACTGTATAATAAATAAATAAATCTATTAATAAGTCTACTCTGCAAGTATCTGTGATGAAAAGTTTTGAAAGTTTCCACCCTTTATTACTTTAAAATATGCATAGTAGGTAAGCGGTAACTTTAGGCAACCCTGAGTTGGTCCTTGCTCTGAATTACAAACTTTATAATGAAATAAACGAAAGATCATCCAATTTTTCACAGGAAAATTCATCACACTCCATAGCGACAAACAAGTAACAACCGCACGCCGCGAACGCTGCAAAGTACATAAATCCGACAATTTAGAAGGCCATTTTGTCGGGCGCGGACGCGACGGGTCAAAACTCCGGACACAATCATTTCATATTTTCCCGAGCTCAATCTCACGTGGCTCAATTATTCACCAGGGCCTACCCGCCTATCCTGCAAAGTAATGACCGGTGAACGCGAAATTACACGTGTTACAATGATGATCCTGTTTACCCGCGTAGGGTAATTTTCGACCGAGTTTGACCTGTTAGATTTTGTACTCTTACTCCTTTGGTTGATCTTTCGTTTTATTACCGGGTACTTTATTACATTACCTGTATTAATAAGCACTTATAAGAGGTTTTTGATTTTATAACTATGTAAGTAATTTAATTTGTATAGCCAAACTTGTATTTGGATACGCACATTGAAAGTCCATATCCGGTGTTTGAGAACTAGTCAAATCAGTATATTTTTATCAACCTTCGAAACACGCCCTTAGTATGCAAGCGAGAAAAACGCATAGGTGGCTATTATTTAAGTAGTTCGTAAAAAATCTAGAACCTCGTAGAGTAACGCTTCATCTTTAAAATATCGGCTGAACAAAATCACGAGTTAGCCTTTTTGCCTAAGTTCAACCCCACACGCGTCCCCCACAAAAACTAGCATCATTCCCCATTTCACGTGACCATTTCCGACACATTGATATATCGATCACATGTCAGCGGTGGCCATATTTGTTTTAGGATCCATGCAAAAAGTTGGTGCCACGCCGTCTGCCGCGGCCAGATTGTTTTTGTTAGTTTCGGATTTCTAAATCGCTTTGTGACGACGGACAAAGGCGTACAAAACAATAATATGGAAATATCGTTACTACACGGCAAGAATCGAAACTTTAATGCATCATCATCATCATCATCACCAACCGATAGACGTCCATTGTTGGACATAATATAAGTCTTTTGTTGTAGGGGCATCCACACGCAAGGGTCTTGCGCCTGAATCCAGCGGCTCCCTGCGACTTGCTTGATGTCGTCTGTCCACCTAGTGGGAGGTCTTCTAACGCTGCACTTTCCGGTGCGAGGTCACCATTCTAGCACCTTGGGACCCCCAACGTCTATCGTTTTTCGAACTATGTCTCTGCCCATTGCCACTTCAGTTTCACAACTGGATTGGATTATAGTTAAGAAAACGCTCTCGATCAAGCCACCTTTCAAACAAAAAAAACTAAATTAAAATCGGTTCATTCGTTTAGGCGCTACGATGCCACAGACAGATACACAGATACACACGTCAAACTTATAACACCCCTCTTTTTGGGTCGGGGGTTAAAAACACAAAATGTCAAATGAGTTCAAACATTCTTCATCCAAATAAACAAGCTCAAAACTAATAAACGCAAATCCCGTGAACATTAAACGAGATAGACCCTCCATAAAGATATGAGAGTCTGTTTGTTTATATCATAAATAGCGTCGTAGACGATGATATTTGACGTATGCACGTAATGAAATGGAGTGTGTATTTATTAAGTTAATTAAGCCGTTCTTGAGACGCGTACGGGATCAGATTGTATCGTAGGTAACCGGGCTCTATTCATAATAATGCCATTATGCCCTTTTGTATGGTGACCAAATGGTGGAAATGGTGATGTAGGACATCATTTTTCCTAAGCATTGAGTATCAACCTGTACTATAATACGGATGATGCCTATGTCAAAAAAAAATTATTTCTTAGTACCTAATCATCAAATAAGTAGAGTGTCTTCAAAAATTCGTAAAATCCACATTCGATGCTAGTTTGAAGTTTGCTATTTGCTAACCATTTTAAATTATCGATTAAACTAAAAAACCGGCCAAGTGCGAGTCAGACTCGCGCACTCAGGGTTCCGTACTCGGGTATTTTTTCCAACATTTTGCATGATAAATCAAAAACTATTATGCATAAAAATAAATAAAAATCTGTTTTAGAATGCACAGGTAAAGCCCTTCATATTATGATACCCAACTTGGTATAGTAGTTATCTTACTTTGAAAATTGAAATACATCATTTTTTTTTTACTATAGGTTTCTTGACAAACACGACGGACGGACGGACGGACAACAAAGTGATTCTATAAGGGTTCCGTTTTTACTTTTGAGGTACGGAACCCTAAAAACTTAAATATAAATTGGTTACGTACTATGTGTAATGAAGTGTGTACTACCTGCCTAAGTATTAATTAATTTAACGAAGCCGCCCTTGAGACGGGTCGGGGTTTGACCTGATAGTATCGTAGATAGATAATGGGATCCGTTTATTGTAATAGGATAAAGCTTTTATACTTGCATATTTTATAGGATAGCTAAAGCCCATGACTTCGATGGTGTAGATTTAAATTAAAATCCGTGGGAACTCTTTGATTTTCCGGGATAAAAGTAACCCATGTTACTCTCCAGATCTTTTATTATACCTATGCAAAAAATCACATTAATGGTTTGCTTAGTTGCAACGTAAGGACCAACCAGCAAACAAACCTCGCCTCGATAGCTCAACGGTTGAGGAGCGGACTGAATTCCGAAAGGTCGGCGGTTCAAACCCCACCCGTTGCACTGTCGTCGTACCCACTCCTGGCACAGCTTTACGCTTAATTGGAGGGGAAAGGGGAGTATTAGTCATGATTAGCATGGCTAATATTATTTTTTATTTAAAAAAAAACACACAATTGCGATTTCGCATTGATTTCGCACTAGGCTATCAGGGCTATAAGCACGGTATAGCTACTTATAGGTATGCAAAGTCGTATTTCCTAAAATTAATAAATCCCAACAATAATGAGACATTATTAGCGAAGCTCCTCATATTTAATGTTTGAAGAATCGACTTCCTCAGTCTAATGAAGCGAGGGGAAACAATTTATTATGAGAATGTGAACACATGAAATGCTGCATATTAAATTTTAAGCGAATTTTCTGTATTAGTCTACAGTAATCAAATTTAAGTTTTATTAATGATCCTCTCTCTAAAACGATGATAGCTTAGTGGTTAAGACGCTCGCCTCCTAGTCAGGGGATCCGCAGTTCGATCCCGGGCACGCACCTCTAACTTTTCAAGTATTTCTCAGAGTTATGTGCGTTGTAATAGGGCCTTGGACTGTTATAATAAAATGATGTGATGTTTTGTATAGCTCTAGTTTTTGGGGCAAGAATTCATTATTAAAGAGAATAAGTAATTTAAAAAAAATGAGATTTTTATTTATTTTTAACATACTCAACAAATACATAGTTTAGTATACTAACAAACAAGTTAATAATAATAATAAAACTATATTTATTTATTTATTTATGAAAAATATTTACACAGTTTAAATTAGTTCAAGTGTAATCATAAACTCGTGAATTGAGTTTTTCCGTACACCAGTACCGTAGACATTAGGTATTAGGTACACATAACATAACACATTAATGTAATGGTATAATATCTACTTAAAATCTAGGTATAACAACTAGGTACCTATTTACAAACTAACATCATGATCAACCCATTTCCGCCCCACTACTGAGTACGGGTCTCCTCTCAGAATGAGAAGGGTTTAGGCCATAGTCTGCCACGCTGGCCCAGTGCGGATTGGCAGACTTCACACACCTTTGAGAACAAACTAACAACATTGAACTAAATGTAGGTTAGTTGTGTCAACTAACCTTTACTAACAAATTGATCGACTATCTAATCGTAGTAAATAATATAATTAAAGATTAGGTGATGCTGGGTTCTTTTTTTTTTCTCTCTCGTCTGGCTTTACAAAGATTAGCCAATGTCAAGTTTGTAGTTATTTGTAACAAGTTAGTTAAACTATACAAGTATGGATCCCGTCTGTGCCGGCGCTCGCCGACATACGCACGGCACCCGCTTAGAGCGCTTTCCAGTCAGTTTTAACAAAAAAAAAACACTCCCAAAAGGCAGAGCACGCCCGCCAGCTAACACCAACACAGACGAAGTCCTATGCTGGGTTAAAGCTACCATAATTAAACTCTACCCTCAGAAAACACAGATTATTATTATTATCATCCGACCTTTTATTATAATTAGGTCAAAGCCTTCCCCTTCCTCAGATAATCCCAAAGTGCCAGGCCGTACATCACTTCGACAGCTCCTCAGTAATGAAGACAACACTACAAACTATAATTCGCCATCTAAATGCACCGTCGACAGGCATAAACAATTGAAATAATTATCAGGATAAGCCTCCCGGATCAAGGAAAGCCCTCGAGATTTTAACCCTTCTGAGAATCTGACAGCGTCTTATGTAAATTCTCAAGTTTCTCAAGATCGCTTTTCCAACTACACTTGCATTTATTGCAAAATCAATCTTATACCACTCAAAATAAAGTTTATTATAAATTGTTTACGTGGTCGTACATGCCCTTTTACTTTGCGTGAAAGCTAATGGTTGCTCAATTGGCTCTAAGACTATATTATGGAAACTTGTTTTGTTTAAAGCTTGCATATTCATACAGAGAATTCGAGGGTTGAATTTTCCACACGGTTAAATTCATACGAAATATCATCAAAATTATTGACGAAATCCCAGGTCTATTAGAACACTAAAATTCTAATTCTCTTGAAAACAATTTTGAGCTAAAATGATAGGTCTAGAAATGTATTGCATTACCTAGGCAATACCTTACATAGTGCTCCCCGCAAAAAAGGTTAACATTAGAATTAGACTTGTTCTGATTCAGTCTTAAAGCGTAAAATAAGCAGAACAAAGTACAACTATAAACAAAATTAAAAAATAAGGGATAAGAGCTAAGCAGTAAAGAAGAGTTATTACAAGAGATATTCGGCAGACATTTCAACACATCTAAACTAAAATAAATAAGTTGGAGATGTTAATCTATTTATTTTCAAATAAACGATGTTAATTTTACGATTGACGGAAATGTTTTATGTTAAACATCACTACTGAGCAAAGAGACCAATAAAATGTACGACCGTAATCAATAGTGAAGCGCATAAATAAACAGATAATAAACGCAAATGTGTGAAGCGATAAGGATCTAAGCTCACTACATATTAAAGGCGACCGAAAGCGTGGTTTATACAATGCCTTTAGTACAAGTTTGCATATTTCGGTACCTTATGTAGACAGATTTCAAATATTGAAACATTATATTCATGATCAACCCAACGCCGGCCCAATACTGAGCACGGGCCTCCTCTGAGAATGAAAAGGGTGTATGTAGGTCGTAGTCTGCCACGTTAGCCCTGTGCGGATTAGCAGACTTCACACACCTTTGAGAATACTATGGAGGACTCTCAGGCATGATGTTTCCTTTCATCGTTAAAACAAGCTTAAAACACTCATAACTCTGAAAAGTTAAATGGTGCGTTTCCTGGATCGAACACCTGGTCTCAGTGACTGGAAGACCGACTTCTTAACCACTAAGCTAGTACCGCTCTCCTTCTCTCTCTAGACTCTCTTTCTCTGGTCTCTCTCTCTATCTAAAATGCATCTCTAAAATTTAGAATGCTGGGAGCTGGATATGAAAATAGCTAGCGGTTAGATATACCTATATAACGGTTAAAATATATTGATTTATTCTGTTATTTATATAAACTGGTAGTCTTGTGTCGAAGTTATCAAAGAAAATATAAATCTAATAAGGTATTTTTAAAGTACTAAATACTTATTGGAACTTATAATAAAGTAGGCACCTACCTAAGCTATTTTACTTTCGTTTCTTTTATATTTTAAGCGAATCATTTCCGTGTTTATTTTTACCTAAGTAAAATAACAGTAGGTAGTATCACGGGTGTTTAACGAGCTAGGAAGTGGTTACATCAAAAAGATATCTATTTCTCCCGGGCGGCCCCGGTTACGAAATAATTCCAAATCAAAGCATCAGCTTGGGTGGTCAATAGGGTTGCCAACTTATAGGTTTGACCCAAAATTTCGAATGACGGATTTTTGGAAATTCCACGTAAACAGGATGAATTGGTTCCCTAAATAGATAAAAAGTCCTTTCTTATTGAGTGCACGCCATAAAAATATCCTACTGTTAAAACTTTAGGTTTCTATGCTGTATCCACCGAAAGAAGTTAATATCTATAAGGCTCTCTGTAATCTAGTACTGAAGTAATCTCATTCTTCTTCTTCACCAACCGGCAACCAATCACAAACGTGTTTTCAAAAATCGTTCGAAATTTAATGCGAAAATGTTTTCAAAAAACATTCGAAATATAATTCGAAAACAGAGTTTCGTTTGCGATTGGAATTACGTAACAGGGAGAGCCCTATACCTACTAACTTATTTTCGTTGATAGAGTATAACCCCAGTAGATTAGGCTGTGCGTTGATAGATCAGTCGGTCTGTCAGTCAGGACAAGTCTTTTTAGGGGTCCGTACCTCTAAAGGAAAAAAGGAAACCTTATAGGATCACTTCGTTGTCTGTCTGTCGTGTCTGTCGAGAAAACCTATAGTGTACTTCCCGTTGACCTAGAATCATGAAACCCAGATGGGTAAGTCTTATAGCACAAGTAAATGAAAAACCTCGAAACCGTTAATTTGTGGTTACATCACAAAAAAAAAAGTTAAAATGTGCTCACGAAAAAATTAATTTACTAAATATAATGGTCTACATAAAAGAGTTAGGTAGGTATATCTTATACGATGGTAAGGAACCCTTCGTGTGCGAGACCGACTCGCACTTGACCGGTTTTTAGGGTTCCGTACCTCAAAAGGAAAAACGGAACCCTTATAGGATCACTTTGTTGTCTGTTTGTCTGTCTATCTATTTATAACTATCTATAGTATACTTATCTATGATAAAAAGACATCAAAATATGACAAATTATGTAATATCCGGAAGGTCCTGGCCCTGCCCTAATGCTGATAATAATAATTGTTTTGAACTGGAATCTGAAAGGAGGCACCGCCAAATATCTAATTGGAATTTCTAATTAGACTTGTAAAGCTGAACGCGGGTCTAATTAGTTTTCGATGGAGCGGTTTGTTTTAGACGCCTTTCGGTGGTTTGTTTATTCACAATATATTAAATTCTCTTCTTTATCTTTACTTATTAGTACTTTTCGTTAATTACCATGTCTGTATACCCTTATATTTTATACTTATTATAGAAGTTTAAAATAATAAACCTATTCCAAAAATTACAGTCTCTCCTTATGCTCCAACTGAGAAATTCCTGCTCACTCGTGATCGGAGCACGAGGAATACCTACCTACCTACTACCTAGTTGTAGGTATATTCTCGTACTTCAACATGTCATATTCCAATCTGCTCCAACTGTTGCAGTGTGAGAAGAAATAAGTTTTTAAATGAGCTCCGCCAGAAGAATCGCTCCGTCATTTCTTCATTCAGCTTCACCCATTGGACCTTTGTCTTGTTATGGTCATCAGTGGTTCTCTTTGCTCGCCTTTCTCTTATAGTACCCAAATGTTAGGTGTATACTCTTACTCTATCTTGATCTACTAAATATTTAACAAAAGAGACTCTTACAGGAGAAACAGGGCTACCTACTGATCTAATGGTGTCGTAAAAACGTAAAGGTGCCTATTTGGCGTAAACGCATTAAAGGAGAGATAGAGGCATTAATTCATAAATCGAAAGCGAGAATCAAACCCGGAGACTTAAAGTTTGTATATTGTTGCACCTGAGGGGCTCATCAACAATGTGTTCAAAGAGGATGTACAAACCCATTAAGTTGCTTTATTAATAAATAACGATACCCATCTGCACCTTTTTGGGCGAAATCACCAAACACGCACAAATACGGCGAGGGAGCTATTTTCTAAGCCCTTTCACATAAATTGCAAGTACCTACGATTCACATTTAAAACACACGAACATTACGGACCCGCAGAGATGTCCGAGGGCCCCCTTGACCGTTCCCGCCGGAAGAAAGGGCTCATTTTCATTAGGCAACTAAGCGTTAGAATACGTAGATTTATACAGCATGCAAATCGGAGCGGTTCTCAAAGTTTATCGGCTTTAATTTTGCCTGTATGATGTCGGGAGTGGAAGTTCTTAGTTCTGTGTGTTATAAAATGCTACATTTCATTCAAATTCAGAAACAAGAATATCTTTTTTTATTCATTATGGGCAAGCGCTTGACCTCGTGGTCAATATCCACTTGACGGAAAGTGATGATGTGGCCTAAAATGCGACGAGTTTACCTAGAAGATGCATATTCACTCTTGTTTAAAGATACCTTTTTACTGATGAAAGGCAATGAAACGGGTTAATTTAATTATAAATTAATTTAAAATAAAATAATTTTGAAATACGTAATTTCTTTCGGACACAAGGACACCAGAAACATTGTCTTTTCTGTGTATCCCGTTTTCCGTGTCCTACGATTTTTGTGATTTACTTACCTAATCAAAATCTGCCCATTATTCTAAATTATTATTGGCTGGATTTAAGATTAACGATCGACGAGTTAACGATTGACCCACACAATTGGCCATGTATTAAATAAATTAATTTCTTCTATTTACGTTAACGATAATTAAGAGATATAAAAATGCTTAGTTCAAGTTTTACAGTTTCACTATATTTCATGTAGGTGTAAATGGATGCTGTTGAGTGCTCTCGAATATATTATACTAGCTGATGCCCGCGACTTCGTTCGCATGAATATAGGTTTTTTAAAACCTTTATAATATTAGTGTGATATTATATTGTTATCACTACTTTTTTTAGATCTACTAATTATACTTACTTAGATACAGTTTGACAATGAGTGTCCGTGTTAACGAGAGGCGAGGGTGAGTCCAGTGACCCTTCCGTTTGAAGCGAGCGAGAGGCACTTTTTGCTGCACGGCTACATTCCGCCCAAGAAACCACGCGGAGCATGCAACGCTACACTTCGCTGCATACCTACTCCTCGTATCCTTATAACAAGGTAATATGATTACGGTCTAGGGAAGCTGTGAGCTATTTCGTCAAAGGCACTTTTCATGGATCTTGAACGGTCTTGTTCAATATTGTTTACAATTTGTATTCACTCGGGCCAGTCCACATAGAATTGACGATTGATGGAGACATAACATGGGCACATAGTTATTCTTTCTATGTTATCTAAACCCCCTCGTATCCTTATAATAAGGTAATAAGGTTATACTCATTACTGTCTAAAGAAGCTGTGAGCTATTTCGTCAAAAGCACTTTTCATATGTCTTGAACGGTCTTGTTCAATATCATTTACAATTTGTGCTATCCTTTCCCAGTTATTTTTTGTTCAACTTTTGTTATAAAATGTCATATAAGAGATTTTAAGTAGGTATATTTATTTATTTCTCAAATAAATAAATAATTTATCACATGTAGCCAAAGTTTCCTCTGCATCACAAAGGGTGAACACGTTACAGCCATTATCTCTCGAGCGAAACCGACTTTTGTTTTAAAACGTAGAAAATTAAAGTTGCCCTTTTTTCGTTGGAACAATTCTAAACTTCTATTTTAGCGGCGTCCTCGCATGTTTGCGGAACTTCAAAAAGTTTGTCCGGGACTTTAAAACAGCGATTCGTTTCACTTTATCCCCGCAATTCAGTTAAATGCTTAATTGGACGGTTTGAGTATGGATAAAAGGCTTGTGTGAGCAAATTTGAGTGGAATATTTTATAATCTTGGACCCGGGTTGTTATTCTAAGTCCTAGATTAAGTAGTCACTGTGGTGTTCTGGTTATAGTCTATAGATATAACGGTTATGTGAGTTTTCCTTGTACCAATCGAAAATTTAGGTTGCTAAAAGCAGTCTTTTTTCATGAACCTTTAAAGAAAACTACAAGTACTTAAGTAAAATAGAAGCTAGCGTCCCGCAGGTTTGAGTCTCGCAGCTCTTCTTTAAGTTGTTCACAAACAAGTGAACCGATTGTCTTTAGAATAAACAAAGATGAAAAGCCGGTATCGTCAGCCGCCCGCCCGGTCTATGCTAGCGGACCACCAACTTTGAAAATATTTTTCAAAGTTATGGGGGAACGGGGTGCACCTCCTTGTTAACCTCACCTACACGTGGTGCCCCCTGCGAATCAGCAAACGACGATATGACGACCGAAGAATGGCGGGATAACCATTCCAAATTGCTAGGCTCTAAATATACCAGACACAGGCAGCATCGTTACTGGTCCGAAGTAGCCTACAGCAGCCCTACGTTGACCAACCCGCTTTTCACTGCTACTACTTTCAATGAGCTGCTTTCAAATTTAGTAATAGTAAAATCAAGGTACGCGAACTCCTTCACTCTGACATAGGCAGGACTCCTATAAATTGAGCACATTACCACACACACCTCAGACCCATGCAGAACAATTCATACGGCCTCCGTATATAACAGTCAAAGTAACATTACAGTAGGAAGTCCGATTAATCAGTTGGTGCGTAGTGGTGGCGAGCAATTAGATTTAAGAACAACTGGGCGTCAGCCGGAGAATGGCGCGCATTAATTTGAGCTTCTCTAACGAGCGACGGACCGACTGGGACCTTGCACTTCTAACAAATCCGTGGAGTCGCCTTTCTAACATACTTTTTACTTCATTCCGATCCCGAAAAGTGCCAACTCCTTTGCCTAAAAATTACTAAGCCTCCGCTGTCCATCCGTCCGTCCATGTGTCCGTCCATCAGTCTGTCAGCGATGGATGGATGGATGAATGGATGTAAGGATGGATGGATGAATGGATGGACGAGAGTGAGAGTGATCTGTATGCCTGTCTGTGTTTCTCGTTCTCCTGAACTGTATCTAATGGGTACAGAGTTGAAATTTTACTTATTTTTATTACCGCTATAACAATGATTAATAAAATTTTGAAGTGTTATTTCTTGTACGGTGGCACGGAACCCTTCGTATGCGAGTCCAACTAGCACTTGACTGTGTTTTTGTTATTAAATTTGCACTTAGTAGCGGTTTTATGTTTGAACTAACTATCTCTATGTACCTACTATACGCACTAGATGGGTCATTCTAAACAAAAAAATTGCGGGCTGCAACTAGATATCTAGGTAAACTACCTAATTTATAATCTCATATTTATAAAGTTAAATCCACGTTACCATTTTTATGTAATTACTCGTACCATTCTCATACCATTTTTTACCATACCTACCATACAATACCATAGCATTTTTACATACCTAGCTATAATTGAAATTATTACAATCCAATTGGATAATATTTTAACTAGACATAGTCTAAAACCTCTTCGGAAATCTTGAAGTGTAAGAACAATATAAAATTCAAGCATATCATAACCCACATATTTCGAATACATTTTACGTTTTCTGGCGTTATATACTTTTATAACAAAACACCACTTGGAAATATTTGGCGTTGTGCGTCGAACGGACATTTTCTAATTGGTAAAAATTAATGTTTTGCGACTCCATGCAACTCTGTGCCCTGATATGTCCGGCATAGCATTGTGCTGCGCGTCCACTGCGCTATGTTTATTGCAATCTGGCTAAATGCTGCTTATATTGTTACTCGGCTTATACTGACCTTCCGTTATACTGGATTTTAGCTGCCGGGTATTTGCTGCTATTTTATTAGACACGGTAAACTTAAATAATACCAGCGATTTTATATTATACCTAGGTACTTATGACTAAAAATATTCAAGGGGTAAGACTGACAAGACTGTGTGGAGTTGGGTTGCTTAGATTTCGTTCGCTTGTTTTAATTATTTATTATTCTGACTTCTGCGTCTGAGTGAATCTTAAGTTTACTAAAAAATCTTAGTACTTACTGTACGGGCTTTTAAGTAGGATATAATCTACAAGGAAGAAAAATTAAGTAGGTCCCAAAACACCAGTGGGTGGGATTTGAACCTATAATCTTATAAATTTTAGGCCATCATCTAAATACCGTTGAGCTATTGAGACAAACTTTACTTCGTTAATTTTTAATAATTTATATAAGTATATATATGTAAATTTATATACATTTTTCATGTACCAAAATTGTAGTTACAAAGTTATAATAAATTAAGCTAATACATACTATACATTAAGCTAGCACATAGGAAATACTTATCTCTAAACAAAGATTTCTTCCAGCTTCCCGTTGCAGGTTGTGAGTAAGGTGCATTAATACGTGGAATATCGAAATTTACTATTTCGATAAGTATCTTATTTTGATTTCGTAGAATTTTGTAGACCTCTGGCGTAGCAACGGCGTAGCGGTTTGAATTCGTTTCACAAGATGGAAGTTATTTATTACGATTTAATTTCTGATATACTCCACGGGTCTCTTCATGAGAAGGTTTGGCCACATTACACCACGCTGGTCAAGTGTGCATTGACATATTTAACATACCTTTGAGAACATTATGGAGAGCTCTCAGGCATGCAAATTTCCTCACTATGTTTCCTTACCCTTAAAGCAAGCAAGGAAATGCTTAAAGCACAAAGCACGCATACAACGAAAAGTTAGAGGTGCCAGGGATCGAGTCTCCGACCTCCCGAATAGGGACTGACGTTTTGATCCTAGGCTATCACCGCATTTTAAGTGGATTTAGGTTTGATAAAAATTCCATGAAAACATTTTGATTGCTCGGGTTAAAAAGTAGTGTGCACAAAATACCAACCACAAAAATACATACCTATTTTTATTTTACAACTAATTATACCTATAAAGATTCTAATAGGGAAACAAAGTACACTTATAATTGTTGTCTTCATTTATTAAACTTTTTACAAAATCATTAGACAATAATTTTAGAATATATTATCAGAGAGAACAATTAGAAGAATCCGTACGGTCCGATGAAAGGATAATACAATTTCTAATGGTTCACAGAATCTGCTTATCTGGTCAGCGGAAGGGTTGTTGAACTATCTCCCTCGCCGGTCCCTCGCAAACAATGTGCCCTCTGTGTGCAAGGACTTAAATAAAAGGTTTGATTTTGTGTTCTAAGGGCAGAATCACACAAGGGAATTTTTGTCTCAATACTTTTTATCCAATCGCTTTCGCCACACGAAGCAGGCCCTTACAAAGTGTTGAGTGATAGGAAGTCTTGTTTAGTGACGAAGTTACATTCGCACAGTAATTACGAGTTTCATAGTTCAGGTGTTTATAAATAAGAAAAAAATAACAAGTTAAACAATTAGGTAATTCAAACATCGTACCTACCACCAAGAAAATTAGCATTCAAAAACGATGCCACATTGTAAAGATAGTAAGTATATGTTCGTAGGGAACTATAAGAATTAGGTAGCTACGAGTATGTGTCTACTATATTTTTAAATTCAGATATAAGTTAGCTCTTGACTGCAATCTCACCTGATGGTCAGTGATGATGCATTTAATTGCCAACTCCAATACGTATTAGAATATTTTTTGTCGTGTTGGTCTTCCGTTTCATGTCGGGCGACATTATTGTCGTCAGCGTGGTCTAAATGTTAAATAAAAGGTTTGATTTTATGTTATAAGGCCCCAGTGTTTGCGGAACGGACCGACTGATCTGCATACCTTTATTATACTTTACAGTAGCTTTGAGGTTGTCCGGCTTTGTACTGCAGTTTTATTGCAGACCTACCTCTTGCTTGAAGCTTTGCACGGGGTTAACTTTCTATGCATAGAGTTTGTTAATTTAACTAATAACCGGTTGAACTCACATGATTCGTCCGACTAATTCGAACCCATCAGGGGTCCATTTCCCCCCTTTCCCTTTCCTTTATTCGTGATCTTTTCTCGTCGAAACTTACTTCGACTAATTACGCGAGTCAGTCAGTTATCTATATTAATATTATAAAGAGGAAACCTTTGTATTTTTGTATGTTTGTATTGAATAGGCTCAAAAACTACTGGACCGATTTCAAAATTTCTTTTCCCATTACTTAGAGGGATTCTTTCGAATCCGTATAGGCTATATTTTATCCCGGAAAATAGAAAAATTAAATGTCCACCCGTGCGAAGTCGGGGCGGGTCGCTAGTTGGTTATATTTAAAATGGATATCACTCACGATAGTTTAAACGCGTAGAGTTTGATACATATTCTAATTCTAATAAAATAATCAACACCAAACAACATCAATATTACTTGCACATTCTAGTGGTAGAGTCAAAAAGGAAAAATCTTTCCTTCTTTCTTCCCTCGTTTGAAAACTTAGATTTTACATGTAGGTTTCAATATAACGTAGATCCCCCATAACAAAAAAAGAGAGTTAGAACTTTAGAAATTCCACAAAATTCAATTTCATTCATTCCAAAATATTTTTTTTTTGGAAAAACTATTGCCTGAAGAATTGAGCAAAATAAATGTTAAATCATGATATCGTTGAAATGAGCAGTCCTTCGATGAAGAGTACTACATTCTAAATCGATAGCAAAGTATCATAATTTTACTGTTGATCAGATTAACTTCTTCCCTCACTTATAGTAAGTAGTTTAGATGCTCTAGTGTTATTATTTTACTTAAAAACAAAAACTAACTCTCTTAACTATGCTCTTTTAACTATGTTTTAGCTACCGTAGAATGATTTAAAAAATCACTCTACCCTTTGCGAACTATTTCGAGAACCATCGAGAACTTGTATCTAATAGTGAAGTCTGAGTCAGGCGGCTTGTGAAGTGACAGCTGCAGTGAACGGCACTAATGGCTATCAGCAGCTACATGACGCGAAATGAAATGGGTGAGATTTGATTACAACCACAAATTATCAACCCTATGTCAAGGCAGTAGGGTCGGGTTTGTCTTATAAAGCGAAGGCTAAAGTTTGAACGCGTAAGGCAATAGAGAAGGGGCCCTGAATGGACTGTCGTGAGATTCGTGAAGCGTGTATCTGCTATCTACTAAAACTTGGTATTTGTGCGGCTTCCTTTTGTAAATTAGTGTTTTGTTATTGACTAGGTGATGTCCGAGACATCGCCCGCATTGATTTAGGTTTCTTAACACGATAAAGTTAAACAGCACTTAAAGCCGACTACTACCCGCGAACTGCCGATAGATATCGATAGATATATAGGTACTAGAATTAGTTTTCTCTCGCTTGGTGTATTTTTAGCCCCCGACCCAAGAAGAGGGGTGTTATAAGTTTGACATGTGTATCTGTGTATCTGTTTATCTGTGTATCTATGTATCTGTTTATGGCATCGTAGCTCCTAAACTAATGAACTGATTTTTTTTTTCTTTGAAAAAGCTGGCTTGATCGAGAGTGTTCTTAGCTATAATTCCAGCATCATACGATAATCTTTGGTAACTATTCAACCAGACAAAGGTTAAAAAACAATATCGATGGTATTGATAAGATGGCAATAATATTATGTAAGGCCTAAACAGTTTTATAAAAATACCTACCTACCCAGTATCATACCAAATAAAACAAAACATGAAATATCTCAATGGCATTCACAAACTCAAATCCCAAACCTTTACACGGACCGGAAGATCTAGCCCTAGACGCAATGCATGCAAATTGAAGATGGGCGGGAGCCTGTATTTAACAGGCTTCATTAAGTAAATTCACCTCGTCCCTTCCGTTCCTCGTCAAGCCACATTAACAACCAAGTGCACTATACATGACTAGGTTCTTATAAGTGTAGTGTACCTAATAATGCTTCTTGCTTGGTCTTCTCAGATGAAAAGCACTGTCATTTCGTTTCTTTCTTTCTCTTTCTTTTTTTAATAAAGACTATTACCTAAGCATTTTAATGATAACTAACATTACCCTTTCCTCTCCAACTAAGGTAAGTATAGCTTACGCTAGGAGAAGGTATGTACGACAATGTGCGGTGGGGTTTGAACCTCCGACCTTTCAAATTTTTGAGCTATTGATGACTGTAATATTATTGATAAACAGAAAGCAATTTTGTGTGATCTGTTTGTCTTTTATGATTCTCTTACTCTGTACTGTGTCACTCATAAGTCATACAACAAATAAGGAATTATTTATTTATTTACTAGATGATGCCTGGACTTCGTCCACGTTGATTTAGGATTTTAAGAATCCCGTGGGAACTCTTTGATTTTCCAGGATAAAAAGTAGCATATGTCCTTTCCCAGAATGCAAGCTATCTCTGCACTAAATTTCGTTGCTGACAGAGAGACAGACAGACAGGCAGAAATACAGACACACTTCGCATTTATAATATGTGACAAAATACATATTAGCATGGTTCTATTTGGTTCTATACAGTTTTCAGTCGTGTAAAAAGGCTTCTCTTTGACTACTGATTTTAATGGTACTGGCAATAAAATGTTGGTGTGTTTACCAACATTTTTGGACTTCTCAGCTTGCTCTGGAGTAAGTAACTGGAAATAGCGCCTTACTGACGTAGCTAAACAACTTGGCTTATTGATATATGTAGTATGAAGTTCTCTTTAATTTTATTTTCTGAATGTTAAGAAAATTGCTTTTATCGCAACTCCGTCCGCGTTGATTTTATTTACCTACCTAGGAAATTTTTAAAAACATGTATTTTCATGATAAAAATAATCCGGGATACTTTCTCAGTATGTTTGGTCAAAATGAATTCAGTGGTTAGGCCATGGTAAAATAATATTAATAAAATTTAAAATAAACGTTACAGATTTTTAGATGTGACGTCACTCATCGCGTAGCATATATTACGCTAGACCATAGTAGATCGTAGCAGGATCGTAGCATTAGGTTTGATACTATTGTTATACTGAACGATTAGGTACCTACGTGATACAATACACTTTTTGAGTTCTTAATATAGGTAATAGACGACGTTTTCTTTATCAGATTGCAACCATTGACAATAAGTGCCCTGACCTTCTTGTTTTAGTATTGAACTACTTATTAGTCCGTAGTACGTAGCTAAGTACTTACCTTTTGAGCTCTATATTTTTAGTATACGAGAAGTGAGTTTTACAGTAACTAATTAGATATGTCGTTGAAAATATTTATGATCTAAGTAATGTAATTTGGAAGACAAATTTTGCTAGTAGTACTTGTCAATTGATTAAAATATAAATGTAATTCTGTGTATAGGCGTAATAACATCGGCAACTCACAACACTATTCACACTTTTATATGTTAGATATTAAACATTCATGCGTTGTTTTAACTACTTTGACTGGAACGTCGATGACGGCAGCAACGGCAACTGCGGAGGGCGGCAGGCGGGTGCCAGCAAGCAGTACGGCCGCTAAATGCCGCAAAGAGCAGTGCTCCATCCCGCTTACACCTACGACATCCGCGCACCTCTCGCTCGCGCCGGCGCGAACACGTGTTTATTTGTATGTTTTATCCTTCGGCGGCTTTAAACCCAACCCACCCTGACCGCAAAGTGCGCTCCGCCGCCCGCCGCGCCCGCGCCGTCGCCGTCTCTCGCTGCCGCCAGCCCGCCACCGCTGCCGCGGTACCGACTACCGACTCTCCCGCGAAACTTGCTCCGAAGTCGACGGGCGCGGACGTACTCCGCGTATTAATAGCCACGAGCGGACACCGCAACCGAGCGGTTCCGCACGCCACACGCTGAGCGAGTCGCATCACGGCCGCGCGCTACGACGCACGCACCCACACGCGGACGGGGCGCCACGAAAACCCGAAAAGCGAATTGCATCCTCGCTTCCCAAATAACAAAAAACTTCTCGAAAGCGAGAGCCACGTGCGTATCGTAAATACGGAGCGCAAAAAGTGCCGTCATTGAAACTAGTGAAAAGTTTTTTCGCCGCGCGGGGGAGACACCCCTCTGTACCGGAAAAAATCGGCCCCTCGCGTCCCCGCCCGCCGAACCTTTCATTCACCGGGAAAAAAGTGTGGCAAGGCCGTGTGACGTCACATCTAGTGGCCACGCGTTCGTTCCCTAGCAACGTGTCGCATCTCACGATAGGCTCTCCGAAGGAAGTGTTCCGCGGGTGCAAGATGGTGCCGAGTGACTCGGGGTCGGTGTGGATGTGACCAGTGTGGAGTGGGAAGTGCGATGTAGCGGGTGCGGACGCAGTGGACTCTATGTGCAGCACGCAGCGCGCGCGGGTGGCGAGGATGCACCTCACGGGCGCGTCCACGGGAGCCGTGTCGCCCGACACCAGCTCCACGCTTCTCCACGAGACGTACACGAAGATGACTTCGGACATCCTCGCGGAGAGGACGCTGGGCGACTTCCTGTCGGAGCACCCGGGGGAGCTCGTGAGGACGGGCAGTCCGCACTTCGTCTGCACGGTCTTGCCGCCTCACTGGCGCTCGAACAAGACGCTGCCCGTGGCGTTCAAAGTCGTGGCGCTAGGTGATGTGGGGGACGGCACGCTGGTCACGGTGAGGGCGGGCAATGACGAGAACTGCTGCGCCGAGCTGAGGAACAGCTCGGCGGTGATGAAGAACCAGGTGGCCAAATTCAACGACCTGAGATTCGTCGGCCGTAGTGGTCGCGGTGAGTGCTGAAGGTGCAGTTATTGTTACACAATGAGTATCTTTACACTGTATCTTTACACTGTTAGATATCTGTTACCTTGAGGTTGTTGGGTATGCTTAGAGGCTGTAATATCTTCAAACACAGGAATAAATGTTGATCCAAGTTTTGTAATCGAAATGTAAATCTAACGTACAGAAAACTATACAACTTTTATTCCAAACCACAACAATTGTTATGTTGTCAAAATAAAACTACTTAGGTAATTTGCTGTTTGCAAATTACAGTTTGTATTTTGAATGGTTCTTGGAATCATCACTAAATACAGTTCGACAGACAGAAAAAAAATTCGTAGTCTGCGCCACTGAACTGGACCACCAATCTGTAAACAAACGACATACTCGTAATTTCAAAAGCTCTTTTACAAGGAAATGAAAATAGTTTAGCATAGAGAGGTTCTAGTTTTCAGATAGTCAGGAATATTTAACAATGTTTTTTTTAACAATAATAAAAACACTACTTTTCCATTTTTAGCTGACTTAAAAAAAAGGAGGAGGTTCTCAATTCGACGGAATCTTTTTTTTTATACAGTTGCTCAAAAAGTGGCGTATTGCAGGGACGTATAGCGTTCGGGATGTGGGCTATTACATACTCGTGCTTTTTCTTACCTTTCCCGCACTCGTGCTTTTTCTTTCCCAACTGTCAAAATATTATAAAGAAAAACCAACCATGAAGTTTTTACTAAAAAAATTCATAGAAGTTTTTATGATTCATGCAAATACGTATTTCTAATAAGAAGCTACTAATTTGTTTCAATATCAGATTTAATGAGTTTGGTTAGGTTTCATTTCATTTCATCTCATTAAATTTCATTTTCATTTCATATCAATAAAAAACTTCTACTGAAGACTTGGCTGTATGGGCATAGTTCCCTTTGCCTACCAGATTGGAAGAAGATAAAAAAACTCTGCTTATATTCTACGGTTGGCGCCATTTTTCAGAAATTTTCTTTGCGAGTTTAGTTGTTGGTTGCCTAAAATGAGTAATTTCGACCCTAGTTTTTTATAAAGTTGTTTTAAATTAAATTAAATTAAGTTAGTTGAGTTTATTGTGTTTTTATTATTTTATTAAATTGCTTCATTTTTTCGCAACTGTATTAAAAATAGTCGTTCAGTACACGTGCGGAACCGTCATTGCAACTCGTTCCGACTGTCAACCCTCGCCTTCAGCTACGCCTCGGCTCGGGTAGACATTTGTCGGAACTCTTTGCAATGACAGCCTTTCCGCACTTGTAATGAAATATACTATTGTAGAAGTGTGATATTAGGTACAAAAAAAACATAATTAAGTACATTTAAATGACTTTCTCTGTTTTACTTCGTTCTTCAGTAACTTATGTAACTTATAAAACGTTAAATCTGCTGTATTTTGCGACTACCACCTTTTTACAAAAAAATGTACTGAGAAGAAACCGAAAAGATACTCGACAGAAAGTGCTCTTTTAAATAAAAATTAAATTAAAAATTTAAAAAACCCCCGACACATAAACCTCTAAAAAGTAAAAAAATAATAGGTAAGTATGTATGGGCCCTTTAAGAATAGTATAAATAGTTAAGTTTTTATCCAAGCGCTCGTTGCGCCAGGGGACCGCTACCTATCATAAACTATGAAAGTCATCTGTTGTAGGAAGATTAGTTTTTGTTAACTTTAGCGGTCCCCCGACGCAACGAACGCTTGGATAAAAACTTAACTATTTATATTATTCTTAAAGGGCCCATACATACTTACCTATTATTTTTTTACTTTTTAGAGGTTTATGTGTCGGGGGTTTTTTAAATTTTTAATTTAATTTTTATTTCACGCTTTTTAAAGTTTTATTCATAAATTACCGTTTATTTGTGCCATTCTAAAACCCAATTTCTATAATAATATAAATCCAATAAGGCAGTATCTCTTCAAAAGTAACATCAATGTTATGTTAATTATACGTTCCATGAAATATTTTTGACCGAACATCACTAAATCAAGAATTATCTGAATGACTCACATAGTTTAACACGACCAAAACGAAATATCTGTTTCTAACATGTCGTTGCTTTAAAAATGTACCCATTTTACGTAGTCGTATAATAGTTCGCTTTTCAAGATATACCTACGATTAAATTGAAATCGACTTTCACCCGATGAAATAAGGAATAAAGTGGCTTGTATTTCATTTTGTTTGTTATTGCATGTCAAATTTTTATTTGACATAACTTTCAAAAACCGGTCAAGTGCGAGTCTGCCTCACACATGAAGAGTTCCGTACAAGTTTTTTTTTTATGTAATGACAATTCAGTTGTCGGATTTTTCTGTTTACTTGGGCCACAGGAGTAGAGTGCTTGGCCTATAAGATATTTCGCTTTCTGCCTTTCATGATTCTACGTAAACGGGAAGTACCCAATTTATAAGTTTTGATTCTCTTGAAAGATGACACACAGACAGACAACGAAGTGGTGAAGGAAAACACCGTCAGAAAACCTGCATGCTTAAGAGTTGGCCATAATGCTCCCTCAAAGGTGCGTGAGGTGTGCCAATACGTGCTTGGCCAGTGTGGTAGCTTCTCATTCTGAGAGGAGATTTGTGCTCAGTAGTAAGCCGGCGATGGGTTGATCCTGATGATGATGAATTTTTAACGTATTTTGTCAAAATAAATAGAGTTCAAGCAGATAAAATATAAAGAAGGTGCGCCTAATGCATCATCCAAACCTGCGCGACAAAGCGACTACGATGCGGGAACCTCAGCCGCGCGGAGGGTCATCGCCTCCTACGATATTTAATGGTGCCATGCACACCTACGCGACTAAAACAGTCGAGGCTACATCTTTTTTTTTTCTACAGATACCTACTGAACCCTAAAAATAGTTTGACTATGGTTTGGGTTTGGGTTGATTGTTCGTGGCCTTTGGTTGACTGTTGGATATTATAATTGAATTGATGTTTTCTCATTTAACTGTGATTATAATATTTTATAAATTAGAAACTCCGCGCCTACGATCCAAAATATCGGAGTTTTCCAAAACATTATTTTCAAATAAATAATTATGTATCTAAGCAACGTCCATCTTGACAGCTTGACATTTGCCAATTGACATAATATTATGAACCTCTGTTACAATAGTGAAAGATCCCAGGGCCACCAGCCGTCACGTATTTTCTGACGAACGAAATGTGGACGATTGAGTAGTGTTAGTATGTACTAAGAACGCATGCCTACAGACCTGCTAGCTTGCTTAGACGGCCAATTTTCAGGTATCAGGTAATCAAGGTACATAAAAACATTACTTACCTCACGTGAATTCTCCAATTTTTTTAATTTTTAGCTGTTTTTTTTTAAATATTAATAATTAATTGACATAAGTAAACTATAAGAGAGTGAGAGAGAAGTCAATATATCCTAATACATGTCTTACTCAGTCTCATGCGCGTAGATAATGATGTCCTCGCGCTCAAACCCACAGAGGCATTAAAATTGAATTTAGGGGATGATTGGCCCTCTGGATCGGTCTGTCTTCTTGTAAAAGGTTTTAAAATAGTTGTCTGGTGGACATATATAAAAATGGAGCATCAGAATTTACGTGCAGTTAAGTAATTACTTATTTTGGGAGCTTTAAAACGTCTGCAAAGCAATACGGCCGACGCGGGAAGTGTCTGGGAGTATTGGCGACATATTTTTAAGGACATTGCCTAAAATATACGTAAAAATCAGTTTGGAGAATTTACGTGAGGTAAGTAATGGTTTTATGTACCTTGATTATCAGATACCTGAAAATTGGCCGTCTAAGCAAGCTAGCACGTAGGCTAGGCATGCTTTCTTAGTACTTACTAACACTACTCAATCGTACATATTTCCTGTGTCAGAAATTACGTAACCTCTGGTGGTCCTGGGATAAAAGTAATAAGAAAACCAGAAAAGAGCTGATAACTTCCAAACGGCTGAACCAATTTTTTTGGATTATAGCTAAGAACACTCTCGATCAAGCCACCTTTCAAACAAAAAAAACTAAATTAAAATCGGTCCGTTCGTTTAGGCGCTACGAGGCCACAGACAGATACACAGATACACAGATACACAGATACACAGATACACAGATACACAGATACACACGTCAAACTTATAACACCCCTCTTTTTGGGTCGGGGGTTAAAAAACAGCATTCTACAATATTTACACGACTGCTCAAAAATGATAAAAGTTTTCAGGGTATAGTTCTTACAATTCACGAAGGTAACATGAATACATTCATTCATTGTAACATGAATTGTCATGACGGTATGTATGAATGCGAGTGTCTTCCACCATAACTTACTTCTAAATGACATTCGTGTTAATTTTTTCAATTATTACTCGTTAACAATGCATTCTAATGTAAAATTTGAATTTGAATTTGTATAGGACCAATCTGTATGCTGATAAACCTGAACCTGAACCTGAACCTTGGAGCAATGGTACTTAAGGCGGGCGGTGCATGTTAGAGTAAATTTAAATATAACACCATATATTTACTGTAGATTTTCTTCATAAAAAGCAATTCTTAAAAAAACTCTAGGTAGGTATGCCTACTACCTAGTTTGCATGCAGGAAATCATAAATAGCAAATATGTAGTATAATATTTCTTTAAAAAAAAAAAAAAAATTACATGCTTTTTAAAAACGTATTAAAGCTTTTAACCTGTGATTTCAGCTAATAGGCCAACTGTTAAAAAATCGTGTTATGCTCTCTCGCATAGTTTATTTTCCCGTTTTAAATATATTTGTTAAAGATTGGGTCATTTATATTTTATTTGGGTAAGCAGTCTACATCTGATATAAGAACGATTAAAACTAATTACTTATTTTGTGGATTTGTACGGTTGGCCTCAGAATTCGAGTAGCAATTCAGCGAAACTATTGCATCGAAAACCTGCCGCACTTATCAACATTTTCTGTACACACGCCAAACACACCTAACACGTGTGCATAACTGTGCCACGCGGATATGATCATTAGGGTGCTAAACGACTTACGGCCTTTGACTGTATATCCACACTACGCTTACACCCATTAGCTAAAAATGTAATATTTCAATATCACGACATGAATTCACAATAGCTAATACGTGCCTACTCTGTCTACATTCAGATGTGAACTTTATCTCTGCAGTATCAGGATTGAGAAGTTAGAAAAAGAAGTTCAATGAAAAAGTCTACCGAAGTAGGTATACTAGTATAATTGGTAGACCCTCACTTGTCCTCACTGTTGAGATGGGATTTTTTTTTCTAATCTTTTTTCTATAGCGGCAAAGACGTCTACCTATGTGAAGATTCTACAAGAATCAGTTCAGTGAGTAACTTTAAAATCTGTTACAAAACTTGACTTAAGCATTTTTTAGAAATTCTACCTCTATAAGTCAGCCCTTGACTGTAATCTCACCTAGTGGTACCGAAGCAAGGATGTAGTCTAGATAATAAGGAGCTAATCTGATAGGCGTAAAGTATTAAACCCATACCTCTAATAACCTGCTACGTGGCATCGCACCCAGGGAACGTTAATCGCTTGCTAGGGTGATAACTTATAACTAGCCTCAACCAAGTTCACCCACTGAACGAAAATACAAAATGGTATTATTATGAAACTGAAACTGAATGAAATTGTTAGAACAAAACAATCTTAAAGAAAACATCAACAAATTAACATTCAAACAAGAAATTTAAAGTCAATCCTACCACCCTAATAATGTCATTCATTCAAATGTTACAAGCAAAGTTTGTGAAAGCGTACGATTGAGAAGAGATCAAAACTTTTAGCGAGGTGCTTAAAAAGTTCTCAATGTCAAATAGGGCGGAATGTCCGGAACCGCCCTACACTGCCCGCCCTTCCTTAAGAAATAACATGAATGAAACGGGATTTCTTAACATTTTGCTGTTTTTGTGCAGATTCATTCTTACTTATTATTTTTTCAAAATAAAATAGTTACAATATTTTCCCACGTTAAACATGTATTTACTAAGCAATAGATTGAAACTTGGAATATAGATGGTATATTTTTGTATTTAGATGAAGGTATATAAAATAACCTATATAAAAATTCAATTATCTGTGTACCTATATTCTTCAAAACAAAAAGACCTAATAAAAATATTTCCAAAATCAAGGTAATTTTCTTTGTGACGTCACCCACCCCGTGTCACTTTTACAATCACGATGAATCTATTGACACCTCATTCGTTAAAATCTACCAATTCGTTAGGTTGCAGTGGATGCAGGTGACATCTAACATTTTTAATACATACATATTATCTATTATCTACAACTATCCGAAAAACATTACCCTCCTTTTAGTACAGTCGGGAGAATAAGAATAATAAGACTGACAGACAACGTACAGCCTTAATGGACTAAGAGCCCAAGAGGGCCAGACCTTCGTTATTTTATAAAAGCTGTATGTTTCTATACATATTGTCCCCAACTCAGGGAGGAACGATCAGCGACTATGAAGATACTACAACGACTAGGGAAATAGCAGGTAACAAAGGTGTAAAATTTCTTACGTCAATCGTTTCTGACCTGTTATCTCCCAAAGCCACCATGATCCAACATCATAGCCGCTGATCGTACTTTCCTATTTTGGGGAGAATACGCAGATAAACTTTCAGTTTTTATAAAAAAACGAAGGTCTGGCTCTCGTTGGCTCTCTCTCTATAACTGCTGGATCTAGAAACTTTACATGTAGGTTCTCTCTATAACGTAGACCTGCAATAAGAAAGTATTGTAAGAAATTCGAAGCGGGTCCTTAAAAACCTAAAGCTTAACTACTTACTGTTATTATTAGTGAAAAGAAGGTTGGTTTCTTATGGGGTCTTATGCATCAGTTAAGATAGGATTTTACAAAATTCCATTCCTAAGATAGTAAAATGGGGGTTGGAGTATTGTATGAAAGTCGTATCTAACTATGAAAGCTGTATGAAGTTCGGCCATAGTGGTATTCTTAGAGTTCTATCCCAATTGGTAAAAAGTATCTATAGCGAGACTGAAGCGAATGACTAAATGAGGCCTTTTACAATGGGAAAATTTCTTAATCTCATGGGAAATTAAAAATTGTACGCGGTTGAATTCGCGGGCAACAGCTAGCTAATAAGTAGAGAGATTTGACGATGTTGACGACCTACCTGGCGCAGTGGTAAGCGCTGTGGTCATGAACGTATTAATAATTAATTATATCTCTATGGCTGTGATCTTATTAGTAGTAGGTCCCGGGTTCGATTCCCGACATTTTTTATAATTTCTCAGGTCTGGTCTGGTGGGAGGCTTTGTTCGTGGCTAGTTATCTATCACCACCAAGCGATTTAGCGTTCCGGTGTAGAAACCAAAGGGGTATGTATGGGTTTAATGAAACTTCCAGGATATCCCGCTACAATCTTAGACAGAATCATCACTTACAACAGGTGAGATTGCAGTCAAGGAATAACTTAACTTGTATCTGAATAAAATAAAATAAATAGATATAAACGTAACTTTTACACAAAATAGCATACTATAAAATCCATCGCGTGCACTGTTTTCAGGTGAGACTTTGCGTGTAAAACCTGTTTAAGTCAGCCCTAACAACACGGCTTCTGTCATAAGTTTTAATGTCTTCGAATTAAAAAAAAGTTGGGACGATGTGAAACAATCCTTGTTTGAAAACATAAACGGTGGCAAATTTTTAACTAGGTATACAATCTCATATTATGCTCTCAAACATTTCACACATTTTTAAAAACAAAAATGGCATTACCTATATATAAAAACCGGCCAAGCGCGAGTTCCGTACCTTCGTACAAGAAATAACCACCACCATTAAAATTGCCTATGTCCCTTGGAATTTTTAAAACTAAATTAAAAACATATCTTCTTCTGCAACAAAAAATTACAACTTAAAATTAATTATCATATTAAATATTTGCTTTACTATTTGGATCGGCATAGCATCGTTACAGCACATAAGCCGCACATTAATTATAAATTATTATTAGATTACTTTCATTATTTTTCTTACTTGCCCGGATAATACCGGTATACCTGCCTCTTCTCGTGTTTTAATTTTTTAATATACCTTAATTTTCATATTGCTAGTCTTTTTGTTTTGTTTTAAGTGTTTTGTTTAATCCTTGCTTTATTTTACATATTGTCGAAACTAAATTATTTGTATTTAAGTATCTCATGGTCCGTGACCTCACTTTTTTAGGCTCCCACTGAAAACCAGCGCTGCAGCTTGCTGCAGCATTATGCTGAGTGGGAGACCTCTGTTTGGTCACATGTGACACATTCATTTTAGTATATTTTAGCTCATAAGTATAATATTATGTAGAATAACTCGATTAGTTTTAAGATACATTGTAGTGTTACAGTGACCTAATAAAAAAGTTTTCTTTCTTTCTTTCTTAAATAACACTTTTTTTACTTTTCATGGCGGCTTTTGATTTTTTATTATTTGTTTTTTATAGCGGCAATAGAAAAATATTTTTAAAATTTTCAGCTCTCTATGCATAACGGTTCACGAGATACAGCCCACTGCCAGACAGACGGACGGACAGACGAACGGACGGCGAAGGTTTAGTTATTGGTAAAGCGGCTAAGGTTGGTTAAGTTTTCGCCGCAAAATGAGATCTGTGATATTTTAGATTTTATTTTATTTTAGATTTTTATTTTAGATTTTTTGTAAATTGACCCAATAGGGTTCAAATTCGGGCACGCATTTCTAACTTTTCGGAGTTATGTGCGTTTTAAGCAATCAAATATCACTGGCTGTAACGCCATGAAAGAAAAATTGTTAGGAAACCTGTATGCCTGGGAGTTACCATCAAAATGTTCTCAAGATATGTGATGTATGCCAATCCGCACTTGGCTTGTTAGACTATGGGCAAGTCTAAAGCCTAGTCAAATAGCCAAACCTTAGTCTTGAGAGGTGACCAGTGCTCAATAATGAGTCGGCATGGTTGATCATGATGATGATGAACTCAGCCTGGGGTCGCCTACTCAAAACCAGACAAGAATGTTTGTTGAAATGGTACAAAATGACTAAATTATTGTTGCGCTATCAATTCTAACCAAAACAATTAAACTGGCCTATCTAAATCATAATAGCTAGTGTGAACCGACGTGACACCACAATGCATAGTTACGTAACTTGCGGGCCGCGCTTAGTTAGCACAACTACCCCGAAACCGAGAGGCAACCATAAATGAAATGGTAGTTTTCCGCGGCTAACCGGGCGCGGCCGGGTCGCTCGCCGGTTAACCGGGCCCGCTGCGGCCACGTTATGGTTGACAAGGGCCTGTTACGGCCGTCGACCGCGTGCGTGCCACAGCCTACACGATGTTTGCGTGTAGCGCCGCCGCGACCGATCGCAACTTTACTTTTCACTTTTGAAAGGGGACTCACGCACGCTCCGATTAAAATTTTATCGACTATTGATCTCTAAGGAGCCATTTTTTTATACGACTGCCCATTATGTGTATTTCTTTATTCCATAACTCCCAAATGCCTCAAAAGGTTTGAACATAACGGGGTATCGTTGGAATCCTTACATCATTTCTAGTTGGCAAGGGCCTGTTACGGTCGCTAACCACGTGCGTGCCACAGCCTACAAGATGTTTGCGTGTACCGACTTCCGCTGCCGCGACTGATCGCAACTTTACTTTTCACTTTTGAAAGGGGACTCACGCACACTCCGATTTCTTTTACTAAGTGACGATTGAGTATTCTCTAAGGAGCTATTCTTTGTACACGACTGCCTTAATACCGGCCAAGTGCGCGTTGGACTCGCGCACCGAGGGTTCCGTATTACAGAAGAAGTAAAACAGCAAGACTCACTCTTGTTAACGAACCGCAAAACTAACTTGTAGAGGTTTATGGTAATATCAAAAAACGATGATGTTTGGAGCGTTAGTTTTGTTTATTTGTAAAGTATAAATAAACTTCCATTGACCAAAACTGTTTTAGATATTTCGATTTGTAAACTTCGGAGATAAGGGCGGAGGAACGGTATTTTTTTGGTCACTAAGCACGATAAATCAAAAACTATTATGCATAAAAATAAATTAAAATCTGATTTTAAACGTACAGGTAAAGGCCCTTTCATATGAAACCCCCATTTGATATAGCTATCTTACTTTGAAAATTGAAAATACTAATTTTATTATTAGTTCATTAACACTTTTTAATTTTTACTGTGATGTTACCACAAATTCACGGTTTTCAGATTTTCCTTTTATTTGTGCTATAAGACCTACCCACTGAAATTAAAATAAACTTAACTAATGTTAATAGTTTAAATTGACTAATTATTATGAAATTTTAATTTTTGATTCTACAATCAATTTGAAAATCACATTGAGATTGAGGCCTGTTAGGTTAGATATACATTACCAATGTTGTCACGCGATATGCGACATCGCAATCCTGATATGAATTAGGTATAATTGATGGTATTGACAATTTATTTAAGTATTGACAGCACCACAATGTAGGTACGTCATATACGGATGTTCTTGAAACCCTGATGTCAAACTACCGTATTGATATTGTAAGACCCCTCAATGTATTGTGTGTCGAACAGTAAAGAAATAGTTTTGTTTGTCTTGATTACGAGTGCTAAATAGATCATAATACCTGCCTACTTAGTAAAAAATATATATTCGGTTCTTCGTTGCTTGATGTAACAGTATCAACGTATTCATAAAACTGGGATGCAATAGTAATGAAAGCGAGGTCGGAGCGCCACAATATATTCGTATAAAGAATTTCTTCAAAGGAAAATTTTTATTCAAATGGCTCTGCGACCGCAAGCGTGGCCCCGCCTCCACGGAAGACGTTGCTTTTCCGACATTTTCTATTGGACGGCGCGGGGAGGCGGTGTCTTCTTCTTCGAGACCAACTTTTCATTTGCACAACTCTGAAATATTGCCGGATTAAAACACTGCGCGGAAGTTGCCTTGCGGTTTCTGGATTCGCTCGTTTTATTTTTTCATTCGGATCTTCCATTACTTCAGAAGCGTAAATATTCAGTGAAGTTATTTAGAAGGTCTGGCGATATTAAGTTGGGTACCTACTGCTTATATTTTGATTATAAATATAGAGTTCTGCTCTTGCTCATTGCCAGTATTTTACCGAACCAATCACGATCCTCAATTTTGAATGTATCAATGGAAAATCAATCAAGTATTTTCCTTTTCCTCCATTTTCCGTCCGTTTGTCCATTCATCCGTTAGTGCGTATATAATATCCTCTGAAAAAATAAACATAGGTACCTAATTCTTTCAAATTCATATTATGATATTTATTTACATCGATCATGTAAATAGGCACCTGAGTAACTATAATAAAAAAATATAAAACTTTTGTTTAGGGGGCCCTCATAGAAACAAATGAAGGTCAAGTTATTATTTTTGGCTTTATTTATAAACTTATCGGGTATCTAATGTTAAAAATATTTTTTAAGTAAGGAAATCACAAAAGAATTATTTTTTAGGTTGTCTTCAAAATTAAAGATTTTTTTGGGTATCAAAGTCCTATTTTGTCCTAGGGTCTATCTCAAAAATATCTTTCCATCAAAAGATTTAAATTTAAACCTTTAAGTAGTGCTTTAGTAAATAATAATATAATACACTTTTTCTTTGCAAAAGTTTCCCGTTTGCCAATAAGTACCTAGGTAAGTAGATAAGTATGAACTAAGTAGAATGTTTGCCAATAGGTAGGTACAAACTAGAATGAGGTCTCAGTCCAGGGTGAACCACAATAGTAATTATTTTTAGCCCCCGACCCAAAAAGAGGTGTTATAAGTTTCACGTGTGTAGGTATCTGTCTATGGCATCGTAGCTCCTAAACTAATGAACCAATTTTAATTTAGTTTTTTTTGTTTGAAAGGTGGCTTGATCAATAGTGTTCTTAGCTACAATCCAAGAAAATCGGTTCAGCCGTTTGAAAGTTATCAGCTCTTTTCTAGTTACTGTAACCTTCACTTGTCGGGGGTGTTATAAATTTTTAATTTATACTTGTGGCTTATGTACGTATAATAAATATTCCCCCTTAAATAAATAATTCGAAGATATACCTACCTTATAAAATTTCGATTCCAAAAGGAACCCGAACATACTCATACTTTGAAGAACACGAAACTTTTGACGCGTCAAGTTTTGTTGAAGGGCGCGTTCTCCCATGCACAGGAATAATTAATGCAGAGGCCAGACTAGACAATACCTAGACCTAAGCAGTTACGTAGCTAGGTACGTCGATATATATATGTAATGTACAGCAAGCGATTAATATCGTCACGAGATAAGCCGTAAATGAGTTTACAGATCAACGCAGCAACTTGGTTGACATCAGCAAATTAATTGCGTCAACGGTCAAACGGATTGGCATAAGTACTTACTTAGGTATACTTAACATACCTTTGAGATTATTTTTTTAAATATATAGACTAGCACTTGGCTGCAATCAGACCTGCGAGCAAGTGATGGAGTGCGCTATAGAAAATGCCTATTCACTCTTGACTTTAAGGTCAGTACCCATATTAAAAGTGCCTGATGCTCATCGACCGTCCGTTGTGCCAGATCCTTTTTCCCACGCACATGCAAAGTGTGGAATCAACTCCCATCGGCGGTGTTCCCACTAGATTACATCATGGGGTTATTCAAGGGGCGGACCAATTCCTGAAAGGCCGGCAACGCATCGGCGGTACTTCTGGTGCTGCAAATGATGGGCGGCGGTAATCACTTAACACCAGGTGACCCGCCTGCTCGTTTGCACGCTATAATTTAAAAAGAGAAAAACTGATGCTGGAAGGGCATTCCATATCCTAACGGTTCGGATTAGAAACGAGGAAGCAAATCACTTCGTACGTGTCCGAGGAATTTCAACTATGTACCTATAGATGCAGACCATATGCAGACCTTGACGATGCCTTGCCGTACGACGGTTTTGCGATATTATGGAGAACTCTCAAGCATGTATAGGTTTCCTCACGATGTTTTCCTTCACTGTTAAAGCACGTGAGATTTATATGCTGTAAATAAATGCACATAGCTCCGAAAAGTTAGAAGTGCGTGCCCGGGATCGAACCCCCGAGCTCCCAAATAGGAGGCCGATGTCTTAATCTCTAGGTCATCACTGATTTTCAGTAGTTGTAGAGTATGTTTCAGTATTCAGCGGTAAGTAAGACAGGAATATTAATTCAGTCAATTAGCGAGTACGTAAGCATTAGCACGTCGTTACGTCGGAAGTCGTAATCGGCGCGACTGACACGGTAAGGCGTGTATTTGACAGCTGTCAAATTGGATTGCATCCAGCTATTAGGAAATGTCGTCTGCGTCGCTCGAGAGCGATAGGTTTGTGTGGATACGATACTATTTGATTCAGCAGGTTAGGATTTAAAACACCGGATAGGCAGGTAGGCGCATATTTTTACTTAGATATAGGTTTATATGTAAGTATCCCTACCTACTTACATAACGTAAAAGTAGACGTTCTAGAAGTGTTAGGTACTTGTAAACTGTGGAAAGATACCTCCTAAGTACCTTAAAGTATTAAATAGTAAGTTAGACGCGGACTTCGTCTGTGTTGGTGTTAGCTGGCGGGCGTGCTCTACCTTTTTGGAGTTTTTTTTTTTTTGTTAAAACTGACTGGAAAGCGCTCTAAAGGGCTGCTGTGCGTATGTCGGCGAGTGCCGGCACAGACGGGGTCCATACTTGTATATTTTAACTAACTTGTTACAAATAACTACAAACTTGACATTGGCTCATCTTTGTAAAGCCAGACGAGAGAGAAAAAAAAAAGTTAGACGCAATTAATGTTCAAATTATTGGAAAATTGGCAATATTTTACCTAAGAAAAATGTACAGTTTTTACTAGGTAAATTCAGACAATAATAATTGCATGTTTGGAACTAGGAGAGCTTTATGATTCAAATTAATTAATTATCGCAAAACACAAAACAATAGGTACGTGGTCAAATACAACATCATCTTCATCACCATCATCAGTTAGTTGTACATAGTAAAAGTATGTAATAATAATTAGATATAAATAATTTAAGTTAACTTAGCTATCGCATTAGGTTAGCCTGTAATGATAGTTTTAAGTGGTCAAAATAAATAAATAAATAAATAAATCATTACCAACCCATCGTCGTCTCACTACTGAGCACAGGTCTCTTCTCAGAATGACAAGGGTTTGGACATAGCACGGCATAGCTGGAAAAGTGCGGATTGGCAGACTTCGCATACCTTTGAGAACATTAAGAAGAACTCTCAGGCATGCAGGTCGCCTCTCGATGTTTTCTAGCAAGTATTAAAATCCCTTTGACCCGTTTTATATAACTCAAAAAAATCACCATCAAACATTGATTGTGTTTTGTTATTATTATTTTGCAAATATTTTGAGTTACAGTAAGATGAAAAGATGAAAAATTAGAATTGATCGAGCTATAAGATTAATGATTTGATTTGATGTCCCCTTCCAATTACTCTTTCACGTTCACTTGCGTATCCCGGTAACAACGTCAGTGCGAGCAAATTGCTGGGTGGACGTAGTGGCAAGTGGCGGTAAGCACTGTTCGTACAGTTTAGTTGCTAATTTACTGCTACATTATGCTTTCAAGCGACAAGATAGCAACGTTAATGGCTAAAATTAATTCATAGATACATTCAATCTTAGAGCACTTAGGGCCGACGCATACATATATGTACTTATCTTGTGGAGTAGAGCTCGCCTGAATCCAGCGGCTCCCTCTGACTGTACAGGTGTGACTCAATAATCACAAGTGTAAATTAAAAATTTATAACACCCCTGACAAGTGAAGGTTACAGTAACTAGAAAAGAGCTGATTGATAACTTTCAAACGGTTGAACCGATTTTCTTGGATTATAGCTAAGAACACTCTCGATCAAGCCACCTTTCAAACAAAAAAAACTAAATTAAAATTGGTCCATTCGTTTAGGCGCTACGATGCTACAGACAGATACACAGATAGACACGTCAAACTTATAACACCCCTCTTTTTGGGTCGGGGGTTAAAAACTATCAAGTAATTTAAATCGAAGCTAGCGAGCGACAATATACTCGGCCCTGAAATGTTAATTGATATTTACTAAGTAAGTAATGTGATTAAAAGTTGTCTAATCTCTAGTCAAATCAAAGTCTCGCCTATCACCCGCACCATGCTACAACATCGATGGCTACAACGAAAAAACTATGTAGGTATAGCAAAATATTTTGAATTCCAATAAGATGAATGATTTAACTTGTTCCCTTCCAATAACTCGTTCACTTGCGTATCCTGGTAACAACGTCAGTGCTTGTAAATTGCTGGGTGGAAGTAGTGGCAAGTGGCGGTAAGCACTGTTCGTACAGTTTAGTTGCTAATTGCGTCACATGTACAGGATATAACTGTTACATTATGCGTTCAAGCGACAAGGTAGCAAGGTTAATGGCTAAAATTAATAAATAGATACATTCAATCTAAAAGTACCTACTTAGGGCTGACGCGCAGGTTAACCTACATATGGTAACTTAATTTAGTTACTTTAGCTATCAAATTAGGCTAACCAGTAATGATCGTTTAAGTTGTTCTAATTATAAAACTTTTAACAAGTGTAAATTAAAAATTTATAACACCCCCGACGATTCAAAGTATTTGAGTTTTCCAAAACATCATTTTCAAATAAATAATTATGTATTTAGGCAACGTCCATCTTGACAGCTTGACATTTGTCTATTGACATAATATTATTATGAACCTAACGGTTATCTAACCTTCTTTTCTACAAGAAAACTAGAAAAGAGCTGATAACTCTTAAACGGCTGAACCAATTTTTTTAGATTATAGCTAAGAACACTCTCGATCAAGCCACCTTTCAAACAAAAAAAACTAAATTAAAATCGGTTCATTCGTTTAGGCGCTACGATGCCACAGACAGATACACAGATACACAGATACACAGACACACAGATACACAGATACACAGACACACAGATACACAGATACACACGTCAAACTTATAACACCCCTCTTTTTGGGTCGGGGGTTAAAAAAAGAGCACGTATACACACTACTCCCTATGCTTGAGGTATACTTTTGTGTAACAACTTAAACTCTGCTTTACGTATTTTGACATCATCATTATCAACAGATAGACGTCCACTACTGGACATGGGTCTCTTTTAGAGACTTCTACATCATAGTCTTGCACGACTTAAACCACCACCACTCCCTGCGACGCTTAGAATTAAGTTTGTACCAGTATACCAGACGTTAACCTATCGATTTCTTCGTATAAGCATTGTATAAACACATTTGAATTCCACTGAAAAGATTTTTATCACATCGTATCCCTAAATTAAACTGTTTCAACTCAAAAACCTTTAGAGCAAATTTTTATCCATCCATCAGCCTGTATGCGTCCACTGCTGGACATAGGCCTTTCCAAGAGCGCGCCACCAAACACGGTCCTCCGCCTTCCTCATCCACCCGCTCCCCGCCACCTTCTTCAGGTCATCGGTCCAGCGGGCAGGAGGTCGTCCCACAATGAGAGCGAGATAACCTAATTTTTTTATACCCGACTCGATTATTGATTATATGAGCATGGATGATGCAACTAATTAATTATTATTATTGTTAGTAATTTCAATAAAATCCATATGGAGTACCTCAGGGGAGCGTACTTGGTCCTTTACTGTTCCTCTTGTACATAAATGACCTCCCCAATACAATCTCACATAAATGTTTTCTATACGCAGATGATACAACAATTGTAGTTAAAACAAAGGACAAACAAACTCTTGAAAAACAAACAAATGAAGCACTTAAATCTGTTGTACAGTGGCTAAATGAAAACAATCTTAGCATTAATATGAAAAAAACCCACTATGTACAGTTTCAAACACTTAACTCTCATCCAGCAGATATAACAGTAATGTATGAATCGTATAACATTGATAAATCTGATACATCCTTATTTCTTGGACTGACTTTAGATAAGTTTTTCAATTGGAAAGTTCATATTGAAGAATTATGTAAGAAAATTGACAGATTCGTGTATGTCTTGAAAAAGCTTTCGCAAGTCAGTAATAAACGAACTGCCCTACTAGCATACCATGGGTATGTATCGTCGATTTTGCGATACGGTATTTTACTATGGGGAAATTCTGTAGACGCTACAAAAGCATTTATCAAACAGAAAGCTTGTGTTCGATCAATATGTCGAGCTGAAACTTTGGACAGCTGCAAACCATTGTTTAGGGAGAATAAAATTCTACCGTTACCATGTCTTTATATATACGAAGCACTGCTATTTGTAAAGAAAAACCCTAATCTATTTCCCACATTAAAAGAAAAATATCCTAATAAGAGAGGCAGGCCATATCCACAATTTAAACTCTGGGCTCCACCACAAAGGTTGGCTGTCTTTTCACACAATTCGCCATGCATGGCTGTTGCCTTGTATAACAGACTTCCAGACTGTAAAAAAAATTTGCCGCTTTTAAAATTCAAGCGAGAAATTTTTGACATGCTCAATCAGAAAAATTATTATAGTATAAAAGAATATATTAACGACAATGACATACTAAAAATAACTAGTTAACCCCACTATTTTAATGTATCTATAATATTGGATAATTTGACTGCGTAATTTAAAATTGAGATTAAGTTTTAGTTTTAAGTTTTCGATTGATTGTAAATGTTAATTTTAACTTCAACTTAAATATTTGCACACTGTCGGTGACAGTCGATTGTGTAGGGACTATACTGATTCATTGTAAACTTGTTATGTACCCACAATCTGGTAAATAAAATATTTATTATTATTATTATTATTATAAAATAAGAAAGTACAACCTAAACATTAAACAGGTGTCCCAGTAACTTACCGTATACATTTAAAGCGCGTAATAAAATCATGTCGTACATAAATCAACCTCGAAATAAAATGTCCGTCATTTAGCGTGCGAATGTCACAAGACGGGCGAGTGTGGAAGTTGTGAACTCGTGAACGTGCCGTGAGCTGGAGCATTTAGTGAGGGTATTTATTTAGGCACCGCGACTGGTACGGGATCGTCATTCTAACTCGTTTGTTTTCATCCTTTTCATACTCAGTTAACGTGGCTCAATCCCTTTAGCACAAAAGTTGTGATTTTTTCATGGATAACTCAGCTATCTGATCAATTACTGAGATTCTCGTTTGTTTTCATCCTTTTCATACTCAGTTAACGTGGCTCAATCCCTTTAGCACAAAAGTTGTGATTATTTCTTAGGTACCTACCTGATCAAGTGTTGTCAATATTGACTTTTATGACATTCTTGTTGCAACTGTGCATTTAGCCGTGATGGGTTCCTTCGTGATTTTAGTACATAGTGAGAATATCGACTAATCAGAGGTGATTGTGATAGTCATCAATTTATATTAACTCCATGATTTTTTTTAAGTGTAGATATTACTCGTATGCCCTAATTGTGACAACGCACATCAAACGATTGCTATTGTTATACAACGTTGACCAAATTTTATACTGGATGGGTGACCTATTTTGGAGGTCCGAATTTGGCCTCTTCATTTCCTTGGTGTCTTATGTAGAGCACTTTAAGCCGGCACACAATTCGATTAAAAGCTAAAATCTCGTTCTCTTAATCGAGTTGAATGCAGAACGATCTGGGACCAACCGTAACAAAACTCCTATCATTTTGTGATTAATGGAAAGGGGCCATGACTTTCCGAAATGAGAGAGTGTGAAAAAGACGTGTCCCAGTAACATAATAAAATTATCAGTTTACACAAGGACCTACGCAATAAACGACCTAAATCAAGTCGCCCATAAATCAATCTCGAAAAAACGAAAACGTCCGTCATTTAGCATGCGAGTGTCACAAGATGGGGTGAGTGAGGAAATTGTGAGCTCGTAAAGCGTGTCGTGAGCTAGAACATTAGTAGGGGTTGTTTATTTAGGCGCGGCGTACAGTGGCGCGCCGCGACTGGTACAGACTACGGATCATCACTTATAGCTGGTTTGATTTGATGTTAAATAACTGACATAGAAGGAATTACAGTCGGTATTATAACATACAAGGATTCTATTATACATACCGACTGTAATAATAAAAAAAAATCAATATATGTACTTTATGAGTAAAATTATTTATCAGATTAGGTACACCAGGACGGACCTACGCAATAAAAGACCTAAAACAAGTCGCCCATAAATCAATCTCGAAAAAACGAAAACGTCCGTCATTTAGCATGCAAGTGTCACAAGATGGGGTGAGTGAGGAAATTGTGAGCTCGTAAAGCGTGTCGTGTGCTAGAACATTAGTAGGGGTTGTTTATTTAGGCGCGGCGTACAGTGGCGCGCCGCGGCTGGTACAGACTACGGATCATCACTTATAGCTGGTTTGATTTGATGTTAAATAACTGACATAGAACGAATTACAGTCGGTATTATAACATACAATGATTGCTATTATACATACCAACTGTAATAATAAAAAAATCAATGTATGTACTTTATGAGTAAAATTATTTATCAGTTTTAGGTACACCAGGACCTACGCAATAAACGACCTAAATTAAGTCACCCATAAATCAATCTCGAAAAAACGAAAACGTCCGTCATTTAGCATGCGAGTGTCACAAGATGGGGTGAGTGAGGAAATTGTGAGCTCGTAAAGTGCCGTGAGCTAGAACATTAGGTAGGGGTTGTTTATTTAGGCGCGGCGTACAGTGGCGCGCCGCGGCTGGTACAGACTACGGATCATCACTTATAGCTGGTTTGATTTGATGATTTAATAACTGACAAAAAACGGGGTTGTTTATTGTTAATAATAATTAAACATTTACTGTAATTGTTATTGTTATAAATTATGTTAAAATATTGGAATGCATGAATAAATGACTAAATCAAGTCGTCCATAAATCAATCTCGAAAAAACGAAAACATCCGTCATTTAGCATGCAAGTGTCACAAGATAGGGTGAGTGAGGAAATTGTGAGCTCGTAAAGTGCCGTGAGCTAGAACATTAGGTAGGGGTTGTTTATTTAGGCGCGGCGTACAGTGGCGCGCCGCGACTGGTAAGGATCATCACTTATAGCTGGTTTGATTTGATGATTTAATAACTGACATGGATTATAACAGTCGGTATAATATCATACAATTTATTTATTTATTTATTTATTTATTTTATTTTACATCTAATTGAACGGCAGTGCCACTTACACGAACTAGATGATTATTATACAAATACAAAAAGAGAAAAATAAAATAAAAGGTAAAGCTAGAACAAAATATGTTACAATAAAAGATTTTTTTTGAATGTATGTACGCTGAGAGCACTGAATGATCCTGTTCATTCAACGCTCTCCGCGTACCTCAGTAACTCCTGAACCAACGATGTCCACCCGTCATTGAATGGATCCCATTGATCATTTATATCCGAGAGCGCGTTGAAGGAAGCCAATGAACGCGGTATCGGTGCCATAGATCGAGCAACAGTACGATGAACTGGTACCACGAAAAGTTTATTCTTTCGTGGACGAAGATTATTATTTATTTAACAATGATTGTACCTATCATAATATACCGCCTGTTATATGCCAATGTGCATTTATGAGTAAAAATTAAAATATTCTATTGCCTGATTATATTACGATCGGTAGGAAGGTGAAAAATATTTAAATTTTTACAAATTTTTTTCAACAAGTTTCATTTTACTAGATAAGATAATTTCAATTTGAAGAATCTTATGATAATGAAGTACCTACCTTTTATTTGGTTGTAGTCTATAACTTACATAATATTATGTGATTAATATATTTTTTATTATATAGAATACAATATTGTATTATTAATAATATAATACAATAGTAGCCCTATAGTAATATTTATAGCTTCTTCATTCTTCGACTGCTGATCTCATAACCACCAGTCAAAGAATGAAAAAGCTTCGAGTCTCAGGTGGGTTCAAAAATTTATTTGATTTTCCCGTTGAGAAATTTTCATAGCAGCTAGGAGATGTTGAGATCTTAGCGATGTTACACTTTCCTGCCTAGAAGTGGGAAGTATATAGGTAAAACCGTTGGACCTACGCAAAGCTTGATCTCCCTTCATTCGTGGTGGATTGTCGTGCCATCGGACTATGAGGGTGAGGGAATGAAGGGACGAGGAAACACCTTAGGTATAATACCTATTACTCAATCAATCAATCAATCAATCAATTTATTTATTTGCTGATACAGGTTTTACAGTGTTTAATTATAGAAATAGTCCAGCTGTATCACGCCAAGCTGGCATGCAAATACTATACGAGTATCTATCAAGTGACCCACGATTTTGAAGTCAACCCCATCAGTAACTCTATCAACTCCGTCATTGCCAAAGCTCTGTAAGAGATTTGGCTGTCTCGCTTCTGCCACTCAGATCTTGGTATGCAACATCTGTACCTGGATGACAATCATATTCTGCGAATAATAAATTAGTATTAAAGAAAACTGGATGGATAAGCATTTCCTATTACGCTGATCCATCTATCAGTCGTGCCTAATTACAAATACACATAGGTCCGTGCCTATATAATATGTATCTATTCATTAGGTACCTGATTACATTGGAACACACCACACATATCATGACACAAAACACGAGTATTCCCATAAGTGTTAACGACGGGGGCCTCTGGAGCGTTAATAAACTCCGATAGGCCGCAACAAGCCGGTTCGTGTACGACCTCCATTTTTAACGAGCACACACCGTCCCCGCAGAAAGTAGCCTACACATGAAATCACGTATGAATGAGGCTTTTTTCAGTTTTTTCGCGTGTAGCCAGCGGCGTGCCGCTTCAGGCCCCATTAAAGCTTACATGTCACTCTCCCCCCCGCCCCATTCCCCGGCCGGGGTGGAAAAATCAGAAAATCGGTATTGGCTGCATCCCGCAGCGAGCGGCCAAAGCGCTCTACAATACAGCTTTGACGGACGGTCATTTAATATTAACTGTGGTTTTTCCGCAGATGGAAATGTTTTTTTTATTGCCGGCGTTATGCTGTGATGAAGTGGTCGGCCTGTTGTTCGTGACGCGCTCTGATATGTTGTGGATGAGTTGCCCTTTTATGCTCTCCACTTTGATGCGTCATTTCGCGTCAAGTGCTTATTTGTTCGGTATTTTGATAGTTGGCGTTATTGCAGTTGTGATGGCCATTACGATAATTTAATTTATTACTCGTACGCGTATACAAAGTTGCAAACGCTATATATTTGATTTCTGTTATAGATAACCTATCGCGACTGAATTTTTTAACCGGCGGCGGCGCACGAAAATTGAAAACAAACCCGCAATAAATTTTTAACTTTCCGAACAAGTGATCAAAATCGAACTATAAAAAGTGGACGCTGGCGAAAAGAGTAGCGACCACAGATTGAATTTATTGCTTCCACTCATTCCGAGTAAAAAGTTTGCACAAATATTTTACGACTTGATTGAATTCATAGTTCAATTACATACAACTTTAGGGAATTATTTTGATCGTAGCTATAACCTTTATTTATATAATAATACTAGATGTTGCAGACACAGTTCTTGTAAGTTTCGGTTTTTTTAAAATCCCGTGCGGACTCTGATTTTCCAGAATAAAAAGTAGCATATCATATCCCTCTCCAGGATTTCTGTACCTAGGTATATCAAATAGATGATGCGCGCGAGTTCCTCGGTGTGGAATTAAGGATTTTAAAACGTGGGAATTATTAGATTTTTGGGACAAAAAATATTTCGGGATTCAAACTATCTCTGTACCATATTTCGACAAAATTGCTTAAACGGATGGGCCGTGATAAGCTAGCAGACAGGCAGCTAAAGACATTTCAGGATTTATAATTTTAATATTGATCAAAAATCTGCTTTATAGTGCATTTGTTTTTTGATAAATGATATACAAAAATCAATAAACTTTTTTTTAAAATTTCCAATTTGTATTGTTGCAGGAAAATCCTTCACATTGACGATAACAGTATCAACATCGCCGCCCCAAGTAACGACGTACAACAAAGCGATCAAAGTCACCGTGGACGGGCCGCGGGAACCTCGCTCCAAAACCAGTTAGTATTTATTTATATCTAGCTCACTCGGACTAGAAATGCGTGTGCAATATTTTTCATTCAGTTAGGTACCTACATTTGTTCAGAGACAATCTTTCTTTTAACATTTTATCAAAAAAAAAAAAAAAAATATTCGACTTATATCGTCTAAAGTACTTAGGTATATTTCCCCATACTCAAAAATGCATTTATCGGTATAGCACATTTATAATATCTTAAAAGGTCTACCATGATAAACGTATTATATTAGGTAGCACGTAATTTTAGCTGTAGATAAACACTAAACTGACCAGATTATGTTTCTAATGTTTCTTCTAAAATGAGTATTTATTTATTTATTAATTAAACCAAATTTTTCTAATTTACGCACAACAATTTTCAAATTTTTTGCCTGTCGATTTATGCATCCTAGTCTTCAAACCCAATTTTAACCCCAAGCAAAAGTAATTTTGACTTTCACGCAGGTAGGTAAAATGCTGCAAGGATCTAATTAACTTTTATCCCAATATCTTGAGTCCCACAAATGTTCTCACGGGATTAAACTAATGTAAGTTTTATGATAAACATCCTTTATCTACTTTTCTTACTGAATTTCAGTTAGTCGGTGGGAAAGCTTCCTAGTTTTACAACGGTAGGTAGGTATAAAGAATAACCGTTGAAATAATATTCATTAAAAACATTGTTTACAAACGTTTGCGGTTTTGGTTGGTTGTTGCGTTATTTAGATTGTTGAAAATTACTACATTTTCACGACAGTGTTAGTCCTAATTGAAAATGGTTTGACTAAACTAAAAATTGCTTTTATAGTGGATCAAAGATCATCTCAAGCTCGGAAAAGCTTTCTTTGTCCTTCGAAATCTGCGTGGAAAAGTCAATTTTAACCGCTAGCGTGGAAAAGTCACTTAAAATTCCGTCTAATACAAACTATATAAGTAAACACAGTGAAATGATACAATCTCATTTTCTTTGCTTATATATAGAGACAACAGGAAACGCACAATTAATTTAAAATCCTTTAAACAAAATGTACAATTAATAGCACAAGCCTTTACTAGCATAGAGTTGAGTGAAGCAATCTAAATAGTTGGTAGCTAGGTGACGGAAACAAATGACTGGCAAGGGAACGGCTGCTAAGCCTGCCCGATCAATGGTATTAAAATGATTATCGTACTTACCTACTTGGAATACCCACGACCTTTTGTACTTGCAACAGGGAAATTACGATGCTATGTTGGTTCACTTCGTCATGTAGCTACCCAAATTCCTAATACCTAGTAATAATTTCAATTACCTATCGCTTAACTGGTCATAGCATCACATCCTACATTTGAAGAATTTATTGAAATCAAGTACATCTTCTTACTATCCGAACTATCTCGTCGTTAAAAAATGTAAAAGATCTGTACCCCTTCACCAGACGAATGTGAGGGCACAAAGGAAGGCTGTAATGAATCGGTTGTTTAATTAATTAGTCAAGAAAGGGCCCGGGTTAACCCCCTCACGCCCGTGTGTGCATGCCCTGCATATTGATTTATTATTCCAGCCTCCGCGCGATAAATTATTTAATTCTAAGTTCCGAAGGTTCACATCTATGCGAACATGTGGGGATATTAATGACTTGAAAGATTCCTGCAAATGGTCCGTGAAGGAGGCGTTGTTTTGGGTGTTCTGTCTGGATATGCGTGTGTTTGAATGGAATAATTGTTTGAAGACAATTTGACTGAAGCTATACTAACGCTAAGTATCGTACAGCTATATGTAGGTGTTAAGTTATCCTTTTTTACAAACGAGTGAACTGTCGACTTAAACTTTATACTTACTATTGTGTACGCAACCATTTAGCTTAGGCATAGTACCTAACATATTTGGCTTCAATGAGCTGCCCTCTCACTCTACCTATGCTTTGAACCCAATACCAGCCATATCCGTGGTCGTTACCAAATTTGTTGTGCCCCACCGACAATTTTTGTAGATAATTACTTATATCATGTCTACAATTTTTGTCTGCCATGTTTTATGATAAAACTCACTGTTTAGCTGGAAAATGTAAAAATCCCGTTTTTGTGAACTTTGACCTTGAATATAGGTATATTTTTTGCAAATGTGGGATCGATGGGGACTTTTCACAATTCATTTATATTACTGTTCCCAATAGTCGTACCAAATTTTAACTCTATGCGAATTATTGTAACCTTGTATGTCTATTTTGATCGGATTATAATATAATTTATATCTCATAGTGAAAATGCAGCTTAAAAAAGGTCGGTTTATTTAAGTTTTAAACCAAAGATTTTTGGGAATCTGTTTTGAGGATACAACTATCATAATCGATCTAAAATTTATAACCAGATACAAGCACACTGCACATCCCTTCCCTATTTTTACCATCCCGTGGGTGGCTCGCTTTACGGCCGCAGTAGCCGCCTACAATTTAATAATCGGGCGGACTATTAACGATGTTTTTCTTAAGGCGGCTATTTCGGATGCGCCGGCACCGGACCACCCGCGCTTATGACGGTGTGCGTTTGGTTTATGCGACTAACTCACTAATATGGACCTATACAAGTACGCTGGAAGAGGTCTCCCATACAAAATGACAGTTATTTTTGAGCCGATTCGAAACGCCTCTTCACCAAGCGTACGTATTGGGAAATAAAACAGGCACTTTGTATCAAATGGCCTTTGCGTTGACGGTGTGCGTTTGGTTTATGCGCCTAACTCACAATAAACTGAAGTGGGCATATTATATTACGCTGGAAGATGTGTGTCATACAAAGTCACACTTATTTTATAGTTGATTCGAAGCGCCTCTTTATCAAGCGTAGGTACGTACCGGGAATTAAAACAGAAACTTTGTGTCAAATTGCTTTCGTATTGACACATTATTGGCAGATATCCCATCACTAACATTTAGCTCCGAGTACGCTCACATTACGCTCACACTGCTGCCATCAGCACCAAAATGACGAAAATCAAGTTGCTACAAAAACAGGTTGGCAATCGCTGTTCCAGCGTATACCTATGCATTAGTAGAGGTCAGTGGACTAACTTAACTGTTTACTTCAGACGGCGTATGTGTGTGAGATGTTGATAGTGTTATTATATTATTTAGGGGTATTTTACATTGAACCAGTGACTACTGACTACCTATTGTTTACTATAAAAATATTTGCTTATACCCATTCTATTCATCATCATCTCAATAATTCATTTCTGGCCTGCTACGGAGTGTCCTCTCAGAATAAAAAGGATTTATCATAGTTTACCACGCTGAACAAGTGTCGATTGGTAGACTTCAGACTAAAATCAAAGGGTTCCCTTGGAAAACAGCTAAATCCTCGTGGATGAAGTCGCGGGCATCTGGTTTAGAATATTTTGCCAACTTTAAAACTAAAGCTTCCAGGGTCGAAATCTGCCCTCATCTGAGCAAAAGTCCAACCGAGTATAAGTAGGTACCATTATTGCTTCCAATTCACAATTTTACTATTAAATTACCAAGTTAGAGCAATTCATCCCGAAGCTTAATATCTACTCGACTGGACAAGTGACTGAACTTATTCTAAAGCAAGACTAACTAGTTGAAAATACTTGGAATAATAAATCTAACTAGACCGGACGCCACCCCTGTGTAATCCTTTAATCAGGTCCACAGTAGCCCTTGCCGGCACCCTATTTTTCCCTCCCATCTATAACATACCCCCCCTTTTCCCCCACACGACCCCTCGAACGGTGCAAATGACAGTTTCTAATTCCAACTTGCCATGAAAGTGTGTAATTGTTGCGCCGTTGATTTATACATTGAATCTTTTACGCGGAAAATGAGCGTGTGTGTGAGGATATTATGTATGTGTGTGAGCATCAGATTTCAATTGGTTTCTGATGTGTATGTCTGTCAATTTAATGTCAACTCAAGTGTAAATAAAAGTTTTTGTGTTAAATTTTAGTAATTTTTATCTTTGTTGTGCCTAAACCTAGATCAACAGTCGCTGGTCATTTCTTATATCTAGAGATAGGTAATATAATTGCACCTTGTCCACTTCTTATCTTTTTACTTCTTAATATTTTTACTATACCTACATAATTTTTGGTAAGCCTATTGATAACAAGTGTAAATTAAAATTTTATAACACCCCCGACAAGTGAAGGTTACAGTAACTAGAAAGCCGGCTGAACCGATTTTCTTGGATTATAGCTAAGAACACTCTCGATCAGGCCACCTTTCAAACAAAAAATCTAAATTAAAATCGGTTCATTAGTTTAGGAGCTACGATGCTACAGACAGATACACAGATACACACGTCAAACATAATAAGGGTGTTATTATGTTTGACATAATAACACCCTTATTCTTTCTCTTGACTCTTTTTGGGTCGGGGGTTAAAAAAATGGGTTGTATTATAGCTTACCTATCTCACACAATTAATAACTCCTTACTCGTACTGTATCTAAGATAGTATTTGATGAAAAGTCCCTGCCTAGAGAATACCTACAAATGAAATTCAGTATAGGCAAAGGTATACGATAGGCCTTTATTAGAAGACAAATTCTACATGATTGTGTCGATACCTCGTAGGTGTCACCCTTTCGCATTCCGATCGCACGAAACACGGGACGAGACACAGGTAGGTACAATGCCTAGTAGATACGACAGATATACGCTATAGGTGATTGATTACAGAATCCTATAAATAATTCCGGTTATACTTATACCTACAACCACCTTTAGCTACAAATATAAATGTATTTTTAGGGTTCCGTACCTCAAAACGAAAACCGGAACCCTTATAGGATCACTTTGTTGTCTGTGTGTCTCTCTGTCTGTCCATTTGTCGTATCTGTCAAGATTCCTATACAGTAGGTAATACATCCCGTTGGCTAAAAATGACGAAAGACAGGTCTGATAGCACAACTAAGTACTTACCTAAAGGAAAAATTCGAAAACCGTGAATTTGTGCTTAGGTATACTTATCACAAAAGAAAATCAAAATGGGTTCGTGTACATTTCCTTTTGAGGTACGGAACCCTAAAAATTGCTGCCAGCGTATACCTACCAGCTTTTTGATTAGCTTTTATCGATGTAGCTGATCCTACTATACCTACTGTAAGTAGGTATAAACCTACTTTAAGTATCTTCTCTTATTTGTTTGCGTCATTAAATTAGATAGATAGGTATCTAAAGTGTACCTAGATAGCTAGATATACGTATATACTAGATATAGATATACTATACGTTCCAACTGTAGATAGCGTGTTTGTCAACATGTATGACCTCGATTAGGATTGTCGATTAGTTTGAAACGTAATTCGGAAATGCTGAATCAAAAGCAGGGGCGGAATTCCAGCTGTATACATACCTATCGATGGCAATTAATTTGTTGTTAACTGTATAATCGATATTTTAGTTCATCATTTAAGATTTCAAAACCTAATTAAGTATAAGCCTCATCTGGTGACCCAAGGGCTGATTCATTTTTCGCGTAAAGGTTCAGCCTGACTGCCCAGCGTGGAAATACAGCCAGCATTCATGGGCATGATTTGTATAGTAAATTGGATAAGGCAAACTTTAATTTTTACTGTAACATTTTCAGTTTGAAAAAAATTTAATATCTCTTTCAAATACAAATGAAAGTTTAAAAGGAAAAAATTATTAGTTCATGATTGACTCGTGTAAATATTTTATGATTTTTCTGGTTAGATTGAGTATTTTTACAAACATTAGGTAGGCAACTGTTTGGTTTGTGATCTGAATTTGACCATGTTTTATTCGACCTTTATGTAATTTGCCCTTATCTTGGAGATAAACCGGAGTTTGCCTCCAAGAGCACTTTAAGGCGTTGATCCTGTTTGTGACCTATCTCTAGATCTGACAAATTCAAAGGCTAGTCTATCTACTGATCTATCTACTGATGCGTACTAGTGATCAGCAGTTCCACTTCGCATTTGGATAGTCTTCGTTCCTTTCCCACCGACCCTGACTACACCTTCAACATAAACAACAATGCTTAGTATTAAGAGCAGCTTGTATCCTACTGATGTAGTGTTGTCTCTGCTAGGACAGCAGCAGCAGTTCCACTTCGCGTTTGGGCAGCGTCCGTTCCCCTTCCCGCCGGACCCACTTGGAGGCTTCAGGATGCCGCCCATCACTTCGTGTCAAAGTAAGTAACTACTATTCTGCACTCTGCATAATGTAGAAGGAGAAACTAACTGACTGAACCTACGAGTAAGTAACGAACTAGGCTTGTGCTTGTCCACGAGTAGGTAGGTAGGTAAGAACATGAAAAATCTCAAAAAAAGTTAAGTAGTCTAGTGGGGTCTTCGTTATAAAAAAAATTGAGAAAAAGAATTTGCCAGCGAAGTCGTTGTGGATGAGCTAGTTAAACAAATTTTTTAGTAGGTGGCCTTTGTTATCCTTCTTGGTCTTGACATGATCACTACAGGTAGGTAATAATGGGAAATTATAGGCAAAAGTTTTGTAGCAAATCGATAGGCAAAATTGCTTACAGAATTCAGAATAGAGCACAACAATAATAAAACAAATGACAACGCAATCGGACAATCTAAATTGGAAACCGCACACAAACCTCATAACGCGTTTGATAGCTCAAAAGTGAATGAGTCACTAAAACCGCGCGGCGATACGCTAAACTACGCTCACTAAAGCGCGGATTCAATCAGTCGCCGAAAAAAAATTTCAGATGAAAGCTGACTGCGAACCCAATCGAACAAGCATGCATCGAGCCCGCTAAAATCCACCGGCCTAAAACAACTCGAGCGGGTCAAAACGTGAAAAAAACATTCACAAATCGACGCGGCGCGCGCGTATCGTATAAAAAACCGACCAAATGCGAGTCGGACTCGCAAATAAAGGGTTCCGTACGATTGCACAAGAAATAACACTTTTTAATTTTCATGGCGGTCATGTTAAAATTTTCATTTTTTGTTGTCATAGCGGCAATTAAAAATTTCAACATTCTACTTACCTATTACGTTTCATGCGGTATCTAGTACGTACAGACGGACGGATGTACAGACGAAGGGACAGCGGAGGCTTTTTAGGGTACCGTATGCACCCTTCGGGTACGGAACCCAGAAAAACATTCACAAATCGACGCGGCGGGCGCGTATCGTATAAAAACCGAGTCTGCCGATCGTCGGCCAAAAACGGAACCGTGATACCGAAAAATAAAAGCCTGTAATACTCCGGAAAAAATAAAGTGGACGCAGGATCTCGCTGGCGTGCGTTTTGTCCACTCCCGACGCCCGATATCTTTATAAGTGCCCGCTCTTGTATTATTTCGGAAGCTCTGTGAGCAGAATAAATATCGAGTTTGTCTTTTTAAAGGACTTTTAGATATCATTTGAATTTTTTTTGCGTTCACCTGATCCAACTGTTTCATTATGGTTCTAAAAAGCGAATACATTCTTTATCAATTTACGCGATTGATAAATATTTTTTTCCGTCGGGTGTTATAAATTTCTCAATCGTCTAAGGAAAAATGAATACTTAATACCTACTTAGTTAAGAAATTTATTGAGTGTTGATAGAGTAACATTGGCATCGGTTTTTTACGACACTTTTTTCTATCGTGTCAAATAAATATAAAGTTCTTTGAAAAGGAGCATTATAAAGCCGTCGGTAAACGTATTGTAATAGAGCTATGATTGATGTAAGTCCTAGGTGTTTATTGTATTATTTTCATTAAGTACTTTCTTTATCCGTTGAGCCACGCACATGCAAATTATAGAACCTTTGGAGGTGTTCCCATTGGCTTTTAACATGGATCAACAAATCTATGAAAAGCCAGCAACGCATTGGCAGTTCCACTGGTGCTGCACACGATCATGAGCGGCGGTAATCACTTAACACCAAGAGACCCACTACAAACGTTAAAGAAAACTGGGGATGTATGTTTCCCCGCGCCTCACCCGAGTAAGGAGGCCATGCCTCGAGGCCCGTACCCCCGTCTTGACCTAGGTAAAACGGAGAAAACCCCGCTGCCACTTGCTCGTTTGCATGCTATTTACTTTAAAAAAATGATCTAGAGAACTCAAAGCTAGAGATCTTTTAGAATGAATTATACTAACCAGTATTGTTTTTCTAGATATGAGCCAATTTGGACTCAGTTCGAGTAACTCCCATTGGGGCTACGGCGGCGCGGGCGCATATCCCGCGTACCTTCCCTCGTGCGCCGCGCCTGCCGCCTCGCAGTTCAACCCTCCTGCACTCGGCTTCGCGGGGACTGTGCCTGACCAGTCTTCCACGCAGGATTTTACGAATAATACAGGTACTCAAACAGTTTAGTTATAACTAAAGTAGATAGCTACATCTTCCACTATTACCTATACCTACTTTCGCTCGTTCGCCGCGCCTGCCGCTTCACAGGTCAATACTACCGCACTCGGCTTAGCTGTAACTGTACCTGAACAGTGTTCCACGCAGGACTTTACGAGTAACAGATAAAATTCAGTAAAAAATTGAATATTTATAACCATTCGAACCATTGGAATGCCCTTCCGACATCAGTTTTCCCTTCCAATTTTAATATGGGGTACCTTCAAGTCAAGAGTGAATAGGTAACTTCTAGGCAAGCGCGCTCCATCTTAGGCTGCATCATCACTTGCGAAGCGCTAGTCTGTAAATTAAAAAAAAAAGGAATTATAGTAGCGCGGATGCATTTTTTCTTCACGCAACCCTCCTGCACTCAGCTCAGCAGCCTGTACTTGAGCAAACTTCTACGTAAATACGTCTTGAACTACGCAGAAATGAAACTGTAAATTGGAAGGGAAATTATTATTATTGGTTATGACCTGAAAACGGTGCTGCTAAAATAATATTGATACATAGAAACAAAACGATAGCATACTTACCTAGTTTTTCTTTAAAGCACCCTAACATTGATTTCAACAAGCTTTCAAAACATTTATATCGCTGCTTTCATATAGGTTGTAGGTGCCAAAGTTTTCATCAATATTTAACCATAAAAACGAATGGAAACAATGTTTGGCGTATGATAGTCTATAAACTATCAAACCAGCATGGTGAAATTAAATGTACCAACATGGTTTACGACTGACATCCTCCTTAAAACCGTACGGGCTGTGGACGCGCCTGCCCGCCGACGCAGCGCTCACATAAAGTAACGGTGCCCTTCCCTTTGGAGAAGAGGAGATTTACGCGACCTTAACCTCTGCCAACGTTCCTGACCAATGGGTCAAAAAAGTCATGAAGCAATCTCCTTAAAACCGTATGGGTAACGTTGGGGACGCGCTTGGCCGCCGAAGCAACGCTCACATAAAGTAACGATGCCCTTCTCTTTGAAGAAGAAGAGATTTACGCAACTTTCACCTCTGCCAACGTTCCTGACCAATGGGTCAAAAAAGTCATGAAGCAATCTCCTTAAAACCGTATGGGTAACGTTGGGGACGCGCTTTGCCGCCGACGCAGCGCTCACATAAAGTAATGGTGCCCTTCCCTTTGGAGAAGAGGCGATATACCCAACCTTCCCCTCTGCCAAAGTTTCAGACCAATGGGTCAAAAAAATCATGAAGCATCCTCCTTAAAACCTACGGGTAACGTTGCGGATGCGCTTTGCCGCCGACGCAGCGCTCACATAAAGTAACGATGCCCTTCCCTGAAAAAGAGGAGATACATTCAACCTTCAATTCACCAAATTTAAGTTGATTTTTAAGTAATCATGAAAGATCCTCTTTAAAACTTCCCTTCATTTAAAATTTCATGTGAACCCTTTGATTTTCTTGAACAAAAAGTAGCCATGCCCGTCTCATTCTCATCTCGTCTCAAGCTGTACTAAAACATCAAGATCGGTTAAACGGTTGGGCCGTGAAAAGTTGGCAGACAGACATACTTTCACATTTACAATATTAGCGGACATTTATTTTAGTATGACTATAAGATGCCATGTCAGAGTGACTTAGAGTGAAGGAACTCTCGGTTGGATCCTGAAACGACGATCTGTCAAATATTAGGCTATGGGTGACGTAAAATGCATGTGAAATGAAAGAAACCTAGTTGTTTCATAGCCTACCCAGCGTCAAATGTATTTTTTATTTATTTATTTATTTAACTAAGACTTAATTATAAAAGAACATTTTACACCAATTATTGTAGACCATGTAGGTAACATTTCGTCGTCGTCGTAACAGTAAGTCGTTGAAGCCTCGAGGCTTTGTTAGAAGTTCCTGTCTGTCCTGAACTGTGACCATCTCTACTTCTAGGCGTATAATTCATTGAGCGCACATTAAAACGGCTCTCATTATAATTTACAGCGGCTCGGACACGTCCGATACAGGCGATGAATTTATTGCCGATGCGTGCCCGCGCTACATGAAAAATATAGCCATATTAAAACAATGTAAACATTTTCTCAAATATATTGTAGCTGAAAGATTTAGATACGTGATTCTCTATTTTGAGCATTAAATTCGTCTATGTCACCGTCGTTAGTGGTCATTTTGGCTCAATAATTTTTAAAGCACAATTTACCACATCATAAAATAAGGCTGAAAAAAATTACTAACCTACCAATTTAAAAGGCATCATTCGTATCAACCTAAGGGAATACCTAATCATGACTTTAAGGTAGTAGAGGATATACCTACCTACTGAAAATTATGTCAAGATGTTTGAGAACCTTCCCGGTAGCCCATTTTTCACTAAAGTATTATTTCCAACGAATTTCCCAGAATCTTCTCTTATCCATCCATACTAATATTACAAATGCGAAAGTGTGTCTGTCTGTCTGCTACCTTTTCACGGCCCAACAGTTTAACCGATTCTGACGAAATTTGGTATACGGTTAGCTTATATTCCGGGGATGGACAAAAGCCTCTTTTTATCCCGGAAAATCAAAGAGTTCCCACGGGATTCCCAAAAACCCATCCGCTTATGCGATTTGTATGGGTACCGAGGTAGCTTGCGTCCCTGTAATTGACATAGGCAACTTTTTATCCCGGAAAATCAAACAGTTCCCACGCGATCTTTAAAAACCTAAGTCCACGCGGACGAAGTCACGGACATCCTCTAGTACAAAAATAAAACATTTCTCTATTTTCGATCCGCCATCACATTATGACATTTCATCACGATACAATAGCCGCTATCTAACATATTGCATTTTGTTTGTACAGTTCTCCCGGATACGACAGGCGTTGATTTGGATCAACAGCTGTCGGGGCTGGTCGGTTCATCGCCTTCACACCACAGCAGTCTCCTGCCGCGGTACAACAACAACACGGACTACAGCTTATCCACAGGACCTAGATCGCTGAGCGACAATAGTTCCCAACCAGAGTCCCCAGTGCAGGACGACTTACTGACCTCAAACACAACGACAAACATTGGCCACAACCATTCAAACACGAACTTTCCTTCACTAATGGGGTCCCAAAACTCGTCGTACGGAAGTAGTAACTGTAACAATTCCCTCTATCCTGTACTACCAGCAAGTTTGCTATACAGCCAATTGTACACGGCAGCGAACCAAACGCACAATTTCCATCCTTTACACTCGAACTCGATTCACTCGACGCAAAACCATCACAACGAGTTACAAACTATGATGGATCAGATATCGTCAACAACTAACAATCATAGACAACATGGTAACCATGGCCAAGGAGAGTTATTATTAGGTGGGGGGAACTCTTGTGCCGCGGCAGCAGCAAGAGGAGAAGACGGTAGAGTTAACAGTCTTGGGCAACGAGGTAACCCTCAACCAGACAGCAACACAGTATGGCGACCGTATTGAAAACTCCAAGAAGAAAGAGTAGGTGTTTTTAATTACTACTTGAGTGCAAAACAAGCTGATTATACTAAAACCTCAAGCTATATAAACAGAGTAAATGCAGAGTAACGATTTCATAAATTCGAAACGCGAAGTATTGTTACTATGAGTTCGTCTATTGCAACGAAATAGGTATCGTAATAATTTGTATAAAGTTAAATCTGTAATGGTTTAACCAGTATTGAATCATTAATGTAAAATCGCTCCCGTCCTAATTATACGAGTTGTTTATGAATCAAGGATATTATTTAGCAGTGACTGTTGTTTTAGTTTTTATATGGCTCCCAGATAACTAACGGAAAAGGTCTACAAAAGATATCACATAAGTACTTAGCTGTAGCATAGAGCTACATAAAGATGAAACCAAAGTTGTATTTCGTCCGTGTTATTGTCACCAATAATACTTTGGGTTGTATTACAATAGCCATATTGTAGCGCCTACTTGCCTCAACCTGTTGTAAAAATAATCCAGTCACTTTCCTCTGATTAAATAACTACGAGGTAAACTTCCTTCAAAAAATTTAGGAAAAAAAATAAATAAATTGCCCTCTGGTTGTTCTCATCAAAACCCTTTTTTTTCGAAAACAACTGAATACATAATTTGTAATAGTTTTAAAAGTAAACGATTGTAAATAAAATTGTGAATAATTTGTTGTAAATGCATCTTGTAAAGTGCAATAGTTGTGCAATTATAAAGTTGAGTAGATGTATACAAAATTAGGTATAAGATACATTATTTGTTGATTATGTGAATCTGTCCATTGTAGATAATAGATTTTAGGGTTCTTATCGAAATAGCAGGTTTATTTGTGTTAGGTTTTATAGATTTTTTATATTACTTTTAATTAAATTTTGGTAACACTAGGTATATTATGTTTTGTTTTAATCATATATTGGCAACAAAACTTTATACTTTGTTTGAATTTGTATCAAAGCGCTTCCTATTTTCCAGAGTACGGATTGTATTTATTTATTTATTTTCTTCAATTCTGAGAATAACCCCTCGGAATATATTCTACATAAATATTTAGGTGTGAATAAATTAGTGCGAATCATTTTACTTACTTATCCCTTCTTATCCTTATTAATTTATCTTCTATACCACCTATGTATGTTTTTTACAATACAATTAAAATTGTTATTATGAGATCGTACTGTTCACGACAGGTGTCCTATAATAATTAGGTTTGCCATGCATTACGTGTTCCATTTGGATATGTCTTTTTGCCGTTTGGTGCCAAATTAGTAACAAATTGGTGTTTATTAAATTAAATACATAAAAAATGTGATCAATGCTAATGGGACACAACTTTAATTTCAACTATAGTTTGCAGCGTTTGAATTTGAGCTTTGCAGCCCTAACAAGAGACATTAATTTTTTGTTTTTCAAATTTTATTACAAATGGTTGTGAAACCCTTTAAATTAGAAGAAAACTTTTGACTAAAACTAAATGCCAAAGTGATTTTTACTCTAATATATTAACTGTACCTATAATTTACATCTAAAATTGTTTTTAATTATATTTAGGTAGATATTATTATTTTATTCAAATTACTATTATTATTATAACAATTTATTAATATTATGGTTTGAGAATCGTAAAACTTTGCGTAGCAATTTATTTGTAAGAAGCTTATTGTTATACGTTTTGTTGACTGTAAGTAGCAGAATTCACTTTGTATAAATAAATTCTAAATGAACGTATAGTGATTTAATTATTTATTATTATCTTTTACCTTTATAAAATATATATTTACTATGTAGGTAACCATTGATCCTACCAATCTAAAAAACCACTTCCCAATTCTTTTTAACCCCCGACCCAAAAAGAGGGGTGTTATAAGTTTGTCGTGTGTATCTGTGTATCTGTCTGTGTATCGTAACTCCTAAACTAATGAACCGATTTTAATTTAGTTTTTTTTTTGTTTGAAAGGTGGCTTGATCGAGAGTGTTTTTAGCTATAATCGAAGAAAATCGGTTCAGCCGTTTGATAGTTATCAGCTCTTTTCTAGTTACTGTAATCTTCACTTGTCGGGGGTGTTATAAATTTTTAATTTACACTTGTTTCCTCTTCTTACTTCGACCCTGATTGATTAAGTCTAACGTTGAAAACTATAGAGTGCACTTTGACTTTTCTTAGACGTAGCAGTATAAGTCTCGTTTTAACAGTAACTTAAGTCTGAGCAAAGTCTAAGTTCGCTCTATAGATTTCAGCCTAAGATGAAACAGGCTTTTCTTTTTGAAATAAACTACTCCATATACCTAGAGGTATATATAATATTTACGTAATAGAAAGATAAATCGATTTGTAGCTGTATCATCATCATCATCATGGTCAACCCATCCGTGCCGGGCCACTACTGAGCACGGGTTTCCTCTCAGAATAAGAAGGAGTAAGTATATGAGTAAATACTACATCAAAATACTTAATATAAATATGGTTATAACTTTTACTACCCAGGCTATTACCTAACAAGCCGTGGTCAATCAAACAGATACCTAAGGTTCAAACTAGAAAATGTCAATTCCCAAATTGACCAATCTAGAAACCTTTGATATCATACACCCCTAAACATCAAGGGGTTTCATGGCCTATTTCTTATTGAAGTTATGCCAGGAGCAGATACTAAGTAGATGAATGACAAACGCAAATAATTATAAAGGCTCCAATACGCATTGGCCCAATGCGTTTAGCAATTCCGGTCAATCTATAGACACAATCAAAGATCCTTACATTTTTATATTAAAATCCAAAAGATGACAAATCGTAGTCGTAATTAGTTCCGTAAATGTTGCAAAGAGCATTGGCCAAGTCCATTGGGCTAATGTTGGCATAGGCTTTTGATAAAATTATTGTCAGAATTAACTAACGTCAAGGCAACGTTCATTATATCATCATCATCACCAGCCGGTTGACGTGTCTACAGCCGGACATAGGTAGAGTGCCAATCGCCCTACCATAGGCACATGAGTAGATGAGGTCTCTTTCAGATACTTCCACAGCTGTGGGACCCACGAATCGTGGCGTGTGGATTCCACGTTTTATTTATTTATTTATTTTATTTATTATTTTAAGGTACGCCCACAGCATGTTCACAAAACACTTAAAAATACAATAGTATAGTCTAATTCAGTGTGACACACCACTTACGGGCACACACAACTCATGCAGGTAAAACAATGTAATATACACAACCGATCGCAAATATTAGTACATAATAAAGGAAAAAGTATATAGCTCCGAAGGATAATAAAACAAAAACAAGATAATATTAACAAGTAGTACCTAAAAAAAATGACTGAATTTACTTATTTCTAAATATTTGTTATCAGTTTTTAATTATTAACTATACAATTAAATTAATTTAGTTTGATCTTGTCTGTCCACCTATTAGGGGGTCTGCCAACGCTGTGCTTTCTGGTGCGAGGTCACCATTCCAGCGTCTTGGGACCCCAATTCCTATCAGTTTTTCGAACTATGTACCCTGCCTATAGCCACTTCAGCTTCACAATTCTTTGAGCTGTCGGTTGCTGACGGTTACTCTGACCCTCATATGGATCTGCTCATTTCTGACTTGATCACGTAGGGAAACTCCAAGCATAGCTTTCTCCATCACCCACCCATTGAATGACTTTAGTTTTCTTATGAGGCCCATAGTTAGCGACTAACGTTCACGGCCTTAAATATTCAAGCGATTTCAATTTCTGGTATCTTAAAAACAAGAGTGAATAGGCATCTTCTAGGTAAACGCGTCCCATCTTATGCCACATCGTCACTTTCCATCAGGTGTGATTGTGGTCAAGCGCTTGCCTATAATGAATAAAAAAAAAAAGATAAAAAAATGACCACGAACAGTTGCAAATTGCAGTTTTACAGGAATATCTCCATTAAAATTAGCGGGGAACCTCCATTAAAATATTGAATCTCACTTGCATCGATCAGTGTCAGGCGTGCACTAATCCTCATTAATTACCTACTTCGCAATTTTAAATCTCATTATTGCCCAAATCGCGCTGCCATCGATTTTTCGCGCAGTACAGATGCTGGGTGGGCTCGCATATATTATCGTAGGTAATCAGGTGACACGCTAGAGTGGCCATCATCCTCGTTAATTATTTCATTCTTTATATAATTTTTTTAGACTAGCGCTTGGCTGAAATCAGACCTAGTGGCAAGTGACGATGCGGCCTAAGATAGAGCGTGCTTGCCTAGAAGATGCCTATTCACTCTTGATATACCTAGTAATAATTAAGTTAATTTAGAAAATAAAAGAATCATACAAAAGTCAAATCTGCGATTGTGCAAACAATAACTATTTCAATAAATTGGTTAGCTTCCCATAACCTAGAATCATTAAACTTGGTAGGTAGGTAGGTTTTATAGTATAAGTACAGGAATAAATCTGAAAACCGCGAATTTGTGGTAACATCATTAAAAAAAAAATTGAAATGTGTTTCAATTTTCAAAGAAAAATATCTATACCAAGTGGGTATCATATGAAAGAACTTTACCTGTACATTCTAAAACAGATTTTTATTTATTTTTATGCATAGTAGTTTTTGATTTATCGTGCAAAATGTTGGAAAAAATACCCGAATACGGAACCCTCAGTGCGCGAGTCTGACTCGCACTTGGCCGTTTTTTTTTTTTCATACAACGCAATAGATTAGACAGATGTCTCTATATTTTACCCAATCGCCTGGTCCACCTTGTGTAGGCGTCCGTCTGTCCATCGTTTCGCATTGGCGCAAATTAATGAGGGTGGGATATTTATTCCAGGGTTTCGTTTGCCCGACAAAATATCAATTCACCTCGATTTGTGTGTCTGTGTGTGTGAGTGTGACGTCAGGTGATATGCAAATGTTACGCCCGACGGCGGAGCTCAGTAATGAGCTCATTAAGCCTGATATACCTATTGAAGTTGCGGCTCATAACGGCTCAACTATTTAACTGCAGGACTCTGGATCAAGCTATCAAATTGTACGTCGGGCCTTTGCAGTGGACTTATTTGTATAATTATTTACTTTATTTCTATTATTTATTTATCTAACTACCAAAAATTGTAGTTACATACCTAGTAATGAATGACACGGACATTAGAACGGATTATCTTTGATATATATTTTTCTGATAGAGATTTATAATCATATTATGCCCGCGATTTCGTCCGCGTGGGGTTTGAGTTTGAAGCATATACTTACCTACTTTTAATAGACTTTTTTTTAACTTGTGTAAAGGAAACGCGCCCTGGTTTGAGAAGAAGCCCTCAAAAAACGCAGCCAAGTATTCTTTTTACTATGACCATTCCACAAAATTCTTAGATTTACCTACTTCTGCTTGAGGCCTTTTGACTTTAATGCTCACGTGTCAGAGCAGAGGCGCCGGGATAACCTAACCCGTAGGTCTGTAATGTGTGGCAGCTTTCAAAAATAAACGTTTTTTTCTTTCTTTCTTTCTATCCTAATAGGACAATAACTATCACTATCAAAGCTATCTAAACGAATTATTCCCAAGCTTTCTTATCTTTTAAATACCTAATCCTTTACATTGTGATAGGATTTCTCAATAAGTTTGCATTTTATAAAAACTTTTAACGTACCTATATGTCAGTCAGTTTATCTTTTTATATCTATGCGAGTCTGTGATACTCAATTGAATTGATATCTCTATCGTATAGTTAGGACTCAAAAGTCTATTTGGACGTTAATAACGAGATTTAAAATTGCAAAGTAATTAATGAGGATTAGTGCAGTCCGGCACTGATGAATGCAGGTACGGGCGTATTCAATATATTAATGCACTCCATTAAATAAACTAGTCCATATATTTAAATTTGAGTCAATATGTAGTGTGGTGCGGTGCGGAGTAAAATTTTGTGTGATATCCTGATTGGTAAGAGATTTCCCAACTTAAAAAAATTCTATATAAGTTAGCCCTTGACTGCAATCTACCTGGTGGTAAGTGTTGATGCAATCTAAGGCAGAGATTTGTAGAGCGCACTTTGGACACTGTTAAAACGAGACACCGCTATCCCACTGGCATTAATCCATCTCGTTTTAACTGAAACTTAAGTCTAAGCAAAGTCAAAGTGCGCTCTACAGATTTCAACCTCAGGTGGAAGTGGGTTAACTTGGAAGGGGTATGGTAGTTTCATTAACCCCATACCTCTAATCGGTTTCTACGCGGCATCGAACCTAGGAAGGCACCTCATTACCTAAGTCAATTAGTTAGGGAAAGGTATAAAGATCCTCGTCATCTGAATTCAATAACAAGAGTAGAATAGAATAGAATAGAATAGAATAGAATAGAATAGAATAGAATAGAATAGAATAGAATAGAATAGAATAGAATAGAATAGAATAGAATAGAATAGAATAGAATAGAATAGAATAGAATAGATTTTTATTCAAATAAACTTTTACAAGTGCTTTTGAATCGTCAAATAATTTACCACTGGTTCGGAGTGAATAAGTACCTATGCATCTTCTAGGTAAACGCGTCCCATATTAGACCACAATATCATAACTTTCCAACAGGTTTGATTAGGTATGGTCAAGTGTGTGATCAAGTATCTATGTCATTACAGGTAGGTACATTAGGTATATAATTTTAATTCCGCCCGCAATTATTTTAAATATATCGAATAAGTTGTTGATAATTTAAAATTGATATTCATTTTATCGCAGTGTTTGCAATTAATTACAACAATCAATAATTTCGCGCTCGGCCGAGCGAAAACTACAACACTGTGCCGGCCAGATAACGGCAACAAAGCTATCTTGCTGAAATATACGCTCATTATGCATTATAAATAAAAATGTTCACCACCGTAGGTACAAAATATTAAAAATGAGCACGAAATTTGATTAAAAATAATAGGTACCTACTTAGGTACACAACGAAATATGTAGAATGCTCTTGGACTGTAGTAATAAAAAGATGTGATGTTTTTTTGTATAGCCGCGGGTTGGTTTTGTATGTTTTTTTGTATGTAAAAAAAAAGATTTTTCAATTTTTTTATCATAATCATTAACGTGACGGTGTATGAAAGGTGATCAATGACGTCACAAGGCATAACTTAAACGACAAATATTTTTTTAACAAAAAAATATTTTCCCACCGAAATTATTCCATTTTGAGCGTGACGTTAATAATACCTAATCATAAAAGTTAGGAATTTCGAAAAACATTTTTTTTTAATTAGTTTGTTTAATAATGAATAATTCTAGCCCCATAAACTACCGCTTTACAGAACATCACATCATTTGATGTGGGATGTGGAAGTCCCTCTAAGAGACATAGCTATGTCCAACAGTGGTCTTCTAAGTATCAGTTAATGACGTTGACGATGACGGCAAAAGTTAGTACCTACCTACGTAATATAAAAATAAAAGTTCTAATTCACAGACTCAATGCACAGACCAAAACCCTTGCTTAAGCCTTGTTCAAAAATCTTGCACAGAGATTGCTTTTAAGTATAACGTAGACATAGACAAGGAATAAGGCCGTGTTTTTTGGAATTCCCACTGGCAAGGGAATAGAGAGGATATATATTTTAATCGAGTGAAAATGCGGGCGGTAGCTAGTTACCTTATAAAATAAAATATAGGTGCAGAATATAAATTAAGGTGAGTGCGTAACAGGTAAGGACATTTTCACTTTGTGAATATGTTCTAAAGCTGACTAATTGTATTCATTAAACTCATTTGTTCCCCTTAGACAAAGCGACGTCAAGACAAACGAAGCGAACTCGGTTATTGCAATAATTGGCGTTTTCACATAAACAAAAGCACAAAGGTCGTAATTAAGGGGGAATAGGAATATGAAAAGGTACGTGAATACGAATACGCATTAGTTAATACAAATGTCTGATGTGACGACAATAAAACAAGAATTTCTTTTATATTCATCATTATCAACCCATGGCTGGACTAAGTATTACTGAAAACGTGTCTCGTCTCAGAATGAGCAGGGCTTGGGGCCTAGATTCTTAAGGTAACAAAGGGCTTAATAATAAAATAAAACATAGTGAGGAAATGTTCTTAAAAGTGTGTAAAGTCTGTCAATCCAAAATTCTTTCCGAGTCATCACAATGAGAACGTTGTGATGACTCGGAATAGTGTGCTGGCGATGGATTGTGGTAGGTACTTAAGTAATGTGTGGATGAATCTTCCACGATTCCACTTGCATAGTCCAAGTTATGGACATACCAAGTGAGGGCTGGAATGGACGTACCCTTACAATTCACATGAGTAAGGGAAGGTGGGGGGACACCGGATGGTTAAGGTAAAGGCACAAGAAGAAGAAGAGAACGACGGTAATGTAGACACTCGATTCGAATAGCAGACACACCGATGCCTCGCCGATTCGTCGCGCCTTATATATTGACGGGCATTACTTAAAGTACGGTCTAAACCGCGGTTTACAATATCGACGGTGTACATAGCGTGCACGCAAAGGCCGGGGCGACACGGTACAAACTACAAATGAAGCTTCACAATTAAGGCGGGCACACACGGTAGGCACGCCGCATTTGCCGGTGTCACGTACCGACCGCCTCGCACTTAATTTCGCAAGGGGGCGCGGGGGCTAGCGGTTTTAAATTACACCCGGTCCCCCCACGATTGCAGTTCGACGGCATAGTTACAGATAGTTCGATGATTTAGTTCCGGAAGTGGAATTTCGATGCCGATGTTGCTAAAAAGTTCTCATTAATACAGTTTTAAAAAAACCGTGGGTTCCGTACTCGGGTAATTTTGCCGACCTTTTGCACGATAAATCAAAAACTATTAGGTATGAAAAAATAAACAAAAATCTGTTTTAGAATTTACAAGTAAAGCCCTATGATATGATACCCCACTTGGTATAGTTGTTACGGGCAATTTGATAAGTCCGGGCACTATTAATAAGGGCCGGTCTGTATTAATAATGCCCGACTCAATTGGGCAATGTGATTAAAACAGCATAATTAATCACTTTTCCCGGCCATTATGAATAATGCCCACCCTGTCTTGGGCAAAGTAATAAAATAGGTGAACTGTAGTGTTTTTGTTAATTAAATGAAAGAACCTAACCTAACCTAAGCTTTTTTTTTATACGTGGGAAAATCCTCATGGATACCACCGTGCTCGGCGAGGCGAGGTGGTTATGTCGGACTCTTAACGACTAAAACCCCACGGCTTACCGTCTCAATCGTTGTTGCTGGGTACAGGGACACGAGCGTTTTGAACTGCGACCCGGCTAACGGTGCCCGCCAAGGCAGGCACAGCTCTGGGACTAAAAGGGGCCCCAACACCGTTTAAGGCTCGCTGGAAACAAGGGCTTGCCTTCCAACTCGAGGACCTACTCTCCCGCGGGTAACAGACTCCCCGTGTCTATTACCCGGAGGCCCTACTCAAGGGGGCAAGCGACGGTCGTGTGCAGCTCGCCTGCGCCCGATTCTCTTGCAGTGCATGGGATGAGAGCTTTCGGCTTCCTCTCTCAGCCGCTCCGCTGCCTTCTTCTGCGTCATTACTTCCTCGCTGAAGGAGACCATCGCTTGCCAGGCTCTGTCACTGTCCACCATGGATTTAATCACGGCGGGAAATGTGAGCTCCTGCCCCATAATATCCACCAGTGACTGGCGAGGCTTCGTCCACGCCTGGCACTCTGCCAGCGTATGTTGTGCCGTGTCTGAGACACTACCGCACTGGTGGCTTTCCTCTGTGGGCTCTCTTCGCACCACCCTGCACAGGTATCTTCCAAAGCACCCGTGCCCCGTAAGAACCTGTACAAGGTGGAACGTGAGTGCTCCATGCTTCCTCTTCGTCCAATCCTCGAGGATGGGATGGATAGCTTCGATAATCTTATGACCAGCAGTGGGTGACTCGAGCTTCCTCTGCCAATGGAAGAGGAGCTAACCTAACCTAACCTTAGCTAACCTAACCTAAGGCCCTCCCCCCGCACGTACGCGCCCCTGCCAACGGCCGCGGTCCAATTTATCACATTGCCCGGCTAAAAGTAGGGAATTATTCATACAGCCCGGTCCAAGTGATAAATTCAAGCTATCTCAAACACTGATTTATTACATGGACCACGGGCCGTCGGGAATTATTAATAATGGCCGGTCAAAGTGATAAATTAATCACTTTGCCCATCACGTTTGGGCATTATTAATAATGGCCGGTCCTTATTAATAATGCCCAATTAATCACGTTGCCCGTAACATAGTTATCTTACTTTGAAAATTGAAACACATTTAAAAAAATTTTTTTATGTGACCACAAATTCACGATTTTCGGTTTTATTCCTTTACTTGTGCTATAAGATCTACCTACCTACCAAATTTCATGATTCCAGGTCAACGGGAAGTACCCTATAGGTTTTCTTGACAGACACGACGGACGGACGGACGAACGGACAGATAGACAGACAGACAACAAAGTGATCCTATAAGGGTTCCGTTTTTCCTTTTGAAGTACGGAACCCTAAAAATAAGAATTGCTATACCTACCTACCTAGTGAACAAATTAAACCCAAAATATGGACGTAAGCTTTGCTCAACTTTCAGCCAAACAATTTGTGAAGGAACGATGTGGATGGCTTTGAAACTAGTCGGGCATCGACTATTTTCTATATTCATTCATCAGACATTCTATACCTACTTTAAAAATAAAAATTTCCGACGAATTGAGAACCTCCTCCTTTTTTGAAGTCGGTTAAAAAGGAAATCACTTACAATAGTTTAATCTTTTGATTTAGTTTCTTATGATATACTTTGGAGAAAGATGGAGGAAGCAGGTGTGCAACAGGAGTTGCTGAGTGTTATGCATTTTTGGTATGCAAATCAGATAAATAATGTCAGGTGGGGGAGGGAGCTCTCTGATTCATACAGGTTGGAGTGCGGGGTGAGGCAGGGGGGGTTGACTCGCCGAAGCTCTTCAACCTGTATGTTAACGGACTAATCGAGGAGCTCAGCAGCAAGCCAGTAGGTTGTTGGATAGACGGCATTTGCGTGAATAACTTAAGCTATGCTGATGACATGGTGTTGTTGGGTCCCTCGGCTGGTTCGATCAGGGAGTTACTTCAAACCTGCCAGGAATATGCTGCCAGACATGGTCTGATATACAACGTGACCAAAAGTCAATACATGGTATTTAAGGCCCCTCGTAAACAGGTGACATACGAACCAAAAATTACATTGAACGGAGCTTCACTCATACGTGTGCAACAATTTAAATACTTGGGTCACTATGTTTCGGAGGACCTTAAAGATCATGTCGACATCGAGAGAGAGAGAAGGGCCTTGGCAGTTAAATGTAATATGTTGGCCCGCAGGTTCGCCCGATGTAGTAAAGAGACAAAAATCACGCTTTTCAAGGCATACTGCCAAAACTTCTACTCGGGAAGCTTGTGGGTCAACTTTTCAAAAAAGGCCATAGACACCCTAAGGGTGCAGTATAATAATGGTTTTAGGATGCTGTTGGGCTTGCCGCGGTTCTGTTCAGCCTCAGGCATGTTCGCAGACGAGCGGACTGATGACTTCTTTGCAATAATGCGGAAGAAGTCCGCATCACTGCTGAAAAGACTGCGCTCAGGTTCCAACAGCATCCTGAACATGTTTGCGAGCAAGATGGACTCACCAATGCTTAAACACATTATTAAAGTGTTGGTGAGGCCACCTTTGTAAATAATTCTGTCTGTTGCCACGAATATAGTTTAGGTAAGGTACTAACATTAGGTTTTTAAGTGTCTGTATACTAACAAATTGAGCCATAGTTGCTTTAAATAAAAGGATTATTATTATTATTATGTATATAACTCACTCTCACGCCCGGTTACAAAATAGATATATATAAAAGCCAAAGGGAATATAATATACTTACATACATAAAAATAAATAAACCTACATACACATTTACATAAATACATACTTGTACCGGGCGGAGGATTACGCCCCGGCAGGGGAGACCAAACGGCCGGGGGTCAGGGCGACAGGTTGAGAAAGCGGCGGACTATCCTAGCCGAGTCTAGCAAGACCGCTTTTTGCATCCTGACTGCGAGCGAACTGCCACGGAACCCCAGTCGCCTCAGATGGTGAGCGAGGCTGACTGGGATCAACCCGTTTGCAGATATGACGATTGGGATGATTTCGGTGGACTCCACATGCCACATGTCGGAAACCTCGTGAGCCAGATCAAGATACTTGCGTTTTTTCTCCGTCTCAGCTCTCACGAGGTTCTCGTCATATGGAATGGTGATGTCCACCAAAAACACCCTCGACTGTGCCCGGTCCACCACCACGATGTCAGGCTTATTCGCTAGAATAGTCCTGTCCGTGATGATGGACCGGTCCCAATAGAGCCGGACTCCGTCGCGCTCGAGTACCGGCACCGGTGTGTACCTGTAATACGGCAACCTCTCATCCAGGAGACCGTACTTCAGAGCAAGCTCTTGGTGAAGGATTTTGGCTGCTTGGTTGTGTCTGTGCAGATACTCAGTGTTGGCAAGCGCCGAACATCCCGAAAGCACATGTCTGAGCGACTCACCGGGATGGCGACAAGCTCGACAGATGTCTTGAGTGCCATCCTTCAGAATGTACTTTCGGTAGTTCCGCGTCTTGACCACCTGATCTTGTATCGCACAGACAAACCCTTCGGTTTCCCCGAAGAGGTCACCAAAGCGCAGCCATTGCACGGACGCTTTTTTATCTACGTGTGGCTCATTAAGAGCTTTAAAAAAGCGTCCGTGCAACTCCTTCTCCTTCCACACGGTCTCCCGGTCAGAGGTGCTAAGTACCACCGGTTTCTGCCACTCGGTTTTGGCTAAGGATAGTGGAGTGAGTCCTTTATCACATTCTATGACGTCTCTATGCATGGGGGACCCCCTCATCGTCTCAAAGTAGGTTCTGAGATTGGATATCTCCCGGTTATGCATGGTCTTGACGCTTAATACGCCTCGACCTCCACACTTCCGGGGGATATACAATCTCATCACAGACGATTTTGGATGGTGCATGCGATAGAGAGTCATAGTCGTGCGGACTTTTCTGTCCAGGGCGTCAAGTTCGGTCTGAGTCCAGCTGAGCACGCCAAAGGTGTACATGAGGACGGGCATAACCCAGCCGTTATAAGCTCGGACCTTATTGGCGCCTGACAAATAACTTTTACAGATTTTTGTCAGACGGCCAAAAAAGGCCTCGCAAACAGACTGTTTCATGTCCGCCTCTTTTACACCTAGGGATTGTGACATGCCCAGATACCGGTATGACTCAGCTTCAGAGAGGGTCTTAATGTTGGATGGCTCGAGACTAATCTCGGCCGAATGAGTAACCTGTCCCCTCTCCACATGTATGACCGCACACTTGTCCAGTCCAAGCTCCATCTTGATGGACTTGCTGAACTCAGTGGTGATGTTCAGCAGCTCCTTCAGGCGGGTGGCATTGGGTGCCAGCAGTTTGAGGTCATCCATGTACAGAAGGTGAGGTACTTTTGTCCCTCCTCTCCGAAACTGAAAGCCTGTCCCCGAGCCCTCCAGCAGGGTGCTAAGCGGGTTCAGAGACAGGCAAAACCATAGCGGGCTCAGACAATCACCCTGGAAGATACCCCGCCCTATCCTTATCCGGTCATCGGCAGCCGCCAACCGCTCACCATGGAGACACAGGATCGTGCTCCACTGCCCCATGCATGCCTCCAGGAAGTCTCGAACTGCACTGTCAACTTTGTACAGCTCAAGGACCCTCAAGAGCCATGAATGGGGCACCGAATCGAATGCCTTTTTGTAGTCGATCCAGGCGGCGGAGAAATTCCGACGGTTGCGTTTGACCAGTTGGCCCGCAACGGAGTCGATGAGAAGGAGCTCCTTAGTACCACGACTACCGCCCCGACATCCGTTCTGAGCCCCAGACATGATGTTATTCTCGTCTATGTGACGGGAGATCTTGAGGCTCAGAACGGATGTCAGTGTCTTATAGATGGTAGTAAGACACGTTATGGGGCGATACTTAGCCGGATCGGTGGCATCGGTTGACTTTGGAGCTAGGTGAGTGATCCCGGTAGTGAAAAGGCTCGGGAGCGCCCTCTGCTCGAGAGCCTCTTGGAATTGTCGAGCCAAGGTCGCATGGCAAACCGAAAAACCTTTCAGCCAGTAGTGATGCAGTCCGTCGGGTCCCGGGCTTTTCCAGTTCGGGGCCCGCCTTACTGCACCAGCTACATCCTCCGCAGAGATGGCAACCGGGCTCATCGGTTCTATTCTGGCACATGCTTCCTCTACCGCCGCAATCCAAGGGCCCTCCTCATGTTCCACCTCTCTCGACCACACCCCCCGCCAGAAGGTGACTAGGTCGGCCGGGTCCGGTCGCTGAGAGGTAGAGCAGACTGCTGGGCACTCCAGTCTTTTGTAGAACCTTTTCTGATCACTCGAGAAGAGGCGATTTTGCTGAAATCGCTCAACCCTTGCCGAGTATCGTCGGATGCGGTTCCCCCATGCAGCGATTTTCTGCTTCAGGTCGTCGATGCGCTCTGTTAGCTTTTGCGCGATGTCAGGCTGGTCCAACCTGACCCCACACCCGTTAAACGCAACTCTAACAGAGCGCACAATCCTTGGCCTAGCGTTGCCCGACCTGAAGCTTTGCAGTCTGCCAATGAGGACTCTAGCCAGAGTGATACGGTGTTCTATTCTCCTCTTCCAGGCCGGTTCCGCGCTGTGCCTTGTAGCAGCAGCACGCCGCGGCCCCAGAGTCTTGGCACCGATGAATCGGTGCACGGCTAGCGCCGCTCCGAAGAGAATAGAAGCCGTATCACCCAGGCCAGTGCTGCTCTCCAGATGTTGTGGCAGCATTTTGTTTATGGCCTCAATGACATCCCGCGTCGCTACATTTAGTGTAAGTCGGGAGAGCCGCGGACGATTCTCTAGAGGAGCGCTCCGGATTTCAGAAATCGCCTCTTCGAGAATCCCTCTCATCCGCTCTATATCAAGGGAGACTGTTCCCTCAGTGTCTTCCTCCACAGGCAAATCTTGTGACGTGGTAATTGTCTCCTCGCGGACAGGCGCCGCCTGGGAGACGATTTGCTCTGCGGTAGGTGCTGAGACTTCCGGGACAGCCTCACGTCGTAATCGTTCGAGCTCGGTAGCGTTGAAGATGTTAGAACGCTGAATATACCGAGCCCGGTCTGCCAGGTTTTGTTCCGTGACAGTTAAGTTCGGCTCGAGCAGCAGGAACTCGCGGTACATTGCCGCTCGGTAGCCAGTCCGTCCGGTTTCCCCTCCTGTCGCCCTGTAGTACGCACGCATGACATTCTCGTTCATGAGAGAAGTCCAGCGCATGCGGCGTACACCACCAGCGGCGGGCGCCGAAGATTGGGCCCTGGTGGACCCTGTCGGAGCCAAGCCATCTGGTGGGGATGATGGATATGTCGACCGGCTAGGTGGCAGCGCCGGTCGACTGGTGGCACTGGCGGCCCGCATGCTGCCACGCCCAGCGCCAGCTCCAGGCGCGCCCTGGCGACCCCCAGGCAGCGGCCCTATTCGCTCATTCCTTATTTCGTTATCCATCATATAAAAGGGGGGGGGGGGGGGGGGGAGTGGCGGCTACATCACTCGGGGTCCACTCAGGTCCCCGAGGAGGCTGTTTGCGGCCAGCGCGCCGAGCTTTGGGGAACTTGGATGTTGATCAGTTCCCCAGTTCCCTTAGTCGCCTCTTACGACACCCACGGGATGAGAGGGGGTGGCAACATTCTACTCTGCCGGTGCCACACGGCAATTATTATTATTATTATTATTAAAATAATTATGAAGGTTTTTCTAAGGCTTTCATAAAACTAATTTATAAGACGACAGCAATACTTACTTTGCAATTAGACATTGTAAGGTCTACATCTCCTGAGGATGCTCCGGTGTCGGGGTGAAACGCGCGTCGAGTGGTGTTGGAATTTGTGTGGTGCTGTGTACTATACAGATTTCGTTGGTTTGGCGGATTATAGCAAATTAAGCTTTTGGTTCCTTGTATATCATGGACGCAAAATAACGCCTGCTTGTATAATACTTACTTATTGCAAAGCAAATATGAGATTTAGTGTTGAGGATGGCTAGGTGTTCACTCTTGCCTTGGAGTTACTACTTAAGTACTTATGGTATCGTTGTAGGAAACTCGGACGCCCATACCTCTGGCGTACATATTAGTAAAACATAAAGGTACGTCCATAATGCAGCGTACATGAACGCACGGGCTTATCATCGTCATTTTCATAATGCAGGAGCTCGTGTATAATGCATGCGTGCGCTGGGAAGCGGCGTATTAATTACATATATCGCTTAATTATTGATTTTTAGCATTAAATGCACGGACATTTTGGCCTGCCCGGCCAGATTTATGACTGGCCGGTAATATACGCCGTCTAAATAGCTTTAATAATGGAGTTCGTGGATGAGGTGAAATTTCAATGGTGTAACATGGGAGGAACGTTAGCTGTTTTCATTTTAATTGGTGGATGGATGTTTTTTCACATAAATACTTACATGTTGAATGTATTCGACATAATACATACTATTATATTATATATTTATTTATACTTAGTCTAATGTTATAGGTATATAATATTATTTATACTAATGTTCAAAATACTTAGTTAAGTAGGTACTTATGTCCATCTATGGATGAGCTAGCTATCTCTGCTCTGTTAAGCTGATGGGCTACGAAAAGGTAACAGATTAAAAAAAACGCACTTTCGCATATTTGTATGGATTTGGTTGTGGAAGTGGAAAGATTTCCCTTTATCTTTATGGGGGCTTAAAAATATGGGCTGAAATTAGAACACTAGTGAAAACCTGCGCTTTTATTATATCACCGAATCACAATCCAATACCAATAACCATTTGACCCTACTTGTAGTTTTAGTGATTTCTCAACCTCGCTAACTACTTATGTAAGTAGGTAAGTATACCTATAGCGTGCCAAACTCGGAGTCAATGCCTCTGCTTACACCTTACATGCAGCATTGAGCCCGCGGCACCTATCTACGCAACGTTCGTTGACCTCTAGCGTCAGTCAGATGTTTTATTTGCATTAAGTATATTGCTACGTTTTAAAATAAAGGTTTTTAGTATTCATTTAAAACTTCACGTTTTTTTTGTAGTATTTTTTTAGAAATCACCAATACTATCATCTGCCTTCGTTTTTTCTAGCGTATTAATTATGTATAACGTATGTAATTACCCTTTATATTGAAAAATAGGTAAATCATATTATTTGACGGTTATCTTTCGTAAAATTTGCAAGTTCCAGCGGGCAGTTTTAATTTGGATTAGAATATGGTCAGTATTGTAAGGTTATTTTTATTAAAAATTGATTTGAGTTGTCAAAAATAATATAAAATTATTAATTTATCTAATGCAGGTAGTTTGATAAAATCGATATTTGGCATTCGATGTCATACAATCTGTTACTAGGAGGCCGACAAGATTGAACTTGCATAAATACGGGTGTTTCGAAGGTTTTAATTCAGTCTCCTTCCGAGATTCGGAGCGATATCGCATATTTTCGGTATTTGGATTGTGAACTGAATAATTAGATGTTGTGATAGCAATCACGCTCTAATTAAATTATTTATTTTGTCATTAGTTTGTTTAGATTAAAACTCTCGGATAACCTCTACACATTGAACCTGATGTTTTTTGTGTTGGTTTGAGAGGACATTCCAATAATTCGATAAAAATATTTAAATAATACCTGCTTTTCTGAGTGACGCCAATAATTCAGAAGCGGGACGTGTCTCACGTTGTCTTAATTTCGCTTTGGTATCTTTTTGTAAACAACCCACATTTGATTAAAATTTTTATTGAGTTTGATTTGGTGATTAAAATTTTTAGTTTTTTTTTAAGAATTTAGTCTTTTGTGAAGTGGAAAGTAATTTGCAATAAGTGGTTCAGATTTTGTATACATCGAATGAGAAGTTAGTCGTTTGGATTTATGTTGACTTGATATTAAAACTGAGAGTTCGGCAGTTCAAGGGTAGGTTTTAATGATTTGACGGAGGGCAGGATAGCCCATGATTTGGATTTGACTTAGGGCAAGGAAGCCCGCGACTGACATGACAAGATTGATTAGAAACACGAGGACGTGTTAAATTCAGGACGGCCGAACTGTAAGGTTATTTTTAAAAATTGATTTGAGTTGTCAAAAATAATATAAAATTATTAATTTATCTAATGCAGGTAGTTTGATAAAATCGATATTTGGCATTCGATGTCATACAATCTGTTACTAGGAGGCCGACAAGATTGAACTTGCATAAATACGGGTGTTTCGAAGGTTTTAATTCAGTCTCCTTCCGAGATTCGGAGCGATATCGCATATTTTCGGTATTTGGATTGTGAACTGAATAATTAGATGTTGTGATAGCAATCACGCTCTAATTAAATTATTTATTTTGTCATTAGTTTGTTTAGATTAAAACTCTCGGATAACCTCTACACATTGAACCTGATGTTTTTTGTGTTGGTTTGAGAGGACATTCCAATAATTCGATAAAAATATTTAAATAATACCTGCTTTTCTGAGTGACGCCAATAGTATTTTGTAAAAACATAGTCTGCTTTGTACCCAGAAGATGCACCGCCTATAAATTTTTTGGATGTAGGAAACAACCTGATTAGGGTTGCCGTTTAATTAAGGCGCGGCGAGCGCAGTTGCAGCATGAATGGAAATATTTAATTATCGCCCCGCGCGTAAATTTCCCACGGCTGCGATAAAGAATAAACATCGGCATTGTCTTTAACCCTCCTTAGAATTACTGCTTCTAGGGTTGTCACTGGGAGGTTTTAAAAACAATTTGCGTTACAAAGAATTTTCTTAAACTGCAGTAGGTATTTATCTTTATCTTTATGTGGAGTCACAATGATTGTACCTTAGGATTAGTGGTGTCAAAAAATAATTTATCCATAATACATATTCAATATAAAAAAATATTCAGGATATTAGATATTCCTTAAACCCCATATTTAATATAAAATTTTTAAAGCAATACATTTTCTATTAGTAATTGCTTTTAAATTTGACGAGGCGTTTGCCAAAGATAGACCTACGATCTACGTCACACGATATCAGTAGCGAATATCATACGCGATAAAATATTATATTCTATCGCTACGCATTGGTTTTTAATTCGTTTGGAATATCGCCTCTCGGTAGTTTCATTTATCAAATAGATTCTTTCGATTTTGCTATTCAATCAGGACAGTAGTTTTATTTATTTGTGAACTTGGTTGTGGGTGAATACTGAATGTAAATAATATCATATTTCGATATTCGGAGTTGATATTATCACAGATTAGGTTAGTTACTTGATTTTGTAGATTTGTGACGCGCATATTTGTTATTATAGGTTAGGTACGTAAATTGTATTGGTCTTTTTGGAAATGTGTGTGTTTGTGTGGTCTCATGATGGAACCGGGTGGGCATAGTGGATTATATCCAGGGTCTCATGATGGAACTGGGAGGTAGCCATAGGAACCGAGTGTCTGTTATAGCTCCGGCGTGCTTGGAGCTTGGGTTGTTCGATTTTTGTATTAGTTTTAGCCGTGATGAAGGCTAAAATAAAAACTCGTTATTAAAACGATTTTTAAATAGGTAACTGGGTAAACTTATCTACTTTTTGTACCTTCTTGACATTTCTTTATCATTCCAATTGTTTTTAATTTTGCATAAATACGTAGGTAGGTATAGGTGCCTAGGTATTTAGAGTAAAATTATTACCATATACTATACGTCTTTCGGGATTTCTTTATTGTCATGCTTTTTAGGGTTCCGTATCTGAACCTGAAGGGTGCTAACAAGGAATACAGAATCTATTATTTATTTTTGTGAAGCTTGTAGGTACTTATTGAAATAAAGGTTTACAAGTGCCTTTGAAATTTGTTGGTACTAGTATATCGTGTTAGGTACTATTTTTATTACTTGAGTGTTATTGAAATGGAGACCCGTGCTCAGTAGTGCGCCGGCGATAAGTTCTCACTTCTTTTTGATGATTCTTATAAAAAAAAATAATGAAAAGAAATAATTTAAGTATAAAAATACAAAATAAAAATTATTTGTTTTTTTAAAGTGATATAATATATTTCTACAGAACCTCCTCCGACACCTCCCAGACGTCGCTTTTAAGGTGGTAATCTGTATAATGGTTCGCTAGGGGTGAAAGCAACAGAAAAACAGGTGCAAGCGATTCTCGACCTTATTGACGGTAACGAGAAAGTTGTTATTTTGTCATATTCTTGCTCAGTATCATTCATAGATTGCTAATATGTGGTTTTCTGAAATATGTCAATAAGGTTGAAAATCGTTTGCATGCAAGTTTCTGCTTGCGGCTTTTTTTTTTTGATAGTTAATATATTTTAACGTAAAAAATATTCAATATTTTTCTGTAACAAACATTAATATTATGATATAGGAATCTAACCATATTTGACACCTCTACTTAGGATCCCAACGAAAAAGAATGCCTTTAAACTTTGGAACTTGAAAACTTTTAGGAACCTAATTCGTGTCATCTCAGTGGAATAGATGACCATTGATAAATTGCAAGGTAACAATTTCATAGACAGTAAAAGAATGATTACTGTAAGGTTATTTTTAAAAATTGATTTGAGTTGTCAAAAATAATATAAAATTATTAATTTACCTAATGCAGGTAGTTTCATAAAATCGATATTTGGCTCATTCGATGTCATACAATCTGTTGCTAGGCGGTCAACAAGATTGAACTTGCATAAATACGGGTGTTTCGAAGGTTTTAGTTCAGTCTCCTTCTGAGATTCGGAGCGATATCGCATATTTTCGGTATTTGGATTGTGAACTGAATAATTAGATGTTGTGATAGCAATCACTCTCTAATTAAATTATTTATTTTGGCATTAGTTTGTTTAGATTAAAACTCTCGGATAACCTTGCACATTAAACTTGTGTTTTTTTGTGTTGGTTTTGGAGAGGACATTCCAATAATTCGATAAAAATATTTAAATAATACCTGCTTTTCTGAGTGACGCCAATATTACCTAATATAGGTATAACTGGTAAAAGTTTAAAATAATATTATTTTAGGTAAAACTTTTATGTAGGTTTATAAATTTATAATTATAGAGCGTTTGTAAATCTCAATAGCCCTTACATATTTTTACACTCCATTTCATAAATCTGACACCGATATTTATACGGTATCAGAATCATGATATGCGATATCACGTTGATGTACTCAATGTGGTTGGAGCTCGTTTGATACACTTCAAATCTTTGAGCTTTATCATTTTGTTCGCGACCGCAGTCGAACAAACTCTACGCGAAATATTTCTATGGAATTAACATGGGTTGGTAAGTCAGAGATCTCGATTCTGGTTATCATTGATTTTTCAACTTAAAAGCTTGTGGGTATACCAAAAGAAAACAATACTTAGGTAGGAAGTCTAACTAATTCTTCATAGTTATTTAGAACTAGATGATGCCCGCAACTTTATTCACGTGGATTTTCGGGGACAAAAAGTAGCCTTTGCCTTTTCTTTACCAAATTTCGTCAAAATTTGTTAAACGGAAGGTAGCACACAAACAGACACACTTTCACAGTTTTAATATAAACATGGATTCATTTAAAAAAATGGATACGTACATAAATAGCAAACAGATTAAATTAATGAAGTTTACGAAAATCGTCAGCCCTGACAAACAATGTCTCAAGTCGTCGCGCGTCCCGAAGGGGCCATTACGCGGTCGCCGGCTGATTACCGCCCGCCTTGATTTCAACCCTTCGCGCTTCGCTTATATCCTAGTTCCTTATACCTATTATACTTCCATAAAACCATAAAAATATGTAGGTAAGTATATCAACTATATCAACTGATCATTACTAAGTAGGTATTACTAACTGTATTCCCCCTAACACTTAGGCACGACCTTACAAGTAAGTAAGTAGGTAGGTACCTAGCCTGCGTCAGTGTAAATTATCAAAATCACGATTTCACTGGATAGGTACTTACCCATATTGATATCACCCAAGTCGGTAACTGGATGGGTGACCAGATATCTGACAACCAATGCCCCAAGTCGTTGCCCGAAGGGGCTATTAAGTACTTAGAAGGTTGCCAGCTTAGGTATTACTTAGGTAGGTACCTATGTATAAAAAAATTACGATAGGTTTCTTGTCAGTAGGTACGAAAATAAATCCAAATTTATTTTCAACTTGATGATATTTAATCTTAGGTACCTATTTTGTTAGTATTCGCTGAAAACTTTCTGCCAAATACATTCGATTTCGAAACTAAAAACCCTAGTACTGCCATCTCTCGGGATTTTCCGACAACTTGAGCACATTAGCGCCACGGACACCCATACACAATATGTTTATTCACACTAGCATAAACTTACTGAAAAGATGCCAAAAATACTACTCGAAAGAACTGTGTTAACAAGATGTTACATTGCATTCAGTAGTCTACTTTATTTACAGAACATTAAGATCGATTTTCAAATGCTTGGCTTTGGAATTTACGATGTTGTGGAAATTCGATAGGGGTTCCATAAAATTTCAGAATTAGAACTGTAATGCCGTAAGTTCTTTGTTAGGGTAGCATTTGTTTGTGAAGTTTAAGGAGGAAAATAAAGATTCCTTGAGCGCGTTAAGACCTTTTAAGCTTTTAACGCTACGCTAGGCAATGGCTTTGTGTGGAGCTAGCTTTGTTTTGATGTGTGCGTGAGGAGGGTGAGTGTACGTGAACTTTCTTAAGACGTTTGCTTTCTTAAGAAGGCGAAGAAAGCGAAAAGGTTCACTTTTGAAGGAGTTTCGTTAAAAATGCTTGCGTCAAAGTTCAGGAAAAACTCGTAAGAGGGCGCAATTAGGTATTTTTTTGTTTTATATTAATTGGTAAGTATTTATTTTAGTTATCTTACTTAATGGGTAAAAATAAGTATTTTTTTTTATTTTTTTTATTTTCATCTTTTGTTATACTTATTTTGGATTAAATAGGATTATTTAATCCCTCAACAAATAATTTGATTTAAAAATCATTTAATTTCATACCAAAATAGTAGGAAAAGGTACAAAACGGTTAAACAGTTCCAGACTAAGCTATTGGAGGAACAAATTAGATTTGCCACCTCCAACCGCAGCTGCGCAACTTCGACACGCGCCAAATAAACCGAATGACAAACGAACAAAATCCTACCAATTGCGCTCACCACCCATTATCTTCTTAGCGAATAGCATACCGCGGTTAACCGCAAAATCATCACAATCAACCAATCACAGCGCGCGCCTATATTTTCCTCTATCTATTTTTCCGCGGGGTGAAAATCTTAGAAACCACACGGCTAACCGCAAAGGTCAGGTGATCGGCCAATGGGGATCGTAAATATAACCACAAGCCACGCCCATTTAACCGCAAACCAACCACAACGCGAGACGTTCACATCTCGCAATCGATTATAACGCGCGACGTTTATTTTTACGATCCTCGGTTGGTTATTTACAACCGTGAGTTTTCTTTACGGCGGCGTTCCATGTTTTAACTGTCTACGTGTTCAAAAATAGAACATCTTGAAATATTGGCAAATACTTACTTAGGCCACACGAGTAGATTGTGCTTAGGCTAAGAATTGTTATTCATACCAAATAGGTAACACATATATTAATTGGTCTCGAAACTGTGGCTTTTACTAAAAAATGTGCCTACTTAGGTAGGATAGTGCTCAAAGATACTTATTAGGTAAATTGAAGGTCAATAAAATTCTAATAAGTAGGGACCTACCAATTATTTGAATTTAAAAAAGAAGTCTTATTTACCTACTAGCTGTGCCCGCGACTTCGTTCGCGTGGAATAGTGACTTTTCGCGCTTTATATAGCCACGGACGCTCAGGCGCGAGGCGCCGTGATTCTTTAAATTGACATAACTTTTTTATTTATGAACCGATTGACATGAAATAAACACTAAATCCTAAGTGAAGCTTACTACAATATATTAGTGAAAACCGTATCTAAATCGAATAAGCCGTTTCTGAGATTAGCGTGCACAAACACACAGACAAACAGACAAACAGACAAACAGACAAACAGACAAAAAAAAAATTAATTACAATTTCGGGTTCGGCATCGATATAATAACAACCCCTGCTACTTTTTTTTATATATTTCCATTGTACAGACACCACTTTTCTACAATTTTATTATATGTATAGATAGGTAGGTAGGTAGGGAGGTTGTTAGGTACGTGCATGATTAAAAAAAAACACTTCTCATCCTCGTTCTTCTGTATGTTGGGTGCAAGCCGAAGGTCCTATTTATGATCTCGTGCATAAAAGTTTTGAATTTCTATATTGTCTGAGTATAGACATGCACACGTACACACATACACACAAACTTTCGCTTTTGAAATATTAGTGTGAATTAGTGTGATAGTGTGATTCTTATTTTTTTTTTTTTATGCGTGACATATTTTGTGAAAATTAACGAATTAAGTACATATTTATACTTAGTCGGAATGCCGTAACATCCGCGATAACAATCAAGATTAAGGTATTAAAGATAATAAGTCGACCCTAAACTGGTCATCGTCCTTCATCACAAAGATGAAATATTGATTCACCGTCGTGAAGGCAACGCACACATACAGAACAAGCGTGTACATACGCACGGACACAGCCGCGACCGCATTATATTCATAATGAATACAGCTATCCCACTCGTTGGTCGTCTTTGACTTTGTATAAATATGTTTTGTCCCTTTCCCTCGGTACTTGAGCGGGCCTTTCTGCCCTGGGGTGGAGGGGGTGGGGGGGTTAGGAGTTTGTCTTCGGCAGCCAATTTCTATTTCATTAAGTGGCGCGGCTGTGACCGCAGTGGATCGATGGCAGTTGGCCACCTGAAAAAAAGTTTCTTAGACTGAACTCGAAAGAAAAAAGAGACTGCAAAGAACACCTAGCTATCTATAATCGCAGTTTACTACGCTTATGAAACTTGTAATAAAACGCCGAATCTTCACCTACATTTGCAGGCGTCAAATGTAGATAGGCTAAGTAGGCTTCGTATAGGCTCTGAAAAGGTATAGGTATCTATCATTGATTTCACGTCACCCCTAATATTATAATATTTGACAGATGTCGATTCAGGATCAAACCGAGAGTTTTCTCATTCTAGTTCACTCTGCTATAATTGAATCACACTACTAATATTATAAAGGCGAAAGTTTGTGTGTATGTGTGTAATTATATGTGTGTGTGTATATTTGTTACACTTTCACGCCAAAACTACTGAACGGATTTGGCTGAAATTTGAAATGGAGATAGATAATATTCTGGATTAGCACATAGGCTACTTTTTATTTTGGAAAATCAAAGAGTTCCCACAGGATATTGAAAAACCTAAATCGACGCGGACGAAGTCGCAGGCCTCAGCTAGTAGGAGATACTATAAATTAAACCGTTAGATCTTCCTGAATATAAAAAAAATCTTTTTACAACGCAGACGCCCGCTTATAGAATTTTCAGAAATTTCACATACCTACCTACTTAGGTAAAAGCGAAGTCAAGGTGGGCCAACTAGTTATATAAAAAAATATTGAGAGTCTCCTAAATAATTCTCTACCATCAACACGCAGCCTAAGTACTAAATTATTTATACCGTCATACAAACACACTTTATACACATTACGTAGGAACGGGGCCTTTTGAGAGAACCTATGTATTCTTATTGTGATTTGAGTTTCTACTACGGATTAAAGATTCATTGGAGGACGTTTTGAATATTCTATAGGTAGCTGGTACCTGCGTATCAATTATCTAGATATAACTAGTTTATTTAGATCGATAGGTCTAAGTACTAGGTAGTTTAAGACCTGGGGAGTGGCAAAGGCTACTTTTTGTCTCGGAAAATTAAAGAGATTTTTAAAACCCTAAAGGCACGCCGATGTCACAGGAATCAGCTAGTTAATAATACCCGCTAAAGCTTAAAGCTTATGCCCGCGACTTCGTCTGCGCAGACTACACAAATTTCAAACCCCTAATTTACCCCGTTAGGGGATGAATTTTCAAAAATCATTTCTTGGCGGATGTCTACGTCATAACACTTTTAACTGTTTGCCAGCTGGATCCATCCAGTAATTTGAGTCAGCCAGTCACCTTTTCCTGTTAGTATACCTCAACCTATATTTAGTTAGAAAATGATTTAACAGATAGGTAAGTAATGTTGTACCTATTCCGTGAAAGCACTATCTAGTATCTACCGTTAGCGAATACTGAATAATAAATGACCCGGTCACCTCCGGGACTCTTCAAACATATGTAAATCTGTCCTTTAACAAATGCATCGGGCGATCTTACCATACATTATGTAAGGCAGAGAGGACATTATAATACTTAGATACCTACCTAATAAAGCAGGGTGCTCACCTCAGGGTGTAGAGGTGAAGATAGCATGTACTTACGAGATATTGTATTAACTATCAAGCGAGTACTACTTACCTACGTATTTTTTTTATTGTGAGGTAGGCTTGCGCTTGACGACAGTCATGCCTGAAAAACAGAGCAAATGATGAGGTCTAGTTTGAATTCTCTGTTGCCTTGTCGGTATTCAAGTTATACTTGGCAGGAAACAAGGACGCTGGAGGGGCATTCCACAACTTAGCGGTTCGTATCAGAAACGTTGAGCAAAAACGTTTCGTACGAGTAGATTTCATGTCGACCACATAAAATTGCCAGCGTTCACGGCTTCTCGTTGTTCTGTGGTAGAACGTAGGTGCTAGCCTGCTGCTTGTTCACAGAGTGTGCAGCGTCCTCGCAGCGACCGCTGAGTGCCGGTATTAGGGCCAACTGCCAAGACGCAAAACGATGTGACACCGCTTCGACGAATTTTGTGAGCTCAAACGATATTTCGCAAAAATTTACGAATTGATTTGCATCGCGCATTCATCTGGGGGCACGGTAGTGCCCCCGGCCAAGTCGAGCTAGCACACCGTACCATCCTTTTCTCGAACCCATTCGTGTCACTTTCGACCCCCCTGTAACTTCGTTGCAGATAAAGCTAGAAGTCTGAATTTTCAGTGACCAAGAGGACATAGTAAAACCAGGTATATGCCCAAATTACATTTAATTTGAACCAGTAGTTTAAGAACTATTACAAGTCAAAGTTCCTTGATTTTGTAAGTGACACACTCACCGATCATCAAAATTCTAAGGTACTTCTAGCAGACCTACAAGTTTCAAATTTTGCACACAGTTAGTGTTTAGAGTATAAAGCAAGGAAAAATTTAAAAATGCCTGAATTTCAGTCCCGTTTTCAAGATATACTTATTTTTACTTATTACTGCATAAGTAATTTTGTAAACTTATATAAAAAGATTGTAAACTTGCGTGATTACAAAGTTACATTTGCAGTGAATTTCGAATAACTTAAGCGCCTATCTTTAGGCGATAATACTTGAAAATAGACAATAATGAACCCTATTACAAAGTAATAAAAAGGTATATTTGAAAATAGGCAATAATGAACCCTATTACATCGTAATAATATGGTGTATTTGAAAATAGAAAATAATAATGGACCCTTTTACAGAGCAGGTAGGCAGTGGGAGTAGGTATGTCATATTTGAAATAGACAATAATGAACCTTATTACATAGTACTAATATGGTACAGAATATGGTATATTTACTTCGAAAGCAACTTATATGCTACAATAGAAATCTATACTAATAAATAAAATTGGAGTGTCTGTCTGTAATTTCGAAATAACTACCGCATATTAAGGTCATATGGTTATTTGAACGATACTATAACTGAATCACACGTTTTTAAAATTTTTGTCTGTCTGTCTGTCTGTCTGTTTGAAAAGGCTAATCTTCGGAACGGCTGGACCAATTTTGACGGGGTTTTCACAGACAAGTAGAGAATTGACCAGGGAGTAACATAGGCTACTTTTTTAACCGACTTTCAAAAAGGGAGTTGTGTTTTTCTACCTATGTACACCGAAATCTCCGAGATTTCTGAACCGATTTGCGTCATTTCTTTTTTAATCGATAGAGGAATTTTGCGACATCGTTTCATAAAAAATTTGGAGTCCAACTCCTCAATCCTGATGCTGCAGGGGAATCTGACCAATCCACGCGGGCGAAGCTGCGGGCATCAGCTAGTATACAATAGAAAGCTCGAGTCGGAGTCGCACACAAAGGGTTCCATACCATCGCACAAAATTGAAAATTATGTACTTTTTAAATAGGTATTTTGGTTTAAAAAAACAAAAGAGACGCTTTAAAAATATCACATTTCGTGTATAGAGGCCCCCTTTATTTATTTTATTTTCATTATTTACTGTTATAGAAGCAATATAATACACAATCTTTCAAAATTTCAATTATCTACCTTCTATATTTCATGAGATACAGCCCACTGACAGACAGACGGACAGACGGACGGCGGGGGCTTAGTAATAGGGATCCTGTTGGCACTCGATGGATTCGGTCTTCGGAAAAAAAGCTTGTTTCTTTTCAATGAATGCTATGCATTGTTTTTTACAGACTCAGTCGTTTAGAGTTATTTGTTAATTTTGCCAGATGTGGTATGTCAGTAGGGTTGACAGTTGCCACCTATTAAATATAATATCACCCGATTTACATTAATTGTAAACAGATCTTGTATAAGGATACAAAATATTGAGGCGGAAAACTCACGTTAATAGTAAACTAGAGCAGTTAAAAAGTGAACTTACAAAAATACGATGTATTGTGGTTACTTGGCAGATGGTAGCTTATTAAAATGTTCATTTTAAAAACCTGTTCAATAGTTCCAGAGATTACGTCCTACAAAAAACTTAAAAAACTTTACGTCTTTACATAGATATAAATTTATTTTAGTATAGATTTATTTGTTTAAGTAAAGAATTTAAAAAAAAATAAGTGAAAATAGGCAAAAAAAAATATATTGCTCTCATACGTTACGTTTGCCCGAAATAAGGTAACATACTTTATTATTAAGTATGGTTGACAGCCCTAAACGTCGAGGTCCATTCATGGGTTGTGTCTGATGAACATTTGGTACTCATAAAATATAATTCAATTGTTAGTTAGTAGTATCAAGTATCAAGTTTTAAGTAAAATAGACGAGTTCGAGAACTCTACGAAAGAGTTGTATTATTTTCCCGGATTGTGGTGTTATCTTCTTATAATATAATGGCCGGGGGCACTACCGTGCCCCCAGATACTGTAGTAAAATAATTGTGAAATTAATATCAAAAAGTTCGCGTAGCGATGGTTTATTATTTTGGTGTAAATTTTAAACTTTGTCATTCTCTATGTATGGGAATATTGAGTCGTCTTACGATATTAGGCGTACTATAGTCGAGTATGTGGTAGTGCACTGGGATGGATACAACTTTATACTTGTGACGAGCGTGGGGACCCTTACATCGACGCTGATCTGTACTCGGCGGCAATGTTGAAAACTACCACCTACTATACGGTTCCGTATCTGAACTTAAAAGGATGGTTACCTATCTACAAAAAGAAATGAGATCCCATCAAAAACATAACATGTACAAAAATCCAAGTCTCGCAACCTACCTAGTTCTTCTACCGCAAAAAGTTTTGAGATCTAACATAAAACCAAGTCAGTTAATTTATTCAGTATCTATAATCCCACCAAAAACATTTCATGTAAAAAGGTAGCCAAGACTCACAAGTTCATAATGTTTTCACTGTTAAAGAGTTATGAGATCTCTAGTAGAGCCAAGCCCCTAGCTGAGCTTAGATTTGTGCTGGCCATGGGACCTATCCCAAGTCCAAAGTAATATAGCTCTTAAAATATGTTCTTGACTATATCACATTTATAACAATAAATAACAAATCACTCTACTTACAAGCTCTGATTCTACAAACCCTACATCTTGGTAAAAAAAGGACGGCTTGGCCGTTTAATGTTCGTAAAACTATTCGACAATTACTAATTTGTATTGTACTTCGTGATGGTCGCAGAAGCTATTCCGGGCTTAAATGTCATTTCAGTTAAAAAATCCACGAACTGTAAACGGCCAAGCCGTACTTTTTTTACCAAGATATAGGGTTTGTAGAATCAGAGCTTGTAAGTAGAGTGATTTGTTATTTATTGTTATAAATGTGATATAGTCAAGAACATATTTTAAGAGCTATATTACTTTGGGCTTGGGATAGGTCCCATGGCCAGCACAAATCTAAGCTCAGCTAGGGGCTTGGCTCTACTAGAGATCTCATAACTCTTTAACAGTGAAAACATTATGAACTTGTGAGTCTTGGCTACCTTTTTACATGAAATGTTTTTGGTGGGATTATAGATACTGAATAAATTAACTGACTTGGTTTTATGTTAGATCTCAAAACTTTTTGCGGTAGAAGAACTAGGTAGGTTGCGAGACTTGGATTTTTGTACATGTTATGTTTTTGATGGGATCAAATGTTTCTTGGTTATCTATAATACAGAAGTGCGACACGTTTCTTTGCGTGAAAATAGGTACGTTAATAGGTAGGTAAATCAGTCAGTCAGTTCTTTCTTAAAATTTACATCTCATCAACCAAGACTTACCAGCCCACGACTGAAACCAGCTCTCCTGTCTAAGGTCATGGTCTGCCAAGCTTTTGAGGATTGGTTTACTCACTTCAGAGTATATTCTATGGCATGTAGGGTTCCTCACGATGTTTTCCTTCGCCGATAAAGCAGGTGATATTTAACTTTCCATTGAGAAATTTTAACTTTTCACAACTTTACAGTTTTCAGTCATAGATGAGCAATTATAATGACCAGTAGTTGAACCTACAATTTCTTACTAAGCAATCCTTGTTTTGCGAACACTTTTCCACAGATAAAACGCAGGCTTAAACGCAAATAAGCGCTAACAAGCTGTAAATTCGCGACCCTGTTCAACCCTTATATTAATTAGGGGAATATTTTGGTATTATTGCTATAAAGCCTCATTTAGAATCCCCCAAATGAAATATAAGCCATTGAGGAGAGTAAGTACCTACTCAGTATGGTCGTTCAACACCTCCTGTTTTATTTTATTTTAATTTTATGTGATTTTAATGGCTTTTGAATACTTTCTTTTACTTAAGTAGGTACATCTTTTGGGTCTGCATCATATTCGTCATTGCTAAAGGCCCTAAATATTTACTGAAAGCTTTCTCGGAAAATTTCCCGGAAATCAGGGAAAAAGTCGATACATGTATATTATTTGAATTCAATGGTTGTTATTTTAACACAACTGAAAAATAATTCAATCAGTTTTATTGAATCTTAATGATTAAAAACGGCTACTTTACCTACGTATTACACAAAAGATACAGGGCCTATATAACATAATAAAAAATATAAAGCCAACCTTTCTAAATCGAATGAACCAATTTCTAACAGACACAAAAAGTCGACACACGCATTATTTAAATACAATGGTCGTTCGTTAGGCAGGCCTCAGGAGTTCGATGCAAGATTTAATTAAATCACCTCCCCCTTCCCTTTTGCCCCTTCGTCCCTGTTCCCTCCCCGTCGTCGGCAATTTCCTCGAGGCTTGATTTATTACGAGTCTGGCCGCGAGGTGCCGCCTGCGATCTCTGACGTCGTAAAGGATTGCGGGTAGTTTTTCTTACATGCCGGCCACAAATCTTGTGAAATATTCTCGGGTTTGAAGGCGAACTTGAACGTAATACATCTGATGAAACAAACTTTCTTACCCCTTCTTTGACCTGCTATTCTTACTACCATTATTAGGTATGAAGCTTTCCTGTCCTTACTTATATAATATTACCTATTTATTAATGCAAAGGCGTTTTCTATCTGTTTGCTAGCTTTTCACGGCTCATCTGTTTAACCGTTTATGACGAAATTTGGTACCTAGATAGCTAGTATACTAGGGAAGGACATAGTCCACGTTTTGAGCCGGAAAATCAAAGAATTCCCACGGGATTCTTTAAAAACTTATATCAACGTGAATGAAGTTGCGATCATCATCTATTTGGCACAGTGATATACTTACTTATTTATTTTGCTTGTAGTTTCTCTGTAGAAGCTAGTCTTCTGGCAAAGCCCAAACTAAACGCTGAATTCAAACTTATTTCAGTTATTATTCGGACCAAGTAATGCGTGCCTCTGTGATAAATCCTAAGATCCATCGTGTGAATGCTCGTAAAAGACCAAAATAAGCGTAAGTTTATATCATAAAATAGTTCAGTTTTTTCAGTCGATACTTAGTTCAGAATGTAACACGTTTATAACTTTTCAGCCGTTATTTAGATAGATATAAGGTCGAATTGTAAAACTGAACAGACACACAAGTCTTCAATTTCTAAAGATACTACATCTAACGTTTTACTGACTGAAAACCCCTTAGAATTTACCGTAATTCGAGCTTTTGCAGTAATAAAAATACCTACCTACCTAAGTATAAAAAAACGTTCTAACAATAGTGTTTGTACTGTTTTTATTTCCTGCTAATCCGTTAATTTTGCTCCTGGGTATTTATAAAGATACTGTACTTACCTACTTATTCACAAATAGCCTTTTGTATAAGGCTTTTTTGTATACAAAACACCTCACAGTCTGGGCAGTAAGTGAATTTCCCTGTCCGGCGGGATCAGGTTACTTTTTCTCGCAGTGTATTAAGACGGGATAAGTTCATCCCCTGCGACCAAAGAGGAATAGGGGTGTCTATGATTTATGGGTGCTTGTACTGGAGGCTACTTATTTTGGACTTGTTATTCTGTAAAGTTCTTATGGCTTAACCTAATAGCACATTACCCGCAGAGCAGAAAACAGAATCTTCATGCGTACCTACTTCAGCAGTATGAAAATTTTGGCTTGGCTGAAAATAATGTGCGATTAAGTATCTTTAAAAACGCTTTTCAATAGGTATTCCTTATAAATATTTAGATCAAGTGTTGCATAGTTGAATTAATTAAGCGTAAGTAATCCAATGTAAGTAGGTACTTACTTATACGTAGTTGAATTAAATCTGTCAATAAAAATTAAAAACTACTTGCGTTATTTAGGGTATTTTATTAGCGCATATTATTTCTTTCAAGTACTTTTATCTACTTATATTAGGTAAAATACCTAAGAATACCATCCTAGACCGAATATTCTTAAATAGACCCAATTCTAAAGTACTCGTAGTAGGTACCTATACCTACCTATAACTACCTTAGAAATAAATGAGTGCTTTTGGCAAACAAAATTCTACAAGAGAAATCGAAGTAACGTCTGAACATCAAAAGAACATAAAGCGAGGTGATTCGAGTGATCGTATACTGCAAGAGGCGCAAGAGCCGCTAGAGCCGCAAAAGCCGTAAGCAGCATATTTGTCAAGAATACAAAAGTTGCCCGCATCATACGTTTCGCATCTGCAAAATGCTGGACTTAATTCAAAGAACCGACGGTGCTGGAATGGTGGCCTCGCACTGGAGATGCAGCGTTGGCAGACCCCAAACTACTTACAAGGTGGAAAAGCCACTTATGGTTTTCGCACCTCTTGTGATTCTTGCGGCCGGAACAGCTCTTGCGCTTCCTGCGAGATCTTAAAGTCTTACGGCCGCGTGCGATCTAGTGTGCCCGATGCTGTGACGACATTTATTTTCAGTACTTAAATATAAACTACTTCCGGTTTTTGTGTCTTTTGTGATTCTTGCGGCCGGAAAAGCTCTTGCGCTTCCTGCCAGATCTTAAAATCTTACGATCATGTGTGTGCCCGATGCTGCGACGACACTGATTTCAGTACTAAAATATAGCCACTTGCGGCTTTTGTACATCACTCCTCCTGCAGGACTTTGAGGCCCTTCGGCCGTATGCGATCAAGCGCACTTGATGCTGCTCTCATTTTCAGTACTAAAATATAAGCCACTTACGGCTTTTGCGCCTCTTGTGATTCTTGCGGCTCAGATAGCTTTGCACTTCCTGTAGGACCTTGAGGTCGTGTGCGATCTTAAGGACGAGTTTTCTAATCCCGCTCGCTCTTCAAAGAGGCCTTCAAAAAGACGAACTTTCTTTATTAGACAACAAACTTCGGAAAGCTCTTCCACATTTTATCCCTCCTAATTAATCAGAGCCAAACAAAGTATCAAAATACAACCGAAATGCTTAATACCATTAATTAATAGAACTTTACTTTTCGATCTAATATAATTTCCATTCTACCAATATTATTCCTGTAAGATATCTAGCTAAAAGCTATACTTAGTTTGAAAAATAATATTCCATTACTTTTTTAGTTTTTGTCATATTGGCTTTTTATCTAAACAACCAAGTTTTATTTTATTCCATTACAGGCTAGCTCTTGACTGCGATCTCATAGGACAAAGGTAAAAAACATTAATTTTTTGTGTTTTTTAGGAAGACCTGGAGAGTGGTATGGGCTAGTTTTTACCCCGGAAAACCAAGGAATTCTAAAAAATGTATATCCACGCTGACGATGTGGCAAGTACCTATAGTGTTGTTAATAATTCAGACAAAGTGTTCAAAGATTTTGGATACCAATTTTCACGTAACCAGATAAGAGAATAACACAGGCAATAAATAAAACTCTCGTTGAGTTATAGCATCTCGAAGGGCTATGTCGACTCCATAAATCTCCGAGGGTGGACAAAGAAATGATAAATAGAGAAGAGAGTGTGAGATATGACTCTTGGATGATGTACTGCGCGGTGGACCCTCGGATACGGGGAAATATGTAGACACGTAGGTGTACGTAAATAGGTATTCGTGGAGTTGGGTCATTTCTACGTAGATATAGGTACGTATACAGTATAATTGGTTTTTTTAAATATCTTTATTTATTTTTAAGGGCTTTTCGATCTGTATAATATGACAGTTCCATCGTACTTACCTTACAACATAGATTAGATATAATTATGTAGTCAGATTATTATTTGTATAATTGGTTATTATGTATTGTGTAGATTCCGACCTCCGTTTTTCCATATTTTATTGTGTTTTCTTTTCAGACTGTTTTAATTTTAAATGAAAATTGTTCTGAAACAAACTTAGACACAAGTTAAATAAATTATCTTTTCCTGTGTGTTTCTGTGTTTTATACTGTGCACTGTGTTTGCGATATGGTCCAAAATAAAAGATATTAGATAAAGTGACCGGTAAAAGCTCACACGTAGGACTTAGACAATATTGAAGATTTTCCAGTACTAACGCAGGAACCTTAAGAATATATTTAAATATTTAAGACGAAATCTCAGAAGCTTCCTTCAGATACTTCTTCGTGTTCTTAAGAACACGAAAAATCTAAGTTCGATCTAAAGCTATGCAAATGTACAAAGGTCTTAAGGGTCGAGACGCTTACCGGCTGAAAGGGGCCAGGGGGCCAGCGGGGCGAGGCGAGGGGGGGAGGGGGACACTGGACAAGGGGCAAGAACAAAATGCCATCGCTTTGTGCCCGACGTTAATCCTTTAATAGCAATCGGGCGGTGCACGCTAATAGTAGCCTTGTGGATACCACTCCGACCTTTGTCTTTTATAATCAGATCGTTCAACTATTCAAGAAATGTCTGCTTTGGTATGTATGGTTTTGGCTGCTTTTGTTTGGTTTGGTGGTAGGGAGGGTTCTCATATATACAATGTAGCTGATACATAGAATAAACTCTAATATATCCGGTTAAATAAATCGGCTTATAATAAATCGGTTTCTAGTTTTTACACGGCATCGTATTTGAACTCTAGATTGCTTGGCGGCATGGGTTTGCCAGTACTAGCCACGGCTAACCAGACCAGAGGCAATTTGAAAATCTCTGCCTGGAATCAAACCCGGGACCTCCCAATTCCGTAGCGCTCACCACTTTCCCTGTGAGGAGGGCAAAATCTAGCGTTTTCGTAACTCTACTTAGCTTAAAGGTAGGTAGGTAAGTACAGGAATTTTAATACGGGTTCGGTGAACCAATGTCATAGGTTAAACATTGCTTAACTTACCCAATAATTTCATACCTATTAGACTCTCCAAGGCGGTAACTTAGCCATACCACGCTCACCTCTCCTACAGTGTTAGAAATGATTGGATCAAAGAGTATTATAAGAGGGATCTCTCCGTCACTCGCTTCATACAAACGTAGTTCCAATTTCATTTGAATATTAAGCAACCAAAGTCCATGAAATTTTGCAGACATATTCTAGAAACTAATATCTATGTCTGTGGTTTTCCAGATTTCTGTTAAAATATTCGGTTTCAGTTACGCGGTCTTAAAAATTTACATACAAATCTTTGGGCCCCTGTAATTTTAAAACTAGATATTTTTAGAAAAATCTAAAACACCACAGACATAGATATTAGTTTCTAGAATATGTCTGCAAAATTTCATGGACTTTGGTTGCTTAATATTCAAATGAAATTGGAACTACGATTGTACGAAGCGAGTGACGGAGAGAGCCCTGTTAAGTACCTCAATATAATACGCAACCATGAAATTTACTGACCAGCCGCTAAATGAAATGCGACACGTTTTATAACTCACAACTTTATTCTTTCACATCTCACCTCCATCACACCAGTTCCTTAGGATCAAAATCGCATGTTCAGCTTAAAGTAAACTTTGCAGACGTTATTGGTCTGATCACGGGGTTGACACGTGGGACGGCACATATAAACTTCGTCGTGTCTGCTGCAAAGTCAAGATATTTCAGTAAGTTTGGCATGCCTCGTGCTTTTGTAGTTATTTCTCGAAATGCACTTTGAAGTCAGTTAAATGTTGCTACGAGAAAGTTTTTGCATGAATAATGTGAACAAAATTATACCTATACCTTTTCGTAGAATACAAAACTCGTTGGTAGACACTTAACTGCTTTCTCACTTTTTTATTGCAAGTACCTACTGCCTAATTCTATTTGATTGTCATAAAGTCAGAGTACTTAATATTTTAGAATAGAATAGAATAGAATAGAATAAAATTTATTCATTGAAACCGACACATAAACATAGTATTACAAATAATGACGCTTATATACAAAACTAAAAATAAAAAAATACAAATAAAAAATATAAAACCTAGAATATAAAATTTAAAATATAAAACTTAAAAACTAACTTAACTTAAAGAGTGTATTATGTATGTATTATGTGTCGTGCCAACGAAAGGGCCCGAACTCAGCTTGATGTTGTGGATACACAATGTACCCACAACGCTGGTATTCTGTTCGGGCCCAAACGAGGGAAGCTCTGGTAAATTAACTGTTAATTCAAATTAAAATTAAAATAAAACAAGTGAAAATAAAAATAAAAATTTGTGATCTTTAAGGTTGAAAGCTATTTGTGAATAAAATAAAATAAAATAAAGGTCTTTCAGACTGCCACAAACTAGCTGACTGACTTTTGAATTTTTAGTAAATGGGCACGATATAATTTTTTGAAAGTAAATTTGGAGCCAACGTTACGAAAAGGTGGGGGGATGTCGTTCCAGCATTTCGTGGCAAGATATTTAAAACTGCCACGAAACGCTGCAGACCTGTGTCGTGGCATCGATAATGGGGGCACTGTCGTCCTGAGTTGTCCAGATCTTGGCTCTCGCCATACCAATTTTTTGTACAGATACTCAGGTTGTTTAGTTTTGATAACCCCAAACAATAAAGTACCTAAAAGTAGATAATATCTGTTCTTCATTTTCAGTAGATTGTTTTCATTTAAAAATGGAGTGACGTGAGATCTTGGTGGAATGGGAAAACAAAAACGAGCGCATGCGTTTTGTATTCGTTCAAGTAAACGCCACGTTTTACCAAATAGGCAAGGACCGTAAACTGTTAGGCAGTAATTTAATTTTGACAATATTAGTGTGTCACAAAGCTTAATTCTTAGGTTAATGTTAATGTAAGGCCGAATCTTGTACAACACTTTTAGTCTATAGAAACAGTTCCGAGCAAGATCAGCTACGTGTTTTTCGAAGCGAAGGTTTTCATCCATGCGCAAGCCAAGATTTCTAGTTTCGTTGACGTGTTCTATTTCGACTCCGTCAATCAATAGTTTTGGCTTGTGGGCAAGAACATTACTTACTTGCTTCTTTGTACCCGAAACCATAAATTTAGATTTCAGGGGGTTTAGAATAAGAGCATTTTGCTGGCACCATTGTGAAATGTTGTTTAGGACTTTGTTCATCTGGTTAACTGCATTACTAATATCTTGATGGTTGACAGGAATATATATTTGAAGGTCATCGGCGTATAGATGATATTGACAATTTTCAATACAGTTAATAATATCAGCCGAATACAATATAAATAAGAGAGGTCCTAGAATGGAGCCCTGAGGGACGCCCCTGTTAACAGGTTTTAGTGAAGATAACAAATCCTTACCATCACTTTTACGAATAACCACTTGTTGCATTCTATCATGTAGGTAGCTAGAGAACCATTGCACTGTAGTTGAAGAAAAGCCATAGAATGAAAGTTTAGCAAGCATTAGTTTTATATTAATTGAGTCAAACGCCCGGGAAAAGTCAAGCAACGCAAGAATACTACCCTTACCAGAATCCTGAGAGGTAAGTATATTATCAATTACGTCTGACAGAGCAGAAGATGTGCTACGATGTTTCCTAAATCCCGATTGAAAATATGGTAAAATATTATGGGTCTCGCAGTACTCAATGACTTGGTTGTAGATTATTTTTTCCAGAATCTTAGAAATATAAGGAAGAATACTTATTGGTCGTAAATCTTTGACACTTACAGGATCATTAATTTTTGGTAAAGGCAGAACTAAAGCTGTTTTCCAGAGTGAAGGAAATTTCGAGGATAGTATTGACTTGTTAACTATAGCTGTGATAACAGAAAGAGTCGTAGGTAATGTAAGAACAATCATATCCATGTTAATTTTATCTATTCCTTGCGCATTCGATTTAATCGCCAGTATGATTTTTGCAACTACATTTTCATGTACAGGCTCAATTTGAAAACTACTATCCTTTAAAAATTTCTGTGAACCAAAACGTGCCAGACAAGATTCGTCGATTACATCATTACCAGGTATGTTCAGAAAATGGTCATTTATTATGTCGGGGTCATCAAAATTTTCAGGTAAATCGCCAGTATTTTTGAAATTGGGTAAAACATGCTTTTTCAGATTTTTCCAAAGGTAGGTTGAATTTTTTAAGTGCGCGTTAATATGATGATCATAAAAAGCTTTCTTTTCACAAATGGCGCTAATATAAGAGAGATGTTTCAAGTCTTTATATTCGCTTTTACTAACATCTGTCTTGCGCGTTTTGTATTTTGCATGTGCCTCATCTCTTAGTTTCATAATGTAGCGAACGTTACTAGTTAGCCAGGGACTAAAGTGGTCTTTTGTCATAAATGTTTTTAAAGGCGCGTGTTTATCAAAAATGTCCATTATTGACTTATTAAATGAAGTCACCATACTGTCGACGCTATTATCATTGATGATCCCATTCCAGTTTACTCTATCAAGGTCTTTATTGAATTCTATCATATTAATATTCTTAATAGGACGATAGGTTATGCGTTTCGACGGAATTTTAGGCTTTTTTATCTTCACCTCAGCTAAAATCATCGCGTGTCCACCTAAGTCAGGATTATGATTGATTTTGAGATTAATAATTGGAATGTTAGAACATACAATATCTATAAGTGTTTCACTGTAAGACGTGAAGTGCGTGGGCTCTGTAACAAAATTTTGAAGATTAGTGTAACGCAAAAAATTATTGAGTTGCTGAGAACTGCTGCTGGTATTATTTAAAAGGTTAATATTAAAGTCCCCTAGCAAGATAATTTCATCAAATTTAGTAAAGAACAAAATGGATTCCGTAAGAGTATCAAAAAATGTATCCACATCAAGCCAAGGCGGCCTGTAAGCAGTACCAATAAGGATATTGTGTAAATTAATAGTAAGCGATATCCACATCTGCTCAACTTCGACAGGTCCAGGCGGGTGTGAACACTTGCGCACTTTAAGCCCTTGCTTAACATAAAATGCTACACCGCCTCCTCGAGAGCGAACTGTAGGTGACCTAGGTACATGTAGAAGTTTAAAACCCTTGACAACGGGTGCTCGCGCATCCTCGCCAGCTTTCAACCAAGTTTCATTAATAGCAAGAATATCTGGGGAATGAGAATTTAAAGCCACCGCAAACTCGTCGTGATTAGTATCCAGCATTAAATAAACCCAATTTTAGAAATACTGACTTATTACCTTTTATATTTAAACATAACCAAATAATACATTCTACAAAATATTATAATTAAAGATAATATATTAGATTTCTGATCCAAATAAAAGCTTGTCATTATTAATATGTAAACAAACAAAAATGATGCAATTTTTATTTGTTTTGCTTTAGTATTTTTCGTTGGCGCGCAACACAATAGCAAGAAACAACAATAATATGTGTACATAAAATATACAAAGACAGAAAAAGTTGCAACGTTGTTACAAGTTGCAATGTTATATTCACTACAAGGTGGGCCACAAAAACAAATTTTTACAATTGATATTAATAATTTAGAAATATACAACAAAATTCGAGTACAGAAAAATAATTTCAACCCCCATCCATACTGGGAAAGAATAATGATAGTTACAATAATTGAACTGTTTGTATTAGTACCCTGCAAATAGCTATGAAGACTACAGTATTTACATGAAAAATATACAAACAAAATTATATATATAAAGTAGTAAATTCCGTGTTCACAAATGGACATCCCGGTTATACGCAGAACGAATAACAGTATTTTCAAAATACAGTCGTTGTAGTTGGAGTTTAAAAAATTCATAACAATAAAACTATACATCAATGTGAGAAGTACCAGTACCGCGAAATAGTTTATCGACGTCCGTTTCTGTTTGCAGTAGATGTACTTCGGAGGACTCGGAGCGCCTGGCGTAAACTCTGCCTTCTTTAGTCCATACAAATCTCCATCTCGCAGTACGTGCGGCGTCGCGCGCCTTAACGAAGATCTGTCTGTTAACTTTTGTAAGCCGCTCGTTGATGTAAAAACGGCGGGGTTCGTGCGACGGCAGGCCGAGGTCCTCCGTAGTCGAGCCGCGGCGGACTCGTGCGTTTTTAAGAAGTTCGTCACGTGTAGCGCGACGCATGAGTCGCACGACAATTGGTCGGGAACGAAAGGAATGTGTCGCACTCGATGAATCAGCGGCGCGGGCGGCTCGCTTAGGGCCGACACGGAGCGAACTGACAATGTCACGTTCCTCGATTTTTACTCCTATCTTAGACGCCACGGTGGTAACGATATGGACCAAGGATTCATTTTCAGATTCCGGTATTCCCGTGATTTGAATGTCGTTAGCCAGATTTGACTGCTCCCTGACATTTAGCTCAATTTGGAGCTGGTTAATAGACTTTTGCAGAGTAAGTTTTTCATTTTCTAGGTCCTCAAATTTACTTTTGTAGCTTTTGACTTCTTTACTGAGATCATAAATTTGAGCTGATAGAAAATCTGTTGTTGTAGTGAATTCCGACTTCAGTTTTTCAAGGGCACTGTTTATTTGGCTATGGATTTCAGTTGATAAATAGGCTTTCATACGTTCGAGCTTCGAATCTAAAAGAGCTTCGAACTGTTTATAGGTAATAACTCCTGAAGGGTTTGAATCGCTTTTTTTGACAGAAGGTTCGATGTTAATTGCACTAGCTTCGTGAGCCATCAAGTCATCGCAGGACATATCGAGCTGTGATATTGCGTCGGGGCTGATAAATTGCTGTCGCACAGGTGTGTCATTACCTTTACGTCTCGAAGTAACATTTTCACAGGACGGACAACGCCACGATTTTTTTATGTTTTCGTAATGTTCTACATAGTATGTAGAAGTCATGTTCAAACACTGAAAATGATAAATACCCATACAGGTCACGCATTTTATCAAATCGCCTTTGTGTAGTTCCTTAGAACAAGCGAGGCACTTCATTGTTGTCTTTGTTATATTCTAACGATAGAATGTAGGCTACCGCGCACACAAGTCGGCAAGTTGTTTTGACACACTAAACTAACTCTGCCACTCACTACCACAACTTTATTTATTGTGTTATATATTGCCGAACACAATTTTACAAATTAATTATGTCGTAAAGTACGATTTACTATGTAAAAGATTTAATTTTGGACAAGCGTTGTAAAACACGTACGTTCGGTAAAAGATTTCGAACTACCCTCCTTATTTTATAAAGTTTTTGTTAGGCTTCAATCGTATCTAATGGAAGCAACGATGCGGCCTATGTGAACGCGTCCTTACGTCTTAGAAGAAGCCTATATTTTCAGAGTGAACTAGACATCTTCCCTCTTGCATCCGCCCTGGCTTAGCACGGGTAACTTATTGCAATTTTCGTAGGGATCTCTAATTTTTTGAAAATAGAATATAGCTTATGTCACTCAGTGATAATGTAGCTTGCTACTGGTGAAAGGATTCTCTAAATCGGTTCAGTAGTGTTTCCAAGATTATTTTCTATAAACAAACTTACAAACTTTACATCTTTATAATATTAGTATACCTAGATATAATATAGTATCGATATAATAGTAGACATTAACAGGGGCGCCGACTCCGTGGGTACTCGGGTGCTCCAGCACCCACGAGAGGTAAATAGTGGGTGCCGAGCACCCACGACTATAAATATCTAAAATCTTTCTCATTCTCATCTTTTAATAAACGCGATCTAAATAATATACTTACCATATCCAAATAATTTTAATTAATTGTTAATTTATTTTGAATCGAATGTTTTAAAACAAGAGTTTGTGTGTACAGTACCTACTGATAAATAAAAAAAATATCAGTAGCTAGGTATGTCATTAAAAAAGCTGGAGCACCCACGGGAATTTTAAAAACCCGGCGCCCCTGGACATTAAACTGATTATTTGACGCTAAAGAGAGATATGTTAATTAAATGATGAGTAGACATGCTGCTAATTACACGGTTTCACTACAATGGTTCCATGTGCACTAAGCCGCACTTAGCAGCTACATTAGACTGCCAGTTCGCGGATTGACATCACCCATCAACATGAGGCAGGTAGGAGCTTATTTATACTCCGAGGTAGATACTGGTTGGTAAGTCAAGATCTCAGAATACAGGTATTAAGTAGGTATGTTATTGATATAGGTAGGTATATAATCCTACTATTATTATAAACGCAAAAGTTTGGAAGTAGGTATAATATATGTATGGATGTTTGTTATTCTTTCACGCAAAAACTAGTACCGATTTGGTTGAAATTGGGAATGGAGATAGATTATACCCTGGATTAATATACAAAGGCTACTTTTCATCGACCAAAAAACCTATATCCACGCGAACGAAGTCACGGGCATCAGCTAGTGCTTAGTAAGATGAATAATGTCTCTCAATTTTAAATATGAACTAGAAAAAGAAAAACATAAAATTTGTCTTCATTACAGTTCTTTAATATACAATCGAGATCGCTAAATCATCTATACTTACTGCGTAAATACCTAATATGAACTATTGTCGTACCTACGCCTAGCACAAGCTTTACGCTTACTTGGAGGGAGAAAGGGGGAATATTAGTCATTACGATAAACTTGGCTAATATTCCTCTTCTTTTTTAAAAAACTGGAAGTAGAGTACCTAACTAAAAAATTTGTTACCAATTTCGACGGAATGCCAGCATAATATGAACAAGACGTGAAACCAATAATATATACTTAGCTTATAATAGTCTAGCCTGCCAGTCCGCATTATACGGTTTGCCAATCCGAACCTGCCAGCTTAGTCGACTATGGCTTAAATCCATCTCATTTCGCCCCAGAAGACCCGTTCTCCATCATCCGTTGATGATGGCCAAACGAAACATCTTCACTAAGCAAAACCTTGAATATGCGATTAATCAATGGCAGGTATGGCATAACATTAATATCATGGACACCTCTGGATGACGATGATCCGCGATGGATGGCGGAACGCGGCGGCATTCACGCGGCGGCGCACGCCTGGCGTGCCGGGACCCACGGCGAGCTATTCCAGCTATGCAACTCTGGGAATGCCTTGCAATAATGTAATTATAGGTGTACTATGAATAGTTTATTTGTAACTGTACATTCGATGATACTTAGTGTATTCATAGATAGAGTGATGTCTGGTACTTTTGAGACACGCACCTCTCACTTTTCGGAGCTATTTGCGTTTTCAGTTGAACAATAATTAAATATCACGCACAGGAAAACATCGTGACGAAACCTGCGTGCCTGAGAGTTCTTCATAATGTTCTCAAAGGTGTGTGAGGTCTGCCATAATCCGCACTGGGCTAGCTTGGTAGACTATGGCCCAAACCCTTCTCATTCTGCGAAAACACCCTTGCTCAGTTGTGGGCTCGCGACGGGTTGATAATGATGAAGCAAAGGGGGATAAAAATTAATACCTAGATGACGGATTCGATACGCTAACCTACGTCTACTCGTAAGCATATCTTTAACGAGATCTTTATATTGCTCGTACCTATATAGGTATCTACGACTAGCTAGTATCGAAACTGGACCGATGACCTGAAGAAGGTGGCGGGGAGCGGGTGGATGAGGAAGGCGGAGGACCGTGTTTGGTGGCGCGCTCTTGGAAAGGCCTATGTCCAGCAGTGGACGCATACAAAAAAATGCACAATATGATTGTGCTAATTTTTAGTTACGTTTATCTTTTACTCCTATTCTTATTTCTACGTTCATACTTATATGATGAAATATTCGTATGTACGCACATATTTCGTGCTCAGTCGTCAGTACTCGCTAATTTAACACTAGAGCGAACATGGCTCGGCCCCTCGGTTATAGAAAAACTTGTACACTTAACGTAAGTAGCGTTTGAGACTGTTGTCCAGACAGGGAGATATAAAAGAAGCATTATAAATGCGGCATCTTTCAATACGGGTGTTTGCCTGCGAATTCATCGTGCGTTTTAAATTTTTTTTATTACTGGCAATGTAAAAAGTTTCGAAATACATTGCCCATCTTAAGGACACAAAATTCGTCCTCACCCCTGAACTTATAAAATAAATATATAAATATGAAAAATCGATCTATTGTAAGTCGGACTCGCACACAAAGTCGAAATTTATTGAAACCTAAAGCCACTTTAATATTACAAGAGCTTTCACTATGGGCTCATCATATAACATGATTTCTATTATACCTAGCTACAATTTAAAACGAAAGTGTGTGTGTGTGTGTAGGTTTGCATGTAGGTAATTATAGGTATGTCTGTTTATCTTTCGTCAGTTACTTTTTCACGCCCTATCCGCTTGGATTTGGATACAGAGACAGCTCGTATCTCGGAAACGGTCATAGGTTATTTAGTATTTACCCCGGAAAATTAAGTTTCTACGAGAATTAAAAATCCTAAATCTATTTGGATCACGTAGTATCCTATGATAATATTATTAGAATGTAATATACGAATGTTAGTAACTCATGGTTGTTATTGAATTAAACGCTCGTCTGCACACATAGTGGAGATAAAAGGATACAAGAATTAATATCCATCAATAGAATCTGCAATGACGCAAAATGAGGGCGCACGGGGGTTTGACCTTTGAATGACCCGCACAGATTTATCCATCTGAGTAGGATAGAGATCCATACAATATGCAAGTAGGTACCTACTTAATACCTACTTGCATATTGTAAATATGAAATGGGAGAGAATATTACTTGCCTATTAGAGAGGATGGTTATTTCTAAATACCCTCTATTTAATAATTACTAAGATTTTTATAGAACTAGACACACCCTTTAGTCATAAGTTGGTAATAACCATTTTGTTATTCTGTACGCTTCGAACACAAGTGTAAATTAAAAATTTATAACACCCCCGATAAAAGTGAAGGTTACAGTAACTAGAAAAGAGCTGATAACTTTCAAACGGCTGAAACGATTTTCTTAGATTAAGCTAAGAATACTTTCGATCAAGCCAAGTTTTTAAACGAAAAAAACTAAATTAAAATCGGTTCATTAATTTAGGAGCTACCACAGATACACACGTCAAACTTATAACACCCCTCTTTTTGGGTCGGGGGTTAAAAATACGATTTTATATTTCTCCGTATTGAGTCCTTCAAAAGCCTGACCCTTCTGTCAAAGAATTTGCCAACGAAATTAAGTTTTCGAATGCGCATTTTCCCATGGGGACATCTAGAGTTGTAACTCAAAATAGATGTTTCCTTAAGTACATGTAAAGGGCATAAGGGTCTACGTCGAACGTCTTAAGTGGCTGAGAAAGGGCTGGCTAGAGGATATTTATATTCCCAATATATCCGAGAGGCTGAAGTTGTCGACAAGTTGGAAGTTGTTAGCCGAAGGGGTGATGCGATACGTGATATTTTGAGCCGATATCGATTCTGTGACGTTACTTTAAACTTTGCAAAAGATGGATAAGTGGGCATTTATAGTTCGAACTAGATGATGTTCACAATTTCGTCTGCATGGATTTAGGTTTTTAGAAATCACGTGGGATCTCTTTGATTTTCCAGGATAGGAAGAAGCCTATGTCATTCTAGAGATCTATTCGTGTATCTAGGAAAAAATCATTGTTGGCACATTTTTTCAGTAGTCCTAAATTTCATGTTACAGAATAAATAAACTTATTGTTAAACTTTTGGTAGGTGTAGTTGAAAAATAGATGGAATAATATTATTAATGTAGATCACGTGCTTGATTGAATTATACTCGTAAAGTGATAGGTACCTATTCTACTATTTAAAGAATTATTGATCAAATCGATTGAAAATATTACTCGAAAAGCAGAAGGAAAAGTTAGTCATTTATTTGGAGATAGAAAATTATACTTAGATGAAAATGATTTTCCCAGAATTTTCATATTTACTCTCTTTAGACGGTACTTAATAAAGCGGAGTTGTATCAGTCAAATATTGATGTAGGAGCTTCTATTGATTAGCCCTCCTAATATCTACATAATAAAATAGAGAGTATCCTGGAGTTTCAGTTTTTCTCTTTTAATAAGTAAGATGTTTTAAATTACAATATTAATAATTAGGTAACCACTATGTACACTAACCAGTAACCACCATATTAATAATTAGGTAATAGATATATCTTTTTTTGCATTTTGCTCCTTTTACTCGTGAGGTACCTAAGTGTGTATGATTGACAAAAATGACAGTTGTTGTGGCTTATTCACAGATCACTGTGGCAGCGCTGTTGCATGGTTGCCTCACACTGTCACCTCACTATAATGATTTTTTTATAATTTATAATCCATATCTATATATTATACTTCTATTTATTATAATAATACGAAAATATGCCGGTCTATCTGCCTGTTTGCTACCTTTTCACGGCCCATCTATTTCCAGGGTAATGAGTACAGAGATAACTTGCACGCTGGGGAACGGTATATTATGCTACTTTTTGTCTTGAAAAATCTAAGAGTTCCCACTGGATTTATGAAAAACTGAAACTTACACGGACGAAGTTGCGGACATCATCTATTAATTTTAGAAGCCAAATTGGTTATGGACAGTATGACTTTTTTGAAGAGTGAAATGAGCAGTGATAAATCTTATATTTTGACCTATTACGCATTTCAAATCTTACTCTATTAATTAGAACAATTTAAGTGGTACGAGGGTACAAAATCATAATATAAATCCGAAGATGAACATCTAAAACGACACTTTTGATAGTTGTAGTTCACGTTGTTATCTACAAGTTTGACGATATCCGGACTAACGAAATGTGTTTTATGCGCCAGAACGGGAGACACTTCCCTCTTCCTAGTTTTGACGTCATTTACAGCAAGAGAGCTGGTGGAAAGACACTCAATTAGCTCGCCGAAAGACGTAGCTGCTTTAAAACTTAACCACCTTACACGCTTATTTGATTAAAGATCCACTAAGTCGTAGTGGTTAAATACCACCTTTTATTCTTAACATTTCACAAAAAATAAAAAATCTTCTCAGTCCAGTTTACTAAATATTGCTGCATTAGGCATTAGGTAGGTTCTGTATTACGTAATTTAAAATCAAAATCCTGCGCTAAATCATTTGCTGCAAACAAGACTTCCTAATAAAATATTGTTACCAAACTTCTAGTAGGTAACACTTATTATTTTGGAAGTTGTTTTGTATTGAATTTTCGTTACATAAAAATTCATATAACTTGCAGTCAAATATTTTTTTTAAAGTTATTCAAACAAACATAATAATAAAATGCCAGGTATGAGCAAGTAACAGGACAGCATTTAAAAAAAATTGTAAAAAAAAATCTAGTGGTAACAACTCCCTTTAGCAGTGCTCCCTACCCTATCATTCTACATTCAAGACAAATTCTAGAATAGCCGGGGTAACACATTGGCGGTTCCTATGGGCGCTATAAATTTTCATAGGTGGAGGTAATCACTTAACATCATGTGGCCCACCTGCTCGTTTGCTGGCAATTTTATTTAAAAAATTAGTAACGTCTAATCCCGCTAGCTCATTCACAAGTTTTTTAACTTTTGCCACACGAACTACTGATTTAACTGTCACCAGCTCCCAAATTATTAAAAGGATCCGGATGAAAATGATAGGTCTTGCGTGTGTGGTCGGGATATAACCATGGGGTGTGTTTTTGCTTTATGTTGCGTGAAATTTTATTGTCGCGGCGCTGGCGTCGCGTCGCGCCATCGCCTATAGCTACCAGTAGAATATGTGCTAGAGCTAGCTAATGGTTAGCAATAACAGACGAAGAGTGGGTAATCATATTGGATTAAGTTTTGGTTGTTTGAGTACCGTGACATGGTACGTTCATTAGGTTGTGTGCCCTATAGTTAATATACGAGTGTACGAGAAAGGCATTATCAGGAAGGAATAGAGATAAATAGATAATTGCTGATAGCAACTGTGAGCGTCATTGTGAGCGTACTCGGAACTAATCGTCAGTGATGAGACAGACATTTTTGTCAACAAAAACATTTTACACAAAGTGTCAATTTTAATACCGTTACGCTCAAAAAATGAATGAATTTAACAATAAATAATTGGTATTTGTTACATTGAATCCTGGCCACTAAACTAGAAGATCTCAGGGGCCAGTGCCTTAATTACCTTACCTATTGATTTATTAATTATGAACAAATACATATAAATTAATATCGCCTGTCACGTCTGTACTGTTATCATAAGTACCTACTGTATGGCACACGTGTTCCAGCGTACTTGTATAATATACCCATTTCAGTGATACACCTACCCATGTCACATCTAGGCATGTATGTGACCTCTGCTTAGTGCTTTTATAATTGTTTCAAACAAATTTTAATCTGCTTATAATTTTGAGTCGACATTCTATATGTGTAGCTGTATGCTTCGGAAATGGTTTCATTCTCATTGACTCTACAACAGATACCGTTTCGCTCAGGTATCCTATGAAATCTGAATGTTTGCATAACATTACCCAAATGAGTCCCGGCTTTGTCAACCCGGAGGTTTCCTCTAACTTGTTAAACGAGAGCCTTACTGAGTAAACAGCGAGCGGCGACTGAGCAAATAGAGTAATACCGTAATACCTTCAGTGTCCGGCGCGGGGGACACGACTTTATAAAATGGTTCCGTTTTTGGACAAACCCCAATGTTTCGTCAGAAGTGGCATTGAATAATTATTTTTTAGTAGTATAGACTTTTACATGCGTTTTAGTTACAAAATTGACTCTAATATAAAATGAAGAGTACTTATCTCAGTAGAGATTAGCAAATATTGTCCATTGAAAATATTATTTCTATGTTAATCCATCTCGACTCACTCGCTTACTTATTGCTAGTCTACATCACGCATTCGGTAATATGATTTTAATAGATCTTGAAACACTTAATCATTTGGAATAGCTAGGTTGCCAATTTTTTGTTAGTATGAAAGCAGCCACATCCAAAATCTCCAACAAAATTATCTAAGCGCACTATGCCGCTATGTATAAACTTGGGGAAAAAGTTCAAGTATTATTTTCTAAGCTCATTCTTATCAACCTCTTGTCATTCAATCTGTTACGTGGCGTTTTTCCGTATAATTTTAAATCAATTCATACCCTGGAGACAGTTCGATCACCGTCCCTCGTCGAAGAGCGTGAGCTTTTGTCGACGGAAAGCTGTTTTGTTGCGTTAACTAGGTGGGAGTGAGTAAGAGATTTGGATAATCGGTTTTTAGCAAGATTGATTAAGGTTAGCCAGCGGTATTGGATTTTTGATTTATCTTGGCACCGCAGGTTTTTAAATTTTTGATAGTAAACACGGGTGGCTGAATTGAAGAACCTAATAGAAAGACACGGACGAAGTCAAGGGCATCATCTAGTGTGTTCATATGGTGCTCTTCTTAATTGTAGAAGGAAACCGGCTTAGAGAAAGAATGTTTTAATTCAACTACTGGCTGATGTCCGCGACTTCGTCCGCGTGGAATTAGGTTTTTAAAAATCCCGTGGGAACTCTTTGAATTTCCGGGATAAAAAGTAGCCTATGTGCTAATCCAGGATATTATCTATCTGCATTCCAAATTTCAGCTAAATCCGTCCAGTAGTTTTTGCGTGAAGGAGTAACAAACATACACACACACACATATACACAAACTTTCGCCTTTATAATATTAGTGGGAATTAGTGGGAAGAGTACAATACGACTACGGGTCAGGGGAAGGTAACATCAGCGGATTTTGTGGGATGAAAAAAAAAACATTAATTCATGAATAATGCCTTTATTTCATCTAGAACATTTTCATTAGAACTATGCCGCGGTTAATTACGAACTATTTAAAGCACATCATACCAAAATCGTTTTCCCGTAGGTACAGCCTGGTCACGGTTTGGACTTGCTTGCTTCATCCTCCATCAAAGAAAACAAATCTACATGCTTGACGTTCAGCAGCTTTTTTTTTTTTTATTCACTATAGGTAAGCGCTTGACCACAATCACACCTGATGAAAAGTGATGATGTGGTCTAAGATGGGATGCGTTTACCTAGAAGGTAATGCTTCTAATGGTAAGGAAAGGCTTGAATGTGTCGGAAGCCCTTTATAGGAGGAAGCTCAAATGCCGTGACAAGTGACATTCCCAAAAGGCGTTGAACTGTCTTCATTACGGGAACCAATCACCGTGTATACATGTGTTGCTACAATACTACACCTATTCTCTAAGCTTATAGCCCTACATACTATCAGTCCCCTATATTACGGTTTAACGAGCTACAGCTGCATATATTAGCCGCTATATGCAGATGCAAAACCAGGTTTACATTGCGACTTCAATGTTGACCATGCCTTCTATAATTTTAATCAAACGGCTGAAGTTAAACGAGCCAGAATAAACGGATCAGACTACAGTGTGCACAAGTTGATTCATATTATTCTACGGTGTACATTATGTTTCACGGTGTACACTGAATTGATAGAAGAGAGTGGAAAAGAATTGCAATGAATATCAGAAGCAGGGCTCCTACTTCTTTGAGGTTATCGTTGATCTCAAAGATTTCTTGATGGGTTTATGATAAAGCAGTATGATTTTGCCCTTTAATATTTCCCATAAATATATTAGGTATCTCTGTGAAGATTGGCCGCCGAAACCGAAATTTGGCCTGGAGGACATTTTTGCCCAGAAGAAAATATTATGAATTTCAAAGAGTTGTGATGCTATCGTGGTGTAAACGCGTCACAAAATTCCGGACCCTTCGTTAGATAAGGTATTCACCGTGTTAACGCATTTCGCCTCCAATGTTGATCTCTGTCTATTAAAATATAACTGCACATGATACTGTCGTGGTGTAAACGCGTCACGAAGTTCCGGACCGTTCTCATTTGGTAAGTAATTCACCGTGAGAACGCATATCGCCTCCAATGTTGATCCCTGTCTATTGAAACATAGCTGCACATGATGCTGTCGTGGTGTAAACGCGTCACGAAGTGCCGGACCGTTCTCATTAGGTAAGTCAATCACCGTGAGAACGCATATCGCCTCCAATGTTGATCCCTGTCTATTGAAACATAGCTGCACATGATGCTGTCGTGGTGTAAACGCGTCACGAAGTGCCGGACCGTTCTCATTAGGTAAGTCAATCACCGTGAGAACGCATATCGCCTCCAATGTTGATCTCTGTCTATTAAAATATAACTGCACATGATACTGTCGTGGTGTAAACGCGTCACGAAGTGCCGGACCGTTCTCATTTGGTAAGTAATTCACCGTGAGAACGCATATCGCCTCCAATGTTGATCCCTGTCTATTGAAACATAGCTGCACATGATGCTGTCGTGGTGTAAACGCGTCACGAAGTGCCGGACCGTTCTCATTAGGTAAGTCAATCACCGTGAGAACGCATATCGCCTCCAATGTTGATCCCTGTCTATTGAAACATAGCTGCACATGATGCTGTCGTGGTGTAAACGCGTCACGAAGTGCCGGACCGTTCTCATTAGGTAAGTCAATCACCGTGAGAACGCATATCGCCTCCAATGTTGATCCCTGTCTATTGAAACATAACTGCACATAAGGGGTTAATGCTGATGAATTTAGGTACGTCAGGTCAACGTGTATAAATGAGTAAATAATATAATTAGTAGGTATACATATATACCTACCTGCTATAATTATAGTGGAAACAGTACATTCTGGTCAATCAGACAACTCTTAACGGGTTAAATAGAACAATGGTCCATGGTACAAGTGTAAATTAAAAATTTATAACACCCCCGACAAGTGAAGGTTACAGTAACTAGAAAAGAGCTGATAATTTTCAAACGGCCGAACCGATTTTCTTGGATTATAGGTAAGAACACTCTCGATCAAGCCACATTTCAAACAAAAAAAAACTAAATTAAAATCGGTTCATTAGTTTAGGAGCTACGATGCCACAGACACATACACAGATACACAGATACACACCTCAAACTTATAACACCCCTCTTTTTGGGTCGGGGGTTAAAAATTATCTTCACTTGAATTAGTAGTATGGAAGAGTCGCTCGGGATGATACAGAACTGGTAGCCTAAGCACAGAAATGGGAATAATGTAATTTCTGTGAATGATAGCCTAAGGGTGGTTAAGACGTGTCTCCTTCTATTCGAGCAATCCGTGATTCGATTCCGGGCTCGCATCTCTTACTTTTCGGATTTATGTGCCTTTTGAAAAGGTTTTGAGCAATTAAATGTTGACTTGCTTTATTGGTGAAGTAAAACATCGAAAGGAAATTTAGATGTCTGAAAAGTCTGCCAATCCGCACTTGGCCAGCATAGTATGTACTTACTATTTTTTTTTATAACCATAAGGTACTGACAGCAGTACTTTATTAGGATGACAATCTAGCCTACGTGTAAAGCTAATAAGTAATATTATGTTAACCTAAACTTATAAAAGTACTTAGGTCTATCTAAGGCTGAGATTTATAGAGCGCACTTTGACTTTGCTCAGACTTAAGACACTGTTAAAACGGGACAGCGCTATAATACTTGCATGAATCTGTCTCGTTTTAACTTAAACTTAAGTCTAAGCAAAGTCAAAGTGCGCTCTATAGATTTCAGCCTAAGAGTCCGTCCATTGACATATTTCTTAGTTTATCGTTAGTTGTACTATGATGATGATAAATAGATGTGTATTTTTTTAAATATTTAAATAAAAAAGAAAAAAAAGTAGACAAACAATTAATTGCGTCAGAACAATTTCGTCAAGCTGATTTGTAAAGGGTTAACATACCTACGAGCATTTTCCAGTTTACCCTGGGACTGTGCACAGCAAACAATGGGACCGGAAAGATCATTTTACAAAGACACCGCCCGAGGGATGAATAGTTAGAGTTCCATGTAGGGAGGCGAGGGTAAGAGGGGCCGTGGACACGTCGTTAAAGTATACTCAAAAATTCTCTTATAAATAGGTCACATTGATTTGAATGAACGTATTGGAGTTGAAAGATTGTATGCGTAGTAGGTATCTATATACAGTACTTATGTACCTACTCGTATGTAGGTTGTTGATTTTAAGCAACTTTTGTTCCTTCAACTTGAGTAGGTAGGTAGGTACCTATCTCAAAAGGCAAGAATACGAGCTAGGTCTAGAAACATGTGATTCTTTAAGACAGAATTTTTAATATATCGGCAATATTTTTATCAGAATAAGAAAAACAGAACTTGACAGTCATGTTAATTTTATTCATACATGAACTTAAAATTATTGGCAGTAACATAATATTAGAGACAATAAAGATTCTATTTATTTATTTTAAAACTAAATTAAATTCATTTAGTAAAACTTAGACAAGACGTGGAGGTACTAAAATTAGCGAAAATTATAGAAGGGATTTATTATATTTCAGCAACATATATATATATATCTTCTAGTAAGTGAGAGTGAAGTCTCAAGATCTATCGCATCGAGTTTCTAGCAGCGGTAGCGCGGTGGCATGGCTGATGGCGTGTAATCTGAACAAATGAGCGTCGACGCTGAACCAAATTAGATTCCCACCGCGCCGGACCGCACTTGCCCCGCTCTCCTCTCCTCACTGACCAACTGTAACCTTAAATAAAATAAAAATAAGTAAATAAATAAATAGTCATATATTTCAGATAATTTGAACCCATTTGAAACAGATTTGACTTCATAACATTGGACGTAATTTTTTAGTCAAATCGATAATTTAAAATGGTTAGCAAACTTATAACTAGCATCGAATGCGGATTTTACGCTTTTCGGAAAACACTATTTAATAATTACTAAGAATTAATTTATTTTTGACACAGACATCATCCCCATTACTAAACGAAACCTCAAACATAGGTTCATAAAAAGTAATAAGTACTTAATAAGTATAGATGTAATGAAGAGAGAAAAAATTGATAGAATATTTAGGTGGCTAAACAATGATATTGTTTTTTTCCACATTTCTTTGGGGCTAAAAGATAGCGTAAGACACAAAAAACGTCCGCCTATTACTACATTTCTTACAATGAAACTACACAAATAACGTACGTCGTTCCTGTTGAAATTTTTATTTCGGTATTGTTCTCCTCAAAACACATCACGGAAAATGTTCTAAGACATAAAACTGTTTCTCTTCTCACGTTTTTATTTTAGATGGCATCATCAGTCCTCTTCAATAACAGTTAAGTATAAGAAGGTAACCGGTTTTATTTATAAAGTACAGTTTTTATAACTCAGAATATGAATGAATCAATATTTACATGTAACAGAAAAAAATCAGTTAATAAACTATGAATAACTAATAACTTAATTTCGAATATAGCTACTTACTCTAAAAAGTTCTCAACCAATTCCAAAAATATTACAAAAGCTATTTAAAAAAAAAAGCGCAGTCTCGATCAAGCACACTCTATATAAATCAAATCAAAATCTCTATTGACCGAATGCAAATAAAAATCCCTGTTATCCGGTGTTTGAACCGTGTTTTGGAGAGAGGCCACGGCCCCTAATCAAAAAATTGAACTTTCAATAAAGGGAATCATTAATTCTACTTAGGGAGGGCAAGATCCTAACGAACCCGAAGAATCCCCGGATGTTTTTCTCGGATAATTATTTGAAAGAAATACTTAGATACCCGGGGGATTCTTACAAGACTATTAACGTTTTAGTAGCCTGCGTAAGCACCTGTTTAACTGGGTACAAATCAGCTTTTACTAATTAAACGGGGCTATTGTAACAAGTTTTTCTTTTTGACGAAAGACAAACTGATTTGTATTACCTACATATTTATAAATGCGGGGTGATTAGAAATAATTTCGTATTTCACATAAAACGTTCGTTTTGTAGAGATCATGATAAAATGAAAATATTTTTTTTATTATTTAGATCAAAGTTGTAGGCATTGAAATCATTCAACTGAAACTTTTAAGCCGTAATAATTACTCTATTCAAAACCAGTAAAATAAATGAAGTAAAATGTAAAGAATTTGCGAAACAGAAGGCAAGCTTCCTTTATATACGAAAGTGAAAGAAAAGAAAGAATAATTGGCCAAGTGCATGTTGCACTCGCACATGAAGGGTTTCTTACCATCGTACAAGAAACAACACTTTTTTGAATTTTCATGGCAACTATTTTTGGAATTTTTATTATTTTTTGGGGTTCCGTAACTCAAAAGGTAAAACGGAACCCTTACAGGATCACCTTGTTGTCTGTCTGTCTCCCTCGTGGGCTCCATTCAGGTACGGAACCCTAAAATGTACGTAGTGTTAGGTCTTGGAAAATATTGGAGCTCTTTAACAGGGCTCTCTCCGTCACTGGTTTCATACAATCGTAGTTCCAATTTCATTTGAATATTAAGCGACCAAAGTCCATGAAATTTTGCAGACATATTCTAGAAACTAATATCTGTGTCTGTGGTGTTTTAGATTTTTCTAAAAATATGTAGTTTTAAAATTACAGGGGCTCAAAGATTTGTATGAAAATTTTTAAGACCGCGTAACTTTGAAACCGAATATTTGAACAGAAATCTGGAAAACCACAGACACAGATATTAGTTTCTAGAATATGTCTGCAAAATTTCATGGACTTTGGTTGCTTAGTATTCAAATGAAATTGGAACTACGATTGTATGAAACGAGTGACGGAGAGAGCCCTCTTAAGGGTTTTAAGACCATAGTCACGAACATCTGAGCGTTACTTATACCAGAATAAATCAGTAAGAGAACACAAAGCGCCAATATAATCAGTACAGATAAAAGACCACAACAAACGCTCCGGTCGGCTGCCGGTCGTCCGGATCGGCCGGATATTGATCCGTTATTTTTCTCAGAAGCTATTAGAGTAATGCAGGCAATCCCCCGACAAGCGACCGGCGAGAATTAATGATGTCCCTTATTGGAAGCACAATTTTTTGATTCTACCCGTCTCCCTCTATGTCTTTGGCATAGAACAATCGTATTTTAGAATTGCAACTTGAAAAGACTCAGTCAAGTTCAGTAAAAATAAAAGTACTTTTTATATTTGCAAACATTTGTATTTAATTTTCAAAATTGCAATCAGAATTTTTAAAATTAGGTCAGGTAAGTTTATCCATAGATTATTTATTTTGTAAAATATTGCCATACAATGTAAAATATTTATAGGTAAAGATATAAATACTATGTGTGGGCACATTTGCGTCATAGTTAAAGTTATAATGAAAATAAACTTTATTGTATATAAACTGTTCACAATAATAAAAACGTTTACTACACAACGAAAATACAATAGTGACTACATTGCTAGGAAGCAATCTTTTACTAAGCCAAAAAGAGATCAAATCTATGGTTTTTTATAATGCTTAAGAAAGGAAAACTCCAGTAATTCTGGTCATAATTTTTGTACACAAATTATCTTCTTAAAAAATCACTCGAATATTAAATAAATGTTAATCTCTCTCGATTTTTGTTTTTTGTGTTTTCGACCTCTCGACCATAGTGAGCGAATTTGATCTAATATAAAATTTATTTATGATCATTAAGATAAAGTTTTTTTTACATCTTTATTGACAAGAGAATGCTTGAAGATGCTCCCAACTCAGTGTGAATGAAACTTTAAGTCGATTAGCTTCTCTTTCACTCTCGACTGGCACGTTTTGCATGCTTCGAACGAATACATCCACCACCACGACCTGTGTGGAAAACCACGCTCTCCGATGCTATTCAAGTCGGTCTATCTGAACGGATAGTTACTCTTTGCCTCCGCCGAAGGCGAAGGAAGCCAGAGACAGCGTTGTTTACACGAAGTCGGCTCACATTAAAACGAACCCCAGTTGCTTCAAGGCATTATGTGCTTTTGTCGTAGATTGTTCTACAACTGATTTAGAAAACAAATCTTTTATCATTGGAAAACTACTAAAAGGGTGAATAATTGTTATTTAATTGATGACATTATTTGGGGTATTTATTGATGAATGAATATTGGTAATGAAACATTTTTTAATTGTAAGTCAAGTCAATTTTATAAATCAACTTAAGAAATAAATATATAATACACATCAAAATTGTGAAACAGGGATTGAACCTACGTTCCTCTGACCATCGCGGCCTTGGAGTAATCTTAGTCCTAAGCGACTTGAATAGTCAATGATAAAACTACTACTTGCTTGCAGGGTGTTGCAACGTTTGTGACCATGGCAAAACTGCACTAAACACTTTCAGTATTTCAAGTATGATTTAACTTCTATGAAGACTAATAAACATTTCATCCATACCGGCTTAGCATACATCTACATACTCGCCTACATTTCTATAGACTAGGTAAACCTATACAATCCCCTTGGCAATCTTCAGTCAAACATATTAATCTCAAGCCAAACAATGTAGTGACAAGGCGCCGTACATTTCAATTAGTCGGGATGTCGACATTTCACGCCACTATCTTCACGTAATCTTGTTAATTACCGCTCAGGAATCGAACTCGGGACGCTCCCCTACGTCATTAAGGCATAATTAACATTCGATGCACTTTTACTGCTTTAGGAAAGTGCTTTAGTGGCCATAATTATTTTTATATCTATCTACATTAGAAAATTTCCCATAGAAAGTTACCATTACTTATCATCTTTCCATTAATTATATAGGTACTTTCTTTACAAACATACTAAATACTCGTTTCTAGTAATTCACTGCTAGGTGACAGGAAAGGGAATAATATGTCTGCCAATTTAGATTTAGTTGTACTGCTTTTGCCTTCACGAAAGTTTGGATAAAGAAACAATGTGCGGCCGAATAGTCAGTTCCGCCATCGCCACTCACTTGGTAATATCAAATAGATCGATAAATCACCTCCTTCAAGAATTCAAAAGAACTTGTAAAAGTCTAATTGAATAAAAATATTTTGAATTTGAATTTGAATTTCACAGGTACAAGACTAAAGGTTTTTATAGTAAATAAATAAACTATACCTGCTCGAACTTCTATAACCTACTTATTTTAATACTTGCAAAAAAAATTAAGACAACAGATTTGTGGTACCAATTAGATAGATCACTCTTTCCGTACACTAACTAAAAAGAAAGGGTATAAAAAATATAAAGTACTTAACTTACTTGTAGACTGTAGAGCTACGTAGTAGTGCTACGCGACATAATTTGTAGAGGTCGTAGATTATTCGTAGACGCTGTAGCATCCGTAGCATCAGTCTAATCTAAAAACACATTTACCTGCGACACAAAGCTGATTAGAAGAGCAAAATGCCAGAACTAGATAGTAACTCCATGTCCATTTCAATCAATCTCGTTTGTCTACAATTAACAGGGCTACGCTCGTCGACAGTCCAAAGTTATACTGTAAAAGTTAGACGGCTTATTCTGTTTCGAAAAACGATATCAATATGGTTTTTGGAAATTTGCCTAGAAGGCAAATAATTTTGTAAATTGATAACACTGACTTCTAGGTCGGGGTTACTTTGACCAATCACATAAGTGCAGCTGGTTATAAGTTATATTTATGACTATAGATGATGCCCGTGACTTCGTTTGCGTGGATTTAGGTTTTTTAAATCCAATGGGATTTTCCACGACAACTTGCTTGCTTATGTCAATTTCTGGGATGCAAGCTACCTCTGTACTATACTTTATTCATATAAATCATATATGGGAGCCTCCTGAAAAATAATTTAACTAATATTTAATTCAATATTTGGTTTTGGGTCAACCTCTTACACCGAATACTAAAATTTCAGGTTTGTAACTCATTTAGTCTACAAGCTAGAGCCCTGTGACACACAGACAGACAGACGGACAGACAGACAGATAGACAAACAGACAGACAGCAGAGTGACATTAATAGGGCCCCGTTTTGGTACGGAACCCTCAAAAAGAAAAAAACTACTTTGTTCATTTGTTGTGGAATTTGTTCATATACTCGTATCTACCTTCAGTAGCTGAAAGCTTATTTTATTTAAATAAAAAAAATATAATACATTTCAGTCCAGAGTAACACCGCGTTAGCTATCGTGATTGGGACTGCAGACTGACGCCAACGCGTAGTTGACGCGCAGTTTTCTGGCCGCGGTTTTCTAATCCGAGACCGAAATTTGTTCATGTACTCGTATCTAGTCCGCTCAGTTGATGAAAGCTTATTTTATTTACTACTCCGGCTGCCAACTGCACTTTTAGTGGACATCTGCACCTTTATTGACTGACTCTATAAATTTCTAACTATGCTTTCCTTACTAACATAATGTATATAACGAGTATGTACATTATGTAACTACATTATGTATCTTTTCAGTTTTCAAATTTTATCACTTTCTCTTGTATTCCCTATTGCTAAAGGCCATGATTATTTTCCATTAATCACTTTTAATGGTAAAGGTTTTCTTACGATAATAATACAGTAGGCATTACTTGTATATTAGGTCAATTTCAGTCGAATCATAGCATAGATTATATAGTTTGAAGTTTGATAAAGTTGTAAACCGACATTATTGAGTTGTCACTTTTGAAACATACTTTTGAACATGTTTTGAACTAAATTTTTTTTGTGATAAATAGGTAACTCAAAACTCATTATTTCACTTGATTTATAAGCTTAACGAACCTATGCAAATCATTTTCTGTTTCAGTCAGGTACATAGATAATTTTACTCAAACCCTTAAACTCCCGGTCCCATACTAATGGAAGGCCATGATGAAAGTGTGGAAAGTTGTAAATCCCAAATGGTAGCCGTCGACCAGCGATTTGACTTGTTCAGCGACGAATCTTCAGAAAACAGTAACAGTGCCGATAAGGCCAATAATGGCACACAAACGAAATTTATGCGACGTCGAAGCAAAGGTAGATCGTAAGGCTCCAATTTATAATAATATGTATTTCTATTAGGTAAAAACAGTGTAAAAAAGAAATAGATACGTTATACTTATGGCGGCCCGTAACCACGGTTGCTTAAAACATTAAATTCTTTTCAACTGTAGTTAAAATGACTTCATATCGCAGATTGCAGATGAAAAGAAATCCTTAGCTACCATAAAATACTGAACTTTTACAGCTGAGTAATAAAAGCATGGTTGTAGGTTATATTTTTAAAACTATGTGATTTTACAGGGCAACTCATACCAAGTGTATTATTCAGAAAAAGCTTAAGCAAAACCATAAAACAAATAATCCCCTCAGAAAAGCCGGCCAAAAGAAAAGGTATGATAAATTCTACCCCATCCAATATATCTATAAATATATTAATCTGATGACTCAATAGGTCGGACTTAAACTCCCTTGTTTTTCGGAGTCGGGCATTCTCCGACACACAAATGAGTTTAGTCGGTCTTACCAATAATATTTATATTTTCTTATAGTAAAGTTAATGGATTGGAAGAGATTCCACAAACTGAACGTTATATACTCATTTATGGATGAATTGGAAAAGGATTTTCCAGCCATATGCACAGTTTCAGTTATTGGCAAGTCCGTCCAAGGAAGAGATATTAAGGTAAGTGGTGTTTTTCTACGCCGTCGGCGGATGTCGAGTGTTTAGGGGCCGCCTGAAAAACAGCCATTTAATGATATTCCTATACCAGCAATATGCTGAGGTGATACCCTTTTAGTATTTTTACTCACAGATGTGTATCCGGTTCTTGAGTGCAATTAGTTTTTTTGGCTTGTAGTGACTAAGTAGGTATTTGGGCGTTTTAATTGAGACACATTTTATGTTGTTCTTCTCAGCTGAAAAGCATAAAAGCACAAAATGTTACCTAAACGCAACCAAGGACGTGGAATTCAGATTTCACTAATGAAACAACTAGGTAATTGTTTGGGATTAACCATGAAATCGAGAAACAAAAATGGACACAGGCATTTATAGTCGAAAGTGTTATTTTTGATACTGACTGCAATTTTATTTATTGCATGAGATGTGCACTTTAGAGCAAGTTTGCTGCTCTCAAAGCCCGTTTATGATTGAAGTTGGCAATATATTTACCAACAGATGTTGAAGATATCCAACAGTGAGGCCGGCAACCCCGCAGTCTGGCTAGACGCAGCAATTCACTCGCGGGAATGGATAAGCACAGCCGTCGTGACTTACCTCGCGGACTACATCGTCAGAAACTTCCAGAAACTTTCCGAAAGCATTACTAATAAAGATTGGTAATTTTCAATGTCTGCATCTTAGGTAATAATTTACCATAGCAAATTATACCAGGGCATGAATTTGGAATTTTACTCTATATTTACTTTTTGGACATAAATAGAAAGCGCACTAAAATTTACCAACTAACTCAGTAATGAACTTAGAATGAATGAATGAGTATTTTAAGCTATTCCAAGAACTCCAAAGATTTTTTAACCATATAAGTACTGAGCGTTGTAATGGGATAGGCACACTTAGCTATCACATTTATAATCCATGCTATCCCGCAAATAGATTTTTTATCCTTGATTAAAATCAGTTTCCACGGGATTTTCAAAATACATACATCCACTCTAATGAAATCTATCATCAGTCATGGCATCATCTACTATTGTTATAATTCCAATCAATTTCGCCCGCTTTGTAATGATCAAAATAGATTTATTGGCAGGTACATAGTCCCTGTACTGAATCCCGATGGGTACGTGTACACACATACAAGCGATCGTATGTGGCGAAAGAACCGAGCGAAGCAAGACGGCAAGCGTGTGGGAGTCGATCTCAACAGGAATTTTAGGTGACTGTACATTGATATGCAAAAGATAAAGACACCTCAAAAAACTAGTAGCCTGACTATTTAAGAATGAGGCAGACGTAATAAAGAAAGCACGCTGTTGTGAAGCTGATTATCGTATTCTTATTCCAACAATACATTGTAGTCAATAAGTAAGTGTCGGTCAATCAGACGTCATTGCGATCTACTAGGGACCAAAAGCTTAATTTGCCATAATCCGCTGAAACAGACTCATCTGTATGGTGCAATATGCAGCATGCGATATGTTTAACCCGCCCCCCTACTGCTAAATGTGGAGGAAAAGCGAGCCACCAAGCATGCAATACGCATCACCACCACGCAGCACCACAAAAATCCCCAAAACACACTCGTCGCATTTTTGATCTTACTATAATCCGATTAAAATATTACTTGGCTTTTAGTCTATAATAAGAAAACCCCGGTAAATTATAAAAACTTACTAAAAAAAGTCTCTAGTCTATTTCATATCTCCAATTTCTATATCAATGTTACTGTAGCTTATTGATCCACTAAAAATATATCCAAGCAGACTTGTTACTCTAATTTGAGAACAAAACTTGTGATTATTTCAACTACTTTTTTATTTGAACAAAATAAACACAGAATTTAACTTTGACTTTTTCATTTAATTTTTTTACATTCTGAGAAAGCTAGCTTTCCTGAAATTTAATAATTGGTGATTATTTTTATTTTACTTTTGGTATTTTTTTTATTTTCAGCTATCGTTGGGGAAATAATGATGAAGAAGGATCATCAGATTCACCCAATCATGTATTTTATAGAGGACCTGCTCCATTCTCGGAGCCCGAAACTTGTGCTGTCAGGGTAAGTACCAGACAGCGCCAGACTTCTAGCAGAGTGAACTACTCCTAGTTAGCTTTTAAGGTTGAGTGACGTCTTAGTGACGTCAATTTACACGTTTTATAATGACTGACATTCCCGTTTCCGTCTAACAAAGCGTTTTTGTGTTAATAGTAGCCACAGTGGGCGGGATTTGAACTTATACGCGTCTTAGGATTAAAGAGCTTCTAAGTAAGACTATTTCGAATGCTAAGATCCAAAGGCGACTCCAAATCTTTGATCTATTTAGAGATTAAAACTATTTCTAAATAAAAAATGTTTCAAGTCCCTGGCTGTGTTTGCGATGAAAGTGTCGATGAGTCGATCTTCCATCTACTCATCGATTGCCCGCAGCACAGCCGAATTCGGGAGGACTTGCACCAACAGATCAAAACAGAACTGTGCAGAGGCTCTATTCTCGCCATAATGGAGAGCGCCGCAAGCCGAGACTTATTCCTGAGATTTTGTTCAAATATAGCAGGAATAGTCATTAAAAGTAACAGAACCAGACAATGAAGGCGCAATGTTGTTTTGTATTGTTGAATATAGAAATTAACATAGGCAAAAATTACAAGGTTCTGTTCCTTTTAAAACTTAAATTTTTACTAAAAAATAAACAATAAAAAATCTAAAAAAAATTAACTACAACAAAATTTTAAAATCTAAAAAACGTCTCTGACATCATGTCAGGGGTTTTCTTATATTAGGTCCAAAAAAAATGTTAGCTAACCTGCCAAAGAATACAACTCTGTTTTAATTTTTTGTATTAATAAACAGAGAACTGATCGCTATATGATAATAAACTTTGCAGGACACAATATTAAGCTCGCAGACGCCTTATAAAGTCTTCCTCTCCTTCCATAGCTACTATGAGCTGATCCTATTCCCTTGGGGCTTCAAGGCGGAACCATGTCAAGACTATCTACAACTGCTCGAAGGTGGCGCGGTCATGGCAAGGGTAACGAGTCCACGTAAGAAACTAGTAGGCTAGTAATGATGATTGTAACAAAGTGCTTCATCATCATCATCAACAATAAAGATTTTTCAAAAATACGGACACAACAAAATAAAAATCATCCAAATCAGTCGAGCCATTTTCAAGTGAGGGTCATATTTCATACATGCAGCAATTGATTTTTAACCTTCGATCCAAAAAGAGGGGTGTTATAAGTTTGACGTGTGTATCAGTGATCTGTGTATCTGTCTGTGGCATCGTAGCTCCTAAAATAATGAACCGATTTTAATTTAATTTTTTTTTTTGAAAGGTGGCTTAATCAAAAGAGTTCTTAGCTATAATCCAAGAAAATCGGTTCAGCCGTTTGAAAGTTATCAGCTCTTTACTAGTTAATGTAATTTTCACTTGTCGGGGGTGTTATAAATTTTTAATTTACATTTGTTATTATATAAAAAGCCTTCAGATAAAAATGTGTGACAATATCAATATAGATTATATTTTCAGGCAATTTATGAAAGCAGTGGAATGCTTTATAAAGTGGGCAGTACAAAAGATCTTACATATTTCGCGTGTGGAACCAGCATAGACTGGAGTTATGGTATTGCGAAGATCCCATACTCATACATGATAGAACTGCGAAGCAGGAAACACAGGTTCAAATTGCCAAAAGACCAAATTTTAGACACATGCGAAGAAATTTGGCAAGCAGTAAAAAGTTTGATGGAATTTGTTGATCAGCCAAGAACCAAAAAATTATGAAAAAAAAAGTTTGAAGTTCAATGGATCTGGAGCGATTGTTATATTTCTTATACATATTTTACTAGTAAATATATAATGCATATGTGTATATAGGTAAAACTTAATTAAGTAACTAATAAAATACTTTGAAGCGTATTAAAAATTTAAACGATTTAACAACATCATAATATTTAACGTTGGTTTTTAGTCATAAATTTCTCATATTAAATAAATGGCTAAAAACCAAAGTTAAATATCTACAAATACGAAAACTATCATAGCTTAAAATATAATAACGTAAAAAGAAAATATTGTGTTCAATTCCCAAATGCTATAAGCAATTTTTATTAAAAAACATAGTACAATTCAAACATTTCTTTTTGTCCACAAATTGAGCTAAAGCCTTCACACCGCCGAGTATTTCCTTGCAACAGTCCAATATCTCTTCCTTAGGAAGTAGAAACTTATACTGCTTGCTCCGTAGTTCGATGAGGTACGAAAAGGGTATGCGAGCTGAACCATAGCTCCAATCGATACTCGTCCCTGTTGCGGAGTACATTATATCCTTGAAATTACCGACTTTGTACATGCGACCATTGACATCGTAGATACCCTGAAAAAATTTTTGAAATATAATTTACCGTGCATTTACATATTCGCCCTTACATTCCATCATGCCACTCGCCGTTGAATGACTGCGCATCACTCACGCATTATCTTGCCACGTCAAAGAACAAACGAGCCTCGATAGCTCAACGGTTGAGGAGCGGACTGAATTCGAAAGGTCGGTGGTTCAAACCCCACCCGTTGCACTATTGTCGTACCCACTCCTGGCACAAGCTTTACGCTTAATTGGAGGGGAAAGGGGAGTATTAGTCATGATTAGTATGGCTAATATTCTTTTTAAAAAGAAAAATGAAACGTCTCGTCACACCCTTCGTGAGAATGTGTATATGCACCCTTCTAGACAAGTGCTTGGCTGCTACTTGCTTCTTTGCTGATGGAAATTGAATTAATGATACAGCTTAAGGTAAAGTATGCTTGCCTAGAAGGTGCATATTCACTTTCGACTTCAATTGGAAGTAGCCAATTACAAGAATCATGGTAAAGTAGCCGCGTTTTCTCATAGTGTGCGACTTGTTAAAGTCGAGTAGCAATAATTTACTTTTCGGCATGTGCAGTCAGCACTAATGAAAGGATTCATATTTAATTTTTCACTTATATCGAAGCACATACCTAAGTGTTAGATTTTGAAGAAAACTTTCTTATGGCCATCTAGAATCATAAATTCATACTAATATTATAAAAGCAAGTGTGTCTTTTTGTCTGTCTGTTACCCTTTCACAGCACAAACCAACAGTGATTTCAATGTCTAAGCATAACATCCTGCAAACCGTAGACAACGGAATACGTCTTACTGTCGTAAAATATAAACCGTCGAAGAATTATTTTTATCCCAGGAAAGAGGCTTCTAAAGGATTTTTGAAATATTTAAATCTACACGGACACCCACTAGCTATTATACTCACTTTGGCCATAGCAGTAGCACCCTCTAATAAGTTAACGTAATCGGCACACGGCTCCGATGTAAAGCACCAAGGAAAAGAAATCACTTCACTGTACGCGTGTAATGTTAGGAATATCTTGAATGGAACACCAGAATATAGTATTAGATCCTGTAAACATAAGTTATTTATAAGCACAACCATAAAAGGGCAGCTTGAGCAGTCGATCATCAAGCAGTTGCTCAAGCAGTTAATTTTTTTTACTAAATAAGCATGTAGTTAGCAATCACACTAAATAGTACCTGCTTAGACTGCATCATTATGCAGCCTAAGATATAAACCTAGAAGACGCTTGTTCACTCTTCTTTAAAGGTCTCAAGTGGGTCCCAATATTGTAATTGACGGGGGTATACCATATCCTAGCAGTGCCTATAGGTACCTATTCGTTTAAACTCTAGCTATAGCTTAAGAGGGCTCTCTCCGTCACTCGTTTCATACAATCGAAGTTCCAATTTCATTTGAATACTAAGCAACCAAAGTCCACGAAATTTTGCAGACATATTCTAGAAACTAATATCTATGTCTATGGTTTTCCAGATTTCTGTTAAAATATTCGGTTTCAAAGTTACGCGGTCTTAAAAATTTTCATACAAATCTTTGAGCCCCTGTAATTTTAAAACTACATATTTTTAGAAAAATCTAGAACACCACAGACACGGATATTAGTTTCTAGAATTTGTCTGCAAAATTTCATGGCCTTTGGTTGCTTAATATTCAAATGAAATTGGAACTACGATTGTATGAAACGAGTGACGGAGAGAGCCCTGTTAAGCCACGTGCGCGAATCTGGTGACTATAACTGTCGATGTGTGTTCAAATGTATGTAAAATATGGTTCGGTATGAAATAAGAAATAAGAATTTGAAAACATAAGTGGGTTTACGAACTTCCGAAAATATATGTTTTACCTTGATTGCTGCAGTTTCTGGCTCCGAAAATGGTTCAACTCCACGATAATTTATATGAGATGGATCATCCCCATGGCATTCGTTGTCTCTCAATAGCCAGCGATATCTGTAGTTATTATCTAAATATAATGTATGAAAGAAAAAGGTGACTGACTGACAATCAACGCACACCTTTTGGATGAATGAAATCACATTACTGGATGGATCGGGCTGAAAGGCATGCAGATAGCTTTTTTGACGTAGACATTCGCTAAGAAAGAAATTTTGAAAATTCAACCCCTAAGGGGGTAAAACAGGGGTTAGAAATTTGTGTAGCTCTCACGGATGAAGTCCCGGGCATAAACTAGTTGGGAATATACTTATATTTTGCTATCTACCTTTTTACATACCCAAAATTCCTGTTTAAATCGACGCCATAAACCGTGTTTTCTATTCGAGCTCTATTTTTTCTCCACATTCGATCGCTAGTATGAGAGTAAAAGTAGCCATCCGGATTCACGACAGGAAGAAAATACCTGAAAAGTATTGAAAGAAATACTTAACTAAGAGTAAGATATCAGAAAGACATCTATTTCTTCTATTACTAAATCCCGAACCGACATAATTTAGATAATAGCTAAATGCCATATTTTGCAGCTAATAAGTACGCAAGTCACCTTAATATAATATGCCATATCCATAGAATTTAAAAAGCTCTACTCTTCTCTACAATCCACGCTACAAAGTTACATAATATATGATCAAACGAACTTGCAAAGTGAAGTTCGATCGATATTATATGAGTACGCTTCATTCGAAGATATAACTAACAAAATGGTAGTACCTTTACCTTGCAGGCAACACTTCGCACTTTTAGAAAAGAGAAAGTCAATTTATTTTATCTCTTGTGGGTAGGCTCTGTGACGGTTCGTCATTCTTTTTAGAGTAATGTTGGCAACACCTCGTTCTCACGTTCTGTGTTGCTTGGTGTTGGTGGTTATGCTGTGGTCGTGACGTCAGAGCCCCCTCCATCGAGACGAAAAAGATGGCGCTAGGGCGAGGACGTGGCGTGGAACGACAAGCTTCAGTTGCTGTTTGCGCTCCGACCGATTTACATTGCATTATACGGGTTGATTTTACTATCTGAGAGTTTAATTGTTAACATCAGAAGTGTGTAGTAACTTACGCTTTGAGGAAAAATCGGTCGAAACGCAAACGTACTTTTCCACCTAGAGGTCTTCAAGTGCCAGGACACCGTCGGCCGCGATGGAAACGTAATAAGGTATCTCGTAAAGATACCGAAACTGTGAGTACTTTGAATAATTATTTAAGATTAAGTGAATATGGTTTAAATTACTAAATCGTATTCTCAAACTTTTGTATAGTCAGGTGAGATAATTCGTTACTAAACTAAGTTGAAGGTATCAGCTAAAAGTCTGGCACGATTTAATATTGCGTACAGTCTATAAGTGGTCCACGTGGGAATAGTGATCGGTAAACGAAATTGTCTTTTAGTTCCAAATTCAAAGGAATATGTTTTTTAAAATGGTTAACTTTTAGTTTGTTCGAATTTTATTTTGGAACTAAATGTTAAATTCACGTTTGTCTCAACTTTTTTCGAACAAAATATTATTTAAATTATAGTGGGTCAATTATTATAGTAGCATCAGTAATATACGTCCTTAGAAGATAATAATTTAAAAACGTGTGACGATTGAGCTAGTTATTTACATAGAAGTTTTTATAATAAAAATATTAAACATGTGGGTAGTATACGTGACGAACAAGTTAAAATGTTATAGTGGTAGTGGTAAAAGTAATCGAAGAATGTCTTAGGTGAAATGTTAGCTCAGATATAAATCATGATAACCAATCCCGAATTCGTATACTGAAATGAAATGAAATTTATTTATTTGCTGAATATCAGTTGTTGCGTTCAAAATTATAACTAAGTAGCGACCTTCATATTCTACTTCATAAGCATGCAAATATTTAATACTCATCAGGAATAATCCGTACAAATAATCCTGATGAGACCAAAAAGTGAATTAATTTCTATGGTAACATGTCTCTTAATTAAATGTCAATATTAATGTTATAATAATAAGTTATTATATTAATTGTAAGTAAATTTTACATAATATATGGGGTTAAAAGTGTATATTTTTGATACATGTCACGAGGCGTTTATGGATACCGGAAGTAGTTGTCCGCGCATATCAAAATCGTTAGTAAAGGGATTTCAGTTTAAAAACATTTATTTATCAATAAAGAGCATAACAGTCTTTTAGATATCAGGAATTACAGCTATTTACATTTACAATGGTAGGTACTTACGCACATGATATCAAGTATCCATTTTAGTACTTCATATTATCTACATTGAATAATTGTGTGGGTAAGTAATAACATCCATACGTTTATAATACTAGTTTTTAGGGAAGTTTTCGTAATTGTTCTTCTTTTAAAGCATAATTGGGAGTGTATATATCCTGTTATTATTTTCCTGATAGGAATACAAGTTTGAAGCGCATACGAGTGACTTATATTTAGAATTTTCGTATCTTTATAGAGGTAATTCTTTATTCTTTCTTTATTTGCATTCATGTCTTACATCATAAATAAAAAAATATCATAATATTACAACATGAAGCCCCGTTGGGGCGTTGCAAAGTAAAACATATGTAAATAATCAAAGGTAATATTACAATTCTTATGAAATATGAAATATGAATAGCAAAAATTATGAATTAATTATATGGTCATTAAATAAAAATAAAATAAAAAGGTCACATATAAATAAAGATTATGGGAGTTTTCAAATTATGTCCTATTATAACTAATCAGACTTTAAAAAAAGTACTTACAAATAAAAAGTGGTTAACAAAGTTATTACAATCTTCTTATATCGTATTATCATATTATTGAGATATATTCATTCAATAGTTCATGCACACTGTAGTAACATTTTTGGATTAGCCATTTTTTTTAGTTTTGTTTAAATAATGTTTCTTTTGTTTTATCTATTATTATTGCTATACAGGTTATTTAAATCAGTAAATATTTTAAAAAGAGCCTTTGTTGCAGTTTTAAATAAGTACTGTACAGGTTTACCTTAGTGCTACCTAAGTAAATAATTAATTAGATAGATAATAACTTTAAATTATTACAGTAAAGATTATTTACATATGAAGTTTAAGTTTTATTTTTTATATTCTGCGTGCTCATCGACATAGGCATCCCCTTACAATAGAATCCCCTTCCCTATACAATAGAATAGAATAGACTAGACTAGAATAGAATATGATATAATAATTCAAGTAAACTTTTACAAATGCTTTTGAATCGTCAAAATAATTTACCATGCATTACAATATGATGTTTGACTAGATCGTTATAATATTAGGGCGTACTTTTGGCATACAAGATGAATAATTTTACGTAAGGTTTCTATTTAAAGATAAAGCTGAATTTTTTTGTTGATACAAGGGTTTTTAGCAGAATTACAAAAGGGTAATAAAAAAAAATGTGTTAACATTCCTTTTGATTCAATTGCGTTAAGCGAATTTATTTTTACGTTATAGGTATGTACCTATTGGGTACTAGGGAGTAATAACTTGCTTGGACGGAATGTAACAGAGTGATCCGATTTGGTTTATCCCCGAGAAAAGTAATGTAGTAGTAGTAGACTCGTATACACATTGACCTCTGAAAGCATTTTAGCTATTTTTTGTCCATCCAAACAGAGAACCGTTTTGTATACATGTACAAGTCGATTGGATTGAACTAGAACGAAGGTAAAAGGATTGTACATTATATTTTAATAAAATAGACACAGACAGACTAGTAACGATGAAAGTAATATTTCTCTTCAGAGTTAGAACTATTGCCTGTAGTCTGTTCAATTCAAAAGTTTGTTGCATTTGATGTGTACCTGCTTCAAAAACAAATAATAATTACGGATTGTGGTGTGTATAGTATGATAATGAAGCTTTATTTAGTTTGTAAAGTCATAGTATATCATTAATAATGCAAATTAGAATAATATTTAAAAAAAAAATAACTATGATTTATGTTGGTAGTTAATACCTAATATTACAAATTTGGGTAAAAGCTTCACATTTGCGTTGAACAAAGAAATATTCTTGACCGGATAGCTAAGTGGGTATTATTAACTTGAGAGGGTAGACAAATGCAACATTTTTATGCTCTCAGCTGCAATTCTGTGCTATAATCAGGACAGGCCGAAAATAATAAAGAGTGACAGTAAGAGTATATTGTGCGAATAGAAATATTCGATAGCATACAGTGGCAGTAGATGAATTCCCTGCGTGAATGGACAGATGAATGAGTTAAAAAGAAAGTCTTGGTTTTGGCAGTGGCATGCATCGGTGTCGCTCATAATCCATGACTCTCTGTTTATCATTTTTAATTAACCTAATAATTATTTGAGATAGCGTAATTAATATTTGCATATATGGAATATGAAATACCAATTATTATTATTGTTTGATACTAGAGTAATTCATGAATTAAAATAGTTTGTGGGTTATAAGATTATATTTGGTGACCAACCCTCGTAATTAATAATGCAGTGAACTAGTGAAATCATTAATATAATTGCAGTTAAGATATTGATTAGTTTAAAAAGTGATAGTTTTAGTATGATAATAATTATTTAAAGTTAACTTTGATAGCACCAGCTTTACAATCAAATGATCCGTTTATAATAATAAATCATTGATAGTTAAAATAAAATGGATGAGATCAAATATGATTGTATGCACCGGTGATCCCTTGCGTGGATGCGCGGTAGATAAAGATAGTGTGGTGATTGCATACGTGGATGAATAGTGTCGGAGCACTGTGTGGGTGCACGATGCTATGGCATTGAGTATGTGTTCAGAATTTAGTAAAGAATTTTGAGATTTAGTAAAGAGGTATGATCTGATTTTAATCGTGAGTGCTAATGCATTGCTTCTTTAAAGAATATTCATGGAGTATTAAAAACCGTGTTGGCAAGGCTACCTTGTGTATTATGTTGAGTAATCTATTTAAAATTAAGTATGTATAGCAACATAATTGATACAGCGAGCCGTGATAAAATTTTGGAAGATTAATTAGTTGGAATATTGCACCATGGATATAAGATATCACACTGGGATACGAAGCTTGAACTTTGATAAAATATTCGAAAGATAATTGGGAATATTGTACCATGAATATAAAATATCACATTGGAATACGATACTTAAACTTGAAGGCGAACTTGGTACGCTTAAGTGAGTGAAATGCTCTTTAAGTGCAAGTGGTCTTCAAGTGATCTTCTACGATGCTTGACCTTGATGGCGAACTTGGTACGCTTAAGTGAGTGAAATGCTCTTTAAGTGCAAGTAGTCTTCAAGTGGTCTTCTATAATGCTTAGAACTTGATGGCGAACTTGGTACGCTTAAGTGAGTGAAATGCTCTTTAAGTGCAAGTGGTCTTCAAGTGGTCTTCTATGATGCTTGGAACTTGAAGGTGAACTTGGTACACTTAAGTGAGCGAAATGTTCTTTAAGTGCAAGTGATCTTCAAGTGGTCTTCACCAACTTGGTACGCTTAAGTGAGCGAAATGTTCTTTAAGTGCAAGTGGTCTTGACCAACTTGCTGCATTTAAGTGAGCGAAACGCTCTTTAAGTGCAGTTGGTTTTCAACTACGACAAATCTGGTCCCCTAAGTGTGGCAAAGTCCCTTTAGATGCGGTTGTTTTGTTCTTTAAATTGAAAGCTGTTGTTGTGATGAGTGATAACGAATGGACAATATTCCTGGATCTTACGAGTACATAGTGGAGGTGTCTTGTTAAGTTGCGAGCTGTCGTATGATTGTGAAGTGATAAGTGACAATGAATGGGCAATATTCCTTAGGAAGTTAGGAAGGATCCTTACAAGTAGGTAATGTGAATCAGGTGTTAACGGTTGTTTATTTTGCAGTAATTTTATCCCGACTCGTGGGGTGCCCGGGGCGGGCACCATGCAGCATGGCCGTGTTGGCAACACCTCGTTCTCACGTTCTGTGTTGCTTGGTGTTGGTGGTTATGCTGTGGTCGTGACGTCAGAGCCCCCTCCATCGAGACGAAAAAGATGGCGCTAGGGCGAGGACGTGGCGTGGAACGACAAGCTTCAGTTGCTGTTTGCGCTCCGACCGATTTACATTGCATTATACGGGTTGATTTTACTATCTGAGAGTTTAATTGTTAACAGTAAGTAAATAACTACCAGGAACAAAATTTTCCTGATAAGGGTTTGGGTTCGGGAGGGTGTATATATCTTCGAATGAAGCGTACTCATATAATATCGATCGAACTTCACTTTGCAAGTTCGTTTGATCATATATTATATTTCGTCGCTTCATTCTTCAGATATAACTAACAAAATGGTAGATGTTTAGAGAGGAAAATTTTGCATACTTAAAAGTGAAAAATAAACAGCCAAACAGTAAACAGTGTTTAGCTAAACAAATCACATTTTATATTAGGTAACAAAATAAATCTTACACATTTATTTGATAGGTATACAAAGAAAGTTAAGTTTTTAAACCAACTAGGTAAATAAGTCATTACTTATTAGATATTCTATATTGTAGTCTATTCCTGTCACTAGGAAAACCTAATTACGTTTCCCTAGGTAATAAAATAGACTTGGCCAAGACACCGTCATCTATACTCTGCGATGGTAAAATTTGGCAAAGGACAGTGAGCTGCTTGTCCAACTGACAGTTTTCCTAATGGTATCCACCGAAATACCGGAGGCGCGCGGCGCGGATGTGGCAGCGTGGCGCATGCTGTGCGCGCTGACCACCGACACATCCACGCCACTTTCGTCCAACACTTGTTTAATCCACCTGCTGATGGTTTGGGTGGTCGCGGGCCTGAACGGTCGTTTGAATGTTAATACCAGGTTATTCGAAGTTACTGATCTAATCTTCTTGGTGAGGAATAAATAGTCCTCTATGACGGTAGCGTGACAAATGACCTATTCTTATTAAAATAAGGTAAAAACAATACCGGCTGCTCACGTCCAGCTGCGGAAGTTTTAATTACGTCTGATATCCCGATTACGATTAATTACGATTAACGCCCGTGAGACCTAAGTACTTATCAATATATTATCCAATTTTATTAGCGAAAGAGTTTGTCCTCGATGTGCTGTGCACAGAGCAAATATCAATTTTTCGGTGATTTTCTCTAACGAAAAATTGGGTATCCAATTGGCGATATTTAATACTAACTGTGGGTCTCAAGTGGATGAATACTTCGATGTGGCTGGTCTTAACTTATAGGCACCTTTAAGTAATCGTTTCCCCGTCGCTGGTAGTTAAATGACTAGGTACCTAAAGTAAAGACCGTGCGGAACGGTGGGTGCAGGGAGCAGTATGCGGCACCTTTATTAAATTGTTCAGTTAAAAATATCATTATAGACGAAAGTGAACACTTGTAGGGGTCGAGTTTATTACCGAGACAGAACTGCCACCATATTTATAGGTCCCGCTGTATTGATCTAAAGTATTTTTAGATAAGGATGCCATGATTAAGTCAAGTGCCTGTTTTCGCAATAAGCTCCCCAGCCTGCCCCGGATGCGTCTCTGAAAATTTCCAAGTCAAAATTAGGACTCATAAGTGTATTTGATGTGGTAGGAATGTTATTCGACCGCCACATCAAATCTGGCAAGATATCCACGTGGGATTTTAAAACTTACATCGTAACTTTTGTGCTTATTAAGAACCAGGCATTTCAGTCTTTCTAATTTCTTCGTATATAACCAGCCATATCTTGCAGCTGGGCAGACTGAGGTGAGAACACCTAATAGTTGAGCGAAATCCCTAATAGTACCATTCGGTAGGTATAAAATTTGTTAAGGTCCAGCTTGCACTTTAACAAACATCCCATACAAACTAAACAAACAAAGGCATTTCGTGGCTATTTATTGTAATATAAAGTGATGTTTATTATTATGTTTTTTTTTTTTTTTTTTAAATAAATGGATGTTTACCAAAACTGTACAAATAGATTTGTTATAGAACCTAGTTTATTTTCACAAAAATTTTTGATTGAACTTATGCTTTATTCAATACAACAAATCGTGTTATTAATATGATTCGTAAAACTAGGTACGGGAGATTGATCACTACAAAATAAATAAAATAGTTTTGTAAACATGATACATTAAATGTTGAGACGAAAGATTGATTTATTTTAAACATGTATTCAATTACGTGAAAGTCTTTTCTATGATGGTAAATTTGTAGCTTGAAATCTTAGATTTCTTGGTTTTAGTGGAAGCTTACCCTTAACTAGGTTCAAAATATTGTTTGGCTTATCTGAGGGAAGCGATATTGTCCTATCAACTGTGTTGTACATAAACCCTAAAAACCTGTTGAGGGTGTAAATTACTTTTATCGTAATTAATTACGAAACCTAAACAATTTAGTAACCTTACAGTTTCGTTTACGTTTCTAAGACATTTGTCAAAGCTGTCCACAATGCACTTAATGTCGTCTAAATACACGACTGATTGAAATACGATATATCCGCATACCTTAGATAACTAACTACCTCCTTCATTATTAATTTTATAATTTATATATATTATAAATTTTAATTAATTTTGTAAACGTCCGTCGGGCGGAACATAGACCATAAGGCCGTTTTCCCACTAGACACGGCACCACATTTTTCCCGTCTGCTTGTGTCCTGGTGTCGATGTCATTTTTGTTCTCGTTTGTCGTGTGGTGCGGTGTCGTTCAGTGGGTAAACGGTCCATAGAAATGTATGGCACTCGGAGTCGTCACAGTATTATGTCGTGCCGTGCGGTGTGCACTGTGCAGTGGAGAAACGGCGTAAGGCATCACATTTAACTCGTAAGTTAGGTATTATTTGCGCATTTCCGTTTTCGAATGGAAATCGTAAATATTTATGTTGGGCACACGTTACTGGGACCAGTAAGTAGGACTCTTTAAGATCTATGGTGGCCATGAAGCCGTTTTTTGGTATCATTTTGATGCCGTTCTATGATCTTCCATCTTAAAATGAGAATTGGAAACGTATTAATTTAACTGTCAAAGATTGAGAATAAACCTGTGGCCGCCGTTAGATTTTTTGAAGCTAAAAAGGTGTTACAAATAAACTGATCTATTTGAGGTTTATACTTTCTAATAGCTCCTAATTCTAATAATTTCATAATGGCCAATGCCATTTCCCGTTTTTCTCCAACTGAGAAGGTATTATGAGGGATATCATATTGCACTACTTTATGAGTGAATGGTAGGTAGGTATACCGTAACCGTTGCGAACCCAATCTAAAACTACAGAATTTTTAGTAATCCTAAGCCAACAATTATTGTAATGCTGCAGTTTGCCAGCGTGTACCTGTGTTAGCGCCGCGTTGGGGCGCGCCTGTTGGTGGCGTCCGTCGCGCTTGGAGACCAAGATGAGTTCCGCGTTGACGGTGGCGGCTGCGTCATCGGCCGTGCGCGGCGGTTCTGGGTTCGAACTTCGATGTCGAAGTTTTCCCTTTTTTGATTTGGAGTCCCTGTTTCTCAATGGCCTTTGAGGCTTTTATTTTTTCCAGGTACTTAAGTGTATTTCCGAAAGGAGTTACAGATATTGGTCCCGAATTACAGATAAAAAGGATTTATCTAGTCCCGGGGTGATCAGTTTCGATCTTACTTGTGTCTCAGTAAAGTGAAGATCGGTAAGTATTCGGCAGCTATCCGATAAAAATTTTAATCGCTTGTACCTTGTCACCATCGGTCAATAACAAGGTCATCGCTTTATTTATGGCCGTTATACCTAGGCCCAACTGATCCTGCCTCGACTGAAGCTTTCTGTCTCGGGCCCTTACAATATCCGCGACAGCGGCAGATATATCTGTATTTAAATTCGGAGCTTTTAACAGTTTGCCATTTTTTGGAGTCACGTACTTTAAAATTGGGAGCCATCGCTGCGCCAATTTACCATGAATGCTGGGACTATAAGTCGGTATATCGTCCGCTGCGTCCCCCAAAGCATGTAATAATTCCGGCTCGAGTTCCGGCACCGACCGGCTCGCTGCATGCGTCTTGTGACGACGACGGAACAATTTCATCCACAGCTACGCAAGCTGACGGAGGCGGAGCCTTTTGCTGTTGTGGTGACAGCGGCGATGGCGTTGGCGAACAAGATAACAGGGGCGGTGCGTTATTGTTTTTATTTGACCCTTGTGTTCCGTTTTTTAAAACGAGAGAACGGTGTTAAAAGTTAAAATTTTGACGGTAGTTTGAAATAATATTTTAGCAATAAATCTACCGAATTAAACATTCGGGAACAAAAAACGAGAAAACGGTGTTAAAAGTTAAATTTTGAGGGTAGTTTGAAATAATATTTTAGCAATGAATCTACCGAATTGAACATTCGGGAACAAAGGGTGTTATTGGCATCCGCTGAACCATCGTGTTAACCCGCAGTTAACCGCCAGGTCAGCCTACAGATACCTTCACTTGTCCGGTTAAGTCGACCGGCGCTAAATCCGCCTGGGTTGATTTTTAGTGTCATGCTTGTCCTTCGTGTTAACCCTCAGTTAACCGCCAGGAAAGCCTACCTGACACTTTACGCACGCCAGGGAATTACACACTGTAACGCATTGTTAAAGTACTTACATATATTGTCCTCGGAATCCGACGATGAGTACACAAATAATCGCCTATGAGTACACAATTAATCGCCTATGTTTTCTCTCACTTTTCCTCTTAATTTTTTCACTATGATATTTAATTTATTCTTCATTTTTTCACTATGATATTTAATTTATTCTTTTAATTTGAAGCGTGCGCTTGTTGCCTCGCACGGAAAAAGAATGACGAACCGTCACAGAGCCTACCCACAAGAGATAAAATAAATTGACTTTCTCTTTTCTAAAAGTGCGAAGTGTTGCCTGCAAGGTAAAGGTACTACCATTTTGTTAGTTATATCTGAAGAATGAAGCGACGAAATATAATAATTATTACTATCAATGATAGCATATATTATGTAAAAAAGAAACATGATATATGTTACATGGGAAGCTAGGTATACAAAGTAACTAAAACACTTGTTCATATTTGTTAAGCGCTATCTCAAACGGTTTTATCTTCTGTCTTATTCTCATCACCGAGCATGAATTATATGCGCCATGTAATATGAACGTTACAAGGCTATGCTATAATGTCATTGGTATTTTGATACTCACCAATCTTTGTTAGTAATGTACTCAGGCAGGTTGTCCATATTCTTTGCTAGTTGGTCGGCAATATAAGTCACAACAGAAGTGGATATCCACTCACGCGCGTGTATGCCACCATCGATCCACACGCCAGTGTTGCCGGCACTGCTGTTGGAAATTTTTAACATCTGTGAACATTGACAATAACATTCCCATACATATAAAAGTGATTTATAAGCGTAATATTACATAAGTACTACTTTTCAATTAAGTATTTTTTTTAACTTGGACTCTTTGTTTTTTTACTTAATTTTTTATATTATTACTTATTTTTATTGTCTTTAATTTTTTTATGGTTCTTTTTACTTTTTTACTATTAAAAATTTTAAATTTGTTTTTTTTTTTCAAGCTTGTACTGTAATGTACTATTTTAAGCGTGTTATGCCTAGTGTAATTTAACTTACACTAGAAATGATACTTTTTTACCAACCTTTATGTCTCGTCCTTCTACCGTCTGGCCTATAGTGGAAACGGTGCACGTTGACGGATAACGCACTTCTAGACTATCCATGAAATAATAAATATTTTTAAGCGGATAGTAGTCTTTCCAATCGATCGAACTTCCTGAAAATAGATTTTTTTTAAACTACTGCCTTTAATTATATATTAATAGGCATACATGTCATGAGATAAATGGAAAACTTTTGTTTAATAAAACTTAAACCACCATCAAAGTTATCATAACAGATTATTATTTAGCGAAATAAGCACTATGATCAAGTATAAATTAAAAATTTATAACACCCCCAAAAAGTGAAGGTCACAGTAAAACTACTAAACTAGAAAAGAGCTGATAACTTTCAAACGGCTGAACCGATTTTCTTGGATTATAGCGAAAAACACTCTCGATCAAGCCACCTTTCAAACAAAAAAAACTAAATTAAAATTGGTTCATTAGTTTAGGAGCTACGATGCCACAAACAGATACACAGATACACACGTCAAACTTATAACACCCTTCTTTTTGGGTCGGGGGTTAATTAAAAAAAAATGCCTTACTAGGCGATCTTGGTCTCGGCCCTGGTGGCACAATGCTAGAAGAATGAGGTGTGATGCGGGTAGGACTTTTGTTACACGATCTGTTGCTATCGGCCACTTCGAAGGCGATGTCTCTATCTCGGAGCAGTTTTTGTATCTGTGTTACACGGCATCCATCTATGATCACTTCCATGGCATTTGCCTTTTCTTTCGAAATGTTTATAGCTGGAATAAATGTGTTAATCTAGTTATGATCATTATCATCATCATTGTCAACCGATAACGTCTAGTGCTGGAGATCGATCTTTCTTAGGTACTTCCACACGCAACGGTCTTGCGCCGCGCCGCCTGAATCCAGCGGCACCCAGCGACTCTTTGGTGTTGTCTGTCCACCTAGTTGGGGTCTTCCAACGCTACGCTTACCAATGTGAGGTTGCCGTTCTAGTATTTTGTGACCCCAACATCTATCAGTCTTTCAAACTATGTGCCCTGCCTATTGCCACTTCAGCACTGGTAAAGATGCTGTCTCCTGTTCGGGAGGTCTGAGGCTCACACCTCTCACTTTTTAGAGTTAGTAATAATATCACTTCCTATCACGGTGAAAGAAACGTGGTGAGAAAACCTTCTCCGTAATGTTTTCAAAGGTGTGTGAAAGCTGCCAATCTGTAGTATACAGGTAATATATTACAATAATATGAAATAGGTTAGTAAAAAGCTGAATTACTAATGAATTACTAGTAATTATTAATTGGTCAATTTATGGTCAACTCACAGCCCTTATTGTCTAAATTTTTTAAAAACAGGCGCTGTCCTTCTTTTACACATTTCACGTCCCATATTTGATACTTGTTGCCTTTGCGTGCCACTTTGATGGTTTATTTACAGGAATTTGGATACAAAACATTTATTTTGTCCTTATTTGAATCAAGATTTTAAAATGTACACATGGAAATTTTGATATATTGTGACAAATTGTTGACATAGTTATTTATAAAATTCACTAGCTTGGTTATAATCATAGAGAACGTAGAGTGTGGAATGAGGGCATAATGAGGGAACAATATGTTATGTTACGATCTTCTTTGCTGGAGAGAGGTTAGTTTGGTACAAAAAGATTTTAGAGTAAATACAATAGATTCCAACTAAACGCGTTAATATACCTAATAAGACATCATACCTTACCATGAGTTCTGGGATACAAGCTATTTATCTGCCTGTGTAAGCCTACGAAAATAAATAATCAATCAATATCTAATCATCATAACAGCTTATGTACTACTTTATGATGACTTTTACCAAAATCATTTTTTGTACCTACTGCATCGATGACCTACTGGGTTCAAAATCTTCTTTTGTATGAACAAAGTCCTTATTATTTTTAAGATCTTCCATTTTACACAAAATAACTAAGTTCTAGAAAATATTGGCCATAGATTTAAACATTCAAAGGCTCCTGATTTTCAATATGGTATTCTCAAACATCGGCGCAAACAATGGCCCCGTAATCAAGAGAAGCTCAAAGAGCTAAGGCGCTAAGAGGCGCGCCACTCGCTCGATAATTAGATGTAATCAGATATTTTCAGTAAACGCCGCTCCCTCCCCTATGCACTCCCTTTTAATGAAAATACCCTACTACGGATATTTTACAACTTTCTCACATGTTTCTCACCAATTTCTCACTTTATTTTCTCATTTCACTTAACAGAAGAGACCGCCATATCTGCTCGCATGAAAATATAACATCAGTACACCCATATTAGAAATGCGTAAGTGTGTTTGTTTGTTGGTTGGTCTTTCAATCACGCCGCAACGGAGCAACGGATCGACTTGATTTTTTTGCATGGATATAGGTACCTGAAGTCCTGGAAAGTACATAGGGCTACTTTTTATCCTAGAAAATCACAGAATTCTCACGGGATTTTTAAAAACCTCAATCCACGGGGATGACGTTGTAGGTATCAACGGGTATCAGCTAGTCCATGTTTCGATGCATAACATATCCTGTTCTTTATAACTAAACAATTTTTTTTCAATATTTATCCTTGGATGAATAAATACTCATTTATCTGACTATAATTCATTTTAGCACAATTTGGGTATGTTTTGTTTTGTCATTAATTATAATAATTATTTCGTTGAATGAAAAGTAAAATATTGATAAGGATACGTGGAATCATCGAGCGAATCGTGGAGTGAGTGGAATCGTGGAACAGTAAAATGGACAGTAAAATTTGGAACAAACTCCATCTAAACCCTAAATCTATTTTAAAACCTAAATCTACATAACAAAGTCCATAATATTCTTACTCGATTTTATTTTAATTTCAAGTTTTTGTCAAGTTTCAGATTCTTTAGAGAACTAATTTTCATCAAAGTTTGAACAATAATTGTTTATTTACACTCAGGTTATAATTAATTCTTTAGAACAGAGAGTTTTTAACCCCCGACCCAGGGGTGTTATAAGTTTGACGTGTGTATCTGTATATCTTTGTATCTGTGTGTCTGTGTATCTGTCTGTGGCATCGTAGCTCCTAAACTATTAAACCGATTTTAATTTAGATTTTTTTGTTTGAAAGGTGGCTTGATCGAGAGTGTTCTTAGCTATAATCCAAGAAAATCGGTTCAGCTGTTTGAAAGTCATCAGCTCTTTTCAAGTTACTGTAACCTTCACTTGTCGGGGGTGTTATTTTTTAATTTACACTTGTAATAAAATATAAATAACATTAATAGAGCGATTGAATGGTTTTCAAAAGAAGAATACAGTAGATCGTGCAAAGTGTAAAAGTGGCTTAGCAAAATAGTGGACTCTAGCATAAGCCAGAACAGACTGAACAGCTAGAAAAAAGAAGTATAAGAGTAGTTGTAGAATGAGATTGTATAGTAGGGGCACGTCTCATGGTAACCCGCTAACCAGACGGCGGTCCCCGACACCCCACCCAAATGTCGCCTCGACTTCGTCTTACACGCGTTTATCTTTTTAATTGCGCCCCCTTCTTGTTACTCGCTTGTTAGATTTATCGGGATCCCTTTATAGCTATTTTATTTTTAACTTATAAACGGACTTTTACAAAACCTTCCAAATGGGAACAATTTAGAATCGAACCGATCAGGAAAGTAAATTGTATTTTTCCATTAATTCCTGATTATTTATATTAAAGCTTATGCCCGAATCCCTATTTTACCCCCTTAGAGATTGAATTTTCAAAAATTCCTTGTTAATGGTTGTCTACGTCATAATATTATATCTGCATGCCCAGCCCGATCTGTATCAGTAGTTTGAGCTGTACGCTGATAGATCAGTCAGTCAGTCAATCATTTTTTTACATATTCAGATTCTCATTAGATGGTATATTTCTTGTTTAGATTCACTTTTTTACGTAGCATTTTATTAACCTCACCACAGAACCGACCAAGACAAAACTGGGGCAGACTTGTATCCTGTTAACAAATGAAGGCAAATTTGTATACCCAGAAAAGCATCCATGAGAAAATAGGAAGTTGTAATAATACACTTTCTTCGCGATAAAAGTGGCACGCAACACGTAGTTGGTTATTTCAATTTAATTCTTGCAAGGTTCCACCAAAAAGCGAGCTTCTTCATCAACAATATGAATCTGAAGAAGTTTTAACTTATATTAATACTTTTTACTTTTTGATCGAGATGTTTATTATCAAGACTTATCAGAATTCTCTACATATTCTGCCACGATTCACAATGTCAAAGATAAACACAAACACATAGCCTTAAAAGCATAAAAGTTAGCTTAAAATTCTTTAAAAGTTATATTAAGTCGAAAAATAATATTTAAAATGGCATAGAAAACTAATAATAAATTATTCATAGAAATATTATCTAAGATTCCTTTAAAACATGATTTTCAAAATGTTTTTTGTACTTTTTTTGCACACTGATGCTTCTACCTTAAACGACTTTAAAAACATATTGTTAAATTTAAAGAAATAATGGATACTGAGCACGATTTTATCACCCGAACCTTCAGGGAAAATAAATGTTCATCGTTGAGAAATAAATCCGATTTTAGTATCCTTGATGATGTAGAATTGACTGGTAAGGGCAAACATGGTGATCAGTCTACTGTACCTACTACAATCATCAATAATGATACTTACGAACGCTTTCAATATAAAATTGGATGCCAAACTCATGAAAATATATATGAAGTTAGACACGTACAAGTAGACAAACCTCAATTCTTAAAAGAACATGCTTTGGTTAAACAATGTCTTGAAGATATTCAAATAAAGAAGTCCCTGAAAATAGCCATCCCGACAAGTGAACCAGAAACTCTAAAAAATGGTTAGTAAGTTAGTAAGGAACAATATTTAGTATGAGTTATTGTCCAAATGCAATCGCGAAGGCCTAAGTAGGTAATCGCCAGGAATACCGGAATTGCTTAGCCAAAAGCTCAACGAATTTTTGACCCATCATCATAGTCTATTGTATAAAGTAATATAGTCAAATTTCTGGTGGAAATGCTCGTTTTATCAAAATAACCTGAAGTTAAAATTGTTTTTATTAGGATATCAAAAAGATAAGCCTTCACGCATGAACTGGAATGAATACCATCGTCTGGATGTAATTCACGATTTCTTGGACGATCTTGATTTTGATTATCCTTCAATATGTACTGTCGGAATCATTGGAACATCCCTGGAAGGCAGACAGTTGAAGGTAATCGGGATTTCCTCATAATTGGCTATACATTTTTTTCAATCATTATTGATAGGCACATGCTTGACCACAATCACATCTGATGGAAAGTGATAATGTGGCCTAAGATGCCACATGGCATGCGTTGATGCCTATTCACTCTTATTTAAAAGATTCCCGAATTGCAATAGATATAAAACACAGATCGCGAAAGAGTGAGGAACGATAACGCATAACGTTTCGTGCGTGTAGATGGAATTTCGACGGCATACCTAATATTACCTAAAGCTGTGATAGCCTAGTGGTTAGAACGTCCGCCTCCTAATCGGAGGTCGGGGGTTCGATCCCGGGCACGCACCACTAACTTTTCAGTTATGTGCGTTTTAAGCAATTAAATATCACTTACTTTAACGGTGAAGGAAAACATCGTGAGGAAACCTGCATGCCTGAGAGTTCTCCATGTTCTCAAAGGTGTGTGAAGTCTGCCAATCCGCATCGGGCCAGCGTGGCAGACTATGGCCTACACCCTTCTCATTCTGAGAGGAGACCCGTACTCAGTAGTGGGGCGGAAATGGGTTGATCATGCAATACCTAATATTATGGAAGCTCGCCCGATGTATTGTCGATCTGTCAACGCCTCATAAATACCTACTCAAAATATTAGATACTTTTCTGATTTTTGTGCTAAGTTATACAGATATTTTGTTTAAAAATTAAACTAACCTAAATTGTTAAGTATTAAAAAGAGGAGTGCCATCTCTTTTATAGTATTTCCTAAACTAAAATAACAGTCCGTAGTTTTAGTTTTGCTTAGGATTTGTGTAGAAATGGAATTAGACAACCCAAACGAATACTCAGTGTTTCGAACTCAATATCTGTTCTTACAATATCTTCTACGGAATAGGTAAAAGCTATGGAAATGATATATGATTCATACAATTCCATTTTGCTTTACTCTTCTGTCATTTCTGGATTAAAAAGGTTAGTCACAGACATTTTTCGCCAGGATACCTATTTTACTATACCTAGGTATTTTTGCTGAAGATTTTCCTTGTAATTCTAACTTCGCCAGGTTCTAAAGATATCAAATAGTGACGCAAGTAACAACGCAGTGTGGATGGACGCTGGCATACACGCACGCGAGTGGATCGCGCCAGCCGTAGCAACCTACATCGCGAACCATATCGCTCGCAACTTCTCAATCTTGCCACCTAGTCTCGCTAATAAGGATTGGTAATTATTTTTTTTTAATAAAGAATATTAGCCATGTTAAATGACTAATATTCCCCTTTCCTCTCCAACTAAGCGTCAAGCTTGTGCTAGGAGTAGGTACGACAATAGTGCAACGGGCGGGGTTTGAACCGTCGACCTTTCGGTTTTCAGTCCACTCCAAATTTTTGTTGATTGGTAATTTCTATCTGCAAGTTATGATACCATTCCTTTTTTAACCCCCCACCCAAAAAGAGGGGTGTTATAAAGACGTGTGTATTTGTGTATCTGTCTGTGGCATCGTGGCTCCTAAACTAATGAACCAAATTTAGTTTAGTTTTTTGTTTGAAAGGTGGCTTGATCGAAAGTGTTCTTAGCTATCATCCAATAAAATCGGTTCAGTCATTTGAAAGTTATCAGCTCTTTTCTAGTTATTGTAACCTTCACTTGTCGGGGGTGTTATAAATTTTTAATTTACACTTGTTTCCTAATATTTATGTGAATATTTCTTTTATTATTCTTATATTTGTTGATATTTTTGTTCAAGAATAAAAATAAATAGTAAACTAGGCATGGTTTTAAACGTGACTCGTGCAGGTACGCCCTTTTCCTTCCAACTAAACGTACAAATGTTTGGACAATAGTGCAATAGTTCAGCGGTAGATTTCAATCAACTGCTTTTGAATTACAGTAAGTGGGTACGCTCTATGAACTTTAAAGCTGATTTAAACCAAGATATATATTTATTTAGCTGCCCTTTAGTCTCTATACTCATATAAACTGGCAAAACATGTAAAATATTAGTACTTATAGAATTTTTTACATATTTAGTGAATCACATTTTTGTAAAAGTTTACTTTATTAGTATAGAATTAAGTAAACTTTTACAAAAATGTAATTCACTATTCATCAAATCATAATGACAAACCAAATAACTAATTACATATAGGCATCATTTTAATTTTTCAGATAATTACGCGAAATGTTTTAATACATGGCCCGTTAAGCTGTCCTTCAATTTATAGGTATTTTCACCCAGTTGTCAACCCCGACGGCTACGAACATTCGCATACAGGTGACCGTATGTGGAGGAAAAATAGAGCAAAGCACAAGGGTGTATGTGTGGGTGTCGACCTAAATAGGAATTTCAGGTAATAAGGATATTAAGTTACCCACGGTTATTCGATTCACAATCATATATTTAAAAAAGTCTATATTTCCCCTGCAATCTATTTAAACTATTCAATTCTAATTAAAATGTAATTTTTTATATGTAATTTTGTTGATCTTACTACTGTAGGAGTTTGAATTGATGCTACGCGCTACCTATTAACAGGTTGAAGAATAAAATCAATGCTTAGAGTTTAATCCACTTCCAATAAAGTTACCAATTTGGTGCATACGTATTTTTTTTAGCATCTAGGTACTTACTGCGTTTTCTGTTTGTTTTAGTTACGGTTGGGGAGGCAAAGAGTCGTCAAGCAACCCCGGAAATGCATTCTACAGAGGTCCTGAACCATTTTCAGAACCTGAATCAAGAGCTATAAGGGTATAAATACGAATAATCATTGTATTACCTTTAAGGTGCCCACGCACTTGAACGCGGCTGGAGAGAATATCGTGCGGGACGCTGCCGCGACGCGCAGTTCAGTTGCAGTTCAGTTCGAGTGCGTGGGCACCTTTAGATATGAGGCTTTGGCTATTGCCGTTACCACACTAGCGGTAAAAACGTGCCGCCAAGCGATTTAACGTTCCAGTACGATGCCGTGCAGAAACGGAATAGTGATATGGATTAAGTGAAATTAACTGTCATTCCCTTTCCAAGTTAGATAACAATCACAACTAGACTACCAAGGACTAGCTCACTGACCTCTATTATCTAAAACAAGTACGCTGGCCCTGCGATTGCCGACCTATTTTTGAAACAATTTAATTTTCTCTATTTTGTCACTAATAGCAGCAGCAAGCTCATGTGAACGTATTTGTAACTAAATGTCAGTGATGACATATCTCAACTTAGTGTGAACACGAAGACTATTTTATACAAAATGTCAATTTTTAATTCCTGGTATAATCGGTACGAAATATATGGCACACCTCTTCCAGCGTACCTGTATGTTCATTTCAGTACGCTAACTTGCCATTAAATAAAAGTGAAAAAAGATTACTAACTAGGTAGTTTTGTTAGGTACATCAGTAATTATTATTAGAGAACCTTTTTATATGTAGTTGTTTAATGATTTCTTTTAACCGAACAGTTTTACAACATAAATAACGCGGTGCACATCAAATAAAGGCGTGTAGCAAATAATAATATCCATTACACGCTTTAATGTAAAGCTGTAATGTGCTGTTGATGCCGAAATCGTGACATCGGCGCTGCACGCGGAGATTAAACTGCAAACAGGTTTTAGTAGTAAATCAATTTCGCTGCAGCGATTTTATACCGTTGCGTTGAGTTTAATTGTTTTATTATGTAATTGTACATAATTGGTTACTCCTTTGAACATTTTTCAGGCAATATAATACGTCATATAAAAAATTGGGGAACCAGAGAGAGGCAGGGATTGAACCTGCATCTCTCTGGCTCTCGCGGCTTTAGTATCTTACGTTTTGACGACCGAACCTTCTCTGCTGATTACGAAACTTTCGATAATATAATATGTATTTTTTAAAGATATGATTACCTTGATAAGAATTTTCAATAAGTGCTTCAAAAGAGGTCCGAAAAATAATGCCACAAAATTAGGCGGACGAACTACTAATTTTGTGGCAGATCGGACTAGGGAGGACAGTAGGGACTAGGGAGGTCGGAGGTTCGTTCCGGGCATGCACCTTAACTTTTCGGAGTTATGTGCGTTTCAAAGAATTAAATTGCTTTAACGGTGAAGAAAAACATTCTGAAAAAACCAGCATGTCTGAGAGTTCTCCATAATGTCCTCAAAGGTGTGTGAAGTCTGCTAATCCGCACTATGGCAAGCCTTTCTCATTCCAAGAGGAGACCTGTTGTGTGAAAAAAATTTATTAATATCTATCCCCCATTTTACTTTTCAACATGATGATGTATGTACCTACCTACTTAAAAATCTATGTATTTTTCAGGACTTCATTCTGAACTCCGGTATTCCATTCAAAGTTTACATCACCCTACATAGTTACGGGCAAGTCATCCTTTTTCCTTTCGCCTATAGAGACGAACCCTGCCCTGACTACGTGCGATTACTAGAAGGCGCTACTGTCATGTCTAAGGTAAGATTTTCATTCACACACAATTAAATAATGGTAAGTGGGTATTCCGTACCTACTGTATAATAAAAAAAAAGAATACCCGGCTGAGTTTGTTGTGGGCTCTTCTCAGACTTTGGCGCGTTTGGAGCCCTCGTAGCTTTAGTTTTAAGTTACGTAATTAATTATCACCACTATATCGTACTTTAACCATTTCGACCATCAAAAGGTGCACAAATTGTATATACTTTGAATAAATGATTTTGACTTTGACTTTGTTGCTTTAGTCACGGGGTCAGACTAGATGCAATTAAAAAAAAAAACTCCTTGTTTCTCTATGTGATCCAAAAGACTGACAGCTGACTGAAGGTACCGATGAACTGAAGAAGTCGTCAAAAAAGACAGTAAAAATAAATCCAATGTCAATTATTAAATTGGCAAAAACATGACTGTGCCATAGAAAGCAAGTAATTTGAATGATTGTTAAGTAATAGAAACCTGTACACTATTTCATCATCACCCAATGCAACGTTTGATTACTTTCAGGCTATTTTTGAAACCAATGGCAATACCTATAAAGTGGGCATCTCAAGAGATGTAATGTATGGTGCAGCTGGTACTAGCAATGATTGGAGCTATGGCGAAGCCGGGATTCCTTACTGCTATCTCATAGAGCTTAGAAGTAAAAGGCACAAGTTTATGTTACCGAAGGATGAAATAGAAGAAACCGGTAACGAAATATTGAACAGTGTCAAAGCTTTGATGGAGTTTATTGATTCCAAGGAAACAAAGATGACACGAGACAAAGTGATAAAGGATAATTTATAAATTAGGTGAGTAGGTAATCAGGTTACTATAATGATCTCAGGCATAGTTTTTACTGAAGTGGCGAGTGGTGTAGGCGTGAAGCAGTCAATAATATCCATCGTTTCTCTTTTACGCAAAAACTGCAAAACGGATTTGGCTGAAATTCGGAGTGAAAATTGACCATACTCAAGCTACTTTTATCCCGGAAAATCAAAGAGTTCCTATGGGATTTTGAAAAACCTAAATCCACGCGGACAAAGTAGCGGGCGTCAGCTAGTATTACTATAAACGTGTTAATTTAAAGATATACGAATACCACTGCCGCAATTTGTTGTTGCATCAGGTTATTCTAATGCTAAAATATTATGAGCTTGTCATAATATAGAATGCTTCAAAGCAATCACATTCGTTACTGTCCGGCCCGCTGCAGTTTGCTTTGGATTTAGCTGAGCGATGCGTTACTGATGCTAATTCGCGGTTGAATAACTACCTATTAACTAAACTAAACCTAAAATTATGTTATTTGGGACAAAAGATATTCAGATATTGTACCTAAATGTCTCCTTCACAATTTCTAAACTAAACTGAAATGACAGATCTGTATCTCTCGCTATCCTATCCTATCTTAACGTTGCTTTAAACGCACATAGCTCCAGAAAGTTAGAGCGAGTGCCCGGGATTGAACCCCCGACCCCGCGAACAAAAGGTAAGAGTCATAACCACTAAGCTATCACGGCCTTTTTTATTTATTTATGGTATTCAGCTAAATACCATACAACCCACTTACTACAAAAAGTGTGAGTACCACATTGCGATTATTATTTGGCTGAATTTAAGATATTCTTGCTGCAACAGTTCATTTTAGCCAAAAGTGAGATAATCTTGATGCACTCAGATTTAAAAGAGAGTGTGTAATGTTTGGCGAAGGTACTTTTAACATGGACTCCACAAGTTAGCGTTTAGCAGATATGCGTACGTTGGAGGTACACGCTTACGCTACTCTATCCCACACATTTTGTTTCTCAGAAAGTACCTAAGTAACGTCTGGCGATCCTTGAATCTTGCTCTGTAAGCTAAAAAGAATCTGTTTCATTTTCTATTAGACTTCGTAATAAAGTCAATGTCATATCAGGTCAAAATAGCTTTATGGGTCAAAATAGACAATAGACAAAATCTTTGACAATTTGTTATCACAAAATTCCGGTTATTTTTTTCCTTACAACAAAATAAAATGCTTAGATTAAAATAAGATATAATTAACGAATTAACTAACGATTAATTAACGAATATTTAATGAACAAAGTAGCACTAACGCACAACAATACACAAGTATGGGAATTAAGATTCACTAATGACGCGCAAAGATATTTTGTTAAATCACTCGATACTTTGGGAGGTAATAATTTTTACTAAATCTTGAGTATTTTGGCTGACTAGTCACCCGAAATCCTTTGTTAGAGGTAGCTTCTAGCACAAGAGCTATATTATCTCTTTCTCGATTCTCTTCAGTCAAATTGTTATGGTACCGTTAGGTCAAAAATTAACATACTTAAATATTATGGAGATTGGAGGTGTCATAGTGTATTTGAATTTTTCTATGTAGTTCGCCATGCTAGTTCTTTATCTGCACTGAAAAGGAAGAACCTAGTTAAGGATTTAGAACGGACCATTAGACGTTCACTATTGGACGTAGCTCGCCTGCAAGGATATGCTTATAACGTTTAGCAAAAAGAATTTGTCAGTCTATTACGGTCATCCGTCCAACTAGTGGAGAAAATTATGAATGAATGAAAACATGGAATAGAGTTTTATTGTACACCACTAAAGAAAACCAACACAGGAAAAACTTACTTAATAGAGCAAGCAAAGGAGAAGGTACAATTTGGCAGTCTTATCGCTGCATACCGATCTCTACTAGGCAATCAAAGGCGCATAAGACACGTACGAGGCGTAAAACAAGATCACACAAGAAGTAGACAGGAGAATGATCAGCGTAGCCTCGATAGCTCAACAGTTGAGGAGCGGACTGAATTCCGAAGGTCGGCGGTTCAAACCCCACCCGTTGCACTATTGTCGTACCCACTCCTGGCACAAGCTTTACGCTTGATTGGAGGGGAAAGGGGAGTATTAGTCATGATTAGCATGGTTAATATTCTTTAAAAAAAATTATAATGTCCTTTTCAGCGATTAACATCTGGAAGGAGGAGCTCAGCACCATGGACATCATGGTGGAAGGTCCACGATCCGCCCAAGTTGCGGGCATGCTGCACGAAAGGGACATTCCGTATTCCATAGCTATCGGAGACGTAGATCCGATGATTAAGAGGGAACAGGGGAACAGCTTTATTAGGAGGAACTCTGCATTGCGTAAGTTTTTATAGGTTAAGACACCGTTCAAACGGCATAAGCACCTCTCTTAAAGTAAAGCATGACACTGATAATACAGTTGATGCTACAAGAAAGAATTCTGATCTTGAACCTGCGCAGTGAATGATTTATCAATCTATTTGGTGGTTGGTATGTAGTTAGGGATAATGCTGGAGGTTCCTTTTCTGCTGCGTGATTAGTTAGTCCATTTCTCCCTTTCGTTTCCTATCAGTCTTAAACAACAGTACTTATATGCACGTTCAGATTTTTTTACTTAAATTCAACTGTGACTAGAGTACGATGCCATACTTGACAGTTTTTAAGCCGAATCATCAATCGATTATTATTTATTTATTGTACTTAGATGAACTAGTAATCGCTTGCCTAATTTTTCTTAGCATTCTTAATTTTAATTAAATGACGTTGTTATAATAATGATTCTATTTAACTTGTTAATTATTAACTAAAGAGTTACACTTGCATTGACATTATTAAATTAATTGAATCAATAAATGAAATATGAATTAGTTAATGATTGAATGAAACAGAATTGTAATTCGTTGATAAATAATGAACTGAGCGTTTAATATTAAAAGTATAAATATATAATGTATGAGAAATTAATATCATTATCATAATAATGCTTGTGTTTGAAGGCCGTACAATGGATTGGAAGGGCTACCACCGTTTGGACGTGATATATTCCTTTATGGACGACCTGGCTGCTGGGTATCCGTATTTGTGTTCTGTTCATGTCATTGGTCACTCAGTTGAAGGTAGGGACCTAAAGGTAAGGAACCCTGTCAATGTATTTTTAAACTTTTTTCAATTAATTACTACTACAGCTTCATAAATTCAAATAATAACCAAATTTTACATGTACAGACAAAGGCCGTAAGTCGTTTAGCACTTTAATGGTCATAATATTCGTGTGGCACGGATATGTGTGCGTTAGGCGTGTGTGGCGTGTCTCTAGAAAAAGGTTATAAGTGCGACAGGTTTTTGATGCAATAGTTTCGCGGAATTGCTACTCGAATTCTGACGCCAACTGTACCTACCCATATCCGCAATTTTATCGCTTCTGGCTTAGCTGAGAAGTGAATGTGTGACTCATTTTCTAATCTTAGTTCAGGGTAACAAAGGCGAATCTCATACATAGATAAAAAAAAAAGTGAACACTAAATCGTATACTTTGTAAGTGTGACAGGCATACGCGTAGCGTAGCATCACAGATTAAGTAGGTACATTAGATATTGTGCGGTGTTTATGCAACTTTGGGTAAAACGACACAGTCCGAGTGCGTTCCTAGTAGATATATCCTATAGAAGTTTCTAGTCTATAGTTCTAGAATGTAGAAGTTGTTGAAGGATTATTATAAAGAAAAATGTATTTTTATCGCCTAGATGTTGAAGATATCAAACGGTGAGAGTGGTAACCAGGGCGTGTGGATAGATGGATCGATTCACCCCCGCGAGTGGATCAGTACGGCCGTAGTGACTTACCTCGCCAACCACCTAGTGAGGAACTACCATGAGCTACCAGACTCCGTGACGAATAAAGATTGGTGAGACAAGTTTATCCAAAAAAAATTAAGTACACCGCCTCGCGTGGGGCTCGTTAAGTATTATTGTACTAGCTGAAGTTCCCCGACTTCGTTTCGTCGTTTTTTTTAAATCCCATCAAAACTCTTTAATTTTCCGAAATAAAAAAATAGCCTAAGTCACTTTCTAGGTCGTTAGCTATAAGTAATCTCTGGAACTACTTAACTAATTTTGAAAATTCTTTCACCAGTAGAAAGTTACATTATTCCTGAGTGACAGACTAAATTTTACTTTCAAAAAAAATAGAGATTCCTACGAAAAATGTAATATGCTACCCGTGCGAAGTCGGGTACCTAGTATGTTTATAAAGATACAACGAAGAACACCTACCACGGAACTTATTTCTATTTATACTGAAATTTTTGTTTCATTGTTGTAGGTACATACTCCCAGTGTTGAACCCAGACGGTTACGAGTACACGCACACACACGACCGTATGTGGCGTAAAAACAGAGCACGTTATGGGGAATGCGTGGGTGTTGACTTGAATAGAAATTTCAGGTAGGTAACTTTTGAACGTTTTCATTTTGGCTGGCAACGACACCTTCACCGGCATGGCGATGATACAGCAATAGTGAAAGTATGGAATGTTTGAAAATATAATTTTGTGTGTAGGTAATCATCGCCATATAAAAATTAGGAGTTTCCGCTATTGCCGTACCCGTCGCTATGCCAGTGGCAGTATGTGTCTTTACCGGCCAATGTGTAAATTACTTATACGCCCAATACATTAAGACAGAACTTTTTTCAGTAATAAAATAGCGATCAGACGAGTAGTCGGGTCACCTGATGTTAAGTGATTACCGCCGCCCGCACGAACATTTGCAGCACCAGAGGTACCGCCGATGCGTTGCCGCCTCTTCAGGAATTTATTAGTCCACCCATGTTTTAGTCTAGCAGGAACACCGCAGATGGGAGTTGATTCTACAGTTTGCACGTACGTGGAAAAAAGGATCTGGCACAACGGGCGGTCGAAGTGCACCAGGCACCCAGGCAACTTAAAATCTCTGAAAACGACCACTCTTATCTCAAATCCATGGGTTTGGAAACTGCAAGAATTGCGTGTAGATTATTTCTACAACTCAGTTCCCCACTAAAATTATTTTGAGAACGTCCACCCATACGACGCGAAGCCAGAGCGGATTACCTAGTTTATGTTATAAAAGTAAATTATTGTGGTTTTTTTTTCAAATGTCTGTCTGACTTGTTTCAGTTACGGTTGGGGTGAAAAGGGCGAGGAAGGCTCATCGGAGGACCCCGGCAATATATTTTTCAGGGGTCCTCAGCCATTTTCAGAGCCGGAAACAGCGGCTGTTAAAGTAAGAGATGTTTGATTCAGGATTTTTTTTTTGCTGTGCAGATTAAAGCAATGACAATGCTTTAATATATTTACTTGTTTTAAGAGAACTAACGCTAACCAATTTAGATTTTTTTACAACCCAGATAATAATAATAATAATTAGAGTTAAATAGTGTATCTCAAAAACTTCACCTAAAATAGCTACAAAGAACGATGAAGTTAGGTTTGCACTCGCCAGTGTAAGCGACTTTGAACGTAGCTTTGTCTTGCACTGTTTTTTTTTTCTTTTTGAGATGTACACTATTTAACTCTAATTATTAACTTGATTGTAAAAAAAAAAACTAAATTGGCTAGTGTTAGTTCTCCTACAGCTTTCGCTAATCTGTAGACGCAAGATCCTATTGATCATTTTATTTCAGCGTATAATACTTGAATCGGGGAAGAATTTCAAAGTGTTCCTATCGTTGCACAGCTATGGTGAAGTGATCATTTTCCCATGGGGCTATACGGGAGACCCCTGTCCCGATTATGTAGAGCTACTGGAAGGAGGCACTGCCATGGCCAAGGTAAAGTTTTAATCCTAATGACTCCGTTTTAATGCTTTATATTTAGGTAACGTTATTTGCAATAATATTCGTTTAGCTTAAAGACCACGGCTCTGAACAATTTGTATCTAATTACTATCTGTGTATAAGTATATTGTCTAAATATTTTTAAATAGCTAATGGCTGACTACACTAATTTCACAGATATGGATTTAATTTCAAATTTCAAGGATCCAAACCTCGCAACGTGATTCGAATCCTGCCTCTTTAAAATTTCCCTTAGATTGTTGTAAAACACTAGTAAAATTATAATTATTATTTTTGTCTAAGAAGGAAGATTCATACTAAATAGCGAAGGTTGTACCCTTCGCTATTTAGTATGAATCTTCCTAATAACACAATTACCAATCATTTTGCTGAGTTTTCGAACCTAGCATTTTCCTTACTTTCTTCCTGTTCTCTCATGACGTGTGTACTAAAATCCTAGATTTCCTAAAATGTGCTTTTGCCTTGTAAACGGACTACTAGTAAAAATTCGTGGCTACAAAATAGCGTTCAGAATTTTTTTTTAACAATTCCATTTAGTATATCAGACAGAGTGGAACTAAGATTATTAAAAAAAAACAGTCATTGAATGACGTATTAACTTCACAGGCTATCTTCGAGAACAGTAATCGCACCTACAAAGTCGGCAGCACAAAGGATCTCATGTACTACGCAGCTGGAACAAGCGTAGATTGGAGTTACGCTGTTGCCAGCATCCCCTATTCGTACATGATCGAACTAAGAGGCAAGAAACACAGGTTTTTACTGCCCAAAGAAGAGATAGTCTCTACTGCGTTTGAAGTTGTGAGTGGGGTCTTAAGACTTATGGATTTTGTGGACAGAAAATGCAGAAGTTCACACTCGTGCGTGTGTTCTAAATGATACAAATTGAAACAAGTTAGGTCGTTTGGAAGGACAAACCTAGTTCATCGGTTACCAAAGAATGTGTTTCTACTGAAAACGAATTATGGAAGAATTGAGGTTTTTGAGTGTCGAAGACAAAATAATGCAGTACCCAGTCGTAGTTGGAAGATATCTACCACATAATGCTAAATAGGAACAAACCCAGTAAACCGTCAAGACTTTAGCTAATTACATGAAAATTTAAGGATAGTAGAGAATTCTTAACACGCTATTTATGATTTGTATTCTATTTTTCATAATTTAAACCATGTCATCAACCCGAACTATATAGGTAGTGTTACCAATAAATGTAATTGAAAATTGAAATAAATTATTTAATGCTGTTTTTGGTGTATGTTATTTTTTTACACAAAAGTACAGCCTATAATTTAGAATTAATAGAGCTTGCTAGGTATTCACACACCTCCGACTTATGATAAAAACCAATAATATGATTATAGAATGATTGTATGAATTATAATTTAATTATTTTCAATTTGCAATAAATTAATTAAAACACTCAAACAGTAATAAAAGTATGCAGCGTTTATTTTGTTCATTATGAACGTAAAGGCCATACGTTTCGCTGCGGTCACGAATAATATGGATGCAATCCAAAAATGTATCCTCCCACCACGACATCAAACGAGCTCCAATACGCCGGTTTATTGTTTCACATCACTGCTTGCCAAAAGTTTAATTTCGATAATATTTATTTTACAAATTTCCATACCGTTTATTTATGTCCGACCCATTTAAAACTGTAATAGCTCCAGCGGTTAGAGTACGTGCGTCGGTATGTAATGGTAGCAATTTCGTATTCGGAACATCGAAAAATTAAAGTTAAATCACTAATTTTCGTGAGTAATCAATAAAAGATTACATTTAAAATCTAGCGTGCAAGTTGAGGTCCAATTCGCAAGTTTTTTTGTTCTTTCGAATGCTTCAATTTTATATTTATGCGTGCCTCTACATACCAAGAGCGGAATTTACATTACGAAATTAGTGGCACTAAATTAGTTTCACGACATTATCAATTGTACGTGTAAACGTCTTATTTCGTAATGCATGCATTATGAAATTAGACGTTTACACATGCAACTGATAGTAAAATTAATGTCGTGAAACTAATTTCGTGCCACTAATTTCGTAATGTAAATTTCACTTAGGTATAAGTCACTGCTCTAATGTAATTGTTATATCTACTTATGAGTTTACTGATTAATCTAACAATCTTAGGTTCAGTTGCATGACAGATGGTTAGAATTACAATACGATTATAGTTTTACTTTCGCCCTCAATAAAAGCAAAATGGGTTGCATTAGTCAGGTTTTGTTAATTTTGCACCAAAATTTTACCTTAAAAAGTGGTCAAAGTTTAACGGGTACCGTAACTTTTTTTTTAACCGCTTATCATGCACCTGGACCTTAGTTGGAATATTAATTCTGGTTCTACGTCAGAGGTTAGGATAAAATAAGTTGATTAAAAATTTCGAATAACTTTATTTACAGACCTTGCATTATAATACAATCAACAATTATTTAAATACAATTTGGAATTCACATTCATTTAACTAACGTAAAAACACCTATCGACAATTATCACTATATCGAATTCGTATCCAACTTTGTTCTACGCAATACTACTTTACGGCCTACGCGGACGAGGGACTATTGTTCGTGAAGGACAAAAATTTGTCACTATACTCTATCCGCTGAAAGAAGTCAGTATGGCGCTCTCTCTGTTACGTAATCCCATACAAATGATAGAGATAAAAATCTCAGTGGGTATTAACTATATTGAGTCTCCAACCAATTACAAACATGGTTTCAAAAACCATTCAAAATTCAATTCGAAAATGTTTTCAAAAACATTCGAAATTCAATTAGAAAACTTTTGTTTGTGATTGGTTGGTGACTCAAAATGGTTAGCGCATACTAAGATTTTGTCTCTATCAATTGGATAGGATTGCGTAACAGAGAGAGCGCTATACAACTTCTTTCCGCGGATAGAGTATAATACCTGCATCGCATAACGTACACAATGGACCAATAGTACGGCGAAACACCGTAGTAAAAGACAAGGGACTTTTGTCCTCAGCGGACAATAGTCCCTCGTCTGCGTCGGCCCTTAGGGTCCACCTGCACATCGGACGGTAGAGGCCGAGCACTATACAACACTTCCTGTAATATTCGAGAACTAAATGTTTGACTAGTAAGGACGCCACACATCGACTGGTCGTCTTTCTGACGTCATGAGAGACTTGCTTCTAGTTCTGACGCCCTGTTCGGACCATTCCGGTGACGCTGGTCTTTTCTTTGAACTTGATGCGGTTGAACCGGCTTCTTCTTCTCTGTCAGGACTTGGACTGGAATCTTCTTGTGGCACTGGAGGTCTGAGCCACCAATCGTAACCGCCGTATAACTGGGAGTACAGCCATGCGGGTGGTGTTGGCAGGAGAGGTGAATTCAGGAATAATTGCGCTGCTAAAGCGCTGTGGAAGAGACTTGATGGTGCTGGTAGGGGTTGTAGGGGTTTTCTAGTTCTTGTGACTGAGGTGAAAGCTCCCGGCCGGTCGTCAGGGGGTGGACTACTTGACGCGGTCACCGAGATGTCGTCGTCATCGTCGTGTGGGGAATTTGGTCGAGAGTTGGCTGGACTCGTCGTGCTGTGGGGATGCATGGTTGTCGGATTCTCTGAGGTTATATCTGCGAACAAAATATTGTGCTATGATTACCTCTTCTTTAGGAGCTTTGGCTTTAGTAGATAACAGGTAACGAAGACATAATATTTTTTTAATTTTCTTCGGAATAGATTAGAAATCACGTCATGCATTGCCAGACACTTATTATCGAGGCAACCCCCTGCCAGACACCCTTAAAGTTTAACTAGTTTAAAAAATTAGACTTTATATTTTCACGCACGATTTTAAACCTCTTTGTCTTTGTTACCTGTTATCTGCCAAAGCCACCATGATGCTAACTTCATATTCGCTGAACGTTCATCGCTGTGTTGGGGACAATACGCAGAGAAACTTTCTGCTTTTATAAAATAACGAATGAATGGCCCTCCCGGGCTCTTAGTCCGATACCAAGCGACAGAAAAACAGTTTTAGTAAATTTTTTTAGCATTTATTAAGAGGAGTAGATATCTAGTCGAGTTCTTTTGAACTTTATTTTGTTAGTTCTCGTCTTTTTTTTTCTTACCTGTTTCATGAGGCGGTGGTGGGACGTGGTGCTGCGTGTGCGCTGGTGGCAAGACGTGTGGTGTGAAGTGCGCATGCGTGGGTAACAGTGGTGGAGGGTAGTGCCTCGCGAGCGCACCCCACTCGCCGCCCGGGAGACCAGCCAGCTGATGTGCTATACCTGTAACAATGAAGAACGGTCTATCAGATATGTTTACTTAGTTTTGGTGTCTAATCACCAAAATTGGCACCCTAAAGTAAGGTATCCAGTTCTCGATAAGATTCCATCGAAACATTTTTTTAATATAAATAAAACGAGCAGGTGGGTCACCTGATGTTAAGTGATTTTCGCCGCCATTGACGACAGCACCAGAGGAACCACCAACGCGTGGGGCTATAAAGCCCCATCTTAAAATCGAGTGCGAGCACCACCGAAGGGATTTGGTGCCACAGTTTGCATTGTGCGTGGAAAAAAGAATTGGCACAACGGGCGGTCGAAAATCAATCGACAAAGATCTTTATCGCATTACACAATAATAATGATCATTGACAATCTTTTAGTATGTTCCGCCAAAATAAATAAATAATAGCCGTTTATAAATACGTATAATAATAAACTTCAATAGCTCATCGATCTAGGATGAAAATGAAACAGAAGTTAAATGGTTGACGGTTCGAACCCCTGAATAAAGACCTACCTACTGAGAAAACAATGAAGCAATAAGTCCTTACGCTCTACTAAAGTGAACTATTGAACGTACTCATCGTGGAATATTTAAATAATAAGTGAGCGCCTCCCTCCGAACCTGTCTCAATTCGCGCGTTATCTCCTTCGCAACACTCCTTAATTGTTACCTACTGACAATGATTTCGGTTTTCCAATGTTTGAATGATGTCTCTTACTCAAATCTTAAGCGCTTTAAATCGGGCTCAATTTCGAAGGTTTCATGATAAAATACAAGCTGTAAAAGTTAAAATTAAGTGCATTACTAGATGAGTGCACAACTTTATCCGCGTGGGTACCTACTTACTTATAGGTTTTAAAAATTCCGCGGGAAAAGGTACTTTGATTTTCTGGGATTATAAGCTATTTTCAATTGAAATTTCAGCCTAATCAGTTCAGTCACTGTAGCGTGAAGTAACAAACAGCCAAACTTACACATTTATAATATTAGTTAGCAACATATTGGTTATTGTTAGATTTGTTAGCTTTTAGTTTTAGATATAAGATTCAACTCACTCTATATATAGAGTAACTAACAATAAATATAGTATAACTAACAATAATGAAACAAAAAAGCTCATTTATTATTATTTTATCTATAGGTGAACCTAATAAATAAAAATAAATAAATATTATAACTAGCTAGGTATATCTGACACGCCCCAGCTTTTGCTGAATTTGCAACTTCTTAACTAAGGATTTATTTTAGACTAGCTGCTGCCTGCGAGTTTTTAATAGAACTAAATACTAACTATAAGTAGAATGGTGAGAACGCACTGACGTCGGAGTCATAGATACCTATGTACATCATTTTGCAATGATTAACGATTAGAACTTATTTTTTAGAACAGTCATGAAAAATTAACATAATGCGAAATTAAAATAAAACAGCCCGTATCATCATAAACACATTAATGAAATAGGAAATGTGTTTCGGCGTCATAATTTCCAGTTGACATTTTTAAGCGCATAAATTAACAAAGTTCGCCGGCGCGACCCCGTATATTCGGCTTAACCCTTTAGCACCCACCTTGGGTAATTCCCACCCCGCACAACCCAACCCTTTCAGCAATAGAATAAATTACAGGGCGTTTTATACCCGTTGATACCGTCGCTGCGAAAATGTAAAACACATTATTTTGAATCCGACCGCTTAGCGTTTATAGGTAGTTCATGGATGCAATTAGACAAAAGCCTCTTTTTGAGGATTAGTTTAATCATGCCCTGAAGCTTTTACGATAACTACGAGATATTGAATGTTTGTTGGACGGGGTTTGAAAAGCCTGTGAAAGCGTACGTCGTTAGCTTGATTGGTATTAAAGATTTAGGTTATGGATAGGCTGATTATTTCATCTACTCAGAGTGTAATCAAGTGACTGAATTCAAAGTGATCTGTGCTGATAGAGATTACTATTCCTCGCACAGTAGGATTATATACCTAGTAGGTTTCTTGCTTATCTTAGTCGGCAAGATAGAGTAGATGGAGTTCAATGTTTAGTTTCTATTTAGTAGAACTAAGGTCAAGAGATTTTCGGCACTTAGATTGGATATTTTACTGATCAATTTTATCAAATTTGTAGCTCTAGATTAAAAAAAATAGTAAAGTTAAACGTAGTATTAGAAGGCTTTTGATGGTTTGGTTGTTTAAAATAAACCGATTATTTCCGTGCTAGATAATAATAAAGATCCGTGAGTCAGTGTGCCTATCAGTTTATCATTCTAAGCGCTACATCAATGATAGTAAACTCTGTCTGGTACAGAGGTAGCTTGAAATTCTTAATAACCTAAATCCACGCGGACTATGTCGCGAGCAAGAGCTACTTAGTTTCCAGATAATGCGTATACCTTTAGAGCTTCGCATTTGGATTAAATATTATGTCGTTATCCTCATCATCAACCGATAGACATCTATTGCTGCCAATCGGTTTCTTATATCTAAAGATTTTCATACAACGCGAGCTTGTTCAACTTATATACAGGGGCTCCGAGCAACTCGTTTGATATCTCTTCTATTTCATCTAGGGGACTGCCAACACTGCACTTTCCGATTCGAAGTCGCCATTCCAGCACTTTTCGATGTTACATAACTCGCATTTTAGTGTTATCATCTTTAGCTACTGTAAATATTATAATTAAAATGTTGTAATGTACATTCTATATTTTTCTTGTATTTTTAACCCCCGACCCAAAAAGAGGGGTGTTATAAGTTTGACGTGTGTATCTGTGTATGTGTGTATCTGTCTGTGGCACCGTAGGGCCTAAACTAATGAACCGATTTTAATTTAGTTTTTTTTGTTTGAAAGGTGGCTTGATCGAGAGTGTTCTTAGCTATAATCCAAGAAAATCGGTTCAGCCGTTTGAAAGTTATCAGCTCTTTTCTAGTTACTGTAACCTTCACTTGTCGGGGGTGTTATAAATTTTTAATTTAGGTACACTTGTTATCTTGTAACTCTGGGTGTATTCATACAAAACACCCAGAAACACACCATAATATATAATGCGTCTATCCAACCCTAAAACTAAAAGGCATTGTTTCATTTCGTATTCGCTGTTCAAAGTTGCAGAAGAAAGGGTAGCGCCAGACCATTTGCATTCGTTAAAAATGCTGGAATTCTTTGCTCTGTGTTCACAGTGTGTAATCGGCGGCGTGTAGAGCGATTGAACATGCAAGAACTAAGCGTGTGTAGTTACATTTACAAAACTATTGTAAATTCAAGTGAACAACTTCTTTAAACTGGTAACGGAACATCACATTTGAAATATGATCATAGGTGTTCTTTTACACAAGGGTACGTAAACACGCGCGTTCGCGTCACACAGAAAGTGTACTAATTTGTCTTCACGTTTTAAAATACGAGTGGATGAGATTTGCTCATCTGGAGTTATATCGTTGGGTCAAGCATTATACCTAATATATATTTTTAACAGCAAATTAACCCTCCCGCTTTCAGTTTATGAATAAGCTGTAGGTAATAACAGCTCAAAGGATGTTTTCTGAACCCGTGTAAGTTACTCAGATAATGTTTTAATTAATTTTCAGTCTAACTTTCTAAAATGACTACTTTCTAAAACTAGTAATAAAATTGCATAAACACAGTTATATTACCTATACCTCCATTTTCCAGGCATAAAATTGTCATAAAATAATCCCAAAATAAACTTAAACGTCATAAAAGTTATTTTCGTATCTTTTTAGTTTTAGAATAAGTACACTTCCCTCCTTGTAAAATATCCCTTGTAAAAAAAAATTGTTTTACTCTTAATAATATCCACGAAAGAATTATTTGATCTCTTGTCTCCAAACAAAAAACCAAATAACGATTTATCACGGAAAGTAAAGTATCAAAACATCTCCAACGCACATTTTTTCGGACCGAGCGCCTCCCAAGACGTGCCAGTCCGCTACATTACTCCGTTCGAAGGGATTTTTTTCAGTTTGAAAAATAGCACCACGACGAGAGGGTTGAGCCCAAACATTTTAATGCCATTTGCTAGATTGCGTCTTGCATTTTTTCTGCTTTTCCTACTGTTAATCCGCGAAGACGATTCGGATTACGCGGATAAAAGTGTTATCGTCTTCAGTTTGATTCCGATGGGCCGGGATTAGGGTGGAATTTTTAACAGTCTTTCGGTGATTAGAGGAAGGTTTTAAGAAGGGTTTAAGCCATTGAAACACTTCAAAATAATTGTCTAACATCTCTTCAACTCTTGGAGTTTTTTTGAAGTTGGAGTATTAGAGTATTAGGCTGATGATTGGTGTTGAATTGTTGATGTACTAGGTGTTACATGCTGTTATAATTCCAATACCAGACTATACTTAATATAATAAATACGAAAGTGTGTCTGTCTATCCGTCTGTCTGTCTGCTACCTTTTCACAGCTCATTCGTTAAACCGATTTTAATGAAATCTGGTACAGACAATGCTTGCATCCCAAAGACAGACGTGGGTTTCTTATTATTCAGGAAAATTAAAGAGATCCTATGGGATTTTCCTATTCCCATAAGGCTTTATTCTATTCAGCCAGAAACATCTGGTTTCTTTTAGGATAGAAGCGTCTTATAGCGGCCAATACGTGACGGCAGCGCTAGACCTACTTACCCATAGAGCATTTTAACACCGACGACGTTTACGGTCAAAAATGTATCTACTCTGGAAAACCATTTGGTTTACCCTCTGGGTTTACCTATTCGATTGTTTCGCTCCAAATCACTATGTCAACTATACCTATTAAGTGACGTCGCGTCTGTCGCTATCATAAGAAACTAGAGCTTTATAACCCCTACAATTCACAAATTACTACACTGATAAAATTATGATTGGAAATGATATAATCATCATCATTTTGATAAGAAATATCAAAGTGAAATCTACCAAAACACCTGTTCTTAGATTCAAATAGGTATATGGGTATGAGCATTTGGTGGCGATGCAAACACCCGCTTAGCAGACTTAACTTATCCTACACTTCCAAAACTATACCCCAACTTATATTTTAGTTAAAGCGCAACCACGCCGGTAGCCTCTGACGCAAGGCAAGACGGATGCCCTCCGTACATCATAAGGTTAATAAGAGGGCTCGCGAACTAACGAGGTCGCTTTGTCAACGCGCCTTAACCCGCCGGCGCCATCTTGCGCGCCATGTTGGATTTCAATCTACTTAGCACTTAATGAATTTGCCTCTATTGATTTTGTTTAACCCCTTTTTGTTTATCTTAATTAACCTTTCAGTGTAAAGTCTTCGGGGATGGCTGAGATTGTTAAGGTCGCGATGTCGCATTTTTGAGTGTTCAGGTAAGATTTCGGGTATCTATTTAAAATTTCATTATCATCATTATGGTCAACCCCATCGCCGGTCCACTACGGAGCACAGGGCTCCTCTCAGAAGGAGAAGGGTTCAGGCTATTGTCTGCTACGCTGGCCAAGTGCGGATTGGCAGGCTTGACACGTCTTTGTTAACATTACGGAGAACTCATGCAGTTTTTCTTACGATATTTACCTTCACCATTAAAGCAAGTGATATTTAAATGCTTTAAACGTACATAGAATAGAAGAATAGATTTTTATTCAAATAAACTTTTACAAGTGCTTTTGAATCGTCAAATAATTTACCACTGGTAAATTACTTAATAACTTCGAAATACATAACTTCGAAAAGTTAGAGGTAGGTACGTGCCCGAGTTCGAACCCACAATCTCCCAAGTAGGAGTTAGTCGTTTTAACTACTGAGCTATCACAGGTCTTGGCGTGATCGTCTAGTCTAGTGGTTAGGATGCTACGGTGTGATTTGACTAAGTACATAATATTATATTGTTTCGTCTGCTTATTAATATTTGGCCCTCCTACTTGCACAAATGACGGTAAAGATCATGACTAACAATTTACACTTTACCCGTTTGTAATAAAATTCATCATCATCATCATCATCATCATCATCAGCCTGTAGACACCCACTGTTGGAAATAGGCCTTCCCTAAAGAGCGCCACCACACCCGGTCCTCGACCTTCCTCATCCAGCCTATTACGTCTCGCCAGTTTACTCATTAAGTAAGTAATGCAGCTTTAGCTAGACTACGTTCAGCATACAATGTGCATAATAGTACCTACCCACGAGTATATTCTAATACCTATGCTGATGGCATACCAGCCTACGTCCTACATCGGATATTATACGTTCGATACAATTCCAGCGCTTATATTTTTAACCAATACATCCTATATTATATATACCTAATGATGCACATGTACCTACGAGTGGGTATGAAAATCGTCGCATTTAGAGTTAAGCATCGCAGATGCTGTAGTCTGGCCATCGGACACTATTATAGTACGTTCGATAAAATTCCAGCGATTAAATATTAACCAGTACATCCTGTCTATAATGATACGCATACTACATGTCGCCGTGAAAATCGTCGCATTTAGAGTTAATCGAGCTCGCGTCATCATCATACGAATTCATTTCAAAGCGTTTAAAGGCACAGTAAAAGCGCGAATCACGCCATACAAAAGGCTGTATGAGGTGGGTGGGACATTTAAAATTTACAAATGCGTAATTATGCACCCGCATTGTCGCGCGGAAGGGTTATGCCCCTACTCTTTCTTCCCCCCCACCCCCCTCAATCCGGGGCTTCCGGGCCTAATGCTATATTTAATTTTCTCTAAGGCTCCCTCATTAATAATGCGGAGGCTGCGACTTTAAGTGGCGCTCACACGCGACGTGCGACGCGGATGTACAATATGTATGAACAAACAATTTCAGCTTTCACGTTCAAAAACAATTTTTAACCCCCGACCCAAAAAGAGGGGTGTTATAAGTTTGACGTGTGTATCTGTGTATCTGTCTGTGGCATCGTAGCTCCTAAACTAATGAACCGATTTTAATTTAGTTTTTTTTTTGTTTGAAAGGTGGCTTGATCGAGAGTTTTCTTAGCTATAATCCAAAAAAATCGGTTCAGCCGTTTGAAAGTTATCAGCTCTTTTCTAGTTACTGTAACCTTCACTTGTCGGGGGTGTTATAAACTTTTAATTTACACTTGTGAATCAAACTTAACGTAGCCATTGTACCCATCGTCACCGACTTTATTTGAAGCGCTACAATTATGTTTTAGTTTTCGCATTATTCATTTATTTCTTTTAAATTCAAGACACCTATTTTCTATTTGTTGATTTAAGTAGCACATCTAGCATTTCTGAACTCTGCCAAGAAGTTACCATGCGGTCGTCAAACTTTAGTGTGGATAATTTATCATTATTTTCGAAATGTTATTGAAAGAGGGGCAGTTGAAGTTTCTTAGCCATCTTCCGACATTGGCATTTTACACATAGTGGTTATATTATATCTGTATCTATCTTTAGATGTCGATCAATTATCATCCCGGCCGTCTAGAGTGCAATACACAGAGTTCTTTCTGCTCTTAGCGTTTTGTAATCATTTCAGTTCAATAGCTTGAACCCCTATAAGTACATATAAAATTATTTGAATTATTATTGAACTGTCATGGTCTACTTCTTTTGTGTATATAGATTTATGACCGAAATTCAGAATCAATCTATCTGTTATCAGTTATCAGTTAAAAATACCTACCTAGGTAGGTACGTAGAGTTAACGGAGAACGCAGAACTCTGAACTCTCGTAAGTAGTCTTTTGGGATTGACACCAGCTAAGATAACTCTCTCATGATCGTCGTAAAATTATTATCGAGTATCTTGACATAGTTAGAAAGTGAACGGGGTATAATTGAATTTTGAACCCTCTGACACCCCTTTATCAAGGTGTGTGTCTACCTATATCATAATGTCGTACGACAAACCTGCAGAAACTACTATAGAAACCCCTGACAAAGAGAAGAGCTTATGATCTCGTTTCTTCTATCATTAATTTGTCTTCTCTAAATAGTCTCTCTTTCTATAAAACAAAGCCGCAAGCCGTGTTTGTTTTTATACTTATTCGCTTCCTTCTAAACTTCTATGTGGATTTTATGCGGTTTTCATCATCATTTTGGATTTCCATTAGAAAGGTTTATAAAACTAGTTCACGTTCAATACAAACGAAGTTGCGAGCAACTGCTAGTACTTACCTAATATTATAAAAAAATCAACATCCTGACTTTTCTATTTAAATAAATAAATAAGATATTATTTCAGACCCACATATGTTTCTACAAATAGGTCCATATACAAAGTTAGTGTGTTATTAACAATAATTCCTCATAGTTGTTAGTAATGTTAGTGCAAAGTAAGTAAAGACTTAAAAAAGATGGATTTCAAAAGTAAGCAAAGATTACGACCAAGCTAAAGATGCTTATACATAGTTAAATGAATCGTTTTCGCGTCATAATTTAACTTCTTAGACCATAGTCAGATTCACAAAAAAATACAAGTAATAAAAATGTAGCTGTAATAAGTTTGATGACTTTTCAGAGGTTTATTAGTAATTTCCTTTAAAATATGTGTGTCTATCACGTACAATAATATAATCGAGTGTCTTGGGCCTTGGCATAGTGTAGCGCGAGGTGTGTAATTGAGTTACGGGGCCTTTGACGCCCGCCCTAACGAGGTTTGTGCCACTTGCGTTGCTCCTGCCGGATTCCCCGATACAATGGAGGCGACTAACCAGCACGATAACTATAGATGCTATGTGATTATTCGTGTACTGTACCTTTAGTTTGTTGACTTAGGAGTCAGTGTAGGACTTAGGAGGAAGTTGAATACCACATGAAACTGAAAAATACTGCGCTTCGTGAAGTGTACCCACAACCCATACTTACATAAATATTCTTTCAATAAACCATAAAAAGAATATCTTGTAACAACAGTTGAATGGGTAGCGTACATAGAATGTAGACTTAGATACATTTTTAAGGGTAGATTTTGACAACAAAACTTGATGCAAAGACGAGTTATAGGCAAGTGAGAGAAAAGCTAAATCAAAAGACTTATTAAAAATGGAAATCTAATCTAAACTTAATAGAAGATATTCATTTGGTTATTAAATAAAATTGTTACATAGTAATGTAAAGAAAAAGTCCTAGTTTTCCACAAGATTCGTCTTGAATTTTAGAGATGTAATAAACACGTGATCTCACAAATTGGTGAGGGTGATGCTAAGCAACGAAGGAGCTTGAGGGTCGAATCCTTGTATTGTTAAACTTTGAAGCTCTGAAGGTGAACTTTTACAATCATCAAGTCTATTATGGAGTACATTCAAAGTAGAATATTTTATTTATTAGTTTAAATCTATTTTTTTTTTCTTTTATTTGATCTGGTGTCAAAAATTACCAAATAAAATTAAAATAGGCACTTTTGATTTATTTATAGATTATTGTTTGACTGCCATCAGGAGCGCGCAACGAAGATGCCTATTCGTTCTTGACATGACCCATATTAAAATTGAAGGGGATAACTTATGCCGGAAGGGCATTTTTAGGAAATTAACTCAAAAGCAGTACTAAATAGGTACATATAGAACCTCGTATAATATCCTCTTGTATTGAGCTCCACGTCTCTCTTAAATGGTCTAGAACCTTGATTCACCTACACAACAGTCTCATAATTCATATCCCAACAAATATTATAAATGTGAAAGTGTGTGTCTGTTTGTCTGAACGGCTCATCCGTTTAACTAATTTGGACGACGTTCCGTATAGAGATAGCTTGCATCCCGGGAAAGACAAGTTGTTTTTGGTCCTGAAAAATCAATGAGTCCCCGCGGGATTTTTGAAAATCTAAATCCAAGTTGCGGGCATTATCTACTGTGATATAATAAAATATGGGCTTCTGAAGGTAAATAATAAGCGGCGTGTTTCTTACAGGTGTCAAAAGAGGGTTAGGGAAATAGATAATTAATTGTTGCGCGAAACTTTTGGGCCAAATGAAATCCCCTCGAAGGCGCCGGGCGTCGCGTCGGGCTCCGGGCGTCGGGCACGTCGGCGACGGCTGACAGCGGTCCGGTGACAATTTAATATCCTCGAGATCAACTGCATAGCGGGGGACGGAGATGTTATTAACTGCTCACTGCTCACCTTGACTCGCAATACCTACTTTCAGATCTTTGTATAGAAATATAAACATTTTTATCAACCTATCTCGAGCAAGCGTCTTCAAAACTGTTTTTGTCTGCCGGAAATCTATCCATGTATCCTATAAATCTAAATCTACGTTTTAAATATACAATAGGTACGTAACTAGCGGTCAAAATCAATAATAGAATTCAATCCGTCTCAACTACGACCAAAATTAATGAATAAAATATATTCATCTTCTATCTGTCGATAAGTTATTTAGTAACTTTCTGGATAGCAAACTTAAAACTAACAGCGGACGTGGGTTTTTGACAAATAAAAACGTTGCTACATAACTTATCGACAGATTACAAAAAGGTTGATATTATTAATTTCAGCCGTTAGGAAATAAAAAACTCAAAGTAACACAATAGGTACCTACTTTAACGGCGCTATGCCCTACGCGGAGGAAGTAGGTGGTTTATTTACACTTCGAAATATGATTCACTGAGCGAATCTTTATAAATGTGTGATGATAGATCTCTCCTAATAATTTTTAAATGGCATTGTACCAGATCTCTTAGTTATTATCTACTATATGTACCTCTATGGCTTCTTTGGTGGGTGATTAGACCCTAGCATCTCACCAGACCTGGGTCTTAACCAAAAGCAAAATATATTAAAAAAAAAAATTTTTAAGAACTTTCTCAACTTACCTGATAATTTAAAAGGTAGAGAGCCCATAAGAGGATCGGGTGCGAATCTTGGTCCAAAATGGAAGGGATGGAAGCCATGGTGCCTGGTCTTGGACCGCGGTTCCCTGGGGCCGTCGACTGTGACCTTGATCGCCTTCTGGTAGGTCGCCACTTGAGGGGGTGACGTTGCCAGCATTATCGTGAGGGTGAACGATTTACCTATTGACAAAATAGATGAAGTTTATTTATGTAGGTATATAAACTGGCGGGAAGTTGCTGGATGAGGAAGGCTGAGGACCGGGTGTGGTGGCGCTCTTTAGGGAAGGCCTATGTCCAATAGTGAACGTCCACAAGCTGATGATGATAATGATGATGTAGAGATCGGTGTAAAGATGTTTTAGGTAAATCAAAATTGCGCAAAGAAGTTTACAATTTTTTAAGTGTATTTGAACATTTAGAAGTAGGCACGCAATTTTGATTTATCATATCATCTCTACACATTATAATTATTAACTTCAATCTTCATTCCAGACATGTCGGTAATTTGCTCAAGACTTGGGGTTGTTCTCTACGTACAAAAACATCAATCAGTAGATACCAATACCTCAATAATTTGATTTGCCTAAACAAATTTTTACTTAATTTAAAAATGGACGAAGTACCTACGTATTAGATTTATCGTGTCGGTTCGTATTTTGCGTATTACATATTATTTGAACATAATGTTAGGTAGGTATGTAAAACAAATATCAAATATTATACATAATAATTTATATTATATTCGGCTAAAAAGAATAAATATTGCATATGGTTCTATATTACAACGTCTTTTAGACTAATCTTTTATTTACCAAAATAATACCTACATTTAAGTAAAGCCGACTTTACAGTTCGGAAATGTAGGGAATTTAAAACAAATGGACATTTTCCTCAGACATCCAAAGAACGCGCCGAGAGAACGCAAGAAATCGTCAACAGCCGCCGTTGATTTGTGGCTGTCAGCCCGCAACGCGCGTGCCGGCACGACCCTACGAAGCTTTAGCGAAGAGGAAATCCTCCAAAAAATGTAAATGGCTATAAAAACACATTGAGTTTGCCTGAGACTTGAAAGAGTTCGAAATCTTCGAAAAAATTCAGCAGTTTTTTTTTTGTTGTTAACCCTTAATGTACCCTTGAAAAGTTTTCTCATTAAACATACTCAGAATAGTCAAAATCAAGCAACTTGCTCTAATTTATAGGCTGATCAAATGTATCAAGGGGGGTTCAAACAATGTAGGTATTTTTAAATACTGAAAATGGCGAATTTTCAGATTCTTTGCATCAAAGCCTAGATTCGCAAAATATTTCGTATGATCGCTAGTGCTAAGTATGGATCAAAAAGAGTTCTTATTAAAATTATTAACGTAAAATTTTGTGTGGACGATATTTACATTCATAACATATCCCGAAAACCGAACATTCGAAATTACTCTCCCATTTACCATTGCGTTTCATCACAATCTAAATGATACTCAACCGATACCGCGGTTCGACCTATCACTTAACAAGTGTTTAGAAATTGTATCGCTACAATAATAGAGTCAACCGACCACGCATGGTATGCATCCATTGCCGGATTGGTTAAAGTTGAGTTCGATTGTAGTGGTGTATGAGGAGTAATGTATGTATTGTAGGGGAATTATTGACGCAAAATTAAGGTAATGAGTATCGGGTACAGGAGCAATGACGCAGTGGAATTGCCATCGTAACACATCCACCACAGAGCGGCCACAAACACGGCGGCAAGCGTTTGAACAATCGCTGCCATATCGACACATACCTAATGGTAATTCTGGTGAAATTCATGGTCGCAATCCAGGCTTCATAAGCGGTGAACTGATACTGACTATGCCATTTAGTACGTAAAATTTGTGGTATTGACGTGTTAGATTACAATGGTCGTGTTTATAGCTTGACTATCTGGCCTGTTAAAACCTATGATACCTACATGAATTACTGTGAAATAAATTGAAACTACATCTTTAGTACATAGGTTATAGAAGCTCAGTCACTTGACAGCGGATGATGGAGAAAGGCTCTTTAATCTCGGTTACCAAATCAGAAATGAGGAGATCCGTAGAGGAACCAAATTATGTAAGTGATATAGGTAGGTAATTCAACGGGTTGCGACTTGCATAGCTAAAGTGGCAATGGACGGGGCATACAGTAGTAGAAAGGCATATAGGTAAGACTTTTTCGATAGAAAATCGACTGGTTAAAAAAAAACTGGCAAATTCCCAAAATTTGATAATCGCTATTATGTTTTTTTTATTTTCATTCAGGTACAAGTTAGCCCTTGAAGCAATCTCTTCTGGTGGTAAGTGATGATGCAGATAAGAGGGATGCGGGCTCACGTGGTCAGGGTATGGCAGTTTTTCATCATCACCAGACCAGAAAAGAAATTATAAAATTCTAAGCCCCTGCCGGGAATCGAACCCGGGACCTTCCACTAGAAAGGAAGTCGTCAAACTAGAAGTTAGTTATGTACGTTGAAAAATACGAATAACTTTGTCTAGAAGTCAGCCACCTCCTTAGAAATAAAAGCGACGTAAACACCACCCCACCCCAAACCCGAAATGAGCGGCCTCCCGCTTATTTTCATAAAATGGATATAAATTCGCCAACTTGAGATGAGAAAAAATTTCCTTATGTCTCTACGCAAAACAAGGCTATATTTTATAAGTAGAGGTATATTCATATATTATATTATAAGACTCCCTTAGGTGCAAAGCACACCGGCAGAGCAGAGGCACAGTGGTTTATACACTATATAAACAGGTAAAGTTAATAAGTTTGAATGTAGAGGGTAATCTCTGGAACTAATGATCTGATTATGAAAATTCTTTCATAGATAGATAGCTACTATATCCCCGAACGCGAATTAAATAAGGCGAACGCGGAAAAAGCTACTTAGTTCTTAATGAAAATTCAAACTGAGTTATAAGTATTTAATATGATTGTAGGCATCGGTGCGTATTTCCGTTTGGTTTTCAGTACATCTATTTTAACGGTAATTCAAAGTATAAAAAGCTGAGTTCAGGTAGTTATTAAAAAAAATCGACTCCACTCCACTCCGCCTGTTTGCGCTAGCCTTAACATATTCTTTGTGTGGAAACATACAGATTTCGGAAGTATATTGACAAGGCTTCCTTAGCTACCAGATATTTTTATGCAAGTTAAGCTTGAACTTGACTACATTCATACCTTAAGCAATGATGAGATCTAGCTTAGATCACACTTGCTTAGAATGACCTATTCATTTGCATCTTAGCAGTTTGTATCAGACCGATGAGAGAAAAGGTTACATACCTACTTACATATATAAATTGGTTTAAGTTTAGATTAAGTATATTACAATATTAATATTATAAGTGATAGTTTTTAAGGTTGTTGCACTGTAATAGCAACAGGTAAAACAGTTATATAAAAAAAAAAACCTACTTACATAATACCTAATCAGTCTAACAAAGATTTTGACTAAGATAAATAACGATTAGTTAAGTAAAAGTTGAAATGCCCTGAATAAAAAAAATATCTACGAGATAAAATCAATAAAATAAGATGTTTGCCTACAAAATGTTTTGATCGTGTTATTCGGTGCAAACAATATTTTTATGAAGAGTGGCGCCCCCTCGGGATCAATATCCGCAGTTTATGAAGCTTGTCGCACGTGCACGCTGCAATATGTTCACGGCGGGGAGACGAAAGTCTTTTTATGAATAACTTAAATGATTTATGAAGTGCGCTTTTCACTCTATGCTACGACCCTTTGATACAAACGCGGCCCGAGAAATGGGGAAATGGTGCGAAAAGTATTGGAAAGGTCAAGATGTTGATTGTTGGTGCTGGTCCTGGATGTTTACTTAAGACTAGTTTTTGCTCCAGACCTCATATGAATGAATGAAGGAAAGTCTTTTTATGAATAACTTTTTTTTTAAAGAATATTAATGCTAATCATGACTAATATTCCCCTTTACCCTCCAATTAAGCGTAAAGCTTGTGCCAGGAGTGGGTACGACAATAGTGCAACGGGTGGGGTTCGAACCGCCGACCTTTCGGAATTCAGTCCGTTCCTCAACCGTTGAGCTATCGAAGTGAAAATGATTTATGAAGTGCGCTTTCACTCTATGCTACGACCCTTTGATACGTTTTTTTTACATAATAATATCTTATTAATATAATACATTTTACATAATAATATTACTTTTACATAATAATATAATTATTGTTGGTGTTATTTCCTAAAAGGCAGATGACAATAATTATGAGATCGGAATAATTCAATAACATCCATGATCAATGTATACTTTAATTGAAGGAATTGAAGAAACCAACCTATGTATATTGCGAATAATCGCAGGTGAAAGCATCTAAGTGAGTCGACCATCAAAACAATATTATTGAGTAGCAAAAAAAAATTAAGGTAATGAAAGAGGTGTCTATCTTCTTTTATTTCGAAGTCGGTTGAAAAAAATTCGAATTACAAAAAAACTGCGAAATCAGATCCGAACTCAATATGCAATTTCCCAGTCCCCGTTAGATTAAAAATCAGCTTTATAACGTCATAAAGTAGGCGGGGGCGTTAAGATAAGAGTTCCGTCGGCTAAATAAAAAATGAGCCACAATCGTAATGGCAGCCAGCTCCTTTGATCTCGGTTTCATGGCTTACTGGGGATTTTCAGCTTAGAGACGAGCAATTTGGATATAAAATACGTAATGCGGCCCGATACGCTTTAGGGACATTAGCGGATTGGCTGCGGGCGAGTACCTGTTATGTGTGCGCCTTTATAAATGCGTGCCGAGCCGACCTATTAAAATATCACTGCTTATTGATTAATGCGAAAGTTTAGCACATTACCTACTATATTGAATATTTGTATCCATAATAATATCAGTATCACACATTTTGTGTCGTCGTTAAGGTTCGAAAAAGGCGCCCAAACCAAGAATAGGGATTTTCCGCCGTATTGTGACGTCATAACAAAAAATATATTTTAATTCAATATGTGAAATTTGATTAGGTTTTTTAGTTTGTACCTACTAAGACTTAGATACCTAGTTAGATGTAGAAAATTAGAAACAAATCGTTACTTACACAATTTACTTTGCTTGACTGGAGCAGATAATATGCATCCGATATCTCCTAGATTGTGGCAAGTTGGCCACCCATGTCTAGGGACCACTCTAGATTTCTCCGGCCGGGTCGATTTAGGAAGCAGCTGCTTAGTGCTTCCCAAATCGGCCCTGCTGTAGTGTCGTGAATGCTTTAGACTAATTTCGAAAACGTGTCTTAAATATTTAAGTACTAAGTTCGTATTAAGAGTTAGCCTATTATTCGTAAAGAGGGCATTCTCCCGTCTACAGTGTCGTCGTACTCTCATGTCAAAGGTTTATAAAATCTCTACTGAAGACGCCATGTCAAGAATTTATACACGTACCCACTTCACTTTAACTATAAGTAACCGTATCTGAAGCAAAACAATTTTGCATAAAAAACGAAAACATAAGTTTAGCACTAAAATATTCGCATACAAATATAAACAAGTAAAGAAACCCAAGCAATAAAAGGGCGGGGCGCCAGCCAGGTAACCTCCCAGTGTGCCTGGATGCTGCTGGTCCCTTTTGGATGCGTCCGAGGGGAAGAGCAGTGTTCGGGCCGGTGCGCCCCGGTAACATGGCTAATAATTTCTCTTCGGAGATAATGTTAGCTATGGCTAATGACCTGGCAGGGGGGGAGGTTTCTCCGCGTGTCCCTCTGACTAGCAGAGGGCACAGTGGACGAAGCGTAGGACGGGACACGGGCGACGTGCGCGTCCCAGGGTTGGGGGACGCACTTCGTTGGTGCGTCCCGGAGGTGCGGTGGTGGGGACCGAGCAGGTCCCCAGTGGAGGGTCTGCCTCGGCAGACGTCGCTGGCTGGGTTGCGGTTGTTTGCTTCGGCCGTTCCCGTGACCCAGTCGCCAGGCGACGCGCAGTAGCGCCGCTGGGGTTTAGTGGGTATTCCGGTCGCCTCTCGGCCGGCGAGTCCCACATACCCTCCCTCCGGGGGGGATGCGTAAATGCATTCCCCAGCGTCAACAAAAAAAAAAAAAAAAAAAAAAGCAATAAAAGGGCGGCCGTCTACAAGCGAGACATCGTAAAATTCAGGTTTATTGAAGCGACTCAAAAGAACAAGAGAAAAGTCAAAAGCGTGTACAATTAAAAACCTCCCCTAGAGAGGCACCTCAAGCCGAGCGGTCAATATTGCTTGGAAAAGACCCTCAATTTTCACCACTCCCCTGCGCTAATAATAATAATTAGGAATGAGTGGTTCAATAATTAAAAACGGAAAAGAGAACTTGCAAAAGACGGCCAAAGGAAATCTGATCTCCCTTTCTGTCGCGGCCGGGGCGCTCCGTGCGAAGATCGCATTCCCTCCTCATCACGGTATACCTTTCATTATGCCGTCTCATTTAAATTAATAAAAATTGAAATAAATGCACACCTTAATTTGGACCGAGCTACTTTGCATTTTTTATTTTAGTTGGAAATATGAAATATTTGCTGCCTCATCCCGGTTTCGCTTGTGACCTCAGGCATCGATCCCACTCTATGAGTTCGGCGTTCACTATGCCGTGGGTTTAATTTTCAAAAAACACGAAACTTTACAATTAACCATGACGGTCGAATAACCAAGCGTAGGTACCTATTAGGTCAAAATTCAAAAACACTATCATGGTCTGTGGGACTCATACCATCTCGTTACTCGTACCTTCTCTGTATGGGTTTTAAAAACTGAAAAAGACCGCATGCATAAAAAACTAATGCGTCGGGCTGACATCCTTTTGTATTTACCTCATAGAGATATTACCTCATTTCCCTATATCTACTCTATACGTCTATTGCCTATAGGTACCATGTTATTTTTGTATGAAAATAAGTACCTACATTTAATGACAAATGTTCCTATAAATTTTCATCATGGGACTTGTATTATCTCAAGCAGTGCTTTAAAATACTTAGCCATTTTTTTTGGATCAGCTTATAACTCTAATTATTATTGCTGTAAATCTCTACAGGAATACTAATTTTGTCTACATTCCAGATAGAGTGTTTAGCTCATTGACGGGTATACCTGCTCATGGATTACCCAAAACTACAGCTCATAATAATTGATATCTGTACAAGACTACATTATACACCATTCGCATGCCATTAATTATGATTATACCCTACAAGCGTTGCGCGCAATCTAAAACTCGTTCCCTAATTTATAATATTCCCATTCCATTCTAAATAACAAGGCAAATTTAAAACCATTAGCCGTTAAGGGCAACCATGCAGTGCATCAAAGGGGCCTCTCCAGTTAATAAGGAAAGGTGAGGCCGAGATCTTTTTCCGCAGCTCTTATACAAAAATAATTTTCCACCTCTAAGGGTGGCTAGGTTTGCCATGACAACGGGAGTTTTAGGACAGTCCTATATTTTACGCTTACTGTTTCAAAAAGCTGGTCAATTGCGAGCCGGAGTCGCACACGAGGGTTACGGAGGGATACGGATCCCGGTACAAGATGTACCTACTTAATACTAAAACACTAAAAAAAAATTGTGATGTAACCACAACTTCAGAGTTTTCGGATTTTCCCTTTACTTATGCTATAAACATTGCTGGCTACCAATTTTCACGATTCTAGGTCAACGGGAAGTATTTAATAGGTTTTAATTCCCTTGACGGGTCTTGACTGACAGACAGACAGACAACGAAGTGATCCTATAAAGGTTTTTATACGGAACCCCAAAAATGAAAAAATAATATCAAAAATCATATGTAATGACACTCACACACAACCTATCATAATATAATACCGTATTCTAGCATCACTTCAAACAACTAACAAAAGCATTGCGTCGTAAAAATTTCGTAAACGAAATTTAAATATTATTTCAAGCTATCACCAATAAGTATTCAACTGGGATGCTCTAAGAGTAGATTTTTTGTATCACCGCTAGCTCACCATGAACCCTTTCAAGAAAACCAGAATTTCATAATAAATGATGAGAAATATCCTGTAAAAACTAGCTTTATGGTAGTTTTAGTGGGGAAGGAATTGGAGGGGTCTATTGTGTGCGATGTTTGACTAACAAGCCTCTTTCAGGTGCCAACAGAACAATAGTGAACACAAGTTATCTATGTATGACGCTCGAATGTGACGAGAATACTGTGTGAGTTGTGACCCTTTTGTAACACTACGCCATCTTAAACGGCAGTTTGTTAGTTAGATCTGGTTCGAAGGACCATTTTATAGATAAGCTACACATTATTTCCAACTGCTATAGAGCTTAAATCGTTACGTATTATTACAGATAAAGTCGCGGGGAAAGGCTAGTTATTTTTATAAACAAGATACTAAATGGTAAGTAGATAATGCATTAATGACATATTGCAGTTATCTAACTTCAAACCTCCTCGAACGAGTTATCGTACTTTTACCAACTACTACAACGAATATTTAAACCTACCTACTTTTAAGTGTTTAAGGACGTTTAAGTGTTCGGCACCAGTCCTGAGAGAAGAAAAAAAAAATAAGAACTACCTACTTCAAAATTTAAAAGAATCGGGCTTAAATTAAAACAATATAATTAGATACTAATTTATGATCTTCGATTAAATCAATATTTTGCTTTACTCTTACATCGTCCGTATAGAAAGTCTTGGTTGCATTTAAAAAAGCTAAGCGTGGGGAATGCGGGGACACACGGCCCTGGGGTATTTTTTATCGACGATCGCTCTAAAGTGGGGTCAATCAATCGATTAGCAGATGTCGCCTCTTGACTACTGGTGCAGTAAATTGGGCTCTTATTGCGGGGGACGTAATAAGGGAATCTCATCTACCTTTACCGACGTACCTATATCCTTACTAGTACTGTTATCCTGATTAGTTATAATTATTATATCACATTTATGATTATAACAATAATAATGTACATACCTACTAGCTATAATTACATAATTGCTACTGCTTTTCATATTTGCAAAATTCCTGGCATTTTTTTATTTATTTAGTATTTTATAAAAACATAATGCTTTTAAAAATAATATTAATGTGATATTCTTATTCTTGCATAAAAGTTAAAAGCTACTATATAACTACATTATTATTACTATTAAATGTAGAGTTTAATAGTTTTGTTTTATAAACCAAAACGTTAGATTAATTACATTTAATTACATTTAAATTGTTATAAAACATATTATAATAACTCGTAGATTTGATTGATTAGCTATAAAGGCCAATAAATCAACTCTTACAAGTAACAATAACTAACAATCCTGTACGAAAACAAATATCTCACTTCCACCCTCTTTCAGCTAAACTTCTCTTACACTTAAATAGAGCTGACACGGTAAAACCGAGGAAAAATTGTTCGGGTACCCTCATTAAATTTTTCGCTTATTAAAAATTCCCCGCGCCCTGTCCGTCAGCATCAGGCAACTTTTTTATCCGGAGTAACAGAAGTTGTGTTCCGATCCCCCTTCGTTCGTTCTCTTGCCCGATAATTTGAGTGAGATTTTCTCGCAATTTAAGATAAACAAAGAGAGCGCTTACCCTTAATTGGAAAGCAGAACGTTATTCACGAAGGAACGTGACAAATAGACACCTCTTAACTTCTTTTCCACTTTCCCGTTTAGGGCTATATTGGTTTTTTACAGACGCCGGCCAAAGCTTTTGTTTGTTTAAGGAAATGTTAATGAGTTATCTCTGCTTGCCGGCGAGTTAGGAAATGTGTTCTGGTTTTACAAGGGAAATCGATCCCGGTTCAACAAACAAGTAATAAAATAACGTCGTTGTGCCTACTCTGAATAATTACTGTCTTTAAGTAGGTAAATGGTAGGTAACTAATCATAATATATGAACTTATAGGACCGACTAGAAAATTAATAGGCGTACTATTTTTGAACCTACTCGTACCTACAATATTTACAAAAGCGAGTAACCATTTTCATTATATTTTGTTCATGTTGATAAGGTCACTTAGCGTCATAATAGTAGGTACGTGTGTATGTGTCTTTTGCGTTTCTGCGTGAAACTTATACTTCTTATCTGTACATAGATTGACCGTGTATAGCAATAAAAAAAGCTCTAGGAATATTACGATAGTAAGTACCATATCTATTCCAATTTCACACAAAGTTACAAATAAGATCTAAGTGACATGACATGCCTCCCTCGACTGTTGATGTTTCTTCCTGCCCGCTTCGTTAGCTCCCCCCTACTATTTGAATATGTGAGTTTACAGTTCGTGTTCCGTTTTACCCCATTTTACCCCTAAACATTTAAGTTTTACATGCGCTCTGTTTGTTTGAGTATTGAATGGAAATAGTTTCCCGAAACCCCCCTTGCGTAATAACTTACATGTTGACAAGACGAAATGTAAATAATATAACTGAGCTGCGAGTTATTGGTAATGGTGGCACGGTACAGATTTGCAAATAGAAAATATGAATAATCTCCCTGACAGAGCACCAAATTCTCGCTTTTTTTTAAAGCTTATATTTCTAAAGTCATAGTGTAAATTTTCAAGCCATGTTTTTTCAGCTATCGTAACATGAGCGCTGATGTTTTATCATTTTACTAGCTGATGCCCGTGACTTCGTCCGCGACGATTTTTATAACTGCCGTGGGAACTCTTTAATTTTCCGATATAAAAGCAGCGTATGTCACTCTCCATATCTTTAACGAAATTACGTCGATCCGTTGCTCCGTTGCGAAGTGACTGACGGAGAAAGTCGCGGGCATCAGCTAATAGAAAATTTTATTATCAATCCGAATGCATCAGAAGAAGGGTAATGTTTTTAATTTATGTTTGCCATAAGTGATAAGAGCTAGGTAAGCGCTTAGTTAGAATAATATTCTGACTAGATTAATTTTGGTTTGCAAGGAAAAGGTATTACAAAAAAACTGCTAATTATAACGCTACGTTTTTAGGGTTCCGTACCTCAAAAGGAAAAACGGAACCGTTATAGGATCACTTCATTGTCTGTCTGTCTGTCCGTCCGTCCGTCAGTCGTGTCTGCCAAGAAAACCTAAAGGGTACTTCCCGTTGACTTGGAATCATGAAATTTGGCAGGTACGCAGGTCTTATAGCACAAGTCAAGGAATAAATCCGAAAACTGTGAATTTGTGATTACATCATTAAAAAAAATTAAATGTGTTTCAATTTTCAAAGTAAGATAACTATAACTAACACCAAGTGGGGTAGCATATTAAAGGACTAGTTTGTACATTCTAAAACAGATTTTTATTTATTTTTATGCATAATAGTTTTTGATTTATCGTGGAAGATGTCGGAAAAATACCTGAATACGGAACCCTCGGTGCGCGAATCTGACACTCACTTGGCCGGTTTTATTTGATGTCGGATGTCTATTAAGAAGCAATGGACGGTATGGGTTAATAATAAAAAAAGTTGCTTACTACGTGTTCCGGCTAGGCCTTAAACAAAAATTTTAATGTTATTAAATGCACAACCAGAGACAAAATAGTATAAAAATATGCAATAAATTCAAACTATTTTTTTCATAATCAACCCATTGCCGGTTCACTACTAAGCACGGGTCTCCTCCGCTCAGAATGTTTGGTTCAAATAAAGTTATACACGTCGTTGTAGGAGCCAAGGAGGCATAGAGATTGCGTGCCATTCTCAACGAATGAAGGGTTAAATGCTATAAGTATCGTTTCCACACGGTAAGGCGACACTTAATTGCGAAGTTCTATAAGTGCGGTGTCAGTCTAAAGTGCTAGACTAGACTTAAGTTTGTTAAACCTTTGTGCGCATTAAATAAAACGGCAATTATTCCGGATCTAGTAAGCTGTACGCGCATTGATATACCTATTAATATGTGCGCTGTACAGTTTTTTTTTCTGGACTTGTCAAGTACTTTCTGCCATAATTAATTTTATCGATTGCGTATAAAAAGCTGTTCAGTATTGGCAGAGATGGCAGAAAAACTGTATATAAGCATTGAATGTTAAATAATATATAGTACTAGCCGATGCCCGCGACTTCGCCCGCGCGGATTTAGGTTTTTCGAAATCCCGTGGGGACTCTTTGATTTTCCGGGATAAAAAGTAGCCTATGTGCTAATCCAGGATATTATCTATCTCCATTTCAAATTTCAGCCAAATCCGCCCAGAAGTTTTTAGGTGAAGAAGTAACACATACAAACTTTCGCCTTTATAATATTAGTGTGAAGTGTGATCTACTAATATATTATTCAAAGCAAGTTCGCGCTTTTCAATTTATTCAATAAGTAGTTTGTTAATCATCGTAGACCGCTAAAAACTTTTTTGTTCTTTTTGCCAAATGAAATCTCGTAGCTTTATTATTATATAGGCTACAATTTATTTTCACTACAACTTCAAGAGTATAAAATACATTGTTGTACCTTGTCATTGTGATGAGCTCTTGGCCTATTAAAGTAATAGCGTTATAAAGCGACTTTGATGCTTCGGTCCTAATGCAGTAGATCTTCACAGATCAATTACCCCCATTGACTTAATATTCCAACAAGGAGAAGACCTGTTGAAATATTCAGCAGCAGCGGAGCTTTGTTTTGAGTGTTCTCTCAGGGGGAGGGCGCTTTTTATGAGTAGATGTCTGCATTATCGTAAACATTCAGATATATGTACGGTGTATGAAATATTTAATATGTTTTCGGCATTGATTTTTGCGAGAGTGGAAACGTTATGGGGTGAATGTATTGCTCTTTTTTTGGTGTTAAGTATTCGGTTGAAAATATTTCAGACTTAGGTTATTTAAAACGCTGATGTTAATTGTTTTTATCAATAAGGAACGCCAAATTATGTATTTATTTTTTTGGTCTTTAAAACTGTTATTTAAATTTGTTTTTAATCAAATTCTTGCGAAATCCGTTACTTACAAAGATTAAACGCTGGATTTTGTAAGCCCGAAATTTTTGGTGTTGTAATATACTTAATATGACTTATACAAAGGTACTATGTTTATAAAAATTTGTGCTAACGACATTGTGTGAATTAGGACTGATTACTGTAATAACACTCAGGTACTGTACATAATAAATATCTTACCCTGCATTTATGAACATTTTCCATTTTCAAATTACTTCAAACTTCAGGATAATCTTTTGTACCTAGGCTATAAGGTGTATAGATCTAGTATCAGAAAAAAGTATATAACTTAAGAAAAGATCTAAAACCGTCCTGTAATTCAAGTAAGCCATGGATATAAATAACCCGGTCAATTGCCTTCAACATAAGTCGATATTGCGACGTCTACACTTGAGGTGATTCTGCACACGGACAATTAATGCGTTTAAACAAATACCTAGCTTCTTTAAAGGATTATAGACTCCACCAGGCGGCAGGGCCGATCCGCATTGCAACGCAAAAATCCGCCTGCTAAATATATACATTTTATATGAAACTACGTCTACTAGAGACGCAGCGAGATGGAAATATATACACAGGTACATACAAAATGTTCCCCGCGTTGCGGCCGACTCGTCTCTAATCTTCCTTAGGTCGTATAACTTTGTTTTATTTTATTAACCCCCGACCAAAAAAGAGGGGTGTTATAAGTTTGACGTGTGTATCTGTGTATCTGTGTATCTGTGTATCTGTGTATCTGTGTGTCTGTGTATCTGTGTATCTGTGTATCTGTGTATCTGTGTATCTGTCTGTGGCATCGTAGCGCCTAAACGAATGAACCGATTTTAATTTAGTTTTTTTTGTTTGAAAGGTGGCTTGATCGAGAGTGTTCTTAGCTATAATCCAAAAAAATTGGTTCAGCCGTTTAAGAGTTATCAGCTCTTTTCTAGTTTTCTTGTAGAAAAGAAGGTTACATAACCGTTAGATTCTTAATATTAAGTCAATTGACAAATGTCAAGCTGTCAAGATGGACGTTGCCTAGATATACATTATTATTTATTTAAAAATGATGTTTTGGAAAATGTTTGGAAAACTCCAAGTTTTTGAAAGTTATCAGCTCTTTTCTAGTTACTGTAACCTTCACTGGTCGGGGGTGATGAAAATTTTTAATTTACACTTGTTCCTAATTACTTATAGTCGAAAGAATCACAAGTCAGCTATTCAATTTGTAAGTTCAGCCTGTTATTCCAAATCAATCGAGTAATATAGTAATATTAACAAGTGTAAATTAAAAATTTATAACACCCCCGACATGTGAAGGTTACAGTTACTAGAAAAGAGCTGATAACTTTCAAACGGCTAAACCGATTTTCTTAGATTATAGCTAAGAAATTATTATCGATCAAGCTGCCTTTCAAACAAAAAACTAAATTAAAATCGGTTCATTAATTTAGGAGCTACGATGCCACAGACAGATACACAGATACGCACGTCAAACTTATAACACCCCTCTTTTTGGGTCGGGGGTTAAAAACAATCCGTATCTATCCGTGCTATTAGCAGTATTTCTACCAGAAGTTATATTTTTCACAATTTTAACCATTAATTGTTGTTTTTGTGTGGGTGGATCACTTAAAGCCTGAAGTTAAGTGATTACCACCGCCCATGAACAGTCCTGTGTTAAAACTAGAACAGGTAATAGTAACACGGACAGGAAAAAATTAGCCTTTTAACTACAGTTAGACTGGATGTAACAGGAGTAACGAAGAAAAATAATAAAATCTAGCATATTATATAATGATGTAGGTAAGTAGGTACTACGTAGTACATACTAACTTGCGTTCTGAAGAATTGAAGACGGGTAATATATTAAGATCTTTTTTAACCCCCGACCCAAAAAGAGGGGTGTTATAAGTTTGACGTGTGTATCTGTGTGTCTGTGTATCTGTGTATCTGTGTATCTGTGTATCTGTGTATCTGTCTGTGGCATCGTAGCGCTTAAACGAATGAACCGATTTTAATTTAGTTTTTTTTGTTTGAAAGGTGGCTTGATCGAGAGTGTTCTTAGCTATAATCTAAAAAAATTGGTTCAGCCGTTTAAGAGTTATCAGCTCTTTTCTAGTTTTCTTGTAGAAAAGAAGGTTAGATAACCGTTAGGTTCATAATATTATGTCAATAGACAAATGTCAAGCTGTCAAGATGGACGTAGCCTAAATACATAATTATTTATTTGAAAATGATGTTTTGGAAAACTCAAATACTTTGGATCGTCGGGGGTGTTATAAATTTTTAATTTTCACTTGTTACACCATTCAATCCATTGATATTACAGACATACTTACCTGTTCTACGAGCCAAGAAAATAAATATGATTTACTCACCTCTCCCACTTCTGCCGACGAACCTCAGGTCATTAAACTTCGCGACTTGGTTCTTCATAACGGCAGTGCAGTTCCTCAACTCTGCTGAACAGTTCTCATCGTTTCCCGCTCGGACCGTGACCAGGGTACCATCTCCAACGTCACCCAGGGCGACCACTTTGAACGCTACTGGTAAGGTTTTGTTTGACCGCCAGTGTGGGGGCAGGACTGTGCATACCTGAGAAGATATTAACAAAGGATCGTTATACCTATATCAAATGATATTATGTTATGCAAAACAAGTAGGTAAATAAGTAGATCCCTACATACTAATGCAGACGACACTTGGGTCAAATTTACGTATAGAGAGCTATCTCGTCTACTCTAGCGCGTTTTATATCTTATGTCTTTACTCATCACCGAGCACGAATTATGTACGCCATATAATAATATGAACGTAACATTATTATGGTATTTCCTATCTTGCCCATACATTGCGTATCTCTAAAGAAGACCCTGAAGTCACGACTTTTAAATATTCTCATTGAACCTAGAGAAAAAACAATGCCCGGCGGCTATTTTGCAACAATATTTTGCATATTTCCTTTAGGACATTTCAGATGATGACAGACTGATCATAGAACATGTTCCTTGATTTGCTAGCATCTGTGGATAGTACCTCTGTATACTTATTGAACGAGTGGGAAAATTAGCCCACGTCTTGTTACACTCCAATATTCTTAAGGATTTTGAGCTTATAGCTACAAAGTTGAACTTGAAACGCAATTGAAATTAAATAGAGCGTAAATGTATGATTACTCACAACATGCGGACTGCCAGTCTTCACAAGCTCGCCAGGATGGTCGGCCAACAACCCTTCCAGCGTCCTTTCGGCCAGCAGCTCTGCTGTGAGAGGCTGACTCGGCAAACCGCCGTAGCTGGAGGAAGGCGCCTCATGACCAAGACCGTTCGTAGTCGAACTCACTTCACTCGATAAATGCATCGTCCATAGATATCGTATACATGTAACGTAAGCTAATTGTCTATAACTAGTTCACTGTATCTGTCACATAATTTTAGTTAAACATCGGATGGTGTGGTTGAAATCAATCATGAATTTGTGTGAGCTTACACTGATTTTTATGGACTTGGCCATCGTCTTTTCGATACCTGAAAAGAAGGAAAGAATGACATAAGTATATTTTTTATGAATCGCGTAGACCCGTAGAGCAAGTAGGTATATTTCATAACCCAAAAGACTTGGGCCGAACAAATCACGACAGTAGTGTCGCTAGACGGTAGTAAGTAGTATAGTAGATTACTTTACTTTAGTAGGCTACACGGTATACGTGGCTGCTTTGTAATACAAAAGACACACAACAAGAGCACTTTAGAGTAGTAGAGGGCAACTGCAGTATTTCGGTTCCTACGCAGTGTGGTTTTTTATTCAGAACTTCTAGAAGCGGCAACATGTAGAACATATCACATCACGTATCGCTGCTTTGTATATTTTGTCCCACCATCCGATATAAAATCTTTTATAAATAAAAAGCCCTGTCTCACTAACTGACTCATTTTTGAACTTAGAAAGCTGCAATTTTGCACACAGTTTCCTTTAACAGTTACAAGGAATAAAGAATGCTAATTAGTAATATTAAATTTGTGCGACTAAGAACCAATTTTCACAGTTAAAAAATTTGTCTGCTAGAACAATTTGATAGAACAAGCTGAATTTAAAGCAGAAGACAAAATGTAGTTTTCTGAAAATCATCCATTACGTTAAAAATAGCTTGGATAACCGATTTCTACAAAGATCGTTCAAACCAAACTCAGAGGAGCATTATGACATCACATGGCCTCAAAAGTCACTACGGCTTTATTGACAGCGTCGGAGCATCAAAGCAACTCACACAAAGGGTTCACAACTTCACACAATCAGGCAAGGGTGCGACACACGGGGTGCCAAATCACGCGGACAAGATAAAGTATGCCAATTTTTCACGACCTGCACCACAGATATTGATTTCAATATGTGACTTTGGTTTATAATATTACTTCGTCATTCGTTTATTCATATTCGTTTCCATTATCGCTTTTATTATGCAAGTGGAGGAAGGAAAAAAGAGGAGAGACCAAAGAAAAAGGGGATGAATTGCATGACAGAGGATATGTGTGTAAAAGGGGTGAATAATGGTTGAACAGAGGTGAGTGTGAGAAGAAGTTGTACATGCAGATTTCCTTCCGATATTTTCCTTCTCCGCTATAGCAAGTAATATTTTAATATCTTAAAACACACATGATTCCAAAAATGGTGTAGGTATGCCTGAGATAAAACCCCTTTTGAAAAGAGCAACCGCCGAGTTTCTTGCTGGTTCTTCTCGGTAGGAACGGCATTCCGAACCAGTGGTAAATTATTTGACCATTCAAAAGCACTTGTAAAAGTTTATTTGAATAAAAATCTATTCTATTCTATTCCAGATCCCGGTTGAGATAATAGATCTATCTATCCGAGATTTATAAGCTAACCAGGATATATCCGGAAAGATGCTCTTTAACCTATACCAATTACTATAAAATATTTTCCCCTTTCCCAAACACGAATAGGCTGTTAGATGTTTGCGAAACGCGATATGTCGATGGATGTTAAACTTAATTTCTACAAGGGGTTCACCCTACACGCCTTTTACTGCCTTTCCTTGTTTGCTTTGATTTCGACTCGATAAAGCCTTCTGCCTTCTGGTAATGTTTTTGGCAATAACGCTTGGTATATTTATTACAAATCCAGATAACATTTGGCTTATAAAGATTCAGGAAGTAGATTTCTTATGAGAGGGGTTTATTCGTAGTACGCTCCAAAGAAACCTAGTTTCTCATTTGGATACTAACCAATTAAACTCAATTAAATTTTCTAGCGTTGGGTACGTTCTAGCAACTAATAATAATTTATGTCTGTAGTTCTCCAGGTTTCCCTTAAAATATTCAGTTTTAAAACACGATCTCAAAATTTACATACAAATCATTAAAGCCTGTAACTTTATTGACACCCGCGACTTTCCGTAGCAATGCTTTATTTTCCAAGATAAAAATTAAAATCGGTTCATTCGTTTAGGCTCTACGATGCCACAGAAAATCGGTTCAGCCGTTTGAAAGTTATCAGCTCTTTTCTAGTTTTCTTATAGAGGTTTTTGTGTCGGGAGTTTTTTAAATTTTAAGTTATATGTAGATCATTAGATCATTTTATAATATTCATAAAAATTATAATAAAAAAGAAGGAACTGAAAAACATAATCACTGCACCGTGTAGAGCTTACACGGCGGGTTTGCTCGTATCTCATGAATAGGGCGGCAATAAAATCTTAGCTTTAAAACATACAAATAGGGCGGAGGTCGTAAATAATAAAGCATGTAGGGGCCAAGTGGGCAATGCTCGTTACCCTGCACCCTTCCACAAAGGACCGGAATGGGGCAAAGATACATTACACCAACCGTTTCTGTTTCACTGCTTTCTATTGTGCGAAATTATTTTTTAAAGGCTCTACTATTTCCTACGGTATCACTTACTAACATTATAAATCTGAAAGTTTGTTTTTTTGTTACTTTCTTGGTTTGTCCTTCAATAATGCCATAACAATGTATCGACGCGGTTCTTTGCATGGATAACTATAGATCTGGATGGACTATTTTTCATCCCGAGAAAAGTCGTGGGCATCAACTACACCTAACGATAGTACGCTACTGGTTGAAATGGCAATCGTGGAGGGAACGCCCCGAAAAAGTATTATTTTTAACCCCCCACCCAAAAAAAGTGGTGTTATAAGTCTGACGTGTGTATCTGTGTATCTGCCTGTACCATCGTAGCTCCTAAACTAATTAACCGATTATAATTTAGTTTTTTTGTTTGAAAGATGGCTTGATCGAGAGTGTTCTTAGCTATAATCCAAGAAAATCGGTTCAGCCGTTTGAAAGTTATCAGCTCTTTTCTAGTTACTGTAACCTTCACTTGTCGGGAGTGTTATAAATTTTTAATTTACACTTGTTAACATGTCAACCACGTAAACAGTTTTAAGCTATTTTTCATTACGACACAAACCCCGAACAAGAACTTCCTTGCAAGTCGACACAACAGTGTGAAATTGTCGCTCGCAACATCCATTACAAGTAACCTAGAAGTGAAAATGTAGACAATCAATATAGGGGCACAAATTCCTGAGGGAGCCCAGACCTTTCGGACACGGATAATGATCGTCGGGCGACGGTTACAAATAGGTTAGCAAATGTAATATCCGGACCCTACGTGAGATATTCAAATGTAGAAGACTCTCGGACATCCTGATTTCAAAGTAGATGTGCCTCTTTGATCAATTGAGCTTGGAAGGAATTTACATCTTAAAAGTTTCTACTTACTCGTGCAATGCTGTCAACAGGATTTTATTTATTACTAGATGATGCCCGCGACTTCGTTCGTGTGGACTTAGGTTTTTCAAAATCCCGTGGAAACTCTTTGATTTTCCGGGATAAAAAGTAGCCTATGTGTTAATCCAGGGTTTAATCTATCTCCATTTCAAATTTCAGCTAAATCTGACAAGTGCTTTTTGGGTGAAAGAGAAACAAACATACACAGTACACACACATACATACATACATACATACATACAAACTTTCCCCTTTATAATATTAGTGAGATGAGATTTGGCTTAAATACAATCTAATTTAATTGTATACAGTGATACAATACATACATGTATGTATTATATGTAAAAGAATAGATATCTGTGTTACATACGAATCTAAAGTGAAGCCTTATAACTAGGACCCAAGGTTCACATTTGTAAAGCGTTACCTCTATTACTGTCATACGTTTTATCTTCTGTTTTATACAACACCGAGTCTAATTAAATATGCCATGTTTGAACGTAACAATGTCTAATTTTTTTTTTGTTTATAATAAAATAGTGAAAAAACGAGCAGGCAGGTCACCTGATGTTAAGTGATTACCGCCGCCCATGAACATTTGCAGCACCAGAAGAGCCGCCAATGCGGCTTACTTTGAAAAGCAACAAAATCCTATTTTCCAATGTGATCTTCCTGTTTAAATTCCAGACGAGAATTTGAGAATTTCTAAAACTCTATGCACGCCATTGGAGGCGACCCTTGCAATATTGGTGACAATAAACAACACCAGGCACAATCAAGCACTTAAGTAGGATACGCGGAATGCGACGGGTGACGTCATTTACGCGATATTAAAAAACCCGCCCAAGCCTTTTAAATTAAGCCAAGGAACCTCAAATAAAATGTAGATCCAGAATTCAGATTACTCTAAATAGTTCTTATATAACATTTGGTAGATTAAACTTTACTTAGTTTTAAATAATTAAAACGAAACTTTTTAAGTGGTAAGTAGGTATATATTCTCAAAGAACATTCTGAGAGAAGTCAAACAATATAGCGATTAATGAGTTTATATGACCTCCTCCTACCTTTATTATCGTGTTCGTACAATTACAATTATTATTTGGTAAATATTGTATTATCATCAAACATTCATAAGTTTAAATGGATTTCTCCATTAAAATTATCATTTGATTAATTTAGCTTTAAAAATGAGTGAGATAATGAAGATCAAAATGCGCTCGAAGTTTCTGGCAAATTGAGTTGTTAGTCCAGTCATTTGGTGCTCAAAAAGGGGCTACCAAATGATTGGACTATGTGTCATTCACAGTCACGGCCGAGTATTCGTATTTCTTGCTCTTAGCTTTTTATACGCTTCGAAATTTTTAAGATCGCGTAACTTTGAAATCGAATATTTTAACAGAAATCTGGAAAACCACAGGCATAGACATTAGTTTTTAGAATATGTCTGCAAAATTTCATGGACTTTGGTTGCTTAATGTTCAAATGGAATTGGAACTACGTTTGTATGGAGCGAGTGACGGAGAGACCCCTCTTAAGCAAAATCAAAGAAGTGTAACCTAACTTTTATCGTATTTCATGTATTGAAGTGAAATATAGACGGTTGTAATGTATGCGATCTATGTACCGATATTAGATACAGTTGTCTTACAATAAATGTTCTCTATTTAGTACAATTAATATTATACCTGAGTGAAAAGTAAGTTGCTATCAAGGCTGCTATCTATCAATTGTTATCAAGTTACAGATAAAGCTATAAAATCATGTACAACTTAGGTATATACTTAGTGTAAGAAACATTATATTACATATTAATTATTTTGAAGCTTTTGAAATTTACAGATATTCAAGAATCGCGAAAACATCAATACTCCAGCAAACATTGCCACCCTCTTTCGACTTTCAAAGGAATTAATGAGTTCTTACTTCTGCCTAAGTTTATTTGACGTATATTCCTTTTAGCTGATAGAATTAATTCTAAAGACTTCTTTAGTAATAATAATCTGTTGGGTATTTAGCACTGATTATATTTATGTGATTTATGTTCAAACTTTCAAGGTTATCTCAGACACATTTTCGAGGACTGATATGATTACCTATTATTTATCAAATAGGTAGATATGGTTCCTGTGTCGATTCCCGGTTATGACAATTCGTGAAGTTAGCTGTGAACGGAACTAATTTGTAACTTCTATCCTATAACTTAATTATCATCATACCATAATCATATTGGCAGAGTTCAAGTTTGATGCCACATGGTAGCCAATTTAAGATATGGTATAAGTTTACATTAAAAATTTATTTAAAAAACCTACTTTCAAAACCACTACAAAGTAAAAAAAAAATTTTTAAGCTCGGCCGACTTTATACATATGTATGACTTTATATATATGTGTAGAAATATTTTTTTTCTTTGTAATGATTTTGGAAGTTGGTCTTTTTTTAATAATTTTTATTTGAAAGAAAAAATTCTAAAGTAATATTATCATATTTATAAATACTTATGTAAGTATTTTTAAATGTATTTTAAAATATAGGTATGCCAATCCCTAGGTGAGTTCGGTTAGAATTTTGCAGTCAATACATAGTTACCTATAAATAAACAAAAATCCTGACTTCTCAACGTCCAGCCCAAAACCTTGGGTCTAAAAAGCTGTAGTTTTGCACAGAGATTACTTTCATTTTGCATAGACAAGGAATAATTTTTTTGCCAAATTTTCCTAAATTTATAGGGTAAAGGGAATAAAGATGATAATATATTTCTTCCGAGCAAAGCCGCAGGTGGTCCTAGTGCAAAAAATTATAAGGTTCAGTTAATTTTCCTCTTCTAAAATTTTTTGCAAGTGCTATTTCATTAAGGTGATTGCCTTAATAACTCCCCCGTCTTTGATCGACACTCTTTTGTATTACAACCCTTGACTCAAGGGGTTGCGTGCCTTACCAAATTCCTCTTCAGTGTTCTATTTGTTTAATGAACAGAATATCATTCTAAATTCCTAAAATTCTGATCGATCAAACTCTAGGACAAATTTATTTTTGGTAGCCATTCTTATAATATTCTGGAGATTTCTCCATAATGTTCTCAAAAACGTGTGAAGTCTACCAATCCGCACTTGGCCAGCCTGTTAGAGTATGGACAAATCGTTCTCATTCTGACAGGAGACCCGTGTTCTTTAATGGACCGGCGATGGGTTGATCATGATGATGATGAACCATTCTTAAGTGCATTAAATACCTCAGGAGTAGAGTGGACCCAAAGTGAAACGTCTTTTCAAATAACAACTTAAACTCAGCTTAAATTCTTTCAGCATTTGGTTGAAATCTGTAAAATGAAAACAAAACATGGAGGCCAGCGCGACGCTCACTGGGGTCCTGTGTATTTTATGGCTAACTAAAATAACTGACTATGGCTATGACTATGGCTGAATAGGCAAACTTGTATCTGAATTTAAAAAAAAAAAACTGAGTTTAAGTTGATACCAAAAAAGATGCTGCGCCTTGGCTCTACTCTATAACTTACCTACGTTGAGCTTTAAACTGCATTATAAATATTACGCTCACTCTAAGCTAAGCGCTAATAGCTAATAGGCACCCACTCAAAAATAATTGCACGCAGTTAACTTTTTTTTTTTTTTCGTCATTCGTAGAGGGAATCGTAGCAAATCGCTACGCTGCAAGTACTGTTCAGCATTGTACCTAATGTTGCACTTATCTAGATAGATTTATCAACGCAAATTTCTTACTGAAAAGGATTTCTGGGCGGAAATAACTGTTCTAGCATATCATCGTAACCTCATAGACCTAGGCAGTGCTCGTAGTTGCTCGTAGGCGAACCCGTAGCCATGCGCTACGCCGCCGTCTAAAATGCTATGGGGCTAACACGGAAGTTATAATTATCACAATAATTGTTCTAATTGGCTAATTTCATAGCATTCTTGCTAGAGCTGTGCCAAAGAATGTATCAGTTAATCGGAAAAGATGATAAATGCGATCCTAATATTCAATACACATTGGCACAGTCAAACTTTGACGCTAAGACTACTGAGTTTATCCTACCAACGGAGTTTTTTTTTTTTTTTATTTATTTATTATTACATTAAAAAATATACAAAGAGTTTTAAAAAGTAACTACAATAAACTGTATCCTCCTTATAATTATAAGTCTAAACGAGACTATACCACTCAAAAATTAAGTAATCCATATTAGAATATTATACATTTGAAAAGTCTATCTGTTACCTTTTCACGGCCCATTCGTTTAACCAATTTTGATAAAATTTGGAACCCTGGGAACGGACATGGGCATGAAAGAATTTCCACGGGATTTTTAAAAACCCGTCAAGTGCGAGTTGGACTCGCACACGATGGGTTCCGTACCATCGTACAAGATAACCTAACAGCTTTATTTAAAACTCTGCAAGTTAATAAGGGTCTAAGTCATCTAAGTGATTTAGTAAATTAAATTTTTCGTGAACCTATTTCAATTTCTTTTTGCGTGACATAACCACAAATTCACGGTGTCGGATTTTTTCCTTTACTTGTGCTATTCATTTTCATGATTCTAGGTAAACGGGAAGTGCCGTATAGGTTTTCTTTACAGACACGACAAGCGGACAGACGGACATACGAACAGATTGACAGATGGTCAGACGGGCAGATAGACAGACAGACACACAGACAGACAACAAAAAGATCCTGTAAGGGTTCCTTATTTCCTTTTGACGTACGGAACCCTAAAAACCTAAATTATGTGGACGAAAACATTTAGTCTGCTCATAGCTTAAGACTTTGTACATAAAAATTTTGGATTGATTCCCTTTGTCATACGTATGAAAGTTGAAAACGATGTAACAGATTGGGCATAAGTGCGTAAACGACAATTAGGAGCAGGTGGAGGTCGGAGGGCCGGGAGTGCTAATGGGAGTTCGCACTTACTTTTAACAAGTCTCGCCAAGGTTACCGAGGAAACGCGTGGGTTCATAATTTGAAGACATTCATTTTTGTTAGGGATGAAATTGTTCAAGTTTTTTTTTTTACTAACAATGATTGTCAATCATTATAGGTACTTTATCTCAATTTGTTTTTTAGTTGCATTTTTTGTTTTTTTTTTTTTTATTTGATTTGAAAGACTTGAACAGGTATGGAAGGGCATTTCTTTATTTTTTCCATTCCGTTTTAAAAGTTACATTTTTTTGGTTTTTTGTTGAGTTTCTAAGTTGCTGCTACAGTTTTGATATTAAAAGGTGAGTTTTTTTCAAAAGTTTTGTAGTAATGAGTTTTTGAAATTAAAGATTTATTATGAATGACCATTTTTAATTTTGATTTTTTTTTTCAGTAATCAAAAAGTAGTTCACTATTATTTTTTACATCACATTATGTTTAGTTTTTTTATTATGAAATTTTATCGAAAGTAATTTTCTGTTGTTTATGATATCACTTATAAAAAAGCGAGGTAGCTATAATATCTAGGTATGCATATCCAGATTACTATTTGGATACGTGAAAACAGAGCCATCCAACCAGGCTAGGTAAACAAAACTTTAATTAATCGGGTTCAAGTAGTGAAGCCTTGCTCGATGTTATCACAATATACGCCTATCTCGTTTAAGCGTAGTGTGCACGCAGGCTAATGAGGCTGCGGTTACGTGAAAACAACACGCATCTCGACGCCCGCCCAACTTTGCGGACTTGCGTAAACTTTCCATTAATTAAATCCACAACTTGCTAACAACTATTAATCTATAGCACTTATAACTAGCAACATTACTCATACTTACTTTTAAAACAAAACAAAAAACTAAAGTCTAAATTTTTTTATTGACACTTTCACTAAAACACTTGAACCCGTAGCGCGCTCAATAAAAAAAAAGTTTAAGAAAACCGCGAAAGGCGCGCGTTCGCCACCGAAACGTGGTCGACATTAAAACCTTAGCGGGAAAGAAACGGTCCCCTTATTACGTCTCGAAAGAAATTCGCCCGCACACAGGGGCACGGAAAGAAGTCCACCCACACAGGCGCAGGCTGCAACGACACGGCGGGACCGTGTCTGTGTGTGCGGGGGTACAAATAAGTATTAAAAGAGATAGTTAGGTGCGGGACAAGTACGAAGTGTGTACATTCTACGTGCCAACATAATGGGGGTCGCCTCGGAAAATTCTAGACGAAATTTTCTTTGCATTAGAAAGGCGTGCAATGCTACAGAATTTATATTATGTAGAGACGTAACGTAACATGCCATGGTTATGTCACAAAAGTATCACGATTCCATTTGCTGCATTTCTAGAAAAAAAACTAAGTAAGTAAGTAGTTCCAACTTGAAAGTCGCATTGAAAGTCTTCAGGTAATAAAACCGACTGCGAAGAAAAAAAGTTAAAGATCAACTGTACTTACTAGATGTTCCAATTAGGTAGATACCCAATACCCACTGAACAATTATTTTAATTAGCTGGGCCTTTGAGTAAACCTATAACCAGAACTCAACCAGTAACGGGCTGCCATTTTTTAAAGCACGCTCGTAAGTGCCAAAAGGTGCGTAAACCTCGCACCAATATCTATGTACTTAGTAGGTATGTTGCAACACCCATGCGTACACACGCGTAATAATTGTTTATCTGGAGTTTTAGGTATAATATCTTTGTCAGAACCAAACAAGAGAATCAGACCCAAGTCCTCATAATAAAAAAATCGTTAAACTTCAGGTATTGTAAATAAACCACACCTACCTCACGCCTGATCACTATCGCCAGAAAGCCTTTCGTCGGTGCTTGAGCGAGTTTTATCAAGCGAAAACCGCAAGAGCATACCTTCCAGTCTTCAAGAGAAATATTAAAATCAAAATATACATATTCATATAGGACAACGCCTAATTGTCTCTCATGCTACGTAGGTATATCTCTACCACGTCCAGTTCGAAAAACAAATTCTACTTAGAAGAGCTGGCAAAAAACTCCGAAGTTACTTAAAAGCTACAATATTTCCTTGTCCAGAAAAAAATCTAATCTTATTCTTCAGTATCTTCGCTTAGTTAGCTGCCTGCGCCTCATTTTTTTGTATCTCCGCCAAAAATCGAGGACGAAGCGAGCACACGATCCACTCTCGCTCTCACGTTGCGTCGCCTCGTGTCGCCCGTGTAGAGTGTAGACGATGCAGGGTTAAAGATTATGAAGTAAAGTTGAGCAATTAGAACACCATTTGCACCGTGCACACACTAACACACACACACACACACACACACACACACACACACACACACACACACACACACACACACACACACACACAGTCATCCATAATTTTAGCCTAGTTAAGTTTGAATATTAGAAATTAATTAAGAAAACTTTAAACTTTATACTCCTACCTTCTGCAATACAGGTATTTCCTAGTGCAGAAGGTAGGAATCTCAATCTTGCTATGCAACCCATGTATGTATAAGTATCAATAAATTACTATTATTATTATTAATTATTATTTCAGACTTGAGAACTAAGAATCTATCCTGAAAATCTGAAACCGGAAAATGCCAAACCAAAACAAAAGAGTTTAAACAATATCGACTGCTTTTGTTTACTTAGGTAGCTTTTTCCCATGATTTCAAAAGCGTAGATTCGATTTGGATGTGTCTATACCTACAGCCACAAGTGGTTAAAAAAGTTGTGGTAGGATATTTTTTACTAACGAACGATACTAAAAAATATTAAGCCACAAGTTTTTTATTAGCTTTTAAAATTGGCCCCTTAACGCACACTATTAAGGTTCAATGTTTAATGAAAGTATCAAGTATGTAATTTATGAAATCGCGATGTATCATCGTTAGACTTATACCAAATCAATATCATTATAAGTACCTTCCTAACATTTCTCCTTCAACAAGGCGTAAAACCAAAGAAAGTTATGAATAAAGTTAGCTCGACTCCACGTTTTGAACATCAATTATTTTAAACTTTCATTGAAGTTTTGAAATATTGGTACGTAGAACCACAGTATACAAGAATAATAAGATTCCTTGTTCTGTAAAATACTTTTTTCCTTAACTAAGTATAAATGTGAATATTTTTCAAGAACCGAAGTAGTTCAACTTAAGAGCTAAGGTAAAGTATATTCTAGCATGACTACCGTTTTTGAGTGCATTGAAATTTGGGTCTTAATGCTACTTAAATTTCTACCTAGTTAAGTTTCATTTATCATCATGATCATCATCATTATCCCAAGCTATCACCGAGCCACTACGGAGCACGGGTCTCCTCTCAGAATGAGAAGGGTTTATTAGGCCATAGTTTAGATACCAGGCTCGTCAAGTGCGGACTGGCGGATTTCATACACGTTTAAGAACAATCGCTGTTTTCCTTCACAGTTAAGTAGGTACAGCAAGTGAAATATTTTCATTTTCTTAAAACGCACATAACTCTAAAAAGTCAGAGGTACCTACGTGCCCGCGGGATCGAACTTCGAACCTCCCAAGTAGGCCCTCACGTCTTAACCACAGGCTATTACGAATTTTTTCCATTGGAGCAGTACCTATACTTAATATCTATTTCTGCCCTTCCAAAACTACGCACACAATGCCATGGGAAATGTGTAACCTACTTAGAAGCCAGTGTCTACTGGAGAGAGTGTATGCAAATCACCTGGCTCAGTGGCGACTAATTAAAAGTACAGATATTCTACTTAAGTACTTAGCTATTCTTGCGACTGGAAATAATTAAAAAGATTTTTCTTTTTATTAATACTGTAAAATATATATTAGGTCAGTAGGAACTAACGTAAAGTAAAAAGTGACCTTCTATAAACCCAACCTAATTAAGGTACTTAACAGTTATACAAGAATTAAACTTCAAACTTTACTTTTTTACTTCATTCTTTATTATTTAGTTCCACCAGACACATTATGACTAACAACTGCTAAAATATTGTACATGAATATTTCAATCATAATAATTGGAACTTGTATCGCTGTAATATGGCAACCCGAAACCCTTTAGCGCCTTTCACAAAGCCGACAATGGAAATTTATATCATCGTAAAATTTAAGTGCGCACTTTAATAACTAAGCCTCAAGCGTCGTATCGCGGACAAAAGGAAACCTCTTGGCTTGGCTCATGCCTCGTCTTACACCCACACACCTGTAACCGCATAGCCACGAGTACGTACACCGACGCACACATGCGAACCTCACCACTACTAACCCGAAACCCACACGCCCACCCGCCAAACACGCCCAACGTCTTGGGTTTTCTTATAAACCACGTTGTGTTCGACGTCCCGCTCTAACCCAATGCACTATACGCTGCCTCTCGCTCTAGCGCAATGACGAGGTTCACATAAAGCGGCGCCACATTCCCGCCTTTTTTCTCACTCCATTTTGACAGCTCGCGGCTCCATATCTGGCTAGGAACTAAGACAGTGTTCACAGCACTACAAATTGAAAACCTAAATATAAAGCAACATCTTTTTTCCTCCAATTTCCCTAACTGAAACATTATATACTTAGTTGCTCAGGTACCTATATTAAATTACTGACAATATTGCAGTATGGAAACTGCAGTGCTTAAGAATATTTTGTAGAGTGCGCCTTTTTAATCTAAGTTTCTACCATTAAAAGTTACCTGATCTTTAAAAACCTACTTATTAGTGAACTTTGACCAGCGCATCTTCGCTAAAAACTATTACAAACAAAGTATTTTTTTATTGAATTAATCAGATTTAGAAGATAAAGTTCCATTTTTCAACGGTGAGATTAAGTTAAAAATAAAATTTTGTTTGTAAAATTTGAATTTTGAAAAAGTTTGAATTTTGTAAAATTCTGCGGAAATTCCCATGTCCTTTTATACTCAAACGTTCGAAAGACAAATCAGTTTCAGAACGTTACATAAGTGTTACGTTCTGAAATTGATTAAGGGGAAAAGGAATGTTCTTGACCCCGTTGGAATTTCAAAATTAGAACAGTGTGCTCGTCGTCTTACCGACTAAGTGGCTCAAGACGCGTTAGCGGGCGCGGGTGCGCTGGGCGGGGTCTGCGGAGACGCGGCTCTCCGCTATCGGCACACCGAAACACACATTTTTCCCGCCGCAAACCTCGCGCTGAAGGTTAGCCGCGACCCGCAGACCTCGTTGGGGCAGACAGAGATAGCATCTTACAGCTTTCGCGCGCCTGCGCGATCTTTAAGCGCCAATTTTGACAGCTGGAGTTTCCTTTCGGATTATAAAGATGTTGCTACGCGAGCGTGAGGACGTAGCTCGCAGCAGTCTGATATAGGTGCTTCATACGGAGCATGTAATTTAGTAAAGACTGCATTCTTTCAATGGAAATTCTCAGAAGCCTTACATCAAAATTTCGATATATATCGCTAGAATTATTGTATTATACGTCTGAAATATATTTTGTGCCTAAAATAATATACTTACTGTACCCGTGGATCCATAAGCTTGGGCCGTCGGTCCCGGTTTGATCCATACTTACTAAAAATTATTTGAGCTCGCTTAATTTCGGTTATGGCAATGACTACAAATTGCCGGAAAATGGCAAGGTCAAGGCTCGCTTTGTTTGATAATAAAATCTTTATATTTTCGCGAGTCAAATGACATTGTACTTACCTACTTGTAAGTTGATAGAGTGGAGGGTTTCTAGAATTTAGATTTTTAGTCAGTTTATATTTTGGTAGTCGGTATGAGCAATATACCTATTATTTTTATCATTATTTAAAACTAGATCATACCTGCGACTTCGTCCGCGAGGATTTACTTAGGTTTTAGTAAATCTTGTGAGAATTCTTCGATTTTCCAAGATAAAAAAAAGCGTAAGTAAATGTTCGTCTCCGGGATGCAAGCTATCTTTGTAAATTTTTTTATCAAAATCAGTTAAACACAACATCTTAAAATTATAAAATCTGGACAGTTAAATCAGTAGGTACTTGGGCAGTTTATATAAAACGCAGACTGGCAAATTTTTTTTTTATTCATTATCTAGAACCTAAATATTTTTAATTCTTAACACTATGTAGTATTTACCCACTTCCATGAAGGAATATGCGTATGAAAACACAACATTATAGTGGTGTACCGAAGAACCCGTCGCCGGGCCGCCGCAACAGCGGTCGCGCGGGTAACCTGCAAATTGTGAAGCGCGACCACGCGATTAGCTCACCAAACTCACCCAGTCTCGGCCGTATCGCTCACCCATTTTGTTTTGATTAGGCTGAGATGGCCAACTTCACTGTATTCCAAGAGATAATCCTAAAATATTCCGACAGATTTTTTACGGCACTATGACAAGCGCAAACAGCTGTGACCGCCGCGGTCGTTTCATCTTCTGAACCTCGATAGCTCAACGGTTGAGGAGCGAACTGAATTCCGAAAGGTCGGCGGTTCAAACCTCACCCGTTGCACTATTGTCGTACCTACTCCTGGCACAAGCTTTACGCCTTATTGGAGGCGAAAGGGGAGTATTACTCATGATTAGCATGGCTAGTATTTTTTTTTTTTAAAGATATCTACATATACTTAAATATGAAAAGACTTGCCTTCACTGACTGATTTATCAACCCACTTAAACGTTTAAACGTTGGGTTTAGAAACTTGAAATTTTGAGATTATAATGAATGAATGAATTAATGAATATACTTTTATTGTACACCACAAAATTAGTACACAAAACGTATACAAAGCAAAACAAAAATATAGGCAGGTACAATTTGGCTGCTACAATTTGTCATCAGGTTCCTTTCATAATGTAAGAACTCAGTAAAAAAGATTTTAAGTAAGGACTCAGAGAAAGAAAATACTCGTATCACTATTTTCATACGTGTCAATCAATTTTAGATTTTGTGTACTTACAACCGAATTAATACCGTTTTGCATTCAACATCATTGACGATTTGGGTATGGGGATTCGTCCGAGTTACATCGTAAATTATGGTAGCCGTATCTTGATATACCACCGCACTCACACCCTCACAAGTTGTGGGTCACTATAACCTCACAATAACGACCATTCTGAGGTCACTATCAAGTCTCAAGTTGCGACGCTTTTGTTGCTTAATATTATATGAATTTTGGACGGATTTGTGGTGGAATAATAGTTAATGTCATAAATTACAGTATATTTAATGTTTTTGCGGTTGTCGGATGTTATAATAAACCATGTCGTTATAACACAACCGCTAAGTATTTATACATACGGTCATTACTAATAGTACCACCTTTAAAGGTCGGAATTCTACTTATTATTTTATTGAAAATGTTACAATAAAACTTAAAGCTAGTCTTATCTAATTACTGTAATGGTACAAATCATGCCCGCGTGGAAAGGTGCCAAGAATACTGGCTGCATTTCCATGCTGGACACTCAGGCTGATCTGAGCCAGTACTTCTATCACCAGATGATAAAATAACCGTAAATACTACAATTTGAAATGATATTCCATAGACATATTTTTTACTGAAGATAATTTTCAAGTCAACCGTGAATCAAACCTATAAGTAGCTAGTACCTAGGTAGGTATACTTACTGCAACAGAGAGGTCTTCACACTTATCAGAAATCATGAAACGATTATAAAGGTAAGGAAATAGGGAAACAGCAAACAGGTTTAAAATTGGTTGTCAGAAAACATAATGTCAGGAAGGTAAAGGAAAAGGGTTGGTTCGTGCTCATGCCCTTCCCTCTTCTTGACATTTTAAATTGTTTATTTGCAAACAAGTGTCAAGTTATTTATTCAGTGATGTTGGTACCTTACTACGTTCGTAAAGGGATGTAATGTACACATGGAATCAATTTATATTCTGCTTTTATCACAGCTCACGACAGTTGGGGAACTTCTAAAAGGAGTCAAATGTTAGTGCATTTAACGCAGGTAGCTCTAGGTAGCTCTATTTTTCTTTGATTTTACATCACCATAGCCTAATATTTGACATATCGTATATTCAGGATCATACCGCGAGTTCCCTCACTCTAGTTCACTCTGCTTTTATGGTGATAACGATTATTCTGAAAGTCCTAGCGGCTGCCCTTCAGGGGAGTTGGGGAAATTGTAACGAAACGTCGAGGCTTCGACGTCACTGGCCTAGGTAGTCTAAGAATCGCCATTTTTTTCTTGATTTTACGTCACCATAGTAGGCTATGGTGACGTAGAATCACAATATATTTGACACATCGTCGATTCAGGATCTAACCGAGGCCCGAGGGTTCGACTTCACTCTGCTAGCGCCTTACCTAGACAACTGATACTTAACAGTGTTATGAAAATACTTACTCATAATTCCTATTAAGACTTGATCGTATGAAATATGTACTTAAGTAACTAAGTTTTATTGTAATCAGATAAGTAGACATATCCTCTCATATTATGTAGGTAAGTATAATATTACCTATTGGTATAATAACCACAATATAAATAATAATACAAATAGTATGTCACGTTCAATAAGTGCGTGTTAGCAAGTTCACCGAGCTAGGTATAATCGAGTGTTGTGCCGTGCTGCAGCTGTGCCTGAGGAATGAACGAATAGTGATGTGCCACGTACACGTCGATAAATGTTTGACGACCTGCTTGGCGCAGTGGCGAGCACCGTGATCTTATTAGTAGGAAGTCCCGGGTTCAATTCCCAGCAGGCGCAATTTGGCAATTTATAATATCTAAATAGTCTTGTATGACACCATTCCACGCGGGCATGATTTGTATAGTAATTAGATAAGGCTTGCTTTAACTTTTATTGTAATATTTTCAACAAAAAAAAAATTCTCTTGGATCTGGTCTGGTGAGAATTTTAAGCCGGGGCTCGTTACCACTCTACTGGTAAAGTGCCACCAAGCGATTTAGCGTTTCGCTACGATACCGTGTAAATAAACCCCTTCCATCTTAGACTACATTATCACTTACTACCAGGTGAGATTGCAGTCACGGGGAAAATTGTAATGGAATTAAAAAATGTTAGAATATCAACAACTCGCTTAATACTACTAGTGTGCTATTTTATCAAATTATTAGAAACTAACCTTGGAAAATCTGATTTTATCGATATGTATCGTTCAATAGGATGATCGCTGTCTGAAACTTTCCATTGCTCGTTTCAAAACTTTCCACTTAAAAAAGAGAGCCTACTTTGTAGTATTCAAAAAATGTTTGTTGTGTCAAAAAATATTTCTTGGTTTCCTGTTTTGGTTCGCGAGATACCGACACCATCCATCTTCATTCAAATACGGAATGTCCCGGAAAATCATGAATTTTCGATATCGATAGTAGTATAGGCACGGCCCTAGCTAGAACCCTTCCGCTGCTCGCCATATGCCGGCACTGAGCGCCCTTAAATTACAGAACTTCCCGCTCATAATAGAGAGATATGCCTTTAATATCTGCTGAAACGGCGCGGTGTTTACTTTTTGGCCCGGTTCTTATATTAGAAATTGTGCAGCAGTACTTTATCTTGAGATACGGTTATTAGCACGCATTCACATTCATCTCTGAGGTTAATTAGCACTTATAAATTTATAACTTGTATTAGCATTCTGACTTTACCTTCATTAGTAAGAGTAAATTAAATTAGTTGTACAGATCTACACAACGGAAAATTAAGATACAGTATAATGCCTCCGGCATCGATGGCCTCCGGTCATTGAAAACATACTGTAAACAATGTAGGACCAGTGATCAAGGACTTTATCTTATAGTGAGTTGATAAACCTTGTTAGTTACCTGTTACCTATAGGTATATTCCCGAAATATTTCCGAAACCTAAGTGTAAGACCATGATAGAGATATCCAATTACATACATCCCGATCTCTCCACTTCCGCATACATAAAACGGACAATAGATATCATTGTCCCCTAAAAATTGACCCCGGAAAAGGCGCAATTTCAATCACAATTCCAAACGATATTCCGAAACGCACCTGCTGTCTGAACACGTGCCCCACTAAGAATCTACTTAACTCGAGTGACCCCACTTACTGGGTCCCAACTGAGCCGTCTAAGAAACTCCAATACTGCTATCCTATAAGTAAAATGCAGGCAAGACATATTTCGCCGATTTTAAGTTGAAGGTGATGACAACAGCTCCGTCGAAGCAGGTGGGCTTGTTTTGCCTATTGACGGTACAATTTTCAAAAACCCAAGAAGCAATACGTTTCCGTTGCAGGATGCATGAGATCCTTTAAGTAAAATGCAGGCAAGCCATATTTCGCTGCTTTTAGTTGAAGGTAACATTGAGCAGCAGCTAAGCATGTGACTCGTTATTCTTATTGACATGCGCCTATGGCAGCTTTTCTTTTTACCCTATCCTATACCGTATAAAGTTTTCTGTCATCCGGTCTATATTTTTATCGTTTAGACAATAAGAATTGTTTTGAAATATAGTGATGAATATCTTAAACCAGCGGTTGCTATTCTCTGCTCTTGTATTCATAAGCGGCAAAAATGCTCGTGAAAAGAAACGATGATAATAAAAGAAGAGATGAAATAATTATTATAGAATTATAATAACCCACATACTATGTAAGTAGTGTTTGTTGTTACCCACTGTAAATAATATGACGTCATAACTTGCTTTCTTCACTTATCTATGTTCTAGTTGACGGATGGAAAAATAGCCAGCAATTTCACGTGGACCAGACGCCATCTGCGACATCCAAAAAATAACATTTCCCAAAAACATTTGCGAAAGAAAGGTATATTAGTCTCCGCGGGGCAATAATCGAAGCCAATCGGCTCACCGAACGCCCCGACATGACACTTTTTTTTATTTATACCACCATTTCGTTAATGTGAGAGCTCTGGTAAAGTAGTGTTGTACCTTCAGATTTTTAACGAAATACATTTATTGATGCCCGCGACTTTATCCGCGTGGATTTTGATTTTCAAAAATCCCACGGTAGTTCGTTGATTTTCCGGGATAAAACACTCACACACACACACTTCACAGCACTTCAATCAGTGACACGGAACCTACGAATAACAATTTTTCGCAACGCGGAACTTTCCTATTGAAATGCGTTTTCTTTTAAAGTGCGTTAAAATTGTACTTAATACCTATAAATTTTCGTAGAGGGTTTAAAATCTAGGGACACTCATAGACGTAGCGTAGTATGTATAACGATCTACATGAAAAAGCAATCAAATCGCGAGAGCGCGTCAAACCAACGCAACAAATAACATGGGATGTATTTTTAAGGAGGAGGGGTGGTGTAGTATTTCCATACAAATGTTGCATAATTTAGAAATAGAACCATTTTGATGCGCCTTTTGCGTCATAGAGCTGTTGTTTTATACGATTCTTTTAAAAAATAGTCTGGTTAAGTACTACCTATATATCTGGGGGCTTAGAATTGAAATTATTATTTTTTTATGTCTAAATAAATATAAATATTATTACTTATTGTATACCTAATACAAAATTCAAAGTAAGCTTATGATATTATGGGTTCATAAAGTGAGAACAAGAGAAAAAGTTTAATATGTATACATATTTAGTAGGTACATGAGAAAATAGAAGATAATATGATAAATTATAATAGGACAATGACATTTAATGCAAATTAAAAAAAACAGACTATCCTAACCTAAAACATGCTACGAAGCTACGAGCTACGAACGTAGCTCTACAAGTCAATCAGTCTCCTTACGAATAAAAGCCTAGGAAGGTATGGTAGGAAGGTATTCTACTAACTGTTTGATTTGTCGACGAATTATTCTGCTTTCCAAGCAGCAGCATCAACAGACAGACATTTCAAATATATAGTACAGTAGTAATAATATAATGGCACAGAAAAGCTCTTCATGATACAAACCTTTTTTCTTTTCATAACTGTCTGCCATTTTACCGTTGGGCTACTGAGGCTATATTATAGGCTTCCCTCTTTACATTTAATCTCTTCAGACTCGCCGTAAAGCGTCGCCGATAAAATAAACGGCAGCGCGAAAAATCCTTGTCTTATCGCCACCAAGCAAGATTACACATAAAAATGTTAAATGATCTCGAACGCGTATTGAAAAAATTGAGGGGAAATGGCTGGGGAAATTGGCAGCCCCAGACGAGTTTTACGGGCGTTCGTGATATAATGACAGTATTTGTTTATTTTTTTCTCAAAGTTTTTATTTTATTTAGGTATTTACCTACTAATTTTCTAGCGCTTCGCTGCAGTCAGACCTGCTGGCAACTGGCAAGTGATGATGCAGTCTAAGATGGAGCGAGCTTCCATAGATGCCTATTCACTCTTGACTTCAAGGTATCAATATCAAAACTTAACACGTCCAACTTAACTTAACACGTCACGGGACGTGACGGGAGGGGAAAACTTATTCTGGAAGGGCACTCCGCATCCTAGCGGTTCGAATTTAAAACGTGGAGCCAAATCGCTTCGAACGAGTCCGTGGAATTTCAACTGCAGATCTTAGTCTACGGTCTATTTCACACCTGTATCCAATGACCACCATAGTGCTTGGCTATATCAACCTGGTGGTATGAGTATATGACGTTGCAGTCTAGATGCAATTTTAATTTAATTTAAACAACTTTATTGTAACAAAATTACAAAGACAGAATATATGATACACTTAAATAAACAAAGGGCGACCTTATTAATGGCAATCGGAAATTAAGAACTTGGAAATGGTATAGCAGCAACCATATTTCTAATGAGTTTCCAAGCGAAATCGAAGAGGAACGCTAAATCGCTTGGCGGCATAGTTTTGCTGGTACAGTGGAGACCAAACCAGACCAGAAACAGTTTAGAAATTACAGCCCCTGCCGAAGTCGAAACCACGATCTTCAATTAAAAACTGCGTTCTTCATAGTGCCGTAGAGGTCCTGGAAAATTAAAGTTATAAAATATTATAATTACATACCGACCTACCTATTTATCTCCTATAGGTACTTAGATAACTTATTTTAATTCAATGGTCATAATATACTTTTTTTCGTAACAAAATACCATCATTATTTCGGTAATCGGTGTAGCCTATGATTTGAGCTTGATGTAGGTGCGAATAAGTCTTGTATCGAGAGGGGAAGTGTTTGTGACACCGCTCGCTTGTCGCCTATCGAAATCTAATCTGACGCCTTATCCCGTATTTTGTATGAACACCCATCATAGCACCCTGCACGTTTGTCATCGTATAGGTACATATTACATATATTTGTGTTGTTTTCCATTATTATGAAACTTTTATTTTTACGAAACAAGTTACCCTTTAACGGCGACCTCACTTGGTAGTAACTGGTAAATGATGATGCAGTCTAGTTAAAATGAAGATTGGCCAACGGTTAGCAATTTTATGAAACCTATAGTACTTATTTCAGGCACCATGACATAGGTAATAGGTACAGGTACCTATTCGGTGCAGTAGGTTATTGCACCGAATTCCAGGAAAGTTTTTGACTAACCTACTTGGTAATGGTTGAACGGGTGGTTATTATAAGGGTTGAAACTTAAAAATTATTCAAGTATTTAAACAAAAAAGTCGCCTACCGCCAATAAAAATATTTAAACAGGTACATTAGACCTACCTGCATAGCATGTGCTGCATAGGTAGAGCTATGTAACAGTGCCGGCAAAGCCAGCAAACATTTACACTGGCGATTGCTGGCGCTGTTTATATTGTCACGGGGTGAAAACCACCCCGCGAATGCCGTAATATACTCGTAGTGGACTTATTTTGTATATTTTTTGTTAGACCACTTTTTTATAAGTATATATTTTTTTTTAAATTAACTTTATCCCATATCTACGTTATAAAGAGAACCTCTGACCAAAATTTTAGCTTTCTAGATCCAACTAATGGTTTGGGCTTGGCGTAGATGAGCCAGTTAACGAGTTAGGACTTTTCTTATTATAAGTATAACTAGCTAAAACCTGGGACTTCGTCCGTGTGGATTTAGGGTTTTCCAAATCCCGTGGGAACTCTGATTTTCTGTGATAAAAAGTAGTCCTTTCCCGGAATGCAAGTTACCTCTGCACCAAATTTAATCAAAATCGGTTAAACGGATGGGATGATGGGAATGTTAAAATTTCAAACTTAAAATAAAGATGATAAGGGTTCAGGTTACTTTGAAACTTTACGGGTTTAGGTGAGCCCAACATATTCTATGCTAGACTAACCTTTTATCCCTCGAAGAATGGTTGGTAAATTTTCAATACTCACTTTATTAGGGGCGAGAGCGGAAAGAGGGTGGAAACGGTCTTTATTAGATTTTCTAGAAACGTGAGTATACAGTCAATTGCATAGGCTGCGACCGACACCTTGATATTGGAAATTTCTATGACCTCTCAATATTTTATAAGCACACTAGATGGTATCCTCGAATATGTAATAATATTTCGTTTCGATGCTCCAAGTTTCAACATAGGTACATTATAGTACTTTTGGAAGTTAGGTATTTGATAATAATTTGGAGTTTTGGGATAAAAAATATCGACTAGTGATAAAGACGTCGCGTCGCGTCGGCCTCCTATTAGGGAGCCCTTTTGTCTGTCTGTCTGTCTATCCTGTCGTGTGTGTCACTTCGAGGGAATCGTTCGAATTACGATCTAATTAAAAGTGTTAAAGTTGTACGATGGTATAGAATACTTCATGTGCGAGTTCGCCTCGCAATTGACCGGTTATTTTAATTACTAGAAAATGCCCGCGGCTTCGCCCGCGTGGATTTCGATTTTTTAAAATCCCGTAGGAACTCTTTGATTTTCAGGGATAAAAAGTAGCCTATGTGCTAATCCAGGATATTATTCTATCTCCATTCCAAATTTTAGCCAAATCCATTCAGTAGTTATTGCGTGAAAGAGTAACAAACATATACACACACACACACACATACAAACTTTCGCCTTTTTAATATTAGTGTGATAATTTTAATCATCTAGGTCATCTAGCTCTAGTGAATCAGCTGAATTTGTGGTTTTTAAAAATAATAATTATTCTACATATTTTTTATTTTTATTTTTTATACAAAAGCGTCCGCTATAAAACCACGTATGAAACTACATGACAAAGTGCTCGACGACATGATAGTTTTAAAAAGACATAATAGGTGGCGCTAGCCACACGAGTATTAGACTTTAATAAAACTATTATTTAGATATTATTAGACTAGAAATAGACCGTAGTCCGTAGGTATGTTATTTTCCATTTTCAAATTGGACTTTTTTACAAAGGGACAAAAATGGGACAAAATGACGCAAAGACTATCAACTTTGATTACCAGATTTTGGCTCTATGGCCTCTAATTTATTTACTATGCTTCTAACCGTTAGTGTTTCTACTTTTGGAATTTCTGCCTATTTTAGGGATAAGATTAAAAGTGCTACACCCGAAAGCTAAACAAAAAGTGATTTTTTGATACTCTTTTTACATTGCAATCCATAATACATTTGGTTTACCTTAAATTCTGCATCTAAATAATGATCAAACACGTTCTTCGTCACAAGAATCGAAATACATGTATTATATAGTTAGTGTGAAATCACAATAAATTCTTACTGATAAAATTACGTTGTTCTTTATTACAGTTATTACATGCATTCTTAATAAGGGTATATAAAAAAACTATATTTTAGGGGAAATCCTACGGAAACTAGGGTAAAACCATGGTAAAACCTAAATGATAAGTGGATACACTGAACCATAGACTACAATTTATTATGCAAACCGTGCAAACGTCAAAAATATGTAAGGTTAGGTTGAAAATTAATTATGTGTCAACGTAGTCAAGATTATCCGAATTAATTTATTAAACAACTTCGCAACTTTGAGTTACTTTACAGTAATATGATGATAATTTAACACTTGAATAATGGCTGTTGTGATAGAAACAACACTCGGTGATATTACAGTGGACCTGTATTTGGACCAGCGTCCTGTAACATGTTTGAACTTTTTGAAGCTTTGCAAGATGAAATATTACAATTTCAACTTGTTTCATACTATACGCAGCGGATTCATCGCTCAAACTGGTGATCCCACTGGGGAAGGTTCCGGTGGACAGTCAATATGGGGAATTTTAGAGGGGCCAGACAAGCGATTTTTCTCTGGAGAGAAAAGACCCAAAATTCGTCACACAGGTGCTGGGTTACTATCAATGGTATGTACTGATGATATGATGGTTGGATCTCAGTTTTTCATAACTCTGGCACCGGATTTGGACTCACTAGATGGAACGCATTGTGTCATTGGCGAAGTCACTGAAGGGCATGAAGTATTAACTAAACTAAATGAAGTCATCTGTGATGAAGCTCATCGTCCCTACCGAGATGTAAGAATAACCCACACTGTTGTACTCGAAGATCCTTTCAATGATCCACCTGGATTGAGAGCTCCATCAAGGTCACCTTCACCTAACCCAGAACGTCTGAAAGGCGGTAGAATTGCTCCTGATGAAGAAATAGATGAGACACAAGGTAAAAGTGCAGCTGAAATACAGGAAATGATTGAAGAGAAAGAGGCCAAAGCTAGGGCTACAATATTAGAAATCGTAGGTGACTTACCCGATGCTGATATCGCTCCACCAGAAAATGTGTTATTTGTTTGTAAACTTAACCCTGTCACAACTGACGAGGATTTAGAAATTATATTTAGCCGTTTTGGTAAGATTGTTAGTTGTGAAGTTATAAGAGACAAAAAGACAGGCAATTCTCTTCAATATGCATTTATTGAGTTTGAGAACAAAAAATCATGTGAAGATGCATATTTTAAAATGGATAATGTGCTGATCGATGACAGACGTATCCATGTTGACTTTTCACAATCTGTTTCCAAAATGAGATGGCTCGGTAAAGGGAGAGGAGTACAATATTTTGATGAGGAACCTAAAAATAAATCAAGGGATGAAGATAAGAGAAGAGGTAGATATAGAGAAGAAAAAGACTTAATAGATAAAAGAGACAGCCAAAGCAATGGTAAACGGAACAATATTAGAAATGATAGTGATAGACAGTATAGAGGTGACACTGAGAAGAATAGACAACGTAAAGACGATAGAGAAGGAGACAAACTAAATATAGATGAAAGGGAAAAATATAAACATCAGCGTAAATATGAAAAAGAAAGAGACAGACGGAATAAAGAAACAGACATGCAAATTAGAGATGATAAAGAAAAGAACAGGTTAAATAAAGATAATAGAGAAAGAGACAGGTATAATAAAGATGATAATAAAAGGGGCGTCCAACATACAGAAGTAGAAAAGAGAAACAGCAATGATAGAGAAATGAGAAGGCAACATAGAGATGATAGAGAAAAGGACAGGCTAGATAGAAATAATAGAGAAAAAGACAGGGAGCCTAGAAATGAGAAAGAAAAAAACCAACAAAATAAAGATCATACGGAAGTGGACAGGCAATATAGAGATGATGAAAAAACTGACAGACAAAATAGGGATGAGAAGGAAATGGACAGTCAATACAGAGATGTTAAGGAAAAAGATAGGCATTATCTAACTGATAAAGGCAGACAGTATAAAGGTGATAATAACCTGAAAAGAAAACATATAGATGATAGAGATAGTGACATACAAAATAGGCAAAAAGACATATCAAATAGAGATGATAGAGGAACAGAAAGGCAGCAAAAAAATGACAGAGAAATGGACAGACAACAAAAAAAAGATGATAGAAAAAGAGACAGGCAAAGTATTGATGACAGAGACATTAATAGGCACTATAGAGATAGTAGAGAAAAAGATGAACAACCTGAATATGATACTAGAAAAGATAGACAGCAGTTAACAGATAGAAATAGACCATACAAAGATGGCAATAACCAGGATAGAAATGAAAGGGAAAGAGATATGCAGGATAGAGACAATAGAGAAAAATGGGAAAGGGACGGGCAAAATAAGGATGATGCAGAAAGAGACAGGCGACATAGAAATGATAGGCAGCAAAGAGATGACTACAGAGAAAGGAGTAGAAGCAGATCAAAAACAAGTCATTTTCATGATAATATCAGTAGAAATGAAAGAGTAAAATATACTAGAGAAATAGAACATGATAAGAGTAAATCATATAAGTCTAAGTCGCCCACTAGGAGAAATCAGGATACATCAGAATACAAAGACAGTAGTGATGAGAGAAGAAACAATCGAAACTCTAGTAACAGCCGTCATACGAATAGAGAGAGAAAGCATAATGATGAAAGCAAACATCGTGAAAGAAGCAGGGAAAGCAAAAAAGATAAACAGAGACAAGATCTAGATCCAAAAACACCTTCCCCTGTAATTGTTGGTAAAAAAAATAAGAATTCAAAACAAAAGAATAGCAAAATGATTTCCAGTAAGAAACAAAATAAAAAGGGAAGTTCTGCTTCCAAAAAGAAAAGAAAATCATCTACATCGTCGGATGATTCATTTGAGTCTAGTTCATCAAGTAGTGAATCTAGTACTTCGAGTGACAGCGACAATAATAAAAAGAAGTTGAGGAGAAAAAATAGGAAATCTTCTTCATCAAGCAGCAGTACCAGCAGTTCAAGCAGTTCGTCGAGCAGTTCAGACAGTAGTAGTGAATCAAGCTCAAGTTCAGATAGTGAAAATAATAAGAAAAAGCGTGTTAAGAAAAATGTGAAACCGCCAGTTAAAAAACCTAAAAAGAAGTTATAGGATCTGTATTTATAATTATGTACTTATAGCTTAATTTTGTATTGTTGTGTATAGTGTGTGAACTTTGTATATTAATATGTTGTCAATAGTGAAGTTAAGTAAATTAATGTAACCACAAATGATTCACTCATTGAATTCTAAAGAGAATCATTTTTAATGAAAAATAGTGAATAGTAAACAGAACAACAATCATGACGTAGTCAGCAATGTAAGAAATGCTGAATGATTTAAATGCTTCATTATTTTATGGTACTTCTTTAATGCTACATAAAAAGCCAAATGTGAGTCGGACTCTCACATCAAAGATCTCATACCATCATACAAGAAATAACACCAATATATTTTATTTCATGGTGGCCATTTTAATTTTTTTACTAATTGTTGTTACAGTGGCAATAGAAATCCACATTCTGTAAAATTTTTAACTCTACCATTACAGTTCATAAGATACAGTCTACTGACAGACAGACAGGAGTACAGTGGAGGCTTAGTAATAGGCCTTTAGTATAGTAATAGTGCCTTTTGGCACTCTTCGGGGATGAAACCCTAAAAACGAAAGAAGTACTAGCACTTCATAATATGTATAGTTTATGAATAAAAACTGCATGCAAAATATCATCAATATGTTGTGGTTATGTTGATTCAAAATTCTGGCATATCCAATTGTAAACTTAAATTAATTATTTGCTATTAATGATAAACTTAATGAAATAACCCATTTATGTATCAAAATAATGAATGAATATACACCATCTTATTTTTAGACTGAAATAAACCCATGTACAGAGCCTCACAATAGGTTTCTAAAGTATTTAATATTCACTTTTTAAATACTTACTTTATTACTTACTTAAGTGGCTGGATGAGGAAGGCCGAGGACCGGGTGGGGTGGCGCTTTATAGCGAAGGCCTATGTCCAACTGTGGATGTCCACAGGCTGATGATGATGATGATGATTTTAAATATGTATTTGCTTTTTTAAAGATCCTATTAGGATTTCCTCCAAATCCTTAATGCATCTTTAAAATCCTCAAGGAATGTCTCCTTTGAAAATGTTAGTTCCACCGGATTAGGCCTGGTTTGGAAGGAATTAGGAAGTGGAGTGGAGAGATGTGTTTAGTCGAACAGTCAGATTCTTAATAGATAACGTGAAAAAATAATAACATTATCTTGTAAAAATCTGACTAGTCAACTGAACATAGACCTACTCTCCGTTCTGCTTAAGTGGAAACTGGGCCTAGGCTGTGTGGTGTCCATTAAGTCAGTCACTGTTGACGGTACTGTTTTATTAACAAACTTCCAAAAAGGAGGAAGTTTTCAATTCTGCACAAATATTTTTTTTATGGATAGACATTGATTTTATTACTTATTATTATTATTATATATAATATTATGTTAATTGAAATGAAATGAGGAACATTACTTTAATTCCACACATTATGACCTAACTAATGATTTAAAGTAAAGCCAAAATTGATGTACCCCGCACTGGGGGTTCTCGTAATATGATTTTTGGCATATTAGTACAATGTTTGTGTGTACAATGTAAAGTATTTTGCAATTTTTTTATTTTAATGAAATATAGTTAAAGAAATGTAAGGTAGGGATGTTTACAAAACTTAATTAGGTATTTTAAGGCATTAGATAAAGTGTGTAGGTATGTAAGTTTTTATATATCAATAACCAGGCTATTAAATTGATATTCAAATGAAATTTTTAGTTCTGATTTCAGTCTTTTACCCATCTAATAATTCACCCGTATATCCACCCTAAAACAGACACCCCAGGGTATTTAAAAAATAAATATAATTATGCATACCACTCGGAAAGGTATATCCACCCGAGACTAAAAAATAATATACAGATTCACAGGGGTTGTAACGTGTACCTTAGCGGTCCCGTTACATTCCTTATTTGGATCGCGTATTTTTATTAACATAACCTGAAATCTGTTTGTAGACCTTTTATACGTCATATCTCAGTGTCCCAAACTTCACCATGACGTTTCTAAGGCGTGACGTTTGGGAATGTAGTTCGGCGATCTGTCAAACCTTCTTTCATATTGGAAAAAAAACTAGTAACATTTTTGACAGCTCGTTTACCGAATGAAGTTGGCATCTTTCGGTGGCCATTTTGAAGGTTCACTTTTTCTTCCTACATAGACACGCAAACATTTGCTCGTCAATTATTAATTTTTAAAAATGTGAAAGTTAAACTAAATAAGTATAATACATATGTATGGGCCAGAGGGCTATAGAGTGGTAGGACACGGCGCTTTTAGCGGTAAGTGTTCATTTTTCTACCCAATCTCGCCATTAGAACATTGAATTTTCCAACAAGAAAATGGATGAAAATTTTAACCTAACATTTCCTTGTTACAGCCGTTGATCCTAGATCTTCGTTGATCCTAGATTGTTATCATTTAACGCCTCATTTGAGCATTTATCATGAGGATTTTCCCGTAAATTTCATTTTGGATCGTACATGTTACGTTTTATATCGGATTCCATCCCGGAATTGGTGTGATGGAATGCAGTTTTCGGCCTGTGGAATTAGTTAGATATTCGACATGTGCCTAGCTTATTCTCTATTTTAACAAATTTTGTGATAATTTGGACTTTATTTTTTTATAACCTAGTGTGTGGCCATGTGGCCCAGGTACTATAAGTTTGTTTATTTTTGATCATTGTATCTATATATATGACATATAAAATTAAGACAAGAACAAAGGGGCGATACCTATTATAAATTGTCATATTTTTTTTTCCTCTTTAATAAATAAAATTTGTATAAAACTTTAGAAATTTAATAAATTAATTTTTAATAATAAATTTTAAATTCTTTGATTTTTATTCACCAATATTTATTTCTTGAGGACATTTGGCGTCCCGGAATAGAGAGCACGGCTAGGTGGACCGAATCTCTGACTTGCGATTAAAAGTCCAGGCCTCGGCAAGTCTATCTGTGGAGATTTCTATCCAGCTGGCTGGCGCCCGAAGGTTTTCCCTATATTCATTCTATATATATATATATTTTGTCAGCTGGAAGTAAAAGTAAGGATTTAATTCTATTGTTTTATTTTTTTAAATAAATTTTATTTTAAATTTTTCACCTATTGGGTGGTGAAAAATTTTCTTTGTTACAATTGGCAGCCCCGAACAGGGACTTGATTTTTATTTGGGAACCTAGTTGTGTTGATTCTCATAGTATTAGTGAATAAATATTTTAATTGTTCTCGTTCTTGTCTTAATTTGTATTTTTTGTAATATTTTAAGGTGTATTGTATTCTTGTAACTTATTTTTTTTCTATTGTATGCCTAGATACTAAGATGTTTGTTCTAGCATAGCTAATTTAAGTGTGCTCGCCTAGTTAATAAGCGTAGTTTATTTTGAGGTTTTTTATATTACTATTATTTATGTGTTACTAGTGAAAATGCTACATACCTAAAAAGGCCATTTCTTTGTAAGAAACGGAGCCAAAAACTTGATAGGTGTCGCTGTGACCAGTTTTCTCTTGAAAATGATAGGTGCACGACGATTGAAAATCTATTTTATTTAATTTATCAATTTTTTTTTAGGCTTTTTGGAAATTTTGTTAGAAGAATCTTCTAGAGAATAGACAGCGTTTGTAGTCCCAGGTCGTGGTCTATTTGTATTCGTTAGGATGTTATTTGTTATGACAAATGCACCGTCGAATTACACAGACTTTCTGATCGTTTGTTTGGACCAGATTTTGATAACGAAGTCCTGTTACCTAGATGATATTATTATTTTACTTTCAAAAGATTTTAAATTCATTCAGCATTTTAGATAAATAAATATCAAAGATTAAAAGATTCTAGACTTGCAAATAACTTAAATAAATTTGAATTTTGCTAAAGAATATAATATTCCAAAAATATTTCATAATATACTCCTCAGAATAACCCAGTTGAACGTTTTAATAACACTATTGAGACTTGTCTAGCATGCTATGTTGAGAACGATCATAGAACGTGGTATAGGTATTTACCCCATGTTCAGGCAGCTATTAATGGCACTATTAATTTAGTTACAGGATACACACCTAATTTTCTTATGTTTGGTAGGGAAGTTTTCCTTGATGGATCCTTACATAAATTTTATTCTATCTCTGACCCTTCAGAGTTAACTATTGGTAGTCGTTCAGATTATTCGGACGCACTTCTTACTTTGAGTAATATTTTTGATAAAACTGTTAGTAATCTGGCCAAGTCATATAGACGAAATGCCAAATACTACAATGAAGGAAGAAAAAGCATTTCTTATTGTGTTGGAGACACAGTTTGGAGGCGCAACTTTGTGCAATCCAATGCTGCTTCTTTCTTTTCCGCAAAATTAGCCCCTAAATTTGTTAAATGTAAAATAATAAAGAAAATTTCAGATAATGTATATTTATTAAAAGATTTGGAAAAAAATAGTACAGGTAGATACCATATAAAAGATATTCTTAAAATTTGACAAAATTAAAACTTAAAATTAATTTTAACAGGAAAAGAATCTAGCAGAAGCTAACACAATAAGGACTCATTATTATTTTGTGTAGGATTTTTTTGACTCCTTTGTCAGTCCTACCGATTTGTAGGTTGCGGCTATGCAGTTGCTCCGCATTACCTCTCCTTTTTGTATATATTGTATATTTTTGATTTTATAGTTCTGTTTATAAGAGATCTTTTGGTAGCGGTTATGCAGTTGCTTCGTTTTACCAGGCTCTTGAAGAACTCATTTTTGGTTGCGGTTTTGCCTTTGTTTGCACCGTATTACCTAATTTTGTTGTAAATATGTATAGTTTTCTTTTAAGGGATTACGGTTTAGCACATGCCCCGTATTATCCTCCTGCTTGTTCTGCTATAGTCAGTCAGGTAGTTTTGTAAATATGTACAGATCTTTTGTGGGATCATGGTTGGCACATGCTCCATGTTATCCTCCTGCTTGTGTCTGTTTTATCGGCAAGTAGATGTATATATTTTTTTTCTATGTGGGTCTTTAGTACTCATCCTTGGCCTTGTCTCACACATGTGGACATGTTCGCTAGGTCCTTGCTTTAGGCAGGACGATGTTTTAGGTGTTGCTCTTTTGTAGCGCATCTTTATTTTGGATGGTTCGACAATGCGCGGCGAGGGTGCCTGAGTGCTTTGTTCGGTTGCATACCATTCCGAAAACCCCTTAGCTAGGTTAGTTCGTCAATACGCGGCGAGGGTGCCTCAGTGGATTGATCAGTTGCATACTAACTCTAGACTCTTTATTTTGGCTTATGTTGTGTTAGGTTGGTTTGCCATTTCACGGCGTTGATGCTTAGTGTCTTGGTCAGTAGTATACCAATCCTAATCACACACTCTTTAGAAAGTTTTCTTCCCTTCTTCGCTAGTTTGGTTTGCCATTTCACAGCGTTGATGCTAGTGTCTTGGACAGTAGTATACCAATACTATGCAAATCTAGTTTAGGAATTTTGTTTTAATGGATTGCTTCTCAATCTGTATTTATTAATGATTATTTGGTTGTTTTGGCTTACATAAATTTAGATATTTAACTTTCCTTTTGTTTGGTAGTTCCCTTTGTTTTGTCTTATAGAATTGTTTAGGGTAAAGAAAAAAAAAAGTTTTTTTTTTCTTTTCTCTAGAAAGGGGAAATTGTAACGTGTACCTTAGCGGTCCCGTTACATTCCTTATTTGGATCGCGTATTTTTATTAACATAACCTGAAATCTGTTTGTAGACCTTTTATACGTCATATCTCAGTGTCCCAAACTTCACCATGACGTTTCTAAGGCGTGACGTTTGGGAATGTAGTTCGGCGATCTGTCAAACCTTCTTTCATATTGGAAAAAAAACTAGTAACATTTTTGACAGCTCGTTTACCGAATGAAGTTGGCATCTTTCGGTGGCCATTTTGAAGGTTCACTTTTTCTTCCTACATAGACACGCAAACATTTGCTCGTCAATTATTAATTTTTAAAAATGTGAAAGTTAAACTAAATAAGTATAATACATATGTATGGGCCAGAGGGCTATAGAGTGGTAGGACACGGCGCTTTTAGCGGTAAGTGTTCATTTTTCTACCCAATCTCGCCATTAGAACATTGAATTTTCCAACAAGAAAATGGATGAAAATTTTAACCTAACATTTCCTTGTTACAGCCGTTGATCCTAGATCTTCGTTGATCCTAGATTGTTATCATTTAACGCCTCATTTGAGCATTTATCATGAGGATTTTCCCGTAAATTTCATTTTGGATCGTACATGTTACGTTTTATATCGGATTCCATCCCGGAATTGGTGTGATGGAATGCAGTTTTCGGCCTGTGGAATTAGTTAGATATTCGACATGTGCCTAGCTTATTCTCTATTTTAACAAATTTTGTGATAATTTGGACTTTATTTTTTTATAACCTAGTGTGTGGCCATGTGGCCCAGGTACTATAAGTTTGTTTATTTTTGATCATTGTATCTATATATATGACATATAAAATTAAGACAAGAACAAAGGGGCGATACCTATTATAAATTGTCATATTTTTTTTTCCTCTTTAATAAATAAAATTTGTATAAAACTTTAGAAATTTAATAAATTAATTTTTAATAATAAATTTTAAATTCTTTGATTTTTATTCACCAATATTTATTTCTTGAGGACATTTGGCGTCCCGGAATAGAGAGCACGGCTAGGTGGACCGAATCTCTGACTTGCGATTAAAAGTCCAGGCCTCGGCAAGTCTATCTGTGGAGATTTCTATCCAGCTGGCTGGCGCCCGAAGGTTTTCCCTATATTCATTCTATATATATATATATTTTGTCAGCTGGAAGTAAAAGTAAGGATTTAATTCTATTGTTTTATTTTTTTAAATAAATTTTATTTTAAATTTTTCACCTATTGGGTGGTGAAAAATTTTCTTTGTTACAATTGGCAGCCCCGAACAGGGACTTGATTTTTATTTGGGAACCTAGTTGTGTTGATTCTCATAGTATTAGTGAATAAATATTTTAATTGTTCTCGTTCTTGTCTTAATTTGTATTTTTTGTAATATTTTAAGGTGTATTGTATTCTTGTAACTTATTTTTTTTCTATTGTATGCCTAGATACTAAGATGTTTGTTCTAGCATAGCTAATTTAAGTGTGCTCGCCTAGTTAATAAGCGTAGTTTATTTTGAGGTTTTTTATATTACTATTATTTATGTGTTACTAGTGAAAATGCTACATACCTAAAAAGGCCATTTCTTTGTAAGAAACGGAGCCAAAAACTTGATAGGTGTCGCTGTGACCAGTTTTCTCTTGAAAATGATAGGTGCACGACGATTGAAAATCTATTTTATTTAATTTATCAATTTTTTTTTAGGCTTTTTGGAAATTTTGTTAGAAGAATCTTCTAGAGAATAGACAGCGTTTGTAGTCCCAGGTCGTGGTCTATTTGTATTCGTTAGGATGTTATTTGTTATGACAAATGCACCGTCGAATTACACAGACTTTCTGATCGTTTGTTTGGACCAGATTTTGATAACGAAGTCCTGTTACCTAGATGATATTATTATTTTACTTTCAAAAGATTTTAAATTCATTCAGCATTTTAGATAAATAAATATCAAAGATTAAAAGATTCTAGACTTGCAAATAACTTAAATAAATTTGAATTTTGCTAAAGAATATAATATTCCAAAAATATTTCATAATATACTCCTCAGAATAACCCAGTTGAACGTTTTAATAACACTATTGAGACTTGTCTAGCATGCTATGTTGAGAACGATCATAGAACGTGGTATAGGTATTTACCCCATGTTCAGGCAGCTATTAATGGCACTATTAATTTAGTTACAGGATACACACCTAATTTTCTTATGTTTGGTAGGGAAGTTTTCCTTGATGGATCCTTACATAAATTTTATTCTATCTCTGACCCTTCAGAGTTAACTATTGGTAGTCGTTCAGATTATTCGGACGCACTTCTTACTTTGAGTAATATTTTTGATAAAACTGTTAGTAATCTGGCCAAGTCATATAGACGAAATGCCAAATACTACAATGAAGGAAGAAAAAGCATTTCTTATTGTGTTGGAGACACAGTTTGGAGGCGCAACTTTGTGCAATCCAATGCTGCTTCTTTCTTTTCCGCAAAATTAGCCCCTAAATTTGTTAAATGTAAAATAATAAAGAAAATTTCAGATAATGTATATTTATTAAAAGATTTGGAAAAAAATAGTACAGGTAGATACCATATAAAAGATATTCTTAAAATTTGACAAAATTAAAACTTAAAATTAATTTTAACAGGAAAAGAATCTAGCAGAAGCTAACACAATAAGGACTCATTATTATTTTGTGTAGGATTTTTTTGACTCCTTTGTCAGTCCTACCGATTTGTAGGTTGCGGCTATGCAGTTGCTCCGCATTACCTCTCCTTTTTGTATATATTGTATATTTTTGATTTTATAGTTCTGTTTATAAGAGATCTTTTGGTAGCGGTTATGCAGTTGCTTCGTTTTACCAGGCTCTTGAAGAACTCATTTTTGGTTGCGGTTTTGCCTTTGTTTGCACCGTATTACCTAATTTTGTTGTAAATATGTATAGTTTTCTTTTAAGGGATTACGGTTTAGCACATGCCCCGTATTATCCTCCTGCTTGTTCTGCTATAGTCAGTCAGGTAGTTTTGTAAATATGTACAGATCTTTTGTGGGATCATGGTTGGCACATGCTCCATGTTATCCTCCTGCTTGTGTCTGTTTTATCGGCAAGTAGATGTATATATTTTTTTTCTATGTGGGTCTTTAGTACTCATCCTTGGCCTTGTCTCACACATGTGGACATGTTCGCTAGGTCCTTGCTTTAGGCAGGACGATGTTTTAGGTGTTGCTCTTTTGTAGCGCATCTTTATTTTGGATGGTTCGACAATGCGCGGCGAGGGTGCCTGAGTGCTTTGTTCGGTTGCATACCATTCCGAAAACCCCTTAGCTAGGTTAGTTCGTCAATACGCGGCGAGGGTGCCTCAGTGGATTGATCAGTTGCATACTAACTCTAGACTCTTTATTTTGGCTTATGTTGTGTTAGGTTGGTTTGCCATTTCACGGCGTTGATGCTTAGTGTCTTGGTCAGTAGTATACCAATCCTAATCACACACTCTTTAGAAAGTTTTCTTCCCTTCTTCGCTAGTTTGGTTTGCCATTTCACAGCGTTGATGCTAGTGTCTTGGACAGTAGTATACCAATACTATGCAAATCTAGTTTAGGAATTTTGTTTTAATGGATTGCTTCTCAATCTGTATTTATTAATGATTATTTGGTTGTTTTGGCTTACATAAATTTAGATATTTAACTTTCCTTTTGTTTGGTAGTTCCCTTTGTTTTGTCTTATAGAATTGTTTAGGGTAAAGAAAAAAAAAAGTTTTTTTTTTCTTTTCTCTAGAAAGGGGAAATTGTAACGTGTACCTTAGCGGTCCCGTTACATTCCTTATTTGGATCGCGTATTTTTATTAACATAACCTGAAATCTGTTTGTAGACCTTTTATACGTCATATCTCAGTGTCCCAAACTTCACCATGACGTTTCTAAGGCGTGACGTTTGGGAATGTAGTTCGGCGATCTGTCAAACCTTCTTTCATATTGGAAAAAAAACTAGTAACATTTTTGACAGCTCGTTTACCGAATGAAGTTGGCATCTTTCGGTGGCCATTTTGAAGGTTCACTTTTTCTTCCTACATAGACACGCAAACATTTGCTCGTCAATTATTAATTTTTAAAAATGTGAAAGTTAAACTAAATAAGTATAATACATATGTATGGGCCAGAGGGCTATAGAGTGGTAGGACACGGCGCTTTTAGCGGTAAGTGTTCATTTTTCTACCCAATCTCGCCATTAGAACATTGAATTTTCCAACAAGAAAATGGATGAAAATTTTAACCTAACATTTCCTTGTTACAGCCGTTGATCCTAGATCTTCGTTGATCCTAGATTGTTATCATTTAACGCCTCATTTGAGCATTTATCATGAGGATTTTCCCGTAAATTTCATTTTGGATCGTACATGTTACGTTTTATATCGGATTCCATCCCGGAATTGGTGTGATGGAATGCAGTTTTCGGCCTGTGGAATTAGTTAGATATTCGACATGTGCCTAGCTTATTCTCTATTTTAACAAATTTTGTGATAATTTGGACTTTATTTTTTTATAACCTAGTGTGTGGCCATGTGGCCCAGGTACTATAAGTTTGTTTATTTTTGATCATTGTATCTATATATATGACATATAAAATTAAGACAAGAACAAAGGGGCGATACCTATTATAAATTGTCATATTTTTTTTTCCTCTTTAATAAATAAAATTTGTATAAAACTTTAGAAATTTAATAAATTAATTTTTAATAATAAATTTTAAATTCTTTGATTTTTATTCACCAATATTTATTTCTTGAGGACATTTGGCGTCCCGGAATAGAGAGCACGGCTAGGTGGACCGAATCTCTGACTTGCGATTAAAAGTCCAGGCCTCGGCAAGTCTATCTGTGGAGATTTCTATCCAGCTGGCTGGCGCCCGAAGGTTTTCCCTATATTCATTCTATATATATATATATTTTGTCAGCTGGAAGTAAAAGTAAGGATTTAATTCTATTGTTTTATTTTTTTAAATAAATTTTATTTTAAATTTTTCACCTATTGGGTGGTGAAAAATTTTCTTTGTTACAGGGTGGATCACACGACCACGTTTTCGGGTGTGCACTATGCACCCTAGAGTGGCTGTTTTAGGGTAGACTAGCCGATGCCCGCGACTTCGCCCGCGTGGATTTAGGTTTTTCGAAATCCCGTGGGAACTCTTTGATTTTCCGGGATAAAAAGTAGCCTATGTGCTAATCCAGGATATTATCTATCTCCATTCCAAATTTCAGCCAAATCCGTCCACTGGTTTTTGCGTGAAGGAGTAACAAACACACACACATACACATACAAACTTTCGCCTTTATAATATTATAAGTGTGATAAACAAAGCCGAATTTTAACCATCACTATGATTACATCAAAGAGTACATTAGTAATTAGCTAATCATGCATACATGCATACCATATATCTACCTGTCATTTGTGTTTGTGGTGCAATAAAAGTGTATACATACCTACAAATATACATACTCATATAATATTTAAAATTCGAACGTAACGAATTTTTCGAAATAGCCGATAGCCACAGATTAGGTAAGAAGTGGATGCATGGAGCTCGGAATCAGCTTAGAACAGTAGAATATGGATGAGGACAAAATATATAGATAGATAGACGCAAGCTACCTCGTTACCAAACATAAAAATCGGTTAAGCGGATGGGTTTTTAGGAGTCCCGTGGGAACTCTTTGATTTTTCGGGATAAAAAGTAGCCTATGTCCGTCCCCGGGATATAAGCTAACCCTGTACCCGTCAGAATCGGTTAAACTGTTGGGCCGTGAAAAGGTAGCAGACAGACAGACACACTTTCGCATTTATAATATTAGTATGGATTAACTTATTTTAATAATAGTAGGATTCCAAATTTGGTTCGTAAAGTAAAAGGAAACCATAAAACATGTCAAAGTTTCAAATGGTCATCACCTGATAACAGTGATAACAGGATGTCGACGACTCGCCGCCCGGCGAGAACATTCTATTGGGTCACTTAGCTTTTGTGTAAGAATTAAAGTGGCGAGAATGGCACTCGTTAAATTTTATTGTATACCTTTAGTTACAGACTAAAGTATAACAACTCAATTTTTTTTATTATATTGCAAAAATAAAAAATAATCTTACAGAAGCAACGCATGTCGCAGCATTCAAAATGTTTATTTAATAAGTTTAAAAAATAAAAACGTGCTCCAGCAATTCCCTTTTTTAGCCCCCGACCCAAAAAGAGGGGTGTTATAAGTTTGACGTGTGTATCTCTGTATCTGTCTGTGGCATCGTAGCTCCTAAACTTATAAACGATTTTAATTTAGTTTTTTTTGTTTGAAAGGTGGCTTGATCGAGAGTGTTCCGAGCTATAATCCAAGAAAATCGGTTCAGCCGTTTGAAAGTTATCAGCTCTTTTCTAGTTACTGTAATCTTCACTTGTCGGGGGTGTTATAAATTTTTAATTCACACTTGTTATTAGGTAAGTATCTACTTAGAGCGTATCATCATGATCAACTCATCGCTGGCCCACTATTGAGCACGGGTCTCCTCTCAGAATAAGAAGAGTTTCGGCCATAGACTGTTTCCCGGGGAGGAGGTGTAATTTTATACAGGTAGGTTTTTTTTTGTTATAAAAATAAAACCTATGATGCCAATAATTTGAAATTTTGCCATAAATGGATTGAACTAACAACCGATCATAGACCTAATAGGTAGTAAGCACAATTTATGTAAATTGAGATTAAAAGCTCATTTATTCCTTAGCTACTAAGTACAAAAAATATTTTAAGGAACGCCTAGTATCTACCCTGGTAGACATAGACGTCATGAAACCAGGGTAGGACTATTCACAAAAATTTTCCTTTGAGAAAAGTTTTCTTTTCAATTTGTGCTACAAATAAATATTACCACTAGAGCTAACTAGGTTTATCCAATATCCTGTGGAAACTTTTTGATTTTTAGGGTTCCGTATCTCAGAAGGAAAAACAGAACCCTTATAGGATCACTTTGTTGTCTGTCTGTCTGTCCGTCAAGAAACCTAAAGGGTACTTCCCGTGGTCCTAGAATCATGAAATTTGGCAGGTAGGTAGGTCTTATAGCAAATATACAGGAATAAATCTGAAAACCGCGAATTTGTGGTTACATTATTAAAAAAAAAATTAAAATGTGTTTCAATTTTCAATATAAGAAACTATACCAAGTGGGTGAAAGGGCTTTACCTGTACATCCTAAAGCAGATTTTTATTTATTTTTATGTATCGTGCAAAATGTTGGAAAAAATACCCGAGTACGGAACCCTCAGTGCGCGAGTCTCACTCGCACTTGGCTGGTTTTTTGAGTATCTTTGTCCATTTTCGAGATGCAAATAAAATTATCCCTGTTCCAAATTTCGTCACTAGGGTTTAGTCGAATCTCAACCACTGCTGTACTAGTGATCTTGCGGAGGAACGGATCGACGTGATTTATTTCATGGATATCAGCTATAGTCAAAGTCCTGCAGAGTTTCAAGGGTTACTTTTTATACCAGGATATTAAGAGTTTCCATGGGATTTAAAAAAGTCACGGGCATCGCCTATAGGAACCTGGTTGTTATATCAATTTCCGTTTTTATTTCCAAGGTATTCATTTTTACTATTTATACTGCCCAATGCTTGTCGAATACGTCCCTGTACCAGTCCATTGCGCATGTCGCGAATGTATTGACAGAAACTCGGCTTTTCTCTCCAGTTCGCCCCGGTCCACAGCACTCGTCCTCTGAGTGCGGACCCCACTGTCGCTTATCGGACTTTTTGCCGTTTACTTTACCTTAATAAGCTAATATTACCGGTAAATATGTTAACCACTTCGTTAGCCGCGTTCATCGCGGTCTTGGTCGTGACCAGCGCAGAGTCTTCAACTAACTCCAAAGGTAACTTATCTTGATCAGTAGCAAATAAGGCTTGCTTTTTCTGTTTTGATGCGTAGTATTGATTAGGCGGAGGGTCGGGTCGTTCTATATTTAACAACAGGTGGCTTCGGTGCGCGTTAACTAGTAATCCAGTCAAAATAGACAAAAATAAGTCATAACTTAGCCAAAATTCGCATAGAGCTGAAAATTGCCAGAGACGTTAAATACATCATTATAAATGAAATATCAAAAATCCCCTTCGATCCTACTTCTGCAAAAAATTTTATTCAAGGTCAAAAGTATAAAATTAAGGTTTTTTCCATTTTTCTCGAAAACAGTAAGTATTATCGTGAAAATAGGTCGGACAAAAGTTGTAGATCATACAATTCTCTACAAAAATGGTCTAGTCACTTTTTCTCTTACGACTCACCATTCGTAAGATATCGCGGTTTTAATCATTAGAAAATTCATATTTTACATAATAGCACACATTTCCGCACCACCTATGAGGTAATGTACTTGGCGCATTTTTTTTAACGTGGTTTCCCCAGTAGGTATACTCCACGTTCTATTGTAATAAAGAAAGGAGCAGGCGGGAGTAAAGTTTGAATTGGCTCCAAATAATTGTCTGTTAATTTCCAACCCCATTCTTCTGGGTCCAGCTCATTGCCTAGCCACACTTGAACTTGATAATACACACGATACAAGTGTTGAAAGGCAGAAGCAGATGTTGGAGGCAGACAAGACAACTGTACTGTTTTATTGTTCCATGCAGATTTTACAAACTTCAAATATCTATATTTGTCTATAGAATCAATTTTTTTTGGAGCACCATACATTGCAAGAAGAAAACGAATTCCATTTGTAACGATGTCGTGTGGAGAAGAGTCAATCTTTGTGAATACTTCTGCGCAATGAATTAAATCATTACGTTTTTCAAACAATTTAAATACTGATGTTTTACCTCTTTTAAAAATGGCTGATGTAGTATCGCAACCAGTTATTGCATGTAAAAATAAAATATGAGCTTGACATTTCGGATATGCAGTCAGACTTTGTGATGAATATATTGTTGATTGTACTTGAGCTTTCCCAGGTTTTAAAAAGTAAATAATTTTATCATTTGGAGTCCGTGCAGTCAGTAATATCAACAAATCAACATCTTCCCCAACAACGACAGTTGTATTTGAACTTTTCCATTGTTCTATTGCTGTTTCAATTATAAGGACATCAGCATCATTATCAGCTTGTTTTATTGAAATACCAGCAGCTGCAAATTCTTCACATAGCATTAAAATGAAGCGAGACTTATTGTGAGTATTTGCAAGAAATTGTTGTTGGTTTGTTGGAACTTTCATATATCGATCAAAAACGATATCAACAGATGAAGATGTTTTTGTAGTCCGACGACGTTGTTCTGCAGCTTTAATATTTTTCGTATGATTAGTATAGCCATCAAATACAATCGTACTGTTATGACCAAAATGTCTTTGTACATACTGAACATATTTTTCAAAAATAGTATGAAATGTTTCATCTCGATCCCACACAACACGGTGTAATAGATACCCTCCATCGATGATGTAGATAGCATTTGTGTTATCAATTTCGGAGTTTAAACATTCAAAGCAATTATAAAGAGCCGACTTCATAGTTTTACGCATTCCCACTTCATCAAAGAGTGATAATGGGTAAGGAGCTAATTCATATGCGAAGAATGTTTCAAGTTCATCTTCGAATGCCTTAGTAAGCTTTAGTGCATATTATGTAAAATATGAATTTTCTAATAATTAAAACCGCGATATCTTACGAATGGTGAGTCGTAAGAGAAAAAGTGACTAGACCATTTTTGTAGAGAATTGTATGATCTACAACTTTTGTCCGACCTATTTTCACGATAATACTTACTGTTTTCGAGAAAAATGGAAAAAACCTTAATTTTATACTTTTGACCTTGAATAAAATTTTTTGCAGAAGTAGGATCGAAGGGGATTTTTGATATTTCATTTATAATGATGTATTTAACATCTCTGGCAATTTTCAGCTCTATGCGAATTTTGGCTAAGTCAAATGTCTATTTTGACTGGACTATAGCTGCGTAGTTCTTTCTTTTAGTTTAACTATGACCTTTTGAACTTCATAAACCTGATATCTGTACAGTCTTCAATGAAGAAGCATTAAGATTTTCACAAGTTTGAGGAAATTTAAATTTTTTTTAATTAGGTATAAAAAAACGAAACGGCGAAATGAATCTCTTTGACCATCGCATTTGTTGAATTAATTATTGAAACGCGCCTGCGATTTTTAATGACTTATTTATTATCCTTTAAAACAAGTAATGATTACTTTTGAGAATTAGTGATTCGTATTGATATCTCAGATCAAGAAACACGACTCTTCTGGATTTTGCGATTCTGACAAAAACTTTGAGGGAAAAATTATAAAAAACGCAGTAGGTATCTGTATTAATTTTTCCTAGATCATTTAAATATCCCTAACTAAAATTATTGATGGTCAGATCCAAGACGATCGTTTTGTATTCATTAGGTACTCATAAGGCTGCAAGACCATTTCATTCATAAAATAACACTGTTTAAGCTTAGAATAAATTTTAGATGGAGGTCCATTGGCAGAACTGCCAGAGAACTGGGACCAAACAAAGGATGACACACAATCATTATTTTTGAACAAAAGTGACAAAAATGACCTGGAACCGTATCCTCTTGCACTTAGTGAAGAAGGTAATGATCACTCAAGTAGTCAAAATAATATTGATGTCTTCTTGATCAAAATTATTATTTTCAATCATTTTATTGGCGGGCGTTTCGTTGAAATAAATATGTCGTATTCAAACAATAATGTTCTTCTTCCAGTATCTTTATTAAATAAAAAATATATAAGTATATTCTTTATAGGTAATTCGGAAGGGTATGATCAAACTGTAGAGCAGCGTTATGATTCGCCTCAGGCCACCGGAGAGCTCGACAATTTAATTATGAGGCCAGAGCTTTATGCTGAACCACCAGCGATGGAAGGGTTATCCGCGGGCTATGATTCTCGACGTCGGAAGCGTGGTAGCGGTACCAAAGTAGGTGGAGCTGGCGCCGCTACAAAGGTGGCGACTAAAAACGGATCAGGAAAGAAGAATCTCAAGTAAGCTTTTGCAAATGTAACTTTTTTTTATTTCTTTTACGGAGAGGTAGGGCTTAATAGATTTAAAAATGTTAATATTCACAGGGCAAATGACGCGCCGTTGCCAATTGATTCAGCAATACAAGAACATGACTCTAATCGTCGGAAGCGTGGCAGTGGCACAAAAGTAGGTGGAGCAGCTGCCTCTGCTAAAACTGCCACGAAAAATTCCGGAAGCAACAAAAAGAACTTCAGGTAACTTACTGTTTGCGTTATGGCATTAGTATTTATTTGTTTTTCTTTTTTAACTTGTTTGTTTTTCATTCAGGCCTATCTCAGAACGCCGTAAACGCGACTCCGGTTTAAGTGCGGCTGACGTCAGAGCTCTTTTAAATTTGTGGGAAGCTCAGGAACGCAGAAAGCAGGAATGGAACGCCAATCAATGGGCAGATCGCTATTACGGTCGCGTCAACAGTTTAGATGAAGATCAACCGGAAGTAGATGAGAATGGAGACGTATGGTACAATGAGCCAGCCGTGCTAGGACCTCGGGAGAGAGATTTTCCAAGACATTCATATTTCTCAGAACAAAACCGAATGGGCTTAGGTCGAGGAATGTCTGATATTTATCAAGTGGACCCCAACGAATTAGCACAAGTAGAGGCCCGCCGTAAGAGAATGTATATGAATAAAGTGAAACGTTTCATGGTTGCTCGGAAACGTTCCGATATGCACCAGAACAATTACCGACCTCGGGACGATCTGTATACTCTAGCAGAACTCCTACGTTCGGCACCTCGCGTTCAAGAACAAGACCTCCCTGTTTATCGCCGACTGATACTTTAAAGCAGTTGCTCGAAAATTATTAGTGTCCACTGTCCATAGAACAATCTGTAAGACAGATACATTCCAGAAAATAACATCAGGCTCGCCCTATGTTCCAAATATTTCACTACCTACTTAATAGTAATTTTGGCTGAATACGCACACCCCTTGTCCGTTAGTTCACGGATGGATACATAAAAAATTGGAGCAAGAGATTGTCTAGCATTTATTTCGCAGTGTTAGGATATAGTCTAAATTTAGTTTAGGAAATAGAATTAATTGTTCGTATTTATAATTTGTTTAAATAAAAAATATAAGGCCTAAGATTAAAAAAATAAATTTGGTAGTACCTAGGACCCATGTAAGTATGCAATTTTTTTAACTTTTCTACTCTTTACTTGATTATTACAAAACATGTACTTTTCTACCTCTGTTTTCCGCATATCTAATAAATAGATATAGAAGTAGTTTCATCCATACTTCTTGTATTTGAAATACATTCAATATTACTACCTAAATGTACTGTATAGTGAAGTGAAAGTTCACATTTTATCGTATGAAATGCCTAGACTTAGACCTTATGTGTATAAATGCCAAATGGTATATAAACTTGCTGTATTAAATTAGCATTACAATATTGAAGTTGTTTCTTTTTTAGTAGGTTCCTATTAATTAATGAAGTAAGTAAGAAATCTGTATCACCTAAAAGAAAAATAATGAACACTGCATTTTATTTAAATCAGGAAAATAGTGCTATACCTAATGTAGGTAGGTATATTATATTTTTATTTTAATCCCGCTGGTTCAAACAGAAAACTCACCATGGACGTAAGAAATAGGTAATACATCAACTACATACCCCTATAAAAACTATTTACGATGGGACAGTGACACAATCTAGAAGAAGACAAAATAAGTGATAAAATTGACAATGTTTTAGATTTTTATATGAGGAAAGTGAGCTAATAATAAGATTGACTGGATAATAATAAGATAATATTATGAATGGAGAAAGCAATTCTAGATTAAGTAGAACATCAGAAAAAATATCAATCGCCTCCATTGCATCTGCTAGTACGAGTAGCTCACCAGACGTGGACGTTGAAGATGTCGAAACCTCGACGCGGTCGACGTACGAATTATTTTTTTGTTTGTTAAGATCATTAAGTTACACCAAAATGTTTATATTTCGTTTAGGCCGGGATTTATTTCAATGCGTTATGTTTTACTTTTTCTCGGAAAGTTTTCTTCCGAGCCATATTGTGGACTTAGTCAATGCCCAAAAAAGAATACAATTAGAACATGGATTACAAACTGCGGCATACAGCAGATATAACATCATCAGATGTGGAAATCATTCCTCTGCATCAGCAGACAATGAACAAAATTATTTCTATCAGTTGCAGAAAAGATCATCAATCGTGGAGCGTACAAGTGTCTCTGAGAAAGATCCAAAAACTATTTAAGCCATATATTTTTTTCAGTGAAGACGACATCAACTTACAATGTACATCAGCTAGTATATTATACAAAAATTCAAACAGCAGTGATAGAGAACCGATGTTTGTTATCGTGGATTCAAATTGTGAAAGCAATCCTAGTTCTGTAGAGATGGTTATTAACAAAAAAAATGTGTTTATGGAAAATTCATTAAAAAAATATAAGCGTAATGTAATACCCGAAGATATACCATGTACCAGTAGAGATCAAACAAACTTCACGCTGCCTCGGCGTCAAGATGGCGAGTCTAGAGAAGAATTGGAAATGGTAGATATAAATTTACAAAGTGAAAATGAAATCATTATTGACGAAGATAATGAGACTGAATCAGAGTCCATAGTGATTGCCTACCTCCGAAATAAAGATGCTATCGTAGATAACGATGGAATAGTTACTACCAAAAAGAAATCTTCGATGCTAGAAAATGTGCCGAAAATGGAAACAATTCCTGAAGATAAACAGTTTTCCTCATTTTCAGGGCAGCTGAGAATCGGTGATTCAATAGAATCGCAACATACTGCAGCAATGGAAAAAGAAAATAATCCACACTAAAGTACAATAAAATTGGTGTCTATAAAATGAATTTTGTAGTTATTTTGAAATAAACTACGAAAGTATTTTGAAACACCTTTGTTTTTCTGTTTAACATAGGTAACTAGTAATTTTTTTGTGATACGACAAAGGTAATCATTTATCCAAGGTACCAACACGAAAGTTTGTTGGATTGTACGAAAACTAGTATAGTTTGAACCAAATAATGAAAATGCTTTTTCAAAATATTCGCAGAAGTAGGTACCTACAAAAAAAATTATTTGTGCAGAATTTTCGGAAAATTCATTGGAAATACATATCCCATCCTACCCTGGTTCCTCACGATCACTTAGTATCGGGCCTGCCCAATCTTCAGAAACAATTCCTGAAGAAGATCCCATTTTACAGAAAACCATTGAATTCATACACCAAGACCAGGAATTTCTTATAGCAGCTGAAATCGGGAATGATAGACTTTTGGAAATTTATATAAGGTAAACTAAATAACATAAAATGTAAAATTTTATTCATTGTAAATAGGTGACATGCGAAATTTATATAGGTACATAATATATATAATTTGATATAAGTAGTTAGGTAATATTTTAAAAACATTTAATTGTCATAGGAGAGGCACCGATGTTCAACAAATCGATTACCTTGGCCGAAATGCTCTGCATTTAGCTGTTTGTTCGAATAATATTCGAGCTGTTCAAGTTCTTTTAGATGCTGGAGTAGATCCAAACATAAAAGATAAAGTTGGGATGACTCCACTTTCACTTTCACTAATGAGAAGGTTATTTTTTTATCTAAGTAACATTTGAGCACTTTTAATAATTTTTCGTAGTTACATGCTTTTAAGCAACTTCTCACCACTTGCTTCACTGGTGGAGCAAAACATCGTAAGGAAACTTACATTTCTAAGAGTTCTCCATATTGTTCTCATAGGAGTGTGAAGTCTGCCAACCAGCACATGGCCAGCATGACGGTCCAAAGCCATCTTATTCTGAGAAAAAAGCCGTGCTCAGTAGACTTACAAGTTTCGATGTTCTCAGCCATTGCTATTATTTAGTAGCTAACTAGTATTTTTATTGCTGTAATATTTAGTGTTAAATTAATTACTGTGCTAGAAAATATACTTATATTTTCCAGACCGTCATTTACCGTAGCACAACTTCTCTTTGACCACGGTGCCAGACTTATGCCTAGATCTGATCCTATGGACACTGGTCTTTTTATTCGTTAGTACCTACCTAGTATGTTCATTTTACAATTAAAAAAGGTGTACATGAATCTTTATGCTAAATAGGCACAATTTTTTTATAGAATTTGTAATGATGTGTGTACCAACGGAAGAAGAAAGCAGAATACTCAAACTTCTTATAGATAACGGAGCTACTGTAAATGATTCTCATGCTCCTGGTGGTCGACAGGCCCTTCATTTTGCAGCTATGAGCAACAATACAACATTGATTCGTATACTCGTATCACTTGGTGCTGATTTGTATATGAGGAATCACAGGGACGAAACGCCGAGAGACGTGGCAGAAACGTTTGGGTGTAATGCAGCATACGAGTTTTTGTGTGAGTTAGAGGAAGATGACTCTACATCTTCGTGTAACGAAACTAATATATAACGTTATAACATTATAACTTTAGTACTAAAGAGAATTGCAGGCGGGTGTAGTACGAGTTTAACGATCCAAAATATTTTTTAACTCCCCTGGCTGAATACCTACTCTTTACCGCTGAACTTAAATTAAGTGATTATAACGTACCTATAAATACATATAATGTAGGAAGTTCAGCTTTTTATTATCATGAATTAAGCATTTTAAGTAAGACTTTTTATTTACTTAGATATCTAGAGATATTCATAATAATAATAATTAAAAGTGGTCAACCCTACTACTCCTTTCTCTCATTAGGTACTTACTCGAAGTACAGTACTTCCTCGAAATCCATGAGGGTAACTAGTTAGTTATTCATTTTACATATTAGACAAATGGATGGGTGGGACAATTTTTAATTGGAATATCTCTGACGTGGTTGATTTTATTTGATGATTATCAAATGTAAATGTTACGGTTTTTCTTGTAAAGTAAATTATCAAAAAATTATCTCATCCAAGCATAGACTAATTGTAGGTATAGTTTTTCCGATTTTCAAGACCTATGGCCATCACTATCGCGCGATGTGACATTTGTTCTTTAGTTTCAAAGATGGCGGCCTTGTCGCAGTTGCTATTCTTTGCTAAACAATAACGAGAAAATTGATCTAACCTACTATTTTTATCACTTTTCTCAGAAATTTGGTCAAAAAGCAATATTAATAATAGTTACATATTAGGCTAATTATTTTGATAATGTGATATTAAGTTAACCCATGGCTTCCAATGTGCAAGATTCGCCTGTCGTTCAGCAGACGTTCGTTGAAGAGATAGATTACAATGAAATTCAGGAATTACAGGTATTTTCAGTGTTTACAATTGCGTATGATATTTGGTTAACTTTGTATTAATCGTAAGTTCTTGAACAGGTAGTAGGCAAGGGCGCGTTCGGAGTAGTGTGGAAAGGCCTATGGCGGAACAAATTTGTAGCTGTAAAACATATAAACTCGGAGGCTGAGAGGCGAGAGTTTGCCATCGAAGTGCGGCAGCTATCGCGCGTCTGTCACCCCAATATCGTGAGGCTATATGGAGCATGTACGCAGGGGGCCCAGGTTTGCCTTGTTATGGAGTATGCTGAAGGTGGCTCACTATACAATGTATTACATATTCGACCGAAGCCCAAATATACAGCAGCTCACGCTATGAGCTGGGCCAGGCAGTGTGCAGAGGTACCTTATATCCTATTTTCTTATAAATTTCTTTAACCTAATTTTAATCCTGAATTCTGTTTACAAAGCAATAAGCATTGATAATCTAGTTTATTTTATCACTAAGTGTAAAGAAGAGTCAGTCAGTTACTTCTATCTGTCCGACAGTGTTGATCTCAAACAGTGCTCAATGGTTGTACATAACCTGTCTGTCTAAGCTTTCCATGACCCACCTGTTTAAGTGATTTTGATGAAATTTGGTACTGAGATAGCTTTGCAGCCCAGGAAAGGAGGTATAGGTATACAATAGGTACTTGTTGTCCCAGAAATTCAAATAGTTTCCAGAAGAGTTTAAAAACCTAAATCCACCTGAAGGAAGTCGCTGGCATCATCTAGTGATATAGCTATATAAGTGTGTGAATAATTATGTATAGTTAGTATAATTACCTGTGTAAAAGCTAGATTAGCTGCAATTATTAAATATATAATTATGATAAAAAAATATATAACATTATGCCTCATAGATGTAAAAGTTTTGCGGATAAGCTTCTCTACTTGTGAGTTTTTTCTAGAATCCTATTTTAATTCATGTTTCTTGATAAGAATATTTACTTCAATTAGTTATGCATCCGTAAGTATTAGTTATGCAAGATTTTTCTGTTCTGATAAATATTTTATTTAAACAACAAATGCTGATTATGTGTCAATGTATGACTTATTTGGTTAATATAAAATAATTTCAGGGTGTTGCCTACCTCCATGCAATGAAACCAAAGCCCTTAATACACAGGGACTTGAAACCACCGAATTTATTGCTAGTTGCTGGTGGACAGAAACTGAAAATATGTGATTTTGGAACTGCGGCTGACAAAGCTACATACATGACTAATAATAAAGGCAGTGCTGCGTGGATGGCTCCTGAGGTAATAATAATAATAAGCTTTTATTAAACTGCATACATGCTCCTGAGGTAATCCATATTAATCCAATCCATTTACAAGTGTAAATTAAAAATTTATAACACCCCCCACAAGTGAAGGTTACAGTAACTTGAAAAGAGCTGATAACTTTCAAACGGCTGAACCGATTTTCTTGGATTATAGCTAAGAACACTCTCGATCAAGCTACCTTTCAAACAAAAAAAAAACTAAATTAAAATCGGTTCATTAGTTTAGGCGCTACGGTTCCACAGACATCTACACAGACACACAGATACACACGTCAAACTTATAACACCCCTCTTTTTGGGTCGGGGGTTAAAAAAGAACCAATTTCAATGACCACAAGTACAAAAAATTTAAAAAATGTTTAATTTATTTCTGAATATTTTATGTACTATACAAGAGTTAATGTAGTTCTAGTGCCAATGAGGTGCCATAATTTTTTATTATAAATCTGGATATCATAAACCAGATCTCTACTAAAACATCAGAATTTGACTAAGTACTCCTATATTTCTAATTCCAGGTGTTTGAAGGCTCATCGTATACTGAAAAGTGTGATGTATTCTCTTGGGGCATAATACTATGGGAGGTCCTATCCAGAAGAAAACCCTTCGAGGAAGGGGGTTCAGCATTTAGGATAATGTGGGCAGTACATACAGGTAATAACTATGCTGTTTTTACTCAACTGCGGCAAAGCCAAAAGGAAGGGTTATGATTTTAGCAGTCTAAGTATGTATGTATGTTTGTATGTATGTATGTATGTTTGTATCCGGATTGTGTGTTCCACCATAGGACCTAAACTGCTGGGACGATTTTAATGAATGAGGTGTCAATTGATTCGTCGTAAAGGGCCGGGTGACATAGGCTACATTTTATATGAAAAAAATTTACCTAACGGATGTTACATAAAAAAAAATGGGGGTCCCCAAAAAAATTTTTTTTTGCTACTGTATCGAGTAAGAGGTCAAATGGAAGAGGAAAAAACTCTAAGTTCATGAATATAAATGTACTACAGCATTAAAATATACCAAGCGACAGAAAAACAATAATTTTACTCTAATATTTCAGCATTTATTGAGGCGATCACAGTCGGGTATTCGTTTTCAACTTTATCTTGTTATTTAATGTCCTCAACACATTTATGACCAAGATAAAGTTCAAAACTAGAACCTAACTACTCCTCTTAATAATCCCTGAAATTATTATAGGAAAATTGTTTTTTTTTTTCACTAGATATATTTTAATATTGAACTATATTAATATTTATGAACTCTGGATTTTCTTCTGTTTCATTTTGACATCCCACTCTACACCATAGCATTAAAAAATCGGAGATGAGTTTGTTCATGTAAAATGTAGCCTATTTCACCCAGACCTTAATAATAATCTAATTTAGGCGGTATACGTAGCGCTAATATTACTGTAGATATTTTAATCATTCATTTGCATTCACGTACGGTCGGCCTCAGAATTCGAGTAGCAATTCCGCGTAACTATTGCATCAAAAACCTGTCGCACTTAACCTATTTGCATAACCGTGCCACGCAAATATGATCATTAAGGTGCTAAACGATTTACGGCCTTTGACTCTATCATTTGTATGGGATTACAGAGAGAACGCCATACTAACTAATCCTCGAAACGAAGTTAGTATAGCGCTCTCTCTGTTTGACTCTATCATTTGTACGGGATTACAGAGAGAGCGCTATACTAACTTATCCACGAAATGAAGTTAGTATAGTGCTCTCCCTGTTTGACTATCATTTGTACGGGATTACAGAGAGAGCGCTATACTAACTTATCCACGAAATGACGTTATTATAGCGCTCTCTATGATTTTGTATGGGATTACGTAACAGAAAGCGCTATACTAACTGCTTAAGGGTATAGTCTGACTGAACACATGCTGCACAAACCGCAGAACGCGCTAAGTAACGGGTTAAGTTTTGTTGGAGTCAGTTTTTAGGGTTCCGTACCTCAAAAGCAAAAACGGAACCTTTATAGGATCACTTTGTTGTCTGTCTGTCTGTATTTTTATGTATAATAGTTTTTGATTTATTGTGCAAAATGTAGGAAAAAATACCCGAGTACGGAACCCTCAGTGCGCGAGTATGACTCGCACTTGTCCGGTTTTTCTGATTACTATGAGTCATAGGTATGAGTCAAAGTTTTGACATAATTTATGAGTCAAAGTTTATATCATTAAGGATAAGATTCTGATGCCATTTAAACCATCGGTTTCGTTGTGAGAACGTGTTACTGTGGTGAATAAAATATTGTTCCTATTATTCAAACAAATATTTATTGGAACAAGATAGGACAATCTGTGCTAGTGTGTTTAATTTAAATCAAAAGGGTAAAGTCTAATAAGATCTGTTATTATAAATACTTTGATCATAAGTACACCACTTTTTAACTAGTGACAATCTTTTACTGTAATGATCAGGGTTTTATTACAACAGTTTAATACTAGATTTTTGGATTTTTAATATCATTGTAGTTTAGGAATTAGACTCTTTGCAGCTATTTCGAAAAACTTTTTAAGGAACCACATAAGTTGATTTCAAAACCTTTTCAATAAGGTCCCACTTGAGAGGGTATGCCAAAGTATTTTTTTTATTTTCATTTTAAAACATGTCTTTCAGGGAACTACCTGAATTTTTTTTTATCTGACTACACATTTTATGCACATATTTTTATAATTGTGCCTTTTAACTTTACAACAGCTGTAATAATTTCTTTAAATAATAGCTATGATGAATAGACAGACCGGAAAAAATTATAAGGACTTGTTTTACTACAAAACCCGCAAACGTAGAACTATAAATAATATATTATGTGGGATATACTTTATCTTAATTTAAAATATCTTTTTTATATTTTCAGGTCAGCGGCCAAACTTAATAGAAGGCTGCCCGGAGCCTATAGAGCAGTTGATGACACAGTGTTGGCACAAGGTGCCAGTGGAGAGACCCAGTATGGCAGAGGTAAGTTATTGGTAATGTCTAATAACAATATTAATCTAAGTTTTTTTATTCAATACATGCTTGACCACATTCACACGTGATGAAAAAGACCTACTGATTTTATAAATAAAACTTAAAATTACATACAAAAACAAAAATTCGCCAGTAGATTTCTAAAAGCAGAGAAGGATAGCTTTTTTAAAAGTATCCCTGAACAAAAATATCGACGTCTTCTGGTGCACTAGTAAACTCGTAATAAACACGATTGAGACAGTTTATTGAAGCATTTACAATCCGAGTTTGTTTTGTTTAAGTTGTTACGAAATGTTTTCTTTCTCAACTTCTTTGGAATAGTGAGAGAAAGAATTTGTAGCAGGTCAAAAGCGTCCACTTTACCACTTGCTACTTTATGAAAGAAAGTCGGTACAGCGACGAATCGCTAAAAGAAAACATGCAAGCATAATGTACAGTGCCCGGCAGGAACTATTGTACATAATACTGCCTGAAAATCAGCACTGTGGTAGTCAAATACTGCAGCATCTTGCTGAGGCAGAGCGCTTTTAGCTCACAGACACAATATTGGTCTTAGTATTTTCTTAAGTTTAATTGATAATTTGTATGAATTGTAATTTTTATTTTTATTCTTTTTTTTTGTGATTTTGTTAAACTTTTATTTATTTATTTACATTGAACTTAGAAAGAGATAACGGTTTCGTAGAGCGTTGTCTCTATCGTTAAGGTCGAAACATCACATAGGTATGATTGACAGAGACAATGCTCGGTCACCGTTTTTAACATAATATTACAAAGTATATATAAATACATATCTGTTCAGGTGGTGGAAATAATGAGAGCACTCTGTGAGTTCTTCCCCGGCGCGGATACGCCGATAAACTACGATGACCTTGAAGACGATGACGAAGAGAGCGTAGACGACGACTACCTCCTGTACAGTACTCGAGACAGCTTCGAAACCGAGAACATTGCCCCAACACACAACACACCCTTCACAGACGAAACGTGCTCCAATCCCGTTCTATACAGACACGCCGCAAAACATTCACCCAACATCTCCCCAAGACCGAGAAGCTTCGTCGAGTCCCAAGTCAGCCGCCTCCAGAACTTAATGGCTAACGAGAACCAACCGAAAATTAACGATCCGCAGGAGCAAAGAGCAACCGTCAAAATCCCCCAACAGTTCAGGAGGGACACGCATTTAGAACCGGGGAGCTCAGTAACTATCAACAGAACATCTAGCTCCCCCGTACCATCTGAAAGGATTCAAATGCCGAGTGAAGGAAGCACTCCTCAAGACACTTTACGGGTATTCAGAAGCCCTGTCGTTTTCAGCGAAAGCTCATCCCCTAGAGGAATTTCTCCTATAGTGAATTATAACATCGGTAACATGAATCCTCGGCATATAGACATAGATCAATACTGGAATAGAGAGAATGATAAGCTGTCGCCGGCTAGCAGGACGCCGTCCGCATTGAGTACGAACTCTATGAGGAAGGAGGATTATAATCAGAACTACTGTGATAGACTGAGTGCAGCGAACAGTCCAAATCCATTGCAGTACAATGGAAACACGTCACAGAGGCTGCAGGTGGATCCTAGATATCAAACTCCGTTACAAATTGAAGTTGATCCTGTAAGTATCCCATAGTAAATTTTTAATTTTTACACAAGCATGAAAGGGTCTTAATTGCACTCTTTGTTGTTTGAGGATGGTTATATGGATATAATGTCATAATCATACCACCATTGTCACTCTGGAGAGCATACTACTCTTCTCTGAGCTGTTTTATCAAACATCTTATGTTTTAGTTTAATTAAGTGAGCTAAAACAAACTAATCCCCAAACAGTGCATTGGATTATGACAAAATATAAGATTTTTTTAATGCATAGGTTATAAAACGTCACAACAAATTCAATATGGTGGATATGACAAAAAAATACAAAATATCCAGTTGGCACTGTCCAAGTACTTCAAAATATGCGAGATAAAAAATATTATTCTCTAGGAATAATATTTTTTCCAAAAATATAAATGATTTATGTAAATCTATACTAATAAATAAAATTGGAGTGTCTGTCTGTAATTTTGAAATAACTACCGCATACTAAGGTCACGTGGTTATTTGAACGATAGTATAACTGAATCACACGTTTTTAAAAATTTTGTCTGTCTGTCTGTCTGTTTGAAAAGGCTAATCTTGGGAACGGCTGAACCGATTTTGACGGGATTTTCACAGACAAGTAGAGAATTGACCAGGAAGTAACATAGGCTACTTTTTTAACCGACTTTCAAAAAGGGAGTTGTGTTTTTCTACCTATGTACACCGAAATCTCCGAGATTTCTGAACCGATTTGCGTCATTTCTTTTTTAATCGATAGAGGAACTTTGCGACATTGTTTCATAAAAAATTTGGAGTCCAACTCCTCAATCCTGATGCTGCAGGGATCTGACCAATCCACGCGGGCGAAGCTGCGGGCATCAGCTAGTATAATATAAATATGAGCCATTCCTCCATGGTGGTATTTTATTTATTTTCCTTCATGGTGGAATAGGCACGTTTTTGTTTTTGAATGTTAGCTTTTATTCCGTTTATCCACCCTAAAACAGCCATCCAATGTACACTTGGAAATTTATGTATCTATATCCACCCCCACTAAAAATAATTACAAATTCGCCGTCCAGAAGGGATAAATGTACACACATTTCCGAGTATACATCCTAAGGCTGTTTTAGGGTGGATAAACGGAATAAGCCATTCTTTAGAGCAATATGAAAACACGATGCCTTAATTTCCAGAACACGTGGGAATTAAAGGACTTCCGAGACTCGCTCAACAACTACGACGGATACATAGAACTTAAAAACCACGGCGGCTTCGATAAGTTTATACCAGTGGGTGAGTGCCTTTTGCTTTATATTACCTTTTAAAATTTTTGCCATGTTTCGTGAAAATCTTTCCACAATCTATGATTGCTTTTTTTTTTAACCCCCGACCAAAAAAGAGGGGTGTTATAAGTTTGACGTGTGTATCTGTGTATCTGTGTGTCTGTGTATCTGTGTATCTGTGTGTCTGTGTATCTGTGTATCTGTGTATCTGTGTATCTGTCTGTGGCATCGTAGCGCCTAAACGAATGAACCGATTTTAATTTAGTTTTTTTTGTTTGAAAGGTGGCTTGATCGAGAGTGTTCTTAGCTATAATCCAAAAAAATTGGTTCAGCCGTTTAAGAGTTATCAGCTCTTTTCTAGTTTTCTTGTAGAAAAGAAGGTTAGATAACCGTTAGGTTCTTAATATTAAGTCAATTGACAAATGTCAAGCTGTCAAGATGGACGTTGCCTAGATATACATTATTATTTATTTGAAAATGATGTTTTGGAAAATGTTTGGAAAACTCCAAGTTTTTGAAAGTTATCAGCTCTTTTCTAGTTACTGTAACCTTCACTGGTCGGGGGTGTTGAAAATTTTTAATTTACACTTGTTATATGCGTGAGTCTATCAATAGTATCTATTCATTTTCATGTTTAGACTCATATTTCTCCAGAAAAAATAAAATTTAAAAATGAAGCAAAACTATACTTACTAGTCACAATTGAATTATGTAACTTTCTTTCTTATTGATATTTTAAATATTTTAAAAGTTCGACTGACTATGTAAAGCTCAAATCTGGATCTGGTAACTTGAGATTTAGTGTGTAGTTTCTATTTTTTTAAGAGAATAAAAAGAAGAGAGAGTGTTATTTTGAAAACTTCCAATGGGATCTAAGAAAAACCTAAATCCGTGCATCAGATCAGATCTAAATGCATATACCCCTTATCAATTTATACACAGTATCGGACTTGCCAGTATGGTGGTAAATAGCCACGGCCGTAGCTTCCCATCAGACTAGACCAGAGACAATTTGGAAATTATAAATTCCGAAATGCCAACCCTGTACCGTAAAATTAAACTATCAGTATGATTTTATTACATTCCACCACAAGTGAGTTAGGAATATTGTAATAGTAGCTGATGGCCGCGATTTCATTCGCGTGGATTTTTAATATCCCTTGGGAACTCTCTGATTTTCCGGGATAAAAAGTAGCCTATGTCACTCTTCAGGTCATTAACTAGACCCATGCAAAAAATCAAGTCAATCCATGACGACGTCTCAGTTGCGACGTGATTGAAGGACAAAACAACAAACAAACACACATTCTCATTTATAATATTGGTAGTGATTGTGTCTAAATGTAGCTATGAGTCAATCCGCACGTCCTGGCACAGGACATCGTTCCGATGGCATTGCTCATGCGCATGATGCATTGGTTTAACTTTAGACCACAGCTTTGTACCGTTTTGATAGATGCCGGGGAATTTGTTTTCATATGTCCTTTTGATCTATTTTGTGTGCTTGGTTAGATGCATCATGCAACATTGTTGGGATTAATAATGACGGGAGAATGGATGGGCACAAAATACTATCTGAGAATGATACTATTAATACTTACTTCCCGCGACTTCGTCCGCGTAGATTGAAGTTTTTTAACAATCCCGTGGGAACTCTTGCTTTTCCGGGATAAAAGTTGCCTATGTCAATTTTCGGGACGCAAGCTACCTCTGCACCTCATATAAATCAGTTAAACAGATGGGCTTTTAAGAATCCCGTGGGAACTCTTTGATTTCCTAGGATAAAAAGTAGCCTGTCCTTCCCCAGTGTGTCAGCTAGATCTGCAACTTTCATCAAACACGGTTAAACTGTTGAGCCGTGAAAAGCTAGCAAATAGACAGATCGCTTCCGCATTTATAATATTAGTATGAAGGTATGGATTTGTCAATTTTCTTAAAAATAATTTTTGTTTTTTGTTCTGATTGGGTCGAACGCAAATGTAGAATTAAAAAATTGGGAGTCCGAGGAGACTGCCGGCATTTATATAGATGCAAAGATAGATAAGCATGCATTAAAATAAGATTTACTAATTAGATGCTATCTCCCTTTTTGGCACGAATTAGTATATGACATAATTTAAGCAGTTTTGGCATAGCACACGTCCATTGCATAGTGCATTGTATTTCCTTTTGTTTGGCCAGGTGCTGGTTTACATAATGACACTGTGTGTAATACACTTAATGTGTTAATCTAAGGTCTTTAATCCTCAAAACCAACTCCTTCCATTTGACTAGAATGTATCTATGCTTCTATCTATCTATCTATGCTTCTGTATCTAGTGTCAAAGCCGGCAGTTCGGCTCCCTAAATTGATTTATAGTTGGAATTCCTAGAGTAATGAAGACCTTTGTACCATAGAACATCGAGAAACCGTGAATGTTGGCATTTCTGTGTGATCATCCGCTGAGGTATGACATGTCCTTACGTCGTCTTTTCTGCCACGTATAGATTCCAGGCAAAGGCGCTTTAACATCTAGGCCACATCATTGTTAATAAAGGGAAGTCATATCTCTTTGTGTGTTTTATCACAGTGCAAAGTGCAAAGTGGAGTGTTCCGAGGAGTATTTTAAGCTGATACCACCTTATCTGTTCTCTGATCGCACATTTAAAGAATGTACAGATGTTGTCGGCACTTGCGTGAATATTTCCGACATAGTGTCAGCTACCATTCACAATAATATAGGAGGTTGTATCGCATTGCAACGTATAAGCTAGTTTATATGAAAACTAGTATAAATAGAAACGGTAATATCTTTAACCACACTAGTTTAATGTGGGACATTAAACTGATTGCTTTGGTTTATTTCGTGCAATATTCAGACGGTAGTTCTCAGAAACGCAGCAGAAGTGATTGCCTGCAATATGATAACAAATAACAGGGCAAAATATCAAACGTTACTCATCCGTGTTTTGTCCCATTTAACTTCATTTTCTCTCGCTACTTTCATCAGTCAGTGCCAAAACGTTCGATTTAAATTTGTCGGTCACAATAAACATATAAATCGCCTTTACATTTTAATGTGATCTAATTCTCGTTTGATAAAATCAAACGAGCATCACTTAGGCCGTTTTAAGTTCGTACAATGACAGCATAAGTAATTTTTTTTAAATAAAAATTTGATAAATATTTATGTCAAAGCTTAACATTTTTTGGAGCACCACCCAGATGTCATTTTGCGCTGTACTGTCATGTTTTCTGCGCATAAAACTATACGTGACCTATTTCCTCTGCCCACGCAATTTTTCGTACAGAAAAATGAATGAACGAAAATTCGTTTCTACAAAGATTCGGCCGAATACAAGAGTTATTTTTAGCTCAGCTATTCATACGGTATGACCATAATAGACCGAACGTACCGCTTCAGTTTAGGTGCATTTATAATTTCAGCGTTTATGTAGAGCGGTGTTCTGTCCAGATGTGGCTCGGGACGGTCCCGACATGAGTCACGATTCTCGGAAGAGGCCGCGACTATTTTAGACTGTGTCCGCTTACCTTCTAGGAACCGGGTGCTGTGGGACCAACGACCGATCGCAACACTAAAGTATTGTTAGATCTCGAACGAGGTTCCTTTTGCTTGTAGCAGTTCCTTGTTGTATTCTCGCTACGCCATTTCTGTTTGCCTCCGAGAAACTTTAAACTTCCTCATAAACTTGCAATTCCAAGATCTATTATGTTAGTCAGAATTCAAAGGAGCTTTTTCAGTCTATTTTTCTTTTTCACATTATTTATAACCCGAAGTTGATACCCGATTTTCCGTGCGTTAAAAGCAATGTCTCGCTAATGTCAGAATGGGTTATGCGTACGAGCTTAGGAGGTATAGAGTAATTAATTAGCTTAGCTTAATAGGCTTGACGGACTCTGTCGTTTGCTTCCGAATTGCATCAGGATATTTATAGAAATTAAACTAGAGAATTCGCTTTTGTCCTGCAGGTTAAACAGCGAAAACATGTAAGGCATTTTCATGATAGAAAAGTTACCGATAGTCTAGTAAGTTCTCAGTAATTTAAAGGATACCATAACCATTCGCGTTATAAACTTTATATGTTTATTACTTTCTGGATAGGAAGTTTACGGAGATTTTTAATAGTTTTCGAGTGAAGCAAGCGGCATACCTCGCGGCGCGTGCCCTGCTGAGTCAAGCCCAGGCCGCATACGTCAATGCGGTAAGAACAGCACCGCCGTAAAGTAAATAAGTCGTAATATTTTCATGGGTGCCGCCGCGGCGGGCATCTCGGCCCGTTATGCGCTGCTCAAATAAACACATGTGTTGATTTTTATACAGTAAAACTCGCTTTTGAGAGCCGCTCTACCCTAGCTTTATCGATTCACGCTAACGATCACACAAAACGAATACACATCTATTGAATAGTCCATTACCGCATAAATTCATCGATCTGCTACAGAAATCTTTTTAATTTACTTAACTATGAATTTTTAACGTGAAATTTGTTTTCGGAATGATACTGACTCATTTCAGCATCTATTTACGAGTATTGAGACTTGTCTGCATAAAAGCTTCGCGGCAATCTTCAATCAAAGAGTAAACTGTTTGCGCGAAACTTCCCAATCGATTAGTCACGCTATATCCCGTATTGTTAAATTAAGCCGACACATTTGTCCGATGTCAACAGGAACGCATCGTGAGTGCACGCATGAATCAGCTCGATACAATTAATCTAATTTAAGGTTATCGGGGAGGCATGGGACGGGATCGTCGTCGCACAGTCTCGCGCCGCCGCCGCGCCCGTCGCATCTCCGCCGCTGCACTCTGGTGCATATTTGACGCGCGTCCTCTCACTCCGCTGCTTAGACCGCGGTCCGCGAATGCGTATCCACACGTAACCGAAGCGTATGCTATCAAGGACGATCGATGTTATAGCTTAGTGAGATGCCGAAATCGGACTGTTCTGTTCAAGTTTCGATAACAGTGCAACCGAATCGCAATAAGTTGGAAGTGTTTGTTGACGTTTTCATGAGTGAGTGTTTATTTTTTTTATTAGGTAATATTCAGGCACTTGCTAGGAATATAAAGCAGCTAAATAATACTGTCCTAGCACTAAGTGCATTCAAGACTAAAAAATCAGTAAAAAGTAAGATTTGTTTGACAACAGTTTCGTTCACTTCAAAGAAATAAATTAGTATGTACTATCTTTTTTTTTCTATTCCATTACAAGTTAGCCCTTAACTGTAATTTCACCTAAGTAAGTGATGATGCAGTCTAAGATGGAAGCGGGTTAACTTAGAATGGGTATGATAGTTTTATTAAACCCCCATACCTACCGCATATTGGTTTCTACACGGCATCGTACCGGAACGCTAAATCGCTTGACGGCACGACTTTTGCCGGTAAGATGGTAACTAGCCTCGGCTGTAGCCTCCAAGCAGACAAATCTATTGTATACCTTAAATAAGGAATGACAATAAATTTGCATAATATTTTTACGTAGAAAAAATTATTGCAACGTCTATTTGAAATTATTTCGATCAATTATCCAATATTTGTACAATTTGAAATATTTTTAATTCCCTACTAACTAAACAGCTTTACAGTCTTAAAGGCCGTAAAAAGGTGTAAAATTGATTTCAAACTACGGAAATATAATATATAAATATAGCTCACCCTACTTTTAAATGTCACTGTTCACACTTAGATGTAAATATTATATTATATTCCGTAGTTTAAAGGCAACTTAAAATTCATTACCACCGGACTTACCTTTAATTTCCTACTAACTGCAGCTTTACAGCAAAGGCCGTAATAAAGTGGGAAATTCACCACCAGACCTACCTTTGACGATCAAAAGAGCATGTAAAAGTCTAATTTGATTGAATATATTTTGATTTGGTTTCATTATAGATCTTTAAATAAACGGTTGCTTTAACCGTTCTCGAGATATGTATTTAAATCTGAATCATGTCTTCAGAATAACATTATGTTCTTAATAAATTTACATGTAGGTATAATTTTCCAAACAGAATATGCTACTAATATTATAAATGCTAAAGTGTGCTAGGTTGTCCTTCAATCACGCTGCAACGGATCAACTGATCGATGTAATTTTTGTATGGATATAATCAAAGACCTTGAAAGGAGATTGACTTTTTATTTCGGAAAATTAACGGGGTTTTTTTTTTTTATTATTTATTTAAACCAAAGTATAGTTTCACATATTGTTTCCACTTGACACCCTGAAACTCTCTTGAGTTTATATGGATGTTGCACATTCCTTAAATATTAAATATATTACAAATACAAATTGTTAAACAAATTGAAACTGAAAGGTAGGTACTTATGTTAACTACGTGTTACAGAACACTCTCAATATCGTCGCACCGCGCAACCGAGCAACAAACACCTAAACACCTAAATCCTCTTCCAGTCAAGAAGTAATTAACTGGTTACCGGCATGCGTTGCAATGTCTTTTCAATTTTACGACTCACGTGCCACCTATTGATGGTATTGCAGAAGTCTTCACGCAAGTGTCAATAACAACTGTTCAAAGTTTCAACATAACAATGCGCCGCATTAGTATGCCTACGTAAATAATACACAGACGTTAATTTTATATATAAGAAGATTTGCTCTCGGCCTCGGCTGCGTAAAGTTCGGTTCAAGCCAGGATTCTTGCTTAACCCATTTTAATCTGGGAAAGTCCTTTCTAAGCTGGATCAATGGTTTTGCGTGATTCGCGTACTAACAGTCAGAAAACGGGTAGTCAGTCAGCTTTTCCTTTCATATACATAGACGATAGAAGATGCAACCCTAAAGTAATTGGTCATTTTACACACTAGGCAGATATTAGCAGTAAAGCAACAGATATCCTCTCAAAACCGAGAATCACGCGGCACATTTATAATCCCAACAAACGATAGCCGACAGTGAAATAATAGGCTGTCAAAAGGCATTGCCAAATTTTCTCGGCTAGTGGCTATCTAGCGTCGAGTGACGCTTTCGACGGCCCAATGAGTCATTTCTAATTATTTTATGACGGTATATGAGGGTTAGTATGAGATTTTATATATCTCCAACATTGCGAGCGTCGCAACTCGAATCGCATGAACGTTAAAGTAAATTGGATCTTAATTGCCTCGTTTTAAACTCAAGTTCATCAATATATTAGCTGCAGCAAGCGCTCTAAGCGAAATAATTTTTTTATTCATCATAGGCGCACGCTTGACCACGATCACACCTGATGGGAAGTAATTATGTGGCCTAAGATCACGGTAGTGCTGACTCCATGAATTTCCAATGAAGTTCACTTTACTCTGACGTCACTCTGTTTCGACTTTCGACGCTCGAACTTTATTTACTTTGGCGTGAAGTGAAATCCCATACTAATCCTACTGGGCACTTTGTAGTAAACAATTAGATAGTTGCTTAATTCAAAATGTCTGCGTCGCATACGGCAACATTGAATTGACCGTTGATCAAAATATAGGCCGCTTTTGGAACAAGCAGATTCCTGCTAATTATTCGCCCGCTTACCGGGGAGTTTTGGAACATCATAAGTATTGTGCGACATGTTACTTTAACATTGAAAAAATGCGCCGAATTCAGAATCTCCTTTTTTGGAAGTCATTAATAAGGCATTATATATTATTAATTATTTATTAATACACGCTTATAATATTAATATTTCGTCAATGTTTTATTGTCTCGCCCTTTTATATAATCTATCTATCCATCTTCTTCTAATATTATAAGTGCGAAAGTGTGTCTGTCTGTCTGTCTGCCTGCTACCTTTTCACGGCCCAACAGTTTAATCGATTCTGGTAGAGGGTAAGCTTATATCCCGGGGACGGACATAGGCTACTTTTTATCCCAGAAAACCAAAAAGTTCCCAAGAGATTCCTAAAAACTCATCCGCTTAACCGATTTGTATGTTTGGTACCGAGGTAGCTTGCGTCCCTGTAATTGACATAGGCAGAATGTTAATAAAGCAATTCACAGACATCATGTCATCGTCGCTCTTGTTACATTCACATACAAATAGATACAGTTGTTTACTCTTTTGTTGTACTCACACGAGATCTCAAACGATGTAACAACCGGTCTTTGAAGTTCCCAAAATAATAATATTGTTTACGTGTCCGTTAATCAGATAGACCCTTTTGCTCTTAAAACTTGTTTGTTGATCTCTTCAGATTTACGTTTGTATTCTAAACGACCACTACGGGATTCTGAGTATCGGTGACTCTTAAACTGACTCTACATTACAACCCACATTACGCGTCTGCCGCGAGATCCGCACGTGCATTTTCAGCATGAAAGGTGCGCGTTATTTCTGCATCACATATCGCCTGCAGACACGCGAAAATTTTCGTATTCACTTGAGGTAGCCAAAGTCGAGACAGTGCAGTGAGGTTCAAGTGGAGACACTGCCTCAAACTGCTGGTTTGTGTGTGTGCTGTGATTAGCTGAATTTATGGTAGTCTTGTTGTAACAATGCATTGTAGCCAATAGAGAGCGAACGTTGACCAATCAGGTGATTACAATCATAACACTGTTGTAATTTTACCGTAATCAAGCCGCTGAATCACATCACATCATAAGGCTTTCGCCGAGAGCCGAGATACGGTTTAACGGTTTTTGTCGGGCTCAAAATTGCGTTCTGAGCATATGACTCTTGCGGCCAGCGCCATCTGCCTCTAATATGCGATCAGTTTTATTGCTAAACTTCATTTAACCGTGGAAATGTTTCTCTTACTAAAATCAAAACAATAAGTGTATGGAAAATAAATGGGGAGCGGTGAGACATTTTGCAGACGGCGCTTAGCGTGATTCAGTCTAGAACACGATTGCCTTTATATCGTTTGATGGTGGTGCGCAACCGGCCGTTGGCATCACAGAGAGGAATGACTAACCGGCTCTCTCGGCCCGCTCTACATACAATCAAAATATGTGACAAGTTTATTTCTATTCGGAACAACACATCTATATCTGTATTTTACTATTATAAACAGCAAAACATGTATTTCTGTACGTTGAATTTATTTTGAAACAAATTATTAATGTTGTAATTGATTTAGGCGCAAAGCACTCCGGTAAAGCCGAATCGCTTTCTGAAACTAAGCTTAAGTTTTACAGGTATATTGAGGCGTGAGATAATACCAAGCATGCCCAAGCGCAGCACGCGTCCTCTGTGTTTTGTTTTCAGTATACCAGAATCATCAGAATTTCATCAGTATGTCAAAAATCAAAATACATAAAGCTCAGTTTAGGTGAGTACTTATTATATAAAATCCACTCCGTCTGTTTGCGCTGGCCCCTAGACTTCGTTTATAATTGGCAGAATAGAGAAACCGTGAGAACTTATGAGGTGTTCGGAACTGAACCATATGGTTCCTCAGTATTCCCTGAATATGGCTAACTGGAATAACTACATTTCCTACAAGGTACCAGCACTGCAGCTGTAATGTATACCTATAATATTATGTAGAGATTATAAAAACCTAATTTATTGGCGTTTTCATTACTAATTATAAAGTTAAATTGCACGGACGGTATTGATATACTGAAAAAGAAGTACATATCATAAGACTCCGTTTTATTTACAACGCACAACAGACGGAAACGTTTAAGTGCGGAAACCAGCCCAGAGAGAAGAAGAAGACTCCGTTTTCTGTGCGGTGGAGAAATTGATGTCTTCTATAATGAACGCATAGACAACGTCTCGAGTTTTCACTAGTTTTCGATATATCGCTTCTCAGTGAAGAACATCTGCGGATTTTTTTGACGACATAAGTAGGTCGGGGCTTGCGCCTGCGTCATTTGCCCGGTTGCTTACCAGCGCTTACGTTTACGCGAAAACGTTACTCCTATGACCTCGATGCTCGCACAGCATCTCGTTAACTCGTGCTCTTGCCGACGGAGTAACATCGCCCACCCAGCCCAACAAGATTGTTCTTCCCCTAAACTACTAATTATTTTACGTTTTATAGTTATCATTTTTTTTCTCACAAAAAAAAAATATCGATGATATTGCATTCTGCTAGAAATATGAAAATATTATCTAATTTGTACCAATTTATAAGTTTAATTTTAAATGACTTGTTTAAGAAGATTAAAATATTCGATGCCTCATGCCCTGTTCAATCAACAGTGTATTTTTTTAATTAATTCAAAATAATGATCCCACTTTTCTGTTTAAGGTACAAAAAATATCGGATTAAAGATATGTAGTAGATATGTTTATACACTTTTTAACTATAGTAAGTATCACCTGATCCGTTTCTCGCGGAAAAACCTCGAAAGCGCGTGATACGCGTGCGTGTAAAACGGCATTGAAAAATTCGATCGAGGATGGTATGTTGTTCATTAACCCAACCGCAACATCTTATATAATCGATTTCTTTAATTTTAATAAGGAACTTTTTTCATTTATGTCTTTGTCCTTACTACCTAGTTAGGAACAAAGAAATTAATGAAAAAGTTTTTGGTGCATAATTTAAACTAGCAACCCCAATCACTTTTCTCCATCCATCCATTCATCAGTCTGTATGCTGAGTGTTTCTCTGGGGAATAGGATCTACAAAGAGGTCTAAGAACCAAACTAACCGACATAGTCCTGAGAATTGGCAAGCTAAATTGGCTATGGGTTTTTTCGCCTTCTGGAGTGGAAATCTCGTACCAATTAGTGCAATAAGGGACCTCCAGCCCGCTAATCCGATGATCTCAAAGAAGTGGCGGGGAGTGGGTGGATGAGGAAGGTGAATGATCGTGTGTGGTGGTGCACTCTCCAAAAATACTAGGTAGCAGTGGACTCATATAGGTTCATATTATGTATATCAAAATTTTATAGTGGCTTTAGCTACCTTCTCCCTGTGTTAATGTTTTTGTTACAATTTCAATTGTTAAACTTTCTAATTTGAGTATTAAACCTTAAAATCACAGCCCGAGATTCGTTAACAAATTACACAACGACACGTTTGATTCACCCATCTACAATAATTGGATCTAGACCACGATTCATGAAAATAATTGTCGAGTAATTACCCGAAGTTAATTTATAAATATAGCCATTATGGTTCGAGATGGAATCCTACTAATGCAATTTGCTCCGTTAGTCACAGGAATAACATCTACACAAAGTAGCTGTTATCTATAAGAACAACGGTGAGTCAGTGGGGAGATAAAACGCTAATTTTGAACAATAGAGTTTTAATTTAGCTAAGTTGAGAAGTAACGTGTATGCCTGTGGAACTATTCGGGAGCACACCTCTAAAATACCCGGCTGAGTCACGCGCTGTTTCACAAGTCGCAGCGATACTTTTGCCAATCGGTATAGCTTCCTGTTGGTTTTACTATTCGTGTTTTTTTTAGGGTTCCGTGCCCGAACAGTGCCAACGGGACCCTATTACTAAGCCTCCGCTGTCCGTCCGTCTGTCTGTCAGCGGGCTGTATCTCGTGAACCTAATAGATAGAAAAATGAAATTCTTACAAAATGTGTATTTCTTTCGTCGCTATAATAAACAATAAAAAAATTCAAAATGGTCGCAAAAAAAATTAAAACAAAACAAAAAGTGTTATTTCTACGTAACTACGTAAGTGTTGTTTGTTAGTGTTATTTCGATTGTACGGAATCTTTCGTGTGCAAATCCGACTCGCACTTGACCGATTTTTCTCTCTCACTAAATAGGTGATGAGTGATAGAAACGCATGAGTAGGTTCCTTCTCAATGATTGATTTGTCTATCTCAGAGTGCATTTCACTGAATGATTGTTTTGGATTCAGAGGAGTTGCTTCAGCTTTTCATATTTTTTAAATATAGAAACACTAGCTTATGCCCGCGACTTCGTCCGCACGGATTACACAAATTTCAAACCCTATTTTACCCCCTTTGGGATTAAATTTTTATAGATTCTTTCGTAGCGGATGTCTACGTCATAATAGCTATCTGCATGCCAAATTTCAGCCCGATCCGCCCAGTAGTTTAAGCTGTGCATTGATAAATTAGTCAGTCAGTCAATCAGCTTCTCCTTTTATTACAATATATAGATTTACTGTTGTAGATAGATAGGACCCCCTGAACTCTAAGATGAAAAAAAAGGAATTTGAAATTTGTGTAGTCCACGCGGACAAAGTCGCGGGAATAGGCTGGTATTAAATAATAAATATCTGTATGTATAATGTTGTAAATATTATAGGTATCATTAATTGTTTTCTTGATGAGCGGACATAGACAACTTGCTATTGTTTTGCATTTGGCAAAGTCCCTTCCCTTCATTCTTTATTAATTCCAATTAGAAGACACATATTTGTCTGCTCACTTTATTATTTTCTGTCAGGTGCCATTTGAATTTCCTACCTTTACTGAGTGTCCATCAACTTTCTTGGAACATCTACCAGACTCGTAAATAAAACCTTTCACTTCTAATAACTAAGACCACTATGGATAAGTGAACTTTGAAAGTTACATTGATTAAAATTTGTTTAAGGGCGTTTTAGAGATATGTTCATGTCTGTAAAATTTTAAAAATCTTAGATAATTCTTAAGGATGATTTATTTTATAAGCGACTAGATGATGCCCGTGGCTTCATTCGCGTGGCTTTAGATTTTTGGAAAAGCCCGTTTTTTCCGGGATAGAAAGTAGCCTAAGCCCATCCCTGGGATGCAATCAACCTCTGTACCAAATAGATAATCTCTGCGATTTTGTCCAGGTGAAATTATTTTTTAAACATCCCGAGATAAAAATTGCCTGTGTCCTTCCCTGGGATGCAAGCTGGTTTGTCAAAATCAGTTAAAAGGATGAGCCGTGTAAACCTAGCAGATAAAAAAAAGAAACATTTCGCTATTGGGTATATTAATTAGTATGGCTTGTAGGTTAACAAATTTTTTGTTAATCCTTTTTGTCTAAAAGTCATAGTTTTTTTTTTTATAAATCAAATAAGTAGCAATATTAGGTTTAATTACCTAGGTACTCGACACAAGAACGATCGGTCGTATATCTATACCATCTTGCTACAATCTCAGTCAAGCAATTCTTTGATGTGATCTGGATACGATCACGAAGGATATAGCACATTAACAGAGACTGCCCCAGATCTGATTCTACCGTAGAAGTTGGCACGAAATTGTAAACTGCCCTCTTTACAATAGGCTCTAAATACCATTAGTGCTTTGCTGACAACGAACAGACCTCTTTAATGGGTCATATATTATGAAGACAAGACCTCCGTGACGGTTATGATGAGCTCTTAAGCCGATCAACAATAATTTGCCAGAGTTGAGTGACGAATTTTATCTTCTCTGGTAGTAAAAACTGTATCAAACAGACAATATTAAAGTTAATGGGATTACTTTTTGAATCGATGAAGAATAACAAGTGTAAATTAAAAATTTATAACACCCCCGACGATCCAAAGTATTTGAGTTTTCCAAAACATCATTTTCAAAATAAATAATTATGTATTTAGGCAACGTCCATCTTGACAGCTTGACATTTGTCTATTGACATAATATTATGAAACTAACGGTTATCTAACCTTCTTTTCTACAAGAAAACTAGAAAAGAGCTGATAACTCTTAAACGGCTGAACCAATTTTTTTAGATTATAGCTAAGAACACTCTCGATCAAGCCACCTTTCCAACAAAAAAAAACTAAATTAAAATCGGTTCATTCGTTTAGGCGCTACGATGCCACAGACAGATACACAGATACACACGTCAAACTTATAACACCCCTCTTTTGGGTCGGGGGTTAAAAATAAGAATATTCTTTATTTGCAAAAAGAATGTTCTAACTAACTGTATAACTTTGATCCCAAAAAAAAGTAAAAATTATGTCATGGTAGGTGTAGTATAGCTAAAACCCTGCGGGAACTCTTAGATTAAGGAAAGCCCTCGCTCTTACATTGATTGTAAGCCATGCTATAGTAAAACTACATCTATACTAATCAAACTAATATTATAAAGGAGAAAGTGTGTCTGTCTGTCTGCTAGTTTTTTACGGCCAATCTGGTTAATCTATTTGACGAAAGGTCCAGAGATAGCTTGCATACCGAAGCAGCATTTTTACTCTACTTGAAATTGAAAAAGTTCTCAAAGTATTCAAAACAACCTTTTACGTAAACGCATTCGCGGGTATCGTCTATGTGGTACAACGATAGCTTTGATCCCAGAAACAGATAAAAGCTACTTTTTATCCTGGAAAAAGTGTTTCCACGAGATTTTTAAAAACCTATACCCATACGGACAAAGTTGCGCGCATCATCTAGGTATACTTATGATAATAAGTAATATAAATTTAGTTACGGCCTTTGAACGCGCTAAAAATCTTATTCACATTTTTAGCACCGCATAAATTATTCGCATTGTCTCATCGCTAACTTGAGCTTCATGTATTATCGTCCTTTATTTTTTATTTTATAATTGTACACAAGGACGCCTAAATCCGTGCGGCAGATATTTCCGGATCGAATGAAAGAGTCTTGGATGAATCAGACTTTTTTAAAGGCTTGGATGTACGACGTAATTCCCTGTCACCCGTTGAACGTGATTCAAACATTAAAAGTTTGGACGTTCTGTGGATTTTTTGGCACTCGACTTTAAAGTAAGCAAGACGGCACTTCAATCTCTACTCCCTAATTATACCTGTCATGATAAAATATCTCGATTTCTTTAACTCTATTATTAGTCCGCTCTACGTACATTTCCACTATCAATACAATGTGTCAACGTCGAGATTAGTTTGCTAGACGTGTTCCTCGCCTTCAGCTTCAAGTCTTTAAATATTGTCTAATAGAAAAGAAACTGTCACTTCATGGCCAGTTTCCGCGAGGTGTCAACTTCTGACGTAATCAGAGCAGTCTGCGTCCCGTCCCGACGCCAAATCGAAAACATATTAATGCCACTGATCAAAGAGATCTCTACCTACTTACTTCATTCAATTTACGACAACACTCGATCGATACAACGCACACGGCTCTCGTCGTATTATGAGGATCTTATCCATGACTCGACTTCCATTTCACGGAATCAAATATTTAAAAACCCGGTCAAGTACAAATCAGACTCGCGCACTGAGGGTTCCGTACTCGGGTATTTTTTCCAACATTTTGTACAATAATCCTTTCATATGATAGGTACCCCACTTGATATAGTTATCTTACTGTGAAAATTGAAACACATTTTAATTTTTTTTTTAAATTATGTGACCACAAACTCGTGGTTTTCAGATTTATTTCTGTATCTGCTTGTGCTATGAGACCTACCTACCTACTAAATTTCATGATTCTAGGTCAACGGGAAGTACCCATAGGTTTCTTGACAGACACGAAGGACGGACGGACGGAGGGACGGATGGACGGACAGACAGACAGACAGACAGACACGTTTTTCCTTTTGAGGTACGGAACCCTAAAAATAACCCTTTTTTGTGATGTAGCCCCAAATTCACAGTTTCCCTTTAATTGACCTTTAAGACATTGCTTCCTGCCAAACTTCATGATTCTAGGTCAACGGGAAGTACCCTATAGATTGTGATTCCCTGGACGGGACTTGACAGACAGACAGACAGACTACAAAGTAATCCTGTGAGGGTTTCTTTTTCTCCGGAGATACGGAACCATAATAAACGTTACCCGAATCACGAGCGCCCGGTGAGTAATACGTATTTGATGGATTTTATTGAAACATGCACGATATAATCTGCCACACCACCGCATCTTATAAGCTTGCCTCTTATAATAATTTCGCTCACGTGATTATATCTACCTTCATAGTGGTTATATCAACCTGTATGTTCTCAAGGTATTGTGCTAGTCAGAGATAATAAGAACAAGAGTGCAGTGATTTATGGGACTGATATAAATAACGTCGCTAAACTGCACGATGCGATTGTTTCGGCTATCCATCTTGCCAAAATAAATTTCAGTGTCATTTTCGAGCCTATCTAAATCGTTGAGTGTGTGACACCTGAGGTATTTCTTCACGAATGACGTTTGAATGTTGACGCTTACTATTTGCATCTGGGTTGTAATCAACCAGGTGGCCAATCTACGTAAGTACCATCCCAAAACATGATAAATGGAACAGATCTGATTTCAATAAACACCATTTAAAATGCCAAGTGCAAGACAACTAAAACACTATTTTTTTCCTAAACCGATACTGCTTAGAGCATAGTCGCAAAAACTAGTGTGATATTTCCAAACACTATCCAAAAGTCATATCCAATCCAATAAAAGTATATTTATTCATTCATATCCACACCATGAGTCCATTCGGATGTATTATGAGAACCTCCTCCTTTTTCGAAGTCGGTTAAAAATTTGATTTATTTCTTAATTAAGAGTTTCAACAAGCCCTTATTTTGATAATAGAGCATTATTCAAACTTAAATTTACTTATGTCTCTCATTTAATGTAAGCTGATGCATTTTTATAATCTAAAATTGTCTAATGGTTGTCTAAATTGTCTAATGGTGGCAAGTGATTAAAACAAAATTCATAGTAGGTACTTAACAAAGTTTTGAAAGTTAAAATTAAATAAAATCTGATCACAACTTCTGCCGTTTGATATGTTATTAATTCTGCGAAGTTTGCTGTCGTAAAATTCGGTGCGTATCACATATGAGTCATCCACTATGGCCCAACGATCGTCCGGAGACGATCCATCAACAACACCGCGAGACTACGCCTAAACCCTGTCAGCGGTTAGCGAGTGCGCATTAATTAGCGCACAAGTGTCACAATTATGCACATATGCATTAATTTTGCGAAGTTTAGTGTCGTGGAATTCGGTGCGTATCACGTATTATAAGTCATCCACTATGGCCCAACGATCGAGAAGACGATCCATCAACAACACCGCGAGACTACGCCTAAACCCTGTCTGCGGTTAGCGAGTGCGCGTTAATTAGCGCACAAGTGTCACAATTATGCACATATGCATTAATTTTGCGAAGTTTAGTGTCGTGGAATTCGGTGCGTATCACGTATTATAAGTCATCCACTATGGCCCAACGATCGAGAAGACGATCCATCAACAACACCGCGAGACTACGCCTAAACCCTGTCTGCGATTAGCGACTGCGCGTTAATTAGCGCACAAGTGTCACAATTATGCACATATGCGTTAATTCTGCGAAGTTTAGTGTCGTGGAATTCGGTGCGTATTATAAGTCATCCATTACGGCCCAACGATCGAGAAGACCATCCATCAACAACACCGCAAGACTACGCCTAAACCCTGTCAGCGGTTAGCGAGTGCGCGTTAATTAGCACACAGTGTCACAATTATGCACATATATATATGCGTTTATAATTACATGCAAACCATTGAGGTTTTTAAATAAACACAGCCGAATACGAAACACGATTTTAATGAATGTGATACCAATCGGTTCATTATTAAGGTCCAGGTGACATAGGCTACTTTTTATATGAACAAAATATGTTGGATGTTATATCCAACAAGTGTAAATTAAAAATTTTCAACACCCCCGACCAGTGAAGGTTACAGTAACTAGAAAAGAGCTGATAACTTTCAAAAACCAAAAACTTGGAGTTTTCCAAACATTTTCCAAAACATCATTTTCAAATAAATAATAATGTATATCTAGGCAACGTCCATCTTGACAGCTTGACATTTGTCAATTGACTTAATATTAAGAACCTAACGGTTATCTAACCTTCTTTTCTACAAGAAAACTAGAAAAGAGCTGATAACTCTTAAACGGCTGAACCAATTTTTTTGGATTATAGCTAAGAACACTCTCGATCAAGCCACCTTTCAACCAAAAAAAACTAAATTAAAATCGGTTTATTCGTTTAGGCGCTACGATGCCACAGACAGATACACAGATACACAGATACACAGACACACAGATACACAGATACACACGTCAAACTTACAACACCCCTCTTTTTTGGTCCGGGGTTAAAAAAGTTGGGAAGGTCTCCGATTTTTTTTTGTCATCGTATCGCGTAGGTATGTCAAATGAAAGAGGGCAAATGTTCTTAGTTTATAAATACATATAGATATAGTACAGTATTAAAATATACCAAGTGACAGAAAAACAATTTTACTATTTTAAACCATCGATTAAGTATAAGTAGTCAGGTTTTAGTTTTGAACTTTATCTCGTCATAGATGTACCTAACTTGATAAATGACGGAATCCCATACAAAATTACATCCCTTATTTAACCTGCTTAGGGATGGAATTTTCTAAAATTATTTAGTGAGCGCCTATATTGTAGAACGAATTTACTATCATAATTTCATGTTCGAACCCCGATGGTTTTTAGGCTGTGCGTTGATAGATCAGTCAGGCAGTCAGGACGTCTTTTTTTCGTGGTTAAATGGTTAGTCTTAAAATCTTATTTCTTTTACCCTAACTATTTTGTTGTTCAATGAGAAACGCAAATATGAATAAGTATCCTATTTTAAAAACTTTTTGAGCATACAATACAAATTAAAAACCCTTTCGGTTAGGCGGTTTTATTACGAAAACTACACTGCTTCCGCTTTACATTAAAATTTATGCTTCAGATTATTCTGGGCAGGCTTGAAGACTTGGTAAGTTATACTCCGGGAGTAATGAGCTATTAAAACGGCAAACTTGGCACGCCAGCCGCTCTATTATTTTCTAAGGGCATGTGCTGTAGTTTTGATATAATCATATCAATATACAGCAACACGGAAAGGCAAATAAGGTCATCATATTTACCACGGGACGGATGATAGCTTAGTGGTTAAAACTTGGCGTCCTATGCAAGAGAACTTGGGCTCGATCCCGGCCACGCACCTTTAACTTTTCGGCGTTATGTGCGTTAGCAATTAGATTAATAAAAAAATCATGAGAAAACCTGCATGTCTAAAAGTTCTCCATAATTTTCTTAAAGGTTGTGAAGCCAATCTGCACTAGACTAGCGTGGCAGACTATGGCCTAAACCCTTCTCATTCGAAGAGGAGAGCTGTGTACATTAGTGGGCTGGCGAAGGGTTCATCATGAACACGTTATCAATAGTGAAAATAGTTCATATGCAATTCTAGAAAATAGAGAGTTCTATCGCCGGGGAAGTTCTTTTTTAGTGAGAACCTTCACTAACTATGCAGATATCGAGCTGCTGTACACTTTTCATGGTTACCTATCTCAAATGGTATCCGCTGCAAATGCCAAGCTTTGCCTGTCACATTATTTGTTTTCATTAGGCAACAAAATATTACTCATCTATAGCTCAAACGTTGAGACACTTTCCCTTGTCTTTTACACATGTCATGTGTCGACGAGTTACTCGTTTACGTCGGAAGTAAGTTGTTTTTGCGCACTGCACTTTTGGCCCGAGCGTGCCTGCAAGCGCTCTGAATTAGGGCCGCTTGCTGCAATCGTTTAATCTGTAAATGAACCCTGCGCAATGGGCACGCGTCACGCGCTTTCGTCCAATACGATAAAGTTGTGCCCGTCCGGCACAAACACAAACACCTGAACGTCACGTGTTGTAATCAAATTGTTATTACTCACTCCAAGGTTTAATACGATAGCTGAATTCAGGAACGGAAAAACTCGAAACGTTGAAAACCCGGGACACGGAATAGGATTGCAATCGGATGTCTACGAGTGCATGAGGCAATGACGGAGGAAGCGGAGGTCGTCGACCGCCGCAGAGAGCGCTGCGCGCGCGCCCTACCGACGAAAACGGCAGAAAACCTCACGAAGGGCGGCAGCACACGGTATCCGCATTTAGCTCGGGCTGACGCGGCTGAGTCACCGCACCGCGAATAGCGGCGATTTGTTTGTTGCACCGCCCGCTCCCGGCTCTCCCGCCGATTATTTCGAGCGCGCGGCGTGCGCGGGCAGTGCTGGCCGCGCGCTGCCGGCGAGAGGACGCGCCATGCCCCCGCTGCCCGCGCCGCCCGCGCCCCACGCGCGCCTGCGCCGCCGCGACCTGTGCGACGTCACCACCATCAGGGACACGGTCAGCTGTAGTTGGATATTTTACAGTGAGTGTCGCCCGCCGTACCTTCCTGTCGTCTCCACCGCGTCTACTTCCTACGCGGAAGTGTCGTAGCCAGCTCGCGTCACTGCGCTCCGACCCTTGCTTTTCGTAGCCGCGCGGTTACTACGAGCTTTCGTAATCCAGTGCAACCGAATAGTTGGTTACCGATCGTCGCGCAGTCAGTATCTGAATAAAAATTATATTATTCCCAAACATTGTAAACAGTTTATTGCGTCGACTCTATTTAAGTGATAAATAACAAATTGATCGATCGAGATAAATCTTCCAACAGTTAAACACAGGTCTCGTTAATTGCCCATTGTGCCACAAGTGTTAACAGATGAATCGCTCATCGTAATTGACTGCTTTGTTTAGTTCGCTGCTGCCATCTATTTGCGGGAAAAGGAAACGCTGAAAGCTGAAATCTAGGTGAAACTTCTGACATCAGCAACCCAAAGTAAATTTAACTCCTGACGTAGTGAATGAACCCTACCGTTGTACTGCGACTCGTCCTTTGAGAACATCTAGTATACTCTTAGCAATTTATAACATATCAGTTTCGGTTTAAAACGTGCATAATATAAACTAGTTCAATAATAAATCGGGGTCAAGCGGAAGATTATTGCATAGTTAGAAGCGATATACATAAGTAAACTCAAGGTAAATGACTATTTGAAATAAGTATCAATAACAAACAAGCACTGATAATAAAGTTCGTAATAAATGATAATATGTTAATAAAAGAGCTGAAATCTTGTGTATCTGTACATGATTCATTGCTTTTGTCCCATTTATAAATAGTACAAAAGACAATCTTAAAGGCAAACAAAAATTAAAACTATTTAGTTTAAAAAATCCATATTTGGCTTTTCCTAATCTTTATGCATCATCATCATTATTATCAACCGAAAGATGTCCACGGCTGGACATCTCTTGTAGGGACTTCTACACGCCAAGGTCTTGCGCCGCCTGAATCCAGCGGCTCCCTGTGACTCGTTTAATATCGCCTATCAACCTAGTGGGGTCTACCAACACTGCGCCTTTGGTACAAGGTCGCCACTCCTTGGGACCTCAACGTCTATTGGTTTTTTGAACTATGTGCCTGCCTATTGTCACTTCAGCTTCGCAACCCATTGATCTATGTCGATTACTCCGGTTCCCCTACGGGCGTCTTTATTTCTGAATTAATCACGTAGAGAAACTCCAAGCGTAGCTCTCTCCATCGCTCACTGAGTAGTGACTTAGCTTTCTTATGAGGGTTGAAGTTAGATCCATTATGTTGTCACTAGCAACACGCACTGTCCGAAGACTTTGCTCTTTAAGCGCTGAGGAATTCTTGAAAGTCACCGCATTGTTATCCCAGGAAAATAATATGCATCATAGGCTGCATCATCACTTGCTAGCAGGTGTGGTTGCAGCCAAGCGCTTGCCTGCAAATTAAAAAAACCTACCATTATGTGATTAATGATTCCTACTATTATGTGATTAATTTAGAGCCTCAATAGATCTACGGTTAAATGTGCGGATTGAAATCTGAAAGGTCGCCGGTTCAAACCCCACTCGTTGCACTGGCCGTACTTACTCCTAGCACAAGTTTTGACGCTTAGTAGAAGAGGGGAAAGAGGAATAATAGTCAGTATGATAAACTATGCTAATGTTCTTCCAAAAAAAAAAAATTAAAATGGCTGTAATAGTACGATGCAGAGAGATAGAGAGATAGAATGAACTTTACAGTAGAGATTATTTTGTTACAGGCAACAGTAGTGGGTCGCCGCCCGCAGAGGGCGCCGCGCCGCCGCCAGCCGAGCCCGACCCGGACCTGGACTCCATGCACATGATGCTGGACCCACACCTGCGCCCCATCTCGCCCGACCTCACCAACGAGGAGTCGAAGCGCATCTTTGAGGAGCACAAGCAGTTGGCGCAGGAGTACCTTAAAGTGAGTTCCGACCCAATCCAACACGTCAGCCTGCTGCTTAGACACGGTCATCCACCCACTTCCCGTAATCTTCTTAATGTCATCGATTCAGCGGGCTGGTACACTCTCTCTACTTCTAAAAACGTCTGCACCATCATCTGTGGATTCGGTATTAGACCAGACAGCATTTGAGCTGGATTTTATGCCAGAGAGAGAGACCTAAAAATTGTGACACCACACTTTAGTGTTTCAATGAGAAGCTATCTCGTAGAATTATCTCGTGTGCTGCAAAATAAGTTGAAATCGAAATTAGGCCCTGGAAATGCCTTACAAGCTGACAAATCCTAAATGACCCTCGATTTCTCCTGTTTGGCACAGGAATTTGATTCTTTGATTGAGTTTTTGATTGAACTCTTTGATACCTCAATATATAAAGTAGATGTCCTTCTCCGGGATGCAAGCTATGTCTTTACTTTCGTCAAAATCAGTTAAACGGATGGGCTGTGAAAGCTAGCAGACAGATAGACACAGTTACACATTTATATTAGTTATGGTTGTTCAATATTCAAATAACGCTGTCGTTTTAGTCTATTATTGGCGTTCTTCAAATATTACACATCGGTATTGGGTTATGACACGTGCATTCTAAATCCTAGCTCGCTACTTTGTACTCACATTCGATACAATTGATATAAGCAATGTGCAAAACCCGCTTTTGCTTGAAAACGACTGCGTTGCTATGGAGTATTTTCAGGAACGTTGGGCACGTGTTTAAAGATCTAAATGATCTTGCTCGTAAACTTAAAAATGTATGTCTTTCAAACGAATTTCCACTGAACGGACAAAACAACATAAACTCGTGTCGATCAGCAGACATCGTGCATACAAAATTTCTAAGAACGCGCTATCCCGAAAAATGATTGCAAGGATTGAAAATCGTAGACAAGTGCATAACATACAACGGCCCGCATCATTGAATTTGCGTACAAATACAAACAATACCACCATTTTTATGTCACATTGGCAAAATTCCTTTGTGCAGAAAAGCGACCTAACACCGACTAAAACCGAATGTACACCAATGAAATACAGACCTTATTGCTTGACATTTAGATTTTAAACACAAGAGCAACAGACTCATGCTATCTCGCTTATAATTCGCGCGTACAAAACATGGCGCGTAGGTGACCAATAGCGGAGGGATGCGCGCTATGATAGACAGATGTTTTCGCGCAATTCAAAAATAAGATTTCTGCGCAGGTACATCGGCGTAACCTACAATAGTGGTAATACTGTAGAGTTTTGTTTTACTTTTTAGTATACCAATCTGGTGTTTGACAACTAGTCAAATCAGTATCAAACGTCAAAACACGAGCTTCTGTGAAATACTAGCATGTGACGTCACAATGATTTGACGTGCTTTTTTAGTTTAATCGGTAATTTAAAATGTTTATTGCACTTAAAACTAACAAACGACGTGGATTTTACTTATTTTGGAAGACGTAAACCTTTAGAGTTTAAATTGTCAAAAAGGCAGTTGCTCTCCACTGTTTGCTTTGCGCTGGCCTATACACAGCCATGATAATAATTCACAGTATTAATTAGAGGCTTTATTTTGTATTCCAGATACAGACTGAGCTTGCCTACCTGAGCAAGCACAAGTCGGAGCTGGAGGAGCAAATGGACGACGAAGAGCTCCGGCAGAAACGGGAGATCATACAATTGGAAAATGAGAAGGTAAGAATATAGTAATTTCACGTACTCACACAACTCATGTACCCTTGCCTTCGTTTAGGTAGATATAGTACAGTGGCCGGCAAACAACTTGAGCATTGACGCGAGTGGCTGGCGAGTGGCGCGTGCACGCGATTGGTTGATCAGTCGGTGTGGGAGGACGCGATTGGTTGACACGTGGACTTTCGCTCCCCGGATTCGCCAACTTTCTCCCACTACACTTCTTCAGATCCATGTTGTTTGCCGGGCACTATACGCGACAGTTCGAGGTGGCAACCGCGCTAACCCGGTGGAGAGTGTGCGAGTGACGTGCGGGTGTGCGGGGCATTCCCCCACCTCATACCCCGATCGCCATCTTGACTGTCGCGTCCTATATATAGGTAGGTAGCATTTCAGAAAATCCTTTTTTGTGGGGGTCTATATATTATTATACCTATTCTTTTGTTAATGGATGATTATGGACGTCAGGTTATGTAGGATTTTTAAGGAAAATAGGAACTCTGGAAATATGCTCACTTCGTTGTCTGTCTGTCGTGTCTGTCAAGAAACCTGTAGGATATTTCCCGTTGACCTAGAATCATGAAATTTGGCAGGTAGGTAGGTCTTAAAGGGATTACATTTTCCATTAGCTCCACTCCCTGAACATGTATTGTACTGGGACAGGTTTAGATATCCAACTTTCTTTTCCAGGATTCGTTAGTCAAACTGTACTGCACGCTGAAACAGCAGTTGTCGCGAGCAGACAATGACGATTGGCTTCTACAGGAGGAGCGGCCGCACGAGTGATTGCCTTCACGACACTGGACTAACGACGTCGAACTTTCAAACATCTACTACGAACGACTGAAGATGGGCACATCCATTATCGGTATTTCATAGGATATATTTCGGAGAGTGTGCACAGGAACTTTTCGATCTTGTCCCCCACTCACCGTTTTACTACCGAATCGCAAGACGTCGGGCGAGTTTATATCCTTATGCCGTCGACATTCCATCTACACGCACGAAACGTTTTGCGTCATCATTCCTCATACGCATGGTTAAGGTTTGGAAAACTCTTCTGCGAACTGCGTTTCCTACCAATTACAATCCGGGTATCTTTAAAACAAGAGTGAATAGGCACCTTCTAGGTAAACGTGTTTCATCTTAGACCACACCATCACTTTCCCTCAGGTGTGATTGTGGTCAATCGCTTGCCTATAACGAATAATAAAAATACCTGTTGATGTGAGACAAGATTTTAAATGTTAAATAGAAGCAGGCATTACATAATCCCATACAAATGACAGAGACGAAAATTTCAGTGGGCGTTAACCATTTCGAGTGACCAACTAATCACAAACGAAACTATGTTTTCGAAAATTGCGAATGTTTTTTGAAAACATTCATGTGATTGGTTGGTGACCCAAAATGGATTACGCCCACTGAGATTTTGCGTCTCTGTCATTTGTATGGAATTACGTAACAGAGGAGAGCCCTATGGTAACTTCTTTCCGTGGATTAATACGCTGTTTTTGCCGTGTCTGCCACGCTACGTGCTAGTAGATATGCCAACCTCACGTCGTTCCTAGTCGATAGTCCAACGTCCTGTCTAAGGACACAACTGCGCGCGTCCGCGCTGTGACGTCACGCTCGCACTACGCACACATTCCGCGCTCCATGTGCATACTATGTTTGTGTTGCCATTGTTCAGGACTCAGGTTGAAATCTATAGAGCGCACTTTGACTTTGCTGAGACTGAAGTTTCAGTTAAAACGAGACAGCTTGGTGCCAGCGGTATAACGCTGTCCCATTTTAACAGTGTCTAAGTCTGAGCAAAGTCAAAGTGCGCTCTAAAGATTTCAGCCTCAGTTTTCAACTGTCGTTTATTGATATTCAAAACGGAAATCTGACATTTTCAGAAATACAAGATTTGAAAAAGGTAAGAAACTATACATTTTCTTGCCTTTTTTCCTAAATTTGCGAATGCAGACTAAAATTTGTTCAAGAGCTCATACACTTGTCATTAGAACCTTTGACTTAAGTTACAGCCTGGTTTAGATTATAATCACCTGTATTTGAGATAAGGTTTAAATAAGAGTCTTACGCTGAGTTTTTGAAAATAATTCAAAAATAGAGATTAAATTAATTGAATCCCGAGAGTCCATTTAAATTAGTTTAATCTCCACTTAAATTGAATTTGATTTGAAAAACTCAGCCATAAACCGTATGTTTGTATCGTTCAACAAAACATTATTTACTGATGTGATCAGGTGTACAATAGTATTGATTCTGTTGGCAACTAAATTTTAGAGTATTCGCTTCCTCTTCTTACTAATGAAAATAAATGAAATGGGCAGACACAGTTTGACAGTTTTTAGTTTAATTTAGAGCTGTCAAAACTCGTGACTAACTGCCAGTCCTTAAATTATTAGCGTGCTCTAAAATTTAGAGTTTAAACTTTTGCAAAGTAATTAATTCAACATCAAGTTTATGATATATTTGTTTATGTATGTGATTTGTCGTTTAACCAAATCCTTCTAGTCATAATGTTATTAATTTGACATTCGTAGCTTTTAGTGCAAACAATATCTTTACAGAAAAAAAAGATTCCGACGAATTGAGAACCTTCTCCTTTTTTGAGGTCGGTTAATTAAAAAATTTATATCTCATTGAAAGAGAGAACATAATATTATATACTTCTCTATTATAGTACACTTAAAACGGTATTTTTATGCCACATTTTAATACGTCTTTTTCATTATCCGTTCATTTGATTGCATTAAAAATCGGTCAGTTGCGAGTCGGACTCGCACCCGAAGGGTTCCGTAGCATCGTACAAGAAATAACACTTTTTTAATTTTCATGGCGGCTATTTAGTAATTTTTATTATTTGTTACAGCGGCCATAGAAATTCTGTGAAAATTTTAATTCTCTATCTATAGCGGTTCACGAGATACATCTTGACAGACGGACTGACGGATAGACAGCGGCGCCTTAGTATTGGCACCATTCGGGTACGAAACCCTGAAAACGGCATTGTAGTTATTATTATCGTAAGAGTTTTTTCATTGTGTCCGTAAGCTTTGTTCTCATGTGTAGTGCGGTGCGAGGGTCTTACTTACTCAGTGGAGGCATTCTTAGGGTCTATTTGATTATTGATCTCATGTCGCCAAACGAGCCTTCATCGATATTATTTTAGCTCCCTGACACTAACAATAATTGATTGAACATGTTACATGAATTATTCTGGGAAAGTAGTATTTTGATGAAAAATTCCGGCCCAGAATGTTGCAAAGAAAAAGGTTCGGCAAATATTTTGTATGTATTTATGTCCCGCCGCGCCTCTAGGCGACGCAGTTTCATAGAAAATGTATAGCAGGTGGATTTTTGCGGTGCAATGCATCTCGATCCTGGGTCGACGCTATCCCTTTTAAACGGTAAAACATCAAAAAATGTATCAAGGTATTTAGCAAACCAATACATTCGCTGCAAAACGATTAGCGCCTCCATGCTTAAAAATAACTGCAATATACAAATGCATTGGTGTGCTAAAGGCACAGCCTTTCGATGTTCCAAATAAACATATAGTACAGAAAATACTAATCATCCAGTACAAATTAATAATTACCATGTTGGGGAGTTTTATTTTGTAATTTTTTTTGTGTGTATAATAATGTTAGGTATGTCCGAATTATTTGACTTATAAACGCTTTGATGAACAAGCCCACTGCCTAGTTCATTGTTTACGAATTTTTCTACTAATCTCCTTAAAACTGATCGCACATTTTGCAGTATTTAGAGCCGGCAGGTTGTAGACTGTTCACTATATATATCATGTTGACACCATTGCTGTCAGATTTTTATTGTGTGTAGTGCAATGGTACCAACACGGCGGCAAGGAACAAGTTATAGTGACTTGTCTGTAGAAGACGTTTTCTGCAGGCTTGATACCTACTAGTTTGCATATCTCGACATTTTATTGATTTATTTAATAAATAATATCTCAGTATGCTTACCAAAACGTATACTGAGTCAGACGACACAATATATCCATATTTTGTTAAATTCAGAGATATTATACTAAAAATATCTAATTTTTGGTGCTGATGTCGAGAGACTTCAAGTTGCAAAACACCAGTATAGTATAGTAAAATGGGCAGCGCTCCAAGCGGGAGACTAGTTAAAATCGGTAGTATTGAATAGACTATATTGAAATAATGAAGTTAAACAATTTTACTTTGACATGACAATTGTTTCAATATTCGAAATCTATCAACGTTGTCGAAATGTGCAAACTTGTACCTAATGGGTACAACACTAGAAAAGCGTTTCTTGCGGTTCGTCTCGTAATGTGCGATCAACTTAATACCTACCTACTTATATCACAATTTCATAAAGAGCACGTTTTAGTGCTGTGTGTGAAATACAATTTTAAAGGAGTGTATTAATGCAGGTTTCTAATAAATTCTAATATTTATTAATTCGGCTGTAGGTGTATTTGTAAAAAAAAAACTGAATATAAAGAGTGTATGCATATTTGATTTTATGTAAGACAGGTAGTATTAGTAGCATTAAGTATTGTTAAGTTTAATAAATGATTATAAAGTATGTTTGTGTTTTATTTGTTGCTTCCTCTATTAATTGATTCTTTATGTGAAATCTTACATAGGAATCTGTATCAGGTAGTGCCTTGTTTTTGTAATGACACATGACACACCACGTATTGAATGACTAGTGTGACGTGTGATTTCGACATCAATGCATGTTACGTACACGAAAATGGGAAACGACCCGTACACCCACAGTCTTCTACCAGTGGGTTTACACGTACATGCACTGCGTTAGAGTAGAAATACAATGTGAAAATATGTTGATACATCGTATCAATAAATAAAGAGGAAATATGTCGTTAAAACACAGCACTTTTTAAGAGTTGTAAGTGAAGGAAATAGTTCAAGTAGTAATAGTTATAAGGGCTGGTGTGGTTTTTCAATGCGAATTCCATTTCAGTTTGCGAATTTTATCAACTTTGGTGGCCCCATTTCTTAATAACAGTAAGATAGGGAATATAAAGAGTATTTCTATCAAAACGTCGAGGCTTCGACATCGTCAAATGTTAGTACATTTGACATAGGTAGCCCTATTTGTTAATTCAGGATCGAACCGAGTTACTTCTAGTTTACTCTGCTAATAATTACTACTGATCATCGATGCTGCTTAGCGACAAGTGCATGATCATCCGTGTAATGGCCCATTTACACTAACAGAATCAAAGCGACAATCTAAAATTTTACATAGCCATTGATCTCCACAATAAAATGGCCATACCGGGAATGCACGCATTCGAGAATGCGCTTGCGCGCGTCTTAGTTTTTTCTAGATAGAAATTCATGCATTAGGTACGTTATGAACAGAAAGATCAATATAACATTTTAGATTATAACTTCAGTTCAATTTGACTCTGTGTCAGTGTGGATCGGGCCTTATAGAATTTAGGGTTTTAAATAAATACTTTCCATACGTCGTCAATACGCAGGTTCTATTGTAAAATAAAACAAACTCGATCAGTCATAAAATGTATTTTCAGCTTTATTTTTCATCGTACCTGTCTATTGGAATGGTGAATGAGTCACAATACAAAATTAAGATCCCAGAATTTGGCACTCACAAACGTCGATCAAAAAAATGCATTTGAGATTCTGTGCTTAAAAAATAAATGCTTTTTCGATGCAAGACATCGATTGGACGAATATTTATATAAACAATTATTTACATTCAATCTTTCTGCAAATGACTTCACATATTATTTTGGACACAATATTTGTGTATAAGCTCCTTCGTCAAACATTATTTAAACTATATTTATACATAAAATTGTTTGTGATAAAATAAACATGCCAATTCTCCTAACCTACAAATTATATTATTAATAATCTCCTATTTATTATTGATATGGTAGTAAAATATTGAGTAATAAATAAAATTATGCCGAATTCCAAATAAGAAAGTTAACTTGAAATATTATAAATCTTTAACATAAACAATAATTCGTCGCCGACAGGACGTCGGTCTGACCCTGTTCAAAACAAAGCGAAATTAGAAGTATAATCTTTTTTTTTTTTAAACAAATAAGCGTCTCTGTATCACTGAGGTGGTGAAAATGCAATAAAAATCCCAAGATCCATTCCACTGCTAGTCAATAAATAAGAAAATTCATTTACTAGGAAAAGGGAAAAAAAATGTATGCTGTTACATCACATGAATAAAATAGACATCTACGTCGGGTTTCAATATTCAATCTATCTATAATCTGTCGATAAGTTCCGAAGAAACATTGTTATTTGTCAAAAAATATTTCTTGACATATAACGACGTCACCAAGTAACTGATAGTCTACAGTGAATATAGAAACCGGTTCGATTGTAAGACATAAATCAGTGAAACAGATCTCAAGTTTGGAAAATATAGTAAGGGGAAGACACGCTGGACAGACACTATACATTTAGGATATTAAAAATATTATAATATTATGGATCTACCTCAGCGCTACATTAATACTTAAACATACATAATATATTTAAAATAACATTATGTCTATAATAGTAACACATTTTTACATACTTATTATTCGTTGTGAAGGGCTTAAAATATAATCTATTGAGTCTGGAAGTTCAGAATGAAAAAATAATACCTATTCAAGCCTTAGGTACTATATTAGAGACGATATGCACTAAAATATCATTAAAATTGTTTCCTAGTCTATAACTTTTAAAATGACACAAGGTCACCATAATTATTTGAGACATCAAGTCAAAATACGATGTAAAAAAAATCTTTAAAATGCAGCAGTTAAAAACTGTGGATAGCCCGGCCCACACACGACTCTTTTTCGCCCGACTTTGGAATAAATAGGCATTTACTTAAACAAAATCGGGATGGTGCCTACTAGTCAAATCAGCAACTTTTTATCAGTCAAACCGCTCGCTTAGAGCTTATATGAAATACTACATAGATGTGACCTCATAAACATTTGAGGTACTTTCATAGTTTTTCAGTTGAATCGATAATTTGTAAACTTAAAATAAACATGGGACCTGGATTTTACGAATTTTGGATGAATTACTATTAAAACTCTTTTTTAAACATTATAGGCAATCATCCCAATTATACGCAATAATGCCAAAACAAAAGCATATTAAATTAGTTACATTAGCAATGATATTGTGTTTCAAAAATATTGATGTGGGAAAATAGTTCCCCAAATTCAACATTAACAATATGAGTAAAATAGAAAAACTAGGTCTACATCGATTCAGACACGATTCGTTAATTTAATATTTATAAGCCCTTATGTGATGAAAATAGGCGGCGTGGGCCTTTGCATACACCTGCGACTTTTACGTGATCACTCGGATGTTAGAATTTAATATTGTTGCAACTCGCAACCGCGCCCACTTTTAAACGCGAATAAGCATTAACGACCGAAATTAATAAATAATTTAATCTATCTGTAATAAGTCTACAAGTTACTTAACAACATTGTTATTTGTCAAACGTTGTTTTGACAACTAATTATATTGCTAGATAATTTATCGACAAGTTACAAATAGATTGATTATTATTTTATTTTAATTTAGGCCGTATGTCGATCTGCTGGATCTGCCCTAATTATTATTAATCCATACTACCCAAACTAATATTATAAATGCGAAAATGTGTATATCTGCTACATTTAACCGAATTTAACGGGCACAGAGACAGCTACCCGGAGACGGACATAGGCTACTCTTCATCCCGAAAAGTCGAAGCCTCGACTACGGGATTTTTAAAAACCTAAATCCACGCAGACAAAGTCGCGGGCATCTCTATATACTAATAAACTATTTACTCGGGAACTTTATCAGAATTCCCAACCTTTTTCATAAAATTTATCATACTAAGCAACATAATAAAGACAGAAAATCTATAACAAAGATCTTCTGGCACATTTTATTTGAGGAACATAAATATGGGGAATTAAAATAAAGGACAGTTAAAATAAAGCCTTATTAAGCTAAAATCCTATACAACAAGGTATATTAGTAAAAATAAGCTCCGAAGATAAGAAGGTATATTCGACTGTAAACTGGTAACATGCCCTATCTCGATTTTTGTGGATTTCACTTCATATTAATCCGTATTTTCGCAGAGTCACAGTTCACAGTTACGAGCTTGGAACAAAAATTTGGAAAAGCATCACTAATTAGCTGGAAAAAAACAAGATTTTTCCTTCATCAGGTAAAGTTGTTAAAGTTGAGATAGTAGCGTTTACTAATTCACAGTCGATATATGGCAATACACAGGCAGTTAGTGTCGAGTGAATGAAATCTTATTAGGACAAAAACAGCTACTTAATAAAAAAAACCGGCAAATGCGAGTTAGACTCGCGCACCGAGGGTTCCGTACTCGGGTATTTTTTTCGACATTTTGCCAATAAATCAAAAACTATTACGCGTAAAAATAAATAAAAATCTGTTTTATAATGCACAGGTATCATATGATATTATCCCACTTGATATAGTTATCTTACTTTGAAAATTTAAACACCCTATAGGTTTTCTTGACAGACACGACGGACGGATGGACGAAAAGACAGACAGACAACAAAGTGATCCTATAAGGGTTCCGTTTTTCCTTTTGAGGTACGGAACCCTAAAAATAAACATTTCTACTAATTAAATGAATCCTTCAAAACTGTTATTACTTTCAAACGTTCCGTTCCTATGAGTATTGAGTCACAGACAACAAGGTTGCCCCTATGTCTGCTATAATCAGATGGCTGGTATAAAATATAGTATAATTTATGGCTAAAAGGAGCACCGTCAATAACGAATCCGTATAACATATTATGCTAATCCATCTATTGATTCAACAAATACTAAATTCTTGCTAGGATCTGTTAATCTACGTAATATTGGTGATGACATAGGTACACAAGTGAAAATATACTATAGTAAAAAAATATGACAATAATTTACTGAAAAAGTTACGAAAATCCGTAAGTATTATAATAATCTCAATGTATTAAAATCCAAATGGTCATGGCTAGGGAGTATTGTAACATAAAAATTCAATCAACATAAAAAAAAATTGCCATTTCTGAGTAAAAGGCGACTAAATATTGTTTTTTTTTTTTCAATTTTGTGTTCATATATTATTTTTATCATTTTTATACATATTTTGGAAAAGTAATATTTTCATAAGTTAAAATAAATTATCATAAGATTAAAGCAGTTCGTATTTTTAACCGACTTCCAAAAAAGGAGGAGGTTCTCAATTCGTCGGAATCTTTTTTTTTGCTTTTACTTAAATCATTAATTAATAAGTTAAGTCGCTTCTAAAAGGTGCCGTGTGACAACATAATTTCGATCATAATAATATAATATCAGTAATATTAGATTGAATTTTTTAACTTTTTTTTTTTGAAAAATTTATAAAAATATTATAAGTAATTAAAATAAATTGTGACTATGATTGAGTTGAAACTATGTACCAAATCCAAGTCGTAGCCACCGAGTGTAGCTTCAACATAGAATCTAGAGGGACAATCTATCACACATACAATTTTGTTAAAATGGTCATCAACTTACGCCTAAGTAAACTTCAAATATATACGAGGTGTAACCAGCACGCTAGCAAAAACTTAGGGTTATTATAAAACTACTTAAACACAATCTAATGCCAATAACCATTATTGCATTATTTTGTAGTTTTGCATGCTCGCAATGTATAGCGTGCAAAAAACTAGAGTGAATGCCCCACCTACGACGCGGCATTGACCCCGAGTAGCCTATTTACGTGTCGTTCGTTGATCTCCAGCGTCAGTCAGATGTTTTATTTGCAATATATTGTGAACTTTAAAAAATACAGGGTTTTTTAATTTTTTTTTGGCGTTTTGTTTGTTGTACCTTATCAGTAATCATTAGTACTATTTCCTCTTTTCGTTTTTACTAGCGTTTTGGTTACACCTTGTATTGTATTATTCACGAACGAAGTCTCTTTTGGCAGACTTTTTATCGTTTGTTTTATTAGTAACACACGAATCGTCAAATTTTTTCCATATAACGATTACATTAAAAATATTTAAAGTTAAACTCTATTTATTCAATTAACAAGTAATTCAATATTTTCACTTATGTGTTATGATTATTTTCTATTTTTTTAGTAAATCGAATATTAGATAAAATATTGAATATCACCTTTCTATCATCTGTTGATTCGATATAATGTGAAATATTCGATTTGACGATTAACACCGAAAATAATAACCGATATATTTATATGAAAATATATCGATAATAGGAAAATTATTGAATAACTCGATATTCGAAGATGTCAAGTATGCTAAAAGGGACTTTGTACAGGAAAACCACTATAGCGAAAACATAACTTCTCACTCTACATACAACACGTCAGACACAATCCTAAGTTTGAGCAACGTTTAAGATAAACTTATTACAGCGCATGTATTGTCAACAATTCACAGGACCTTCCGTGTCAATACAATCTAATAGATATAAAATTTCAGATATAGGAATAAGGAAGTAAATCTTTTTTATCTAACGACAGAAGGAAGACTGTTATGGTCTATCGTTGTCGATCCTGCAAACAAAAAAAAAACTTGTATAAATAAAATATCTATCCATTATTATTCACTAACATCCGAAATTAATAATCAACCATATCTGTAATATTTCAATAAATTACTTAGCAATTTTATTATTTAATAAAAATTGTATTATTTTTTTGACAAATAACAACGTTGCTAAGTAACTTATCGACAGATTATTAATAGATTGATTTCAATTTCGGCCGTAAAAGAACATCTTTCAGATTGGGAGCGTGATACCAGAATGACTAGCCAGAATAATGAGAATGAGAAGAAATTAGCCAAAATAATGAGTTTGACGTGAGTTACTCACAAATTAGTCGATACTAAACTAATGTCTTAAACTGGGCCCTTTCAAGTAAAGTTTTTTATATAAACATGTGGAGAGGATACTGCCATTGGCGCCATTAGAATGCCATAAGCCTAATTTGTTGTATTAGTTTACGAATTGCGGAAAACCAAATTAAATTTGAATTTCTTGGACAGACCCGTCTCATGCCCCTTAAGTTAGGCACCATTCTGTGGAGTTGGGTTGTCAGGCACAGGGTGTAGTGTCTCACCTCAGAGGGCTTGCGGAGGCGTGGACTAGCTGCCAAGAGACTGCTGGCGGCGCGCCTGCCACTTGAAGTCCACCTGCATGAGCCACTGCTGAGAGCGCGCGCGCGAGCACGCCCGCAACACCGGCTTCCACACGTCCGACGACTCCGGTTTGTCGAGGCACATGCCCGTGTTTGTATGTTTTATTGTTCGCGTCTGTACAAACAAAAAATGGTAAACAATCATCAATTGATAACCATACCTAAGGCACTGAAATATCATGCGCAACATGAGCAAGCCTCGGACACCAAAAAGCTATTATCATCACACCTAAACGAATGACCAAAATCGAATGATCGATGGAGAAATTTTCTGAAGCAGGCCCGAGCGCACCAAAGACTGTCGTCATTGGTGATGAAATTTGTAACCAGGATAAAACACAATTAATTTAATTATGTCCATAAATTAGGAATGAAATACGGCATTTACCTTAGTATCGTAGGTCCATTCCTGGTTGCCACGCATGCCGTGGCAACGGATGAGTTTGATAGGCCCGCGGGGATGCGCCGCGTCGAGGCAATTGTCGTCTGACATTATCTGTTTGCGCTTCGTGTACGCGAACACCTGGTTGCCGCCCATACCGTGGCAATACCCCATACCGAGAGGCTGGCCTGCCTTACCGCCGAGTGTATCGAGACAGTTGGACGTCTCTGCGTTACGGATCTGAAAAGATAAGGGATTTTTTTAAATACAAAACTTTTCTGCATTAGCTTACAGGTTTGTAAAGACCTTAATGAATTCAGCGATACCTAAAACTAAGTACACTCTTTAACACGGTAAAAATCTGTATCTAGAAATCGGTAAATCAGTCGGGCGATTCAGAACCACTCGATTCGGCAAGTTATAATTCGATAAGGTGTACGATAACTTACCGAATCGAGTGTTCTGAATCGCCCGGCTGATAACATAACATAACTTTATCGAAAATCACCCAGCGCAGTTGTTGAGTTGAAGTTCGCAAATAACAATAAATAGTTTTCAAGATCTGTAGAAGCAGACATTACCTTGCGAAGTCGATGATACTCAAGAAATAAATTATTTCACTACATACTGCCTATACCAGATACCTGTATGGTAACATGCGGCATACGCTAGCTGATTCAATTGTTACATTTCTGTAACCAATCTCTAGAGTACTCACTAACAGTACTGTTGTAATCAAAAATTCATGCAGAAAGATTTGGGAGCCACGCCACACATAATGTAAATATTGAAATAAATGGAAAGAGAAAATATATCATGCACATGTAAATGTTTAATCAAATATACGTACCTCTCCAAGATAATAGTACTCCAATGGCATTTGACTTTCAGGATAAATATTCTCCAGGTACCATCTGAAGCTCTTGCATTTGAGGCGTTCCCGCAACGCTTTTCGCTCAGAGACGTCACCCACGGGCACGTTCAACGCGCCTGAACAGCACAATAAATTTAGTATTCATGCCAAATATTTGGACGAATATTTGTAAATCTAAGAACTATTCAAACAGTTTGCCAAATATTTGGAAAAATATCTGAGTAGGTATGAAAAGCGTTTAGCATATTATTTTTGAATATTGCCTATGAATCGTTCGAATATGTACTCTGATCTACTATTTTAATGTTTCGAGAATGAAAGTTTTCTAGCCGAATCGGGTAAAAAGATGCTTTTCTCAGGAAATTCTCTGTATCTAGAAAACAAAGAAGTTATGTCACATATCAGCAAATAATAAATATGTTTAACAAATAAATAAGACTCTTTAAACAAAAACCTTAAAGAAGTGTGTGAATGAATTGATTTAAAAAGAATGGGATTGTTATTATAGTTATTCAACAATGGGATTAATGGGAAGCGTTATTTAATAATGATTAAATGTTATTGATTATGGTTTTGCGGCCACATTTCCCATAACAAAAAGCTAGTGGTCTCAATAGTAAAGACGATAAAACCTACAAATCACAAATGTCAGCTAACCTTCGCAGTTAATTTGGTTGTTTAGACCTAAAATGGCGGGACTTAGAGTCATGCAACCTTTTCTGCAGCCTTATCTTATCTTTTACTTATGCTATTTCTGAAAAAATAGCATAAATTTTCCCAACCAACATAGTTCAGTATAACCAAATTAGCTTTAATGTCCTATTTAGACTTGGCTGTCATTAACGAACTGTCATTTGTTGCATTACTTTTCTATAAATTATTATTTTATTATTGTTTTTACTTTGTATTTCTTGAACAAGAATTTAAATCTCAACATCAAGAGCCGTATCTTCTCCAAATATAGATAGGACATTAACTCGATTAGGAACAACATATTATTAAAAACACAAATAATATATATTCATAATAAATTATAACGTGTAATAATGTATATACTTTGGATAATATTAAGACTGTTAAAATCATACATAAATAGCAATCAAATTATGATACAATATTATAAATATATATGTATTTGTTTATTATTTAATCGTCTTCTTAATTAAGATTAGTTTTAATAAAGATGCCTGATATCATTTTCAGCCATAAAAGATAATAAAGAAGTTAATGCTGGCGACAAAACGGTGTAACTACACAAAATAAAACTTTACAGGAGGAGCAAAAAAACCGAATGAAAGCTCTTGAAACTTTACTATAATAATTTTATTCTACTTACCGTTTTGATCGAATTTACGAAAGTACTCAATACAGTTTGATGCCTCTTTGCTAGGAAATGTATTGAAGTTTATATTAATTGATCGAAATCATGAAAGGGTTGAAAATTCAAGGCAGTTTTAGAACGTTTTGCTTGGAAATGAGTTCAGATTTATATTCAGGCGGCTATAAACAGTAAAGAAAATAAATTATTTTCTTCGTTTTTTTTTTATAGGTGATTTTTGTTAAAACACAGTTTTGTTTGCCAGCTCTAAATATTATACTACGGTAAAACATTTTATTTTAAAATAATGGTAGAACAGCAAAATCCAGTAATGCACAGTATATTTGGCCAGGTGCCTAGTTTTAATTTACTCTATTAAAGGTCAACTTTATACGTTTATGGGTCAATTGACACAGGCATCTTGAGTTGATCGCGTATTTAGGCGGCCGCATTTGGAATGCAAACATTTTTGCATGACGGCTTACAATTGGCATAGCTCGATACGCTCGATAAACTTGGGTTGTGCCATAGATGAGAGTAATGCTTACTGATCGATTTGTTTTCGAAATGAAATTGCAGCATGAGGTATAATTTTACAAAAAGCGATACTGGTAATAACTCGGTTGTACGCAAATCTCATAACTACATGAAATTGGCAGGTCTAAAAGTAACAATAAGTAGGTCCTTTTCAAAATTTTAGCTGCACAGTTTTAAGATATGTGATAATAAGTAGGTCTGACTAATAAGTTAAGAGAATTATACACCCATTAATTTTTTCCACTGTTCGTTTATTCGATCTTTAACTATGGGTATGATAAATCATACGACTGCGATTGTATTGGCGGGATGCGTCCAGTTTAACCTTTAGGTACATCCCACCAAGTCCGAATATTGTTTACAAAAAAAGCGACGGGGGTGGTGTCTAATCCGCCGTGCATTGTTTCATCAGTCAACCTTTCATCCGCGGGTTGTATATACGAGCACTGTACAACCATACACATACGCGGACACATCCCTGAGTCCGTCTTCATGAGCATTTTATTTGACACCAATGTATCTACCGCCTATGCAGATTTAATTTTTTATGATGATCTTTTTACACTAACATTTGCATTCAGACCGCCTAAATACGCTCCAAGCCGGGACTTCACTAGCTAGCTGTAACCGTATCCATTGTCTGCCAATCCTCACGTGGCCAGCGTGGTAGACTATTGGCCCAACCCTTTTCGTTCAGAGAGGAGGCCCATGAGTATGACGTGATATTATAATAGCCGACCAATCACAGAAATTGTATCCATCGCGCCTCGCTAATGAATCTCAAAAAATGGTTTTTTTTTTTTAATTTGTAAACTAGCGCTTGGCTGCAAGCCGACTTGCTGGCTATTGACGATTATAAGTGGAGGAGAAAACTGATGCCGGAGGGGCGCTCCATATTATAGCGGTTGGAATTAGAAACTACTTGATTGAATTATTTTGAAGGCTTTTAGTTTCTTGACATTATTATACACATTATAGTTACTATCATTTGTGGTAACCATAGCGTACAACGGTTACGGTAACGGCTCACCAGTGAACACCTGGCCTGGGCCGACGCACAAGCGGAAGCGTTAAGGACCTGGGTTAATATTGTAGTAGAAATGCTTCCAGTCGTCAAGCCAGACCTCGGCGAGGCGAGCATTGTTGTGGTTGACGACGCGGCCCGTGCCGCCGGGGAAGGAGTAGGGCGTGGTCTTGCGGAACACGTGCCCCACGTGCGAGCACGGCGCGATCTCCAGCGTGCCGCCGCACATCCACACCTGCCCACCCCCGAGTGTTACACTTGCAGAGGCAATACTTCTGGCCCATATCACTTGGTCACGTGACCCGATGGGTAGGTATATCCCTACCTACGGAGCCGCGACTCTATCCCTTTCTATCTCATGAGAAAGAAAGAAATGAGAGTTTACGTGATAGAAAGAGAGATATTTGGTGAACTTTAGATCACAGTGCTGTGCGAGCTGAATTCTGTATACCGTGAGGTATTTAACCAGAAAGATTGCTTCAGTAAAACATAAACTACAAGATATGATATTGAGGTTTACATAGTAACTACTACTATGTATTAAATACACATGTGAAATGTAAACGGACTTTCCCAGTTGTAATGTTTTATTTTATCAGTAGCTATTAGTCATCTTCTCTCAGAGAAATATTTAGGTATACTAAGTATATTCAAGGTTAATGAGTCGTAAACTTGAAAACAATAGATAAATGGACCTGAAGATTGCCATTGCAAGTTGCCATTTGAACGATTTTAAACCAATATAGGTATAATAATTTCGTATATAAGCTGTTACAACACAAAATTACATTAATAGTTTATCTCGAAAATAGATATCCGCGAATACTGTAAGCAATGAGCAATCAAGTTCTAAGAAAATTCGAAGTCCGTGTTTTTCTTAGATCTTGATTGCAGTATAAGTATAATTGGTTAGTGAAATATAATATGGTGAATACGCAAAATTGTAGGTAAATAATTAATATCCGTTAATATACTTACATCTGAAAACAATTCGATACGGCCATTCATATCCAGTTTAAGAAATATCCTGTTAATATGCAACACAACTACCAAGCATCAATATAATAAACACAACTTAATTTTCTTTAAACATAATGAGCATGTATGAAAAAAAAATTGTATTTATGGATATTATTAGATAGATTTAGATTTTCACTATAATATATTCTCGTGAACATAGTTACTTCTGCTATAGATACAAATAACCATATCGCCAAAAATATGTCGGAATCATAATAATCGGGTTAATTTTCACACAATCTACACACAAAATATGACCGATTAGTGGCATATAAATACGATAAATCAACTGACATTATATATATTTTATATATAATATGTATATATTTAACCCATATTTATTCTATTAAGCCATGATGAGTTGTGACAGACATATTTAGAAATATATTAATGATGAGTGTGTATTATTTAGTTAATATTTCACAACGTAATTTAGGGGTTAAGAAGTCTCACGTTTTTACCCCTAACCCAGTTAGTTCCTACTAAACATAAAATACAAGTTTAACTGACCATTCAAATAAAATGTATTCCATCATAGAATTTAAAATATATTTTCTTAAATAAATCTGCCATCTCATATAAAAAGAATTGCTGTGGATGATCACTCAAGTCAATAGTTTCCTTTTCAAAATAATGGATAATAATACTTCATTGCTTCTGCATCGAGAAGAAGCCAAGTGAAAAGGATATAAATCAACAGAATAGGGCAAAATAATCAGAAAATAAAATGTCATTTACATCATAGTGCCACTGTAAGTTGTTGCTTGTTAGTCTAATTTCACCGTGATAATATGGATCGTAACAACACACTAGTAATAAATCCTATCTACAGATATCTGTCGATAAATTACTTAGCAACATTGTCATTGTCAAAATTGTTCAATCTTTTTTGACAAATAACAATGTTGCTAAGTAACGTATCGACAGGTTCCAGATAGATGGAACATAATTTCTAAAGACATGGAATATTTAGCGATAGTATCGCTAAATGTTGTTACTGTGTTTACCATGAACGACACTAGAATGTAAACCAATGACGAGAAACAAAAACAGTAAATGAAGGCACACTCCTAATAGAACACATAGATAAAACAAAAATAGAATTAAAAAAGGATAGCAAAAAGGGCATGCGTAAGCAGTTTTTAATACATTATGTATTACCGATGTTTTAGTCCTATCTCACCCACTCTTTATAATCGTGAAAGAGAGAAGACTAATCTTTCTGGTACACAAATGAATTTGGAATACAAAGGAAATACGAATGCAGCCGCAATGGTTAATGGTAGTTAGGAAGCCGACGTTTATTAAATTATTTATTAATAATGTTAATGACAGGCGCAAAAAACATCAGATGAGGTTAATTGGTTATCCCAAGCCACAACAAAACTTTATTACTGTGCCACGGTTGCTAAAGTTTTGCACTTCCTTTGCAAAAAAACTATATCTTTAGATGTTACAGTGTGCAAATATTTTTTTTAAGTTTTATTTTATCTTGGAAACACTCGGTGGAAAGAAAATCAAGCCATTTTCGTCAATACGCTGGAAAATACCATTTCAATTGACTGACGAAGATCAGGATTATAAAAACTATGTCAGGACTCTACTTAAACAATACTGAAACGTTAGAATCACTACCTACCTATTCTCTACCTATTGACTGGTTGGAATGTTGTAAACCCCACCTCAAGAATTAAGGGACACTATTTTTGACGTTTGTATGGACAAAGGTCAGTTCTATTTAGAATGCTTTTTAGTAAGTACCTATATGGGATCCCTAATGTCATAGTTTGATAGTTGATAGCTACTGTGAGACATCGCAATCACCTCTGATTGGCCAATCAGTCACAATGGCTAAAATATACTGTCTCAGTAAAAATAAATAAACCCAGCCAATCACAACAATTGAAATTATAGCAATGATAGATGCAGCTTTTCACAACCGCCTAGCGGGACAAAACGCAAGAGAGTATTGACAGTAATTTTGATACATATGCCCGTACATAATAATTTTTATTATATGGACAACGAAACTGTTTATTTAATTCTTTTTGTCTATAGAGGCATTCCCTATCCACCGAATTTCTTGAGTTTACATTTCTTTTGTCCGGAGTAAAAACGCAAAACGTTAGCAAATCCTGCACTACAGTCCAACATCGAACCTGGGTTCATGGCGTAATAGAACTCTCCCCACTCGTCCATCCACACTTCGGCCACGCGGGCCGCGTTGTGGAGCACCACGTTTTGCACGCCGCCGGGGAAGGAGTACGGCGACTTGTCCCGGAACACGTGGCCCACGTGCGAACACGGAACGATCTCAAGCCGACCGCCGCACTGCCACACCTTCACCCCAATCTCATTTTTAGTACCCGATTTCAAATACTACTATTTTACGACGATGTGTGATAACGTAAAAACACCAATGAAACTATTTTTAATATCCAAATTTGGAAGAATACTTAGATTTCATTGACGCAGTTCTATAGATTCATACTGTAAGGCCTCAGCTTTGGCATGGTAAGAGGTGACATACTATATTTCTTTGCTTATGGCAAAAATTGCAACAGTAGATTTACCGCTTAACTGAGACGGTACATAGGGTAGAACGATGCGGATTGCACGAGGGTGATAGCGACGTTAAATTCCTTGATTTTTACGTCAATTGTCACCCTCCTGCAACCCCGTCCACGACGCACGAGCCGTCTTAGTGAAAGGATATTTTTAACTATAAACATTTTGATTATGATTACAAAATCTAAAATCAATCAATCTTTAGATTTTGCAACCCTGCAATGTAAATAAATATAACCTTATCTAAATAATAACGTTCTCCACTTTCTTTATAAAGATTTGTAGCAAGTATACGATACCCGGAAGCTCATTTCGAGGTTTTCTCCGCCCCAGATGTCCATGCCCTGGTCATACGAGCCGATCTTGTAGAAGTAGTCCTTATCGATGGCGAACAATCCACCGGCCATTGTGGGCGTGCGAAGAGGCGCTGTCCGGTCTCCTCCACGTCGAGCCATTTCGCGCTCTGGCACTCGATACCTTCAGAAAACATATCAAAAAAATTTTGAGTAAATAATTTAAAAATACATATCAAAAATTGCGAAATCGGCAGGATTCGATCCTGTTGCGTCTTCTGGGTTCGCGCCCAACGCTCTCACCACTAAGCCGCGGTATCACTTACTGCCAGTGGCGAAATCAGACTAATATTATAAAGCCGAAAATTTGTATGTGTGTGTGAGTGTGTGTACAAAAACCACGGGACGGATTTGGCTGAAATTCAGAATGGAGATAGATAATATCCTGGATTAGTACTTAGGCTACTTTTTATTCCGGAAAATTAAAGAGTTCCCACGGGATTTCAAAAAACCTAAATCCACGCGGACGAAGTCGCGGGCGTCAGCTAGTTTGTGATATGTACGAGTATGTTCACTGAGTACTGACTTACTGAGGCGAGTGTTAATGCCATCAAGTAGCGATACTGCAGCTATCGAGAAAATTACTATTTATGTATACGCAAAATGTCTCAACATTGTGACCACTATCAAAAGTGGTACAAAATGTTGACACATTTGGTGTTTTGACTTCTGACACCCAATACTTTCAGAGAGCTTGGCGGATTTTGAGACTGTTTTAAAAAAACTGTATCGTTTATCAAATATTTCCACTGTAGTATCAGATTTGTTGTATTCAGACACGAACCATTCTGAACCGTCCGTTTTTCCTATCCCGAATATCCGGGATCCTAAAACAAGACCAGAACAGTACTAAGTGTTTTCTAAAGGTCTTATAATTTATGCCACAGCAAAATTTTCCACAAATCCTTTTACCAACAATTTGGTAATCATTCCAACATAACCTCAATTACTGAAAAAACTAAAAATATTTGGGTTAGTAAAATATTTAGGTAATTTCCGATAACTCACGCAATAATACCTATTTCTTTTCGTAATTATTAAGTATATTTAGCGCGATAATTGTTTTGGTGCGAGTGGAATTTGTGTTAATCAATCAATTGTTACAACATTAATAAATTAAGCCGATTTTGATCGTCTAATTAATGTTGTATATGAAACATGGTTCGACAAGAGATCCCATTAGTAGATTCGTTTTATCGCGTTTGCCTTTTAATTTTGGTAGATATATAACACTGATAATTTAGACAACTTACCGAGCAGAAAAACTTTACTATTACGGTAGGTAGACTTTTTGGTTCAAAATCTACTTCTATGTAATATTTTTTTGTTTTTATTGGTCAGTTTTTTAAGCTTGTATAATAGCAGCATATTGTTTCTGTTGTTTACCGATAGCTTTTCCAGAAAGAAGTTGAAGAGGATTCTTCATAAAAGATATCAATTGCATAAAGGACATGCTGGTTTCAGACCTTTTTATTGGTATGAAACTCAAATAGATAACCAGTTTTCAATTAATAAGTCACAACAATGGATATTCAAAGGATGAACTAATTTCTTTTCATGATGTAATAATAAAACAACAATGACATATAATATAATAATAAAATAAATCATTTATTGTGTACCTAACAATAAATGTTTTATTTTTATTGCATATGTTATTGTATGTCACTAGATCGAACACTTCCATATCGTCGGAAACGTTTGTCTCCAACTAGGACGATAGTTGCCAGCAGTTTGGTTTTGAGTTGAAACTATGAAAGCGTTATCAACGGAACTAAGTATCTGCACGTTACAATGAAGCATGCTAGGGGAAAGTATCTCATTAAAATGTTGCGACAGTCGACTGCACTTTTATTTCTTTTTAACAAGCGATATAGTAGCAGTTTGGAATCAAAAGGCACAAAACAAAACTACTTTTACTATAAGTACTACTACTTCGTTCGCGTGGATATTTTTTATCCCGTGGGAACTATGATTTTCCGGGAAAAAAAGTGTCCGATCTCTATCGCCAAGATGCTACCTCTGTAACAACTAGATGATGTCAGTGACTTCATCCACAGGGATTTAGGTTTTTAAGAATCCCGTGGGAACTATTTGATTTTCTGGGACAGAAAATAGCATAGATTCATCCATGGGATGCAAACCATCTTTGTATCAAATTTCACAAAAATTGGTAAATCGGATGGGGTGTAAAAGCTAGCAGACAAACAGGGGCACACTTTCTCATTTACTATATTAGTATAGAATTGTTTTAAAAATCCTATTTTTTTAATTTCAAATATTGATCCAACGGTTATTGTTTTGGAAGTCAAACTGAATAAAAATCACCTTGCTGTAGCGGATTTTCTGAACAGTGTAAAATAGATAACACTGTTTTTTTAAAAACTATTGACTAATTATTTTGAAGTATAACAATAAATTTGTTATAACATCCTTTATAGTACCTACCTATCTACGAATAGCTACTCATAAAATTATCTGTGATGGGAATTGATTGTCTATCGATCGTGATAGGTAATTGCTATTTCTAGGTATAAATATAAGCGTTATCAACGTTAATAGTTGTGTACACACTTACCTACATGATAATTATTGTAAATTGTAACTGACGATCTCTATCTTACCTATTTTATCAGGTAGTTACACTAATAAGTACATTTGTTTTTGTAATCCTTTCCTATAACCTTTTTTATTAAGCCCCAACCCAAAAAGAGGGGTGTTATAAGTTTGAAGTGTGTGTCTGTGTATCTGTCTGTGCCATCGTAGCTCTTAAACTAATGAACCGATTTTAATTCAGTTTTTTTTTTGTTTGATAGGTGGCTTGATCGAGAGTGTTCTTAGCTATAATTCAAGAAAATCGGTTCATCCATTTGAAAGTTATCAGCTCTTTTCTAGTTACTGTAACCTTCACTTGTCAGGGGTGTTATAAATTTTTAATTTACACTTGTACAATACTCAACTAATTTCGTCCTTTACCGCAGAAAACATTCAGAAGAAAAAGATAGTATTTTTAGTAATACCAATTTGTTTTGTACAACACTACTGAGCGTCCCCACTAAATCGCTACATCCTATTCGGTAATAATTATTATCACTAGTCACTACCCATGTTATAAATGCGAAAGTTTGTTCGTTTGTCACAACGGAGCAACGACGAATCGACGTGGTTTTAAGTATGGGTATATAGTTAAACGCCTGGAGCGTGACATAGGCTACACTTTATCCCGGAAAATCAAATCGTTCCAAAAAAACCACGCGGACGAAGTCGCGGACATCAGCAAATAATAAAATATTTCGTTGCGATTGCTACGATAAATTTTGAATGTGCAGACAGACGAATGTATTCTGATTGTGATTCATTTTAATGATTTCTCAATCCCATTCACCTCTCACCTTTAAGTGCAAACTTCTAGTGACCTTCGTTGCTTTTTTTAGACGTAACCCTAACCAATACATGTATTGATATAAATAGACGTTTGTATAGAACATCAGCTATTGTGATCCGATGTTTGTAATTGAATAACCTCTTCCTTACCGTGTGTAGGGTTGTCAATTGTATGCAAATTATGGAAATTAATTAATTAATTTGTTTATTCAAATATAATTTAGCCCTTGACTGCAATTTGATCTGGTGGTAAGTGATGATGCAGTCTAAGATAAGAGTGGGCTAACCTGGAAGGAATATGGCAGTTTTTATTAAACCCACACCTCTTTGGTTTCTACACGGCATCGTGACGGAACGCTAAATCGCTTGGCGGCACAGCTTTAACGATAGGGTGGTAACTAGGCACGGCCGAAGCCTACCACTAGAACAGACCAGAGATTTAAAAATTATAAAATTCCAAAGCCATGCCGGGATTTGAACCTGGGACGTTCGAACGTGTGTTATAATATGCTAGATGACTTGTGGGCAAAACCTGCTTCTATCTGAAATCTTCAGACTCTATTAGGTGGCCCGAGGAATCATTTGCCCAGTCGTGGCGTGGTCGTGTGTCGTGTCGTTGTACAGGCTAATTTAAAGATGAAGGATCTTATTGTAAGTAACTACCAATATTATACGTTGCAACGTCCTGACGGGATTTTTATGATGTAAGACATGAATCCAAATAAAGAAGGAATAAAGAATAATTTAGATTAGATTAGTTCTTCACGGAATATAGGTAGATGCTTATATTGAGAATGCCAAACTGCATTTTTCTACTCTATTAAAGTAAAATATATGCATAATAACTACTAATATACTTTCCTGATTAACTTGACTTGGAAATTTAAAATGCGGAATTATTTACTGCATGAGGACCTTTGGTTTCCTATAGATGGGTATCCAGAAGGAGATACGACCGCTGCACCAATTAAGGTAAGGAATGACGCTAAGGCTCTGGCTAAAATATGCTTAACATTAGACGGTGTAGCGATTACACATGTAAGATGTGCAAAAACTGCAGCCGAAGCATGGGAAGCCCTGAAGGCAGCTTTTGAGGATAAAGGTATGGGCCGAAGGCTAGCATTAGAGCGTAAGCTTTATAGATTAAGTCTTTCAGACTTTGAGAATATTGAACAATATATAGATGCAGTTCTGTCAACGGCACAAGACCTAGCTGATATAGACAAAGTAATAGAAGATAAATCGATTGCAGCTATATTACTAGGAGGTCTCACATCGAAATATGAGCCATTGATTATGGCACTTGAAAACTGCAACATCGATATTACTTCTGATTTGGTCAAAACAAAACTATTAAATGAAATGTCTAATAATGACACCATACCAATAAATACAGTTTTCCAGGCCAAAGGAATGAAATCCAAACCAAAGGAAGTCACGGATTCGATCACAGCACTTACTGCTAATTTTTCAAATAAGGATGTTTGGTATGTAGATTCTGGGGCTACAAAACATATGACTTTCAGAAAAGATTGGTTCCGGGACATTAGGTCAATGAATACTGGAAATATAACTGTTGCAAATGGTGAAAGTGTTAAATGTTGTGGAATAGGAAATATTTCTATTAAGACACCTGGTGATGTATTAAAAACAATAAGTGATGTTGCCCTAGTACCAGATTTAAAGGCTAATTTACTATCAGTACAGAAAGTTATTGATAAAGGTTTTGTATGTGTTTTCGACAAAAGCGGATGTAGTTTTTATAAAAATGATACTTTTTGTGTTTCAGGTGATTCTGTCCTTCATGCTTCGCCCTGTGGTGGACTGTACATAATTGATTGTACTGTTAATATTCCACCTAAGATGAATAGTGAAAATATTGCGTACGAGGTGCACACTGACTGTCTGAGCAAGTATCAGCTCTGGCATAAACGGTTAGGACACTTATGTCGCATAGGCATGAATCAATTGAAGAATCATCAGGTAGGAGTAGATTTTACTAAGGTTGATAAAAATAGTTGCATCGCTTGCGTAAAAGGCAAACAAGCCAGAAAACCGTTTAAAAATGTAGCGTATAATAGGGCGTCATCACCTTTAGAACTAATCCATAGTGATTTATGCGGACCAATGTCCACGACATCTTTTCAAGGAAACGTTTATGTTTTAACTTTCATAGATGATTATACTCGCAAGATTTTTGCTTATTTTTTATCTTCTAAAACTGAGGTAATGAATAAATTTTTATTATTTCGAGCTCTAGTTGAGAAACAATTAGGTTTTCAAATAAAGGCTCTTAGAAGCGATGGAGGAAAAGAATATGTAAATAAAGAGTTTTCTGATTATCTTTCTTCAAATGGTATTGAGCACCAAGTAACAACACCTTATAGTCCGCAGCAAAACGGAGTTGCAGAACGAACGAACCGTACAATAACGGAAAAAGCAAGATCAATGTTGGCCGAAAGCTCACTCTCTAATGCATACTGGCAAGATGCTTTCCAAGTTGCTGTTTATTTGAAAAATAGGTCCCCTCATCGAGCTTTGAGTGGCAAAATACCTTATGATAAGTGGAGTGGTCGACAAAGTGATCTAAGTCACTTAAGAGTATTTGGATGTCGAGCTCTAGTACATATACCTTCATGTAATAGAAGGAAACTAGATTTAAAAGCAGAGGAAGCAATTTTCGTTGGCTACTCGGAAGATCCTAATACTTATGTTTTTCGGGATCCTGCAAATCCAAGACGTATTATTAAGTCAAGAGATGCAAATTTTTTTGAGAATTGTTTTACAAATTTAAAGGAAAATGCATCAAAACCTATAGTTCAAAATACGGAGTCAGTATTACTATTCGAAGAACATACTGAACCTGATGATGATCAATTTTATGATTGTGTTGATTGTTGTAGTCCAGAAGGAGAATCATCTGTTCCTGTGAACATGGATAAAGAGTCTCTTTGTATTGAACAAACGCAAGTAAGTAATGAACCCAGATACCCATCTAGAAATAGAAAGCCACCTGATTTTTTAACTTATCACGTCTCTACTGATGTTGATTCAGGTGAACCAACAAACTATTCTGAAGCTGTACATTCAAAAGATGGTAAAAAATGGGATTTAGCAATGACTGATGAATACAATTCACTAATGAAGTTAAATACCTGGGAGTTAGTAGACAGACCAAATAAAAAAGTTATTCCCTGCAAATGGGTTTATAAGCATAAGAAGGATGCTTATGGCAATATAACCAAGTATAAGGCAAGGCTAGTGGTCAAAGGTTTTAATCAAACAAGAGATATAGATTATCATGAGACGTTTGCGCCTGTGATTCGTCATTCTTCCCTGCGTACTTTGTTTGCATTGGCAGCAGAAGAAAATCTTAAAATGAGACATTTGGATGTTGATACAGCATTTCTTTATGGAGATTTGGAAGAAGAAGTATTTATGGAACAACCTCTTGGTTTTTGTGTAAAAGGGCAAGAAGACAGGGTTTGCCGGCTTCGAAAATCTCTATATGGTCTCAAACAGGCACCTCGTGCTTGGAACAAAAAATTGAATGAAGTCCTTTCAAAAATAGGTTTTGTAGGAACTTCTTCGGAGCCTTGTGTATTTACGAAACTTTTTGGTGATGAATTTGTTATTTTGGGTGTCTACGTGGATGACATAATTGTCTTTTATAATTCTGACGTGACGTTTGACATTGTTAAAAATGACTTGTCAAGATATTTTAGTTTGAAAGATCTTGGCAATTTGAAGTCATATTTAGGATTACAAATAGAAAGGAATCAAAATTACATAAAAGTTAGTCAATCTAATTATATATTGTCCATATTGGACAAATTTAATATGAGTGAATGCAAGTCGGCTAGTACTCCTTTAGCTCACAACAAATTAGAACGAAACGATAGTGGTGAGTCATTGCTGCTGCCTTACAGAAATCTAATAGGATGCCTTATGTTCTTGGCAGTCAATACACGTCCTGATATAGCATTTGCAACGAGCTACTTAAGCCAATTCAATACGTGTTTTTCAACGGAACATTGGAAAGCAGCAAAAAGGATTCTTCAATATTTGAAGGGTACACTAGAGTATTCCTTAATATATAGGAAAACTGGAAAGCCGTTAACAGGGTATGCAGATGCTGATTGGGCAAATTGTCCAATTGACAGAAAGTCTTACACGGGCTATGTCTTTAAATTAGCTGGTGGACCAGTGTCTTGGGAATCAAAGAAACAACCAACTGTTGCTCTGTCATCCACTGAAGCTGAGTACATGGCTCTTACTGCAGCAACTAAAGAAGCCTGTTATTTACGTAAATTTATAGAGGATATTACCGGTAAGATATCTACAATTAAGATATTGTCAGATAGTCAGAGTGCACTAAACTTAGCTCACAATCCTGTGCACCATAGCAGGACGAAGCATATTGACACTCGTTTTCATTTTATACGAGAAAAAGTTAGTAATAATACAATTACTTTAGACTATATGAAAAGTTGTGATACACCCGCAGATATTCTTACCAAACCACTTGGGCCTATCGCAACTAGTAGAATTATAGGTAGTTTAGGTCTTAGTTAGTTTTTATTTTTTTTGTTCCTGTGTGTTAATATGTTATGTTAAGTTTTTTTTTTTGTAAGACAATTTAGTTTAAAGGGGGATGTTGGAACTGGCTGTAAACTAAATTGTTTATATTTAAATATATTCTTATTCTTATTCTTTTTCTAAAATCCTTTTGTTTTTACGTTCGATGACTTTTTAACTCACTAAAAATATATATCTCAAACAGGACGTCCAAGCTTTTCTTTTTACTGATATTTTTCCTATAAAACCAAAATATCCCAACAACTTGGTTAAGAGTTATCTGGTTGAACAATCATAAGCGAAGCGTTTAACACGGCTTATCAGCAAAATAAAATTAGTGTAAATATCTTTTCGCTTATCTGACACACCTTTATCGTGGTTATCTAGAAAAATCGGTCAAGTACGAGTGGGACTCACACACGAAGGGTTCCGCACCTACGATCGCACAAGAAATAACACTTTTTTTTTCATGGCACCCATTTTGAATTTATGGTACGGAACCCCAAAAAGAAGCACAGCGTGTAGTGTAATTGATTCAATAATTTATCTCGACAAAATCAGTTTAGATCACTTCGTAATTGAATTTAATCCGATAAATTCGAGGAAAATCGGTACTCTGTCTTTTATTAATAAATGATACCACTAATTTGTCATTACATAAAGAAATCAAAATCAGCCCATTTTGAGGATTAGTGGATTAAGTTAAACCGCTTAGAAGTAAATATAGGATTTGAAATCTACTCGGTCTATTTCTTTGTGGTTATTATAGATTATTATTAGCGATAGATTCACAAAATTACTAGTACTACTTCAGGTATCTACAAACTATCAAGCGATAGATTCACAACAAGATAAAGTTGAAAACTAAAACCCGACTGCGATCGTCTTAATAAACGCTGAAATATTAGAGTAAAATTGTTTTTCTGTCACTTGGTATATTTTAATGTTGTTGTGCGTTTATATTCATTACATTATATTTCAATTGACATCCCACTCGATACAAGAGCAAAAAATTTTGGAGACCTTCACTTTTTTTGATGTAACATCCATTAAGTCAATTTTTTTTCGTATTAATATAGCCTATGTCACCCGGACTTTTATAACGTATCAATTGACACCTCATTCGTCAAAATCGGTCCAGTAGTTTAGGCACTACGGTGGAACACACAGAATCTGGATACATACAAACATACATACATACATATACATATATACATAGACTGCTAAAATCATGACCCGTCCTTTTGGTTTTGCCGCAGTCGGGTAAAAATACTAGTGCTACCTACTTTAGTTATCTACAAACTATACTCTATCCGTGGAAAGAAGTTAGGATAGAGCTCTCTCTGTTACGTAATCCCATACAAATGATAGAGACAAAAATCTCATCGGGCGCTATTTTGAGTCACCAACCAATCACAAACGACCCTATGTTTTCCAATTCAATTTTGAACTTTATATGCATAAGTGTAAGGTATTATTTGAATCGAGATCAGATATTATTTTTAAATCGCATGAAATTAAACAGCATGGATTCATTCTTTAACATTTTTGGAGTTCCTATCCTGTACCTGCTGTAGGTAAACTCTGAAGTATTTTCCCCAGTTTTTGTTTAGGCTTCTTTTATATTAAACAAGACGTGACCAATATATCAACAATTCTATATTTGCTTTTACTATACACTTTCGGGTCTAGTAAAATTTCGGGCAAGTCTTGAATGCCGGAATGCTTTCAGGTACATTTCGCTACTATGAACACTATTATGAGTACTTATAACAACGTGGGTTTGGCCACCTAGTATTTAATATTTATAACTAGCTGATACCCGCGACTTCGTTCGCGTGGATGTAGGTTTTTTAAAATTCCCGTGGAAACTCTTTGATTTTCCGGCATAAAAAGTAGCCTATGTGCTAATCCAGGGTATAATCTATGTCCATTCTAAATTTCAGCCCAATCCGTCCAGTAGTTTTTGCGTGAAGGAGTAACAAACATACACACACACACAAACTATCTCCTTTATAATATTATAGTGTGATGATGTTCTCGAGTAACGAAATCTCCACCGTGGTGGGCGGTGCTTATATACGCATCTTCAATTCGATAGTAGCTCCGTAATTTAGCTCCGATTGTAATTATCACTTTGATTCGGCCAATCACGGCAGTGACCAGTGTCGCATTACACAGTGCGAACCAATCATAAGATTGCTGTGATTTAAATAGACGTGACTTTGTGTTCTCTTTTCGAATGAATGAATTAGAAACGCACCTTCTATATGCTTTGTCGTTCACTAGTTATACATATTAAGAACGAGCTGATTCGTCCTTCCGCGATGTAGTCCGCGTGGATTTAAGCTTAGAAATCTCTTGGGAGCTTTGATTTTCCGAAACAAAAATTTGATCTGTCACTCTACGGGTCTTCAACTATACTCATGCAAAAAAAGGATGTCAATCTATTAGGCCGTTCCGACGTGTTTGAAAGACACTTCCGCATTTATAATATGGGTGATATAATAGAGATGTGTGATCACGATTGACGACATTCGTTGAATTGGTTTACACTTTACATCATAGTGACATCATTAGTAGGTACCTACGTAGATTAAAAAAAAAACTCTAACACTATGGTGGATGAATACGGAGGCAAGGTTAGGGCGCGATTGTTACGCGAGATTGTTTTGCTTGCATAACCCCCGCGTCGCATTGTTCTCGCCTGCGATACGCGTTGGCAACGCCATGTAGTTCAAGTACAACGAGTTAAACGATGCCAATGCGATTTATTATATAACAAGTTTCCGAGGAAATCGTTTGATGAAAATTGTTTTTTTTTTTTGACAGATTTCGATGTTTGATTTGTATTTTATTAAACTTTTTCATGTTTACCATCGCAGAAAGCTCGCTTTCTTTGGACTCTCAGGTTGAAATCTATAGAGTGCACTTTGACTTTGCTTAGACATAAGTTTCAGTTAAAACCAGACAAAACACCAGCGGTATAACGCTGTCTCGTTTTAACAGTGTCTTAAGTCTGAACGTCAAAGTGCGCTCTAAAGATTTCAGCCTCATTCCCAAAATTGAAGTTGAGTAATGGAAGAATTACAAGCAAAAGGGATCCAGGTCGCCAAAGACGCAAAATGGTTGGACGATAATATAAAGGAGTGAACAGGACTTAGTTACCCAGAGGGACTTAGAGGAGGGTTAAAAGAGGCGACTTTAGATAGAGAAGCTTTTCGAATGATGACCGCCAAACTTGTTTCGAAGTAGGCACGCGATGATGATGATAAAATTATTTCGCTACGCCCCATGTGAAAATATCACGTTGTAAATCAAGTAGTTTCTAACTGCAAAAACTAAGTAACTGAAAAAACTCTAAAGTTACTTTCAATAATTCGCGGTTAAACAAGTTTTTAACCCCCAACCCAAAAATAGGGGTGTTATAAGTTTGACGTGTGTATCTGTGTATCTGTCTGTGGCATTGTAGCTCCTAAACTAATGAACCGATTTTAATTTAGTTTTTTTTTGTTTGAAAGGTGGCTTGATCGAGAGTGTTCTTAGCTATAATCGAAGAAATTCGGTTCAGCCATTTATAAGTTATGAGCTCTTCTAGTTTTCTTATAGAGGTTTCTGAGTCGGGTTTTTAAAATTTTGAGTTATACTTCAAAACTCACCATCTGAAGTTCAGTTTCCAGTTGAAGCCACCCCAAGTCATGTCTGAAGCCTGGATGTACTCGAAGGTAGTGTCGGAAATGACGTCGATGATGGGGCACACCACGGTGCTCCTGTCCTCCACTATCCGCGCCAGGAGTGGTTCCAACCAGCCCTCTACAGAAATAATTTTGTGGTTGAATTTTGCAAAGACTAAGGGCCAGCGAATACCGACGGAGAGAATTAGGGCCGAGTCTTTTTGACACCTAACAATTTAAATTGAACTTTTTGTGCGTCGACGTACGGTTTAAATTGGTATAGTGAAGAAAATTGGCAGTCAGTGAGGACTGCCAACAGAAGCGAAAACTAAAAACTATGAAATAACAATGGTTTTTTTTAGAATATCTTGTTAACATTATGAAATTTTAATTAAACTAAACTAATGTTTAACTATTAAACACTAGTTTAGTTTTTAGATTTATCGGCACTTCGAACATTGTTAACATTTGCATGTCGCGACGCGACCTTTAAGTTTTACTCATCCAAAAATTAGCTGACCTGACTAAAGAAGTTTTCAAGACTTCAAAAATATGGAAGAGACTGAATGATCGCGCGACACACTTGGGCGCTTATTGGCGAGTTGAGCGCCATATCCGTTCTCAGTAAATAAGGCCATTCTTCTCTATTGGTGTGCATTGCGCCTAAGAAAATTGGCTCTGTTTGGACTCAGTGCCAAATTAGCCGCATGTACTGTTTAGGTAGGTTGTACTGTTTAGGTAGGTACTACTGTTTGTGACCCCACACATCCAATCCACAAAAAATGTTATTATAGAACTACATAAAGTCTTGTATACATAATATGTTCGGTAATAAATTAAGTTATTTTTTACTTTTTAGTGTTTGTGGTTATTGAAGTCGGTTTTAATTTTTATTTTTGATTTTTTTGTATGAATGCTACTGCCCACGTCGACCGACAGCGGTCGCGTGAGTACGACACACAAGTTGCTATAGCACGAGACGTACAGAAATACATTATCTATAACGTATTTCTATATAAATTTTCGTCAGTGCATAATATTACAGACGTTTTCCAAAAACTACAGTACTACCACGTTACGGAAATGTACCTGCGCAGAAATCACATATATACACACAAACAACTATTAGTATGAAGTATGATAATTACCTGTGCATTCACAATGTGCGTCCAAAAATGTGATAACGTCGCCCTTCACGTGTTTAGCGCCTAACAATCTTGCTCGGATCAAGCCCGAACGGTTTTCCGTCCGGAAGAGATGCGTAGGGACTGGTAATGTCTTTATGTAGTCTTCTAGTTTCTTGCCCAGGTGCTCTGATCAGAGAATATTTTGATTCATAAATAGTAAGCCCGACTAGCTTCACTCACGATAGTTTAAAGTTTAAACGCTAAAATATTATTCATGGGACAAAAATGAGAACCTTAAATTAAAATTCAAGAGGTTTGAAGTTTTTAAGTACTAATTAGGGTATTATCATCATAAGAATCTTAAAATAAAGATTTGAACTGGTGCATTGATAAAAATTGAAATCCTAATGGAGGTTTGAATGAAATTTGCTTTTGAGATAACATTATTGGCAACGTAAGAATCTTGAAATAATGATTTGAAGAAAAAAAAACGTGTTAAAAACAATATACAAGTGAGTTAGATTTTTAGAAATAAATTAAGAAAAAACAAGAGATTTGAAAGCTTTGTCTAAAAGCCGATTGACAGCAAGCACGTACACGTGAATCCGTAGACATAACTGCGTGCATTACGTCTACGTGAACGTTCACGCCACGCAAGCGGTATGCCACGTCTCATACAGTTCCATACATTACAACGCAAAAGTACGCGCTACGTCTACGCTAACGCGACGCATACGCCGCCTGTATGGCCGGCGCTTAATGTTTGAAAACCATTAGCCGTTTTTTGCAGTTCAAACTAAGAAATAATTAAGAAAGCTCACTGAAAACTAAAACTACCTTTTTCACTAGCATCGTCCACGAGTATGATTTCCTTGAGCAGCGGCCGGGGTGATCTGTTAATGGTACTCCATATGGTCCTGAGGAGGGTGGTCCATGCCTCGTTGTGGAACACTATCACTACACTCGTTGTTGGCAAGAGCTGCGGGTACTGCTTGTCTTTACACCTAGAGCAAGGAGGCCAGAGATATACAGTGAAAGTTATGTTATCTATACTAATTAAATTAAAAGTTGGTTTGTAGGTAGTTAATCTCTGGAACTACTGAACTGATTTTGTAAATTCTTTCACCAATAGAAAGCCACATTACTCCTGAGTAACATACGCTATATTTTATTTTCAAAAAAACTAAAATCTGACTGCAATCTTCTTAATAAATCCTGAAAAGTTATATAGTAAAATTGTTTTTCTGTCGCTTGGTATATTTTAATGTTGTTTAACATTTATATTTATGAACTCAATTTCCGAATTTTCTCCTCTTTCATTTGAAATCCCACTCACTACAATCGCAAAAAAAAAATTTGAAGACCCTCACTTTTTTCATGTACCTAACATCCGTTAGGACAGTTTTTTTTCGTATAAAATGTAGCCTATGTCACCCGGGCTTTTACGACAAATCGATCGACACCTCATTCATCCAAATCGGCCCAGTAGTTTAGGCGCTACGGTGGAACACACAGAATCTGGATACAAACATACATACATAGACTACTAAAATCATAACCCTTCCTTTTGGCTTTGCCGCAGTCGGATAAAAATTAGAGATCCCTACGAAAATTTTAATAAGCTACCCATGCGAAGCCGGGGCGGATCGCTATTGCTACAAGCAAGTCTTCATAGAATTAAAAATATTTAGTTGTCGGTTTATATAACGAAGGGGTTTTCGGAAGGGAAAGAGTGGATCTCAATCCAGTAACACAATAATGTAATTCAACTTGCGGAATCAATAATTTCTGTTAGTTGATGTGAATTCGTTTTATAAAGACTTTTAGGTGAGCCTTTGTTAGAGAAAAGCAAGATTTTTTCTTATCAATCTAGTTCAGCAATATCAAGATAGGTAAAAGTCCATCTTAAAAACCGGTTGTGTGTGCCAACCTTAATGGATTGAAATATTATAAATTATGCATTATATCATTATATATGTATAATTGTTCAATAAATGCATTGTATCATGTTGTTTTTAATTGCTTTTTTATGTAATGTGCAACTGAAGTTATTTTAGGACTTACATTAAAACCATCTTAATAAAATATGTATTGCAAATAAAAAACTGTAACTGCTATTTCTATAGTTAATGGCATTTAAAGTGCAATTAAAATATGATTACTAATCAATTATGTACTGCTCATTGCACAGGTAATACCACTTTTTACTGTTAGATGCATTCATGACAATTGACTTAGGAATTTTAAAAGCATTAATTAATAACCGATAATTGTTTGTTATCTAATAACTCAATGTTGTTTTGAAGACACTTCTTACTTGAAAGTTATTACAGTTTGTTACTTCTGTATGGTAGTTGTAATCGCTTTTATAGCACGACTACGTCCGCGTGGATTTAAATTTTTCAAAATGCCGCGCGAACTCTTTGATTTTTCGGGATAAAAAGTAGCCTATATGCTAATCCAGAGTATAATCTATCTCCATTCTAAATTTCAGCCCAATCCGTCCAGTAGTTTTAGCGTGAAGGAGTAACAAACATACACACACACACACACACACATACAAACTTTCGCCTTTATAATATTAGTGTGATAGTGTGATGTGATAGTGTGATTAGTGTGATTAGGTTTAGGATTAGGATTAACTGATGCCTGCGACGTCGTCTGTGTAGATGTAGGTTTTTAAAATCCTGTGGGCATTCTGGTTTTCTGTGCTAAAAAAGTAGCCTGTGTCACTCTCCAAGTTTAACTATATCCATGCAAAAAATAACAGAGATCAGTAGCTCCATTACAGCGTGATTAAAGATAACCTACAAACCAACAAACAAACACACTTTCACAATTATAATATGATGTCGCTTGGAAGAGATCAAAGATCTGTGTGTGTGTGTGCGTGTGTGCGTATGCGTGTGCGTTTGCGTGTGCGTGTGTGTGTTCGTGTGTGTGTGTGTGTGTTTGTTACTCCTTCACGCAAAAACTACTGGACGGAATGGGCTTAAAATGGAGATAGATAATACCCTGGATTAGCACATAGGCTACTTTTTACCCCGGAAAATCAAAGAGTTCCCACGGGAATTACCGTCTTCTCAGAAGTATTGCAGGTTTAAATTTTTTTTCTAGGACAATAGAATAGAGAACAGCTTACTTTTCAAATCTGACATCAGTGAGAGATCTGTTGAGTGAGATCATGTCGCTGGCCAATAAGTTGAACTGGTTCTCTTGGAATTTGTCCAACATCAGCTTCTCTTGTTCTATAGGAATGTTTACCGCCTTGCCTGAAAATACAACTCAAGTTACTTGTGAAGTGGTAATAATAAAAAGAATACCTGGCTGAAATTGTTGTGGGTTCTTCTCAGACCTGGGCGCGTTTGGAGCCTGCGTAGCTTTAGTTTAAAGTTTACGTAATTAACTATCACCACTTACATATCTGACAATTCTGACCATCCAAAGGTGTACAATAGTACCTACTTCAGATAAATGATTTGGAATTTGAGTTTTAGTTATTGTCCACCGTACTACAAGTCAAATGCATATAAATAATAGCAAACGTAATATAGCAAATAGATTGGCATAATGCAATACAAAGTAAGCACATGATAAAGACCAGATTTCAAAGAAGTATCATAGAAGTAGAAATGTCTATAATCCTAAACAATTATGTACATATTGTTTACTCTATTTAAACTATTAACAAGTTTATTTATTAAAGAAATAGTACAGATCCGTTTCTTTGTCATATTATAGGAGATTTAATAAAAATCAGTAATAAATTGAAATGTTTTTCTTATCTCTCTAGAGATCTCTCTATCAATATTTGCCTTAAAAAAATGAATCTCTGAAAACATCCTGTATAGTCTAAAACATAATAATAACTGATAACACGCATATCAATATAGGAAGAGACAAATACCGGTTTATTAGGAGTTGATGTTATTTTTTCCCATAAAAGCCCCTATTGTGGTTTTATCTTGTTGAAGCTATTTTTTTTATCATGTAGAACAAAGTGGCTTATAGATACTCTACAGTCTACACTAATATTATAAAGAGATAAACTTTGTAAGTTTACATGTAGGGGGTAATCTCTGAAACTATGATCAGATTCTAAAAATTATTTACTACCTACATTACAAATTATATTATAAGGTCATAGTTGTTAGCAAAAGCTAGTATGATATAAAAAGAGAAACTGACTGACTGACATAATATCAACATATACATATAGCGCAAGTCGCTAGGAATAGACTTCAAATTTTGCACAATCAGTTCTTTCTATAACATCCCAACTAGGAAAGAAGTTTTATATGAACAAAAAATGAGTCAGCTTACATATCAATTAAAAACATACCCATTTCCCCTGGTGAATCCCCCACCGGTTTCACAAATGGGGCTGGGGACCACCTCTTGAGCCGAGATCTGGGATAGGGTGGCAGCATCACACCATCTTCTCCAACATTATGCTCTATCTCATTCTCCTCAATATTTGTGTCCTCATCATCTATGTCCTTTTTTAATGCTGCTGCAATTGCAGCTTTTTTACCTCCTACTACTTCAATAGTCTGCCAAAAAATTTGTGACTTATAATAATTTCTCTGGACAAAGTACTTATTTGCTAAATTTTTAAGGAAAATCTTTTACTTTGAGTCTCCTTAGTTGCAAATTCTCAATCTGTGCCAGATTACTCTAAAGTGGTTTGGTAGTAGTTTATTTAAATTAACAGCTTAAAAAAATGCAGGAATCAATTGCAGACATTGCAACTTGTCAACAGTTTTCACACATGCACCCCTAATTCGTTTATAGACAGAACTTAGCTCAAAAAAAAAAAGAATTTATCAAGCTAAGATACCTTAATTATGTAGCCCAGAACATGTAAACACATAATTATTTTACCTCGTTTAATTATAATTTTAATTATATTATTGCACAAAAAGCCTGCATTTTATAAAACTTTCAAAAAAGTAGATCACAAAAATAAATAAATTTTGAGGATCAGACCAAATAATAATATATAAAAAAAAACCTTACCTTTACAGGAGCATAGTCACTATTCACATTTTTACTTTTACTGCAGTCCCATCCTTCACCAAAACAGTCTGAGTAAAAGGTCAAGAGTGCAACATCTACTAATAACCACACTAAGGATGTAAGAAGAATTATACGACATGTGTGTATCCTTATTTTGCTTCTAAACATATTAGCTGAATATAAGACCGCTGAACAAACTTATTTTCACTGCCACATGTCAATTATACAGAATTGACCTTAAGCTCTGCAACAAACAAAGTTCTAATGAAAGTAATTCGTTCGGAGAACTTACAACGCATTCTTACTTATGACATTTATCTCGTAACATCAAATTTACATTTGCATTTAAACTAAATGAAATCATAAGTTCAGGCACGATTATAAAGTAGGCTCCCGGATTCCACCTTGGCTCGTATAAAACAAGTAATAAGTTCTACGTCGTACAGATTAAAATTAGCCGAAGAAATATTACCTAATAAAACCAATGTCTCGTGTTTTTTGTTACTTAATTATTTATTATTTCTAATGACTAATTAATTAATTATTCGATAAAAGGCTAGCGGTCGACAATCTATACGCGCACGTATACGTCAATACGTGATACGTCAATCAAACTTTCTACTCTATTTTTCTCTCTGCTCCAGTGCTGCCAGTAAGCTTTAATCAAAAGTAATGCGGACTTCGTCTGTGATGGCGTTTGCTGGCGCGCGTGCTGTGCTTGTTTGGAGTGTTTTTTTTTGTTAAGAGTGGCTGGTTTTTGTGTTACCTAGTTGGTGTTTTTGGTGGTGGAACTGACTGGGAAGCGCTCTGAAGGGGCGCCGTGCGTGTGTCGGCGGGCGCCGGCGCAGACGGAGTCCACACTTGTATAAATTCAATAACTTGAAAATATCACAAACTTGACATTGGCTAATCAGAGTAAAGCCAGATTTAAAGAAAAAAAAAAAAAAAAAAGTAAATGCGTAAAAAATTAATTCAAATGTCAACTAATATCATGTCATTTTACAAATGAACATGATTGTGGCATAGAATTAAGATCGCGCGTAAGAAGTCATTTTGTACCATTTTTGTACGGAAGTATAGTTACTACTAATTGCGTCCTACTGAAAAGAAAAACTTTCGCTATTATATCAATCTTACCCGAGTCTACTGTATGCTTGAAACCATCGATATCTTGAAACGAATCGAAGAGTCGAATCCAGAGCGGTGAGAAATTCATGTCGTTGAGGTTGTCAAAAGTTGTCAGTGTCACAGGTCACAACGGTCAACGGTGTGTCAACTGTCAAAAATATTTGTGGTTCACTATGATCTTCTTGAACTTGTTGATTTGTCGAATGTTCAATGTTATTTTCGTCCAATACACCAATTAAAAGTACAGTTGCTACAAATGTTTCAAAGTTTTCTATTTTTACCATATACATATCTATTGCATTACCTAGTTTTTGAGTGGCCGTGCCAAAGTTCTAAAGGGTACCTATTGTAACCTGACGGACTGGTGCATTTTGTTTAATTGTTTTTTTATGTCTGTTTTGTAATTACATTTTAATTGATGAGTTCATTTGTGATGAACAGAGTTAAGAGTACTAATCCCAAAATGGTGAACCATTCAAAGACTATCGCTGCATCAGTTATGGATTCGGACGCGTATCGACTTATCACAAATGAAGAAAAACCGCCGGATATTAAATATGACAAAGAAAGTTCGTGGATTACCGGAGTGCAAATGTTTGTGTCTCTCCTGCTTGCTGGATTCGGAATGGTGGGGGCTAGTTTGCTGCTGGACGTTGTGCAACATTGGCCTGTCTTTGAACAAGTGCAAGAAGTGGTTATTTTAGTGCCAGCTCTACTAGGTTTAAAGGGCAACTTAGAAATGACATTAGCATCTAGATTATCCACTCATGCACACTTAGGACATCTTGAAAAAAGTTTAAGTTCTCTAGTTGTAGGAAACTTGTGTCTTATTCAATGCCAGGCTATATTAGTTGGTTTCTTAGCTGCAATGGCAGCTGTGACTATGGGCTGGATACCCAAAGGAATATTTAATGTTAATCATGCAATGTTGCTCTGTGCGTCTAGTGTACTTACAGCATCTTTTGCTAGTTTTGTCCTTGGTTTAATTATGATAGGTGTGATTGTTGTATCTAAAAAGATAAATATAAATCCTGATAATGTAGCAACACCTATAGCTGCCAGTCTTGGAGACTTGACAACATTGGCACTGTTATCTTGGATAGCTTCATTGTTGTTCCGTTCAATTGATACAAACACTGTTTTGCCATCTATTATTATCACAGCAGGTGCTATACTTGTGCCACTGTGTGGTTATATTGCATGGAAGAATCCCTTCACACAGCAAGCGTTAGATGAGGGGTGGGTGCCTGTTGTTTCGGCCATGGTCATCAGTAGTATTGGGGGTTTAATTTTAGATTATACAGTAGTTAACTATGAAGGCATAGCTGTATTTCAGTTAGTTATTAATGGAATAGGTGGAAACATGGTTGCACTTCATGCTTCCAGATTGTCAACTTTGTTACATACTGGTCAAAAGGAAGGGGCTGTAATGGGTAATGCTAGCAAACTGTTATTGTTAATGGTGATTCCAGGGCAGTTGATATTTATTTATACAATAGGGTACATAAAAGCTGGTCATACCTCATTGACTCCAATTTTTACTTTAGTTTACATGACTGCTGCCTTATTGCAGGTATTTCTTCTACTTACCATCAGTCATTACATGGTTATAGGGATGTGGAAATTAGGTTTAGATCCTGATAACTCTGCTATTCCATATTTGACTGCTTTAGGTGACTTACTTGGAACAGCATTATTGGGTATTGCTTTTCACATACTTTATGCTATAGGTGATAAGGATAAGGATGTTGGTGACTAAGTAATGTTTTAAGTAAATTACTCAATAATTTTGTTCTTTATTGTTCAATGTAATTTTATTGTTGTACTTAAAACTATGAAAAGGTTATATTTATATTTTTTATTCTAGATAAGCATATTTTATTATATTTTTCATAAATTGTACTTATGTACATAATATTATTAGGATTAATCTCAATATTGGTGCTAAAATAAAAATATACTTGCATATCTTGAAGATATAAAAAGTAAAAACTCTATAATGTATTTCTTTTGAATTAAAATCCGAGTTATAGCCTCAGATACCAAAAATTGTGATTACACCATTAAGTATAAAGTTCTTTAAATTGTTGTGAATTGTGATATTTATTACTAAGACTAGGTAAAGCCTGCAACTTTGTCAGTGTGGATTTAGGTTTTTGGGAACTCTTTGATTATTATCCAAGACCAAAAGCAGCTATGCCCTTTCAAACTATGCAAGCTATCTCTGTACCAAATTTCGTAAAAATTGGTTAAACGGATTGACTGATAAGCTAGCAGACGGACACACTTTCGCATTTAAGTATAATATTAGTATGAATGTAATGTATAAAAGACATTTTTTTCTACTTTTTAAGGAGATAAACAAAAATCAAAACCCACTAGTGATTCATGTTATTCGTAAATGTTAACTGCAAGTGCTGATAAGGATTTTACCTACCATTGAAACATAATAACTTAATTGGGTTTATCAAAGACTGAAATTCTATAATACTAATAAATAAATAGACATGTTTAAAAACTTGTATGGATAAGTTTATATTAATGATAATAATTGTATGTAGTTAAAATGCCATTTACTGCCAATGTTTCTATCTTAATTGCTTTATCATTTAAATTTATCAAACTCACAAATAAAAGATTTCAATTGTTTGTCACAAACTATTTGATTGGCTTTAAATAACACAATTTTACAAAGTAGTCTAACCATAGTACCAAACCTGTGGATTCCCAATGATCACTGCACTTTAGCCACTTGCAGGGCAGGTACACCCTATCAAGAAGTCTGCAAATTAACTGTCTAAATATGGAGCTACCCTTATCCTGACTATTATTGTACTTTTAACTACTCTCCTAGTCTTACAGTAGATCCAACATTCTTGATAGGGTGTGATGTGTCAACCACTTGGAAATGATAATGATCATTGTAGCTAACTTGTGCTCTGCCCGGCCCTTTCAAAATTATATGCAACTAGCTGATGCTGTCACGTCGTCTGCATGGATTTAGGTTTTTAGAAATCCTATGGGAACTGATTTTCCAGGGTAAAAAGTAGCCTGTCAATATCGGTATTCAACTATAACCATGCAAAAAAAAATTGATCCATAGCTCTGTTGCATGATTGAAGGACATACACACTTTCACATTTATAATATTAATATGACTATGACCTGTTTTGGAAATCCTAGTGTTTTGTGAAATATTACAAATTAATAAGATTATAAATAAAACAAAATATTAAAGAGTTTTTGTTTATTGCCTTAATCTAAATATTCACTTGACTTCACGTAACCGTCTGACAGCTGACCTGCATGAAGAAGCTGCAGTGGTGGAGAAAACCCAGGCACCTCCTGCTACTGTCCTCTTACAACGCTTGCATGACCAGATGCCTACACAGCTGCGTTTCATGGCATCCTAGAAAAAAAAAAAATTACAAAAGTGATAGCAAAATTTAAATTTAAATTGGCTTCTAACGTTTCCGCTCATAGTAAGTGTAATGCTTGTTCTAGGAGTGGTATGACAATAGTGCAACATGTGGTGTTTGAACTTTTGGATTTCAGTCCACTCCTATAACCGTTGAGCTATTGAGGCTTAAACTTTATGATCATGATTTGTCTCTTCTTTTTTTTTAGTTCTATGGACTTGGGTATAGCTTCCTTTGCTTAATCTTTAATATTGAATTTTTAAATAATTTATTAATGATCATGATTAAAGTTGGGAACAGTATATTGAACGAGAATAGAATATACCCAAATGGTGCTAATTTAGTGTAACATAAAATTGGTCATTAATTAGTTGATTATTATGTTTATGAGAATGCATGACTTTCAGTTAAAGTTACCTAGGCTGTCTCCCTAACACTTAAATAAACTTCCAGGGCAATAATAATAATTCCAAGGCATATATTTATTGAATGGATAATATTCACTGTCGAAATGGCACTGGTTAACTAATGAAGAGAATTAGTTATACTTACTATGGGAAATGAAACATTTGCACATTAGACAGCTGAAGACTTCATATATTGTTTGTTTGGTTTTACAAGGTATTTGAAAGTGTGTACAAAGAGTGCAGGGTAGGTATTAGTGTTATCATTTATCGACACATTTGCTTATATTTTAAATATCAATGAAAAATACCAAAACTAACCTTTCCACAGAAAGAACAAGTATACTTGGCGTGTTGAGTAACTTCCATCTTTTTGACCATTTTACGGAGGGAGGCACCGTAACGTGTGCCATATTTCCCAGTAATTCCAACCTTTTTCGTACGCTTTGCCTGTAAACATTGAAGCGACCAATAAAATAACCATAATAACACAGTATCGATACCGGCGAACTATCGATCGCGTATGAAAAATAACTTTGACATATTTTTAGCCAGTTCAATTATACAGGATATAACTTTTAATATTCACTGTTGGTTGTATGATTGCCTTAATATTTTGAAATTAAATTCTCACCATTGTGAAATAACCTGCCTAACACAAGTTCACAGAAAAAGAGAAATGTCACTTTGACATGACAACAGCCATGTTTTGATCTTTTTTTTTTTTTTTTTTTTCTCTCTCGTCTGGCTTTACAAAGATTAGCCAATGTCAAGTTTGTAGTTATTTGTAACAAGTTAGTTAAATTATACAAGTATGGACCCCGTCTGTGCCGGCGCTCGCCGACATACGCACGCCACTCCCTTAGGGCGCTTTCCAGTCAGTCAGTTACTCCAAAAAAGCAGAGCCCGCCCGCCAGCTAACACCGACACGAACGAAGTCCTGTTTTGATCTTGTCAGTGTCAATGTTAAGTCATTGTCAATATTGAGCGTAGCGTAGACTATACCTCTGGACTAGGCGTACACTGGAGTACAGTACAGAAAAAAATGGAAGTGGTTTTAGTTTATACTTGACTACCGGTTTTTTCTGACTCAGTTTTCTGTAATTACCTAGGTAACTAGGTACTCGATCTTTCAATAGAAATTGTAAGGAAAACGGCATAATTTTGTCATGGTTTACTTAGATGTGGTTTAATATTCACGTATAGTTAAGTATAATTAAAAGTAAAATATAAGTAAAAATCGATGTTGAATAAATCGGTATTTACTTCTATTTTTTTTACCTGTGTTTTCCATGGACTACAGTATTATGTCACTGTCAATTTCCGTGTCAGTGTTACTGTCAAATGTCAATAACATTTCCCTTTCGACGACCTACAAGTTGGTAAAGGTCGATCCTTTTGGTTTAAATAATAAAATAAAAAACCGTCCCAATTACCTGGACGGCTTAAATAAAATCAGAAATGCTGCGAACGATTTTAGTACGAAACCAAGTTTTGAACGATAGCGTAAGGAAAGCTATTCGGTGTAACATAACGAGATGTATAAGCACAGAGTTGGCCAGAAGAAAACAGCCAAAAAAGTAAGTTTATTAAGTTTTATTTACTTATCATAAATTAGGGGTCGACTAACATGTTACCAAGATTTCGATTGTTGCATTATACTAATAATTACTACGAGTGGTATTTCAAATAACCGCAAAGTAATAACTCGCAGCTTGCGGCGCGAATTGCATAACCAAACCAAAACGTCAAGTATTACCTTGACGATTATCACGGGCGAAACATGTGCAAAAAGCCGGTCTCTGTATTTAATTTTAACTGCATTGGTTTGTTTTTCTTTTTTTATTTCACACTATAATATCCATAGTCAACATTTGTTAACAAAAGTATTAACTGGTTAAAAATTTAATGTTTTAGGCTTCTTAACCCATCACAAAGGACTGTAGCGACCCCACTATGGAGCATCCAGATGAGATACTACTCAAGTCTACCATCACATGTAAAAGTCAACCTCCCTGCACTCTCTCCTACCATGGAAAGTGGTTCTATAGTCAGTTGGGAAAAGAAAGAGGGTGATAAGCTAAGTGAAGGTAAGAAATCCATATTTATACCTACTAATATTATAAATGTGAAAGTCTGTCTGCCTGATAGTTTTTACAGTCCATGCATTTAACCAGTTTTGTTGAAATTTGGCGCATAGATGCAAGCTATCTCCATTGAAAGGACATATATTACTTTTGATCCTGGAAAATCAAAGAGTTACATCGGGATTTTCAGCAATTTAGATCCACATGGATGAAGTTGCAGGCATCATTTAGATTTATACCTAAAAAAAATCTCAACCACAGACTTTATAACTGGTTATCTTATCTTTGTTATTTATTATGGTCTGTTGATTTAGATCTTTTTCTGTTATAAAAGAATACTTATGTAAATAACAGTATTCATGGTGTGATGAACTTTCTTAAATTAATGTAAAAATCTAATTAGTAAGGTAACATAAGATTATAATAAAATGTAAATAAATCAATGGATGCCATCCATTGTGCCATGATTGAAGGACAAACATACACACTTTCGCATTTGTCATAATATGGATAAGTGATGTAATGATGTTTGTCAAGACTACTGCCTGTAAAGTAAATATGATGAAAAGACTGTTGCAAGGGATTGAACTATAATTTTTATTTCAGGTGATCTTTTATGTGAGATTGAGACAGATAAAGCAACAATGGGTTTTGAAACACCTGAGGAAGGGTATCTGGCTAAAATTCTCATACCTGCTGGCACCAAAGGTGTTGCTGTAGGGAAACTACTTTGCATCATTGTTGAGAATCAGGCTGATGTTGCAGCATTCAAAGACTTTAAGGATGATTGTAAGTATGCTGTATGCTACTGAAGTTTTTAAATATTTTTTTGGTTGGAATAAAAAAAATAACATTGCATGAAGGGTTCCTTCCTTCAATCATTTTTTTAAGTTTTTTATTAAAAAGTTTTAAAGATGAAAAGTGTAAATAAAATTAAAAATGCATGTTTATTTAGATATATGAAGCAACTGCAGAGATTGCTAACTTTTAAAAGCAAAAATTTTGATAGTGCATGGATTTAAACTATGTATGTGTAATAATTTGTGTGATTGAAACACTAATTGTTGGGGCATATCAGGTTCATTTATATTAACAGTTATACAATTTGTCCTGTTTGGAATTTATCATTAAAATAACAATTTTTCATTTTTGGTGAATACTACTTAATTCATTAAATAATTTTACAGTGTGTTTCATTTAATTCTGTTAACATTTGCCTGATTTCATTAACATTTTCAACCCACAGCCACAGGAGCTCCGGCAAAACCAGCAGCAAAGAAACAAGCACCAGGTTATTTTCAATTATTTCATTTTTATAATGTTATCATACTTTTACAATTATCTAGGAAAGAATTTTTAAATGATTTTATCATACAAATATCAGTTACACATATAAAAACAGTATTAACAATGTATTTTTCCTTAGCCTGCTACTTAAAAGGTAAACAATTTGCTTCTCATAGAAATGCTCTAAATATTTATGTTATTACCACAAAGTAACAATGACTATGTCACTATGAATGAATATGCATAGTCTTTTTTTAATATATTCTGATACAAGTTAGCCCTTGACTGCAACCTCAACTGCTGGTAAGTGATAATGTAGTCTAAGATGGAAGCAGGCTAATTTGTAAGGGGTAGGGTAATTTCATTAAACCCATATAACCCTGATCGGTTTCTACGTGCATTGCACCAAAACGTTAAATCACTTGGTGGCACGGCTTTGTCGGTAGGGTGGTAACTAGCCACGGCCGAAGCCTCCCACCAGCCAATTTGTCTGCAGATATCTGTGCCCTGGAGCTTAAGGTTGTATAATGTAAATATGTATATTTAGTCCACACTTCACAGTGACCTGTTAAAGCTTGCACTAATTTTAGTGCATAATACAGAACCCTAATTTATGTATGTTCTCATTCCTGCCGCAATGCATCGTGCAATATCGGGAAGACATCGAAAGGTGGAGGAGGTTTTTAGTCCGTAGGTCACTGCGTAACACCTGCAGTGGAGTCGGCATGCCAAACAATATCCATCCATCTCACTCGCATTTGACCAGTTATTCAAATGACAGCAGCTGCAGCCCCACCAGCAGCACCAGCAGCGCCAGCACCGGCACCCGCGGCGCCCCGCCCCGCCGCTCCCGCCGCTGCCCCCGCACCCGCCCCAGCCGCCGCCCCCGCTGTAGACCAGCACGGCCGGATCTATGCCAGCCCCATGGCCAGGCGACTTGCCGAACTCAAGAGCATCAGGCTTGGTGGTGAGTCACAGCTTATATAAAGATGTATACTTACAAGTCTTTTTCCATGTCTGTCTGTCTGTCTGCACGTCTGTCAGTGAGCTGTGTGTCGTGAACCGTAATAGATAAAAAGTTGATATTACCATAGAATGTGTATTTCTATTGCTGGTAACAACAAATAATAAAATAATTCAAAATGGCCGCCATGAAAATTAATAAGTTATCTCTTGTACAATGGTACGGAACCCTTTGTGTGCAAGTTCGAGTCGCACTTCACCAATGTTTTAATATTGCAGTGACACTTGCCAATTTTTTCCCAATTCAATCAAAGATTTTTGAGCTTACTTTTTGAAACCACTTATGATACTCTAGATTTAAGTTACTTTTAGGGTGCCTACTTCCACTATGCATGAACCCTGTAAATTTTTGCATTAAAAGGGCAAAGATCTAAAATTACTATCTAAGAGTAGACATCAATGCCCACTTAAAATAATCAAAAGCTAGATAATTTAAGGAAAAAGATCAGGAATTGACTTATTGTTTGCAGTAAAAGTAAGGTAGTATTAAATTACCTTTGTGCCCAACCTCTGTATATTGGGAGGTTCCAGGATTTATACAATAATGTTATGTATTCTATGAATAAAGTAATCTCATACTGACCGGCCCACCAAGAGCCCTCTAACTCTACCAATCAACAGGGCAGGGTTCAGGACTGTATGGGTCACTAAAGAGTGGCGATCTCGCAGCGGCAGCCGCGGCCCCCGCCCCTCTGCCCCCGCCGCCCGCGCCCGCCCCTGGAGCCACCTTCACGGACATTCCACTCAGTGGTATGAGGGAGACCATCGCCAAGCGCCTGTCGGCCGCCAAACAGACCATCCCTCACTACCAGCTGTGTGCGACGGTTAACGTGGAGAAGCTGCTGGCTATGAGGAAGGAGGTTAACGAACGGTTGGCCGCAGAAAAATCTAATGTTAAGGTTAGTATTCTGTGTTGTCTGTAACTTGAACTTGACGTGAGCTTGTTGTCAATATATCATCATCATCATCAACCTGTGGACGTCCACTGTTGGACATAGGCCTTTCCTATAGAGCGCCGCCACACCCGGTCCTCAGCCTTCCTCATCCAGCCACTTCCCGCCAGCCACATATCGTCGGTCCAACGTGCTGGAGGGCGTCCCACACTACGCTTGCTTAAACGCGGTCTACATTCAAGGACTTTCCGGCTCCAACGGCCATCGCCTCTATGACAGGCATGGCCTGCCCACTGCCACTTCAGCTATTAATATATAGTTCAGTTCATTTTGGAGGTAATTTTTTTTTTTTTTTTATATAAAAAAGAATATTAGCCATGTTAATCATGACTAATATTCCCCTTTCCCCTCCAACTAAGCGCAAAGCTGTATTAGGAGTAGGTACGACAATAGTGCAACGGGTGGGGTTTGAACCGCCGACCTTTTTTAGAATTCAGTCGGCTCCTCAGCCTGTTGAGCTATTAAGGCTTTAGTTAAATACTACTTGCTGCTACTTCTTTCAGACCTATTAATTAGTTAGATTTGTGCAAAACATGATTAGACATAATTTCCACATTAGTTAGTGTTGTATCAAACCCAATACATTTATTTTTTGGTTAAAATCTAGATCAACTACCACAATATTTGTACGCCGCTACGGTTAATGTGTTGAACTTTGTAATAATTACCAACATCTTTTGTAACCCACATTATGCAACTAAAGAATTTCTATTTCTATTATTGTTTAATGTAATAAAAAAAGGTTTAAGTACAGTTATGTAATTTTACTAGAATTTTTTCATATCTCGTTCTTCACACCACCTTGTTTTAACTACAATCACTTGCAATAATGAATAATATGATTTATACACATTATTTTCCATTGTTCAGGTATCTGTAAACGACTTCATCTTGAAGGCTGTCGCAGCGGCTTGCAAGCGAGTACCCACTGTCAATTCACATTGGATGGAAACGTTTATTAGACAGTAAGTAGCAGGAACAATAAATAAAATTTTGCCAATAGTTGTTGTTCTGCATAGGCTTCTCTTCTTTCTCTTGCCCTTGTCCCATTCCATTTGGGATCTGGCCAACGTAAACGCCCGACTTTCTGCCCTAAGTTTTCATTGGCGAGATGTTAAGGCTTTAACATCCTTCTAAGCATAAGGCCTGCACAGATTATTATTACAAGCAATTTAAAAAGTTTTCATTAAAACTTTGCACTGCATCTTTTTCAGCCCGCACATTAAAGCGCAAAATCCGCCATTTTGATTTTTAATAATTTTATGTAACTATTTACTCGCGCCATCAAGACGAATTTAATGATATCATTGACAAAATCGGTTGAGCCGGTGTGTAGTTACGATGGGCATACATATATATTATGTATCTATCTTCTCTGGGATCTGTGATTCCTACCAATTACAATCTGGGTATCTTTTAAACAAGAGTGAATAGGCATCTTTTGGGTAAACGCGTCCCATATTAGGCCACATCATCACTTTCCATCAGGTGCGATTGTGGTCAAAGCGCTTGCCTATAATGAATTTAAAAAAATACAAGTCAAACACATAATCCTTCTTTGGGCTTTGCTGCAATCGGGTAAAAACAAGTATTTCATATGAACCAGGTACTCAAACGTTGATGTAAGCGTGGCAGTAGCGACGCCGACGGGGCTGATCACGCCGATCATATTCAACGCGGACTCGCGCGGCATCCTCGACATCTCCAGCAGCATGAAGGAGCTCGCCAACAAGGCCAAGGAGGGCCGCCTGCAGCCGCAGGAGTACCAGGGCGGCACCGTCACTGTGTCCAACTTGGGCATGTTTGGTGAGTTTGAATTGCATGATACAATAGTAAGTCGAGAGTCTTTAATGAGTGTGTCCTACCTGTGATGACGTATGGCGCTGAAACGTGGACACTGACAGTTGGCCTTGTCCACAAAGTCAAAGTCGCGCAACGTGTTATGGAGCGGGCTATGTTGGGGAGCTCTCTGAGAGACTAAATTCGTAATAAGGAAATCCGTAGGTGACCGACATAGTTCAACGAATTAGTCATTTAAAGTGGCAGTGGGCAGGCCCCACGTCTGCCGCTTAACTGATGGCCGCTGGGGCAGACGTGTTCTGGAATGGAGACCGCGTATCAGCAAGCGCAGTGTGGAACGACCTCCGACCCGCTGGACTGATGACCTTAAAAGGATAGCGGGAAGTGGGTGGATGAGGAAGGCGGAGGATTGTGCGTGGTGGCGCGCTCTCGGCAAGGCCTATGTCCAGCAGTGGACGCAAACAGGCTGATTGATTGATTGATAGAATACAATAGTTGTAATGTTGAAAGAGGAGTTTTTGGAAGATTCTATCAATCAACCAATGTCTAGACGAAGTCTGTATAAAACTACTGGCATGGACATCTAAAGAGAATGAGAGATGATAATTAATCTAATAGGGGCATGTTGTTGAATTTATTATACTGCATCCAATCCCGGCAGCATGTGTGAATGCACCATTATAAAATTAGTGACACAAAAAGTGATGAAAACTAGTGGAGTCTAGTGGAAAAAAGTGGAGTAAAAAGCAAGAGATGGAGAAAGAAAAGCAACCAGTATTACTGGAGAGATCAAAATAAGCACGAATTCGCTGTATTACATACCTAGGGCAGATTGATTGCATCTTCCCTATGTATGTGAAACATTAACATATACACTAGAACTAGTCCAGTTATATTAATTAAATTTTATTAACGTATGCTCTTTATCATTCTATTTGTAAAGAAGCATTCAAAAGTATTTTTTTTTTTTTAATTTTTTTTTTTTTTTGGAGACACACAGTATTAACAATAAACAAAACAAATACAAAGCACACACACCACAACTGTCTCCAACGAAAAGTTAACACAGAATTAAAACACACAATAGCCGGGTATAAGAAGGTACATAGAAAAAGAACAGAAAATAGGTAGATAACATAAATAATAAAGTAAAAACAAAAACGAAACAAAACTGACTAGTGAAGCTAGTCAGTTTTGGATATAATGTCCCTAATTGCAGATTTATATTTGTGAAGAGAGAGATGAAAAATGTCGTAATTTGAAAATTGCTGATTGAACTGGTTGCAACTTCTTCTAATAAATGTATGCGCCACAAAGTTAAAAATTTAGCCAGTTACTGAGTAGATTTGATCCTCATAAGATGTACTTGATCAGTTACTTATTGCTAAATTGACGCTTACCTACAAACTGGTTTATTTACAGGAATCACAATGTTTAATGCGATCATCAACCCACCCCAGTCACTAATTTTGGCATGTGGAGGTCTCCAGGAGATTGTCATACCAGACAAAAATGAACCACAGGGGTAAGTTGCAGTACATTTTTTTTTAAGCAAACAATACTAAAATCAAAAGTCGAAGAATGATTCAAGATAAACTTATAAAAAGTTATTTGAATTAGCCGATGTTGATGAAATTTGGTACAGAATCCCAGCGAATGATATTGGCTAATTTTTAACCCAGAAAATCAGAGTTCCCACAGGATTAAAAAAATTAAAAACCACGCCGTAGAATTCGTGGACATCAGGGTTATTCCACAAATCCCCAGTGACAATTGCCATCAATGTCATCATTCTGTTTAGTACAAAGATGGCTTGCATCCTGGAGACGGATAGAGACTACTTTTTATCCCGGAAAGTCAGAATTACGACGGGATTTTAAAAAAACGAAACTTGGATGAAGTCACGGGCATCATCTCGTATTGTATAATAAAAATACCACCCATAATGTTACTGCCGTGGGAATTTTAATTTTTTTTACACAAACATAATAATATAAAGAAAAGCATTAGAAGAAACTATACTAGATGGTGCAAAGGCGGCCTTACTGCTATAGTTATCTCTTACAGGCTACCTAATTTTTGACTTGTTTTCCAGATTCCGACTGGCGAAGTTCGTAACATTCACAGCGTCCGCGGACCACAGAGTGATCGACGGCGCGGTGGGCGCGCAGTGGATGAAGGTGCTCAAAGAGAACCTCGAGAACCCCGCCAACATCATACTGTAAACCCGCATTCATCTTATTTATGTAGTACCGTTCAAACTTATTGGCCGCTGAGAAGTTAGTCACAAATCGAGTCGCAGTTACAGTATTACGACTCTTATAAGTCGAATCGGCATAATTCGTTTAGTTTTGATTGAATTGATTGTTTGGTCACTCAAAATGGTTAATTTTGACCAAACAATCAATTCACGCCCACTGACTTTTTGTCTTTGTCATTTTTATTGGAATTACATAACAGATAGCCCTATATTAACTTCTCTCCGTGGATACGGCATAGTTAATTTTATTTTAGCTCACTGTTTCCGTGCTGTACTCTCAAGTCGAAATTCACTTCTCAGGTGCCAAAAGATTGATTCGAACTATACATACTATTGGTACAGTTGAATTTGGATAAGCGAGAAATCTGAGTGAGAGTAATGGGCAGGTTTCAGAATTTTTATAACCCAAAATCTTTTTGAGTGAGAAAGATAAACCTTAAGCAAGTGTCTTGTTTGGATTAGAGAGAACACTTTTGCTCTACAGTGTACAAGCGAGTCTGTACTAAGTTAAAAAAATAAATCATATTCTTTTATATTTTTTATGACATAAGGAAAATGCTATTATTATATACTTTATGACATAAAAAATAAAAAGCATTCATAATAGCTGCAGCGCGTGAGTGCATCCAAGCGACCTTTTGTATAGTTCTTTAGAACATTGAAATGAAAAATTTATAATACCTACGCGGTCAAACAATTAAAACAGACTAATAAACGGCTTTTCTTAAGTAAAGTAAAAAGCTAAGTAGTAAGTAAAGCTTTTTCATACTACCTCTATAAAAAGAGAAAGCGCTTCTTTTTCATCTTTTAAGCGAGAAACTGGACTAGTGAGAAACCTCTATGAGCGAATATTCTTATCCTTTGAACTATGCTTATCCTGGTTCGACTGTATATACATTTTAATTCGCTGATTGATATTTCTAGTGAAAAAGGCTAAGGAGGTACAAGTACTACCACTTTTATAATTCGCATCGGTAAGATTCATTCGCGCAGAAAAACGCAGCCTAAAGCCGCCTAAAACCGAATGTAAACCAATTGAATACAAATCTTATTCTTCAGCGTTAAGATTTCAAGTACAAGAACATAAGCTTTCTCGCTCATAATTTGCGCGTACAAAGCATGGCGCATAGGCAACGACCAATAGCAGACGGACGCGCGCTATGATTGGCTGAGATATTTTCGCGCCATTCAAAAATAAGATATCTGCGCAGGTACATCAGTCTAACTTAAGTGATATTACTGTAGGTAGTACAAGATACAGTGCCCGGCAAACAACTTGGGTATTGATGCGATTGGCTACGCGATTGGTTGATCAGTCGGCGCGAGTGCACGCGATTGGTTGATACGTCGACTTTCGCTTACCGGATTCGTCAACTTTCTCCCATTACACTGCTTCAGGTCCAAGTTGTTTGCCGGGTACTGTAATGCGGGTTGTGGACCAAAGCCCAAGTGCTAGCCTAAAATGTTACTCTAAGGCCTGAGATCTCAACAAACCTGACTTATAAAGTAAATTGAGATTACTTCGCCAGCGTTTTGCTATCGAGTATATTTTAATCAGCAAATTACAATGAATTAAATTGAAGCTATAAATACCTGCCGTATCCTTTGATTCCATTGTTTTTATTTACGAACGACTCATGTATCTAGTTGTATACACATTTTTTGTACACTTTAACATGTAAGGATATTATAGGTACACATTTTTATACAGAAGACGTGATAATTTCGAAGGATATGCGGTAAAATTAAGGGATTATTTATTTAGTATGTTTAAGTTATGCAATCAAAGAGTTCAAATGTATGATTATCACGAAGAAAATACCTCATAACCTAAATACTACGTAATCGTGTTTGGTGTTTGTGAGCGATCTATGAGATCGATTGGTGATTTTTTATCATAATTTATTTGGACTATGTGCTGGTCAATTTTTTTTCTTTAAGATAAAAATGTATGCTGCCATAGAAAAAAATTAACAAAACTTGACGAAGATTCATAATTGTTATTGTTACTTCTTTCCTGTTATGTGAAAATCATCATAACTTATTGCATTTTTAGTAGTTTTGTTTTATTACTTTTGGAGTAGAGATCTATTTGAATATATCATTATTTTTGTTGCTTTATATTGTTGAATTAGTATGGACCTTTGAGAATCACTGGCTTAACATTATTTCGATGTAAATAAATAATTGTTACCATCTATACTGTTTGATTTAATGATGCTAGATGATTTTATGGACGTTAGTGAATATATATTATTTATAAATAAAATTTGTTTTTTTTTACGTTCCATTGTACAATAACAAATCAATCCTTGTAGTTTGTTCCGATCTGTCTGTATGTGTGTCACATCCATTTTAAAATTAAACTATGAGAGATGTAAACTTGTTTAGCACAGCTATTAAAAATTGTAACCGCTACAAAGAAACGTTGAAACTTTGAAAAAAAAAAATTTTCTGGATATGATGGAGTGAAAAAGAATTGGTTTTGAGTGATACCTCGTTAAATGCGGATTTTAAAAATATTAAAATATTATTAGGTTTCTTAGATAGTTTTGAAAAAATACTATGACCGGTGTAGCATGTTGGTAGGTCTAGTACGGGACAGGTCGAGATGGCAATCGGAGTGGGGATGCCCCGCACACCCGCATAGCCCCCGCGTTAACCCGGTGCAGGATAGCGCGGGTGTGCGGGTCGTCCCTCATATCCCGATTGCCATCTCGACCTGTCGCGTGCTATAACTAGCAAGTCAGAACCTCAAAACTATATTATGCGTGTTATATAAGGTACTATCTGAGGTGTGTTCTAAGTTCTCAACGCATTTGACCACTTTTTTTAAACAGATACACACGTCAAACTTATAACACCCCTCTTTTTTGGTCGGGGGTTAAAAACGAAAACTGTTAGGTGTACCTACTATTTAAAGCAGTCTGAAATTTCGAATAAATATCTACACACTAGTGCGCACAGGGAAAATCATGAAGCTAGGAATCAGCTTAGCCGTTAGCCTAAGCAGTTAGCTGCGGAGGAAATATAGAGCTTATAAACATTTGTTCAATGCACTGATTTCCATCTCTACTGAGGCTCACGCCTGCATCACCGACCTCTATGCCTGCATAGATTTTGCTTGGTCCCATGATGAAATTTTCTTTCACCAAAGCTGGCCTGGCATGATTGCTTTAGCAATACAGCCGCCTTTGCACCCTAATGTATAGTTTCTTTCTGTATATGTATGTTTGTGTGTGCAATGAAGAATTCTAAAGAAATAGAGAATATGAACACTAGGTACTTGCTATGGTGGTTATGTCATTATGTTATTCCTCAGGGTATCATGACAAAAGTTGTGATTGTAGCACTTATCTAAATTGCGACCTGTTTGGGTCATGGCCGAAAACATTTGTTACAGTTGCGTGCAAAAAGAAATGGCAGGCGCGTCAGCTAAGTCACGGAAGAGCTGTCACACCCCCGAAATTGTTTAATTTGATTAATAAATAGGTAATTAGCCACTTTACTCTATAAATACTCGTAAATCATTGCAATTAGTGTGTTCTCATTAATTAGATTTTTATATATGTATATCTTTACTTATTTATAACTACGCGTCCGCTGTCCATCCGCCCGTCCATCCGTCTGTCTTTGATACTTGCCTACTACGATATTAGGCATACTAAGTACTTAGTTATTTCAACAAGAAATAATAAAGATCGACCAAGTGCGAGTCGAACTCGCACACAAAAGGGTTCCGTACCATCGTACAAGTTCTACACTCTTCCTATTACAGTTCTCGAGATACAGCCTACTGATAGACGGACGGACAGCAGAGGCTTAGCTTAGTATGGCTTAGGTCCCGGTTTCTGGTATAGCACCCTTAAAAGGCAGGGGCTTGCAATGACGATGAAATATAGGCAAAACAGGTACAGGCAACTTAATTTCTTGTGATGTAGATGATAGTAGATTATGCAACGTGGATGTATTTGCCATGAAGTTATGGCCATAACTCAGTGTCGTCGAAAGTGTCTATAGGCTGGGTAGGTACGTTTTAAACTTCATGGCAAATACATCTATATCACAATAACTATCATCTATATCACAATAAATTATCACCCAAAGAACCTAGGTACTTAGTATTTTCTGTAGATATTATATATATATATATATTTATTTTCATGTACCAAAATTGTAGTTACAAAGTTAAGTATTATGTAGGTCATAGAACCTTTCTATCTATAAAATTTGTTCCATTTAGAATTAATCGACAAATAATCAGAACAAGGGAACAAAATGGCCGAATCAATCACGGAAGGGCAGTCGGAGTTGGAATCGAAACCCCCGAAAGACCTTCCAGTTATCAATGATCAGGGTTTCTTTCAACACGACACTGGCGACACCTATGATGGATTCTTCGAGGCTAAGAAAAAGGATAGGAGTGTGAAAATGCATGGTAAGCATTACGGTCTATTTTTTTTTCTCTCTTGTCTGGCTTTACAAAGATTAGCCAATGTCAAGTTTGTAGTTATTTGAAACAAATTAGTTAAACTATACAAGTATGGACCCCGTCTGTGCCGGCGCCCGCCGACATACGTACGGCACCCCCTTAGAGCGCTTTCCAGTCAGTTTTAACAAAAAAAAAACACTCCAAAAAGGCAGAGCACGCCCGCCAGCTAACACCAACAGAGATGAAGTCCTTACGGTCTATTATATTATTATAACAAAAAACCGGTCAAGTGTGAGTCGTACTCACAAACGCTCGGTTCCCTACCATCGTACAAGATATTTCACTTTAAGTGCAACACTGCAAGTTAATTATGGACAGCGTCATCTATGACGTGGTTTAGTAATTACTTCGTGTCATACATTTTAATTTTATTTTTCAATGTACCTAACCAGAAATTCGAGGTTTTCGAGGGTTTTAGGATTTTTTCCTTGTGCTATAAGAAAATGCTACCTGCCAATGATTCTAGGTCAACGGGAAGTACTTTATAAGTTTTGATTCCTTTTTCTTTTCTTTTTAAAAGGTCGGAATGAGTTCAAAGCTTATGCACGTACCTACCTACTTATCTATTTAGTTAGGTATCTTAAAATTAAGAATAACAAAATAAGTTACGGGTACGACAGATAGGTACCTATATATTATCTGAAATCAATAGGTAGGTGTGGTGGCGCTCTTTAGGGAAGGTCTATGTCCAGCAGTGGACGTCCACAGGCTGATGATGATGAATAGGTAGGTAGGATACCTATTTATGTAGGAGGTAGAAAAGTTGTCTCGACATTTTTGTAAACTTATCGGAATGCTTATTTTAGACTGATGCGATAATAAAGCGTAAACCCACAACCCAAGTAAGTACATGGTAGGAGTTAGAAAGTACCTACTCGTATCTTCTCATGTGCTCTAGGAAGTCACACCTGCGCGCGTACTCGTGTCCATTTCCTTTGGAATACAAACCACACCCGTAACTAACGCCAAGGTGTCAAACGTGTAATTCAGCAGCTCCATTGCGGTAGAATGACAGCTACAATGCCGCGGTCGCAATCACCTCTGACGCGGACGGCTGCAAACCTAGCTTTGTTGCTGACTGTACATACTTATCTAGTATAATAGGCGTAGGTGGCAAGCTTCTCTAAGTATAGCTTATTCAAGCTTATTCAATTCAATGCGAACATAAAATACTACCTATGCTTAGGTCATTAGGTAGGAACTAGGAACATAATTTAAGTACCTACCTACTCACGATTCCTACCATTATGCGTAGGATTTTTTAACTTACTATGCGTTTTGGACGGCCCGGCACGAACCCGGTCCGCCTCTTACCGGTACGGGAATCTGAATCAGTCCTAAAGATACATAAGTACAGGTTCCTGATAGAAGAAATGACTTTTATATGTTTAATCCGACTTTTACTTAAACCTTGTTAATTTCAAGAGTCCAACGACTCGGCACTAAAGTCATTCAAGCATTACAAAACGTTTTTGTCTTTCAACGCAGAGCTTAATGGAGTGTACCGTCATTCCGGACTCCGGGCCATGTTGAGCGTTACGCCCTGATTGCTCCAAATGAAGTTTTATATCCCTTTCGAGAATGCCGCTGTTTCAAAATTAGTGTAAAGCTGTCTTTGGAGAGATTTAAGATACGAATAGGTACAGGGGGACGTAATAATTTACTTTAAACGGAGTTCGTTACCCGAATTCGTTAACCTTTTAAAATTTATCGATTGTTTAGTAGACGCTGTGAGTACCTAAAGGTAACTAAGTACCACTACTTACCTACTAGTGACTAGCGAGCACCTATTTACTTCTTGAATTTTCGCCTTCTATAATATAATTTTAGGGAGACCGTTTGCATCAGACCATATCGTCTGTTTGCGACTAGGTGGTACACTAAATAGAACATGGTAATGGTAAATACTATAGTTACATACATATATTCTATCTAGCACGTCTTAGTTCTAATTTTTATATACTTTCTAGAGTGCCTATATAGGTATACCCTACCTACATACCTACACAAACTGAATCCAAAAGCAAAACTTTTCACTTCTCGTTTTTCTTAATAGGTCCTGGCACATACACTACTGCGGAAGGCGACATCTACTCCGGCATCTGGGAAAATGATCGCCTTGGAAGCAACGAAGAAGTCACCATCATATTCACAGATGGTTCTAGATACGAGGGCCTTTTCAAAGACTGGTGTTACAACGGCAAAGGCAGATACATATATCCGGACGGCAGCGTTCTAACGGGCGACTTTGTTGATAACATTCCAGTGGGACGGCTGACTTTGACTGATCCCAACGGCCACCAATGGCTTGGGAAAGCCGACCAGGGCTTCGCTTGGCTTGACCCTGTCAATCATTTCTATGAAATGTTAGAAAGGTCTCGAGATTTGAAGAGACTCAGACGGTCGGAACTGAGTGCTCGCTCGATCGTGTCTAAAATTAAAACGGTACAATCTGTTATTAATGAAAATCAAGTGAAGGTCGATCAAGGGGATTAACAATCTATGTACAGAAAGTTTAATAAATGTATATTTTTCGTTTACCTACTTGATCTTTTTTATTCAAATTTTGACCCCTAACAAGCTAGCCTTGTCTGCGATCTCTTCTCTGTGGGAAGTGATGAAGAGTGTCTAAGATGGAAACCAATAGCTGATAATATGGATCTGGAAAGACAATCACCTACCTAGAAATACCTACTTGATAGGATAGACTGAGTAGTTATTGAGTCTGACCAAAAGATTACAGTAGATAGGGAAATGGCCTAACATTCGGAAAATTGGGAAGGCATATAAATCCTTGTAGGTACATTCTGTATAAAAGAAACGCTAGAATTTTGAAGTGTAATGGACCTATAGTCTTCGATTGCCAAACTTAAACTACTAAACTATAACTATTCCTGATGTAAAAAAATCGATTATTTAATCCAAAAACTATGGCAGGTAAACACTTAGAGCTTTCGCCTGTATATAATATATGTATATATATTCGTTTCGTTCTTATTATCCGCCGCTCTAGATTCAATCCACATTGGATCTATCAACGTTTCATAATCAAATAGATTCTTTCAGAGTTACTTTTAATAAACTGGTAACCAAATAGCATAAAGTTAAAAGCATTGGTTTGAATAGCAACGGTAAAAAGTTCTATGGCCGTCCAAAACGTGACGGGAAGCAGCCATCCAAAATGCATATTAAAATGTTCACCATCCATAAGTGACTTCCGTCAGTCCATCAACAGGACCGACAAATTAACAAGGTACTATGTTTAAAGGCTTGGGCACTTAGAACACGCGACGGAAACTGCATGGCAAGACGTCACCCGACGCACAATACGCATGAATGATTTTTAATTAAGGTCTGCATTCTTCCTAGTTGATATTAGTCGAAAATAGAATTTTTTCTGGTGGCAGACTATGGCGGTGGCTAGTTACCTATCGGTAAAGCCGTGCCGCCAAGCAAAGGTACGATGCTGCGTAGAAAACGATGATGGGTATGGGTTTAATAAAATTGTCAAAACCGTAACCCTTCCAAGTTAGCCTGCTACCATTTTAGACTGCATCATTACTTACCACCTGCAGCCCGGCTAGCATGGGCAGTAGATAAAAATGCTAATGTACTAAAACTGCCTATGCTAGCCGGGCAGGTGAAATAGCAACGTAGTAGTACCTACGTTCACGTTAGATCTTATAATAATACACAAAATGTAGCACTAAAGAGTTCGACTGCCTAGTGCCTGCTGCAGTGGTGCTTTTAAGCGCACTTTACAATACGAACACCTTCATACGAGTTCTCGCCCCTTTGTCGCGCCTTGTGTGACCAAACCTTTGAATTCAAGCACACAAGATCGATTGAGTAGTGTATTTGGTAATGTAGGTACAAGTATTGTACTTGAGAGTAAACAAAGGAAATGCACAGTTGTGAAAAAGGTTGGGTCGAAAGTGTTAAGTAGTAACATAACCAGTTAAAGATACAACTTAGTGACACTTTACTATTTGAATCCACTTATTCATTTTGTGTACTTTACGTAGGTACACCAGTATCGTCGAGCTCGTATTCATAAAAAAACATTTTTCGGTTTAACTGCACAGTTTTAGTGGTAGTACCATATTTTGAACTCCTTTCTAGATATTGAGGTACATACAGGTACTATGTAGCGGTAGGCAGAATTATTTTACAAGGACTTTAGAGTATTAGGTTTCCTTTATTGAAGACCTTTACTAATTTCTATGACTAAGCATGACGCTATGTTACAAGAGACAGATATATAAATACCTACCTATATGAGCTTATACTATAGGTAATTCTATAATTTTATTCTAGGCTTATCCAGCTATATCTAAAGTATCAAAGTTTTCCTAAAAGGAGTAGGTAACAAAATAGCAATCGCCCACGAATAAAACCTTAAATGTGACTGTGAAGTGTGCTTTTGGCCTCGACTGTACGCCTACAAGCTTTGACTCTTTAAAGGCCTTTTAGGTGTGAAGAAATCTTTTGATATATTAGCAAGTATACCTCACTCAATAAATTCCACTTGTTGTTTGGTTTAGGATGTACCTACCACAGAATTTTAAATAGGGTAGGTACTTATTAGCTCATCTGGCTTTTTTAGGAGTTCAAAAATAATTCAAAAGCTCAATTCCTTTGAACCTCTATTATCAAATTTCCAAACTTTTTAGCCTAGGGTCACGCCGATTCCTCTACTCGTCAATAAGGCTAATATCTATCTAAAACGTTTGATAGCTTATTGTTTTGTACGACTTCCTTACAATATAAATACATTACAATATGACTACAGTCATAATAAACTATGGCGGACTGGATATATCCGGCATTTTTAGTTATACCGCGCGAGCCATAGATAGATCTGCCCGCGCGGGCCATAATTGAAGCACAGTTTGAACTTTGAAGACCGCTGATCTCAAGCAATGTAAATTAAAACTTTTTGAAACTTTTCCAAGGTCTCTTACAGTCACAGAGTGATAACATGTACTTACATTGCTCTGAGCCCCTTAGCTTTAACTCTATAAAAATAATAGATGCTTGTTGTATAAACATGACTATGTGACTATGACTTCATCTAAGCTTAAAGCTTGCGTTAAGAGTAGGTAGGACACTTAGTGCAACGAGTGATGTTTAAATCTGAGCTTTGAATTTCAGTCCGCCCTCTGTGTGTGTGTGTGAGAATTATATGTCTAAATAGTACCTACTTGTTAATAAAAATTGAGTCTTGTAAAAATATTAAGGCATTTGGTAAATTAATAGCTACTTAAAGCGTGCTTGTAGCAACTAAATGAATTAGTTACCCTCTAAATCATTATCGATCTCATTTTATAGTGTCATTGACCCAATCCTCTATATGTGAATTCATTGAGGCGTTACGTTTTCGTAGAAATGCTCTTGTGTTTGAAATAAAATCTTTAATCTAATAGGTAGGTAGGTTCCCGTTATTGAAACCTAGACCTGATTATTCTATTTTTACCCGACCGCGGGAGATGTAGTGTTTGGCAGGGATGTATGTATGTTTACTGATTTATTAATTATTATTTATCGGTTCACACCAGTTCCCTCGTAGCTGCCAAACTATTTATTAGGAACGTATTGATAAATGAGGTTTTGTTGGACGGAGCAGCAACGGATCGATGTAATTTTTTGCATGATTAAAGTAAAAGACTATTTTTATCCGGTAAAACAAAAAGTTCCTGAGAAATGGATTATTTTACACGCCTTTGTCCTTCAATCACGCACGGATTCACGTCATTTTTTGCATAGATTTCCAGAAGAAGCAGCGTTGGTTCCGAAATGTACTTAGTACCAAAATCATCCGTTTTAGTCATTTCGTAGCTACGTAGCTTCGGTCTGATTTTCGTATCTTTTCAAAGAGACTAAGAATTTGCTACACATCTGGCAACGGTGATAAAACGTGATATAAACTACTTTTTATCCTGGAAAACAAAGAGTTCCCACGGGATTCCTAAGAACCTTAATCCACGCGGACGAAGTCGCGAACATCATCTACTAATAAAAAATAGTAATAATAAAATCAGCAAGTAAGCAACAACTTCGTTCATAAAAAAATCAACATCAAATAAAATTAAAACGCGCGGGCAACGCCCCAGAACTTGGGATGTAATTATAGAAGACGTGTGATTACATCTATTTACTATCTTAGAACAGTTACGAGCAAGTGCATCGCTCTTAAAAAAAGTGACTTCCTGTATGATAACAGTGGAAAACTGTGTTATCACGCTGCAATTAATTCACGCAACGCACCGTAAACACAGATCGAGGGAATACCTACCTTACGTATGTTCATTCATAAAGAAAATTGTAGATATCTTAAGTATACACGTTATCCATTGCCTTATTTTTTGCGTCATTGTAGTAGTGATTTTGATATGAGAACAGCGATGTATGAGGAACCTGTCGGAGCGATGTGTCCGTACACAGGCAAGTTTACGTTGTTTTCGTACGCGGCAACAAGTCGGCATTGTACAGTCCACGGGACGTACTCGTAGATTAGAGGTTCGGCAGATGTCGGACGAGGGAGTCGTAGAGCGAACGGCGCGGTCCGCGCGCCGCTCGCGCCCCTTATCTTATCAGCTACAGCCCTTATCAAGTGTTCATCGCGAAACTGATCGCTTTACGCCAGTTGACTCAACGTGCAAATAGTGATTGAGGTTCGATTAAACGATCATGTTTTGGAGATTTTTCGTGATCACACTGTTTAATTTGTGCATAATTTCCATTGTTGGATATGTGGACGGTCAAGGTGAGTTTTCCATATGTTGCGGCGATTTTCCGATAAGATTGTATCGCTATATAGATTATGTATATAGAGCAAATGAGGTTTGTTTACGCTAAGCCAACAGTCACGCCTTAATGCGACTCTACAGTCCGTTTTACAAATTTCAGTTCAGCTTTTAAATCTTGATAAGTGATTTTTGGTTCGTTACAATTTTCCCCAAGACGAATTTTTCTTTTTTTATTTCCCTACTTATGTTTCATTGTAATGGTACAGAATATAAAATACCTCATTTATTTAAAAAAAAAATTGAGCTAAACTTTGATTTATGAAAAAAATTTCCTTACTCGATTTTACATTCTATGAAAAATTCATTAATTGATTTTATAAAATTTGGCACAAAGATAGATTGCATGATGGAGACAGATAAAATAAATTTTTCATCCCGGGGAGTATTTTTCCAATGTCCGAGAAATCCCATAGGAACACCCATAGAATTAAATACCTTAATCCACACTGACAAAGTCTTGGGCGATAGCAGCTGTAGTCAATTTAGTTAATTCATTGAATCAATAAAAAAACTGATAAAAAGCACGCTCTTTGAAATATGAGCCTCTAAATTAACCCGCAGGAACACGTGTTAAATTATCAAATAAAACCCAAATCAAACCGATCAAACCTAATGCAGGATCATCAATCGTGATAATTATAGTTTACTTCTTATCAGTCCATAAAAACGCATCTCGCTTCAAAAAGAAAGATTTATTTAACGTACGGCGTAAAATAAACGTTCATACGGAAATAGAAAAGCAGACGAGGCTTCTGAACCCACCTGCGCTGCTCAGTCGTCGATCTCAGTGCTAACGGTCTAGAGTTCTGAGTTGTGCACTTAGAGTTCTTTTGCGTTCACTCCTAGTCATTCAAAGACATACCTACGAAAAGAAAGAAAAAATGTTTATTTTTTCAAGTTGTGCCACATATTACGAGTAGGTATCACCAGTTATGCCTAAGGACACTTGAGTATTAAAACCAGAGGTCAATAGCGCCGGAATAAACTATGTCTTGTGTGGCACAATCCGAAAAAAAGATCCTCAATCAGCATAATGCTTACGCTAATACACAACTCAGAACTCTGAATATTAGACCTCGGCTGTGGGATCGATACCTTAGTATTCTGAAATAGAAAATGGACTAAATAAGAATGTCAGTTTTATTTACACGACGAGATAGAGACAAATGCGTTCATGTTTGCATTTCGTTTAGCCTGTAAAGCTTAGGGTGGAGACACATTGACTGGATATTTCGATTAGATAATAATATAATATTAAGTACATATTACCTAGCCTAGGTACTTATTGCGTAGTGATGATGGTGATGATGAACCTGTCTTATATCAAGGTTCGGCCGCTGTACGTTTGAACATGGTATTCTTAAACACTATCTTTTCCAAAAGAAAACCCAGTAGGTAGATACCTACAGAGTGCAGGCCGTTCTTACCATAATGAATAATTATAGGCCCTTACATAATATTTTTTCTATTAAAATTACGAGAGACATTACAAAATATAAGGTGAATGTATTTTTTAATGAAAACATTAGCTACAATAAAACTAAAAGCTAGTCTTATCTAATTACTGTACAAATGATGTCCAACTGAAATGGTGCCAATAATACTGGCTGCATTTCCGCGCTGGACAGCCAAACTGATCCGCTGCGCAAAAAATGAGCCAGCCCTTCTGTCACCAAATGAGGTTATTATTTAATGTTGATAAACTTAACGGTTTTTTTTGTTTGTTTGGTTTTTTTAATAAAAGAATATTAGACTAAATTATCGCCATTCCCCTCTCACTAAGAATGTGCCTTGACTCTAATATTTAAGTTATTTTTGTATTTTCACAGCGACTTGTTCGTGGTTCTAAGAAAATGCTAAGTTTAGAATAGTGGATTATGTAGATAAGTAGGTACTTATAGGTATTTACGTAATGAAAATACCAAAATAATATTATTTATTTTAGGGGCTTTTTTTGTGATTTTGTAGGACCTATTTCCATATAGGTCCTACAGAATCATAAAAAAATTATTCCATAGTCAATTTTCATACGGTGCTACGTTGGGCACATTCTTCTCGACTCTATGAAACTCCCGTTTCGCTTTTTACTGTTGCGATCGATCTACATGATCAAAATAAAAATAAACTTAATCAGCTTAGTAAAAAAAAAAAAAATTACTACCATGAGGCAGCAGGAAATGTAGGTAGGTACCTACCTACCTATTTATCTAAATAGATTTCCGGTCATGGAAAACTTTGTTGAACAAAACACAAATGGAAACTTAGTAGTGTTGAACTGTGCACAGTGCTTACTTTATTAAAAGTACTTATTTCAATCAAACTTAAGAAACCTTTACTACCCATTTAAGTAAGTACCTACCTAGGTCCTACGTCACTTTTTTTATAGATAATGTTTTATAAAATGTTGCTAATTTTTGCCACAAACTCAAAAGATAGGTACCTAAGTATCTATTGGTACGCAATAAGCATGAAGCTTTTGGTCAGAATGGGTATGACAACACTCAATTGGGTTTTATAGTAGGTATTACCTAAGTCCTAACTCTTAGGACATTGCGCTAATGAATCTTCAATGTAATAACTACCAATATTATGGTACCTACATACATTCTAAATTTTACCTACATTTTAGTTACATTGTTGCAAATGAAGTTTGTTGGTATAGGCGGGTGAAGTCACGGAAATACCTGTACTAAGTGTTACTTTAAATTAAACATAGTAACGAATAAAGCCAAGGTGATACAAACATGGATGTTCACTTATTTAGAAAGTAATTAACTATCCCGACTTCTGTTTATTCGAATGGAGGAATTCGAACAGATCCAAATTCCTTTCTCAATTATTGTTTATTTCGAATCTGTAGTCTTTCTTCATTATTTTCGGCCATATAACTACTAACCTTCTAGTTCTAATTTAATAGTCAAAAATAAAATCAATAGGCACCTAGATTAGTAATAAGTATGTAGTTACTTATCCATTACTTGGAATAAGTGCTTGTTGAACAAGCTTTTTACTAAAATTAAGCTTTTACCTTAACCTTTACTTTTTTAACAACTTCTACATGAATTTCAATGTGTTTTCATTATTATTTACATATTTGACAAAGGTTTCGGTCAGCCCACAAGTGCAAAGCCAGTCATTTAGTTAGAACTACGCATATTATTATAAAATATGCATGAATAGTGTTTGTTTCTTGGTTTGTCCTTCAATCACGCCGCAACCGAGCATCAGAGAGACGAAATTTTTTTTGCATGGAGATCTGGACAGTGACATAATGCTACTTTTATGACGGAAAATCGAAGAGCTCCCACGGGATTTATAAAAAACTGAATCCACGCGCACGAAGTATTTGGCCTAAATATTAGTACTTACCTATTAATAAAAACCGATCCGTTAAAAAGATAAGATGAATTAAACGTAAATGCAATGTCTTACATATGCATTATGGACAGGTAGAAAGTTAAGTACAAATTAAAATGCAAAGGGACAAAATGTAGAGTCCTGAACTGAATAAATTTATTCAGAAGACTTAGAAAATTACGTGAACTAACTACTAAGTGTGGAAGGAATCTGACGAGACTGATATGGGTAAATGTCGTGTAATGAATAAGGACAACTTCAAAGAAAAGAACGTCGTTATAATGATTGCAACACTAGTGACTCCTACAGTAAAATTTGTACTTATATGAATATGAATAGCATAATCTGAACAAATGATACTAAGTAGGTTGGTCATATTTGTACGTATGGTGAATGTATTATGCATAGTTATAAATCCTAGTAGGTAACTAAGAATAAAATTAGGATAAAGATTACTTAAGTGCTAAGCAGATACCTAGGTACCTAGTTAAGGTGCCTTAAAATAATACAGTCAACAATTTTAAGGTGCCTTAAAATAATACAGTCCCTTTTACTTAGGAGAAACGCGTAAGCAACGTTATTTGCAGACCTTAGCTGAAGTTAGGTGTTTCACTCGTACCTAATACCTATAATGATTTTATTGTCAGTTCGCTGTAACAAGATCGTACGGGCCGCGTAAAGTGCGCCTTACGCATTTCAGCGGGAAGCTACCTTGTTGTTTACATTATAAATAAATTAAAGAAAACTAAAGTAGGTATAAGTGCCTATTACCTACTTACCTAAGACATTTTATATACTTAGTTGGTAAATATAAGTTGGCGTCACTTGACTATTGTTGGATTATACTTGACTAGCTGATGCCCGCGACTTCGTTCGCGTGGATGTAGTTTTTAAAAATCCCGTGGGAACTCTTTTATTTTCCGGGATAAAAAGTGGCCTATGTGCTAATCCAGAGTATATATATCCATTCTAAATTTCCGTCCAGTAGTTTTTGCGTGAAGGAGTAACAAACACACACACACACACACACACACACACACACACACACACACACACACACACACACACACACACGCATACAAACTTTCTCTTTTATAATATTGGTGTGATTGTACTCATTAAACGAATTAACTAACTAATTCGAACTAAGTTCGAAGTTAGGGTAAGCCCGCACTGCGAAATTTCCCCGCAGAATTTTCTGCGGATAAAATCGCGCGGTGAAATTTCGTAGTGCGAGCTTACCCTTACGCACATTACGCACGTGACATGAGGACGTACTGCAGCTGAGTCACGGAGATCTATCACTGTTATTGAAGCAACTTGATTTTAGCCCTTTTATCTCTGGCAGCAGTGAGGGTCATGTGAGCCTACTCGGAACTAATATTAGTGATGAGACGTCTGTCAGCAAGTGCCCTCACCTAAGGTCAATTCGAAGACCATATTTTGGCACCGTAGTCATTTTAATTTTTGATTCGCTCGTTGGGGCACTTCGAATCGGCAAAAAATAACTGCCATTTTGTATGGCACACCTCTTCCAGCATCCTACCTAGGTTTAAATGCATTTCAATTAGATTCTGTAGTGAGCTTTAATCAAAAATGTAGGTTGATAGGATGTAGATCACTGGCCTAACCAAGTGGGCGAAAAGTTTCACAAATCACGTGTAAATAAGGCGTTTAGTAACAATAATTAAAGCTTCGGCAAGATCAATGTAGAATAAGTATAATTAAACTGATGGCATAAACCCAATATGTCTATATTTGTGCGGATAAGTCTGTTAAATGTTCGAACATAATCCTGTGTACGCCCACACGGATTTTATCACCTCACTGCTTTTAATGATATCCGATTTAACACGCAATTAAAGTGAAATACGAGTGGGACATAAATAAAAATGCATTATTTTTTGGTAAGTAGATTATGTTCAAAGTACAAGTCTATGCTATTAATAGGTATTATAATTTACAATCTAAATATATTAATATTGTATTGGTACCTCTACCAATTTTCTATTAGCTGAAACATACTAAGTAGTTAGGTATATACCTAAACACCTGATACCACGAATTGTGTATAAATCACGATGAAAATAAATAGATACGATAAATACATATTATGTATAAATTCTATTTAAAATAATACGGGAATATTTACCAACATTTACTTACCTACCTACTATATATGTTTATAGTGTTCACTTACTCCTTTAACTCAAAATTAACAAATTCCCCGACTGCACCAATACCTCTATAAGAAAACTAGAAAAGAGCTGATAACTTTTAAACGGCTGAACCGATTTTCTTCGATTATAGCTAAGAACACTCTCGATCAAGGCACTTTTCAAACAAAAAAAAACTAAATTAAAATCGGTTCATTAGTTTAGGAGCTACGATGCCACAGACAGATACACAGATACACACGTCAAACTTATAACACCCCTCTTTTTGGGTCGGGGGTTAATTAGTAACCCATACGTGCCCATACTAATTAGAAAATACTCATTGCATAACAAACATTATCGAATGATGCACGCTGTCAAACGCAAGATTTACCGTTCAATCCAAGTATGTAAATGCATATAATTTATGTGGTATTCTTTCCATACAATGTGTGGCATACAAATAAGTAGTTAATCAATGGCAGCAGGTAGGTACCTAGTCGGCAAGTCTGCGGATTTGGGTCACGCTATATAATAAAATAGTAATCTGTGTCACTTTACAGTCACAATAGTAATTACTTGTACTATTGTTGTTATTTTGTAATCTTTATCTATGAAGGTAAAGATGGTCACTCACCGGTCACCGCAAGAATCGTAAAGAACCGCAAATAAATGCCAAATGACCCATATATACATGATACCTACTAATAGTTTTCTTGGATAATCCAAAGTTACATACCAGGTTAGCTGTAGGTGTGGTAGCCCCGTCCACATGAGTGCTTTTATAACGCACGATACGATTTTGGAATATAACAAATGTTTTTCAATAGTAGTATTGGATTTTCATTGCCCGACGTCCGTGTGAACGATGGCTTATGTTGATGCTAAAAAGGCTTTCATGAGGCTTCTAGGTACCGTCATTATGAAAATACTAGCTGATGTTCGCGACTTCGTCCGCGTGGATTGAGGTTTTTCAAAATCCCGTTGGAACTCTATGATTTTTCGGGATAAGAAGTAACCCATGTGCTAATCCAGGATATTATCTATCTCCATTTCAAATTTCAGCCAAATCCGTTAAGCGGTTTTTGCGTGAAAGAGTAACAAACATACACACAAACCTTTGCCTTTATAATATTTGATACACGTTTAAAACGGGTAAACGCTTGATGCTGAAAGTTGCTGAAAAGTGCGGACGTCTGTCTGGTTTTAGCGCTACAGCTGCAATCTGCGATCAGTTTAATTTCAAACTTTCTTTTCCTAATACAGTTTCATCTTAGCTGTTTATCTTTGTACTTGCTCTATCTGTATTATCGATCTCAAAACAAAACATGTGGCAAAAGGGCTTAGATTCGGACCGTAGAAAATGTAGGTCAGTTGGAAAGTAGGTAGGTATACTCAGGTTAACAGGGCTCTCTCCGTCACTCGCTTCATACAATCGTAGTTCCAATTTCATTTGAATATTAAGCAACCAAAGTCCATGAAATTTTGCAGACATATTCTAGAAACTAATATCTATGTCTGTGGTGTTTTAGATTTATCTAAAAATATGTAGTTTTAAAATTACAGGGGCTCAAAGATTTGTATGTGAATTTTTAAGATCGCGTAACTTTGAAACCGAATATTTTAACAGAAATCTGGAAAACCACAGACATAGATATTAGTTTCTAAAATATGTCTGCAAAAATTCATGGACTTTGGTTGCTTAATATTCAAATGAAATTGGAACTACGTTTGTATGAAGCGAGTGACGGAGGAGCCCTCTTAACATCGGGAGTTCTGATCAAACTTATTAAATGAAGGTACAGTTACACAAGTATTTTTCTGCTACGCTGCGGTTACAAAAATCGGTAGTGCCCACTTTTTGTACTACGAATAATCGCACTCCACGTAGGTACTCTACATCATTTTATTTTTAACCCCCGACCCAAAAAGAGGGGTGTTATAAGTTTGACGTGTGTATCTGTGTATCTGTCTGTGGCATCGTAGCGCCTAAACGAACGAACCGATTTTAATTTATTTATTTTTTTGTTTGAAAGGTGACTTGATCGAGAGTGTTCTTAGCCATCATCCAAGAAAATCGGTTCAGCCGTTTGAAAGTTATCAGCTTTTTTCTAGTTACTGTAATCTTCACTTGTCGGGGGTGTTATAAATTTTTAATTTACACTTGTATTAGTCATGGTTAATTAAAACTATAACTTAAATTTAATATACAAAATTGGTTATATTATATGTAATCCACCACGGGTGACACAATTGATACTCGAATAAACAATTAAACTATGAGAAAAATAATAACAACAAATAATTGTGCACTTACTGGTAAAAAAGTGTTATTTATAAAACAAGGCAGTGCATTCAAATAAAAGAAACAAGAATGATTTTCTAAATTCACTCTCCTGGGATTTGATTTAACTTGACTGAGGATGCTATCATCTTAGAGCCTCGATAGCTCAACAGTTGAGGAGCGGACTGAATTCCGAAAGGTCGGCGGTTCATACCCCACCCGTTGCACTATTGTCGTACCTATTCCTGGCACAAGCTTTACGCTTAATTGGAGGGGAAAGGGGAGTATTAGTCATGATTAGCATGACTAATATCCTTTTTAAAAAAAATTACTTAGTTCTACGTTGTCACAAAGTATCTTTTCACATAAAAAGCTTGAATGAAAGCTCTTGCGTACTCGTACCTACCTACTATGTAGTAGGTACAATAATTTAAAGACATTTTATTTCGGCATTGTCGTACCTTGCCGCTGAGATGTTAAAAATTCCGTAAGAAGTAGACGCATCCATAATGTTTATACAATTGAGAAATTTCGGCGACTTTCTCTCTTGATTAATAGCTTATTGTTTTATGTCGGCTTTTGATTTACCAACGTTAACCATCATACTTTGTCATAATGGTCTGGCTATAAATAAAAACATTACGTTCACTTATTCTATTTCGCGTTGTAGCAATGCGCGGGACTGCAATAACCGATACATAGCATAATATTGTATACTTATTTGAAAAGAGCAACCGTCGAGCTTATTGCTGATTCTTCTTCTTTCGGTAGGAAGGCCCGCATTCCGAACCAGAGGTATATATTATTTCAGTGAAGATTTGATAGCCATAAAAATTCTTTCTATTTACTAAGTAGTTATTTCTAAGTAAAAGGCACATTATGGCAGGGTTGAGGAAAATTAAATATTTGGATGGATTTCAACCGCTGCTGTATCAAACTAATAATAAAACGGTCAAGTGCGAGTTAAACTGGCACATGAAGGGTTCTTTTTTGTTTTCATGGCAGCCATGAAATTTTTATTATTGGTTGGTATTAGCAGCAATAGAATTATTGCTATTTTAATTTTAATATTATTTATATTTTTTGAATTATTTGCTTAGTTGGTGAAAATTTCAAGTCTCTACCTATATTACGGTTCAGGAGATATTACAGCTCGCTGACCAGACGAACGGACGGATAGATGAACAGCGGAGATTTAGTAAGTGGTTGGGTCTCGTTGGCACATTCCGGGTATGGAACCCTAAAAATGAAAGCATTATCAAATATGTTTTTCTCTCAGGCTATAAACGAAGGTACAAAATAGTTTAGCCACCTTCTGTGCCATAACATCTATTCATTATTTTGATGCCTGCTGTTTTCCTATTGTTGTAAGCTTAGACAATCATTTGGACGATAGAAGGGATTATAAAAAGATCAGATGATGCTATTAATATCTTTTATGGCTGTTTTATCATTAACGCCAACTTTTTAAAATTTAAAACTTAAAAGAAGTCTTCTTCTAATCAATTACATTTCTAGATTATCAGTTCCAGTTTTCGCGAAGTAAAAATATCACTGATTATATTATATTATAGATAAGATTTTTATCTCTTTCTCTCTCTCTTTCTCAGAAGAGATTTTTAAGGTAAGATTTTTTGAAACGATGCCGATGTGTGGATAGGTCTAGGTTATATTATAAGTATTTAACCGATCAACACATCGTTTCAAATAGCCGGATAAAAATCTTATTCAAAAGTATTCTACCGACCGCGGCTGAATATACTAAACTTACAATATGAGAGCGTTCAAACTTCCAAATATTTTTTTGCCATTGGCTGTATGGACATAATCTCAAATTAAGGACGCCCTTTAAGTATCTAAGCAGTTCAGTGGGTAATAACGGTGAAAGGTTCAATATTCAATTAATCGGAATCAATCTACTTGTAACATGCTATAATCGAAATTGAATTGATCATTGAAAAGTGGTAACTCTACCGCTTCATTCTGCCCTGGCCACTAAACTGACTTTTGCCATTAAATCCGATTAAAATGGATTACCCATTAGCACATTACACGCACAGCAATGTTCTGTACGAGAAATGCAAATGATTTATCAGTTTTACTCGTATAATCACGCGTACGGTACGGACTACGGGTGCGTGCGCCGGAAACTAGCCTGTAATGTGTGCTTTGATTTATTGTGTAATTAGATGATGACTGCGCCGTTCCTGAGTGGTTTTGGATTTTTAAAAATCCCGTGGGAACTCTTTGATAAGCTGTCTCTACCTTTCGGCAAAATCGATTGAACGGATTTGCCTTTGAAAATCTCGTAGGAACTCTTTGATTTTTCGGGATAAAAAGTAAGCTATGTTCATCCCCGGGATATAAGCTGTTTCTGTACTAAACATCAAAATCGGTTCAACGGACGATCTTGTGAAAAACTAGCAGAAAGACAAACGCACTTTTCCATTTACTTATACAAGCTGATACCCGTGACTTCGTTCGCGTGGATATAGGTTCTTTAAAAATCCCGTGGGAACTGATTAGAAGTAAATAAAAACTGATTAAAGGTAGCTTGTGTGTTAATCCAGGGTATAGTCTATCTCCATTCCAAATTTCAGCCAGATCCGTCCAGTAGTTTTTGCGTGAAAGAGTAAAAATCATCCATACATCCATCCATCCATACATACAAACTTTCGGGTTTATAATATTAAGTAGAATATTCAAGCGGTTCAAACCCCACCCGTTGCACTATTGTCGTACCCACTCCTAGCACAAGCTTAAGGCTTAGTTGGAGGGGAAAGGGGAATGTTAGTCATGATTAAAAATGGCTAATATTCTTCTTTTCTTTTTTTTAAATATTATAGCATGGATTTCATTTTCAGTGCAACAACAACTGTTAAACAAACTGGCATGCATCGAGCACGAGGAATGCGGAGCTTGCTTGTCGGCCGCCTCGCACTGTCGCTGGTGTGCGGACCCCTACTACAGCTCCAGTGTGCCGCGGTGCAACGATGACGAGACGTAACTTTAGCTATACCCTAAGCCCTACGATAACGCCTTTCCGGCATCAATTTTCCACTCCAATTTTTAACCCCCGACCCAAAAAGAGGGGTGTTATAAGTTTGACGTGTTTATCTGTGTATCTGTCTGTGGCATCGTAGCTCCTAAACTAATGAACCGATTTTAATTTAGTTTTTTTGCTTGAAAGGTGGCTTGATCGAGAGTGTTCTCAGCTATAATCCAAGAAAATTGGTTCAGCCGTTTGAAAGTTATCAGGTCTTTTCTAGTTACTGTAACCTTCACTTGTCGGGGGTGATATAAATTTTTAATTTACACTTGTAATATACGCAGTGCTACCATCAAATTAATAGTGAATAGGCGTCTTCTAGACAAGCACGATCTATCTTAGGTTGCATCATCACTTGCCAGCAAGTCTTTTTTTTTTAATTTTTTTTTTCCTCTGATTAAGTTAGCAATCTCACCTGGTGGTAAGTGATGATGCAGTCTAAGATGGAAGCGGGCTAACCTGGAAAGGGTATGGCAGTTGTTTTTTATTAAACTCAACTCTTTACTCTTTGGATCGTACGGCATCGTACCGGAACGCTAAATCGTTTGGTGGTACAGGTAGGGTTGTAACTAGCCACGGCTGAAGCCTTCCACCTGACAAAAAAGTCTGATTGCAGCCAAGCGCTAGCATTTAAATTAAAAAAAAGTTAAAAAAAAAGTTAAACACGTTCTCGACTCAATACATGACCGTAATACCTAAAAATAAAACAATGCCTTATGAGGAATTCTAATAGCATACAATTTACTTTAAATTACCGTAGTCATCGTGATTTGTATTGTTCCTGCATTCGGCTAGCGTTCATGCCTGATTCATGCCTTCATGAGCGATCAAGACATCTCTGACTGTGATTGATTATGAAATGAACAACGACAGGAGGTTTGAATACTTTTCAATTCGCCTTGTTTTTTTATTCAATCTCAAACATGGATCGCACGATAATATTAGTGGGGGGGCCCGAGATCGATTCCCGGCAGGGCAAAATTGGTATTTTATGATTTCTAAATTGTGTGATCTGGTGGGAGGCTTCGGCCGTGGCTATTTACCATTCTAACAGCGAAATCCTGCCGCCAAGCGATTAGGATTCCGGTATGATGCCATGTAGAAACCAAAGCGGTATGGGTTTTAAAAAAACTGCTATACCCCTTCCAGGGCTACCGCTTCCATCTTAGACTGCATCATCATTTACCAAAAACGGTATGGGTTTTAAAAAACTGTCATACCCCTTCCAAGTTAGCTCGCTTCCATCTTAGACTTCATCATCACTTATCACTAGGTGAGATTACAATGTCTGATTTAAATATGAAACGTCGCTTTTTCAGTTCACTCTTGTTTTTATTTAATTAATTAGTAAAAGTAAGTTCAAATCTAAGTACCAGAGATCAGAGAATAAGCTTTTTAAGGCTTTTCACTTATCTGTGGTAAGTATCGATCTTTATACAGTTTAGTCGCGGATGGATGCGCTCAAAATATGATCCAGCGTCCGTACAAGCCGATATGGGACGTCGCTGAGAACCACACTCTCCAAGACATGGCCCCAGACAGCCACGAGGCAGTTGTGCAAATACAGCCGCAGAAAATTACGTTCTCGTTGAAACCACGTAAGTTTACTCGTACAATATTATGTTTAAGCTAATAACAACCATAACATCGTATGTCTCCTACTTTCTTTGTCTATACTTTTACTTAGGTCTTATACCCATGCAAAATATCAAGAAGATCCGATGCTCCGTTGCTACGTCAGTGAACGACAAACCAACAAACTAAGAAACAAATGAAACTATTGAACTGATTTTTAACTCCCGACCCAAAAAGAGGGGTGTTATAAGTTTGACGTGTGTATCTGTGTGTCTGTGGCATCGTAGCTCCTAAACGAATGGACCGGTTTTAATTTAGTTTTTTTTGTTTGAAAGGTGGCTTGATCGAGAGTGTTCTTAGCTATAATCGAAGAAAATCAGTTCAGCCGTTTGAAAGTTATCAGCTCTTTTCTAGTTTTCTTACAGAGGTTTTTGTGTCGGGGGTTTTTAAAATTTTGAGTTATAATATTTCTTTCTATTATAAAGCTACTTTATCCAAAAGTAACAAAGACTATAATTATGTACCTAAAGGTAAGTAGGTATATCAAATTTCACCCGAGCGAAGCCGGGCGGATCAGAAATTATTCAAAACTGAATAATTTCTTTTCTTTTTTTTACAGGTGAATCAAAGAAAATCAAGTTTTCGTACAGACCTGCAAAGAATTACCCGTTGGATTTGTACTATTTGATGGATCTCACTTGGTCTATGAAGGATGACAAAGAGACCCTAGTTTCACTGAGAGACGACCTTCCAAGCTTGCTAAAGAATCTTACCGATAATTTTAGGTAAATATGTTTATCATGTAAATTGTAAGGTGCGCGACCTCGCACCGGAAAGCCCAGCGTTTAAAGACCCCTACCCCCACTAAGTGGGTAGACAACATCAAACGAGTCACAAGGAGCCGCTGGATTCAGGCGGCGCAAGACTGTAACGTCTGGAAGTCCCTACAAGAGTACTATATATCTACAACAGTGGACATTTATCGGTTGATAATGATGATGATGATAATGTTTTATCATTATTTTATCTACTTAGTACATAATATGCAATAAGTCAGTGGCTAACTAACAGACAACGCATAGCCCGGTCGACATAGAGATTTGTGCAGGAAATATATTCCTTGAGTAGGTACCTCTACCTACCTAATATCCTAATATGCAGTCTTTTGCTACGTTTCACCGAAAGCGAATTTTCTCACTTCCTTTTCTCATAAACTGTGCGAAAATTTGCACCCCGGGGACCGAAATAGGCTACGTTTTGTGCCGGAAAATCAAAGATTTTTCCACGGATTTTGTAAACCTAGACCCACGCGCACAAAATTATCAATATTATTACAAGTATTTTAATTAATATTATAATTAATATTATTATAAGTATTTTCATTTTTATTTCAGGTTAGGTTTCGGCAGTTTCGCGGATAAACCAATCATGCCATTCACAAGTGTTGATCCTCGGCGATTGGCGAACCCTTGCGCTGTGGAGGAAGAGGCCTGCGAAGCCACTTACAGCTACAAACACCATTTGTCGCTAACCAATCAGGTGAATATCTTTTCTCTACTATTGTAAACTTTAGGTATACTAAGTCAGACTTAAGTAATGTTTACCAAATCGGTCTAGATGTACAAGAATTCGAAAAAAGCTTGATCTGAATTAGATATATTTTAGACAAATAATTTGCAAGTTTGTATAAACTTCTACAATATTATGGGCTTATGGGTACGTGAGACTAAATAAAGCTTACAAAAACATATCGTATGGAGAATATTCTCCTTTTTGGAAGTCGGTTAAAAATAAACATTTTGTGCGCAAAGCCGAGTTCAGTCACACCCTACCAATGTCTTGCTGTGCCCTAAATGTTGTATTAAGAGAGCCGACGTAATACAATATGTCATACAGTTAATTTTATGTGCTTCCATGCGTTGATGCCATTGATCTACCTAATATTACTGTTACTAAGTCCAGTGGTGTATTAAGCTTAAGAATAACCTTGGAGCGAAGAGTTTTAAATATTTGGTCAATGCAAACCAGTCTCCATTCCAAAAGGAGGTGATACCTACATAATCTGGCTAAGGGTCTCTGCAGCTGTCCACTGCAGCGTACTGCGTAGCAACCTAAGGCTTACGTTTCCATTATCGTTGTGTAAATTTGAAGCTTTGGGTCGCAGTTCCATGTGACTCGCCTGTGTGGGGGTTTGCGAGGTCACCATTTTAGCACCTTGGGGCCCCAACGTCTGTCGGTTTTACAAACTATGTGCCTTGCCCCTTGCCAATCGAGCATCGCAACTCATTTAGCTATATTCGTTACTTTGATTCTCCTATACGAATCCCTTCATAGAAGTTATAAGTCATAGTCTCCATCCAATTATCCGATCGTTATTAGCAAATAACTATGTACCTTCTTTTCAATCCAATCCAATCAACAAGCTTGTTTCTGTCTGATACTAAACATGGCATGCACCAAACACGGTCACCCCTTCCTCATCCACCTGCTTCCCACCACCTTTTTTAGATCATCGGCCTGAAGGTCGTAATTTCCAATTTATTTATTCTGTCTGATCTTTTATAGGTAAATGAATTTATAAAAAAAGTGAACAGTAGTTCAGTGACAGCGAACCTCGACAACGCAGAGGCGCAGTTAGACGCGCTCGTCCAAGCTATCACGTGTGACAAGGAGGTGGGCTGGTCACCTCATAGCCGGAAAATTATCATACTGCTGTCTGATGGATTGCTGCATACCGCGGGAGACGGGAAATTAGGTAAGCAAAAAAAAAGCCGTTAGATATTAAAAAAAATGCATTTCACGTAGGATATAGACTAAGTTGAGAATCTATGACAAATCAAGAGTTTACCACCAGTTAAGAAATCAGATTCTAATCAGCAGAACTTTAGGCTGATTCACAACAATTGCGTATGGAGCACGTGACACGTGCGTAGTGACGCGCGTGAATCCATAGGCATAACTGCACGCATTACGTCTACGTGAACGTTCACGCCACGCAAGCGGTATGCCATGTTTCATACAGTTCCATACATTACAACGCAATAGTACGCGCTACGTCTACGCTTACGCAGCTTGTGTGAACGACCTGTTATTGTTTATAGATAAAGGATCTATATAAACAAAGAATAAGAGTAAGTTCTGGTTTGCAACTTTCAGTCTGCAAGCAGCTGATAAATTCTAGCTTGGATACGGTTTCTTGCATCTTACTGAATCGAGGTCCACTGACCCTATAGTCCGATTGTATCCAATCTAATATAACTAAGTACAATTTTGCAACCGGTATACAGTCCAAATGTAGACTGTCTGCTTAGACCTTTAATCTGTACTAAGAATTTATTTTGTCTGGCTGGGTCATTATTTAGTTGAGAATTATTTTAAAATGTACCAAAGAGTAGCGATCCGATTATGCTTACAGTTACAACTTCCAAGTCCATTTTTATCACAGCTAACTCTATTCATTACATTATACAATTTAGTAACATGCCTTCTTAGCAATGCCTCATCAATATCTTGTGCTGTTTCGAAACAGGTGGTGCCTCGATGAAAAATGACGAGAATTGTCATCTAGATAAAAACGGCTACTATTCCGAAGCCGGTATCTACGACTACCCGTCCATAGCACAAGTGTACAGACTCTTAGATAAGTACAAGGTAAATATATAACATTGTTTGAGGATACAGATTAACTTGGTTAACGTTACGCAGATTCACAGATATCGGGAAAGTAAACTGGCTGTGTTTGTGCTTTGTTTCAAGAGGCTGTGGTAAATTTTGAAGAGGAGCTTGATCAACCTGAAAGTTAGTAACTGCACTTGTTACGTGCTATGTGTTGTTACAAATAGGCAAAATAAGGCGATCCATAAATACCTACCCGATAGTTCTATGTACAATGAATAAATCGTGCTTGTATATGTAAATTGTATTCATAATACTCCAGAAACGAAGAACATTAATTAAATTAAACTAACCGATGCTCTTTAATTCTCTCGCGAGAATTAAGGTCTTTTAGAACTCTGATTTTCCGTAATGAAAAGTACCAGTTTCCAAGATGCAAGCTTATTTGTGTCTCTATGTTGTCAAGATCGGTCGGATCGAAGGTATAAAAATGTAACAGACAATATTCAGCCACATTTTTGCATTTGTAATATTGATATGGATTTTCAGCTTGTATTAAGCTCCTCCCAAAATTTTCCCACGGCCTCTCAAGCCACTTGCTCTGTGCCTACAGCTAGCGAATACGGAATACGTTCCCTTCTTTAGAGTACAAATCTAAAACAAATCTATTCATAACATTGCCTTATTTGTTGGTGAAAGCAGACACAACGCATAGTTAAGATTAAGTATAAATATAAATAATTTCTATTCAAAACTTGGCCCCGTTTGTAGGCAATTTCTGCGACATAAAATTTGTTGTTATTAGTTGAGGAATTTTTTCCCGTTTTCATAATGCTTGCTATTCAGAAATATTTTTTCGTAACAAAAGAAAATCCAATTGCCATAGATAAACACAATTTTGCTTTCAATTAAGTTTATGATTGTTTTTTTTCAATGTTGTATTATATTATGTGCAACCACCTATCTAAAATATTTAAAGTTATGACCATTGCTGTTATCTATCATCGTCGTTCATCAAAAATGACTGAAATTAAAGATGAACCTTATATCATTCTGACCTTATACAGTATGCTTGATAAATCATAATATACTTAGTTAGGAATTAGGATCATACATTCTTTCGTAGTCTCTGCAATAGCAGACACTCCTGAAAAGAGTAGCAGAGAGATATCTGTGAACTTAAAGGAATGTTTGACCGAGGATTTGAGGATCTTTTGAGTTCACAGAAGCTTTTTACGAGTTCATGTCCGCGGTCAGCTATTTTCAGAGTTTATAGTTGTTAGGTCATTGTAGTTTTAAGCAAAAGCTTTTAAATCCTCATAAATATATTCCCACGGGTATCACGCTACCTACGAGCTGATTATTTTTTTGGAACTTCTATACACTATACTTAATATTAATCCTCAATAGCTCAACGGTTATAGAAGTGGACTGAATTCCGAAAGGTCGGCGGTTCAAACCCCAGCCGTTGCACTATTGTTGTACCCACTCCTAGCACAAGCTTTACGCTTAGTTGGAGGGTAAAGGGGAATGCTAGTCATGATTAAAATGGCTAATATTCTTTATTGAAAAAAAAAAAATATTACATCGGTCTTTACGTCAACTTGCCGGGATATTACAGACATTGTCTAACACCTTGTATTACAATTAATATCAATCAATTTTCAGGTTAACGTAATTTTCGCTGTCACGGAAAATGTTAAGAGCCATTACGATAGTTTACACGAACTGTTGATAGACTTCACATACGTCGCTAAATTGGAGAGCGACAGTTCAAACATACTGAAGCTAGTCAAGATGGGATATGAAGACATCGTGAGCGTTGTCAATTTCGAAGACGACGCGACAGCCGGCCCTATAAAGGTTAAATATTTCACCGATTGCGGAGTGAAAGGAGGTTCAATGGTTGAGGCAACACGTTGCACCGGCGTCGAGTATGGCATGACGCTTAATTACGAAGCGCATGTCAGTTTGGAATCTTGTCCGGAATACAAAAAGGTAATCGACTTTTTTAGATACGCTTGCTTTGACATATCGAGAAATCCCCTACAACCAAACTGGTCGGAAGTCGGAACTGGAATTTGGATAGGTCGACCGAAAATTACTGATTCCATTGATAAAAGTATCTTTTGATGTTGCTAACGGTGAATGAAAGAATTTGTATGCACAAATTGTACTAGCTATAACGTAACGTAGCATTATAAATCAACAGACAGAATTTTAATGAAACTGTTAAGTAGAAGGTAATGTGTTTAAACTTAGGTGGGTATATTAGTAGTCTAAAAATAAAGGGAAGTTATTAATTTAGAACAACCTTGCAGTTTTACTTATCATCATATTAATGTACTTACCTAACTCAAATTCGCTCAGAGCAATTTTGAAACATTTGGCATGTTAGATACTAAGTTCTAACGGGCTTTAGTAATAGACCCCTAGACAAAATATTAGACAAGAAAGAAAATATACGTACTTATACTTCAAATACTGTGCATAATGTCCAAACTACGTACCTACTGTAAAATGCACTTAGAAATTTCATTGCGACATTATTAAAACATTCTTCAACATCAAGTGAGATGGAATGCCAAGTTCTTAAATAAGGATCTACGATGCTCGCCCCACGGACCCATGGTTTCTATCCCAAAAGGCAGAAATATGAAATCGTTTTCTATATTTTCATAGTTATTGCGCCTCCGTGCCCTTTCCGATTAAAAATACTGTTACAAATTTGCAGTCGCATCACACGATCACTATATCGGAAAGCCAACTGGGTCAAGACTCGCTGACCCTGGAGGTGGAAGTTCACTGCGGATGTGAGTGCGAGGGTAACGTGCAGCAAGGCATGGTACTGTGCCCGGCCAACTCGCATCTCGTCTGCGGCGTTTGCCAGTGCAACAAAGGATGGTGAGATCATAATATCTTTTTCTACTTCTCTACTCACATACAAATTCTAAATCTTCTGGTCTGGTCTGGTCTGGTGGGAGGCTTCGGCCGTTCGGAGCGTCCGGTACGATGTCGTGTAGAAACCAAATGGGTGTGGGTTTAATAAAAACTACCATATCCCTTGCATGTTATCCCGCTTCCATCTTAGACTCCATCATCACTTACCACTATAACACACACTATGTACTTTTTAGGCTTCCGTACTTAACAACGAAAAACGGGACCTTTATAGGGCGGGATTCATCCCCCCCTAATTAGTAATCACCTATCTATCACCGCTTACAATAAAATAGTGATGTCATCATCATCATCATCAGCCTGTGTACGTCCACGGTTGGACATAGGCCTTCCCTAAAGAGTGTCTCCACACCCGGTCCTCAGCCTTTCTCATCCAGCCACTTCTCGCCACCCGCCTTATATCGTCGGTGATATATCGGCGTCGCTAAATATTGATGTATTTAAATTCAAATTTCCAGGTCAGGTCCGTATTGTAACTGTTCCATTGAGGATGAAGCCGCATCAGCAGCTTTGTCAGCTCAATGTCGGGAACCCAACGTGACGCGCGCCATTCCGTGCTCGGGCTCCGGGGAATGTATATGTGGCAAATGCGAGTGCGACCCAGGGTCCAACGGCCGCTACTGCCAATGTAAATCTTGTCAAAAAAGTAGGTGAGTAGATTTATGAAGATAGCTTGTCTAGAAATACCATAAGATTGACTTCGGTGACAAGTTTTACAAAATTATCCGCAGTGTTACCTGAATAAATATTCTGATGCATTTTTGGTATTCGTAATTTGATCGATTGGCTAAGAATGTGGGAAACAAAGCTACAAATAGAATACAGATTTCCAATAAGGATACTTAGTTGTTTTCTCTTAAAAATCGTCTTAGTTGGTTTTCGTTGGTACATCTAATAAATCTTTTGAATTTTAACGGTCTTTTGTAACCTGCACTTTATTTGACCTGGCTTTGGGCCTTATCTACTGTTATTTCACTGTGCTCATTAAACCTTGGTCTTGTTGGTGTCAATTCCTAAAGTGTTCCCTCATTTACCTATTTGACTCCAAGTGCGAATTGCGATCAGCATTAAAGGTAGACTTCGGGACGCATCGCGGCTGACGCGACAATTATATCACTATGAAAATAAAAGACCCATGGAAATCTAAGGTTTAAGGTTTTAAGGTAAAAGGTTTTTAAGGTTTTAAGGTAAAAAAATTTATTGATCGTAGAATAAACAACGTTGAATGCGGCGGCATAGAGCGGGGCGTGTGCGTGTGCGGCGAGTGCGCGTGCGTGAGGGGCTGGAGCGGCGACTCCTGCGACTGCACGGACAGCACGGACACCTGCGTGGCGCCGGCCTCTGAAGAGGTTTGCTCTGGACATGGAGAATGTGTCTGTGGTAAGAAGTAAAAATTTAAACAACTAAATACCTCTCACAACTGTTTTCAGTTTTTAGTTTATTTGACTTGGTTATTTCATGTTCTGTTTGCAATAAAGTTTTCTAGCTCTATCTATCTATCTACCTTGGAGGATTTTATGTTATGGCGTTTGTAATTATATAAGGAGTAGAAAACATTCCCAGCACGCTGATGCCGATGACAAACCAACAAAACACTTTTACGTATTTATCATATGAGTAGTGATAGAAGATTCTTACCAAAGCATATTAGCGTGTGGCTATTAAATATTAGCACAAAAGTATTCGCCGCTCGTGCACTCCAACAAATAGTAAGAGACAATTACTTAAATAACCTGCGACAGGTCTCCGTCTCACACTTGACACTTCTATATAAACCGTGCCTAATTTCACTGTCATCAATAAAGAAACATCATATAGGTACTTAACTATTAAAAATACCAAAGTGTGTTTGGTTTGATGCACTCCGCAAAGTTGACACATTGAAGTGTTTCTTTTACATGGATCAAATGATGAAGGATGGATTAAGTCAAAGAGTTCCCACGCGATTTTTTAGAAAACTTAAATGGCCACTAGGGCCAAAGTCGCTAGCTTCATCAAGTCTATTATGAGTGGCTTACTAAGAAAGAATATTAACTATTTTCAGGTCGATGTCAATGTTATAAAGCCAACCAGGCCGGAACAGCATATTCGGGCGCCTTCTGCGAAACCTGTGCAACCTGTGAAAATCCTCTGTGCGCCAACGCGGAACCCTGCATCCTGTGCCATTTGAACAGCAGTTGCACAGACGTCTGTACCATAGGGAACGTCAACTATACGGTCACCAAAAATATGAATGAAGGTATATTTCTTGTTATAAAGTAAGCCTAATTAATCTAATAGGTGGAGATACTCCGACATGTTCTGTGAAACGGCATGTACTTATGACGATAAATGAACATTATGAAAATGTATTTTTATGATTTGGATTGTAAGTGGCACTAAAGTTAATTGTTTAAGTGCATACGTAGCTAATAAACAACGCATTAGAATATTAAGAAAGTAGAGCATTTAACCGACTGTAGGTAGACCGTACCTACTTAGATTAATTTGCTACTATTTATGTTGCCTGCGGTTTAAATTAAGTACGAAAGCCGAGTGGCTTTTGTACCTAAATTTTCTCCAAGCAATAAGGCCGCCTTTGCACACAGTTGTTTTTTTCTGTTTTCTTCTTTCTGTGTGAATCTTTACATGTGTTTTTGTGTGCAATAAAGTGTTCTATCTATCTATCTATCTAAATATAGGTAGTAGGTACTTAAGCTTGCGGTTAGTTCGCAATCAAACCTATAAAAACTAAATGGAAGAGCTAAACAAAATTAATTTAAAAATTAAACACAAACTTTTATAGCTCAATGCAACATATTTTTAACGTTTAAGTAGGTAAATACTTACAGATAAATGATTTTATCGATATTCACGTAGGTAGTTAGGTACGATATCTAACTTAGGTATCGTAGTTAGGATATTAAAACTAATTGGTTAAAATTATCGCCATGTAAGAGTACCTAGCTACACCTACCTACAGTTACCTAGTTATTAGTTGTCAGAAAATAACACACAATATGCACTAGTCTTGCAGCCTTCGATACATTTATTTCCTGGAAGAGACCACTACTTATATGATAAGGACTTTACACTTTTACCACACAGATTAGATAATAAATAGGTCCTTTACAAAAATAATATTGCTCAACTTTATATTTTTGTTTTTGTATTTTTTTGATCTATAACTGAAAATAAATAATTTCCTTCACTTATTCACTTACTTACCTTATTTACCCACTCATTTTGATGTTGTTTCAGCAGCGCCAAATAATGACGACATATCTTGCATACTGCGTCAAGAAGAAGACGGTTTGAACTGTGAATACAGGTACACGTACAGAGCAGGTATCAAATCTATGATAGCGATGGAAATGGTCATTACTGCCAAGCAATGCACGCAGCCCACGAGCGCTCAGATCATGACAACCGCGCTCATTACCATGGCATGTGTCATAGCTGCTGGTCTTATAGTCATTTTAGGGGTTAAGTCTGCCCAAGTAGTTTCAGACAGACGGGCCTACGCCAAGTTTGTACAAGAAGCTCAAGAAAGCAGGAAGCATATGCAAGAGTTGAACCCACTATACAAGTCTCCGATTTCGGAGTTTAGGTTACCAGAGTCGTATCCGAGAGATCGGCACGATATGTAGTTTGTAACAAATTAATCAGATCAATTTGTATGGCAAAGTATTTCTTAGACTTTGTAAAGAGTGGAGTTAGTAAGAAACCAGTGAACGACAAAGCATAGAAGGCGCGTTTCTAACAACTTTGCCATTCGAAAATAGGGGATATTACAAACTGATATCTTTTTGAATCGTAATTCATCCGTAGCGAGTGTGTCATGCGATACTGGCCGTTGATTAGCTGAAGTGACAGTTACGCTACTACATCTACTAGTTACATCGAATTGTAGAGAACTACTATTTATGAAAAATTGCCTATAGTTTTGTAAAATGCAGTATCGACCTGAAATGTTAAATTACAAAATTTATTGGGTAAATGGACTAAGAGTTTGAATCATTAGGCTTACCATTGATAAAAACCTGGCGTTGGTAAATCAATGGTGTTAGGTAGTAAAATTATCTTAGGTCCAGTTGTATGCTAGGCTAACTGCCTGAGTTACTTTACGATTGGGATCGCTTTGACCCTCTTAAAAAGAAAAATGGGTTGCACAAGTCAGGATTCTTATGAATACTTACTAACTTACCTAACTTATGAATTGCTTATGCAATGGACCAAAATTTTACCTTTAATCTAATCATGGATCTATGATTACTGACTCGTTAACCCACTGCTTTATTGGTGGTCAAAGTTTAATGCTAATAAATACAACTGTACCTTAGTAGATATAAAATGATGGGCATTATTGTACTTACCTTATACTATTGAATCAAATATAAATACTTAGTATTATTTTTATCATTCAATAAAACCGTGTTTTAAGTTACCTAACGTTATTTTTTGTTTGTGTAAATATTTAGAACTTCTACGTTTGTCCTACTTATTTTTGTTAAGATTTTATTAGTTGTTACAATGTAAACTATTTAAAGTCATTTTCTTATTTATCTCTAACAAAGTTAGGTATGCACCAAGTATACATTACAATCAATATAGTTACGCTATAATCTTTTTATAGTTATAATAGCTTGTTTGACTTTCTGTTGGTTACATACGATTGCTTTCCGTTAACCCGATTGAGTTGTAACTTTGAACAGTTGCTGTTGGCACTTGCGTGAAGGTTTCTGGTATAAAACCATATGGGGCGCTCGAGTCGCATTCAAAGATATTTAATTTAATGCTGTACTTTTCTTCTTCTTCTGTTAATGGCGCCCAAAGTGGGACCAGTGAGACATTGTTTTTTTTTTCTATGCATTTAAATTTTACCTACTAGTCTAAGACATCTGGATGTAGTGTATATTGGGGTACTTGTCCACTAGTCCAAATTCCGAATCAAATCCAATGAAATACAAATCTAGAAATCGGATGTCAGGTCAAGCTATCAGGCACCTGAAATAACCAGAGAAATTACGGCTGTTTAGTTAAGATGGCAAAGAGATTAAAAATATTTTACTATTTTGTACTACGACTTAATACTTTCTGTTTAATAAAGAGCGAGTGATTGTGCATTACAAATTAATTCTGTAAATAAAATTATTGTAAATGTGCATTTGTTTGTTAAACATTTTAGTATAATGCCTAATATTAAGTTTCATTAATTTTATCGCTTTAATTTAATGGATGTTTGTATTAAATAAAAATCGTGACATGATTTTGCAAAGTACGTTTATTTCGTTGAATTATTTTAATCTCAATTTCCCGAATATTTTCTAACCTTTAAATACAAAAGTTTCCTTTAACTAAGTCTACAATTATAAAAGTTTACAGAAATCGGTAAGTATAAAATCTTTAGGTAGGTACTTATTTAGTAAGTAATATTTTTTATCTTGACGTAGAGCAACTAAAATTAGTTAAAATGTTACCTACTTATAGAATAATCTGTTGAAGACATTCAGACTTTAGAATACTACTGAGTTAGTATAGATAAAGTACAAAAAAAACTCATCATATTAATCTACATACCTACCTAAAGATCCTTAAATACAGTAAATACAGGTTAATCGGCAAATAAATTGAACAATTATAATTATTAGGTATTATTATATTGAACTATAGAAGTAAGTATTCATCGAATAATTGAATAAGTTTATACTTACTACTGGAATTTGTTACTTAAGTAACAAATCAATGAAATTATCAAGTTAGAGCATCATTGCATAGAGATTGGTGTATTAATACCGGTATAAGTAGTGTTACTTTTATCGGTATTTAGGGTACTCATATAATGTTAATGGATGTGGGGATAGTATGTAACGCTACTTTGGTAACGCTACGAAAAAAATACCGGTAAATCAGTATATGAAAGTATGTATTTAATATATTTTTATTCTTTAGAAATCAAGTTATTTGCCGATTCACACAATTTTCAATTTATTTTATCACAATCACTTCGTGATCAATCGCCTTTCACCACTTTCCATAAAATGGAAGACTAAAATAGTACCTATCTACTTACATATTTCCACAAACGATTTTATCATTTTAACTACAGTAAGATAGTAAATGGTGATGTAATTTTTATATGTACAAAACAAAACCTATAAAACCTTGTAATTGAGCAAACCTACTACGGTCGATTCAAGGCATACCTAAACAATAATACAACGAGGTATTTATCGACATTTAGGATATACTGAAACCTTTTAATAAACCGCTGTTATTTTTATCTATCACAATAATCTTATAAATTAAAAAAAAAAAACACCCTATCATGAACGGAAAGTACAGCATAGACATTGTACTTTTTTTTAAGTATCTAATGTTATTATTTGTGACTCTAAAAGTACATAGATAATATTATTAAAGATATCTACACAGACAACTTAAATCACACAAGATGTTTGTGACACGTTATTTTGACTAAGTAATATGGTGTCATTTATTAAATATCAAAAAATATTATCACTTTAATATCAATAAGTACAAAATTGTAGAGAAAATTTCATATCTTAGCTAGGTGGAAGAAGAGTGTAGGTGTTGGACAACAGGACAACTAAAATGCGGCGGTGTATAAATAGTAAACGTGTAGTTTTATATACACCATTGACTTTTAATTATCATTAAAAAGCAGATCTTTTTTTCTGAATTTGATACTTAACACGTTACAAAATTTAAATGGAGTGTCCAAGATATCCATAAAAAATAGCAAGCAATATAATTGATCAAAATATTGTTAGCGTACATGGAACGCGCGGGGATGACATAACGTTTCGTTATTCGTAACGCGATAGGCAAGTATAGGTACCTATTAGTGTGTCCACACATTTATAGTATCTACTTGCATAATTTTAAAAACAAAACAAAATTCAATAAATTCAAATAAAAAAATATCGGTTGCACATTTAAAACAAATAAACTTTACTTTTATTCACCCTTACATTTTTAATGGTAGTAAAAAAGTTGTGGTGTAGGTATAGAGGTAGTCTAAAACATAATAGGTTTTATTGAAATTTTCGATTTATATACAGTATAAACAATATTAAATTATAGCTAATCGACGTAACTTAATAAACTAAATTGCATTGCAACAATCTTTTCTCACTAAAAAAGTATATAGAATTTATACCACCACCAGTAGTAGCCGTATTATCTATTAACATTCATTTTGTTTGCCACGTAATTTTAGCTCATCAAGAAACAAATATTTTGGTTGGTAGGAATACTTAGATATACATAAGTACCTAGCCAAAATATCGTAACATATTATTATTCAGAATTCATTATTATCTAATTATATTTATTAAGGCATTGTGATTAAGGCAACGTCAAATGGTCCTTGAAAATATGCTTACACATTACACAATACACACTTATTGCCACTTCTCATTGTATGACAAAAGCCAATCATTGAATCACTTTGTTTCCTTCACTTATTCGCGAAATATTAATCTAATACTCTTGCGAAAAGTTCTTAAACTTTCTTTGATCATCTTCCCTATTCCCATTTTTATTTTCAATGCATTATAAAATTTATAACAATTTATACTACATGCTTAATCATCACACGGCTATTGCCTAGGGTTAGGAAAAACACTTTTTTTTTAAACAAAAAACTTTTGTTTAAAACACGTTTAAAACTGATTACAACTTTTTTTAAAGTAAAAAAATGAAAAAATGATAATTTTCTCAATGTTTGATAAACAAACATTTTAAAAATTAACATTTTTTGCCAAACAATGCTGCCAACCCTGCTATAATCGTCCGATTGAGGCTCGTCGTGATACGCTTGCAGCGCGGCACTGCGCCGGCATTTAGAACTAGTCCGTACTAATCGTTCGTATATTCCTAGTGTAATATCCATAAACGAGTACCTGCCAGTGTACTCTACGTTAAACCTTAATAACCCTTGTCTTACCCCGAACTATAACATCTTTATTTAACACCTCACAATTGCCCTATCTTTAGAAGTAAAGAGGTATGATACAGGCGCGGTCAAACTTGTCTTTCGTGTCTTGCTGGAGGTACTACGGTCATTGGTCGGGAATCATTTTTCACCAAATCGCGGACGTCGTCTTTATTCAATGCGACGCGGTGCGGTCGATGGATTGGCTGGGGAACCGCATCAGGTACTAAGCCACGTATCAGTTCAGATATGCAGGGCCATGGAACTATCCTGTAACAAAATGACAATAATAAAGTTAAATCATCCCATCCTTATCACTGATTTTGACGTGGTACATACACAGGTTACATACCTATACGCTGCCTATACGTTATTTAGGCCCGGTGAAGGGCATAGAGTAGTTTTTATCCTGGTCTAAATAGTTCCCACACTATTTTTAAAAATCTAAATAACCTAAAAGTCTACTTGAATAAAAATCTTCTATTCTATTCTATTCTAAATCCATGCGGATCTTAAAATAACCAGATGTGGATGTGTTGTAAATAATAAAATTTAAGAAAATTCTTTACTTATTCAATTAATTTATACTTAATGCAAGATTATCTAATCAAGGGAAAAGTAGATCACGGTTTGGGAGAGTATTTTAACACCAATTTTTGAATGAATGAATATACCCACTTTTATTGTAAATACCTACGCCATAAAATTAGTGAAGAACACACGAAACAAAAATTGGTTATGTTTCAGACAATGGACATTTGATGAAACAAATATTACCGTGTTTACATAAAGCAAGTGACTGGAACACCTTGAATACTATTCACCATTTACACCTTAACAATGGTCGTTTTCTCACGCAGTGTTTGTTGAAATAAAATCCGTAGGTACTTTGTACACGTACCATCGCAATGCAAATTACAATTTTACAATGCATGATTTCGTTTTTGTTTTTAATTCTCACAAAGCTTAGCTGAGATAACGAACACAGCTTTACAATACTTAACATTTTAATAATAAACTTCAATCTGTTTATTTTAGGTAAACTTTATTCATAACTTTATTTTTTGCTACAGAAGCAATTGCGTTATCTATCAGTTAATCTTTGTGCAAAACTATAAAATTCCAGATAGGCAAAGCGTATGACTGTAGGTACCTAAACTAATAGAATAAAATTGAAGTGTCTGTCTGTAATCCTCAATAAAAAAACTTAAATCCACGCGTATGAAGTCGTGGACATCAGTTATTGCAAACAGTAAATAAATTGGAAATAAACGAAATTTTTTTAATTCATTATAAGCCAGCGCTTGACTACAATCACACCTGATGGAAAGTGATGATGTGGCCTAAGACGGGACGCGTTTACCTAGAAGATGTATATTCATCGGAATAGGCATCTTCTTAAATATTTTAAAGATACCCGAATCGTAATTGGTAGGAAACAGTTCGCGGAAGAGTATTCCAAACCATAGCCATGCGACGACATAAGGATGGAAACTCGCCCAACGTCTTGCGGTTTGGTGGTAAAATAGGGAAGGGAGGACAAGATCAAAAGTTCCTGTGTAGTGTGCACAGGAACTTTTTGATTTAGATCCCCGAAATATCCATACTTCCTATACTAATATTATAAATGCGAAAATGTGTCTGTCTGTCTGCTACCTTTTCACGGCCCAACAGTTTAATCGATTCTGATGAAAGGTACAGGGTTAGCTTATATCCCGGGGACGGACATACTTTTTATCCCGGAAAATCAAAGAGTCCCCACGGGATTCATAAAAACCCATCCGCTTAACCGGTTTGTATGAAATTTGGTACCGAGGTAGTTAGCGTCCCTGTAATTGGCATAGGCAACTTTTTATCCCGGAAAATCAAACAGTTCCCACGGGATCTTTAAAAACCTAAATCCACGCGCATGAAGTCGCGGGCATCCTCTAGTATGCTATAAAACACTGATAAGCCGGCGGCGGGATATTACCATTTGAACGGCAGCAATAGTCGGAAATAGGCAGGCATGACGGCGACGGGTTCGTTGGTGCGTATCGCCAGCACCACGCGGTCCGCCACCTCGTTCGAGCTCAGCGTGGGCACGAACCTGGAAATTAATGGCACACGGGTAATAAATGCAGGAAGTGAACATGGAATGTCCTTGAAAGTCTACCGAGCTTGTTGAATAAAAAGTGATAGGTAGGTAAGTGCAGATGGAGTTCAACATGGGCATAAATCTGGAATTTAATAGCACGCGGATATACAGGAAGTAAACATGGAATAGCCCATAAAAGTCCTCCGAGCTAACCGATTTAAAATTAAGAAACTGATAGGTAATAAACAAATTCAGCTCAACATGGGCATAAATCTGGAATTTATTAGCACGCGGATATACAGGAAGTGAACATGGAATAGCCCATACAAGTCCTCCGAGCTAACCGATTTAAAATTAAGAAACTGATAGGTAATAAACAAATTCAGCTCAACATGGGCATAAATCTGGAATTTAATAGCACGCGGATATACAGGAAGTGAACATGGAATGGCCCATAAAAGTCCTCCGAGCTCGCAGAATTAAAATTAAGAAACTGATAGGTAAGTACTATATCGAGCTCAATAATCAACATGGGTATAAATCTGGAATTTAATAGCACTCGGATAATAAATACAGGAAGTGAACATGGAACGCCTATAAAAGTCCTCCTAGCTAACAGAATTAAAAATGAAAAACTCAAAAGTATTACCTAGTCCCGGAGCCTTTTTTTTTTGCCTACCCTAAGTTTGAATTTCGAACCCAATATCATAATATTACTTATTTATAGCATACTTGTCTACTATACTAGCATCGATGTACATGCTAGGTAAGTACTATACCTAAGAGTTACAAATAGTAACATAAAATTATTTTGAAAAATGGTTTGAATAGCATTGACTATGAAAGTACCTAGTTACCTATCTTGTTATGTAAGTTTTAGTATTCAAAACTTGATATATGAAAAACGAGATAATCCAATCAACATAAAAACTAATCTGAACTTGGATAATTTTCGATTTTTCGTTGTTTCTGTGTAATTGGTCGTTTTCAATCATTTCGTAGTCTCACAACACTAAACAGGTTTCAAGGTTTTGATATCATGGTAGTCTAAGATTCTTAGCCTGTAATAAAATGTTCTTGATGGCACTATAAAAATAGTAACTAGCCCGAACTAATACTGGTTAAATAAATTACCAGAATTTACTATCCAGTTTACTTAGATAGCTAGGAGTAGGTATAATAAACCCATTTTTTATGGAACCAAATGCGGATTTAGATTCACACTTTGTGCTAATCTTTTTTGTAGATTTTAAAATATAATAAGTAGATACCTTTACCTAAACATCTTTGTTCTAAGAGGTTGGTTTCTAAAACTCACCTACGTCAAAAACCTATAATATATACCTACCCACCTACGACAAAAACTTACCTTGAGTTAACCTCTTCAAACATTCCAGTTGCACGTATAAAGTACGGGCATATTAGCGACGTGTGAACGCCCTTGACTCCTTTGACTTCTAACTCCAGTCTTAAGGCTTCATCGAAGCCGCAAGCCGCAGATTTTGATGAGCAATAGTCCACCAACTTGGCGACTCCAACGTGGCCGGCCATGGACGCTATAGTAACTATGTGCCCCTCGTTCTCCTCGATCATTGCTGGCAAGAATGCTTTCACTGTCTGAAAATCAAGATTTCAAAGTCAATGTCTAGACATTTATTTCAAAGTAATTGAATTCTGCATTTATAATTAAATATTAATCAATATGACCGAAACTTGGATTATACAATTTTTTCCTAACAAGTTAGCCCTTGACTGGCGATCTCTCCTGGTGCAGTGTAAGATAAATAAAAGCAAGCTAACCTGAAAAGGGGTATGGCTGTTGTTATTAAACCCATACGGCATACACCTTATTGTTCCTACGCTTCATTGTACCAGAGCATTAAATAGATTGGCGGCACATGTGCCTCAGCCTACCAGACCAGAGACAATTAATAAATTACAAATCCCCAAATTACCCCTGCCGGGAATTGAACCCGGGACCTCACGCTTGAAAGACCCCAGTATACCCACCACTACGCCAGCGGGAGGACTGAGGGCCTGTATTATTAATATGTATTCTGAGCTGAGGCTCCTGAGGCTCAGAATACATATTAATACAGGCTAAGGTATAATACGAAATATTTTTTAAAGCAATTAGATTCATGCCTATGATAAGTACTAAATAGGTATCTAGCTACGAATAGCAATGTATCTAGTGTAGGTGTGCATACAAGTTTATTACGTATGTGACTTTGACCTATGTGCTCGTACTTTGTCTAGTTTTATGATAGGGTAGGTAATGTCTAATATGTATAATTAGAAGACAATTATCTATATTTATTGAACATACCTATATAAATACATAACTAATATTATGGTACACAGATGGGTATATTTATGTATTACGTAATACCTTCTTATGTAATGAAATAAAGTGCGGTTCAATTTTTTTTTTTAAATAGTGCCTAACAAGTTTGATATACGAGAATACACCTACCTCCATTATAAGTAGAAAAGTAATTTATAAGGCAAGGCCTATGTAGGTAATAGTTAGCAAAAAATAAATAAATAAGTAAGTAAATATAAACGAGTAAGTAAATATAAAGTAATATAAACGAGTTAAATAAAGGTAAAACTAGATTATCTAATGAAACGAATGAAATAAAAGGATCGGCGAACAACTAATATCCATAAATTACTATTATGTAGAGCCACCTATTTTAGTACCTACCGACCTACAAGTCTGATTCTACGAAAGAGCATTTTTTGTTAAAAAATTAGTTTTAACCGGTTTTGTGTAACATTTTCATGTAGATTTGATTTATTCTTCCGTATTTTATATAAAAGGTTATCAGAACGCCTTATGAACGGCACTTAAGAGGTTTGTACCAAGATAAAGAAAAAAATAGGCTTCATGCAAAGCAATTGGTTTCAAACGATTTATTTGTAAAAAAAAAAAAAAAAAACAATCACCATACCCAAAAATGTGCTAAGATGTTGACATCAAAGGTCCTCTGTATGAGATGGTCCGGAGTGTCCAGCAGATATTGCCCAGACACCACCCCAGCATTGTTTATAAGAAGGGACACCTGTTGGGAAAAAATTAAATCAATATGTATTTATTTATTTTTATTTTTTATTTGCACCAGAAAGTTGTAACAATAAAATAAAAAGAAAGAAAAAGTGGTCAGGGCAGCACTTGCCTCTATAAGAGATCTCTACCAGTGACCCTTGGCAGTGCGAGAGTTGTACAGGGAGTAGAATAGGTACAGCAAATATAGACAGTAATTACGAAAAAAGCTTAATAGATAACTTATGTTATATTATAATAATATAGAAGTGTTACAACATTAACATAAACAAAATAAATAAATTAACATACACACAAAATGTGTCTAAGACTGTTGTAAGTTGGCGTGAGCTCTTCTCAGACTTGGAACTGGTCTGGACTTTTGGAACACTCTTAGCTTTATTAATATCTTACAAATTCCACAATTGACATTCAAAAAAATTACGCAATTAATAACTATTATCATTATCTTACAAATTCCACAATCGACAATCAAAAAGTGTACATCGGTACCCAATTTGAATAAATGATTCGAATTTGAATGATGAGATTTCCTAAGAAATCTGCAATCTAATGAGTGAATGAGCAAGCATTTGTGTGTATAACTATTTAAGATTAGGTCCAATGTGGCCCAGAATCTGAGCACCTCGACTTTAAGCAGCAGCTTGTATAAGCTGTTAAGACAGATAATAGTAAGTATAAATAAGTAATAATAATTAAGGCAGCTTTTACCTAGTACATTTTGAAAAAACATTTACTTACAGTTTTTTTTACAAGATGATTCTTTGTTAACCCCTGAAGGCAATTAATTGTAAGGTATCAGTGGTTAAAATGAAAAAGCATTCAATTACTTTCTGGCTTCTGCACATGCTCTGCCATTTATTATAGGTAGGTAGGTTAGGTACTTATAAATAAATTCATAACTCTGTTTTATATAACTACCTAAATGATTTCTTATAAACGACTCAGAATGAATGCATTGACTTTTATAGGAACTTAAATATTAGCTTAAAGTATTGATTTGGTATTTTTCTTGAAGCTAAGTATGTAGTTAGGAATTAGGTAAGTATTTAAATATTAGCTATTTACCTAAATAAACTCCGTGACCTGACCCCGAGGTCAATGTCTTTTGTGATGAGCATTAAAAAAATTTAACAAGACACATATTTTAGGTAAGTACCTGTGGTAAATATTATACGAATTTTTTGTTTTTATATTTCGTGCTACTGTAGATTTGATTTGATATACACGCTGAAATTTTAATGGTTGTTTTCCCGAAGTGAAACGATTTTGTCGTAGTATTACAATCGATTTATAAATATAAAAAATTATTAGAATCAAAAATGGCAAATTTACAATCGAGAGAAACAAAACTCGAAAGAGACCTCGAACCAAAAGTAAAACCGCAATCTCGTCGCAAGCTCCTCCTCCTGCCTCTCCCGCGCTTGGGTTGGCCCATGGACCTACGGGCTTTCTCCCTCAGTGAGGAAGAGAGAGCTGAGAGCGGTCCTCACGCCGTCGTGGTCCGTCCTTGCCGGGTGGAACCCGCTTGTGGGAAGCCCAGCAGGGTAGGTCGACGTGTGCGGAGGACGCGCTCCAAGGCATCTACTCGTATGTGGGTAAAACCGCGTGCGTGCAAGCTAGTTTATATGCCGTATCGCTACGTGCAAGGCCTTATTTTGCTTTAAACAAAACTTAACTTTAACTGACGCGGTTCGAGTGGATGTACATCCTACATCCTACCTACTGTTTACGGTTATGTCTAGCTAGTGAATTACTATTGTTTCTCACGCTTTCGAGTTGATGATTTTTTTTAAATCACACAAACATTTTTTATTTATTAAGTTTAACGATATGTTTCGTACAGTATTACTGAGGGCAAATCGTTCTGCTGCAGGAAGACAACCATTACGGCGTGTAGGTAGGATAAAAAAAGTACAGATTACGTACTAAGTTACGAATAGGTATGCAGTATGCTTAACGGTTATTTACCGAACTTAGATTTTTAGTCATTGTACCTAGGTAAATTGTACTAGGTATAGGTAGGTACCTACTACCTAGTGATGATTTTAACAGCTGGCTGTCTATTGTTCACGTGTGTAGGACAGCCACATGAGTAGATATGGATATCTACTCGTATGGTTTAAGCTATAGCTAAGCTACCTATTGGCAAAGTTTCAACTGCTTTGAACAATTGAAAAACTTGAACAAAGAATCAGTAAGTAGATATCTATAACCACAATGTCACAGAATATATTATAAATACTTAATGTATTCTTGTTTTTACAGCCTTTTGTTTAAATACCACATTAATACTTACTTAAATATTTCCAAGTTTATTTAGTCGCTTAAAAGCGTAAAACCAAATTAGTATCTGACTGCGAAAAATATTGAGCAAATGGTGTAAGGTAGGTTTAATCATAAACCATCATAAATTACAATTATCTTAAAGACTGACACGTATAATAAACATATAAAGTTTTTTATTGGTTTTTTGTTAATATTTTTGCGTTGCGTTAATTTTTTATTGGTAGGTTTTTATACCTTTTTTCGAGAGGAAAATCCCTCATAGATACTACTGGCCACGGGGGAGCATAGTGGTTATGTCGGACTTCTACCGACTAAAAACCTCACGAAGTTCCATCCCACCGCTGACGACGGAGCGCAAGGGACCGACAACGCCTCGATACTCCGCCAGGAGATGTCAGCACCTCAGCAAACCCGACACTGAGACACTACGTGCCCCCAACCACCGTTAGAGGCATGCTGAAACCACAGCACGCCAACCAACTCGAGGACCACGCTGTGAACGACGGACTGCCCCGTGTCCATCAAACACAGGTCCTCCCGAGGCTACGGTTCGCGGGGAGGGCAATTCCATTTCCTTGTTCCCCATCCTCCATCCAAACTGGTCAGGCGAGAAACCGGTGGGGCAGCCAGTGATTGGATGGGTGATGAAACACTCATCACCAACCACCCAACACAGCCACAACCTCCGCTCCTGGGGCTATGCCCCATAGGTGCGTCAACTGCACCCTCTGCTCGGGATACTCAGAGGGACGCGCGGACGACACCCCCGCCTACCAGGTCAAGTAGCCATGGCCAACAATATCCCATGAAAAGAAATATGGTAACCATGGCACCAGGGTACAGATTTTTATACTAACCCAACGTAGATTTACGAGTAATTGTTGAACTCTCGTTCACTATTAAGATCAAAGTAAACTGTAAAGAATTTAATCTACAGCAAATAACTAACTGTAAATAATGACTTTTTGGTGTAGTATCATCTGAGTACTTATATTTATACCTATAATAATGGATAATGGTAGCCACTAGACAGGATAATGACACAAAATAGAAAAACATCTTTTTCCAATACGCATTATTGAAAGCTTGAGTGTTTGTGCTTTTGAGCATGTGCCTATAAAACTACGCAATTTTTTTTAATGTATTATGTCCCAGCCACATTAACGGCCATGACCAACGTACAACGGCATTCATAATGCTGTTTGGCGTTAGACGATTTCAACTGCAATTCAGTTGGCATTAGATTTAACCGTTCAAGTGACTGGCCACTCAGTATGACGCGTTGTTTATCGCGATAACTATGGCGTTATTGGGCATTGATGTTAATGTAGCCGCAAAATTAGACTATGTCACGTACTGTTACTTTACCTAGGTTTTATACTTACTTTACCAACATCTTGGTCGACTTGTTTGGCGACTCGATAGATGTCGTCCCGTTTAGTGAGATCCACGATGTAGCCGAAGCATTTGCCTCCTACTCCTTTGACCAACTTCACTGTATCGTCAAGCCCTGAAACCAAGTAAATTATAATACCTAAGTATTATATTTGATAGAACATACCAATGGCTTCGGATTGGAGAAACTATAGCCAAATTGAATTTAGCTAATTTTTCTAGAAGTTGATTTGATATTTGAGAGAGTTAAAAAAGTAAATTAAGATTTTATGATTAGGTACACCAAAAATGTAACCTTTGTAAACATTTTTTGTGAGTACTTAAATAAAATAAGATAACTCTGCCATATAATATAATAAATAAAATATGATAAGCTGTCAGGATGTATCTGCTATTGAAAGGCCTACCTAGGTCAAAGCTAGTGCTCACTCTAGCAGCAAGGCCATAACGCCAAATTGAATGAGGAAGCAGCTATCGACGAGTTAATAGGTATCTATTCAAATACGATTTTTTTACGAACACTTTTGTTTTTCTAACCATGACTTAGACAAAAGTTTCGATTCAAACATAAACCAGTACCTACCATCTACCAATAAAAAAGATTACTTATCTCTAAGTATTTAGGGTTCCGTACATGAAAGATGCCAACGCGACCCCATTAATAAGCCTCCGTTGTCTGTCCGTCTGTCTCTGTCTGTCTGTTTGTGTGTCTGACCATCTGTCTGCCAGCGGGCTGTATCGCATGAACGGAAACCGTAATAGGTAGAGGGTTAAAATTTTCAGAGTGTATTTTCTGTAGCTGGTAGAACCAAAAATAATTTTAAAAAAATTATAATAATAATTTTATTTTATTTTATTTTTATTAATAAGGTTCGCTAGCGATTTTTACAAAAATGATCTTAAATTAAATAAAGTTAAATTACATGACGTTGTATGTAAAATCATTTTAAAGCAAACACTACATGCACATTCACACAATTAACATGGAACAATTATATTAATCACATTAGCAACATGATACAAAAAGTAGCTAAAAACTTTCCGAAATAGTGAAAACATAAAAAAAAATATTCAAGGTGCAATGGTAGTTGAATAAATCTAAAACTATAGTAAAGTAAAGTTAACCTAGGAGTAAGAATAGTAAGAAAAAAAAAATATGTTGAAAAAAAAAAATTCTGCCATTAATTAGTAGGTACACAGAGAACGTTTCTTAACACTATTAGTTTGATTGGTTGATTAAGTTACTAATAACTATTTTCCGAAACGTACCAGGTGGATTTATGTTGATATCGAGTGACTGACTGAATTTGTTACACAATTTACATAACCGAGGGATGATGGAGTTGGCGCCGAAGACAGTTCGGGTGCGTGGAGGTACAAAAGGAGTAATAGCGTGACGGGGATATCTTTTTGGTGCTCTGAAATTGATTTTATTTAGCAAGCTGGGGCAGTCTAACTTATTTCTCAGTAATTTATAGAAAAACATTAAATCTAGCAAATCTCTTCTTTGGTCTAGTGTCATCATTTTAAAATAAGTTAGTCTTTTTTTATAAGAAATTACTGTTTTGTCGATCTTCGCTGAGTATGATAGATGCCACATAAATCTTTTCTGGATACGCTCTAGCCTTAAATAGTGGGTTGCATAATGTGGACGCCAAACAATACTACAATACTCTAGTTGACTGCGGACAAGGCTATTGTAAAGTGTGATTTTCGTCTTAGGTTCTTTAAAAGTTCGACCTTGTCGCATAATAAATCCCAACAATTTTGAAGCTTTGTTCATTACATTTTCTATGTGGTTAAGATAGGTTAGTTTTCTATCTAATGTAACACCCAAGTCTCGTATTAGCTCAACTTCCTTGAGACTATTGCCATTCAAATTATAATAAGAAAATTAAATGAAAATAAGTACATAAATGTTTAAGATATCAAGATTTAAAATCTAAAATAAGTAGGTATACCGTGTAGCGATAATATTAATTATCTAATTTTCATCTAGAGGTGACACCTAGGTACTAGGTAGTTCCGCTACCTACCTAGTACCTATCATAGGTAATAAATAATATCTAAGTAATAAATAAATCTTTGGCGTAGTTATTGCTGATTTTTATGATTAACATGCAGGTGCTACCGTGCTAATAGACATCTTTATGCTAAAACATTGGTTTCACATCGTTATGTTGCAGCTACATTAAGGTTAGTGTCAATGCCCAACAACGCCATAATTATGGCGATAATAACGCGTTAAAATGAGTGGCCGCACTTGAGCGGTTAACGTCTGACGCCCATTGAATTAGGTTTAAAATCGTTTAACGCCAAACGGCACTGTGAATACCGTTTGGCGTTACATATAACAAGTTAAGTATTTACTTTAATAGGTATATGGTTGAAATTATTATCGCTATCTACTAGTACCTACCTAATGAAAGCAAAACAAAGAAAAGTCTTACCTCCAATGTTCAGTTTATTAATTAAAGAACACCAATAGGCAATCACCAATCACACTTGCTTGCAAAAATCTTTTTGATAATATAATTTAGTGGTCTGATCCCGTACCTCAAAAGGAAAAAAGAAACCCTTATAGGAACCAATTGTTGTCTGTCGTGTCTGTCAGGAAACCTAGAGCGCACTTTCTCCCGTAGTCATGAAATTTGGCAGTTTGGTAAATCTTATAGCACAAGTAAAAGGAAAAATCCGAAAACCGTGAATTTGTGGTAATAAACATCACAAAAAAAATTTTTTTTGTGCAATGCTACGGAACCCTTCGTATGCAAGTCCGACTCACACTTGACCGGTTTTTGTTGATTAAAAGTCAGCACTTGGTATATGTTCCTATAATCCACAAAACGGCTATGCACTTGCCAGGATTATCCATACTCGAAGATAAGATTCCGATTAAAATAAATTAACTACTAAAAGGCGATTATAATATCCGCGGCTTCTACGTAAAGTCAATAAATCATACTTTCCTCGAGAGCACTTTCCAGCACGTAGGTACTTTGATATGATTATTATAAAGCAACGGTGCAGCTTATTACTAGAGAATTCCCATTATAGAAGATCCCCTATTTTGTTGATCTCTCCATAAACGGTAGACCGAGAATCTCTATTTTTAATATTTTATATTTAACTATATAATTTAATAAATTTTAATAAGTTTTTCTCATTTTTTTTTTCATTGCTTATTTGTAGACGACACCTTTCTCGATTAAAATTATTAATTATCCTTTGACATGGCCAATTATTTTCAATGATATAGGTACGATCAATTTACATTCACTACATGTATTTTGAAATTTCCTTACATCCTTATTACCTTGAACAGGTATACTTAAATATTTTTTCATAGTCTGTGATCCTTGTAAGGAATAAGCTTGTTAAAACTTTGTACTTTTTATTCAATCATCTTTATATTTTACATCCTACTTATTAATTAACAGTAGGTAGCTGTACAGAAATATTGATTTTGCAACCACGCGTTGCGCGTCATCTTTTATGGGTACGTCATTTTAACCCGGCAGAAGGTCCTACCCTTATCCTACCGGCAACCATGTCACCCCACAAAAACTACTCTGTTCTCATAATGTCTCCTCTAACTTTCTTCTGCGATTTTCATGGCAGGGGCCGCGGGCACAATGGCTGATTATTATTTGTACCCTATTTCTAAACTAAATAGATCTAAATTGAGTACTGTGTTTTTCCATAGGGAACATTATGAAAGGGATAACGATACATTTAGAGCCGTCATCTTAGTTTCGTTTACAGATTCTGTTCCACAGAATTAACGATAACCTCTCCTCCATAGAGTTATATGATTATACATAGTAATCGTAACGCTTGGCCTTGGGCTACGTCTTATGTTTTTATGTAAATAACGAATGATAAATAAATCTATGAGGGAGATGCGAAAGACACAGGATATATAAGTCAGCGCCACAGTGTGGTCGGCACTTCTGTATAAACTATAAACCGTACCTTTCGGAATGCGACTGGAAATTATTAATCTCGTTTGCATTTCAATTTTAATGATCTGAATGTCGCTTTGTCCACTTAATTAAATTTAATTTTATGACAAGTGCCCCAAGGTTTCTGCACAAGAACTGTAAAAATAAATAAATAAAACGAAAAATAAAATGATGGTTATACAATACCGCTTAAAGCAATAAAAAGGTTTTATATTTATGATAGCTTTTAAATATTTTTTATTGGATTATTATATTACTCTTGACCGAGTACACTTGAAAACAAGTGGTCGATCCGTTTGCACATTGCGTGAATTACCGGAATTCTGTTCACCTTGACTGGCCACTATCATTTGGTTCTGGGGCAGTGTTTCGCAAGCACGTGAAAACAAAGCGAATGCGCGAAAACTCACAACTAATAATATAAACGTTGTAAAAATTAACTGCTGTGATAACATTTACTCTTAAACAAAACAGATTTATAATCAAATACTTTGATTATACTACTAAATGGTATGGTAGGTATCATGTAGGTATGGTATGGTAGCAGTTGCTTGGTACCTACTCAATAAAATAGGTACTTACATGTTTTATCTAAAATTTTTGGGACTGGGCAGTACCTAACTGAAACGTTGCGTCTCAAAAGACCTATTTACAAGGATATTGGCGATATCATCGAGAGCGAAGCTAGCTTTTGATGACATATTGTCCAAATGGAATAAATGACATATTCAAATCAATTCAGAATGAAATAGTGGAAATTACTATTCCAGGAAGTTCTTGTGGAACATAAAATAACCCAAGAAACAATGCAAGCGTTAATAAAATAAACAGACGAATAAAAATTAACATATTTTTCTCTAATATTATTATCGCGCACCGAGGGTTCCGTACTCGGGTATTTTTCCCGACATTTTGCACGATAAATATGCTTATAAATAAATAGAAATCTGTTTTAGAATGTACAAATAAAGTCCTTCCCTATGATACTCCACTTGGTATCTTACTTTGAAAATTGAAACACATTTTAATTTTTTTTTTCTGTGATGTAACTGCAAGATTTTTTCCGAACCTAGCTACCTGCCTTTCATGTTTGTAGGTCAACGGGAACTACCGTATAGGTTTTTTTGACAGACACGACAGACGGACAGACAGACAGACAGACAGCAAAGTGAACCCAAAAGGGTTCCGTTTTTCCTTTTGAGGTACGGAACGTAAAAAATAACTAAACGACGTATTTACTTGACTGAGATTTTCGCAAATATTTTTCACCGAGCCTTATAAAATTATTATTATACATATTTAGCTTACTTGTCCATCAAGGATGACACGTATTGATAGGAAAGGCTACCTGCCTATTTGTTCTTGGAATAGGTATTAAAACTAGGTACCATAAATGCACTGTGACAATATTAGCAGTGCCAATGCCAAATAACCTCCGTTATTTGGTATTGGCACTGCTAATATTGTCTACGCCTATCATATGGGTAGGTAGATACTATTTTGAATATTTCAACACTACATATACCTTTAGGTAAATTGGGTCATATTTGTTATTAGTTTAACTGTTCAACTATTTATCCATTGACTGTTAGAAACGTTCAATATCTTAGGTGTATATTGATTTTCGGGTCTTAAACTCTAGAGTGAAAGCACCGTTGGCTTCATGGCGAAAAAATGATACTAGCCTAGTTCGTTAACCTCCCTTGAAAATTTTGGATTGGAGAAAAAAACTTCAAGAATTTATTTGTTTTGGGTGGCGTCTAGGGGTGTATTTTATGATTTGGCGCGCTAAGCCAGTAAGGTTTGTCGCCCCATAAATCAACGAAAAAAACTTGACCGTAAAAAAATAAAAACGTGTTTCAATTCTCAAAGTAAGATAACTACACCAAGTGGGGTATCATATGAAAGGGCTTTACTTGTACATTCTAAAACAGATTTTTATATATTTTTATGCATAATAGTTTTTCATTTATCGAGCAAAATGTCGGAAAAAATACCCGAGTACGGAACCCTTGCTGCGCAAGTCTGACTCGCACTTGGCCGGTTTTTTGACAATTGATTGATGTTGTTCCAATTGTATGTTTGTTTGCTGAGATTTTTTTAATTTCATAGAAACAATGCTTACATTCATAATTAACAGAAAATCAGCATTTATATACTGAATCCTGACGGGGCTTCATGTTGTAATATTATAATTATTTTCTATTATGATGTAAAACTTGTTAGATGTGATGTTAGAAGCTGGTCATAGATTCTCTTAAAAATAATAATACTATATTAAACTAAGGCTGTAGGATAATTAGAATATAGACGATAAATTAACTAATATATTTTTAATTACAACACTAATATTAATTTATAGATGTAACTATGTAGTAAAGTATAATTAATAATATGTGGTTGACGTAGTGGGTAGCACATATAATATTACTATATCTATATTATTACTGTTTTTTACCGCTTGTGTGCTACCGTTTGTTAATCCAAAAAATAAATAAATAAATAAATAAATAAATAAATAAAACATGAATGCAAAAATAAATAAAGAATAAAGAATAAAGAATCATAAAAATCAGCAAAAAACAATAATATCACGAAATACAAGTGCGAGCGAAGCGTGCATTCATTTAGTTTATAGACGGCGCTTATTTTTACTCATATAGTAACTGTAGGAGTTTGTATCCAATAAGAATAACCATCAGGAAATTAGCATACAGGTCACCCGTTAATATGATATTCTTACTAGATTAGACAATAAACTTCCACACTATTATTGTAAATGCGAAAATGTTTTTCTATGTCTAGTGCTAGGCTAGTCTAATTTTGACGAATTTTGGTACAGAGATAGGCTTGCATCCCAGGGACGGACATAAGCTTCTTATTGTCCAGGAAAACCAAAAGTTCCAAACCAGGCCAAATCGCGGGCATCATTTATTTAAGTGACACACGTACGCACACACACACACGCTAGTCACATGCACCATACACGCTCCACACATGCACCACACACGTTTCACACACGCACCACACATGCTCTTCACACGCACCACACACCCACCACACACGCACCTGTGCCGCTATGATGACAAACTGACATAGAGAAGTGTAGGAAACTATTAAGACAAGGAGAGGCAAATGCAGATGAAATAATTGGTAATGACTGTAATTCAACTGTTATTATTGTACAGCCATCTCATACACGGTTACCACAATTATTATTGCAATGAAACATTTTCCTTCAGTTCCGCACGTGTAACTTTAAAGGAAAAGTATGTAACTAGGTACAATGTAGGTTACTACTTATAAGTACCTAACAAAAAATAGGTTTAAATTTAAAAATAACCACTAATGATGTGGAAGGTACGGTAGGTAGTAACCAATCACATGATCTGTAACATTTGATAAGGGTACCATTCATTTTTTACTTACACAATACGAACTGGATGCTCGTGCGTGTTTAAACCATCTATGACGTGCTGTGACGTGGGATTTTTTAAAGATAAATCCGATAAATCGTGTAAGATTGAGATTAATCTAGTATACCTACCTAAGATTAATTAAGATATCCGCAACTTCATCAGCGAAGATTTAGGTTTTTGAAATCCTGTGGGAACTCTTTGATTCTCCGGCACAAAAGTAGTCTACGCCCAGGATGTAAGCTACGAGTAAGTAGGTAGGTATATAGCTTTACCAAACCTCAAAATCGGTGAAAAGGATTCCGTAGCAGACAGACAATCCGTCTGTATGTCCTTGTCCTACGTTGTCCTTCTCGTACAAGAAATAACACTTTTTTTATTTTCATGGTGGCTATTTTTTATAATTTGTTGTTATAACGGTAATAGACACATTCAGTTAAAATTTTAACTTTACACTTATTACGGTTCACGAGATACAGCCCGACAGACAGACGAATGGACGGACGGACGAATAGCGGCGTCTTAGTAATAGAGTCCCGTGGGCAACCTAAAAACTGTACATTTGTGACAAATAGCAACATTGCTAAGTAACTTATCGACAGATTACAGATAGGATTGATTATTATTTATTATTTTTATTTTCAGCCGTTAAGACAATTTTGTCTAGCGAAACATGCTTATATGGATTATGGGTAGGCATAATATGACCCAAATTTCAAGTGGGGCAAAACAGAGACCAAAAGCTAGTCCTGTTACAAAGTATAAGTATGTTACAAAGTGTAGTCAACATAGCGGGTAACATCATACAGAATTAATTCGCCAATTCTTTGACAAGATTAGAATATGCGAATTTTATGGGCTGTAAAACATCACACCTATTAGGTACTAGAGGATGCCCGCGACTTCGTCCACGTGGATTTCGATTTTTAAAGATCCCATGGGAACTATTTGATTTTCCGGAATAAAAGGTTGCCTATGTCCATAACTGCAAGGACGCAAGCTCCCTCGGTTCCTTTCAATCGGTTAAGCGGATGGGTATTTAGGAATCCCGTGGGAACTCCTTGATTTTCCGGAATAAAAAGTAGGCTATGTCCATCCCCGGGATATACTTAACTCTGTACCAAATTTCATCAAAATCGGTTAAGCTGTTGGGCCGTGAAAAGGTATCAGACAGACAGACACACTTTCGTATTTATAATATTAAGTACCTACATAGATAGTGTGTACAGTAAGAGAGTTGTAAGTATATTTACGATGCTTTCTCTCAATTTGCAAATAGTAAAATGAATAGTGTTTAAATTGGTGAAAATTCTACGACTTTGTCGTGCCAGTGGTTTATTTTTGGAGTTCCGTGCGTCTAAATGAAAAAAAACGGAACCTCTATAGGGTCACTTGTGTGTCTGTCTGTCTATCTGTTCGTCGGCCAATTAGGTTATTTGGTACACATATTATGGAATCAGCTATTACATTTATACTTACAAAACCTTCTTTATTAAAAAGGTAAGTAAGTACTTACATATATATTTAAATGACACAAGGTATTAATTTTGGAAAATTGGTAAATTTTCCAAAAATTTGGTAAATTTTAGAAGTACCATAATGTACAATCATTATGTACTGTATTTCAATCGTGAAAACACAAAGAAGTATTTAAGTTCCTTAGAATTCGAACAACTCTATAAAATAATACGGAACCCTAAAAATTAACAAGATACCTACATTACCTGCTGCGTTATTCACATTTTTGTCGCATGTTACTAAGGCGTAGGTAGGTACCTCACCTTTATACTTGTACGAGTTATCCTTGATCTCTTTAGGCCAAGTATAAAAAGTACCTTCAACCTCACTGGATTACTTAGCTCCATTAATTAATTTATTAAAAGTCCGTTCTTAACATATTAATTAATTATTATTATTTGGTATACTACGCGACAGGTCGAGATGGCAATCCCGGTATGAGGCTCAGCGCGGGTCAGCACGGGGGCTGTGGGGGTATGCGGGGCATCCCCACCCCGATTGCCATCTCGAACTGTCGCGTAATTATACTGGTGCGGTTATTAAATAGGTAGGTCCAATATGGTTATAATATTCTTAATAGTCTTTCATATTAAGCTACTAAAAGCAATTAAACTCACCTTATTGTACAAAAAGTTCAAAAATCATGCCTGTGTGGTAGCTAAAACCTACACCCTTTACGTTTTCAAAACCAGACAGATCTCTTTGTTATAAACCAGTGACTTGCAAAAGAATTACCACCCAAAAAAATTCTCGTTTTTGGTGCGTTAATATCGTACTCATAAGTTTTTTTGCCTTTGACATTGATTGGCATCTATGATAATAATTATCGAACATTCATAATATTTACACATTATGTTATCTTTATTATAAACGTCACTCAGAAGAACAGGTACCTATTATTAAAATATTTTTGACAAATAAACTATTGGAATGTGCTCTCAAAACATGCGCGAGAAACACATGTTACAGCGCGTAAGTTTTTGAAAGATTGTTTAGATATAAAAATTCTAATCAATTCTCAAAAATACTCTAACGATATGGTACAAAAAATAAGAAGTTTAGTTTGGAATTTTAAACTAAATATTAACGTTTATAATTACAAAAAAATACATTAAACATTTACCATTAAGTTTGTATATCTACCTACTTTTAAGCACGTCAGGCGGGAGTTCAATTATGTTTTTTATAATTTTTTACATAATTTATTATTTTTTGTGGGTTTTGGGCATTTTTTGTTAGAATAAAACACTTACTACCGTTTAGCTGATATTAAAATTTCATGACCATTAAAAGTCAAGTGCAAAAAATAAAGTTTTCCGTGTGTCGTACTTATAGGTACCTCTATAGAGTCTTAGTATAGCAATTAATTATAATAATGAATAAATAATTGAATTAACTAATAAATCATAATGAATGGAAATCTCAAATCACACGTGTAACAGTAAACTAAGTAATTACCTTGTGAGATTAAACTTGACTTGTTTAAGATATAATCTTTACGTCAATTAATTATTGTAGGTACTGGACCATGCTTCATGCAACATGCTAACAATTAATTGAAAATTAATTTTCTTCACTAGAATTTTCTATTAGTTCCTAAGGTCTATAGATACAACTAATAAAAATATTATTTAGGTAACAGCAAAAAGTTTAAGTTTCTTAACTCGGCGTAAGTTCTTCATTATTTTTAACAATTATTTCTTTATGTAGATTTCCTATAGGTAATGAGTAAATAAATTATCAGAAGTGATAAAGTGAATGTCAAACGAGAAATTACTAAGAATTACTAAAACTATTTTACCACGTTCCGATTAGATTTTAGGCACCCTACGGCACTCAATAATTATTTTTATGGATTGTTAATTAATTGATTTTGTTTAAAAAAAAAGAAAAATAAATAAATTAAAAGGTTGAAATTAAGAATTAACTTTTGGAGCTTATTTGAAATAAAGCAACCCAATTCTAATCTGCAATCTGTGTGCGGTAAAATTCAAGTGGCGAGTTTATGAATACACCTGATTTTTTATATACTGTGTAAAAGTTTTCTTTAATAAATAAATATTATTATCATTTGGCAGGTGGGTAGGTCTTATAGCACAAGTAAAGGAATAAATCTGAAAACCGTGAATTTGTGGTTACATCATTAAAAAAAAAAATGTGTTTAAATTTTCAAAGTAAGATAACTATGCCAAGTAGGCTATCATATGAAAGGGCTTTGCCTGTACATTCTAAAACAGATTTATTTTTTTATTTTCTGCATAATAGTTTTTGATTTATCGTGCAAAATGTCGAAAAAAATACCCGAGTACGGAACCCCCGGTGCGCGAGTCCGACTCGCACTTGGTCGGTTTTTTTTGTATTCACAGATTCTGAAAGGTATTATAACCTAAATTAATTGCAGCTGTTACAAATAATACAACAAGTAAGTCATAGAGCTAAGTAAAACTATAAAATATTATGCACAGGTAGTAAAGCCAACGACGTAGCGTAAACATTAAGTATTCAGCAAAAATATTTAGGTAACTAGGTATTATATTATACTATATATAGCTCGATTACCACTCACTGACTCACTCACTCATTGACATAATTGTTCTCCTAGAAAGAGACGGAAAATGATATAATGATGTAGGGGAGATGTGTTTGGATTCGGGAACCCTCTAGGGAAAAATTATGACATTTCAGAAAAACAAGATGGCGGCCGATGTGATTTTTGCAGCTCCGTTGTTTTCCAATCGATTTTGTTGAATTTTGCAAACTTTGTAGAAAATAGTAAATGATTAACAGAAAATGTGGAAAAAATTGGAAAAACAAGATGGCGGCCGAGCCGTAGCGTTTTCAAAATTTTCATTTTTCGACCCCGAACCGCGGCGCCACAGATCCGAAACGGGGTAATCGAGGATAATTATTTTTCTTGGTTTCTCCCACGATTATCCTGTATTTTGACTGAACGGGAGTGGTTTTTAAAAATTCAAGATGGCGGCTGTCATGGCGGCCGTTTTGTTCAAGGTACGAAAAAACGCAATTTAAAAAGTTAAATATCTCAAAGTTGGCAACATCGGAGCGATTCGGCTTCTATGAAGCGGTTGTACGTATAGGCTCGAGGTATAGATCGGTGGGAAAAAATTACCCCATTTTTAGGGAAATTTCAAGATTTTCGGGAAATTGTAAAAAATCGAAATACGCACTTTTAGCAAAATCCGAGTATGAGTGATTACGTGTTTTGCTCGTACAAATGACATTTGGGTATTTTTGTCACCGGAGACTGGCAACACTGGAATTTATCAAAGTAAAAGTGATTTTCGACACGGTCTTTTTCACGGTATCCCCTTTCGCGTGGGTGCGAGCGAGAGGAAAGATTGAAACGTCATCGGGAGCGGTATATCCTGTAGTTAATAGGAAAAATATGAAACCGTGTAAAATCTTTCTGTGAAACAAGTTGGCGGCCATTTTGTATTTTTTTTAACTTTTCGAAATTTTGATCACGTTTTTGAGGCAGTTGGCAACATTTTGGAAAGTCAGTATGTATGAATCGATTGTGTATCTAGGCTGGCAGTATGGAGATATGCAACCGGTGTTGCCACTTTTGGGGAGATTTTCGAGATTTTCAACTAAGAAACTCCTGTAAAATTTTGTATGAAAATTTTTTTTTTCACTGATGGTGTCGTATAGAAAACAAAAAGTTAGTAAGCCAAAATTATGGAGAGAGCTGATGATTGAGGGTTTCGGAGACGGATGGAGGGCCCGCTTAAGGTATTGAAGATAGGCGGGGGGTGCTCGAGCAAATGTCATTCATGACGTCATCCAATTGCCAAAAAGCTGAAAAAAAATTCAAAATGGCGAAGAAAAGATGGCCGCCATACAAATTTCGCTGGTGTCCAGCTCGGAGGGTATAAAAGATGGAAGTGAGGTTTCTTGGCAAGAGATGATCAAGATCCGAAGGTCTACTCGATGAATAGAAAAAAAATCCAAAATGGCGGAATTTTTTTTTCCATACATTTTGTATGGCGAATATTGAATGCCTCATTCTCCTAGAAAGAGACGGATAACGATACGATAATGTAGGGGAGATATGTTTTGGTGCGCGATATGAGTAGGGGAAAATTATGACATTTCAGAAAAACAAGATGGCGACCTATATGATTTTTGCAACTCTTTTGTTTTCCAACCGATTTCGTTGAAACTCGCAATCTTTAAAGAATGTAGTAAACGATTAATAGAAAAAGTGGAAAATTTTGGAAAAACAAGATGGCCGCCGTACAAATTTCGTCGGTGTCTATCTCGGAGGCTATAAAAGATGGAAGAGTGGTTTCTTGGCAAAAGATGATCAGGGTCCGAAGGTCTACTTGGTGGAACAAACTCTGCATGCTCGCGGACCACTTTAGTGGTCCGCGCACCCACGCACCCTACTTTATTAACCTCAACTACCCCGTTTTTACAAAAAATGATATGGATGTCGTTTTCAGGGTTTTCCAGGGTGCTGATTATGATAACGACATTTATTTTGAAATCCAAGATGGCGGACATGCATTTTTTAAGAAAAAAATCGATATGGGTGTCCTTTTATGGTGTTTTTGGGGTGAATTTTGTATCTTAATAAATAAATTCGTTTTAATACAACTCACAAACCTAACCACGTCACGAGAGCTGCTTTAGCAGCTCGAGCACCGAGCAAAACACTAGTTATACTATATATAGCTCAATTACCACTGACTGACTCACTGACTCATTGACATAATTGTTCTCCTAGAAGGAGACGGAAAATGATATAATGATGTGGGGGAGTTGTGTTCGGTTTCGGGAACCCTCTGGGGAAAAATTATGACATTTCGGAAAAACAAGATGGCGGCCGACGTGATTTTTGCAGCTCCGTTGTTTTCCAACCGATTTCGTTGAATTTTGCAATATTTGAAGAAAATAGTAAACGATTAATAGGAAATGTCGAAAAAATTGGAAAAACAAGATGGCGGCCGAGCCGCAGCGTTTTGAAAATTTTCATTTTTCGACCCCGAACCGCGGCGCCACAGATCCGAGACGGGGTAATCGAGGATAATTATTTTTTCGTGTTTCGCCCACGATTATCCTGTATTTTGACAAAACGGGAGTGATTTTTAAAAATTCAAGATGGCGGCTGTCATGGCGGCCGTTAAGTTAGAGGTACCAAAAATCCCAATTTTAAAATTAAATTTTTTCCCAGTCGACGACGTCGGACCGTTTCGGTTTCTATGAAGCGGTTGTACGTATAGACTCGAGGTATATATCGGTGGGAAAAAATTACCCCATTTTTAGGGAAATTTCAAGATTTTCGGGAAATTGTAAAAAATCGAAATAAGGACTTTGTGCAAAATCCGAGTATGAGCGATTATGTGTTTTGCCCGTACAAATGACATTTGGGTATTTTTGTCACCGGAGACTGGCAACACTGGAATTTATCAAAAAAAAAGTGATTTTCGACATTGTCTTTTTTCAGGGACGATCATTTCGCGTGGGTGCGAGCGAGAGGAGAGATTGAAACGTCATCGGGAGCGGTATATCCTGTAGTTAATAGGAAACTTGTAAAATTATCTAATTTGCTTCTGCAAAAAGAGTTGGTGGCCATTTTGTATTTTCTTCAAATTTTCCGAAATTTTGATCACGTTTTTGAGGCAGTTGGCAACATTTTGGAAAGTCGACATGTATCAATCGATTGTGTGACTCAACCAGCAGTATCGAAATATGTAAACAGTGTTGCCACATTTGGGGAGATTTTCGAGATTTTCCCCAAAAACTTCTCCTGTAAAATTTTGTATGAAATTTTTTTTTTCACTGATGGTTTCGTATAGAAAACAAAAAAAAAATCGAGGAAAAATTTGGAAATAGCTGATGATCGAGGATGTCGGAGACGGGTGAAGGGTCCGCTCAAGGTATTGAAGATAGGTGGGGGGTGCTCGACCAAATGTCATTCATGACATCATCCAATTGCCAAAAAGCTGAAAAAAAATTCAAAATGGCGAAGAAAAGATGGCCGCCATACAAATTTCGTCGGCGTCCAGCTTGGAGGGTATAAAAGATGGAGGTGTGGTTTCTTGGCAAAAGAGGATCAGGATCCAAAGGTCTACTCGATGAATAGAAAAAAAATTCAAAATGGCGGAATTTATTTCCCCATACATTTTGTATGGCGAATATTGAATGTCTCATTCTCCTAGAAAGAGACAGAAAACGATACGATAATGTAGGGGAGATGTGTTCGGGTGGGGGAGGCGAGTAGGGAAAAATTATGACATTTCAGAAAAACAAGATGGCGGCCTATATGATTTTTGCAACTCTTTTGTTTTCCAACCGATTTCGTTGAAACTCGCAATCTTTAAAGAATGTAGGAAACGATTAACAGAAAAAGTGGAAAATTTTGGAAAAACAAGATGGCCGCCGTACAAATTTCGTCGGTGTCTATCTCGGAGGCTATAAAAGATGGAAGAGTGGTTTCTTGGCAAAAGATGATCAGGGTCCGAAGGTCTACTCGGTGGAACAAACTCTGCATGCTCGCGGACCACTTTAGTGGTCCGCGCACCCACGCACCCTACTTTATTAACCTCAACTACCCCGTTTTTACAAAAAATGATATGGATGTCGTTTTCAGAGTTTTCTAGCGTGCTGATTTTGATAACGACATATATTTTGAAATCCAAGATGGCGGACATGCACTTTTTAAGAAAAAAATTGATATGGGTGTCGTTTTGTGGGTTTTTGTGGTGAATTGTGTATCTTAATAAATAAATTTGGTTTAGTATAATAAAGTTAACCCAACCACGTCACGCGAGCTGCTTTAGCAGCTCGTGCACCGAGCAAAACACTAGTTATACTATATATAGCTCGATTACCACTCACTGACTGACTCACTCATTGACATAATTGTTCTCCTAGAAGGAGACGTAAAATGATATAGTGATGTGGGGGAGTTGTGTTCGGTTTCGGGAACCCTCTGGGGAAAAATTATGACATTTCGGAAAAACAAGATGGCGGCCGATGTGATTTTTGCAGCTCCGTTGTTTTCCAACCGATTTCGTTGAATTTTGCAAACTTTGAAGAAAGTAGTAAATGATTAACAGAAAATGTGGAAAAAATTGGAAAAACAAGATGGCGGCCGAGCCGTAGCGTTTTAAAAATTTTGATTTTTCGACCCCGAACCGCGGCGCCACAGATCCGAAACGGGAAATCGATAATAATAAATTTTTTCTTGATTTGCTTGCAATGATCCTGAATTTTGACAGAACGGCAGTGATTTTTAAAAATTCAAGATGGCGGCTGTCATGGCGGCCGTTTTGTTCGAGGTACGAAAAAACGCAATTTTAAAAGATAAATATCTCAAAGTTGGCAACATCGGAGCGATTCGGTTTCTATGAAGCGATTGTACGTATAGGCTTGAGGTATAGATTGGAGGAAAAAAATTACCCCATTTTTAGGGAAATTTCAAGATTTTCGGGAAATTGTAAAAAATCGAAATACGGACTTTTTGCAAAATCCGAGTATGAGCGATTACGTGTTTTGATTGTACAAATGACATTTGGGTATTTTTGTCGCCGGAGACTGGCAACACTGGAATTTATCAAAGAAAAAGTGATTTTCGACGTGGTCTCTTTTTAGGGCCGATCGTTTCGCGTAGGTGCAAGCGAGAGGAGAGATTGAAACGTCATCGGGAGCGGTATATCCTGTAGTTATTGGAAAAGTTGTACAACGATGTAATTTATTTCTGCAAAACGAGTTGGCAGCCATTTTGTATTTTTTTTAATTTTTCGAAATTTTGATCACGTTTTTGAGGCAGTTGGCAACATTTTGGAAAGTCAATATGTATGAATAGATTGTGTATCTGGGCTGGCAGTATGGAGATATGCAACCGGTGTTGCCACTTTTGGGGAGATTTTCGAGATTTTCAACTAGAAAACTCCTGTAAAATTTTGTATGAAATTTTTTTTTTTCACTGATGGTGTCAGATAGAAAGCAAAAACTTAGTAAGCGAAAATTATGGAGAGAGCTGATGATTGAGGATATCGGAGACGGGTGAAGGGCCCGCTTAAGGTATTGAAGATAGGTGGGGGGTGCTCGAGCAAATGTCATTCATGACGTCATCCAATTGCCAAAAAGCTGAAAAAAAATTCAAAATGGCGAAAAAAAGATGGCCGCCATACAAATTTCGCCGGCGTCCAGCTCGGAGGGTATAAAAGATGGAGGTGCGGTTTCTTGGCAAAAGAGGATCAGGATCCAAAGGTCTACTCGATGAATAAAAAAAAAATTCAAAATGGCGGAATTTTTTTTCCCATACATTTTGTATGGCGAATATTGAATGTCTCATTCTCCTAGAAAGAGACAGAAAACGATACATTAATGTATGGGAGATATGTTCGGATGCGCAATCTGAGTAGGGGAAAATTATGACATTTCAGAAAAACAAGATGGCGACTGACGTGATTTTTGCAACTCTTTTGTTTTCCAACCGATTTCGTTGAAATTCGCAATCTTTGATGAATGTAGTAAACGATTAATAGAAAAAGTGGAAAATTTTGGAAAAACAAGATGGCCGCCGTATAAATTTCATCGATGTCTATCTCGGAGGCTATAAAAGATGGAAGAGTGGTTTCTTGGCAAAAGATGATCAGGGTCCGAAGGTCTACTCGGTGAAACAAACTCTGCATGCTCGCGGACCACTTTAGTGGTCCGCGCACCCACGCACCCTACTAAATTATTATCCTAATCTACAAAAAATAATATGGATGTCGTTTTCAGGGTTTTCCAGGGTGCTGATTTTGATAATGACATTTATTTTCAAATCCAAGATGGCGGACTTACATTTTCTACAAAAAATAGAAATGACTGTCATTTTATGGGTTTTTTCGGGGTGAATTATGTATCTTAATAAATCAATTTGGTTTTATATAATAAAGTTAACCTTACCACGTCACGCGAGCTGCTTTAGCAGCTCGCGCACCGAGCAAAAGCTAGTTATACTATATATAGCTCAATTACCACTCACTGACTCATTGACATAATTGTTCTCCTAGAAAGAGACGGAAAATGATATAATGATGTAGGGGAAATGTGTTCGGATGCGGGATTCGACTGGGGAAAAATTATGACATTTCGGAAAAACAAGATGGCGGCCGTCGTGATTTTTGCAGCTCCTTTGTTTTTTAAGGGACTCCGTTCAAACTCGCAACTATTAAAGAATGTAGTAAACGGTTAACAAAAAATGTGAAAAAAATTGGAAAATCAAGATGGCGGCCGAGCCGTAGCGTTTTGAAAATTTTGAATTTTCGACCCCGAACTGCGGCGCCACAGATCCGAAACGGGGTAGTCGAGGATAATTATTTTTTCGTGCTTCGCCCACGATTATCCTGTATTTTGACAGAACGGGAGTGGTTTTTAAAAATTCAAGATGGCGGCTGTCATGGCGGCCGTTTTGTTCGAGATGCGAAAAAACGCAATTTTAAAATTCGAATATCTCAAACTTGGCAACATCGAAGCGATTCGGCTTCTATGAAGCGATTGTACGTATGAACTTGAGGTATAGATTGGTGGGGAAAAACTACCCCATTTTTCGGGAAATTTCAAGATTTTGGGGAAAATGTAAAAAATCGAAATACGGACTTTTCGCAAAATCCGAGTATGAGCGATTATGTGTTTTGCTCGTACAAATGACATTTGGGTATTTTTGTCGCCGAAGACTGGCAACACTGGAATTTATCAAAAAAAAGTGATTTTCGACATTGTCTTTTTTCAGGGACGATCATTTCGCGTGGGTGCGAGCGAGAGGAGAGATTGAAACGTCATCGGGAGCGGTATATCCTGTAGTTAATAGGAAAGTTGTAAAATTATCTAATTTGCTTCTGCAAAAAGAGTTGGTGGCCATTTTGTATTTTCTTCAAATTTTCCGAAATTTTGATCACGTTTTTGAGGCAGTTGGCAACATTTTGGAAAGTCGACATGTATCAATCGATTGTGTGACTCAACCAGCAGTATCGAAATATGTAAACAGTGTTGCCACATTTGGGGAGATTTTCGAGATTTTCCCCAAAAACTCCTCCTGTAAAATTTTGTATTAATTTTTTTTTTTTCACTGATGGTTTCTTATAGAAAACAAAAAAAAAATCGAGGAAAAATTTGGAAATAGCTGATGATCGAGGATGTCGGAGACGGGTGAAGGGTCCGCTCAAGGTATTGAAGATAGGTGGGGGGTGCTCGACCAAATGTCATTCATGACGTCATCCAATTGCCAAAAAGCTGAAAAAAAATTCAAAATGGCGAAGAAAAGATGGCCGCCATACAAATTTCGCCGGCGTCTAGCTCGGAGGGTATAAAAGATGGAGGTGCGGTTTCTTGGCAAAAGAGGATCAGGATCCAAAGGTCTACTCGATGAATAGAAAAAAAATTCAAAATGGCGGAAAAAGTGATTTTCGACGGGGTCTTTTTTCAGGGACGATCATTTCGCGTGGGTGCAAGCGAGATGAGAGATTGAAACGTCATCGGGAGCGGTATATCCTGCAGTTAATGGAAAAATTGTAAAACTATGTAATTTGCTTCTGCAAAAAAAGTTGACGGCCATTTTGTATTTTCTTTAAATTTTCCGAAATTTTGATCACGTTTTTGAGGCAGTTGGCAACATTGTGGAAAGTTGACATGTATCAATCGATTGCTTGACTCAACCGGCAATATCGAAATATATAAATAGTGTTGCCACATTTGGGGAAATTTTCAAGATTTTCCCCAAAAACTCCTCCTGTAAAATTTTGTATGAAAATTTTTTTTTTCACTGACGGTTTCGTATAGAAAACAAAAAAAAAATCGAGGAAAAATTTGGAAATAGCTGATGATTGAGGATGTCGGAGACGGGTGGAGGGCCCGCTTAAGGTATGGAAGATAGGTGGGGGGTGCTCGACCAAATGTCATTCATGACGTCATCCAATTGCCAAAAAGCTGAAAAAAAATTCAAAATGGCGAAGAAAAGATGGCCGCCATACAAATTTCGCCGGCGTCCAGCTCGGAGGGTATAAAAGATGGAGGTGCGGTTACTTGGCAAAAGAGAATCAGGATCCAAAGGTCTACTCGATGAATAGAAAAAAAATTCAAAATGGCGGAATTTATTTTTCCATACATTTTGTATGGCGATTATGAATGTCTCATTCTCCTAGAAAGAGACGGAAAACGATACATTGATGTATGGGAGATATGTTCGGATGCGCGATATGAATAGGGGAAAAGTATGAAATTTCAGAAAAACAAGATGGCGACCGACGTGATTTTTGCAACTCTTTTGTTTTCCAACCGATTTCGTTGAAACTTGCAATATTTGAAGAATGTACTAAACGATTAATAGAAAAAGTGGAAAATTTTGGAAAAACAAGATGGCCGCCGTACAAATTTCGTCGGTGTCTATCTCGGAGGCTTTAAAAGATGGAAGAGTGGTTTCTTGGCAAAAGATGATCAGGGTCCGAAGGTCTACTCGGAGGAACAAACTCTGCATGCTCGCGGACCACTTTAGTGGTCCGCGCACCCACGCACCCTACTTTATTAACCTCAACTACCCCGTTTTTATAAAAAATGATATGGATGTCGTTTTCAGAGTTTCCCAGGGTGCTGATTTTGATAACGACATTTATTTTGAAATCCAAGATGGCGGTCATGCATTTTTTAAGAAAAAAATCGATATGGGTGTCGTTTTATGGTGTTTTCGCGGTGAATTTTGAATCTTAATAAATAAATTCGTTTTAATACTTAGGTATCAACCTAACCACGTCACGCGAGCTGCTTTAGCAGCTCGCGCACCGAGCAAAACACTAGTTATACTATATATAGCTCAATTACCACTGACTGACTCACTCACTCATTGACATAATTGTTCTCCTAGAAGGAGACGGAAAATGATATAGTGATGTAGGGGAGATGTGTTTGGATTCGGGAACCCTCTGGGGAAAAATTATGACATTTCGGAAAAACAAGATGGCGGCCGACGTGATTTTTGCAGCTCCGTTGTTTTCGAACCGATTTCGTTGAATTTTACAATCTTTAAAGAAAGTAGTAAACGGTTAATAGAAAATGTGAAAAAAATTGGAAAAACAAGATGGCGGCCGAACCGTAGCGTTTTCAAAATTTTGATTTTTCGACCCCGAACCGCGGCGCCACAGATCCGAAACGGGGTAATCGAGGATAATTATTTTTTCTGGTTTCGCCCACGATTATCCTGTATTTTGACAGAACGGGAGTGGTTTTTAAAAATTCAAGATGGCGGCTGTCATGGCGGCCGTTATGTTCGAGGTACGAAAAAATGCAATTTTAAAAGTTATATATCTCAAAGTTGGCAACATCGGAGCGATTCGACTTCTATGAAGCGGTTGTACGTATAGATTCGAGGTATAGATCGGTGGGAAAAAATTACCCCATTTTTAGGGAAATTTCAAGATTTTCGGGAAATTGTAAAAAATCGAAATACGCACTTTTAGCAAAACTCAAGTATGAGCGATTACGTGTTTTGCTCGTACAAATGACATTTGGGTATTTTTACTGCCGGAGGCTGGCAACACTGGAATTTATCAAAGTAAAAGTGATTTTCGACACGGTCTTTTTCACGGTATCCCCTTTCGCGTGGGTGCGAGCGAGAGGAAAGATTGAAACGTCATCGGGCGCGGTATATCCTGTAGTTAATAGGAAAATTATGAAACCGTGTAAAATCTTTCTGTGAAACGAGTTGGCGGCCATTTTGTATTTTTTTTAATTTTTCGAAATTTTGATCACGTTTTTGAGGCAGTTGGCAACATTTTGGAAAGTCGACATGTATAAATCGATTGTGTGACTCAACCAGCAGTATCGAAATATGTAAACAGTGTTGCCACATTTGGGGAGATTTTCGAGATTCTCCCCAAAAACTCCTCCTGTAAAATTTTGTATGAAATTTTTTTTCCCACTGATGGTTTCGTATAGAAAACAAAAAAAAAATCGAGGAAAAATTTGGAAATAGCTGATGATCGAGGATGTCGGAGACGGGTGATGGGTCCGCTCAAGGTATTGAAGATAGGTGGGGGGTGCTCGACCAAATGTCATTTATGACGTCATCCAATTGCCAAAAAGCTGAAAAAAAATTCAAAATGGCGAAAAAAAGATGGCCGCCATACAAATTTTGCCGGCGTCCAGCTCGGAGGGTATAAAAGATGGAAGTGTGGTTTCTTGGCAAGAGATGATCAGGGTCCGAAGGTCTACTCGATTAATAGAAAAAAAATTCAAAATGGCGGAATTTATTTTTACATACATTTTGTATGGCGAATATTGAATGTCTCATTCTCCTAGAAAGAGACGGAAAACGATACAATAATGTAGGGGAGATGTGTTTGGGTGGGGGAGGCGAGTAGGGCAAAAATTATGACATTTCAGAAAAACAAGATGGCGGCCTGTATGATTTTTGCGACTCTTTTGTTTTCCAACCGATTTCGTTGAAACTCGCAATCTTTGAAGAATGTAGTAAACGATTAATAGAAAAAGTGGAAAATTTTGGAAAAACAAGATGGCCGCCGTACAAATTTCGTCGGTGTCTATCTCGGAGGCTATAAAAGATGGAAGAGTGGTTTCTTGGCAAAAGATGATCAGGGTCCGAAGGTCTACTCGGTGAAACAAACTCTGCATGCTCGCGGACCACTTTAGTGGTCCGCGCACCCACGCACCCTACTTTATTAACCTCAACTACCCCGTTTTTACAAAAAATGATATGGATGTTGTTTTCAGAGTTTTCCAGGGTGCTGATTTTGATAACGAAATTTATTTTTAAATCCAAGATGGCGGGCGTGCACTTTTTAAGAAAAAAATTGATATAAGTGTCGTTTTATGGGGTTTTCGGGGTAATTTGTGTATCTTAATAAAAAAATCGGTTTAATACAACTCATAAACCTAACCACGTCACGCGAGCTGCTTTAGCAGCTCGCGCACCGAGCAAAATACTAGTTATACTATATATAGCTCGATTACCACTCACTGACTCACTCACTCATTGACATAATTGTTCTCCTAGAAAGAGACGGAAAATGATATAATGATGTAGGGGAGATGTGTTTGGATTCGGGAACCCTCTAGGGAAAAATTATGACATTTCAGAAAAACAAGATGGCGGCCGATGTGATTTTTGCAGCTCCGTTGTTTTCCAATCGATTTTGTTGAATTTTGCAAACTTTGTAGAAAATAGTAAATGATTAACAGAAAATGTGGAAAAAATTGGAAAAACAAGATGGCGGCCGAGCCGTAGCGTTTTCAAAATTTTCATTTTTCGACCCCGAACCGCGGCGCCACAGATCCGAAACGGGGTAATCGAGGATAATTATTTTTCTTGGTTTCTCCCACGATTATCCTGTATTTTGACTGAACGGGAGTGGTTTTTAAAAATTCAAGATGGCGGCTGTCATGGCGGCCGTTTTGTTCAAGGTACGAAAAAACGCAATTTAAAAAGTTAAATATCTCAAAGTTGGCAACATCGGAGCGATTCGGCTTCTATGAAGCGGTTGTACGTATAGGCTCGAGGTATAGATCGGTGGGAAAAAATTACCCCATTTTTAGGGAAATTTCAAGATTTTCGGGAAATTGTAAAAAATCGAAATACGCACTTTTAGCAAAATCCGAGTATGAGTGATTACGTGTTTTGCTCGTACAAATGACATTTGGGTATTTTTGTCACCGGAGACTGGCAACACTGGAATTTATCAAAGTAAAAGTGATTTTCGACACGGTCTTTTTCACGGTATCCCCTTTCGCGTGGGTGCGAGCGAGAGGAAAGATTGAAACGTCATCGGGAGCGGTATATCCTGTAGTTAATAGGAAAAATATGAAACCGTGTAAAATCTTTCTGTGAAACAAGTTGGCGGCCATTTTGTATTTTTTTTAACTTTTCGAAATTTTGATCACGTTTTTGAGGCAGTTGGCAACATTTTGGAAAGTCAGTATGTATGAATCGATTGTGTATCTAGGCTGGCAGTATGGAGATATGCAACCGGTGTTGCCACTTTTGGGGAGATTTTCGAGATTTTCAACTAAGAAACTCCTGTAAAATTTTGTATGAAAATTTTTTTTTTCACTGATGGTGTCGTATAGAAAACAAAAAGTTAGTAAGCCAAAATTATGGAGAGAGCTGATGATTGAGGGTTTCGGAGACGGATGGAGGGCCCGCTTAAGGTATTGAAGATAGGCGGGGGGTGCTCGAGCAAATGTCATTCATGACGTCATCCAATTGCCAAAAAGCTGAAAAAAAATTCAAAATGGCGAAGAAAAGATGGCCGCCATACAAATTTCGCTGGTGTCCAGCTCGGAGGGTATAAAAGATGGAAGTGAGGTTTCTTGGCAAGAGATGATCAAGATCCGAAGGTCTACTCGATGAATAGAAAAAAAATCCAAAATGGCGGAATTTTTTTTTCCATACATTTTGTATGGCGAATATTGAATGCCTCATTCTCCTAGAAAGAGACGGATAACGATACGATAATGTAGGGGAGATATGTTTTGGTGCGCGATATGAGTAGGGGAAAATTATGACATTTCAGAAAAACAAGATGGCGACCTATATGATTTTTGCAACTCTTTTGTTTTCCAACCGATTTCGTTGAAACTCGCAATCTTTAAAGAATGTAGTAAACGATTAATAGAAAAAGTGGAAAATTTTGGAAAAACAAGATGGCCGCCGTACAAATTTCGTCGGTGTCTATCTCGGAGGCTATAAAAGATGGAAGAGTGGTTTCTTGGCAAAAGATGATCAGGGTCCGAAGGTCTACTTGGTGGAACAAACTCTGCATGCTCGCGGACCACTTTAGTGGTCCGCGCACCCACGCACCCTACTTTATTAACCTCAACTACCCCGTTTTTACAAAAAATGATATGGATGTCGTTTTCAGGGTTTTCCAGGGTGCTGATTATGATAACGACATTTATTTTGAAATCCAAGATGGCGGACATGCATTTTTTAAGAAAAAAATCGATATGGGTGTCCTTTTATGGTGTTTTTGGGGTGAATTTTGTATCTTAATAAATAAATTCGTTTTAATACAACTCACAAACCTAACCACGTCACGAGAGCTGCTTTAGCAGCTCGAGCACCGAGCAAAACACTAGTTATTATACTATATATAGCTCAATTACCACTGACTGACTCACTGACTCATTGACATAATTGTTCTCCTAGAAGGAGACGGAAAATGATATAATGATGTGGGGGAGTTGTGTTCGGTTTCGGGAACCCTCTGGGGAAAAATTATGACATTTCGGAAAAACAAGATGGCGGCCGACGTGATTTTTGCAGCTCCGTTGTTTTCCAACCGATTTCGTTGAATTTTGCAATATTTGAAGAAAATAGTAAACGATTAATAGGAAATGTCGAAAAAATTGGAAAAACAAGATGGCGGCCGAGCCGCAGCGTTTTGAAAATTTTCATTTTTCGACCCCGAACCGCGGCGCCACAGATCCGAGACGGGGTAATCGAGGATAATTATTTTTTCGTGTTTCGCCCACGATTATCCTGTATTTTGACAAAACGGGAGTGATTTTTAAAAATTCAAGATGGCGGCTGTCATGGCGGCCGTTAAGTTAGAGGTACCAAAAATCCCAATTTTAAAATTAAATTTTTTCCCAGTCGACGACGTCGGACCGTTTCGGTTTCTATGAAGCGGTTGTACGTATAGACTCGAGGTATATATCGGTGGGAAAAAATTACCCCATTTTTAGGGAAATTTCAAGATTTTCGGGAAATTGTAAAAAATCGAAATAAGGACTTTGTGCAAAATCCGAGTATGAGCGATTATGTGTTTTGCCCGTACAAATGACATTTGGGTATTTTTGTCACCGGAGACTGGCAACACTGGAATTTATCAAAAAAAAAGTGATTTTCGACATTGTCTTTTTTCAGGGACGATCATTTCGCGTGGGTGCGAGCGAGAGGAGAGATTGAAACGTCATCGGGAGCGGTATATCCTGTAGTTAATAGGAAACTTGTAAAATTATCTAATTTGCTTCTGCAAAAAGAGTTGGTGGCCATTTTGTATTTTCTTCAAATTTTCCGAAATTTTGATCACGTTTTTGAGGCAGTTGGCAACATTTTGGAAAGTCGACATGTATCAATCGATTGTGTGACTCAACCAGCAGTATCGAAATATGTAAACAGTGTTGCCACATTTGGGGAGATTTTCGAGATTTTCCCCAAAAACTTCTCCTGTAAAATTTTGTATGAAATTTTTTTTTTCACTGATGGTTTCGTATAGAAAACAAAAAAAAAATCGAGGAAAAATTTGGAAATAGCTGATGATCGAGGATGTCGGAGACGGGTGAAGGGTCCGCTCAAGGTATTGAAGATAGGTGGGGGGTGCTCGACCAAATGTCATTCATGACATCATCCAATTGCCAAAAAGCTGAAAAAAAATTCAAAATGGCGAAGAAAAGATGGCCGCCATACAAATTTCGTCGGCGTCCAGCTTGGAGGGTATAAAAGATGGAGGTGTGGTTTCTTGGCAAAAGAGGATCAGGATCCAAAGGTCTACTCGATGAATAGAAAAAAAATTCAAAATGGCGGAATTTATTTCCCCATACATTTTGTATGGCGAATATTGAATGTCTCATTCTCCTAGAAAGAGACAGAAAACGATACGATAATGTAGGGGAGATGTGTTCGGGTGGGGGAGGCGAGTAGGGAAAAATTATGACATTTCAGAAAAACAAGATGGCGGCCTATATGATTTTTGCAACTCTTTTGTTTTCCAACCGATTTCGTTGAAACTCGCAATCTTTAAAGAATGTAGGAAACGATTAACAGAAAAAGTGGAAAATTTTGGAAAAACAAGATGGCCGCCGTACAAATTTCGTCGGTGTCTATCTCGGAGGCTATAAAAGATGGAAGAGTGGTTTCTTGGCAAAAGATGATCAGGGTCCGAAGGTCTACTCGGTGGAACAAACTCTGCATGCTCGCGGACCACTTTAGTGGTCCGCGCACCCACGCACCCTACTTTATTAACCTCAACTACCCCGTTTTTACAAAAAATGATATGGATGTCGTTTTCAGAGTTTTCTAGCGTGCTGATTTTGATAACGACATATATTTTGAAATCCAAGATGGCGGACATGCACTTTTTAAGAAAAAAATTGATATGGGTGTCGTTTTGTGGGTTTTTGTGGTGAATTGTGTATCTTAATAAATAAATTTGGTTTAGTATAATAAAGTTAACCCAACCACGTCACGCGAGCTGCTTTAGCAGCTCGTGCACCGAGCAAAACACTAGTTCTACTTATATGCCTTTAATTATTACGATTTGCAAACTAAACAATTAATGTTATAATATATTATACTATCTGACCCGCCCGGCTTCGCTCGAGTGGAATTTTGAAAATCAGTGAGGGCGTGGAGTTTCCAAAAAATGGAATTACCAATTTTTATAATTACTTACACGTAACATCCCCTATTTAACCCCTTAGGGATTAAATTTCCAAAAATCATTTCTTAGTGGGCGCCTACGTCATAAAGAAAACCTACTGTCGCAAGTTTCTAACCTCAGCGATTCAGGCTGTGTGTTGATAGATCAGTCAGTCAGTCAGTCAGTAAGTACAAGTAGCGGATGTCTACGTTGTTAGATATAATAGCTTTCTGCCTTTCAGACAGATCCCTCAAGTTGTTTGTGTGCGTTGATAGATCAGTCAGTCAGTCAGTAAGTACAAGTAGCGGATGTCTACGTTGTTAGATATAATAGCTTTCTGCCTTTCAGACAGATCCCTCAAGTTGTTTGTGTGCGTTGATAGATCAGTCAGTCAGTCAGTAAGTACAAGTAGCGGATGTCTACGTTGTTAGATATAATAGCTTTCTGCCTTTCAGACAGATCCCTCAAGTTGTTTGTGTGCGTTGATAGATCAGTCAGTCAGTCAGTAAGTACAAGTAGCGGATGTCTACGTTGTTAGATATAATAGCTTTCTGCCTTTCAGACAGATCCCTCAAGTTGTTTGTGTGCGTTGATAGATCAGTCAGTCAGTCAGTAAGTACAAGTAGCGGATGTCTACGTTGTTAGATATAATAGCTTTCTGCCTTTCAGACAGATCCCTCAAGTTGTTTGTGTGCGTTGATAGATCAGTCAGTCAGTCAGTAAGTACAAGTAGCGGATGTCTACGTTGTTAGATATAATAGCTTTCTGCCTTTCAGACAGATCCCTCAAGTTGTTTGTGTGCGTTGATAGATCAGTCAGTCAGTCAGTAAGTACAAGTAGCGGATGTCTACGTTGTTAGATATAATAGCTTTCTGCCTTTCAGACAGATCCCTCAAGTTGTTTGTGTGCGTTGATAGATCAGTCAGTCAGTCAGTAAGTACAAGTAGCGGATGTCTACGTTGTTAGATATAATAGCTTTCTGCCTTTCAGACAGATCCCTCAAGTTGTTTGTGTGCGTTGATAGATCAGTCAGTCAGTCAGTAAGTACAAGTAGCGGATGTCTACGTTGTTAGATATAATAGCTTTCTGCCTTTCAGACAGATCCCTCAAGTTGTTTGTGTGCGTTGATAGATCAGTCAGTCAGTCAGTAAGTACAAGTAGCGGATGTCTACGTTGTTAGATATAATAGCTTTCTGCCTTTCAGACAGATCCCTCAAGTTGTTTGTGTGCGTTGATAGATCAGTCAGTCAGTCAGTAAGTACAAGTAGCGGATGTCTACGTTGTTAGATATAATAGCTTTCTGCCTTTCAGACAGATCCCTCAAGTTGTTTGTGTGCGTTGATAGATCAGTCAGTCAGTCAGTAAGTACAAGTAGCGGATGTCTACGTTGTTAGATATAATAGCTTTCTGCCTTTCAGACAGATCCCTCAAGTTGTTTGTGTGCGTTGATAGATCAGTCAGTCAGTCAGTAAGTACAAGTAGCGGATGTCTACGTTGTTAGATATAATAGCTTTCTGCCTTTCAGACAGATCCCTCAAGTTGTTTGTGTGCGTTGATAGATCAGTCAGTCAGTCAGTCAGTAAGTACAAGTAGCGGATGTCTACGTTGTTAGATATAATAGCTTTCTGCCTTTCAGACAGATCCCTCAAGTTGTTTGTGTGCGTTGATAGATCAGTCAGTCAGTCAGTCATCTTTGCCTTTTATATATTTAGACTAGCTGATGACCGCGACTTCGCCTGCCTGGATCTAGGTTTTCCGAAATCCCGTGGGAACTCATTGATTTTCCCTGATAAAAAGTAGCCTATGTGCTAATCCAGGATATTTCTATCTCTATTCCAAATTTCAACCAAATCCGTCTAGTTGTTTTTGCGTGAAGGAGTAACAAACATACACACACACACACATACACACAAACTTTCACCTTTATAATATTAGTGTGATAGTGTGATAAGTTAGTGCATATGGTATCTATCTGATATTTATAAGCTCAACTTCAAGATATACCTACTTAGGTTGACTCTAAGTACACACTTTTTAAAATACTTATTTAGTTCCTTGTTATTTTTGCAACATATTTTTTTTTATTAAAAAAACCCCGGGTGTAATGGTGATGCCGGTAACTTAATATTAATATTTTACTGTTTCCTTTCTAAAAAGCAAACATTCTTCTATAGTAACAGCTAGTAGCTCCACTTACCATAGTTACAATATCAGCTTAACGAATACTTACTATGCACTTCTATGGTTTCGTAATATCTTTTGCAACTGCATTACATCTAACTATAATCTCGAAAGTGAAGCCCCAGTAATATCCTATCTAGAGAAATAGATCAACCCTCTATACATATATTATGTACGGAAATCATCGCAATAATTTAGATAGCAGTTTAAAACTGGTGGAAAGCTTCTGCTCCATCAAAGCCATGCCGCCAAGCAATACAGTAAAGTTACGTGGAAACCAATTAGGGGTATGAGTTTAATAGAACTGTGCTATCCCCTAAAAGTAGCTCGCTTTCATCTTAATCTGCATTAGCACTTACCACCAAGTGAGATTGCAGTGAAGGGCTAACTTGTAACGGAATAAAAAAATAAGCCGCTAAAAATTTTCGCTAGTTACGTAGATGTTCGAAGGACCCAAAAACTTAAAAACTAGCCATTAGAGCACAGATCACATTAGAGTCAAAAATATGTAGAACAAAGCGTGCCAAAAATGTTTCTAATAAGTAACATATTGCCTACTGTAAAACCTATTGTTGAATAGTCGTCAGAAATAGTAAGCTAATAATGAAAGCTTTATAAATTAAATAAGTAAGTACATATTATGCTAGAGAACAACTTGTCTGCCAATGACCGTACTGCCGTAAGTATAGAAAAGTAAGACTGCAAACACTATAACGACATAATGACATTGTATTTTCACGTAGTGCGTAGTGGTTACTGGCTACCGACTTTACTATGAAAATCACTATGTCTAATCAAAAATAATTACTGCGAATGAATACAATAACGACATTTAACAAGACTATGCTAATTGTGTTACTTTTTCATATTTAAGAGGGGTCTCTCCGTCACTCGCTTCATACAAACGTAGTTCCAATTTCATTTGAATATTAAGCAACTCAAGTCCATGAAATTTTGCAGACATATTCTAGAAACTAATATCTATGCCTGTGGTTTTCCAGATTTCTGATAAAATACCTATTCGGTTTCAAAGTTACGCGGTCTTAAAAATTCACCTACAAATCTTTGAGCCCCTGTAATTTTAAAACTACGTATTTTTAGAAAAATCGAAAACACCACAGGCACAGATATTAGTTTCTAAAATATGTCTGCGAAATTTCATGGACTTTTATTGCTTAATATTTTAATAAAATTGGAACTACGATTGTATGGAGCAAGTGACGGAGAGAGCCCGATTTTTATTCAAGCGTGACACTGAATAATTACTATCTTTCACTATGCATGACAGCTATGGGTTAAGGTTTATACTGACCTTGTTTATTTATGTCCCATAAAACAACAATACAGCCAAGCCTTGCCAGTCTCAAGGCTATCAGACTCCCTAGACCTCCTCCGCCGCCGGTCACAAGGGCTATGCTACCTCTGAGATCCTTCTTTGGAATTCCAATAATTGACCTATATATTCCTTGTATCACATAACCAATCGCGACCATTAAAAATGCAAGAACATCGAAAACTGTTTGTATCACAGTGTACTTATCTCTCATGCATTCTGGTATCTCTCTGGTTAGTGGTCCAGGCCTCATGCCATTCATATATTCTTGGGTTTCTGTTGACATTTTGTTAGGATCGTTTGATGTTCCGAAGTAATTTATCTATTGAGCATTACTCGCTATTCGATCTATTTCTTCTTCAGTTACCTGTCCCATCAAAGCTTCGGTTTATCAAACCATTTATCTGCAAAGAAAAAAAAACATACGTTATATTTTTTTACCCGACTACGGCAAAGCCAAAAGGAAGGGTTATGATTTTAACAGTCTATGTATGTATGTATGTATCCAGATTCTGTGTGTTCCACCGTAGCGCCTAAACTACTGGGCCGATTTTGATGAATGAAGTGTCAATTGATTCGTTGTAAAGGTCCGGGTGACATAGGCTATATTTTATAAAGATTTTATACGAAAAAAAATTACCTAACGGATGTTACATCAGTAAAAGTGGAGGTCTCCAAAAATTATTTTTTGCTATTGTATCGAGTGTGATGTCAAATGAAAGAGGAGAAATTCTGTGCTCATGAATATAAATGTACAACAACATTAAAATATACCAAGCGACAGAATAACAATTTTACTCTAATATTATATTTCAGCGTTTATTCGAACGATCGCAGTCGGGTTTTAGTGATATTTCAATATACCTATTTAATTTTTATTTATTTTAAAATACTCTATAACCTTTTCAAAATAAATGTCATGTTCTAGCGTGAAATCAACGAAAATAGCCATGATGTTTTCTTATCTTATTTATTTGATACACCAACAGTTATTACATTTAAACTATGCCTATAAAATAATATAATATACAATTAAATAATATACTATAATCCAATCAATGTTATACTATATTACAATAATAATAATTAATTAGAAATTTACTTTGAATCAACGAAATAATAATACGATGTTAGTGGTGTAAATAGAACTACTGAAGGCAATTTCCATAGTTCTACAATGTTCTGACATTGAATTGGTCATAAAATATTTCTTACATAACATCAACCCATCGTCGACTTTAAATTGCTGTAAAACGAGTAGGTATAAAAATATTCCATGATATAAAAATAGCATTGATACGTTTATGATATGTGTACAGCACAAAAATACATACTTTATGGTGTATCTATGAGTAATTGTACCTACCTATTTTTGTCGGCTATTTTATATGCCAATAATATGTGTTTCACCTTTTCCAGAAATTCTACCCCCATTTTAAACTTTGTTTGAAAGCCCGTCTTTTTCGACTAAAAATAAAAAAATATAAAGAAAACTTTCAACTAAAAATAAATATATTTCGGGGTTTTGGAAATTCTAAGAGCAAGGAAGAGAGCGAAAGGGAGCAAGGGAGAGGGAAAGGGTTTCACGGGCCGGTAGAGGTTTATACGAGAAGAATATCTGTGATACGGGACTTTTAAATACCTACTCAGGTATCTAAATACTGGCAAAAGCTAATTATTTTATACATCAGACATTCGTATACAGCTTTGGTCTGCGTCCGGTGTTCTGGCCATTCGCTTTTTAATAGCTCGCAGGCATAATAATATTATATTACCCAACTCGAGCAATTCCAGCTCCGTTAGTCATCAGAGGTTGAGATACAGACAGGCAGGGTTACCAACTCCTGTAATATACTTAGCTGTAATGATTGCTATTACAGCTATCCCGCTAGGAACTGTCACGGTAAACAGTTTCATGGTATGTACATTGTACCTACTATTACCTCAGTACTATACATAACAGTACAGGTATTATTACTAACAAAGGCCGATTCTCTATTATGGTAGGTATTGTAGTAGGTGGGTACCTAGAGATCACGTAAATTGTAGAGATTATAGTAGAAGTTTGTCAAATCAAGATTGTAATTAAAAGCAGACAACAGAATCACACTGCATCCTAAATAAATTATAAACCAAGCATTTTGAAACCAAAAATCAGAGATGTGATTTTTAAATACATTATAATACTAGCTGATACCCGCGACTTCGTTCGCGTGGATGTAGGTTCTTTAAAATTCCCGTGGGAACTCTTTAATTTTCCGAGATTAAAAGTAGCCTATGTGCTAATCCAGGGTATAATCTATCTCCATTCTAAAATTCAGCCAAATCCGTCCAGAAGTTTTTGCGTGAAGGAGTAACAAACATACACACACACACACATACAAACTTTCTCCTTTATAATATTATAGTGTGATTATAGGTATCAAAAATTCGTATCCCCTGAGCGCCTTTTTTTTGATTTTTGACCTAGGCATCATCCCCATTCTTAACATACAGTAAATTTTACTTCTGTTAGTAAGACTAGGTTTCCTTTCTCTACCTCAATTTTTATTAGAGCCACTGTCCGACAGCATAAAAGTGGGGAAAATAAATTGTACTGCTAAATCGAATTACTAGCCATTATGATTAACTTTACATTACGGCTGTACAGTAGGTGTTTTTATTGCATTGACCTTGATTGATGCTGGTACTTCTAGCGCTTAGTGAGAATTACCTTACAAATCATTTTAGCTATGCATGTACCTACCTACCTACTTCATTGTTTTTTTCTTATCTTCATAATCAAAATTCAATAAAACAATATTTACTTACTAGGTAGATACTTACTACTTATATTATAATAAATACGTAAAAAATGTGTTTCCTTAATTTAAATCAATCCATTGTCGACTAAAGTGGAAAAAATAAAAATTATATTTAACGTAATATACTATTAGGTTTGGTTTTGATTGCATAAGTAGTTTTTATTTTTTTACTTTTATGCTGTTTTAATTTTAATTTTTTTAATATTTAATATTTTTTTTTAATTATTATTTTACTATAATAACCAAACATAAAATTGTAAAATTAATTTATTTTGTATTTTCTGATTTAATTGATTTATAAAGTTCAAAAAGTGTACAATAAATTGTACTTATTTTGAATAAAACATTTGACTCAACTTTTGTCTTTTGCTGTGTTGACTGTTCAGAGATCGTTTGCTGAAGCTGAATAAATCTCTTTTTATTGATTTATCGTTGATATTAATAGCTGTAGCACTTTGTAGCCGTGTAGTAGGTATTTGATATTACATTGACCTTGATTGATGGCGGTGTAGCCAGCGCTAGGTGGTTGGCGCAATGCGGTTGCGTTCACCGACCGATGGCTGGTTGCGACATCAACCTGATGTATGAAGGAGTAAAGGTTTACACATAAGCGACCACGATATTGTCGATAACGTGTTATTATTGGAATTCGATAAGTTCGCGCTCCAAAATATTACCTACATGAGCATTGAAATATAAATAGCTACAAGTTTCGATGTATGTACCTATATTTACACGAGGTGTCCATTTTCTCATCCCTGTTTTAGAGCCCTAGTTTTTTTATAAGTAGGTACATAATAATAGACACATAATAATTGGTAGAATATACAAAATTATATATTTTTTTGTTTATTTCAAGGATATTGTGAATTAGTATTTACCTAGGTACTAAAGTACCTATATATGCTTAAGCATACTTTCTTTGTAACTTAGTAACGACTTTATATGAAACTCGTTGAAGCATCGCCGAGTAAAGGCCTTTTCTTACGACAGTAACAATCAGAGCGTAATCCGCCAAGTTGGTTAGAATTACTAGAAAGAAATTCGTATGAAAAGAAACAATGTGAAGTAAGTTAAGAGAATAAAAAGCTAATTTTGACCTTCAATCGAAGAAAGGATCTATTTTGAATAATGTGTCAAAAATGATCGATACAATCTCCTTTAATTTTTTCTAACTAGGTAAGTGGGTATAATATAGGCATATGCTTGACTGCAATCCACTGCAATTACACTAAATAAATAATAATAATAATAATAGATGATGACGCATCCTAAGGTCGAGTGCGCCTGCCTAAAAGGTGCCCGCAGCTCACTCTGCTTTTGAAGGCCCAATATTGTAACTGGCGGGAAAAACAAAAGTCAGTAGTTCACATTTTAGAAGCACGTATCAGAAACGAGGAAGCGAATCACGTCGTACGAGTCTGTGGAATTTTGATTTTTATGTTGAGGTGTAGAGTGCAGACCTTTAGAATGCCTGCGATCTATAAATAATAAGGGGCAAACAGCGTCGGAAGATCTGGATTTTCCGAAAATACACTAGAGTATTGCGAATTAATATGTGCAACTATTTTTTATTACCACGGGATAACTCGCAAGAAAAAGAAAAAAAGAATCACACTGTTAATAAGTTTATGATGTGTTTTTACCAAATCAATACAAACTCATGTTCGTTAGTTATCGCATATTTTTTATCCCTCCATAAATAACATCAATAAAATTAATTTATTAAGGTCGTACATCAACATGAGCATAATTATTTTTATTTATAAAGGTTTTTAAGACATGTCACTCAAATCAAAGGTCAGTAATCTTATTGAATGGTCAAAAGAGTCCATGATATTATTAGAAGCTGTTAAAAGTCTATAGAAGACCAACTAACAAAACTAACAAATCAGTTTGAATAGTTATTTGAATTGTTTTGTTGTGATTTATGAGTGTACTTAATTATGTGCTAAGTACCATTGTGACGATACGTGAGCAGTGATCACACAACGCAATTATTGAAGTGTTCAACAATGAAGACTGTTGTACAAAAGTTAAATAATAATAAAACTATTTCATACAAAGAGAGAAGAGTAAAAAATAAAGTGCCTGAAAATAAAGAATATTGTACTGAAGTAAGTAAATCAAATAGGTACCTATTAATTAAAATTATTGACACATTCATTGCTATCTTCTGGAACAAAACGAGCTTTAGGTATATTGTGATCGGGCACGACAATAGTCCGACCTCCAATGATTATTCAGATTTCAGCCCGGCTAGCATGGGCAGTAGATAAAAATTGTATCCCCCGATTATATCCACTGATGTCATAGAAATCAGTGGATATAATCGGGGATATAATTTTTATCTACTGCCCATGCTAGCCGGGCAGTTCATCCTTTACATTGAACAATAATTGATCTATTGAGGCTCCGATAGACCACACCTACGAGTATGATTGCTAATAATAAATTACATACATATAACCACATTTTAACCCAGACAGGGCACTTAATCTCTGAGACATTTGAAATATAATGTGTGATTATGATTACAAAATCATGTTTGTGCCAACGATAACTCTAATCGACAGTCCATACTCTAATGGTAGGTTAGATTAAGATTTTAAATCTATACTAGATTACGCCCGCAACTTCGTCCGCGTGAAATTAGGTTTTGTAATATCCCGTTAGAATTTCTTAAAAGAGGAACTTTCCTGATCCGAAGTTTAAAAAGCAATTTTCTTCTTCGACAACATCTATTCTCGCGAAACTTTAAAATAAAGTGAAAATTCTAACAAGATAAAGTTGAGAACTAAAACCAGACTGCAATCGTCTTAATAAATAAACTGAAATATTATAGTAAAATTGTTTTTTCTGTCGCTTGGTTTATTTTAATGTTGTAGTACATTTATATTCATGAACTCAGAATTTTCTCCTCTTTCATTTGACATCCCAATCGATACAATAGCAAAAAAAAATTTTCAGAGACCCCCACTGTTTTTGATGTACCTACCATCCGTTATGTAATTATTTTTTTTGTATATAATATAGCCTATGTCACCCGGACCTTTACAACGAATCAATTGACACCTCATGCACTAAAATCGACCCAGTAGTTTAGGCGCTACGGTGGAAGTTGGAACACACAGAATCTGGATACAAACATATATTATGTATACATATTACATACATACATACAAACATACATTCATAGCCTGCTAAAATCATAACCCTTCCTTTTGGCTTTGCCGCAGTCGGCTACAAACAGAATAGGTTATGAAGTTCAAGGCTAAAAACAATATTTGGAATATCCGACAGACCGGTCGACTCCCCGACACCACATAACCGCCCGACATTCCGACTTCCGTTGGAAGAAAACCTTATCCCGACATCACTAAGCTTGCGGGTAAATCTTGGAGGAGGTTCGCCCAATACCGAGAAGAATGGCGTGAGGAGGTCTATGTCCAACAATGGATAAATAAGGGCTAACAAAGAAGAATATTACAAAAAAAATGAATCATGTAGTTAATCAAGCCGCAGTCTGTGATCGGCATACGATCATCGCTGTATGATGCATGGAGTGCGTTCAACCGATTGTCCTATAAAAGGCTCAAGGACGCGATAACACTGTTAACCACGCATACAGATACACCTTATACCACAAGTGTAAATTAAAAATTTATAACACCCCCGGCAAGTGAAGGTTACAGTAACTAGAAAAGAGCTGATAACTTTCAACCGGATGAACAGATTTTCTTGGATTATAGCTAAGAACACTCTCGATCAAGCCACCTTTCAAACAAAAAAAAACTAAATTAAAATCGGTTCATTAGTTTAGGAGCTACGATGCCACAGACAGATACACACGTCAAACTTATAACACCCCTCTTTTTGGGTCGGGGGTTAAAAAATGTAATAATATAATAGTAGCTTACAAACTATGTACCTACCTACGTCCTACCTAACAAAAATATACTTACAGGCTTATACGTTTAAAAATAACGAATTATCATATTTATTTTGATAGACTAACTATTACAATAGTAAAACAATAATTTATAATATCAATTGAGGACACAAATAATAGAAAAGTAAGATTTTTTTTATTCAAATAAATAAGAAATTAGTAAAGCATAGCATTCATTTCGGAAACTTGGCTTGAGGCGGAATCTGTATTAAATGTTAATAGTTCTTGTTTATTTTGTTAGTTTAAGAATTTTGTGTTTCTTTTATTTAATTAGATTATAATAGGGCTGACATGTACATATAAAATGTATAAAAAGTAAAAACCTTTAAATAATTAAAGAAAAAAAAAGAAATTAGTAGTCGGCAGTTGATGTTGCCATCTCTGCGGAAATATTACTAAGCTTGCTAGAGTACATTAAAGTGCATTACGTATAAAAAACCTTAAAAAAATAAACTTGAATTTAAAAAAAAGTTTAGGTAGGACACGATCGCTATACAAAACACAAATTCGTACATACCTACGACATAAATGGTATACTTAAAGTAATTAGGGATTTAATGGATTAAAAAAAACAACACAATGCATTTTAATGAACGAACTTACTCAGAGAATGATGAAATTATTATTTTATTTTATAACATTAATAAATGACATCATTAATTTGCATAAACTGACACTTTTAATTGTTCGGTTATAATGAGAGATGTATTCTTAACTTGACCTTGAAGGTTAATTTATATAGCCTCAATAGCTCAACGGTTACAGGACTGAAATCTAAAAGGTCGGCGGTTCAAATCCCACCCGTTGCGCTATCGTCATAACCATTCCTAGCACCGCTTAGTTGGAGTGGGAAATCCTTAGAGGGAGTCATGATTAACATGGTTAGAATTCTGCCCTTGTATTAGCTTATTACATATTAGAAATAGAAAGATTTTATTCGAATCAACTTTAACAACTGCTTTTGAATCATAAAAAGTATCTACCGCTGCACTGCATGGTTTGGAACTCGGAACTCTTTCCAAATAATCAATTTGCAAAAATATTTTGCCATAGGTAGATATTATATAGGCGCACATACGTTATTTGAATCCCTCGCACAGCCTTTGCATGATTGCTGGAGCACCTATGCTTTAAAATTATCATTATCTTCAATTGTACATAATATTATGCTTTTTGTTTTTAGGAGCATACTTTAAACCGATTTTTAAAACTCATTCCACAAATCTTGGCCCACCAAAGAAGTAAAGGTTTTAGACGTAAAAACTGTGGTTACATACATAAAAGATCGATTTAGCGATGTTTCAAGCAAAAACTAGCAAGTTAGTTCTACTCTACATTCGTTCCAATCACAGGTTCCAATAGTCGATCTCAATAGAGTTTAGAACGCAGGCGTCGCTCGTCAATTGCGACAGTACAATATGCTGCAACATCCACATTTTCTACATGACACATTTTGAATCTCACGACATGTAGTCTGCACGTAAATTCGCAGCTACTAAAGAATTTTGAAATTATTTTTAACCTTTTAATAGACGTGACTTTATTGAGAAACAGATAATTACGTATTTCCTAGGTATTTTACATTTTAATTTATCGATGTAATTAAGTACAACCTATCAAATGAATTTCATGTCCCACGGGCCACAACACAGACTAAAGGGGACAAACGGTAAGTCCAGTGTTTTAGGGGTAGGGGCAATGTAGACAGTGACTTGAGATTTGTATGGATGGGAAATAGGTGACCCGTGACCACGTCTGATTAAGAAATCATTGCTTGACCAGATCAAGAATTATAATGCAAAAAGTTATTAATCACGTATAGCTATCACTGTAATTACAGTGATGTAGCTATATAATATATCTGTGTCTGCGCAGACGTTTGTGATGTAAATCTAGATAGATAATTTTCACCTTTCAGCAAAATGACCTTGAAATCATAGTTACGTTAAAAAGGCTGTGGCTGCTGCAACGTTCAATCAAAATCAGATTCAAATGATTTTGTAAAGTTACTATCTGATTAAAGAGTGTAAGTTAAGTCTTGTAGTTTATAGTTGACCTAAATAAATACAAAAATGTTTTTTTATTAAATCAAACTTTTACTAGTTGTTTTGAGCAAAAACGAACAATCAAAATAAGTAAGTATAACAATGATTTTTCAATTTAATATAGGCTCCATTTAAACAGATTATACTTATTTACTTAATAATTGGATTCGTGTCTATTTCGTCAGCATCATGTCTGAATACTTTTAAAAACAATTCGACTAAAACGAAAAGAAGTTTATACGATACATTTTTTTTAATATGTATCTATCTCGTTCATTTTTTCGAACTCGGTTTGTCTTGGGCAATAATAAAAACTATAAATTAATTACTTATCTTATCAAAACGTCTCAAAAGAAACTAGTTAAGTATTTTCGTCACATCTGTGATTTATTGTTAGGTACAAGCCGGCGTTATTATTAAAAATAACAATGTTACGAAAATTCTAATTATGTTTTACGAGAGAATCGTTATCAAATACCGACATAATAACAGCGACCTTGCGCCACATTAGAGTTCCGATCATATGGCACGATTGCATAAGTAAGTATATTAATTAGGTATAATTTACATTAGCATAACCATAGGATCGGTCATTTAGTAAACATGAAAAGTGGTGGCTTATAATTAACAGGGCTCTCTCCGTCACTCGCTTCATACAATCGTAGTTCAGTACAATCGTAGTGCAGACATATTCTAGAAACTAATATCTGTGTCTGTGGTGTTTTAGATTTTTCTAAAAATATGTAGTTTTAAAATTACAGGGTCTCAAAGATTTGTATGTAAATTTTTAAGACCGCGTAACTTTGAAACCGAATATTTTAACAGAAATCTGGAAAACCACAGACATATATATTAGTTTCTAGAATATGTCTGCAAAATTTCATGGACTTTGATTGCTTAGTATTCAAATGAAATTGGAACTACGTTTGTATGAAGCGAGTGACGGAGAGACCCCTTTTAATAATAGAGTGAAGAAGGGCAACGCTAAAATACCATTCACTGTCAATATAGAGTTTAACAAAATTAAATTATAACTCTTAATCCAGTTATTTTGATATGAAAAAAATAAAACATAAGATCTTATAAAAAAAGTATAAAGAATCTGATACTATTTGTAGGGAATGTAGAAGATCGCAGATCTCAAACCCAGGAGTGAGAACAACTGAATGAAACTGGCGTGCTTACATCCTACGAAGCTGAATGGCTGTAACTTATGGCTAAATCCATCTTAGAATCAGCTTAGAATCCCATAGAATGATATTGTATACTTACCTCAAGATACCTAAGATACCTATTTTTTTACCTACCAGCCATGGTGGAGGAAACTACTCTGTCATATGAGGAACTGATTAGATAAGTGTAGAGAGAGATTGAGCTAATTTTAGCTAATACTAATCTCAGATAATAAATCGTAAACTTTCCATAAACTTAAGTAGATACTTAATAAAGTTGAGTATTATCAAATATGAATGATTTATCCTTGATTTGAGTAGCTCTTATAAATAGTATCATAAAATAAAGTCGCAATGTAATTTAAATCTGTGTTTTACTTCTAAACTTCGTGAATCAAAGTAGTTTTGGCCATCATTGACAAATTTCATGATATTTTTGGATGTATCAAAAAATTCATTGATAGGTAAACTCGCGTCATTTTCTAATTTATACCATAGTTAGTACCATGGATACAAATAGGATGATATCATCCATTTTGTTCATGTCAAAACTGAATATTCATACACCGCTGCGTTTGCTCAGCATTCCAATTTAACGCCACTTGTACCTCGTAACTAAGCCGGTAGGCAAGTAGGTATCTAACTATACTGTTTACATCATGCTCCATCATACTTCTAAGGCTTATTAAGTTATTTTCTTGATAGTTGCTACCCGCGACTTCATTTGTAAGGAGTTCCGTTCCAACTGTGGAATAAGAACCGGTTCATCCAATCCTAGTACCATACCAATATTGAATGCAAAGTGTGTTTGTCTGTCTACTAGCTTTCCACAACAAATTCGTTTAACCGATTTGAACGTTTGGTTCAGAGATAGCTTACATCCCGAGAATTAACATTATCATAGGTCATAGACTGTTTATGTCCCGAAAAATCAACGAGTTCCCGCGGGATTCTTAAAAACCCAAATCCGAGTGGACCAAGTTAGAAATAGCTTGCAACGTGGAGACGGACAAAGGATACTTTTTTTTGGGTAAGGTCTGACGAAATCACAAACACAATCTTTATGATAAATTATTACACTTTTATTTCATATTTAAATTTATTAACTTTTACATTTGTGTCAAATAAATGTTGTTCCTCTTACGTTAGTATATTTTTGAATGTCGTCGTTTTAAAACCACTCTTACAGGTAACCTCTCCACGTTTATTAGCCACTCCCCTTTTTATCTTATCGTTATCGGCCAATCCAAATTGTACAATGAATAAACTTAGTGACTAATATACAAATCATCAAGCTCGTTTCACAAATCATCTAAGTAATAAAGATGTTTTCATCTTATATATTGATTACAAATATTATCCTTTATTATGCTACAATTCATCAACTAAAAACTATAAGAATTTTATATACAGTACGTTTATCGATCAGATGTTGAACAACTTCAGCCAATCAATGACGCCTTCTAATATGATGTTATGATTTGAGTGGCGCCAACTATGTTTTATAGATAATTAATATGGGCCAAGCTTACAGCTCGGCCATCCTGTTTTAAGCGAGTCTCATCGCTTTTAAAAAAAAATTAAAACTTAAGTAACATGTAAACTTCACAACCAAAATGACAAAGACTTAGTTCAACAAAACAAAAAAAAAATTAAGATAGTAATTAATTAAATTAATATTCTTGCTAACTTAACTAGAAGGAATATACAGTTTTATTGATACATTGGTATTGATTATGATTGCAACTTAATTTTAGAGCACTCGCAGCACCCCTTTCCATCCGATATAATTAGAAAATAGCAGATAAACTCAATTCAATTCCAAACTATTTACCCTCGCAACTTTACCTGCCAGTCTACAGTAGCACTCAAATTTAGCCTTTAATCTAAAATTCATTTTTCTGTTCTCTTCCGCTAATATTAAAATAAAAAGATGCAGACACTCTAAATTTATAAATAATTTTTCAAAAATCATAAAGATATCAAAAATTGCGAGACTAGTAGCAACTAAAGGAGGCCTCAATTTAATCAAAGAAGGTAGGTATATGCATAAAGTCCGAAGCATCAATTATAACTCACAAGCCAATATTTTACAGGAACACTCAATAGAGATTTGGGGATGAGCATGTAAAACTAATTACTAAAAACTACTTTAAAGGGTTTCAAGTATCTCAAAATAAATTGTTAAAAGTTCTGTTCCAACTAGACTCTCCTTCCCACTAAAGAATTATATAAGAAAACTGATGAACTATATTATATAAGTCAATTATACAAATTCAAAATATGTCTATTTGTTAGGAAAATACTATTAAAGTCCGTACATACACGCATCACTTTAAAGCTAAATCTCATAAATATGGTACACAAAACGAACATACCTATTATGCTACAATTACATAAAGCTAGGACTAATTATGGTATGTAAACTACCTAGCTCTACTACATAATGTACTTGCCGAAACTCATACTGGAGGAAAAATCTTTTACAAAGTTTAAAGTTTAATCAAACAGTGTCAAACACCATAGATATCTTAGCTAGATGTAGGTATAGTTTGTTAACGAATATAACGTGTTTTGACTTTTTATATTATTGTATAGTCACCATACCTTTAAAGATTATGTTTTCTTCTATATTTATATTTAGAATCGGGAGCGATTCTTAATATGAATATGTGTAAGTGAACTTCTTGTCCTTTTGATAAAATAAACTCTCTAAACTTAAAGTTAATCGCCGCCAGTTCTCGATTTAAATCACAAAACATTTTCATACACTTTCAACGCAATAGTTTTACGCACATATTTTCTTCTTCCCTTCTTATTGGAAAATCGCGGATTCCGAGCCTTGGCGCGTCTCTCTTCTACCGGGATACATATGTGATTGTCCTTATTTCCCTCCAGATCCAAATTTTTAATGACCCTTATCCTAGGGTTCTTTCCCTCCAGATCCAAATTTTTAATGACCCTTATCCTAGGGTCTACCTCCTTCCTCCTATAGGACTTTTTGTCCATAGCCCGTAACCTCGGGGCTTTCCTTCCTTGGGACTTTGTGTCCCTGACCCATACCTAGTTTTGGGTCTTTCTTTTCCTCATTTATTCATTTCCAACATCCTTGGATCCTGCAAACATAAAACACTTTGAGTAGACCGTTCATTTAATTTTGTTTCATAAGCATCCATCATAATACAATCCGACCTAAGAGAAGTAATTTTACTTGGTAACCTAGAAAACCTATTATCATTATTATAATTTAGTTTTCTCCAGTTCCGTACCCCTCGAAGGGTGCCTACGAGACCCTATTTTCTAAACCTCTGCTCTCCGTCCGTCTGTCCGTCTGCACGTGCGTCACGGCCTGAACCGTGAACGGCGTATCGTGAACCGTGATAGTTAGAGAGTTGAAAGGAACGTGATTACGGATGTATGAAAATCCTATGCCTGGTTGCTTCCAATTCAAACTTTTTCTTTTAATGCAGATTACGCTTCCCATATTTCTTACAATTACCTATTGTTTTTTTTTTTTTTTTTTTTCCTAGCAAAATCCACATTCTGAAGTACTAATGGACAATGTTAAACAAACGCCAGGGTACAGTAGTTGCGTCACTTGTGCCTCTTAACCATATAATATCTACATGCAAAAAGAATCTTTGATTTATAATTTCACATGATACTTATATATTTTATTTTAGCCATAATATGCACCATATGGCGTACTTTGTCGTTTCGAGTAACATAAGCAGAACTACCAAATTCGACCCTGGGAACGACACAGTCGCGACTCGCCGCCGAATGATACCTATTAGTTTATCATTAATTCCTTTTCATAGAGAAAAGCGATATCAACATAATAGCAGGAAAAAAAATGAAATAAATATTCCGTTCGATACATCTCTATTCTCTACGACATCAAGATCTCTATCACAAGCTGATCGATCATAAAGATTAGAAGAAAGTAGGTACCTTATACATTATTTTATATGTTAACCGTAATGACCCGCATCTGTTCGATTTTCCTTTATTCGTTTCGTAAAAGATTCGTCCTCGTACGTCCATCATCATCATCATCGTCATCTACATCGTCATCATCATAAGGTCACTGTTGAACATAAACCTTCCCTAGTAAGCACCACACGTACTGTCCTCAGCCTTCCTCATTCAACCCCTGGTTCCTATTGATACAAACCACTAAACCCCCCCCCATCAAATGTGTACCTATCTACATCCATCCATCATACCCAAATGCCGTGCTGGTTGATGTGATGAGCGACAAAGTGTTAACCTCTTCAATACGTCATGGAACTGTAGGAATAGCCATGGAAGACCTCCAAACCGAACGTTGATATTTTGTGTAAGTGGTCCCACGAGTCAAAAAAAAATATTCTTGTCCATAAAGGAACAAGCCACGATATAGATTCTTCTATCGGAACTTAAATATTCCAATCACTGCATGTATTCCAACTAATCAGTTTGCTACTGTATATTTGAAGTTGATAATAAATAAAAATGTTAGCTTAATTAAATTCCTATGATAATTCGATTTTTGGTGCATCAACCAGCTTCACCTATTATGTAAAATTAAATATATATATTTTTTTTTAAATTACCGGCTGTACATTTTAAACTAACCTAATCAAAATATACTTTCTTACTAATAACTTAATCTTAAAAATTTTCCAGAGGATCCTTCCGCCTCAAATTAACTCAATGATAAAAATGAACAGGAAACTTTAAATGTTGTAAAATCCAGCCAATGCTTCGTACCTTGCCTTATTAATCCAATAGGTACTTCTTTGGATTTTGTCAAAACAAAATACTTTTACTTGTTGAGTGTATAATAAATAAATAATGTAATAAATCAATTAACTGTTAAAGCTAATAACTTTTACAGAAAGCGAACCTCATGATATCTCTTATGAGTTTTAAGCGTAAAATTACCACGCCGAAAACAAAACATGAGCTGACAGTATTCTTATTTGATATACATAATCCAGTAATACTATATCTATCTACATAATTCGTAAATATGTATGTATAGTTTGTAAGTTACTATTTCACTTTATGCTGTTTCAATGCTTTAAGTTATTATTTTTATCTTTGTCTCATTTTTTTAGTTTAGCCTCATTCTATTTTTAAACTTACTATTTCGCTATAATATTTACAAGTAACCTCATCGAAGACTACACGGTCTTCTGATAACCCAACAAGCATTTATCCAACAGCTATCGCTTTCACCCGAACGGAGGTTCCCTGAAATATACTGAGATAACAATACCTAGTTGACACATGGATGTACAAGAGCGGCAACAAGCTATGACCCCCTCTAGTCATAACTATATCTTTATGATTGTAACATTTCAAACAGTGAAAGTATGTATAAACGATTTCGTCCATAGGACATGCGCTCTAAAGAATGTTAATATAATTATCAGCAACTAAAAGCTTGAAGAAACTAATAGGTACAACTTGTCTTTGAAGTATGAAAATATGCACATTTATCAAGTATACCAGTTCATCAAACATTAAAGTACGCATTTATAAAATGATAACTCACTTATTAATCAAGATAACTACCTGTTTATCAAACCTACCCTACCAAATATAAATAACTACTCACCAAATGTAATACTTTATAACTTAAGTAAAAATATGAAACAAATGTGCATCAACCACATACATACACTCTTCAAATTCATCCATTTATCAAAATGTTATATAATATAACCATTCACCAAATCCATTATATACTTTGTTCATTAAATAGCTTAGTCAAACTTTACTCCACTTGCCACGATTGCAAATTTTCCAAAATAGTCAGCCGCAAACATTGCAGCTCATCTCACTTGATAATGCATCCCTCCCTCAGAAAAACAGGCATTAGGAATGTCTTTCCAAGACGCGCGAGAGACAGCCACCGTGGCTTTTCGCGAGATTTAATCCAAATTGAACTAATGCCTAAATAAATGTTTTAATTAGAGGGCGATTGCTTTTGCAACCTCTAACCGTCCAATCAAACACCGAAAGTATTCAATAATCCGAGACGTAAATAAAAAACCCGTCAGAACACCGTATTTATAAAAACAGAGACAAGAAAAAGATTCCTCCTCGCAATGAGATCGCGTGACATCCAACAAGTGAATTATCGACTTTATTACACAACTTATCCTCAACATGTTTTACATCATTTCCTACAATTGAAATCTTTCTATTTTAAATACCCTAACTACAACTTCATAATCCAACCAAAAATCACACTAGATTTATCCCTCGGTCCCACATCTTTAATGCTTTTTTTTTCTGTTTCGGTAACTAAAACAAAAAAAATATATATATACTCATGTTATAAAACGTTGTCAAAGCTTTCCTGAACGCGCTAAATAAGCAAAAACATAAAATCAGGCGAAATGCCAGACCAGCCGAAAAACCTTCAATGCTTAATCAGCCTAAAAAAAAAATTATGATCACTATTCATATTATCATGAGATACTACCCGCGCTCCTAAGCGAAATTTATAAGGCACCGCATTTCGATTTTATCAAACAGACTGATCAATTTCGAGAGCACAACAAACGTGGTTTCCTGAGAGTTTCGTTAACTAAATGCATATCGAAACTGAACTATCGCGAAGCGAGTCAAGCGAGCGTGAAAATTTTTTTAAATATATTTCTGGGATAATGTCATGCCACAAACGCGAGCGTAGTGCAAAGATATTTGCCTAAAATTTCTTTCGTACAACAAAGAAAATAGTATTTTGGTAGTAGGTACTTATTATCGCGCCCTGCCCTAAGGGCAGTACTGTAGGTATATTACCATTAAAAAAAAACTTACTCTAATTTTAATAGAACATTTGCCAGGAATTTAACCCGCCAAGCGATGTTAATCCAATAAAAACAAAATCATATTGCATTTAAATGCGGCAGTACACAGTTAATTGCGTGAATACAGGTAAACAAAAAAAAAAAAAACCCCGCTGCCCATATACTATACCTACCTGCTACTCGTAGTACTCAAATTATTGTGCCAGTATTAAAAGTAAATTAGCTGTTATCTAGCGTGGTAGACTACGGCCTAAACCCTTCTCATTCTGTGAGGAGACACTTGTTGCTCAGTAGTGGGCCGGCCATGGGTTGTTCATGGTGAGCTGTTATCAGCAAAGTTATGTTTGAAACTCAAACATTACGCGTTTCAAGTGGTAAAAATAGATAAATGAAAACATTTCTCCTCACTTTTGTAAAAAACAAAACACTTATTTATGCACCCCGTATTTTAAAACTATCTGACTACCTACCTACCATAATTTTAAATTTAGTTAAAGAATAACCAGATAAGATAAACCTACTTTTACACCCATTTTAGGATTTATATTTCTCAAAATGCTCAATTTATTAACCCTGGTCACTATTACTTTATTACAACGGATCACCTTCATTTTTATCAATTAACATTTTATATCCCCAATCACTTAGTAACCATTACAAGTAGAGACGGATTATTTCACTGGCAGGCGTAAAACGAAAAGCTATTTCATGTAACTTTTTCTACCTTATCCCAAAGCGGTTTACAAAAAATAATAATTTCACAAAACAACATTCAAGATGCCCAATGAGTGCTGTGTGATAATATCGCGTCACTGTGTGCTAGAAAAAGGAAAACATCTATCTATACAATGAGTGCAGCAAACGATTGAACCTAAATCCAGAACCTACCTTCCGTAAAACAAAACCACTATGTGAAAATAAATCCCTATCGTAACTCTTAACCAAACTAATTCGGCACACGATTACAAGTGTGAAGATTGAAATACCACGTTCCGTGAGATATTCACCTGTGAAATCATTTAATGAGAAATAAAACCCCGGCAGGACATAGTAGATACATCCTGAAAACTATTTAAAAGTAACAATAACGCCCATCATTAAGTAAACCACACTTTTTATATTGTTTAACACTATGTTCACTATCTATTCCATTGTACCCACGATACAGGATAACCTAGTGCGGGTACCACCACACAGACACAGGAAAATTGTACAAGACTGTATTTTGTAAATAAACATTTTTCATTTTTCATTGTAAAATAAGCCTTCTAAATACCTCAATGTTATTTAAACCACAATTTGAAGGTCGATCGCATTTGTATAACCAATATACAAGATGAATTATAAACATGTGGGTAATTCTAGGTATCATAACGTTATATAATTTCCATTCCAACTCGGAGCAAAGCTTTCTAACAAAATGATAACTAAATGTAGAACAAACAAAACGAAAACCCACACAAATAAAAAAAAAATTACCATTAATAGGTATCAATAAAAATAAAATCATGGAAAGATCCTACCCGTTTATCCAGAAATCCTTTGATGCCATGACTAGGTACTTTGATATATTGAGGCCCAAATATTGGCCTTGTGCTCCAAAATGTCTGTGGTCTACTAGACCTCCACTTCTTTCTCGTTCCTCTGTATATTTCCACTTGTTTCTCTGAGTCGTGAGCGTGACAAGAAAATATTATATTTTCTTGATGTCCCTCTTCTGACCTTTTGGGTAAGGTCTGACGAAATCACAAACACAATCTTTATGATAAATTATTACACTTTTATTTCATATTTAAATTTATTAACTTTTACATTTGTGTCAAATAAATGTTGTTCCTCTTACGTTAGTATATTTTTGAATGTCGTCGTTTTAAAACCACTCTTACAGGTAACCTCTCCACGTTTATTAGCCACTCCCCTTTTTATCTTATCGTTATCGGCCAATCCAAATTGTACAATGAATAAACTTAGTGACTAATATACAAATCATCAAGCTCGTTTCACAAATCATCTAAGTAATAAAGATGTTTTCATCTTATATATTGATTACAAATATTATCCTTTATTATGCTACAATTCATCAACTAAAAACTATAAGAATTTTATATACAGTACGTTTATCGATCAGATGTTGAACAACTTCAGCCAATCAATGACGCCTTCTAATATGATGTTATGATTTGAGTGGCGCCAACTATGTTTTATAGATAATTAATATGGGCCAAGCTTACATTTTTATCCCAGAAAATCAAAAAAGTTCCCATGGAATTTTTAAAAACGCTAAGTCCACGCGGGCGAAGTCGCGGGCATTATGTAGTATTTTTATATAATATGAAAGAGTTACAATTGATCACGTTTCAATAGTAAAAAACCGGGTAAGTGTGACTCAGACTCGCACACAAAAGATTCCGTACCACCAGTAAAAAATTGTAAGTTGAAATACAAAGCCTGAGTTACGATGGAAGTTCATTTAATATTTAACAAGGGTATCCATTACAGTTTTATTTACATTGGCTGCCATATAGACAAGTATACTGTGTAACTAAATGTACCTTTTCTATCATCTTCAATGAATGCTCCTTACAATGTTTTTGCACTGACTGAAATCGTAACTTGGCATAATTTAGAATAGGTATAGATACAGGGGCAAAGAAAAAAGAGCATTTTTTGTTCACTAAGAATATAGGTAGTCGTAACTCAAAATCGCTAAAAGTGAGTTACAATGTTTTTCCTTACAGGTATCGACATTTTAATTTTTTTTTGCGACGTGACTACAAATTTACGGGTTTGTAATTTTTACCCGCCAAACATGATTCTAGGTCAACGGGAAGTACCCTAGAGGTTTTGATTCCCTTGTCTTGACAGACACGACAGACAGACAGGCAACGAAGTGATTCTTTTATCTTTTCAGGTACGGAACCCTAAAAATTCCAGCGTTTCTTTGCGATTTCAATATGCGCATAGGTATAGTAATTATTACTATATAAACCTGTTTTATTGTTTTTCAGAATTACTTTTTGCAGGTTAGGTATGTAAAATATGCAGTGTAATGTATATAAGGAAACTTCCTGGCTGTAGTCTGCTAATTATATTGTGACTCATTGGTAAATATTTTCCTTGTCCTTTATAAGACATCTTGACTTATTTAAATGATCCATATAAAATGCTTATTATTTTAAAATTATACATAATATTATATCTGCTTACCTACTCATAATATTTACTGGTATTCTTTTGATATTTTTTTGGAATTTTTTGGCCCAAAATTAATAAAATATTCAAAAACATTTATCGCCAATATCTACTTTAATAGGTACTACAACAATAGAAGATTTGATCACCTTTACATGCCTTCACGTGATATTCATCCTTCAGTGCGGGCGTACTTGCATTTCTATCAGCGGAAAAAATGAGTTATTCCGACATTTTTTGCGATCTATGCCCGATACAATTAATATAACTTAATGAAATTTAAAGAAAGAAAAGAAAAGAAAGATGCCATGTCAAAAACCTGTTCTGCCTAAATGCCGGTAGGTACCGTTGACCGGCAATTTGGGTATATCTTTTTTATGCTTTCTCTGCTTTCACTACATTCATTGGCTTAAAGTTCGGTCTTATGATTTTAATGCCAGCGTATATCGTAGGAACACATTCACTGACATACAACAAGTAATTTATATTAACCAAGAGTTAGCTGGAAGTAATTGAATTAAAATTTAAATCAATAAAAGTTGGCTGGATATATTATATTAGATTTACCTTTTATACAAGTGTAAATCAACAAGTGTAAATTAAAAATTTATAACACCCCCGACGATCCAAAATATTTGAGTTTTCCAAAACATCATTTTCAAATAAATAATTATGTATTTAGGCAACGTCCATCTTGGCAGCTTGACATTTGTCTATTGACATAATATTAAGAACCTAACGGTTATCTAACCTTCTTTTCTACAAGAAAACTAGAAAAGAGCTGATAACTCTTAAACGGCTGAACCAATTTTTTTGGATTATAGCTAAGAACACTCTCGATCAAGCCACCTTTCAAACAAAAAAAACTAAATTAAAATCGGTTCGTTCGTTTAGGCGCTATGATGCCACAGACAGATACACAGATACACAGATACACAGACACACAGATACACAGATACACACGTCAAACTTATAACACCCCTCTTTTTGGGTCGGGGGTTAAAAATTTATAACACCCCCGACAAGTGAAGGTTACAGTAACTAGAAAAGAGCTGATAACTTTCAACCGGCTTAACCGATTTTCATGGACTATAGCTAAGAACACTTTCGATCAAGCCACCTTTCAAACAAAAAAAACTAAATTAAAATCGGTTCATTAGTTTAGAAGTTACCATGCCACAGACAGATACACACGTCAAACTTATAACACCCCTCTTTTTGGGTCGGGGGTTAACAATAAATTAATTAAACAAGATGATGCTCACACTTCATCCGCGTGGATGTATGTTTTTTAAAAATCCTGTGGGAACTAAATGATTTTCCGGTATAAAAAGTAGCCTTTTTGGGCCGGCAGCGATATAAATGTTCTATGTTGCCGGCCTTTCAGGACTTTGTCGATCCGCCCCTTGAATAACCCCATATTGAAAGATAGTGGGAGCACCGTCGAAGAGAGTTGGTTCCACAGTTAGCATGTGCGTGAAAAAAAAAATCTGGCACAACAAGCGTTCGAACTTCGAAGTGCACCAGGCACCCAGTTGGTGATAAGGGTGGAATTGCTTACGGCGGCGTGCGGTTCGGTTGAAGAAAAAGAAGGGTGGAATGAGGTCAAACAGCTCTTCAGAACACTCCCTATCTATCTGTATTTTCAGTCAAGTTATTGACTTGAGTCGCGGTTGTAACTTATTATACCTACATAGGTATATTATTCACAGTTTGTACGTCAACGGATATATGTAAGCATCGGCCTTGTTAACTCAATGTTACAAAAGTTATTACGTTACCAAACGTCATAAATTGATACGATCTTCTTTGAATTTCGTTTTTTCATACACTCAAATTACCTACCTACCTACTGTTTTGAAAATTTTAATAGTAATTCTTATTATTGTTCCAAACATATGCTTAGTAATTTACTGAACTAGTGTACCACCTATGTACCTCTCTAGAAATCATCATCCCACTACTGAAAACGGGCACATGAGTATTTCTACGAGTACTCTGTGGCACGCATTGATTTTAACCCCCAACCCAAAAAGAGGGGTGTTATAAGTTTGACGGGTGTATCTGTGTATCTGTGTGTTTGAGTATCTGTGACACCATAGCTTCTAAACGAATGAACCGATTTTGATTTAGTTTTATCTGTTTGAAAGGTAGCTGGATCGAGAGTGTTCTTAACTATAATACAAGAAAATCTGTTCAGCCGTTTGAAGATGATCAGCTCTTTTCTAGTTTTCTTATAGAGCCTGGTTTTGTTTATTCTGAGGTGGCACAGGTCACCCTTCAGTATGAGAAGGTTCATAGTCCACCGGGTTATATGTTCCGGTCACAGTCCACCACTCGCCTTTGAGCATACGAGTATTGTGGCGAACTCTCAGGCATGCAGGTTTCCTCTCGATGTTTTCCTTCACCTTTAAAGCAGTGATATTTAATTGTTTAAAACGCGGCCGCGATCGAAGCCTCGACCCCCGAACAGGAGTCCGACTCTTAACCACTTGGCTATCACCTCTAACTCTATCTAGAAACAACAAATGATCAAGCTAATTTAATGTAGATAGATCTAGACAGGTATTTGGTAGACAGGAAGTTTGACAAACAATATACCTATCCCAAGTAACACAAAAGTGCTGCATATCAACTGAATCACTGTCCACGTTGGAAACTTTAGCTCCAAAACATGCTATATTAAAGCTGAATAATATCTGAATAATAGCATCCTCAGAAGATATAACTCTGATTTGGGCACAAATTAAACAGCAACTAGCTGATTAACTGCGTTATAATAGCATTTAATAAGCATTAATAAAGGTAACATTCGCCCCAAGAGCTGAACATTGGCTGATAAAGAGAGTGTGTGTTACCTATTGTGCAGCTCAAACAACAAATAAGCACCCTTTTTACGCTTTTATGCAGTTAAAAGAGCACGAGCGGCGAAATTGTGAATAAATATTACTCCATATATTCTATAACATAACACTATCTCGATAATATTCTGCAGCAGTGTTATATTTGTGCACAAATATCATCACCATCATACAATGTGACATGTGTTGTGTACTTAACTGAAGTGCAAAAAGTTAATTCATTTTCGGTAAGTAAAACTTGATCTTATTTGTTACTAGTGCCTGAAATTTGATGGGGAAAGCAAGTTTATTGTCAAATATCATATACTTTTAGACCAAAATTTTCACGCGCCCTCGTAATATAACTGTTTCCTTGGAAATCTTATTATAAAATGGATTGTAATAATATAAAAATGCCAGCAATTTTTTTGAATTAGACGATAAGCTTTTTACGTATAACTAATTAAAAATCTTTTTCAAATCCAATAGATATTTTCATAGACAAAATAAGAATAAATAGTAAATAAATAATTAATATTGTAATTTAGAACATAGAAAATGGTGGGCAAGCAATGTGAACCGTAATAATGCCAAATAAATGCTTTAAGGGCTATAATAAGGTGCTAGGGATATATTAATCAGCAAAAGGCTGATACGAGTAGTTCTTGTGTCTAATAAATCAGCCATAGATTGATGTACAGCTGAATAGTTGGTAACATTACGCAAATACTTTATACCCAATGAACAGCTGTATAATCTGTCAAGAGTTAGCTATTAGGGGTCCGTGGTGAAAGTTTTTCATGAGCGAATAAGTCAGTACTTATTAATTTATTTCTTTCTTTCTTTCGTTCTTTTATCTTTAGTTTATAATACTTATTATAACTTTATTTCTCAGGGTAATTCCCAAGGGGACTTATTCGACATTTGCACTTCAAGTGCAAATGTATTCTGCTCTCAGCAAGAGCAACAAGCAGCAGAGCAGCTGGCACAAGTGATCAGCTCGAAAACCATGAAGACTCTGATGGCTAATCAAGCTTTAATTTTAGATAAATAAATACCATTTTTAAGCAATTTTTCCATTTCAATTTTCCTTTTCAGTTTGCCTATTCCGAAATAAATGCCAGTAACAAAAGTCTGCAAAAAGGATTCTTAAAAACGTTGCAAAGTATAGGCCAAAACTAGTTTTTAGAACTCTTAAAGATTGGCCCATCGTATTTCACTAATTCTTATTCTTTTTTCTACATTTTTTTACAACAACCCTATTATTTACTAGGGTTCCGTACCTCAAAAGGAAAAACGAACCCTTATAGGATCACTTTGTTGTCTGTCTGTCCATCTGTCTGTCTGTCCATCTGTCGTGTCAGTCAAGAAACCCTATAGGGTGCTTTCTATTGACCTAGAACCATGAAATTTGGCAGGTACGAAGGTCTTATAGCACAAATAAAATGTGTTCTAAAACAAACAATTACTTACCTAGTAGATATTTCAAATTTACAAAGTAAGATAACTATACCAAGTGGGGTATCATATAAAAGGGGTTTATCTGTACATCCTGAAACAAATTTTTATTTATTTTTAAGCATAATAGTTTTTGATTTACTGTGCAAAATGTAGAAAAATATACCCGAGTATGGAACCCTTGGTGCGCGAGTCTGACTCGCACTTGGCCGGTTTTTATAACGGTGATAATATAAATGATATACAAGTACGGTGAGGCGCTGAAAAAGAACTTTTCAGGATCTTAAATAACTCCATGAGCTGATTAAATGCCTACGGGAGTACAATTATTCAGCCCAAGAAGGACAAAGGGTTACAAGTGAATAGCTTTATACCTGCTTGCTGTAATTTAACACCATATACGTCCACCCAAAGGAATCATGTGGGCTAGATAAGTGCAGTTATGAGAGTGCGTATAACAGCTGATTAAAACTGTGAAAGTTCAACTATATGCAGCTTGAAGCGTTAATTGAATTCACGGAGTAACTGATAGCTTTATAATAATTCACATATGCTCAGTTAAAATGCAAACATTTGAAAGATACACTTGTGACCTTTTATTCAGAAAGTAGCTTAGTTTGAGTCCATAAAAATGCTTTATTGTTGCTGACAGTACTGAAACTTGCTAAAAGCTGAATAACATGACCTGCGCACCTGATAGTAACGCTCGCAACATTACAGGGGTGTCTTCGTGGTACTTAGTAAAGTCAATGTACAGGAGAAAGCGTAATAGTAGGCTTTTACAGTAACGGTGGACTCTAATAAGTCTTCATAAATGCTTAAAGTACCGATGTGATATCTTTTAAAGCAGTTTTGTGTTACTTGGGTACCTGCTTTAAGATGAAAAAGCAACAAGGAAGTTTATTTTATTGCATTTTTTGTTTTGCATACTCGATTTATAAGGAAGTCAATAATTGCGAGTATTGAACCGATCAAAAAATATTGTTTTAATTCTCTTTTACGGCATTAATTTATCTGCAATTCTAATTCCAAAGTAATACAAGTGTAAATTAATTTATAACACCCCCGACAAGTGAAGGTTACAGTAACTAGAAAAGAGCTGAGAACTTTCAAACGGCTGAACCGATTTTCTAGGATTATAGCTAAGAACACTCTCGATCAAGCCACCTTTCAAACAAAAAAAATTAAATTAAAATCGGTTAATTAGTTCAGGAGCTACGATGCCACAGACAGATACACAGATAACTTATAACACCCCTCTTTTTGGGTCGGGGGTTAAAAATAATAATATAATAATATAATAATATGAAGTGTCAGCAACTACATCTCTATTTAATTTATACCCTACTTCTAAACTATCTTTTGTTTCTTTTAACCCACGACCCAAAAAGAGGGGTGTTATAAGTTTGACGTGTGTATCCATGAAAATCGGTTCAGCCGTTTGAAAGTTATCAGCTCTTTTCTAGTTATTACTGTAACCTTCACTTGTCGGGGGGTGTTATAAATTTTTAATTTACACTTGTACTATGGTTAAGTAAACTAAAGGTATTTTGACTGAAATTCGGGAGAAAGGCAAATAGCAATGTGAGAACTCGAGGTTATTAAATCAAATGTTACACATGCTTTATTCTGCAACTAAAACTAATTATCTTGTACACCTACCTAAGTAGAATCATTATTTCTTCTAGTGTGTCTGTCTATTTGTCTTCATATTAAGTTATAGCTTCTATATTATTTTTTGCGCAAATCACGTCACTCGCGTTATCTCGGACTGGGTTAGCGCGGGGAGTGTGCGGATGATCGGGGCGCCCTCACCCTGATTGCCATCTCGAACTGTCGCATACTATACCTACCTAAATTCATAATTAACTGGAATAAGTATAGGTACAATAATAAATCTTTTATTCAAATCTCAATTTTTATGTAGGTAGGTACCTAGCTACTTAAGCAGGTAGGTAACTAATTTTAGTACTCAAATTATAACCAGCTTGCTTTACAGTACCTTGCTGTATTTAGGTATATACCACAACTGAAGTTGACAATGACCCAGAATCTACTTTATCGAAGCATATAAAATATATACAAACATAATATCTAAGCTACACCGATGTTGTGACACAAAATAATAATTTATGCATGCTTTTTATCGATGCCTTTTCGTGGACAAATAAATTTCAAATACTATATGCTTTATAGTAGGTCACTGACAGAGCCCAAACTATTAGCAAGCTGAAGTGGCAGTGGTCAGGCTATGCCTGTCGTAGAGACGATGGCCGTTGGAGCCGGAAAGTCCTTGAGTGGAGACCGCGTTTAAAGAAAGCGTAGTGTGGGATGCCCTCCAGCACGACGGACCGACGATATAAAGCGGCTGGCGGGAAGTGGCTGGATGAGGAAGGCTGAGGACCGGGTGTGGTGGCGCTCTATAGGGAAGACCTTTGTCCAACTGTGGACGTCCACATGATGATGATATGCTTTATTATTTAGTGCTTCTGACAACTTACCCATCAATGAAAAAACTATGTGTTCTATCGGTTTTAATTTAAAAGTTATCGCCGAGAAAGGCCCCGCTGGAAGCTCATAGTTTAAAAGGCAATAACTCATAAACTAAAACAGATAAGTAGACACATTATTTTTTCACTGATGAGTAAGTTGTCAGGAGCACTAAATAATAAAGCATATTGTGAAATCCATCCGTCCACGAAAAGAGGAGGGCCCCACTGGAAGTTCGTAGTTTTAACAAGCAATTACTTTTTAACTAAAAGAGATAGACGCAATTTTTTTCTACTGATGCGTTCAAGAGCATTAAATAATAGGGCAGGTACTCCCCGTTGACCTAGAATCATAAAATTGGGCAGACAGCAATGTCTTATCTAGCACAAGAAAGGGAAACACTCGAAAACCGTGAATTTTTGGTTACATCACAAAAAAAAATGCTATTTCTTGTAGGTACGTTCATACGGAACCCTTCGTGTGAGAGTCCGACTCGCACTTGAACGGCTTTTTTATTTTATTGTACTTATGATCTTTTTGACAAATAACAACTTGCTAAGTAAACTTATCAACAGATCCTACTAAATACAGATTGATTAATTTCGGTATATAATTTTATTATTGCTCTCGGCTGGAGCACGCGAGATGGTCATGCAATGAATAAATTGTAACTATACAAGACCGAGAATGGAAATAGTGAGATGCGTTTTCCTCTAGTCTAGAAGTATACACGTCATAATTTTTTTAATAATAATTAATTATGAAACTGTCATAATTGACATATAACCTTGGTTTGTTACATGAAGTACTCAAACCCAAAAAAATCGATCTACGATTTGTTAGATAAGTAATGTATACTTGTTAGCATTTATATCTAGGTAAAAAAATATAATTTGCGATTTTTTACGCGTAGCACAATGCGTGATTAGTTTCGGAAATTCGCAAATTATCGAAGTCCTATATAATATTTTGAAATGAAATGAATTTATTTAATAGGTTAGGTATGTCAGGCATTATTATTCTGCCAAGAGTCTACCACTGTTCACCGGTTCAGAAAGCGGATTTGATTTTTAAAAATCTTTTTATTGTGACTTACAATATTATAGGCACGCATGAGGACATATAACTAGATAATCAACAAATAATAAATGGTTTTAAGACGATAGCCGAGTGATGGGAGTCAAGAACCGGCATGGACCAGGCGGCCTTCCGAAGTATTTCCCAACCACGCAACGCACGCCGTGGCTCGCTTAACTTGATTACAGTACAGCCTACTGCACGTGGTACGTACATTCATGTTATAGACAAGTCAATTATGAACTGATATGCGTTGGATTTAGACTTAGGTCTAATCAAGGTTGGAACATAGTACTTACAGAGACAGTGATGATATTTTATTAAAAACAAATTAAAAAATCGGTGCTAGACATTGGTCTTTTCAGGGATAAAATCTAAAATTGTCTCGTATTTCTTCTCGTACGAATTCATACAAGCGTTACTAGGAAACAAACAGAACCTACGTCTCATTTTCACAGAGATATTAGCTACTTAGTATGGAATATGGATAAGTTCCTATGAATAAGGTCTAAAACTGAATCGTTTTTCTTCTCGTACGAATTCATACAAGCGTTACTAAAAAACAAACAGAACCTACGTCACATTTTCACAGACATATTAGGTAGTATGGATAAGTCCCTTTTAATAACGTGGGATAAGATTTAAAACTGCCTCGTTTTTCTTTTCGTACGAATTCATACAAGCGCAACGTGAACCGTTCAGCCTTCTTATGAATTACCCAACGTTGCAACTAGCTCCACTGACGTGACCATTGCGTAGGCGGTATAGCACGTGTTTGTATCTCATACTATAACGTTTCAAATAAGAATATCGGCTATATTAGTTACATTGTTTTATTGTTTTCAATTTCATTTTTAACCCCCGACCCAAAAAGAGGGGTGTTATAAGTTTGACGTGTGTATCTGTGTGTATGTGTATCTGTGTGTCTGTGTATCTGTGTATCTGTCTGTGGCACCGTAGCGCCTAAACTAATGAACCGATTTTAATTTAGTTTTTTTTGTTTGAAAGGTGGCTTGATCGAGAGTGTTCTTAGCTATAATCCGAGAAAATCGGTTCAGCCTTTTGAAAGTTATCAGCTCTTTTCTAGTTACTGTAACCTTCACTTGTCGGGGGTGTTATAAATTTTTAATTTACACAGTTTAAAAAAACTAACTAAAATTCCTTGCCCACTGATGTACGTACCTACTTTTTCCTGCACGGCAAGGCGGTCGTTTAATCATTTTAACGCCAAGAGTCTCTAAATTAATATTCGACTATGCAGTAGAATTCATACGTCTCCACGACGTCATAACGTAATATAATAATCTTCGTCCATAACAGTTCAATGGCACTACAATGCGATCATGACCTTCAGCACCAAAAAGAATTTCGAATGAATAATTTCCTATCCAGGCGCCATTGGCCTGGTCTTCACCTGTGGATGTAACTAAACTGCCCATAAAACTAAAATTAAATATTACATTGGATACACATCTATGAAAACTAATCAAATCGAAGTGTCTGTAGCTTTTCGAATTAAATTTTATTAGCTTACACGTCTTAAAAGTTTAATTTTTATTACTTTTATTGAGCTCATTTACGGTTATTTACGCGTTAAAAAATTAAAAACTCTGCCAATCAGGACTTGGCCAGCGCGTGGTTGACTGTGGTCAAAACCTTTCTCATTCAGAGAGGAGCCCTGTTCTCCGAGGAGCAGTCCGGCGATGAGTTGGTGTTGATTGGATGATAATGATTTTTAAAATAATATTTGTCCCTCTGTCCGGGTCAATCAAAACGGCTAAACCGATTTGGTCAGGACTTTCACATGCTGGTAGCTAGAGGTCGATTCAAGGAGTGATCTAGGCTACTGTTACGGTTTTATAGAATTTTAAAAATCTAAATCTGCGCAGACGAAGTCACCGGCCAGAGTTATACAATTTATTTTTATGTTAATATAATATAATTTGAATATTGTTCTAGAATCTAGATAGACTGGTAGTATAATATATTATTTTGATGCCCAAATGAATATCAAACAAACTTGATTATTCACCTTGATTTTAATATAATATTATGAAAGCATTCAAATAGGACTGGAAAATTTTCGAGACGTTTGCGTGCAGCTATAAAATTACAAAAAATATTTAATTGCAATTAATTACCTTGGACAAAGATTTAGTTTGACCATCCAAAGGGTTATCGCTGCCAGCATCTTAAGTACAATGCCTCGCTGCGGTGGTCTCCGTGAGGTTTTAGATTCCATTTAATTTACTTTAGTTTTAATTTAATATTTTTTTTAGTTTTAATTTAGATTTAACTTTATTTTATAAAATTGTTAACTATTATTATACCTATTTGATTAAATTAAACTACAATTGCATAGTTACTTAATTTAATTTTGTGTCATTATAATTTATTTTTTGTTGACTCTATTTCAATTGAAATTTAAATATGTACAACGTAAGTTACAGTTTTTTTTACTAGTTGAAAATTTAGTTTTTGAAATCAAGTTAAATAAAAGCCTTAAATTCAAAGACTCAATCCAAAAATAAAGATTTTATATAAGGTCGATAAGATTTTATATATAATTTATTCTTTCGACAATAATTTTATTGATCAATATAACTTTAACTGTTTAGTTACTGTAGAAAAAATAAATTGTAAGTACCGAATATTTTATTTTATTTTCAGTTTTTGGGAGACCTTAACATGTAAGTAGCTACCCTTGCGCTAGTTACACTTACGTAATAATGATTTTTCAAGGTTGTAAATATTTGCAACCCATTTAAATGTCAGGGTGCCACGTAATGCTCTCCGAGAGGCTAATTTGCTATTTCCATTTTTGCAAAAACATAAGGTTTTAATTGAGTTTTTAAAATTTTCTCAGAAATAAATGTAAACTAGCTGTAAACGCGTTGAATTCTATTTAAAGGAATAATAGAGTCACAAGTGTAAATTAAAAATTTATAACACCCCCAACAAAGTATTTGAGTTTTCCAAAACATCATTTTCAAACAAATAATTATGTATCTAGGCAACGTCCATCTTGACAGCTTGACATTTGTCAATTGACATAATATTATGAACCTAACGGTTATCTAACCTTCTTTTCTACAAGAAAACTAGAAAAGAGCTGATTTTTTTGGATTATAGCTAAGAACACTCTCGATCAAGCCACCTTTCAAACAAAAAAAAGTAAATTAAAATCGGTTCATTCGTTTAGGCGCTACGATGCCACAGACAGATACACAGATACACAGACACACAGATACACAGATACACACGTCAAACTTATAACTCCCCTCTTTTTGGGTCGGGGGTTAAAAATATCCATATCCATACCTAGGTACTAATTATTATAAAATATGCAAAAATGTTTCTAGTCTGTTTTTTTGTTGCCCTTACACAGTCCATTCGCTGAATCGATATTGATGAAATTTGGTACAGAGATAGCATGTTTCCCGTAGACGGGCATAGGCTACTTTAATAGCTCCTGTTCACAAATAAAAATAATAATATTGGTTAAGTTACCAACATAACTACAGTTGAGAGTGAAGGTAGAGCAAAAAATATCACGGTCTAGTACTTAGAGCAAAATTACAATAAGACTGGGTAAAACATTGATCAGTATCAATCACATAGGTATGAAAGTTTTGTTAAGCCTGAAAATTCTAGAAATTATGTTATCTATGAGAGGGTACGAGTGACGACAGTAGTCCAGAAAAAAATATCTACTTGCTGCCTTTCGTATTTCAGTTCGCTCTTTTACCACCGAGTTCCAGCACAAAGAAGCGTCTAAGCCTTTTGTTATTTTTACACTTATGAAAATGTTATTCATAATTTATTATTACTTTGGCAATGGCCTACAGAAGATTCCGTTCATATTGTAACTTGTTGCACAATTTCACAAAACATGGCTGCGATTGCAAATAAACGAACAGAACAGATATTTTGTAATTCATTGATATCTCGCTCGCCTTGTGGGACTCATTAAATGGCCTGATATAGGTAATTATTGATATTGTTTGGACCTCCAATCTCTGAAAAAGATTTTTATTTGACGTAATTAATGGGAATATTGAATAAAATTTATGAACTTTGATTTCCATAGTACGGAAATCCTCAATTAAATTAATTTTAAGGGATTTAAAATGTACAGGGTCATGGAATCGAACAGTGAATTTTTTTACGATTTAACGATTCGTGCTATGATAAAAGTTATTACTTATAACGACGAACACAGCGTCATCATGATCAACCCATCGTCGGCTCACTACTGAACCTTCTCTCAGAATGGGAAGGGTATAGCCATAATCCACCACGCTGGCCAAGTGTAGATTAAAATATCCCTTTTTAATTAGGGCCTATTTTCCAAATACTTTGTACCTATACTTACGAGTACAAGTAAAGCTACATAATAGTATGTTTCATTTTATATTTTTGGTAGTTAAAGGTATTTATAAAGGTACCAACCTACGTGTTCAATTTAAAAGTTGATAACCTTCTACCTGCTACCATTCAAAGGGCATCTACCTTGATACAATTTCAAAAAGGTTATAAATAAAATCAGTTCTTTATTATTACAAAGCTGGGCTCTGGAAATGCAATTTTTGAGTGAACTCACACCTCCGCAATACAGCGGCGCTGCACAGCGCGTCACTTCGCGTCAAAATATTGTCTCGTGGGTAACTACGAGAACTTGTCCCCTGACCTTATGTTGGCACATTGCAAATCATACAATAATAAACCCTAAGTTCCAAAGAATAAAGCAATGGTGCGAACATGACGGCAGGGGACAAGTTATAGTAAACAGACTTATGCGGCGACGCGCAGCAACGCGCTGTGCAGCGTGGCAGCGCCTCTTTAGTGCAACATGCGCCATACGGAATGTTTGACATCTATACATATAATAAAATTGTAGAAAAGTGGTGTCTGTACAATGGAAATATATAAAAAAAAGTAGCAGGGGTTGTTATTATATCGATGCCGAACCCGAAATTGTAATTAATTTTTTTTTGTCTGTTTGTCTGTGTGTTTGTGCACGCTAATATCAGAAACGGCTTATTTGATTTAGATACGGTTTTCACTAATATATTGTAGTAAGCTTCACTTAACATTTAGTGTTTATTTCATGTGAATCGGTTCATAAATAAAAAAGTTATGTCAATTAATTCAAAATATTCTGCCCGAAAAGTCACTATTCCACGCGAACGAAGTCGCGGGCACAGCTAGTCCCTAATATATTTATTTTGTGCAGCGCTGCTATAGGGCGGTCCGGCCTTTAAATTGATATCAGATTATTAACAGTTGAGAGTGAGCTTTAGAATAATTTTTCTCTTCCACAATCGGTCAAGTGCGAGTCAAACTCGCACGAAGGATTCCGTGCCATATAAGAATAACACTTTTTTTTTAATAATTTTTAATACCACTTTTATTTATTTTGTTGTAATTTGTTGCTATTACGGTTCACGAGATACAGCCTGCTGACAGATATACCTACGATGGACGGAAGGGCGGGCCGACTCACGGACAGCGGAGGTTTCGTAATACCACAATACGGAACCCGAAAAAAATCTTTGTGTCAAATGGAAGACTAGTATTGCGCGGCCTCCTGCCATAGACGTAGCAAAATTGCTGAATGGAGTCGATTTTTAGGTCATGTTTAACAATGTAGTTACTTACCTACTTATTTCTTTATTTTTAAACTAAGTGCGTTGTTATCTTGCCTGAGGTTTTGAATAAACATGAACTTCGAGTTACGGTATTATTGCCGTACATACCTACTCAATTAGTTTCGTTCATCCACCGTGAAGCCGACTTGTTATCTTTCCACTTTTTTCCTTCGTGTTAACTATGATTTCCTATTAAATTAATACTTGGATATTATATAAAATCTGATTACATCATTAGCAATAGTTATTACCTATACAGTTTAGTATGTAACTTTCACAGAAAGTGGTAAAGCTTTCTATTTAAAAATGTTTCTATCATTATAAAATATGATTTGACGAAATTTCTTGTAAGAAATTTTCATTCCAACTCGGATTTTGTGCAAAAAATCTGATTAACGTTGAACAAATACCTAGTAATCCTATATGAAGGGGTTTTATTTATTCTAGGAAAATGGCAAACACAGTAAGTAGATGTTATAAAGTCATTTTAACATTATTATTTTTTTACAAAAATGGTCAAGTCAAAGGGGACTGCCGACAGAAGTGAAAACCTTAGATTATACGAAGATCAGAATTATTATTTACCTACTACATCCATGGTGAAAACTTAAAACTATAAAAACACTTGACATTTCCATTAAAAATTGTTCCTCATAAGGTTGCGTTAAAGAACAAAAGCTAATAAAATTAGCATGTCGGTGACGCGACCTTGAAGTTTTTACAGCATGTACCTACCTACCCATACCAAAATCGCCCAACGCGCCTAAAGAAGTTTCACTTCAAGAACATCAAGACGAAGAATAATATAATATTAAGAGGGGTCTCTCCGTCACTCGCTCCATACAAACGTAGTTCCAATTTCATTTGAATATTAGTCCATGTGCATTCTAGAAACTAATATCTATGCCTGTGGTTTTCCAGATTTCTGTTAAAATATTCGGTTTCAAAGTTACTCGGTATTAAAAATTCACATACAAATCTTTGAGCCCCTGTAATTTTAAAACTACTTAAGTGCATATTTTTAGAAAAATCTAAAACACCACAAGCACAGATATTAGTTTCTAGAATATGTCTGCATATGGACTTTGATTGCTTAATATTCAAATAAAATTGGAACTACGATTGTATGGAGTAAGTGACGGAGAGAGCCCTGTTAAGTAGGATCATTTCAGGCAAATGAAATAAAATTACTTGGTAATAAAGATAATTAGGATGATTATAGTCCTTCTGAAACCACAATAAATTTAGATTTAGTACTCTACACTTAATAAGATAACAAAGTACTTATAGAAAATATAATATTAACACCTAAATTATGGTGGTTCGCTTTATAAAAATCGATTTCATTCAAAGTCAGAACACCACGAACCACGATCGCCTTGAAATACTTTCGAATCTCTTGTGAACTATGCGCAAAACGTTTACCTAACACAAATTAACGTTTAATCAACACTAAAATGTTGGGGACAACTCACCAAATATTTGCACTATTTAACACCAGAACAGAATCAGCTGATCACGGTCACAGAGTCACTTCGGGTTCGGTGTCTTCGAATTCGTTCTTCGGCGAACGAGAGTGGAAGACTGCTAATTAAAAAATATGATATGGTATAATTTGGAACGCGTGCCGCGCGCCTGTTGCGGGAATAGGTATAAAGAATTATTTGACTCAGTGACGGCGCGCGACGCTGATGATCGACTGACTGAGCGTACACTGAGCGTGGAGTGCGCGCGCATGCAGTGCAGACCCTCACACCCTCATCTTGTCGCGACCTTCGCCGGCTCGGCGGGCTGCCTTTGACAACACGAACAACCTGTGATTAGCCAAACAATGGTGTGAATGTCAGTATTTTACTGCGAACCAAGCGCGTGTAATAAGAGTAATAAGGCTATTACTAAAATCTCAACAACAATGCCTAGGTTTTAGCTAATATTATAAGTGTATATTACCAATTTTTTTACTCGTACAATATTCTGAGTACCTACCTACCTACTACCTACCACGTTCAAAGTTGTGCTCTACGTAACATTCACCTAAATAGGTTTAAAAAAAACCTGGCCAAGTGCGAGTCAGACTCGCGCACTGAGGGTTCCGTACTCGGGTATTTCTTCCAACATTTTGCACGATAAATCAAAAACTATCATGTATAAAAATAAATAAATATGTGTTTTAAAATGTATACGTAAAGCCCTTTCATATGATACCCCACTTGATATAGTTATCTTACTTTGAAAATTGAAACACATTTTTATATTTTTTTAATGATGTAACCACAAATTCGCGGTTTTCAGATTTATTCCTGTACTTGTGCTATAAGACCTACCTACTTGCCTTTCATGATTTTAGGTCAACGGGAAGTACCCTATAGGTTTCTTGACACACAGACAGACAGAGGCAGACAGACAGACAACAAAGTGATCCTATAAGGGTTCCGTTTTTCCTTTTGAGGTACGGAACCCTAAAAAATATTATTTAGTAGGTACTTATCAAGAATCTGCCAAATCCTTTTTTTCTGTTTTGATTAGTGAGGTGGTGAGGCAGTAAGCTTAGGTTGGTACCCCGTCATCATAATGTGACTCTTGCGACCACCTGAGCCTACGATTCTCGAATTTCAAAAAAAAACCGGCCTTAATCCTTGCCTAGGTACATTATAAATCTCTGTGCAAAATTTCAGCTTTCTAGGTCCAAGGCAAGGTCTAGGCGTGAGGCAGGACTTACCTTTTATTGAAAGAATTTTCTTGTTTGTTTACACAGTCGACGGGACTGAACTGATGAAAACTCCACGCAAATACTAACTTATTAATCTGAATCTTCAGTTTTATTGAAATTAAATGGATCTGCACTCTACAGGAATTTACTTAGTCTTGTTTTCTTTCAGATTTGTTCGTATTAAAGAAGGATCTTGCACTTAGCGGGAATTTATTAAGTAATTTAGGATTTTGTTTTGTTTCAGTTTTATCAAAATTAAGAAGGGAATTAATTCTGCAGGGATTAAAACGGGCATTCTCGTCCGTCTTGTATTAGTTACATAGTTAGTATAGTTATAATATGTTATATAGTTTTTAGTTTTCAGTAACTTACTAACATATTAAGTAGACTTGCAACGAATAGTATATTCGGCAGTATACCGAATACCGAATATTCGGCGAGGCCCCTGACCGAATAGCCGAATATTAGGCAAAAGTATTCGGCTGGATTTTTTTATTAAATTGGATTAAATTATGTACCTGTCTTATGTACCAATGACTATTTAATAAATGATTATAAAAGAAATGAGAACCTTACCCTTCTAAATTTTGATTAAGTACCACAATAATTCAAATACATAGAATCCTCAATTTTTCCAATTCAGAAGATGATTATGTACCTGTGTTATGCACCAATGACTACTTAAATGATTATAACAGAAATGAATATATACGTAATCAATCGATTTTAATTTTTCATTTTACCAATTATTTCTCTATGACAAAATATATTATTTAAGTATTCGGTATTCGGCCGAATAATATGCAGATATCCGGTATTCGGCCGAATATAATAAAAGTAGCCGAATAGGCCGAATACCGAATAGTAACCGAATATTCGTTGCAAGTCTAATATTAAGTCAACCAATTTCGCGAGTATATAAATTCAATTTTGAGCTTTGTAGGGTAAGTAATATTTAATCTGGCACTCCATTTTCCTTATTATTAGCTTAATTTTCTTAATATTATATTTTTAATTACCTATCTTAATATGTTTTTAATGTGCACTATAACAAATATTATGGATCGAATACAGAACTTTGTAATACTCTGTGTGACCTACATAATTACTTACATAAAAATACATTTAATGTTGTCGGCCCTTTAAACCTTTTTAATTTGTGCATATTTTGTATTTAGTAAGTTGTAGGTAGTAGCCAGTAGGTAGATAGATTTTATTTTTCCACAATTAAATGTTTACGCTTGACCAATATTTTATTTTATGTTTGAGCTATCTTATAAAGTACTACCTGATGTCCGAGACTTCGTTCGCGTGGATGTAAGTTTAAGAACTCTATAATTTTCCGGGATAAAAAGTAGCCTATGTGCTAATCCAGGATATTATCTATCTCCATACCGAATTTCAGCCAAATCCGTCTAGTGGTTTTTGCGTGAAGGAGTAACAAACATACACACACACACACTCACACACACACACACACACATACAAACTTTTGCCTTTATAATATTACTGTGATATAAGTGTGATGTTGTTCGGAATATTATCAATGTACCTATAGATAGATATATGAATGCTAAGTTCAAATCCATTCAGTAGTTTGAGTCTGAAGCGTGAAGCAGACAGCTGATAGACAAGAATTAAAAAAAAATACGGTTTTGAGATGTACCTATGTCGTAAAAATGGTAGTTATGCTAAAATCAGAGTATGATTACAACTTTCAAAATACATAACATATTTGGTACAGAAATTGTCCAGTTACAGTTTGATTATAAGCGTAGAAGAGAAAAGAATTAATAAGGGTGACAAAAGAGTTACATTGTGTACATTACCCATTACCTACATAGTATGCACATTGCTTATCACAAAAATTCAATATTAGGCACGTAATAATACCTATATATTTTCCTTATAATGATAAATAGAGCGTGAGTCCGTACCTACCTAACATTATGAGCTCGTATCATTCAACCAGTTTTTAATTATAAAAGAAATAATTATGCTGAAAGGCCAATGTTAATAGGATATAGTTAGTTACCTATCCGTTCGTCTAACGGCCGAGTGCTAAAACGTCACTTAACTCTTAAGAGCACTTTATATAAAGTTAGTGTTTTTTCTTTGAGAACAAAAAATATTCCTTTTTTTCCTGTCCTAAGTTTTTCGCTGAGAATAGTCAACTTACTCGTATATTTAGCCAGTTTTGTTTATGAGAGAATGAGAATTGACCATTGAACTGATAGATATATACTTTCAATGTTAGGTTGGTATAGTTTTGCTAAAATTCAGAGTGGGTATGTTAAATATTAATAACATTTATGTATTTCTTATATAAAATACATAAGTACATACTTATAAATATATATATATATACTGCGGGAAGGCTGCGCTGCCCGTAACAAACGTTGTCAAAGTAGTTACAGGTTTAAAAAATAAAAAAAAATAAAAAAAATACATATTCCGAGTCACGACACGACCGTGACATAATATGAATGCCAAAATAACAAAAAATATAATGATTTTTCCGCGCTGCAAAGTCGTAAAACAAATTGTTATTTTTTGCACTTATTGTTAAGCAATGAGTGTACTTATATGAACTCCTATACACGGCGTTTATTAAACCAGCCAGTAATTACCTACTTACAGTCTATACCTACTTATAAAATCATAAAAGGTATACCTATTATTATATCTACTAGCTGATGCCCGCGACTTCGTCGTGGATTAAGGTTTTTTAAAAATCCCGTGGGAACTCTTTGATTTTCCGGGATAAAAAGTTGATCAAATCAATTTCCGGTGCGTAAGCTATCTCTTTACCAAACATACTCTGTGTTCATATAAATCAGTTAAACGGATAGACCCTTAAGAATCCCGTAGGAACTTGTGGCGACCGACCACTGTAGGTTGGTTAGACCGCGTTTTGGTCGTCGCGCAACTGTTTGTTGTGTGACGACGGTAAATCGCGGCGGGCAAATTCCAAGAATGCCACCTGCATATTGCAGCTGCGAGCGCACCTGCTAAACACACCTGCGCGCAGCCGGTAAGAACCGGTATTTACTGGCTTTTGCGTAAACAAGTACGGTGGACGGGGAAAGATTATAAAAAGGCTTTCCCCAGATTCCCAGTGTTCAGTGCGTTTCATCAGTCTACTTTGACACTCGTTGCGTCCCCTTCGTGGACGACTCGCGATAATGAATAGAACGCATTCTGTTCCATGTAAATAATTAGTTAGCATTGTAAATACAACTTTAGTGTAAATTTTCTTATTGTGTATTATATAATGTGGGTAACAATAAACCAGGGTACATAACTTTGGGTGTATCATTTAACACCAGCGGAGTCATATATATATACTCCACATATTGGTGACCCCGCCGCGATTATTCACCACATATTGGTGACTTTCCGACAATTTTAAATCAACATTTTTAATATTTGTGTTTAAATAATTACGTAAATTATTTTTAATTTTTATTATTTTTACGTAAAATTTTAAATAATGCCGGACACACAGTGCGCGAGTGAAAACGCGACTGACTCTAAACTTTTCCGGATCGGTGTTAAAACTCCACCGTTTTGGCCTGAGAAACCAAAACTTTGGTTCGCGCAGCTTGAAGGACAATTTTCTTTAGCTAACATCACCGCGGACAATACCAAGTTTTATCACGTGATCTCAGTGCTCGAACACAAATACGCGGCCGAGGTTGAGGATGTTATTGTGAGCCCTCCCTCGGAAAATAAATACGAAATTTTAAAAACTCAGCTCATCGAACGATTATCCGCGTCGCGCGGTGAACGGCTCAAACAGCTGTTAATGAGTGAGGAGCTGGGTGACCGCAAACCTAGTCAGTTTTTGCGGCACATACGGAGTTTGGCGGGCGCCGGATATCCCGACGAATTCCTACGCACCTTGTGGTCGAGCCGGTTGCCTAACCTGCTGCAAAGTATCATTGCAATGCAGGAAAGCTTACCGTTAGATCAGGTGGCCCTCTTGGCCGACAAGGTCCATGAGGCTTCGCCCGCGCATAATACGCAGGTCGCCGCCGCGTCTTCTTCTTTCGCGTTAACCCAAGTGAATAGGAAATTAGATGATTTAGCGGCGAGATTCGAAGCTCTGGAGGCGGTGAGTGGTCACCGCACCACCGGGCGGCACCCTTCGAGACCGCGCGGACGCGGCCGCGGCGCACACAAGTCGCGCAGCCGCTCCCGCGCCGACGGCCAGGTTCTGTGTTGGTATCACGAGAAGTTCGGCGCAAAGGCAGCTAAGTGCAAATCACCGTGCCATTTTTTAAAGTAGCGCGGCCGTCTATGTCGGCCGCGATCCCCTACCACGAGTCTGATTCTCCCCCGTACCAAGAGTGTAATTTTGTCCCCTACTACGAGTGTAAGGATGACCCCTACTACGAGTGTAAGGATGACCCCTACTACAAGTGTAATGTTGTCCCCTACCAAGAGTGTAATTCGGTCCCCTACCATAAGTGTGATTCGGTGTGCGGTCGATTGTTCGTAACCGACGCAAAGACTAAAGTGCAGTTTTTAGTTGATACGGGATCGGACTTATGCGTTTTCCCGATTAGTTATTTAGGTAAACGGCAACGTCCAAAGACGAACTTTGAACTCTTTGCTGCCAATAACACCGTCATAGCTACTTATGGTTGGCTAAGCGTTACCTTAGATTTAGGTCTGCGCCGCTCTTTTAACTGGCGTTTTATAATTGCCGATGTCAGCAAACCTATTATTGGCGTTGACTTTTTATGTTTTTATAATTTACTTGTTGATGTTCGAGGCGCTCGTTTAGTTGATAAGACTACGTCGCTTACATCAGCTGCCCTGGTTGCATCCGCATGCGCTTACCCTAAGGTCAAAGTCGCGGTTACTGGTGATTCTAAATACCACCAATTGCTGATGGAGTTCCCTGACATTGTGAGGCCGACTGGATCTCCTCTAGAGCGGGAAAACACACCTGCGCGCAGCCGGTAAGAACCGGTATTTACTGGCTTTTGCGTAAACAAGTACGGTGGACGGGGAAAGACTATAAAAAGGCTTTCCCCAGATTCCCAGTGTTCAGTGCGTTTCATCAGTCTACTTTGACACTCGTTGCGTCCCCTTCGTGGACGACTCGCGATAATGAATAGAACGCATTCTGTTCCATGTAAATAATTAGTTAGCATTGTAAATACAACTTTAGTGTAAATTTTCTTATTGTGTATTATATAATGTGGGTAACAATAAACCAGTGTACATAACTTTGGGTGTATCATTTAACACCAGCGGAGTCATATATATATACCCACAAACTCTTTGATTTTTCGGGATAAAAGTAGCCTATGTCCGTCCGCGGGATGTAAGCTAACTCTGTATCAAATTAATCGGTTCAGCGGTTGAGCCGTGTAAACGCAGACAGACAGACAGACATACTTTCGTATTCATTTTATAGTATTAGTATGGATCTAGCACGGGACAACAAACATATTTTGCTTCTGCTAAACCGGATAAATCGTAAGAAACGGTTTACGGTTTAACTTCTAGCAATAAATACTATTATACTTAGTACATTCTATGGTGCAACATTTAGAATGTACACCGCCCGCCCTTCGGCATAGTGAGATGCATATGTAGGAAAAACAGGAGGGCGGGTGGTGGACCTTTTTTTTCTTCGCGGGGGAAATTTTATGAAGATACCCGCTCGCGTAATGTGGGATTTCTACCCACTAAAACCCCCTCGGTAGCCCTCCTCAGCACATATTGAGAAGCTCCGGGAACTCTGACGAACGTGCGTCGGTGCCTCTCTCGCGCTTCGCCTACTGGGTTCCTCCTGAACGATATACTTCCCTGCCCATGCATCTGGATTCAGGCACGGCAACCTGTGCCTCAGCAAGCTGCCGAATTCTCAGGGTCGCCGGCTAGAGCCACACTCTAGCCACTCGCGACCTTGAAGTCCTAGCGCCAGGGACTATTGGACAGACGGATCAGGACGTTGATCAACGCCGCCCTGATGTCTCCGCCTCCGAGTAGGATCGGCTCGCTCGCAATCCCGCGCACAGTGTACCTACCTAGATACAAATTGATTTAGTTTTGCGGGTTATTTCTTCGAAAGGTATACCTACTGAATATAAAAGCAGATTAGTTTATGATTTTCCTTCTTTTTTTAAATGTATAAGCTTTTTTAGGGTTTCGTACCTCAAAAGGAAAAACGGAACCCTTATAGGATCACTTTGTTGTATATCTGTCTGTCTGTCGGTCCGTCTGTCCGTCCGTTCGTCCGTCCGAAAATTAAAATGTGTTTTAATTTTCAAAATAAGATAACTATACCAAGGGGGGTATCATATGAAAGGGCTTTACCTGTACATTGTACAACCTAAAACAAATTTTTAATTATTTTTATGTATATAGTTTTTGATTTATCGAGCAAAATGTTGGAAAAATTACCCGAGTACGGAACCCTCAGTGCGCGAGTCTGACTCGCACACTAGTCACAAAACACAGTCCAAGTCACGTAAAACTAGACTGAAATTGCCGACAGCGACATCGCACAGTTTGACCGAGAACCTCTTGATAGTAAATGTAGTATCTACGGTTGATAATACATAGGTAAATAATACCACCAGTTACTTGTAGATGGCACTTTAGATCAAGCGAATTTTTTATTTACTACAACCATGTACTTACAACATAATATGTACATAATACATAATTAGAATCAATGATTATTCTAAAACAAAGTCGATCCACCGAGGCGAGCTTGTCTGTCTGTACGCGCTTATATGTAGGGATATACCTACCTATACGCTCAGTTTTCAATTGACTGTTTACTTATGCGAAAAGGCTTTTCATAATATGTAAGTCAACCGAACGAAGTTGATAATAAAAATATCGTCTACCTAATTATTAAGTCAGCAATAATCCAGCCACCTGTGAGCTATCATGGTGCATAATACGTAAACCGTTAGTCAATATATATCTACTCACTTTATAACTCCAAAATATACCTACTTGCATCCCAAAAATAAATACCCGTGTAAAGTCAGGGCAGGTTGCTAGCATAATACGTATATAATATTCACCTTTTTTTTTAATACGCACTTGTAATGGATAATAATATATGAGTACCTAGGTACCACAGAAATCCAAATACTAAGTCTTCCTAAATCTGTGGTACCTACCTTCTGTAAGCTTTTATTAACCGACTTCAAAAAAAGGAGGAGGTTCTCAATTCGTCGGAATCTATTTTTTTACGCAGATTTGTTATGCATATTTCAGGGAGGTACCTTATACCTAGACTATCTTTAAAGACGAATTCCAGTTACAAAACCTTTACTCAGTAAATATGATCATTGATATTTATGGTCTTTGAAAGTCACTTCTATTTTACAGTTAATCGTTTAATTATGCTAATTACGCAATTTGTTAAAGGTTACATTCTTACAAAATTTAACAAAAGATTGTAGTTTGTATACACTGAGGTAATAACTGTTTAGCGCATTATTTACGTGGTCGTAGTTTCATTTCAAAATGGCCTGAAAACTATTTACCTAATCTGTCTATGTTGAGGCATCTCGATTCTCGAGTTTTCTCGAGCCATGAGGCTGAATAACTGTTTTATCGGTCTTTCCTTTCGCTGAGGAAAATGCACTTACACATCCCGCACAAAAGCTGTTTTTTTTTACAATTACATACCCTTAATATAATATGTATGTGGGACTCAGCTGAGACATCGTATTTAAGTCAGAATCAGTTAAATATTTTATACTTTATAGTTTTAGCTGTTTCATTCATGGTTTTAGTAGTTAAAGTATAGTAAGTAGATATATCCAATAAACCATTAATAGAGCAAGATTTTAATATTTTTGAGTGAAAACTTCTTTAGCCGCGTTTTTAATACTGCAAATAATTTGAAATCCAAAAGACACCATTGTTATATTTCACAATTTCACACAAGTTGTTACTTCTGTCGGCAGTGCCCTGAACTTGATCTTGACAGTAGACTGAATTTTTCATTGTTCAAATCTAGGTATCTACTTGTACCTACTACATAATATCAGTTAGGTAATATTTTTATTTCGGTGTCTGACTTCATCTGCATAATGCATGTAATTTCGATTTTCCTGTGAGGCTACAGCAGTAGAAATCTATCAATATTTATTTTATCTCTGAAGATTGGTTCAGCGGTTTAGCCATGAGACAACAAGCAGACACACTTTCGAAATATAAATATTTTAGTGTAAAATTTGGAATTAGCACAACCGAATACTTGTGACTTACCTCTAAGATTCTCTTTATCGTAGTAGGTAATAATAGGTAAACATTTTCCTCCGTGGCACGCATTTAGGCTTATCAAACCTACAAACGCCTGTATCTAGCAACAGGCAATAAGCCATTTGACGGTGTACAACAATCACTCGGCCTCGATTAATGAGTTTTCTACGAGGAATGAATACATATGCACGCATTGGCCCTTGGCAAACTATACCTCTACGCGTACCTATACTCTTAGAATACCTACTATTTATTAGGGTGCATACGAATTAGATACATAGAGCCACACGATATATACTGTATACCTACAGCTTTGTAGTTTTAGTTCCTTGGTGCAGAGTGCAGATCTAGACCTACGCCGCAGGCAGTAGTATTACTATTTATTTCGTACTAGCTGATGCCCGCAGTTTCGCCCGCGTGGATTAGTCAGATCCCCTGCAGCATCAGGATTGAGGAGTTGGAATCCAAATTTTGTATGAAACAATGTCGCAAAATTCCTCTATCGATTAAAAAAGAAATGACGTAAATCGGTTCAGAAATTTCGGAGATTTCGGTGTAAGGTGAACTCATCCAATTTCGTGATAAAGCATAAAATGTAATAAAACTTCGCTATTTTCTTACAATTATCTTTTTATTTTTAATAGGAACATAAATCAGTCTCTTGTTTACAATAATTGGAATAATAAGTTTATTTAAGACGACTATTTTTTGAGTTATAGGTTAAAAACGAAACCTTCTTAACTCACACAACTTCGCGATAATCACTTTAAGTCCGTGATACATACATGGCTAATTACGTTATCGCGGAATTGCAGAAGTTTTTAATTTTTTTTTGTCACGAAATTAGAAAAACATTTCCAAATAAACTACTAAGCTGCATCTTTCGCATTTACTTATATAGAAATATGTTTCTGATTTCGTGACAAATAAATCAATAAAAAAAAGTTCAAAAGTTGAAAAAACTATAATCCGACTACGGAAAAATGAGACAACTTGAACCCGACTTGGTACAAGTAAAATAAACTAAAAAGAAAGAAACAAGATAGGTGTTTAGTGCTATCATCGTCTTGAGTAAGATTCAATATAAATGCCGTGGTCGTGCGTTTTGGACAGCGTAGGTATTTCTTATCCTTGATTGACGGCATTCCCAATGATTTTATTTGTCTACCAAATTAGAATATTTTCTTTTTGCTGGCGTTTCGTTATATTTCCTATTTTTTTTAGTTTCTTGTTCCTCCATTATTTACTTATATCTGTAAACAAGAAAATTTTCATTATACATAGAAAATAAAAATAGCTTATTAAGATAAAAATTCAATTCATTTAATTCCGTGACAAAAATATTGAAAACTTTTTTTATGTAGTTACCAAAATTTTATTTAGTTCTACTGGGTATAAATGTTCATATTAACTCAATAAATTACAAAACAAAACAGCTTTTAACCAAGTTTTATACAAACATCACATGCACCTACGTTAAATCCGTGACACGACTTCAATTCAAAACTTGAAAATCAGTTAATTCTGTGGATTGAGGAAATAAGGAATGATACTAAAATTACTCACCTTTTTCTAACACCAAATAGAAAATCACATAATACACTGGTCTAAGATTGAATTGTGTAAGTTTCGTTGTAATCTAAGGATATTTAGTATTTATTTCTAATTATTTGCGTAAACACAAAGTAGCAATGGCGCGCAGCGCGTGGAAACTGAGCGCGGGCGGACAAATTTGTCATTTGTTACTATCTCTCTCGCACAATTCAAACCAAACTTTGCAGGGAGAATTGAGACTTATTACCCTACTATAAGGTTCATATTAAAGATGTGTATTTGGCTCACCTAACTCAGTACCAGCTTCGAAACAAACTATCACGAAATTAGGAGTGTCACATAATTGCATGAGTTTACCTTACATAGGTAGAAAAACACAACTCCCTTCTTGAAAGTCGGTTAAAAAAGTAGCCTATGTTACACCCTGGTCAATCCTCTACTTGTAAGTGAAAATCCCGTTAAAATTGGTTCAGCCGTTCCGAAGATTAGCCTTTTCAAACAGACAGACAGACAAAAATTTTAAAAATGTGTGATTCAGCTATGGTATCGTTCAAATAACCATATGTGAGCTTAATATGTGGTAGTTATTTCGAAATTACAGACAGACACTCCAATTTTGTTTATTAGTATATACAGTGGTGGTCATATAATTAAGAACGATTTGTATTTCGAGTCTTTCTTTATCAATATCATGTTTTATGTAGCTTTGTGTTCCTTCTTAGAAGTAGTTAATTATGTTTTGACTTAGCCACATAAATCGGCAAACTGGATTACGAATAGGAGATATGAAATCACCAAATATTTTTTAATAAATCTTATTTACTTCCAATAGTAACGAATTCAAACACAGATGTAGCTGGACAAATAATTAAGAACGAATATTAAACTGGTTTGAGAATTATTAAAGATGAAACTTAAGTTAAATAAATTACATAAACATGAAAAAATAATCCTTTTAAACTGAAATTGAAAGTTAGTGGCCAAAGTTTTAAATTACTGCCTTTCAGCGGCGAGGCATTAACTCTATCAATTTTTGTCATTTTTCAAGAGAAATAGAGCTTCATTCCAACAAAACATCGTAATGCTTTTAAAATTGCTACACTGTCTTTTGATTACACTTTACACTAAAGATTTTCAATTGAATTTAAATCTGGACGTTAGCTGGCTAGTCTAAGATAGAAACTGACTGTGTTATGCAGAATTTCTCAACAGTGTAGGCTACGAAATTGGGATCATTGTCGTTCTGGAATATCCAAATAGCTGAAAGCACTTCATTAGCATACGGTAACATTGTTTCTTCCAGTATGATTTTGTATTGGAATTGATCCACGCTTAGATATCAGTCTAACAAATCATACTCTATGCCCAGAAAAGCACCCCCAAATTTTCGTGTTTTCTTCGTCATGCTTTAATGTCAGTTTTGTGTACTTGGAGTCAAATGCTTTATTCGGAGGTCATCGTACGTATCATTTTCCATCTGAATACACTGAATATTTTGGTTTCATAAGAACAAATAACATTTTTCCACTGTCTGACAGTCCAGGTTCATACGTCTTTGCAAATGTAAGACTATGACAACGTTTCAACATGGGTGCCTTCCTTGTTTTCCTTCCATACAACTTCTTTTCTACCAAACACCTTTGAATAATGCGTGACGAGATCGCTGAAGGGTTGTTTTCACCAAAATATTCTTTTCTTAGCTTGCTGGATCCTTTGAGAAGATTTTGGAACGATATTCGTATCATCTCAACGAAATTTCTTTCTCAATTTAGGTACGCGCGGAATATTTGACGTCATTTCATGCGTGTTAAAATGCTTTATAGAATTGAAAACCATTGTTTTCGAGCATTGAAAATGATCAGCTATCTTTTTAGGCGACTAATTCTTCTCACAATGTTTTATTATAACTTCACTTGTAGATTTATCACAAGTTTTACTTGTACCCATTAATTTTACAAAATAATCAAGTTTGATACTTTTACAGCATTAAACGGCGCCAAAAATTATACGAAAAGAGACTTAACCACTGAGGTTTTCTATTTAAACTTGAATAAAAAAATGAACAGTTCAGTGTTCTTAATTATGTGACCAGCCAGTCAGTAGTGGCACAAGATTCAGATCTAATGTAATAAATGTATCTGTTAATTTATTAAATAATAATGTATATAAATGAATACACTAATAATATGGAAAAGTTTTGTGATACCTGTAAGCGCCCTCTAGTTACTTAAGTTATTATTATATATTTAATTACGCTATCATACATACACACATACAAACACTCACGCACACATAAAATTCCATCCTATTACCCGCTCTCACACCCCGCTCCTGTCAGTTACCTTTGAACCGGCGTTTACGCACGTCGAGTCTGAAACCCGCTAACTGCGTGACGCCCGCTGTACAAACGCCACGCGCCGCTTGTGTAAAAAACTCATATAACGCTAAATTAATCACGCAAAAACCCGCTATTAAACTTTAAAAACGCTACGCTAAGTACATAAGTTAAAATCACATAAACTTTAAAATTAAGTGAAGTGTTCTGCGAATCTGTGCTTCGAAGAAACTATCCACGGAATACGAGAAAGGGAAGACTCCAAACCACCGGTGACCTATCCTGCCTAAATCCAGGTATTTATCCTACAATTTCTCTGGTCCTATCGCACCGTATCCAATTTCTCTTCCTAGAATCGTATTCATATACAATTCAACACTAAACACGCTATTTATTGTATATTTCAATATTCATTGCAATAGAATTACGTTCGGAACATAGGTACCGCCGCTAACAAAAATATACAAAAATCTTGTATAATTACGCATATTTATGTTTAGATCCACGCATTACATTATATTAACGCATTATATATAATTATTTATGTATATTTTTCAATATTTAAAGATTAAAACTTTTTATATCTACCTACAACAAACTCATTATAAAAATTATATCGAAATAATTATTCGCCTGTATTGAGTCTTATTCGCTTGAAATAACGTTTATTATCGCATATCAGAAATCAGAATGTCGAAATCTAACGAAACTATTGTTAGATTAGAGGCTAAGAAAGAATTCTTGTTTTTATCAATTCAACAAATATATGATTTAAGTCTGAAGGTGAGTGATCCTGTGAACAAAACGAATTTCTTGTCTCGCGTTCAAAGTTTAGAAAAATTACGTCAAGATTTCGCGATAGTTATAGACGATTTAATTTCAGCCTATTTGAAACATGACCCTGTTTATACGCCGAACTATGCCCCGCTAGGCGCATTTGACACATTATACTGTCAAATTCAATATACTCTAAATGAAATTAAAAGTGAATCTGCTGTGTCACAGTTTGACAACCAATACAGTTTGTTAAATAAAAAATTACCTCCACTGAATTTAAAAACATTTGATGGCTGTCCGTCAAAATGGACTGTCTTTTACGAAAACTTTTTGAACTTAATACATAACAACAATAGACTCACTGACGTACAGAAAGTCCAATACTTAGTCAGTTGCTTAACTGATAAGGCGCTTTTGGTTTGTTCTGGTATACCACCCACCTCTGAGAATTATCTTATTATATGGAACGCATTATTAGAGAAATATCAAGATACTAGAGTGCAAGCTACTCAATATATAGATACGATTTTAAATTGCAAACAAAATCAACCGCTCGAATCTTTTGTTGATCAATTTTGTTCCGCACAAGCGGCACTGCAACGCCTAGAAATACCAGATTTATCAGACTTTATGATTACACACATTGCACTCTCAAAGTTAAGTAAAGATGTTGTCTCATTATTTGAACAAAATCACAAACACATTAAAATACCTACCTTTTCCGATTTAAATAATTTCTTAAAAGAACAATTAAAAATACAAACTTTACGCTCCGCTCAAGTTAATACTCACACTCCAAATAAAAAACCTAATTCATATAAACCTAAATCGCAAACTCAGACTTATACTAGTACAGTCAGCAACAACAATAATTATAATTTAAATTCTCAAAATATTCAACGTAAGTGCATAATCTGTAAAAATCAAGACGCTCATCCGCTTTACAAGTGTGAGGTTTTTAAAAACCAAGACGCTAAAACTAAGCTAGACATAGTGAGAAAAAATAGATTTTGTGAGTTCTGTCTAGGATTTCATTTAAAATTCCGCTGTAAGAGCCAAGGTCGATGTGGGAATTGTGCATCTAGCTCACATCACAGTCTGTTATGTAGCTCTTTTTCTAAGCCTAGGTATGAACCCGGGACCTCACAGTCACATGCCACCGCTTACTCACCGAACCGCTATGGTGCTAACAACAATAACACTCCGATACAGATGCCACCGCAGAATGATAAATCTAATGATTTGCCAAAGATTACAGCACCACCTCCCGCACCTCACGCTCCGCCAAGTAATCCTACAGAATTAGCACTTTCGGTGACTACCTCTTCACGCAATTTCTCAAAAGACACAACTGTACTTTTACCTACCGCGAAAGTAAATGTATGTAGTAACAATACGCAATACGCTATCCGTTTATTTTTAGATACAGGTTCAATGACTAATTTTATATCGAAAGAATGTTGCCAACGCTTAAATTTGAAAATTAAATTCGCTCCGTCAGTTGTAAAAGGTATTGGTCAAACAGAAAGCACATCACTAGGATTTGTAACATTTAAAATTTATTCTCGCTTTGACTCACGCTGTTCTTATACTATTACCGCTAGGGTGATAGACACAATTACCGACCACTTACCAAACGCTCGTATCGATGTTTCCCAGTTAACTCATTTACACGCATTGCCATTGGCTGACGACGATTATCATACTCCAGGGCCGATCGATTGCCTAATCGGTAATGAACTGTTCCCCTTCTTGCTTGGGTGTGACAGAGTGGTCTCGCCTCGTTCGTCTGTAGTCGCGGTTCAAAGCACGCTAGGCTACATACTGATGGGGAGAGCAGACTGCGCAGCTCACAACTCGACTCACCGCTCAAACGATTTTAAAACTTTTTTATGTCACACAGACTCTCCGTCACTTGATGAAATTACTGAACGCTTTTGGTCATTAGAAAATGTACCTAATAAAATTCACATAAGCCCTGATGATGAAGCATGTGAACGCATCTTTAAAGATACTTACTCACGCGATGAAACAGGCCGATATACTGTTCACTTACCCTTTAAAGATGATCCCGCTAAACTCGGTGACTCATACTCGATCGCCAAACTCCGCTTTCTTCAATTAGAGAAGAAATTAAACGCTAATCCCGCTCTTCGTAAAGATTATAACGCAACCATTCAGTCATACATAGACAAAGGTTATCTTACGAAAGTAGACAACCCTTCACGCGATATAAATTGTTATTATATTCCGCACAGAGCTGTTTATCGCCCTGATAAGCAGACTTCGAAAACTCGTATCGTTCTAAACGCTTCAAGTCGAACTACCTCCGGAAAATCGCTTAACGATTTATTATATGTAGGTCCCAACTTACAAAATAACATATTTGAACTCTTAATAAATTTACGCTTATTCTCAATCGCAGTAACCGCAGATATTGAAAAACATTATTTTCAATTAAATTTAACGCCCGCGCATCACGCTTTTCAAAGAATTCTTTTTAGATTTGACACTGAGCAATCTATTGACACTTATAACTTCACCGTAGTATCATTTGGAGTATCTAGTTCACCTTATCTCGCTATGAGAGTCGTGCGTCAGCTAGCTGAAGACAGCATTGACAGGTACCCGCTCGCAGCTAATGAAGCTACTCATCACATGTACATGGACGATTACATAAACTCAATCGATGGTTTTGAGAAAGCCAAAGAAACTTATCATGAAATGGTCGATATGTTCAACTCGGGTGGTTTCAATTTAACCAAATGGATCTCCAATGACACTAAATTTCTAAATGAAGTTCCTAGCTCTCATAAAAATCCGCACGCAATTAATTTTGATTCAGATGCTCAAGACGTTACAAAAATAGCAGGAATGCAGTGGCATCCTAAACTCGATACTTTTACTTTTAAAATCAACGCTAAGGAAAGTCCACGCGATTATACAAAACGCTTAATTCTTTCGATTACCGCGCGCCTGTTCGATCCAATCGGTCTAATAGGTCCTGTTACCGCTTTTATGAAACTTCTCGTCCAAGAATGTTGGAAATTAAATCTCGACTGGGATACTCCAGTACCCAGCTCAATCGCTCAACAGTTTGAACAATTTTGTAATGAACTACCACATTTAGAACAAATCAAAATTCCACGCTACGTAGGGATGAACTCTGAATCCCATGTAACGCTCATAGGTTTTTCTGACGCTAGTGAAAAATGCTATGGAGCCGCCGTTTACATACGCGTAAGTTCAGATGAACATTCTTCTGGATCTATTCATTTGCTCGCTTCAAAATCTAGAGTCGCACCGCTTAAGAAAACATCACTCGCTCGACTCGAGCTTTGCGCATCTCTTCTATTAGCCAGTTTAATTGATTTGATACGTGAAACTCTTAGCAAGCGCTGCAAAATAAATAACATTTACGCATTTTCGGACTCTACAGTAGCTCTTTCATGGCTGCATTCTCCCGCATATAAATACCATACATTCGTTGCCAATAGGATTACCGAAATTAATTCAAAGTTATCTGCTGAACATTGGTATCATATAAAAGGACGCGAAAATCCTGCGGACATTATATCTCGTCCAGTCACGCCGAAAGAATTATTAGAACGCAAACTTTGGTTTAACGCTCCTCAGTGGACAACGCATCCTATATCGCGATGGCCTATAACGCCTTTTCAAGTAAACGCTCATAATGAAAATTTTGAAGAAGCAAAAATTACTGTTCTAGCAGTTGAAACTTCTGTTTCCGACACTCAACATCCGATTGATATCTTAGCCGAACGCTCTTCTAGCTGGTCTAAATTATTGCGCACCATTGTTTACATGTTAAGATTCTCCAAACGCTTAAAATCACGCGGTTCTATTACAGTTTTTGATCTTGAATATGTAGAAACTTACATAATTCGCTATGTTCAAAATAAACATTTTTCTCAAGATATTCACGCTCTCAAAAATAATAAACCTTGCTCGAAATCGATCTTAAAACTTAACCCATTTCTCGCAGACGACATCATCAGAGTTGGTGGTCGTTTAAGCAATTCGCAATTAAATTTTGGTCAAAAACATCCAATAATCTTACCTTCTAAAGACCGCATCACTCAACTAATAGTTGATTATTATCATATCACTAATTTGCATACAGGACCCGCGTTATTACTCGCTTTACTCAGACAGAAGTTCTGGATCATTGCTGCCAGAAACTTGGTTCGACAACGTGTACACAAATGCAATATTTGTTTTCGCACCAACCCTCAATCTACTTTTCCACAAATGGGAGAGTTACCCGCTTTTAGAGTAGCGCAAGTTAAAGCCTTCGTTCACACCGCTGTGGACTACATGGGACCTTTCTTTGTAACTCACATTCGCCGCCGAGGTATTAAAAGTCATAAAGCGTACGTCTGCATATTTACATGCATGACTACCAAGGCAGTACACCTAGAATTAGTCTCAGATCTTAGTTCTGACTTATTTCTTGCAGCTTTTTTGAGACTAAGCGCACGCAAAGGCCCTGTAAGTCTAATATACAGCGATGGAGCTACTACTTTTTTTGGAGCTAAACGCAAATTAGATGAACTTTACACTCTCATACAGTCCAATGCTCATAAAAATTTCATTGAAAATCGCCTCGCAGAACATCGTATTCAATTTAAACATAGCCCGCCTTACGGCCCGCATTTTAATGGTCTTAGCGAAATTAACGTTCGCTGTGTAAAAACGCATTTATACAAGGTAGTAGGGACACAAATCCTTACTTATGAAGAATTAAATACAATTATAATTCAAATCGAAAACTTATTAAATAGTAGACCATTATGTATTTTAAGCTCTGATCCGTCAGATCTTTCCGCACTTACGCCCAATCATTTTCTCAATCTCACTCCCGCAAAATATTTACCTGTCGAGGATTTAACGGATATTCCCGACAGCCGCTTATCCCGCTATCAATTGTTAACTAAAATTACTTGTTCTTTCTGGAAACGCTGGAGCCAAGAATATTTGACTTCTTTACAACACAGACAAAAGTGGAATACTCCATCCAACCCTGTGAGTCTTGGAGCTGTTGTTGTAATCAAAGACTCCAACGTTCATCCTCTTTGCTGGCCTCTAGGAGTTATAGAAGAACTCTATCCAGGGAAAGACAGTATAATTCGAGCAGTCAAAGTTAGAACGCGTTCCGGAAGCTACATCAGACCTGTAGTTCGGATATGCCCTCTACCTTCTCAATAGGCTGCTATTAACTCTATTTAAACGCTTTTAACGCTATAATTTTTATCTCTCTGTCTTGCAATTCGTTCTGTTTAGAGGATTACCTCTAGGCGGGGGAAGTTGTAAGCGCCCTCTAGTTACTTAAGTTATTATTATATATTTAATTACGCTATCATACATACACACATACAAACACTCACGCACACATAAAATTCCATCCTATTACCCGCTCTCACACCCCGCTCCTGTCAGTTACCTTTGAACCTGCGTTTACGCACGTCGAGTCTGAAACCCGCTAACTGCGTGACGCCCGCTGTACAAACGCCACGCGCCGCTTGTGTAAAAAACTCATATAACGCTAAATTAATCACGCAAAAACCCGCTATTAAACTGTAAAAACGCTACGCTAAGTACATAAGTTAAAATCACATAAACTTTAAAATTAAGTGAAGTGTTCTGCGAATCTGTGCTTCGAAGAAACTATCCACGGAATACGAGAAAGGGAAGACTCCAAACCACCGGTGACCTATCCTGCCTAAATCCAGGTATTTATCCTACAATTTCTCTGGTCCTTCGAGCCGGATCCTATTTCTCTTCCTAGAATCGTATTCATATACAATTCAACACTAAACACGCTATTTATTGTATATTTCAATATTCATTGCAATAGAATTACGTTCGGAACATAGGTACCGCCGCTAACAAAAATATACAAAAATCTTGTATAATTACGCATATTTAGGTTTAGATCCACGCATTACATTATATTAACGCATTATATATAATTATTTATGTATATTTTTCAATATTTAAAGATTAAAACTTTTTATATCTACCTACAACTAACTCATTATAAAAATTATACCGCAATAATTATTCGCCTGTATTGAGTCTTATTCGCTTGAAATAACGTTTATTTTCGCATATCAGATATCAGAATGTCGAAATCTAACGAAACTATTGTTAGATTAGAGGCTAAGAAAGAATTCTTGTTTTTATCAATTCAACAAATATATGATTTAAGTCTGAAGGTGAGTGATCCTGTGAACAAAACGAATTTCTTGTCTCGCGTTCAAAGTTTAGAAAAATTACGTCAAGATTTCGCGATAGTTATAGACGATTTAATTTCAGCCTATTTGAAACATGACCCTGTTTATACGCCGAACTATGCCCCGCTAGGCGCATTTGACACATTATACTGTCAAATTCAATATACTCTAAATGAAATTAAAAGTGAATCAGCTGTGTCACAATTTGACAACCAATACAGTTTGTTAAATAAAAAATTACCTCCACTGAATTTAAAAACATTTGATGGCTGTCCGTCAAAATGGACTGTCTTTTATGAAAACTTTTTGAACTTAATACATAACAACAATAGACTCACTGACGTACAGAAAGTCCAATACTTAGTCAGTTGCTTAACTGATAAGGCGCTTTTGGTTTGTTCTGGTATACCACCCACCTCTGAGAATTATCTTATTATATGGAACGCATTATTAGAGAAATATCAAGATACTAGAGTGCAAGCTACTCAATATATAGATACGATTTTAAATTGCAAACAAAATCAACCGCTCGAATCTTTTGTTGATCAATTTTGCTCCGCGCAAGCGGCACTGCAACGCCTAGAAATACCAGACTTATCAGACTTTATGATTACACACATTGCACTCTCAAAGTTAAGTAAAGATGTTGTGTCATTATTTGAACAAAATCACAAACACATTAAAATACCTACCTTTTCCGATTTAAATAATTTTTTAAAAGAACAATTAAAAATACAAACCTTACGCTCCGCTCAAGTTAACACTCAAACTCCAAATAAAAAACCTAATTCATATAAACCTAAATCGCAAACTCAGACTTATACTAGTACAGTCAGCAACAACAATAATTATAATTTAAATTCTCAAAATACTCAACGTAAGTGCTTAATCTGTAAAAATCAAGACGCTCATCCGCTTTACAAGTGTGAGGTTTTTAAAAATCAAGACGCTAAAACTAAGCTAGACATAGTGAGAAAAAATAGATTTTGTGAGTTCTGCCTAGGATTTCATTTAAAATTCCGCTGTAAGAGCCAGGGTCGATGTGGGAACTGTGCATCTAGCTCACATCACAGTCTGTTATGTAGCTCTTTTTCTAAGCCTAGGTATGAACCCGGGACCTCACAGTCACATGCCACCGCTTACTCACCGAACCGCTATGGTGCTAACAACAATAACACTCCGATACAGATGCCACCGCAGAATGATAAATCTAGTGATTTGCCAAAGATTACAGCACCACCTCCCGCACCTCACGCTCCGCCAACCAATCCTACAGAATTAGCACTTTCGGTGACTACCTCTTCACGCAATTATTCACAAGATACAACTGTACTTTTACCTACCGCGAAAGTAAATGTATGTAGTAACAATACGCAATACGCTATCCGTTTATTTTTAGATACAGGTTCAATGACTAATTTTATATCAAAAGAATGTTGTCAACGCTTAAATTTGAAAATTAAATTCGCTCCGTCAGTTGTAAAAGGCATTGGTCAAACAGAAAGCACATCACTGGGATTTGTAACATTTAAAATTTATTCTCGCTTTGACTCACGCTGTTCTTATACTATTACCGCTAGGGTGATAGACACAATTACCGACCACTTACCAAACGCTCGTATCGATGTTTCCCAGTTAACTCATTTACACGCATTGCCATTGGCTGACGACGATTATCATACTCCAGGGCCGATCGATTGCCTAATCGGTAATGAACTGTTCCCCTTCTTGCTTGGGTGTGACAGAGTGGTCTCGCCTCGTTCGTCTGTAGTCGCGGTTCAAAGCACGCTAGGCTACATACTGATGGGGAGAGCAGACTGCGCAGCTCACAACTCGACTCACCGCTCAAACGATTTTAAAACTTTTTTATGTCACACAGACTCTCCGTCACTTGATGAAATTACTGAACGCTTTTGGTCATTAGAAAATGTACCTAATAAAATTCACATAAGCCCTGATGATGAAGCATGTGAACGCATCTTTAAAGATACTTACTCACGCGATGAAACAGGCCGATATACTGTTCACTTACCCTTTAAAGATGATCCCGCTAAACTCGGTGACTCATACTCGAACGCCAAACTCCGCTTTCTTCAATTAGAGAAGAAGTTAAACGCTAATCCCGCTCTTCGTAAAGATTATAACGCAACCATTCAGTCATACATTGACAAAGGTTATCTCACGAAAGTAGACAACCCTTCACGCGATATAAATTGTTATTATATACCGCACAGAGCTGTTTATCGCCCTGATAAGCAGACTTCGAAAACTCGTATCGTTCTAAACGCTTCAAGTCGAACTACCTCCGGAAAATCGCTTAACGATTTATTATATGTAGGTCCTAACTTACAAAATAACATATTTGAACTCTTAATAAATTTACGCTTATTCTCAATCGCAGTAACCGCAGATATTGAAAAACATTATTTTCAATTAAATTTAACGCCCGCGCATCACGCTTTTCAAAGAATTCTTTTTAGATTTGACACTGAGCAATCTATTGACACTTATAACTTCACCGTAGTATCATTTGGAGTATCTAGTTCACCTTATCTCGCTATGAGAGTCGTGCGTCAGCTAGCTGAAGACAGCATTGACAGGTACCCGCTCGCAGCTAATGAAGCTACTCATCACATGTACATGGACGATTACATAAACTCAATCGATGGTTTTGAGAAAGCCAAAGCAACTTATCATGAAATGGTCGATATGTTCAACTCAGGTGGTTTCAATTTAACCAAATGGATCTCCAATGACACTAAATTTCTAAATGAAGTTCCTAGCTCTCATAAAAATCCGCACGCAATTAATTTTGATTCAGATGCTCAAGACGTTACAAAAATAGTAGGAATGCAGTGGCATCCTAAACTCGATACTTTTACTTTTAAAATCAACGCTAAGGAAAGTCCACGCGGTTATACAAAACGCTTAATTCTTTCGATTACCGCGCGCCTGTTCGATCCAATCGGTCTAATAGGTCCTGTTACCGCTTTTATGAAACTTCTCGTCCAAGAATGTTGGAAATTAAATCTCGACTGGGATACTCCAGTACCCAGCTCAATCGCTCAACAGTTTGAACAATTTTGTAATGAATTACCACATTTAGAACAAATCAAAATTCCACGCTACGTAGGGATGAACTCTGAATCCCATGTAACGCTCATAGGTTTTTCTGACGCTAGTGAAAAATGCTATGGAGCCGCCGTTTACATACGCGTAAGTTCAGATGAACATTCTTCTGGATCTATTCATTTGCTCGCTTCAAAATCTAGAGTCGCACCGCTTAAGAAAACATCACTCGCTCGACTCGAGCTTTGCGCATCTCTTCTATTAGCCAGTTTAATTGATTTGATACGTGAAACTCTTAGCAAGCGCTGCAAAATAAATAACATTTACGCATTTTCGGACTCTACAGTAGCTCTTTCATGGCTGCATTCTCCCGCATATAAATACCATACATTCGTTGCCAATAGGATTACCGAAATTAATTCAAAGTTATCTGCTGAACATTGGTATCATATAAAAGGACGCGAAAATCCTGCGGACATTATATCTCGCCCAGTCACGCCGAAAGAATTATTAGAACGCAAACTTTGGTTTAACGCTCCTCAGTGGACAACGCATCCTATATCGCGATGGCCTATAACGCCTTTTCAAGTAAACGCTCATAATGAAAATTTTGAAGAAGCAAAAATTACTGTTCTAGCAGTTGAAACTTCTGTTTCCGACATTCAACATCCGATTGATATTTTAGCCGAACGCTCTTCTAGCTGGTCTAAATTATTGCGCACCATTGTTTACATGTTAAGATTCTCTAAACGCTTAAAATCACGCGGTTCTATTACAGTTTTAGATCTTGAATTTGCAGAAACTTACATAATTCGCTATGTTCAAAATAAACATTTTTCTCAAGATATTCACGCTCTCAAAAATAATAAACCTTGCTCGAAATCGATCTTAAAACTTAACCCATTTCTCGCAGACGACATCATCAGAGTTGGTGGTCGTTTAAGCAATTCGCAATTAAATTTTGGTCAAAAACATCCAATAATCTTACCTTCTAAAGACCGCATCACTCAACTAATAGTTGATTATTATCATATCACTAATTTGCATACAGGACCCGCGTTATTACTCGCTTTACTCAGACAGAAGTTCTGGATCATTGCTGCCAGAAACTTGGTTCGACAACGTGTACACAAATGCAATATTTGTTTTCGCACCAACCCTCAATCTACTTTTCCACAAATGGGAGAGTTACCCGCTTTTAGAGTAGCGCAAGTTAAAGCCTTCGTTCACACCGCTGTGGACTACATGGGACCTTTCTTTGTAACTCACATTCGCCGCCGAGGTATTAAAAGTCATAAAGCGTACGTCTGCATATTTACATGCATGACTACCAAGGCAGTACACCTAGAATTAGTCTCAGATCTTAGTTCTGACTTATTTCTTGCAGCTTTTTTGAGACTAAGCGCACGCAAAGGCCCTGTAAGTCTAATATACAGCGATGGAGCTACTACTTTTTTTGGAGCTAAACGCAAATTAGATGAACTTTACACTCTCATACAGTCCAATGCTCATAAAAATTTCATTGAAAATCGCCTCGCAGAACATCGTATTCAATTTAAACATAGCCCGCCTTACGGCCCGCATTTTAATGGTCTTAGCGAAATTAACGTTCGTTGTGTAAAAACGCATTTATACAAGGTAGTAGGGACACAAATCCTTACTTATGAAGAATTAAATACAATTATAATTCAAATCGAAAACTTATTAAATAGTAGACCATTATGTATTTTAAGCTCTGATCCGTCAGATCTTTCCGCACTTACGCCCAATCATTTTCTTAATCTCACTCCCGCAAAATATTTACCTGTCGAGGATTTAACGGATATTCCCGACAGCCGCTTATCCCGCTATCAATTGTTAACTAAAATTACTTGTTCTTTCTGGAAACGCTGGAGCCAAGAATATTTGACTTCTTTACAACACAGACAAAAGTGGAATACTCCATCCAACCCTGTGAGTCTTGGAGCTGTTGTTGTAATCAAAGACTCCAACGTTCATCCTCTTTGCTGGCCTCTAGGAGTTATAGAAGAACTCTATCCAGGGAAAGACAGTATAATTCGAGCAGTCAAAGTTAGAACGCGTTCCGGAAGCTACATCAGGCCTGTAGTTCGGATATGCCCTCTACCTTCTCAATAGGCTGCTATTAACTCTATTTAAACGCTTTTAACGCTATAATTTTTATCTCTCTGTCTTGCAATTCGTTCTGTTTAGAGGATTACCTCTAGGCGGGGGAAGTTGTAAGCGCCCTCTAGTTACTTAAGTTATTATTATATATTTAATTACGCTATCATACATACACACATACAAACACTCACGCACACATAAAATTCCATCCTATTACCCGCTCTCACACCCCGCTCCTGTCAGTTACCTTTGAACCGGCGTTTACGCACGTCGAGTCTGAAACCCGCTAACTGCGTGACGCCCGCTGTACAAACGCCACGCGCCGCTTGTGTAAAAAACTCATATAACGCTAAATTAATCACGCAAAAACCCGCTATTAAACTTTAAAAACGCTACGCTAAGTACATAAGTTAAAATCACATAAACTTTAAAATTAAGTGAAGTGTTCTGCGAATCTGTGCTTCGAAGAAACTATCCACGGAATACGAGAAAGGGAAGACTCCAAACCACCGGTGACCTATCCTGCCTAAATCCAGGTATTTATCCTACAATACCAAGAGATATGAAAAATAATACATGCATTGAGTTATACTAGTTTATTAAAAAAATAATGATCTTTAAATAATCGTTCTTAATTATATGACCACAACTGTATATCGATTGTTAAGACCAAACGAAGCGTTGCCCGCAGAGTGCATCGAAGAACCTGGCACTTACTTATTATGTACCCACTTTACCATTCAGAGCGTTAAGAAAATGGATAAGGTCAGGTGGGGTAAGAGGGACGCGGGGGGAAGAGAAACTGTAACTAGTAAAAAGAAAACTTTAACGGCGAGCTCTATGGTCACTACGTTGATATAACAGTATTAGGCGTAGTTCATATATTCTTGAATAGATAGCGCTACAACACGGCAGATAAGCGAGTAAAAGAGAGAGAAAAAAAATCAGTTGTCAAACTAAAAAAACCAAGACCTAGCGGCGTTCCTTGTTTGTGTTATTAAAATATTAAAAACATCAGTTTTGCGGTTGATTGCTATGGTAAGTGTAATTATTACGTTTAATCTTTATTTTCTACGTATTGTATTGTTTGTAGTGTGTGTTTTTAGTGCTTTTTCGATGTCAATAAAAACATAACCTTCAAAATGGCAAGCTGGGAAAGAGGAACGGCTGTACTAGGTTAAGAGAAACATATGTTCCTCTTTCCCGGTTTCAGGGGGTAACAAACATTTTTAAAATCCACTAAAATACCGGCTGACTTTTAAGTACTGGCCAAGATTTGTAGGATAAACCTACCTATGAATATGAACAACTTTTTCTAAATAAAAAGTCAGCTGTTCCATACAAAAGTATCGATCAGCTGTGACCGAAATGTATGAAATACTTAGTAGATTTTTTTTTTCGAGTACGAAAATTGGTCCCATACAAAAGGTTAAGGTTTATCTTACAAATTTTGGCCAGGACTTAAAAAGTCAGCCAGTATAACACGTTCCGTAAATAGCTATGATTTGTTTAACTGTTTATTTGTTACAGAAAAAGCAAAATGCATCGAGCTTACGAAAAAAAGACCGATAGAAGTTCTTATCCGAAAGAAAAACTATTAGAAGCAGTTAGGGCCGTTAAAAGTGGCGCTTTGTCAGGTTATGCAGCCTCAAAACATTATGTTATAGTTATATTTCAAAACATTATGTTATAGTTTATATTTCACTACGAATGTTATTGTTTGTGACAGTATTTTTGTTGTGATACATTGTTGTTTACAATTACGCGTATAGGCCAAAGTGAGAAAAGTTCAAAATTGTTAGAAGTTTGTTTTGTTTCTTACGAGTTAATTTTTTAAATTGTAATTAAGTAAAGAAATTTACTAAAACCATATCTGTTTTTAGAATACATTTCTATCCCAACTATTCCGACCAATATTATAAATGCGAAAGTCTGTCTTTCTGTCTGTCTGTCTGTCTGTCTGTTGCGTTTCCACGCCTAAACCACTGAACCAATCTTAAGAAATTTGGAAGGTAGGTAGCTTGACACCCGGGGCTAGGGGCATAGGCTTCATTTTAACCGATCACGGGACACTAAAGGGGGTTCATGTTTTGAAAAATTGTGCCAAGCGCGATATAACCAAAACGCGGACGAAGTCGCGGGCGGAAAGCTAGTTTTTAATACGTTCATTTAATACCAGAAAAAGTTTAGCACCTCTGACCTTACCTATATGTTCCTGTTACCCCAAATTTCGTTTTTGTATGCTGTCAGCCTAAATAAGACCTTATTTTAAACGAGGTAAGGTTTTCATTCCCTTAACTGAAAAAAATATTTAATACATGCTATATAAACACTTAAAAACACGAGTTATTACTTAAAAGTATCGAGTGTTCCTCTTACCCCAAATCTCGGGTAAGAGGAACATTTTTATGACCTAGCTTTGTTGCTAAATTGTGCCGTAATTATACGAACAATCTAGTTCTGTATCAAAAAAAATGTTAGTATATTTCAAAAGCGAAGATTTGTTTCAATTAATATCGAAATAAATGTATAATTTTGATAGCTGAAGGCCAAAATGTTCACAAACCAGTAAAGTATGTTTCTCTTACCCCACTTGACCTTACTTAGAAAACATTTGTGATCAAGATAAAGTTGAAAACTAAAACCCGACTGCGATCTTTTTAATGGACGCTGAAATACCTATTTGGTATAGTAAATTTTTTTTTCCGTCGCTTGGTATATTTTAAAGTTGTAGTACATTTATATTTATGATCTCAGAATTTTCTTCTTTTTCATTTGACACCCCACTTGATACAATAGCAAAAAAATTTTTGAAGACCTCCTCTTTTTTCATGTAGTATCCGTTGGGTTTCCGTTTTTTCGTATTAAATGTAGCCTATGTCACCCGGACCTTTACGACGAATCGATTGACACCTCATTCATCAAAATTGGCCCAGTAATTTAGGCGCTATGGTGGAACACACACAATTTGGATACAAACATACACACATACATACATAGACTGCTAAAATTATAACCCTTCCTTTTGGCTTTGCCGCAGTCAGGTAGAAAAATAGATTGCTAGTCTAGAATATTAGAATGAATAAAAGCGTTATTATCTTCATTGCTAACTGCGATTGCTACATTGAACATTAAAAACTCTAAAGTCCTTGCCGCGCAAAGTAATATTGAATGCATATTAAAAGTCTACGAGTAAATTTAATTTCAGTAAATAATTGATCTTCACAAAATAATTTAACGCAAGTTATGCAACACTAGACCTCGTCAACGACCCAGATATCTACGACTTACGAGTAAAATGATTTTAGATGACCTTTTCTTTCAGTTGATTTGCTGCGTGGTTGGTTACAATAAGACTAATATAGATGAAAAGTGCTGATGTGCCCTAAATCCTAACATAGGTAAGTATATTATATGCAAACAACAGCCAAGTCTTTACTGATGTGAAACTATGAAAATTTTTGTAGGTAGGTAGGTACTACACTACACCACAAGAATATGTATGTATGCAGCACAGTTTATGATACAATATTTTTCCACAGAAAATAATCAAATCGCATAAGACGTCTCGCAGTAAATTAGTGCGACGCGTTTATTACGTTCTTACTGAAAATAAACAATGAAACAAAAACAAACTTGAGGCAGGATGCCCCACCGGTTTCTCGCCTGCCAAGGTTAATGATGAGATGTTGAGGATGGGGTAGGTGGAAAGGGAATTGCCCTTCCCGCGAAATTTAGCCCTCGGGAGGGCCTGTGGGTGATGGACATGGGGCAATCCATCAGGAGTCCCGACCTCAAACCATCCTCCGAACCAGACCTCAGAGTAGCCGGATTACAGGACACGCCATGCTTCCAGTCATTGTGTGGTCCTCGGGTTGGTTCAGGCGTGCTGTGGTTCCTGTTTGGGAGTACGTAGTGTCCCAGCCAGTGGTGGGCCAGCTGCGGCGGACATCCGCTAGCGGAGTAACGAGGCGGACTAGTAACCTAACTTTTTAACCCGACTTTTTTTTGCTAAATATACAATTTCGAATATGGTTACGAGTATAACTGTATAAAAAAATTCTTAGGTATCTTACTAACAATGGAGTCGAAGTTGCAACGACGTATGAGGGCTTAAGTATGTTAATTCTTTGGTAAGTAAACAACAATCAATCAACAATTATAATCTGCTTTAAGAGACAATGAGAATTTCAATTAGCATTGAATACCTACTTTTATAGATAGACATCGTAGCGTTTATTAATTTGTACTTGAGAGATTGAATATTTAATGATATTATATTTTAATATGCATCATATTGTGTTGGATATGTTAATTAATAAAACATACCCTTTCATTTATTTAAATTAATGAACGAATAAATTAAACAGCAATAAGTGAAAAGATTGAATTTCTTTAATTTATGAATACCATAAAATAGCTAGGCACACGTATCTATGTACCTGTCTAATGTTATGAACCTAGGATTTTCTTAAAATTCTTATTTGTGGAGGTGTTACGTCTACGTTAGGTCTACGTAATTTTCTCCTCTCAACTCTGTTTAAATTGATAAAAGAAGATATTAATTATACATAGGAGAGGTACATAATTAATTTATTTTTGCTTGCATCGTGATTTGCAGTGCCACTTACGTATACCTACCATTAAATTATTAAGTATTTCGATAATATGTAAGTAATCACCTATAAAAAAATTGAAGATTAAAAAATCTTCTCTTCAGAAGAGAAAAAGATACAATATCATGAAAATCTAATCATATAAATATTGCAATATATCGTCCGACCGCGTGAAATCTTCGTTTTATCGTATTTGACTAATACAAAAGACACTTTTCCGAGGTAACCTTAACTATGCATATGTTTTAGTAAGTAAGTACTCCAGGTTTTTTCATTCGAAGGCATTAGAATTAGAGGTGTAAGTAAAGCAGTAAAAATCTCTTTAATGGTGAATACCGTTACTGGAGAAAGCTAACGTAGTGTAGAGAAACATCGGATTGTGAACTGTACGCAGTTGTAGGTCGACCGGCGCATGCGCAGCGCCTTCTAGCCCAAACAGTTATACGATACGCAAGGCAAGTGTGATCTTACGGATTTATAACACAGGGAAAAACTAAAAGGTTAGTTACATACTTACTTAATATCGCATGGGCATGGTGTTCCTTAAAATTAAGTTTTTTTTAAATAGCCAAAAAGTCAAAATCCTTCAGTTAATTTTGACGATTGAAAAATTAGCAGTCATTGAAATAAAATAATTTAGGCTTATTTGGTGTTTGTCAAAATATATTAAGAATTTTTTTTTAACTTTAAATAAAGCTTAAATTTAAGTTAAAAAGTAAATAATGCGTTAAATTTAATAGGTACTTTTTGAGATATCAAAATGTATGGTAGCATAAAATTACAAACAAACAATCAAGTATATTTTCCTCTTCATAATATTAGTATAGATATTATACATCTACGTAAAAACATGAATAACTTTAAAAACCGCAACCGCTTTCTTAGAAACTACTTTCTATTTATTTAAGTAAAAATGAATGATTCTTTATTTGTCCCGGTTTGTCCGGGATGCGTTCCTATTTTACCATTCTTCCGATTGAGTTGAAACTTTGCCTAGTTGTTGTTGAAACTTGCAGGAAAAGGTTTCTTTCAACCATCAACGTACAATTTAAAGTAGACTTTATTCATAAAAACAGACTACATGCACAGCGCATGTCAGGCAAATCAATAACTAAAAGTGGGTTTATTTTATAAGCTTTACTTATTTATTTACTTGTTTGTTTAAAATGTAGAAGTTAACACACATTTTCAAAAATATAGAGTGATTTAAATATAAATCGGTAAATAATGATAGAAAAGCTTTCTTTTAAAACAACGCAACTTTAACAGGGCTCTCTCCGTCACTCGTTTCTGCTCGTTTCATACAATCGTAGTTCCAATTTCATTTGAATATCAAGCAACCAAAGTCCATGAAATTTTGCAGACATATTCTAGAAAGTAATATCTGTGTCTGTGGTGTTTTAGATTTTTCTAAAAATATGTAGTTTTAAAATTACAGGGGCTCAAAGATTTGTATGAAAATTTTTAAGACCGCGTAACTTTGAAACCGAATATTCTAACAGAAATCTGGAAAACCACAGACATAGATATTAGTTTCTAGAATATGTCTGCAAAATTTCATGGACTTTGGTTGCTTAATATTCAAATGAAATTGGAACTACGATTGTATGAAACGACTGACGGAGAGAGCCCTCTTAAACATTAGGTACAGTAAGTAATTATACCGTTGCATAGGTAGTACCCACAGAAATCCAAATGGTAGCACCTAACTGTATACCTAGTAATATATATTATAATAGATAAATTTATGTCTCTACTATATTTTATTACATCGATAACCTATAGTTAAACAAGCAGGGTTCCTACCATTAAAAGAAAATCTGCACGTATGGTTTCGGAAAATCCATCTAAGTAGGTACAGGTATCTACTTTAGGTCCTTACGGTTCTTATTATAGTAGCTCTGTCAAAATTTTATGCTAACTAGGGGCATAGAGCTCTTCATTAATTTCCATTAGCGAACGATTTCGAAGAAACCCTTCTAAATTAATTAATACACCTAATTATTATTATTAATGACCTTACAAAACCCATGTAGGCAAAAGACGACAATCTACATAAAGGGTGTACGAGCGAGTGAAGGAGGCTAACCTTGTTCAAATTAGAACTTGGGTCAGTAAAATAAGTCTTATTAGAGTACCTTGCTACTTGTTTTATGGGCATAATTACCTAGAATAGGAAAATGTCTATGATTTTTGCGGTCAATGAAGAGAATTCAGCCATACGCAACTGACGACATGCGTGACTATGTGTGTGATACGTGTAGGTACAACTATTATATAGGTAGGTACTACACTTACTTACATACCAGACCAAGTTCTCAACATAATCTTTGTACCACTAAATGATGAAATGTAATACGATACAAGTACCACACACGTAGGCATGTTGTAATTAATATCCTATCAACCAATGAAGCCTACATCTACAAATCAGCATTTTACTAAGTAGTAAAATCGTAATCAACGATCGTAATAGACACCTGCCGTATCTACTCATAATATACATATCTTAACTCTAGAGTATAGTGTAGGTAATTTCCCTTGCCGAGATGAAAGAAAAATATATATAAATAGTAGGTAAGGCGCATAAGAGGTTCTTACTTGACGTTCGAAACTGTGTTAGGCTAGTGTTATGGGTACCTAATAGGACGTAGAACAAGTGAAAAATCAAAACACGAGTGAAAACCAAAGTGCACGTAGGAATCAATTACGTATGAAATAAATTACGTAGGAAAATCAAACAGTTTCCACGGTATTTAAAAAAACACGTGGAGTCTGCAAGAATATATTTGTATCTCGTTTATTTTGCAGAAAAATGTTGGAAGGGACGAAAATTAACACTCCATCGCAAATGTCCAGCATATTTGATATCGCCAAAGACACCGTCCTGTTCCTTGTCTTATCATGCTACTACATTTTGGAGTCCCTGTTTTGGACACTAGTTCCAAATGCACTAAGACCTATGAAAAGCCTGAACGGCGATATAGTTCTAATCACTGGAGGCGGCGGAGGAGTTGGTCGACAATTGGCGATCAAGCTGGCAAGGCTTGGAGCCAAGGTTGTCTTATGGGACGTTAATAAAGAAGGTAAGAAAAGAGACGTTCTTAAAACCAATATAGTTACATACCTAATTAATTTTTTAATCGTCAATTATTGTTTCGAGGAATATTTCAACTAGCTTTTAGACTTTTAAGTTTTGAATAAATGGGTACAATATAATTTCCTGAAATCTTTGGCACCAACCTTAAAAAAAGATGTCGTTCCAGAATTTCGTGGCAAAAATGTTGCAGACCTGTAGCATAGCATTGATACTTTTTTTTTTTTTTTTTTTCTTATACAGCAGGGGAAATCCTCATGGACACCCACTGGGTAGTGCCGGACTTTTACCGGCTAAAACCCCTGCTGTCTCCTTGTTGGCTGTGTGCCCGCCTCGCAGCCTAAAACACAGCACAACACTTTTGCCCCTTCATCTACTTTTTTCCCTCCTTTTCTCTTCTTCCTCCTTTTCCTTCATAATTTGCAACAGCAATCCAATTCTCTTCCTTTGCTAGCATCTTTTTAACTACATTTTCTGCTGTTATGTCTCCTATTTTATCCACCAGTTTTTCTCTTTCCGTCTTCCACTTTGCACAGACAAATATAGTGTGCATGGCGATATCTACTTCGCCGCAGTAAAAACATGTATCGTGTTGTCTCTTTCCGATACTGGATAGCATTGATACTGGAAGCACTATCAGCTGTCATACTTAACTTATTGTACAGATAGTCAAGTTGAGTAAAAGATGTTAATAGGCACCTACTTTATTAAACAGAATTTTAATAATAATCTTCTATATAAGCCCTAAAATTAAGATTAATCGTTTCTTAGGCACGTTGATTGACTTAAATGGGATCAAACATTTCATTTACACGATTTCACTTAACAAGGTTTGTTTGTGGATATGCTTTATTATTTTACCTACGTATCGCATAATGTAGTTTACATTAATAGCACTAAGTAACTTCCTTTTTTGTGGTAATAGGCATTCTTCATTCTTCAACTTCAATTTAATAAAAATGGAATGTTCTCAGAGGAACTTCTCGATTTTCCGGGATAAAAAATCCTAGTTAAGTTCCTCTCTGGTATGCAAGCTATCTCTGTTCCGTATTTCGTCAAAATCGGTTAAACGGAAAGGCCGTGAAAAGTTCGCATTTATAATATCAGAGGGATAAAGAATTTTTCATCATCAGGCTATTCTTAAAGTACTTAATAATATACCTAAATTACCTTACATTTCCAATATTTTAACTTTTATAGAAAATGCTAGACCATTGAGCTTACTCCAAGAATATTTTCTTGGAAATTTTCCTACTGTAGGTAGGTAGGTTTACTCAATTCTACTTTCTAAACACACGGCCATCTGCGGTCTTGGCGCAGTGATCTTAAGACATTCATCATCAGTTACATAATTCTTAATATACCTACCTGAATGACTGAGCCATTTACTTAAACCAGCTAATTAATTTTAAGCTAGATTGAGTTGTTAGGTACTTACTTGCCACATACAACAACACAGTACCTAGAAAGTATGCAGTTCTGCATCTTAAATGTCAGATATGCCTATATAATATCAAGGCCGTAGCCAGGAATTTTATTGGTTTCCAGGTCTTAATCGAATCTTTTCAGTAGAAAAATCTTACTCGACTTGCTAGGGCGAATGCTTGGTTGGTTATGGAATTTTACCTTTCAATTTGACAGCAAGATGGATTCTTCTTCTGGGATGGGGGGGGGGGGGGGGGGGTTTGGTTTGAACTCCTAAACCCCACCTGGCTACGGCCATGTATACCTAATATTATGCTTCCGAAGTGAGAATGTTTCAATTCAATCGATCCAGAGCTTTTCGTGATAAAAATACTAAGCACCTATTATAGTTATGAAACAGCTGGAAATTGCATGGGTACACATTGCGTTTATGAAGTTGCAAAACTTAATGACACAATCTACGCAACAGACACCCTAATCAAAGATTTGTAATGGCTGTTATTTTCCGTTACTCGCTCTAGATAGATCGCAGCATTGAATTAAATTAATATGTATAGAAGGGCAACCACCAAACAAAACTCGTGTTCTTGAACCTGTTAAAATTTTTATGACACCAAGTTGTTGTGTAAGCAAAATATTTTTAAATTAGGAATGACACATCTAGTTCGTAGTACTACGTAGAGGTTGTTGGCTGTTGGATTGCGATGTATTATGAATAATATATACATTATACATACTATATACATAATATATACATATGTATATATATATATATATATATACATATGTATATATATATATATATATACATATGTATATATATATATATATATATATATTATATACTTAGTACCTACATTCATAATTTAAAATCTACCTATCTGTGTGCTATGCCCGGCATGGGTCATCATAACTCATAATGTGATACGCACACCACCTATACAGCACTATGCATGTAAGGAACCTTCACGCAAGTGCAGATAACAATTTGTGCAAATACTTTACATCGAACAACGACCGAAGCCACAAACTTATTTTTAGGGTTCCGTACGTCAAAAGAAAAAAGGAACCCTTATAGGATCACCTTGTTGTCTGTCTGTCCATCTGTCGTACCTATCAAGAAAACCTATAAGGTACTTTCCGTTGACCTAGAAACATGTAATTTGGCAGGTAGATAGGTCTTATAGCACATCTAAAGGAAAAAACCCGGAAACCTTGAATTTGTGGTTACATCACAGAAAAAAATTTGATAATATGACATACCTACCTACCTATAGATTTCGCATACCTACAACTTTACCCACATTTTTAATATTTTAACAATGTAAGTAAGGGCGCTACAATTGCACCTAACTAAACCTACACGTTACTACATAATAGGTATAATTATATGCAATGTACCTATATAATTATATCTTGAGACCAGGCTCTAGCTAGAACTCGCTAACGACGCTTTTCCGTCCCTACTCAAGGCTCGTAGTCATTATGTAAACTTAATTTCCCCCGACCCAAAAAGAGGGGTGTTATAAGTTTGACGTGTGTATCTGTGTATCTGTCTGTGGCATCGTAGCGCATAAACGAATGAACCGATTTTAATTTAATTATTTTTGTTTGAAAGGTGGCTTGATCGAGAGTGTTCTTAGCTATAATCCAAGAAAATCGGTTCAGCCGTTTGAAAGGTATCAGCTATTTTCTAGTTACTGTAACCTTCACTTCTCGGGGGTGTTATTTTTTAAATTTACATTTGTCATGTTTTTGATTTATCAGCATTAAACAAAACCTGCGCTGCTCTCAAAGATGAAGGATACACAGTGGCGAGCTATGTCGTCGACCTGGCAGATCGGGAAGCTGTCTACAAAACAGCACAGAGAGTCAAAATAGAGGTAAATACATGGACTTATATAGATTAATAGCTAGATGCTGCATGTTCATTGAATAATAAACAGCACCAATGGCCAATTCACACCAATTGTGTATGCAGCACGTAGGTAGGTACCTAAATGCTTATCCTTCCATCAAGAAATAGGCAAGGCAATTTATAGACTACAGGCCCATGTTTAAAAATGGGTGGGTCATATGAACCACCAGGTGACGTATACAGGACGATATAAGAGCATAAAATAATAAGTTTCAGCACTATGCCGTCACTTGTAAGCTGTCCAACAGAGTGCTGGTGAGAATTGAAAAGTGCAGGTAGAGTGAGTACATTTTGGTCATATATTTTTGTACGGCATTTTTACCATCGATAGATCCATGAAAAATAATAAGAAAGCGCGCAGTGCCGTAAAAAAATGGTGCGCCACAAAGTCAGTAAATGTTTTGATTTTCTGACAATTTCCGGGGTAAATTTGGTCATTTAATTCTGTACGGCACTAGTTTCATACTGTTTCAATACAGCCTCTAATCCATTATTCCGCAACGCCGTACAAAAATCATGCGACAAGGGGAAAAAATTGAGGGTAGCAACCCCCTCTCTTTCCGTGGTCCGGGGGGTGATTTGAAACAACATAAAATTAATTTATTTTGAAAGTGTTTTATGCATAGATAATATTTTTTTACATGCCGTACATTTTCGTTGGTCCAAAGGTTTGTAGGGGATGTGGATATTATATACACACCCGTTCACTTCAGTTAGACGGCATAGTGATTTTATCATATTATCAATTGTTCTCTTCAAAAATATGTTAATGCTGTACAGTATCAGATGGCCATAAAGTACTACCCTTAAAATGGTAGCGTCATTTTCATCAGCCTAAAAGATATGGTCTGCATTAAAATGTACGGCATAATTTTTTCCTAATTTATTTATCTTAATACTATTTAAAACAAGGGAAAAGCGTAGAAAATTGCTATATTTTATTAATCTATGAATATTTAAACTTTTGCAATAATTTGAAAAATTTCAGTTTTTGTATTTATCTATAATTTTTTTTAGAACAGTTTCTTTTGAACGGCAATACTATATAACAATAGTATTTTACACTATCATGTTAAAAAAAAAGTTGCCGTACAGAGTCAAATGATTTTACAGCTTTAAAAATTAAGTATACCATGAAATTAAGATAATTATTGATACACATTCAAATGAACACTAATTTTTTTACGGCATTATTTTTAATAGTACTTTTGAGTGCTAGATAATGTTTTGGAACCAAAGCCGTACTTTCTCAAATCACCCCCCGGACCACGGAAAGAGAGGGGGTTGCTACCCTCAATTATTTCCCCTTGTCGCATGATTTTTGTACGGCGTTGCGGAATAATGGATTAGAGGCTGTATTGAAACAGTATGAAACTAGTGCCGTACAGAATTAAATGACCAAATTTACCCCGGAAATTGTCAGAAAATCAAAACATTTACTGACTTTGTGGCGCACCATTTTTTTACGGCACTGCGCGCTTTCTTATTATTTTTCATGGATCTATCGATGGTAAAAATGCCGTACAAAAATATATGACCAAAATGTACTCACTCTACCTGCACTTTTCAATTCTCACCAGCACTCTGTTGGACAGCTTACAAGTGACGGCATAGTGCTGAAACTTATTATTTTATGCTCTTATATCGTCCTGTATACGTCACCTGGTGGTTCATATGACCCACCCATTTTTAAACATGGGCCTGTAGTCTATTAGTTAACTCTTACTCCTAATATATTTGGCGATTCGTCGTGGTGCCGGAAAAATATTCACCTACTTACATAAAAATCTACTTAAGCACATTTTCGATTGATTCATTTATTTATTTAATTCTAGCATCTCTACTTAATTTAGACGAATTACATAAAAACATTTGATATTAAAACTTAAAATAGAACTAATCTTACAATATAAAACTTACAATAGAACAGAAATAAAACTACATTTACAAAAGTTCACGAATTTTTTTATTCTTTGTTAGTGAGTGAATTAAAGAATTAGTACATACCTACTCAATGTATAAAATCTTAAAACACTAGATAAATTCATTATACCGGCTTCCCATGGTGTGTGATTCTGCGATCACGTACCTACGTTGGGACGACCATGGATCCACGCATCGCTTCCACAAATGCGTGTGAGTCTTGAGATTCTAAGCCTTTTTGAAGGTCCGACTCTCCGAAGGTACTAGTGGCTACCACGGACCATACGGCCGTCCTATATGGGTCGGTGCGGGCTTTTTTATTCTTTATTGATTACAACATTTAACTCAACGTTTAATTATAAACACAGAGGACCATCCTCTGTAAACTGTAAAAAAATTATGAGGATGGCGCGCATCCTTCCGCAATATCACGCACCGTGGGAAGCATGAATAATTACCTACGTAACCACTATAAAAATAGCTTTTTGTAGCAATACCGTCGTGTCCCGTTACTTCGCCTGCTAAACCATACTTCGCCTAATTTTAAAAACATCGAAAAATCTGCTAAAGTTGGGAACCGAACAGCTCAAAACCTACCAAATACAATACTAGTGTTACCTACGGCAATACTATTCCTGACCATTTGTAACTAACTTTACAACAATAGCGACCAGAGTCATTTATCTGCTGCGGGAAGTGAGATGTTTTTTTCTACCGGTCAAAAACTTTACGTGCCGCCAAGAATCTACGACAAGTATGGCTAAATTTTATTGTAAAATAAAATCACTACTTTATCGTCTTTTATGTTGTAAAATTGTTTTCAATATATCTTATGTAGATAATGAGTTACATCAAGATTTATCAACAAGGTAACTGCGGCCACCATGATGGTACCGTACTTCGCCTAACCCTAGGGTTGTCACTTAATCTTTGATAAATTCATTTGTACCTATCAGTTTTGGTGGTCAGGTCCCCTGCAGCATCAGGATTGAGGAGTTGGAATGCTAATTTTTTAGAAACATTGTCGCAAAGTTCCTCTATTGATTAAAAAAAAATACACAAATCGGTTCAGAAATCTTGGAGATTTCGGTGTACATAGGTAGAAAAACAAAACTCCCTTTTTGAAAGTGTGTTAAAAAGTTCCCTATGTTATTTCCTAGTCAACCCTCTACTTGTCTATGAAAATCCCGTCAAAATCGGTTCAGCCGTTCCGAATATCAGCCCGTTCAAACCGACAGACAGACAATTCAAAAATTGTAATTCAGTTATGGTATCGTTCAAATAACCATATGAGCTTAATATGAGGTACTTATTTCGAAATTACAGACAGACACTTCAATTTTATTTATTAGTATAGATAGATTAGTATAGATAATAATAGGCACTTATCCAACTGAATACAACAACACAACTCAACAAACAAATCTTAATTTTAAAAAAAACTGTAAAAAAACTGTCTCGTGGGTTCGTACTTTGTACTGTTCAAGAAGAAAAAATATTGATTTATTTCTGTTTGTATATAAAATAAAGGCAATCAAAATTTTTACTACTTACTTTTATTGTGTTATATACACTTAATTTGTTCAAAAATTATTGTTTCTATTTGTTATTGCAACATTTTTTGTTTTGTGCGCTTTCCTACCTTCTAAAAAAGCCTGATTTTTTATGGTACTTCTACTGATTTAGTTTTTAGATTTAATTTTGGTTTTAGTTTTCTCATTAAAAATTTCATAAAAACTCTTAAGGATTTGTATTTTTTTTTTAATGAAAACCATGTTCAGTATTAATATGTATTTTTATGATTCCTTTCTTTTGACAACCCTTAGCATAAAAGAACAAATGTATGGAAACAACGGCAGTTGGGTTCCTAACTTCGCCTACCGATAATTTTTTTCTAAAATGAACTTTGTTTTCTGCCATATACGTTTCAAAATGATTTTGCGGCATAATCTATAGGTCTTTCGCTTTTTCAGAGACAGTTATTATAGACAATAAACATAGAAACGCTGCTAGGCGAAGTTAGGAATTGTGCCCTTACTTCGCCTAGCTCAGTCAAAACAGTTTTTGAGGCATTCTAAAAACTGCATTACTTTTCGTAACAGTCTTAATTTATAGTCATGTCTAAAGGCCACCATATATTAAAAGCAGGACTTGAAATAAAAAGCACTCTCTAGGCGGGAAGACAAAAACTGTCAAAAACCAGGCGAAGTAACGGGACACGACGGTACGCAGGGATTTTAAGATCTCGCTGTCCTATAGCGACAGTTTTATAAACTAAGTAGGAATGTCCTCAGACCAAACGTCCGATCAGACTAAAAGTCCGATTATTTTTCAAAATAAATAAATAAATCTTTATTTGATAAAAAGTTACAAGGAAAACGTCAGTATTGTTACGTAGGAATTAATCTTTTTTTTGCATTTTTGATAAGGACACTAATTTAGCTAACTATATAACTATAATTTTGTTTCAGGTGGGAAAAGTAGACATACTCATAAATAACGCCGGAGTCGTCTTCGGTGAAACTCTGCTGGATCTGAACGATGCAGCCATTGAAACCACATACAAAGTCAATATTCTCTCTCATTATTGGGTATGAACTATGAACGCTTAGATCATTATGCTAACTTTAAAAAAACCGGCCAAGTGCGAGTCGAACTCGCACATGAAGGGTTCCGTACCGTCGCGCGTCGTACAAAAAATAGCACTTTTTTTCTTAAGTTTCATGACGGCAATTTTGAAATACATATTTATTATTTGTTGTTATAGCGGCAATAGAAACACACATTCTGTGAAAATTTCAATGCTTCGTGGAGTAGGTACAGCCCGCTGACAGACAGATGGACAAGCGGACGGACGGACGGACGGACGGACAGCGGAGTCGGGTCCCGTTCGCACTCTTCGGGTACAGAACCCTAAAAAAGTATTAACATAATGAAATACTTTGTACTTAAATAAAATGTAAAAAGTTGTAGCTAAATAGACTTGAATATAAATTACTGTAATACCCGTAAATGACCCTATTACCAAATAACCACAAATTAAATAGGTACGTCTAAAATCCAGCAGTTATTAAGTAAGTGTTCAATTTTGAGGCAAATACTTAATATTGCAGACAGCAGACATAACACAAAACATAATAATCTATTATACAATATACCTATATATTTTAATTCAATTCAGTAGATTACTTTAAGTGGGTGCAGGCTTGCACACTTAAGGTTCGAACACATTTGCGCAGCGCTGTGCAACGCGACGCAAACGCGCCAGCGCCTTACTCCATACAAACTCATATAAACTATAATATCGCACCGCGTCGCGCAGCGCAGCTCAAGTGCATTGGAAAAATAAGGTTTTCATCCTGAAAATATTAGTTATGTTCGACATTTACAATATAAATCTTTCCTTTCTTTTCAGACGGTAAAAGCTTTTCTTCCCGATATGATAAGCTCGGGTAAAGGTCACATAGTGACAATGGGCTCCGTTGCTGGACTTCTCGGCACCTATCGATGTACAGACTACAGTGGCACAAAGTTTGCCACCGTCGGCTTTCACGAGAGCCTATTCACAGAACTTCGGGTAAGTCTAGGGTTGAAATCTATAGAGTGCACTCTGACTTAGCTTAAACTCAAGATAGAGTTAAAAGGAGACAGAGGTATATCTCTCACTTAAATCTGTCTGGCTTTAACGCAGTCTTGTCTGAGCAAAATCAAAGTGCGCTCTATAGATATCAGCCTGTGACAAAAAATCTATGGCCTACTGTTTAACTGAGTTGAGATAGTGCCTGAGCTAGCTGCGCGGTGCGGGCACAGTTCATTCTGGTGCGGGATTGGTGACGGTTGACTTATCAGCTAAAGTCTAGTTTAAATAACAGGCGGTAAGAGTTACGTTACGATTAATGTTACACTTTGACCGTCAATAACAGCAAAATAGATTGCATAAGTCAGTGTTTGTTAACTTCCATAATGGTAGATATTGATTATTATTTACGCGTTTAGTATGACTTCTTCTTCTTCTTCCACATTGGTGCCGCCGCGCTCTTCAGCTTTGTAATTTAAAACTAAAATAAATTAAACTAAATAAAAGTCTTCGTTTCCTCATTACTAAGGGCTTTGTCAACGTCAAAAATGTTTGTTTTAAAATATACTTCGATTTCCTGCAAAGTTCTACCTTTTGTTTCCGGTAACCGAAACCACATGAAACCAAGACAAACTGTCGTTACCACTGCCTCTAACAGGAAAAAGTTATGATAACCTAAATAACTTACTATTAGTGGAAACGAATAGATAAACAATGTCAATATAACAGACAATACCACCCCTGTTATACAGAAACAGTAAACTTTTAATTCTAATGGAAATATTTCACCTAATAGTGCCTCAATTGAAGGAAATGGCCCACTATTTAAAATTATAAAGTAAGCACCAATTAAAGCTACGTTTATCCATCGAATATCTTTCCCGACCTTAAAATATAGGCATAAAGATAAAGCCACTAAAATACAGTTAGCTATAAATCCCGTTACAAATATCAATTTTCTTATCGACATGTTCCTGATTAATATTAAAGACATACATGATCCTACAAGGAAAAATGCATCCACCAATAATGTATATGATAAAACATCAGATGTACCAGTGATTTCTTCTAAGATAACAGTTGCAAAAACACTAAAGATCAATTTTCCACTTGCCGTAGTATACGTGTACATAAAAATACTCAGCAACATCAATTCCCAGAAATATTTCATCCGAAAAGCTAAAAACAATCGCTTTAAAGTGGGACGTGAATTCGTCAAATTGGCTTTATCTAATTTATTTTTTTCTACTTTAATCAGCCATTGTAACTCTGCTGTAGTATTGGAATTTTTTCTGTGAAGTTTCCAAAACGCTTGTTCGCATTCTCCAAAACGTCCTTTAGCAGCTAACCAGTAAGGACTTTCTACCCAGAAATACGGTACGATTATTCCAAAAGCTCCTGGTAAAATTCCGATTAACGCAACTGTTCTCCAATGTAAGATTATTCCGAGAACATGACCTAATCCTGTGCCAATAGCTGAACCGACTGTTATCACTGTGTGGAGGTAAAATGCTCTAGTTTTTGGTGATGTATATTCTGTAGTTGTGACCATACATAGGGCATATGTTGCCCCGAAACCGATGCCTCCACAAATTCTTGAGAGCATAAACATATACATTTCTTTGGCGTTATATAAAATTATCCAGTTCAGTGTTAATATTGCGGCAAACAGAATGACTGAATGTTGTCGTCCAACTCTATCTGTTACAGCAGCTACCATTCCCATTCCAACTGTGGCCATGACTGTTATGCTTGAAGCTAAACAAAAAAAAATATAATGAGAAGAGTTTAGTTAAAATTATTATTGAGAAGAGTTCAGTTTTTTTGAACTATTGAACTTAAGAGCGGTCGCTCCAAGCCGAGCGTGAGAAAATGCTATTGCAATCGACGTTTACGGGCGGAACATAGGTAGTTACCTACTCAAGAGCGAGATGAGTTATTTGTAAACAACGCGAATCAACTTTGGTAGTTATTACGATTTTTTGCAAATTTATTAACATTTTTCACAAACACATAAAAACATTTGAAATATTATTATTAAGTAAAGTTTTCCATAAAACCAAAAGTTTTTAATTGTGTACTTTATTACATGGTTTATTTACGCACGAAGTTACCTCTCGTTAAATAATGGTATTCAAGGGTCATAACTTTCAAAATAAATAGAATTTTACTATATTAATTATTTTACGGCATAGATAGATGAGATGAATTCTTATTTGGCTTGGTTTTATATCTAGAAGAACAAATAATAAAACAATAGGCGTCACATACGATTGTATATAAAAGCACATAAGAAGCAAGGTACTCGTATGTACCTACCTACTACTCTCTGACGACGGGTAAGACGTGAAATCACTTTACTTACTCATTATTGAAATTTGATTGTCAGTCAGAGAAATGCCATCTTCTTTATTCCTCAACGCGCGTACCATACCAGTCATCTGCCCGAACAAAATCCCATTTGTTATTGAGAGCAAGAGCATAGGCACGATCACGAGCGCCTTAAAGAAATAAAACAAATTAACGTTCAAAAAAAGTTTCTTCTAAAAATAAGTTTGAAAGATATTATGTAAAGAACTTACAACTTCAAGGTGCCAACGCACTTGAGCTGCGCTGTGCGACGCGGCGCGGTGGCAAATATAGTTAAGAAACAAGAGGACTTTGTATGGAGCAAAGAGCACTTGCTGGTGCCGCGTCGCGTCGCTTCGTATGGACCTTTATGAAACTTAGTTTTTAAAGGAACAAAATTAAAGAAGGGATGTAGATACTGCTGATACCTAAACTATGATAGCTCCATATAAAAGTAATAATAATTAATTGATGTCATTTTCTTCGCTAGACGACGTATTTTCAATAACTTTTGAATAAGTAAGTACGTACCTATTTCTTATTATAATAGTCGTGATTGTTTGCTTTTTTGTACGCGTGTGCGCGATTCGTGCATGCGCAGTTGCGCGCACCAACTTCAAATTTTTAAACTTGAAGCACTAAGTCACTTGTCAGAGAAAAGGACGCACGCGCAAATGCAAAACTAATTTTATTGATTGCGCATGTGCAAATCGTGTGCGTACCAAGCAAAGGAACATTACTAATATTGACAAAATAATCGCCTGCGCACACTTATCGATTCCACCCTGGATACAGTGTGTAAGTGGTTACAGTAAGAATTATTGCTTCATTATTGACAATTATGTAATAATTAAACTATAAAATAAATTCGATCTACGTAAATAAATATTATACATACCTTTTGAAGTATCGGATTCGCCATTGTTGCCGCTTGCTCTTGATAATATAAACTGGAAACTTAGTTGTTAGTGTAACCTTGCTGAACTTATTAAAAATTTATTTTGGTTCATTAAACCTATTAAGATTGCAGCATGTTAGGGTCCCGTGCGAAAAACTACTTTCTTGTTTATTTAATCCTTCCTTGGTCTATGACCAGCGCAAGGTGATAGTACTGGTGATTAGATTATTGATAAGATACCAGAAAAAAAAAAAAAATTTAAACCTGTAAAGTATCATTAAAAGTTCGCAATGTAGGTATTGCGAATAAAACATATTGTGTCTGACGCTAGAGGTCAACGAACGTTGCGTAGATAGGTGAGGTGCGCTGCCGCGTCGTAGGCGGCGAATTGACCCACCTACGACGCCTGAGTTTTGCATGCTACTACATTTTACACATTGCGGGTTTGAAAAATACATCAATCAAAATCCTACATCAAAAAAATCAAATAGGTACATCATGGTAAGTAAGTACCTTTATGGCAATAATTGGTTATTGGTATGGAATTGTGTTTAGGTTATAATAATAGCGTTATCTACATACCGTATATTAGAAGAGAAAAAAGTATTCAATACCCATGGATTCTTTCAGTAGGTACCTAATTAATGAATAATATTAATCTTAATATAACCGTAAAACCACGTAACTTTGCTAGTTAAGTCACCTACTTCCTACTAAATGTACCTATTTACCTACTTGTCTATAATATATCATTATTATCTTCTGTTTAAACTTTAGTACGTAGGTACCCATAATTTAGATAAAATTTGTTATAAAATAATTTATATTTTAATTGGTACGCAATTATTATAACTAAGTACCTAATATCCTAATATGTAGATAACAAAAGGCAAGAAAAGATTAGGTACCTACAGATAGATTAGGTAACTGTGTACCACAAATGAATGATTTTATTAAAACACCTAAACTCTTTTTGCCCTCCTGCAACTGAAATTGAACAAAGACAGAATTTAAAGAATCGAATTGACATCGGAATTAATGCGCCACGCTGGCATATACATAGACAAATCTGAGCTTTAAAACAAGGCTTATAAGGATCATTTTACTTAAACCCTGAAGTGTTTCAAGGAATGCTAATTTCTAACAAAGTTCAATCAATCAATCACTTATATTATCAGCCTGTTTGCGTTTACTGCTGGATATAGGCTTTCCCAAGATTGCGCCACCACACACGGACCTCCACCTTCCTCATCCACCCATTAAGGTGGAAACGAAGGTAGCGGGCTAAATGGGGCTAAGTAATTCCTCAGTCCAGCGGGTTGGAGGTCGCCCCTCACTGCGCTTACTTGTACGCGGTCTCCACTCCAGAACACGTCTGCCCTAGCGGCCATCAGTTCTTCGATTAGACGTTACCTGCCTACTGGCACTTTTAGCTTGCTGGTCAGTTATTCGTTCTAACACAGTTGGAGAGATGTAAAATCTTATCCTACTATCCACACTAATATTATAAAAGCGAAAGTGTGTGTGTGTGTGTATGTTACTCTTTTACGCAAAAACTACTGGACGGATTTGGCTGAAATTTAGAATGCAGATAGATTATACCCTGGATTAACACATAGACTACTTTTTATCTAGGAAAATTAAAGAGTTCCTACGGGATTTTTGAAAAACCTATATCTACGCGAACGAAGTTGCGAGCTTATACTTACTGATATTGTTTTTTGCAGACTCACGGTCATAACACGATCCATGCAACGCTTGTGTGCCCGTACTACATCAACACGGGCATGTTCGACGGGGTCACGCCGCGACTCATGCCCATGCTGGAGCCGGACTACGTCGCCGAAACCATGATAGACTCCATCCGCAAGAACGAAGTCAACTGCATCATGCCCGGCTCTGTCAGATACTTGCTGCCGCTTAAGTGGTGAGAATTGTATTTACTATTTATCAACACCCAACTCACAGTTCCACTGACCGGCAACGCATCGGCGGTACCTCTGGAGCTGCAAATGTTCATGGGCGGCGGTAATCACTTAACACCCGCCTGCTCGTTAAAAAAAACTGAAATCCGGGTCAGCCGTGACAAGGGTATCGCATGACGTCAATAAAGATAATAATATGATCGATTTTGATTACGTAATTCTTAGTTTCGGTATTGAAAATGCTGAAACAAGCTCTTGAAGATCGCAGTATGCGAACAGCAATAATACCTACCCCTCCGCATCTTTCAAAAACCTGTCTATAAACACTACACTAATCCATATACTAATCAAACATGGTCAATGGGCACTATCATTTTTAAATTTCGTGACGCGTACCTAGTAACAAATTCGACATATTGTTAGGAATATACTTACCTAGATGTTCGCCCGAACATTAAAGGTGCCCACGCTCTCGAACTGAACTGCAGCTGAACTGCGCGTCGCGTCAGCGCCCCGCACGATATTCTCTCCAGCAGCCGAGCCGCGCGGCAGTGACGTACGCGCGTCGCGTCTTAATCTTAGGTTGAAATCTATAGAGCGCAAGTTGATTTTCTTTAGACTTAAGTTTCAGTTAAAACGAGACAGGTTTATGTCAGCGGTATATCACTGTCTCGTTTTAACACTGTCTTAAGTCTGAGCAAAGTCAAAGTGCGCTCTATAGATTTCAGCCTTAGGCTCGGGGTATACCTACTTATCTCATCTCGGTTTGCAGTCACACCCCAACAATACTAGTAACTAGGATGGAAATTATACGTATGAAGAAAATTTTTAAAAACCTAAAACCATCTTTCTCTATTTCAGTTTACTCCCAGCAAAAATGTGCTGGGACCTAATGCACAGGGTGATGAAAGGACCACAATCCATGATGGAGCTCAAGAGGAAAACTGCAGTGGAATGAAAACAATACATTATACCTATACCTTTCGAACCTTTAGAATTAGAAAAGCCTAATTTATTTTCACGATTTTTCATGAATGTTTGAAAATTAAACAGAGGGAGAGATTATAAGGCCCATCTTGTTGACGTAATTCATCGTAAAGATTATTTTACGGAATACAACAGTTGCAAGTTATAGTTTTATTTGGATACCTACCTCTACTTTTTATGTAAACGAGGACAAAATAATAGAAGCTAATTAGAAGACTGAAGACAATGTATTTTTTTTTTATTAAATACACCAATATTTAATGGTAAAGTTGTTTTAATGCTGCTTCGTAACTATACAAGCTGGTTTATTTACGTAATAAATAATTGTTACGCTACCTATTATAGGTACCCTATCAAAATCTCAGGTTGAAATCTAAAGGTGCCCACGCACTTGAACTGAACTGCGCGTCGCATCAGCGCCCCGCACGGCAGTGACGTGCGCGCGGCTGGAGAGAATATCGTGCGGGGCGCTGACGCGACGCGCAGTTCAGTTGCAGTTCAGTTCGAGTGCGTGGCCACCTTAAAGAGCGCACTTTGACTTTGCTTAATTTAGTTTAAACGAGACAGATTTATGCCAGCGGTATAAAGCTGTCTCGTTTTAACAGTGTCTTAAGTCTGAGCAAAGTCAATTGAATGATTTTTGCCTCTATCATTTGTATGAGATAACACAGAGAGCGCAATACTAACGTCACTTGTCCTACATGAAATAAATTTTTATGTTTATTTATTTACAGACTAAATGAAAAGTGAACATTTTACATCACACTTTGTAGACCAAAGCACTAGATAAGAAGTCGGTTAAAAACTGAGACTGGTGTTAGCAATTTGCAGCTTGCAGCCCAAATAGACCGTAGTGTGCTAGGGCTGACAAAAATCATCGGCCTTAAAAGATCAATAAATTGTGTTAAGACTTACAAAATAATAAAATGCCATACAAAACTATACTTAATTGTTATTATTTCATTAGTTTACTTTCTTTAATTACATTTTGATTTTGATCTTGTAAGGCTCTACCTCAGGGCTAATGCAAGGATTTTTATCAGTAAATAAGAAACAGATTATACAATAAATTAATCATTTATTATTAATATCACATATCAGAGTAAGTCGTAAAAGTATTGCAAGCCTTGTCCCAGCTCCCATATCGCGACGCCCGTGCCGTACTCGCGCGCCAGGTCTAGCCTCTTTTGGATGGAGTAGAGTGTAGGGAAGAATATCTTCTTCGTGCCTTGGGATGTTCTGTACCGAAAATAATAAACTGCGTTAGTTTTTTTCCGAATACCAAAAGGTTACCAACTGATTTTAGCAGACCGTCTGTTTACTTATAGATCGCGACAGGTTGAGATGGCAATCAGGGTGGAGACGCCTCGCACACCCGCACAGCCCCCGCGCTAACCCTAAAAGTGCCCACGCACTCGAACTGAACTGCAGCTGAACTGCGCGTCGCGGCAGCGCCCCGCACGATATTCTTTTCAGCCACGACGCGCGGCAGTGACGCGCTACGCGGTACGCGCGTCGCGGCTGGAGAGAATATCACGTATCAATATCATCAAATTAACACGTGAAACGCTAACGGGTGACGTGCGGGTGTGCGGGGGCGTCCCCCCGCCTCATACCCCGGTTACCATCTCATTCTATCGCATACTTTATGTTGTCTATTGTGTTCCTTGCAGCTTTTAAGATACACATCCACTACCCATATTACAAATCCGAAAGTCTTGTGTGTTTGTTTGTTTATTTGTCCTTCAATCACGCCGCAACGGAACAACGAATCGACGTGATTATTTGCATAGATATAGTTAGTTATAATAGACCTTCTTCGCGGAAAATCAAAGAGTGAACATAATTTTTTAAAGCCTAAATCCACGCGGATGAAGTCGCCGGCATCAACTAGTTGAATCCGAAGGAAGTATTAACTACTTTAGCGTTCTGCGTATCGTTACCAACAATAACGTAGTGACAAATTCAATATGGCGGATATCCGCCCTATAGATCACTAAACTTATCGTTGTATATTATTCCATCATATTTTAGTGGCAGTGCAAAAGATCTTCAGAACGCGGCAACGAAAAATCTAATCACAACAAAACTTTTGTACTCTTAATATGTGAAATCAATTTTACCTGATTGTAAAGCAAATATTATAGAAAACAAACTTCTTCTTCACACCAAAACTTACCTAACTTCAATATAGTTTTCAGCAGTATTATTATTGTAGGACAGTACTTGATTGGCTTTGGCATTCTTCAAAAGTTCAATATACTCTGTACCAACTATGGGCCCGCCGCCATTAGCTGTGTACGAATTACCATAGAAATTGAGGCCTAGTAATATTTTTGATCTTTTTGATGGATTTTCTTCATCGCCTACTAATTGATCTAGACATATCTTCATCCAATATAATGGTGCGTTTGGACCTGCATGAAAAATATTGTGTAAATAATTAATAAAAAAAACCGGCCAAGTGCGAGTCAAACTCGCGCCGAGGGTTACGTACTACAGAAGAAGTAAAACGTATACATGAAAAATAAAAATATATAAAATAAATTAAAACGGTAAGAATCACTTTATTAACGAACCGCAAAATAACTTTGTTTGTAGAGATTTATTGTTAATATCAAAAAAACTATGAAAATCTTCTTACTTTGAAAATTGGACAAAGTTATTTTTGTTCATAACACATTTTAATTTTCACAAATTCAAGGTTTTCTCTTCATTTTGTGCTATAAGACTAACCTACCTACTGACCAAATTTCATGATTCTAGGTCAACGGGAAGTACCCAATAGGTTTTTGACTGACAGACAGACAAAGAAGCGATCCTGTACGGGTTCCTTTTTCCTTTTGATTTACATTTAGCGCAGTTTGAATTGTGCAGATTTTATACTAAAGAAAGTTCCTCCAAGAAAGTAATTATTTTATCAATTTAGTAAGAATTTAAAAATATCAAAAACTTACCAGGTTTTTGTGGATTAGAGAAATCATATGTCATGATAGATACAGCATTGACATATGGATAGATTTCATTGAATGCCTCTATAAAGACCTCGTCACTTGGATACCCTCTGAACGGAGGGTATACTAGTATAAGATGTAAATTCTCTTCCGTCATCTCGAGACCTATAAAAAGATTGTGTGTAAGCATATAGAGAAATATACTTGTATTATTTACAAGTAGTATTCATTATTCACACCTTGAGATTTTAGTAGATTCAGTCAGTTAAATTAAATCAGTAAAGTTATAATTATTCACTAATCTATAAACATCATTAATGTGTGTCTGTCTGCTAACTATTCATGCATAGGCCATCTGTTAAACCAATTTTGATGAAATTTTGCGCAGAAATAGCTTACCATCCTGCCCTTTTTATCCTGGAAAATTAAAAATTTCCAAGATTTTAAAAAAATCTAAATCCACGTAGATGAAGTGGTGAGCAACTACTTGGTACAGAGATAGCTTGCATCCTGGACTCAGACATACTCTACTTTTTTATAGTGGAAAATCGAAGAGTTCCCATAGGATTTTTAAAAATCGTAATCCATACTATGATGAAATATGAAGAATTCACATACCAAACTGTTGTATAAACTTGACAGATTTGTCAACATACTTTCCAATCTGTGACATTATTTCTAGAACAACTCCATCAAACTTCCACTGCTTGCAGGCGTTCTTTACTTCATCAATGAGAGCCTTTTGCTCGGTTATTGATGTTGGCTCCAAGAAAAATGCTTTGAGATCTGATGGCTCCCAGTTTTCAAAGAGCAGTCTTGGTACAACTGTAATAAAAGGATTTTTTCACTTGGAATCATTTTAATTAATGGTATTCTAATCTAGAATGAGAAGATGGCATAAAATATAGAATAGACTTGCAACGAATATTCGGTTACTATTCGGTATTCGGCCTATTCGGCTGCTTTTATTATATTCGGCCGAATACCAAATATCTACATATTATTCGGCCGAATACCGAATACTTAAATAATATATTTTGTCATAGAGAAATAATTGGTAAAATTAAAAATTAAAATCGATTGATTACGTATATATTCATATTTTCATTTCTGTTATAATCATTTAAGTAGTCATTGGTGCATAACAAAGGTACATAATCATCTTCTGAATTGGAAAAATGGAGGATTCTATGTATTTGAATAATTATTGTGGTAATCAAAATTTAGAAGGGTAAGGTTCTCATTTCTTTTATAATCATTTATTAAGTAGTCATTGGTACATAAAACAGGTACATAATTTAATCCAATTTAATAAAAAAATCCAGCCGAATACTTTTGCCGAATATTCGGCTATTCGGTCAGGGGCCTCGCCGAATATTCGGTATTCGGTATACTGCCGAATATACTATTCGTTGCAAGTCTAATATAGAAGCAATAATATTTTGTTATTTTGAGTGATCAGCAATTCAAAAATTTTAATTATTAGAGACTAGCTTTTGCCCACAACTTCATCTGTAATCATAATTTCGCACTGCTCACAGGGTGTTCAAAGGCTTTGGCATAAGAGGCATGAGAGACCAAAGCATCAATTTTAAAGAAAATTGAAACTGTCTAAGAATAGGTTTCCCTCTAGGAATAGGTGTATATGTATCTGAAATAAACCCAAACTTTTTCCTAAAAAAAATTGTAAGGAAAAATAAATGTAATGTAATGAAACTTAGCCTCTGACATCAAAAGAAAGAGTTGGAATTACAATTTTCTAAATTTTGGTAGAAATTGGCTATTCAATTTGATAGAATTGGCTCAAAGTCAAACTAAGGAAATACAAAAGTATCTTCCACACTCAAATGTAAATGAATAAACTGATTTTACATACTTTTTAAACCATTAGCTGAGCCTTTTTGCTTTACAGTTTTCATCCATGCATGGTCCACATCATGTAAACCAGATATTATGTAAATGTGTGGGCTTTGTCGCTTGATTTGCAGCCATACTGGAGAGATGTAATTGAACTTGGGTGCCCATGTTTTCGCTACATCATATCCTTTATTGTTCCACTAAAAAGATAAACTTTCAATAAAATATCAAAAATTTAATCCTTCTATAGATTACAATAAGTACAGAGATAATGAATATAGAAAGTTATTTGTTTATGAGTAACGGGCCTCCAATTTTTGAAGCGCGCTCTATGTAAAGTAGTGTCGCTACGCGGGCAATAAGAATATAATCACTACGTGTACGCGGATATGTCACACATCCAAGCCTATGATTTCTTCACTTTTAAAATTCAATTATTGTATGAACTTAGCACATTGTCCGGAGTTTTATTATATCTTTTTAGGCGCTGGTATAAATGTATCTTTCTGTACCCCCATGGCAGGAGTAGCAAGAGTTTAAAGTGGGCAATAAATTATTGTAAATTACCGGTGTAACATAACCCAGTACAGTATTCTTGAAATTTCGAAACGATGTCTCCTGGTGGTACGTGGCATGATATTTAAGAATATCTTTAGCATATGGGGTCTCTACGACCAGCTTTCGATCCAAAACATTGTTCTTCCTCGAACCCTCTTGAGGTTTAACAGGTTTACCACCTTTTTGAGACTTTTTATCAGACGGTGGCGATAATGTCGCGAGGCAAACGTTCGATATCAATAGAACTTGAATTAATGTAATAATACATTTCATCTTATTCACAAATGCTGATCAAAAGATGTGAAAAATTACAAAACTACGTGAAAATACAGAAAAGAAACAAGCCGGCGTCCAATAATAATAAAAGACATAAAAGACATTAGTGTACTGTTATCTATGGATTATGACCACAGACCTGATGACATCTGAGTTCTGACATTTGGCAGTGTTTCCACTCATGACTTTTGATTTTACCTTAATTTCTATACGAATTCGCCCTAAATTACCCAAAAAAAATATGTCAAGTACCGTCAATTAAAGGTAAACGCACACTGTCGAACGAAACGAATTTTAGAATTCTCTATATGAAATCTGCTTCCGATTCGGACGATAAAAAAAATTACAAAATATATATTGGTTCGAGGGTATCAAAACGGGCCTGAAGTCCCAATAAGTAAAGTAAGCCGTACTTAATATTAGTCGTGCCACCTTAAAATAAGGGGAAATCCCTTAAAGTGGAAACACTGATATGTCGTCCATTCCATAGACAGTAGACTAATTTAACCCCTTTGACCTATTGACGGGTTTGACCTAGGGGTTTGGCGGTTGGATGGTTGAACCAATGATAAATCAATGATTTTGAAACAGTATTTTTATAGTAAATTACCTAGTATGTATTATGTACCTACATGGTACCTACTCATTCATTTTTGTCAAGTATTATTACTTTATTATTATTTGGTCATTTAATAAACATCTTACAGAAGAACTACTTAGGACTGTTCTACCTTAGGCTCCATCTCCACGGGCGAGAGTATCGCGGCGATAGTCTTGCCGTGCCACCAAATCCGATACAAACTCTATGGGCCTATCTCCACAGGGCGATACTAACGCGGTGATACGACGAGTGGCTGGACGAGTATAACGTCGCGGACTCGTACGTCGAGTCTCGTGGCGATACCGCCACGTTACGCCACAGTTGAGAGACCCAACGAGGTGTTGCAGTATTGTCACGACGACAACACGCTGGCGGAATCATCGTTGTAACGTGGAGATTATCCGACGATAGCTGTAGGACGAACTCTTCGCGATACTCTCGCCCGTGCAGATGGCGCCTTATTTGCGTAATGAAGACTAATCTTGCTATTAATGTAGGTAAGGTACCTACATATAACAAAATAATCAGATATCAAGATTGATAAATTGATATTCTAATAAAAGACTTCAACGAAAGCAAAGCTCCTGCCTACCTATTTACATATGTATTTTTTAAATAGATCCAATACTTACATTAAAAATGCGAATGTGTGTCTGTTTGTCTATTAGCTTTTCACGGCCCTCTGATAGAGATGGATAGCTTGCAACCCGGGGTGGTAACATAGGCAACTTTTTGACCCGCAAAATCAAAGAGTTCCCACAATTTTTTTAAAAACCTTAATTCACGTGGACGAAATCGCGGACATCGTATAATTATTATATTTGGTACAGAGATAACTTGCAGCCCGGACAATGATATTATGGTTCCGCTACTTTTTATTGCGGAAAATTTAGGAGTTTCCACGGGATTTTTGAAACCTAAATCCACGACGAAAAAGTCACGGGCGCCATGTATTATACGGTCTACTTTATAAACAACTTGTTAGATTATTATAATATTCTGTAGCTTTTACCTTTTTCTTTAGTTATGATCGTTAAAGAAAGCTAAGTTATTTACGACAGCTACTCAGTAATCGGGCGGAGTCTGAGCTTGTAACATGGCTCGCCACCTTTCACGTCTTCAAATCGTGTTTACATTAGTGATAATAGGTACCTAGCCAAGAAATTATAATTTACTAAGACAAAAAAATATTAAGTAGGCAATCTACCTGATACTAAAAATTTTAGGGCGAAAAACCATTGAATAACAATTTTTCAAGTTCAATAAAAAAATTAATCAGTGAAAAAGAATTTGTGCTACGATTAAATTTTTAAAAAATAGTGTAAATTTTTATTGTTTTAGGAACAGAAGGCAAACATGTCGACAAACGAAGTGTTGAAGAAATAAAGTGCTATGAAAATGGACGATTTTACCGGTTTGTATTTATTTGAGAACTTTTTAAATCATAGTCTAATTTAGGTATAGCCTATAGCACTCGATCATAGTGTAGACATTCAGTGAAAGAATTTTAGAATCGGATCATTTCCTTGTTCCGGAGACTAATGTATATCCTAACTTAGAAAATTTACCTCTTTGTAATATTTACGAGTAACTATGTCCGTCACCAAAAAGCAATTAATTTCTATACGTCCAAATCGAAAAATTAAACGGCTATATATGTATATAACCGTAAAACCACTTGAGCGGTCCCACTAGATCTTTTTAGGGTTCCGTGCCCGACGGGTGCCATCGGGACACTATTACTAAGCCTCCGCTATCTGTCCGTCTGTCTGTCTGTCAGCAGGTTGTACTTGTACCTATTATATCATGAACCATAATAGGAGTTGAAATTTTCACAGTGTGTGTATTCTATTGGCGCTATAAAATCACACTTGACACTAATCAGTAATCCCACTATCACACTAATATTATGAATAATATTATTGTATTATTAATATTATAAAGGCGAAAGTTTGTGTGTATGTTTGTTACTCCTTCACTCAAAAACTACCGGACGGATTTGGCTGAAATTTAGAAATGAGATCGATATACCCTGGAATAACACACAGGCTACTTTTTTTCTCGGAAAATCAAAGAGATCCTACGGAATTTTTAAAAAACCTATATCCACGCGAGCGAAGTCACGGCCATCAGTCAAAGTAAAAAATCAAAATAGCTGCCTTTCAAATTAAATTAATTCAAAAGTACAATACATAGAGTCAAGTATGTACCCTTTATCTTACGATGGTACAAAACCCTTCGTCTGCGAGTCCGACTCGCACTTGACCGGGTTATTTAAATACCTAAATTATATCAAATACCCATACAAAAGCTGGTCACCAGAGAAACTGCTTGTATCTAGTCTTGGATAAGGAAAGTTGGTTAACAGGCTAGCAAAACTAGAGTCAAATTATACAATGTTACAACTTACGAGTGACAACTCTTACCTAACACGAGTGGCAAATAAAAAGCGTGTGAGATGATTTGTATGAAGACATCGCAAAAAGTAGCGTCTGATGAAACTAATAAAATGGGTTATACCTAGGTACTTGAGTACCTACATTATTTTTATCTACTAACGTAACTTGTTATCTCTGGACCTACCTAGATTTTTAATTATTATCTATTGATTAAAGGGTGAGAAATAAAGGGGAGGGAATTTTTAGGTACCCACGTACCTGTACTGTACTGTGATTTTTCGAACAAAGAACAACCCATATCCGTCCCCGGGATGCATTATAGCTTTCGTCAAAACCGCCTAAACGGATGGGCCGTCAAAAGCTAGCAGACAGACGAGACATCTTTGCATTTATGATAATACTAGCTGATGCCCGCAACTTCGTTCGCGTGGATGGAGTTTTTTAAAAATCCCGTGGGAACTCTTTGATTTTCCGGGATAAAAAGCAGCCTATGTGCTAATCCAGGATATTATCTATCTCCATTCCGAATTTCAGCCAAATCCGTCCAGTAGTTTTAGCGTGAAGGAGTAACAAACATACACACACACACACACACATACAAACTTTCCCCTTTATAATATTAGTGTGATTATGTATGGATTTATCCTAAATGTGATAGAAATACACACTCTTATATGAAAACAATAAATAAACTATCGTAGAACTAAGTACAAATGTAGATTTATAATGAGTTCCGCTAAACGCAGTCACGCAAACAATTAACGCACGAGTACAAACGGGGGGGACTTAATTTCCCCCATTCAACTGTGAGCACATTGACCCCACTTTCGCCGCAACCTTGACAACGGCTACCGTGCCGTATTTCACATTATTATCATTTCCTGCTGCGTCTTGAGAAATCCACTTTCGCTGTTATTGAATCGGATACAAACAGGGTTGCCACTCCATCCGCAATCACATTTCTCCAGGATATAGAATTATGTTAAGCTTAACCAAACCATAGAAATTATATTATCTTCCTTTAGATAAGTAGGTAAGTATAGGTACCTATAATATCAGTTATTGAATTTGATAAATACATTTTATTAAAATATTATTACTAGCTATGAGTAGTCGGTAAATATGTGAAAATCCGCTAAAACTGGTTAAATACATCCATAAGCTTACACCATTAACAGTTAAATTCACTCTAGTTTCAAATTGTTTTAGAATCTATTACATCTAAGTAGAATTCACGCATGCTATGCACCTAATCTGAAACTCAAAATTAACAATCGTGAACTCAAAATAGATATAAAACTTTGAGGTAGGTATTTCTTCATCTTATGCATTAATTTAATTTTCTGTTTATTTAACAACCCTACATTACATCAAGATCACGTTTACGATAACAACTGCTTAGTACCGGACATCATAAACATGCAAAGAACACATAAACATGTATTTCAAATAATGGTTTATAAAGCGACAAGACTATTATGTGCTTATCACGGAGTTGATATGAAAATAGGATTTATGAACTATGTCTCATCCGGCTCGAAGGACCAGAAAGTTTTTACTAAACAACGACCATGATTTAGTTTGAATGGTTGCCGTCCTCTCTATGGATGGTGCATTGGTATGCGCTCTGACTTTTTAAGCAGGGGTCCCGGACTTGAAACTACTGGGTCAATTTAGGTGATTTATTCTTTACTCTCAGGTCTGGTGGAAATTTTCGGCCGCGGTTAGTTACCACTGTTAAAGCCATGCCGCGATTATGCATTCAGGCACGTTGCTGCTAAGAGACCAGGAAATAGGCTTAGTAAACTTTCATCCTCTTCCGCGTTTCCATTTTATAGACTACCTGTGCATTGACTTGTGACATCATCACACCCTATGGTAAGGAGAGAAAGTCAAACACTATCAACTTGTCATCACATAAAGCTACCTACTTAGCATTGCTTGATAAAAATTAAGAACTGTAAGGAACTGTAGTACACGACAGGTCGAGATGGTGATCGGAGTATGAGGCGGGAGGACGCCCCGCACACCCTTACGTCATCCATATCCCGCAGCGGGATTGCCATTTTGACCTGTCGCGTATTATTTATAGATACCTAGGTGGGAAGGTTAAATTAAGATCGTAATACTTACTACTTATATTTTTTTCTTAGAAATCCTGATCGTGCAGACGATGTGATATGGACGAGCGACGAGTGTTCTCGATACTACCTTTGCTTGGACGGCGATGTATTCGACTTCCAATGCACCAAGGGTCTGCTGTTCGACGTCGACCGGCAGCTGTGCGACAAGCCGCAGAATGTGCATAACTGTGAAGTGACAACCGGTAGGTAAGAGCGGACATCGCAAGGAAACCTGCAAGCCTGAGAGTTCTCGATGGTATTTTCAAAGGTTTGTGAAGTCTGCCAATCCAGATGGCCAGCGTGCTGCGTGGTGGACTATATAGCCTCATTCTGAGAAGTATTCAGTAGCCGGCCTATCTCATTCTGAGAAGAGTGCAGTAGCAGCCCAGCTATGGGTTGACATGATGAAAAGTGGTTTTAGACAAGCAGCTTGAACAGTGGAGCCTAGAACAACGTACAGGCTCAAACAGTCATTGCCAACTGCTCAGTCATCGCAAACTGCTCAAGCGATCTTGCTCGTGTATGACAATGGTATGAAAGATTGTAGTTTGTGCAGTCGCAACTTGAAGCGTCAAACTTGATGACTTGGAGCTAGCGTTTGATTGCAATAATTTAACAGGCTAATCTAAAATGATGCTTATTCGAATGGCACTTCTCTTAACTTAATTTTAGAGTACCAATTTGCGTATTTATTTTCTTTAGGTACTCACCGTTTTTTTATCAACCTATCGTCTTCTTTCCATTTTTAACAACTAGCCGATGCCCGCGACTTCGCCCGCATGGATTTAGGTTTTTCGAAATTCCGTAGGAACTCTTGGATTTTCCGGGATAAAAAGTAGCCTATGTGCTAATCCAGGATATTATCTATCTCCATTCCAAATTTCAGCCAAATCCGCCCAGTTGTTTTTGCGTGAAAGAGTAACAAACATACACACACACACACACACATACACACATACAAACATTCGCCTTTATAATATTAGTGTGATTAAATGTTGAAAAATAGATACTACTCTTAGGCGCAAATACACTGAGGTAAGTAATTTAGTTTAGAGCAAAATAACAGACATCAATAGGTCAACACTCAACGCCACACAGCTAAAAGGTTAAAAGGGGTCGACTGAAATCCAAAAGGTTACAAATAGCAATCTCAGCTCCCACAGTTGCTAGCTCGATTGCAATATTTTCGGCATACCTACTTTGTATGCTCGGGAATTTGTAACTTTTGGCATTAAAGAACATGGAACCAAACGTACCCACCCTTGTAGCAAAATATCTACCATTTGAAAGATCTTTGAAAATATATATAATTTTTTAATGGGGACAATTTTGTAGCTTGCGGGCGAAAAAGTCATTCGACGTCGAAAATGCCGAAGACCCTATAAAGACTAGATGATGCCCGCGACTTCATCTGCGTGGATTTAGTTTTTTTTAATCCTGTGGGAACTCTTTGACTTTCCAGGATAAAAAGCTGCTACTGTCAATTTCCGGAATGCAAGCTACCTCTGTATCAAATTTCACATAAATCGGTTAAACAGATGGGCTTTTAAGAATCCCGTAGGAACTCTTTGATTTTCCGGGATAAAAAGAAGCCTATGTCCTTCCCCGGGATGTAAGCTAACTCTGTACCAAATCGGTTAAAGTTTAAACTGTTGGACTGTGAAAAGGTAGCAGTCAGACAGACAGACGTACTTTCGCATTTATAATATTTGTATGGAAATAAGGATGGATTGCGTGAAAGAGGATATGCGTACAAAAAGGGTGGGTATAAAATTTGGGATTGATGTTAATAAATTATTATGATTATGATTTTAGAGACAGTGATACCGAAGCCACAACTAGAGAGTGCTTTCTGCGCAAATGAGACCCATCTCGGATGCGCTGATGACGTTTGTATTCCGGCGGAGTACTTTTGCGATGGATCCATGGATTGCGACGACGCATCAGATGAGGTAAAGTTCGAAAATGCTTTTCTAGAGCTAAGTCTGTAGAGTCAACATTTGGCCAAACTGAGGCGAAACTATTGCGGGAAGCGCAAATCCAATCGTATATAGCTACAATATAATTTACGACTACCCGCGTTTAAGCACGGACGATACAAGTACCTACTTACGTCGATGCAAACAATCGCTTCCGTGGCATTTGCCTCAATTTGAAGATAACTTTTATATAGAACATTAGAGTTTCTGGGCATTTGCTCAATTTCATCATAACATAATGTATAGAGAGTATAATAATTGCCCCGATTTAAAATTGACAGCTTACATAACCATGAGGTAGAGTTTTTAACTGAATACTGCAGTTACCACATCGTATTAACCTCATCGTAACTTGCAATTTAACCAAGCTACTTATAATAAATCGGCGAATGTCTTCATTTACTTTCACTCAACTTTTCATATTTCCAAGCAAATTGTTACTTAGTTACAGTAATTTGAGCACCGCACATTGTTGTCACACTTTGCTTAACCAGGAAACAGGAAGAGATTTTCGACAGTTGTGTCTGTTTGCTTGAATTATCTACTAAGTAGGAAGGTAAATAAGTCGATAGATTAGTAAAGGTACACACACATTTCTGTGTTATTGTCGTGAATCGTGATGCAACAGAAGGCGAGCGGAATCATACGTAATTTTGATTTTATTGAAGAATGCACACTCAAGAAGCGAAATCGTCCAATAAGAAATTATTGGACAATTTTTGCACCAGATGTTTTGCGAAGAAGTTACCAGTTGTAATTTGCAGCTGAAGTATTCAGTAGATTTTGTAGGTTGTTATTTAAAGAGGACGGCTTTACATGTTTTTACTTTATCAGGGTTGGTGCGATGTCAGATCCGACCCAAATGCTGCGGCACCGTGCGATCCTGGACTATGTCATTTGCCAGAATGTTTTTGCACCAAGGATGGAAAACAAACACCCAACAACCTAGTTGCAAGTCAGGTAAATGGGCGTCATAAATCATCTTTATTTAAATAGGTGCATTATTAACACTTTAAGAGATCGTTTTACAATCAGTTTCGAAATCAATCTATAGAAAATATGCTCAAATAAAATAATATGGAAGCAGATATTTACCAAAAACAAAAGATAATATAGAATAATAATAAAGCTGTGCAATTGTGGGATTGTTGAGGAATTATAAGACCTTCAAGGATTTGTGCAGAACAATCGCATTTTGCCCTAATTTTGTACACTTACGTATGCATTGAATTTGAACCAAATTCTACTGTGTCGACGCAACATTGAGCGCTGCAATGCTGATTTGAAGTATGTTCGTCAATTTACAATCTTTTGGGGATATCCTCATGGGATGTTGAAATCTTAGATTAAGTACCCTATAGGCAACTGAAATGGTAGTGACAAAATGACGTTTCTGTATTGGCTTTACTTCCAGACACCTCAAATGATCACCCTCACATTCGACGGCGCCGTGAACCATGAGAACTGGGACATCTACTCGCGGAACCTGTTCACGGCGGAGCGCGTGAACCCCAACGGCTGTCCCATCCGAGCCACGTTCTTTGTGTCTCACCCCTACACCAACTACCGGCATGTGCAGAGATTGTGGAACAACGGCCACGAAATTGCTGTACATTCTATCACGTAAGGCAACTTATTTTTACTAACATTTTTCAGATGTCTTTGGTCTCTTTAGACTCATTACTCCTGTGGCGAAACGGAACGTTTAACGTAATGACGTCTGTCACGTTTTGGCGGCATTCGCCAAGTGACAGATGTCAATACAATACTAACTTAGATTTTACAAGTCGAGTTTTTCCCTCGCCACAATTTACTTACCTATTTGTTGTTATTAGAACTAAGATGTAGTAATTGCCTCTGGTGTGTTACATAACCAGCTACGTGAACTATAATTGTCCGTACTCACTCTAATATAACTCTTTATACAAATGGGCGTTTTATTTCAATGGACTAACCCATGCCCATAATGGTGACCCAAGTAAAACACGTACAAGAGTGCCCTACGGACTGTATCCAAGTGTGCCTTCGTCTCTGTGCCTAATGCTTATGTGCCCGTTTTGTGCGTTTAAAACGTGCTCCAACTACCGGACAACGCTTGGCGCCGCGGCCGGTACCTACCTACCGTGGTTCGCCGGTGCCTGGCCTGCGCCGCCGCATCGCATGGGGGCCTGTCGCCGCATGCGCTGAGCACCAGTTGCATGTAATTTGCATGCCACAAAGCAAAAGGGAAGTACATCTACACTAACATGTTAACCTCAAACTAAGGAGCGGTACTAATGATCTACCTAACCAAACCTACTTACTTACTAGCTAACAGTCAAGTGCAGGTGAACTAAACTAAAGTGCTCTTAAACTATTTTACAAACTGAATAACTGGGTGCTATCTGTTTAGCTTGTTTTTAGCTTGTTGTGTACATAGTATAATTTAAGGTATTTTGGTTAGAATTCACTGCCGTTTAGAATTAATTTTAAGATATTTTGTTTTAAAGGTGCACTGCCTACTAACATGTTACTTATAGTTTTATTTGAATGTTAGTTTTAAGGGTGTACGATGCTAGTTACTAAGTTTTTTTTAATTTAATAACAAATGCTTGTTTAATCAGCCTGCCACTGTTTTGAAACTTGTTTAGTTAATCCAACTAAGTTATATAGCTTGTTTTAACTTACATTATTGTTCTTTTGTTTTGGTTTTGGTTTGTGCACTGTATTGATTTCTTTTATTTTTCACAATGTCTGAGGAATTGCATGACCAAATCAAAGAACTTCAAAAACAATTAGGGAACTTGCAGACTCAGCCACCGGCAGTTAATGGTATAGCTGTAAAGTTGCCCACATTCTGGCAGGACAAACCGGTGATATGGTTTGCACAGGCTGAGGCACAGTTTGAAATAGCGGGGATAAAACAAGACTCAACCAAATATGGGTACGTCCTCTCAATGCTTGATGAAAGGAAGGCTGAGGAGGTTGAAGATATCCTGGCTAACCCTCCTGAGAATAATAAATATGAAACATTAAAGGCAGAACTAATCGCACGTTTTTCTGCCTCAAAAGAGCAAAGAGTGAGAAAGCTTTTAGGGGAGGTGCAACTTGGGGACCGCAAACCATCCGCATTCCTGCGGCACCTAAAGTCTCTTGCAGGTTCAACCTGCAAGGATGACGGCATCATAAGGGAGTTGTGGATGCGGAGGTTGCCTCAAGAGGTGCAGAGAATCCTCATCGCTCAGCTTGACTTGCCTCTGGACAAGGTGGCCGAGATTGCTGATGCCATCGTCGAGGCGCCTTCATCTTCCTTTTTGCCCTCCACAGTGAGCGCAGCAGCAGTGCCATCGGAGATGGAGATGCTTAAGCAGCAAATGGACATTCTCATGAAGAAGATGGACGAGCTATCTAGAGAACATAGGTCAGGATCTCGTTCTCGGTCTCAAGCTCAACGCCAACGGTCATCTTCTCGCTCTGGTACCCGAGCATGCTGGTACCATAAAAAGTTTGGTACTAAAGCAACCAAGTGCACTAGTCCCTGTGCGTGGATACCAGAGCGGGGAAACGAGCCGGGCAATCAGTAGTGGCGACTACTGATTGCGACCCTGTTTCTCGCCGTTTGTTCGTTGTGGATGCCCAGACCAAGATCAAATTCTTAATTGACACTGGCTCTGACTTGTGCTGTTTTCCTCAAACCATGCTAAAAGCTCCTGTCAAACAAACAGACTTTGATGTGCGTGCAGCAAATGGCACTGCTATTAAGACTTACGGTACCATTTGCCTGCATTTAAATCTGGGCTTGCGTAGAGACTTCAAATGGAACTTCATGGTGGCAGATGTAGGCATGCCGATCATCGGTGCTGATTTTTTAGCTTACTACCAACTTTTACCAGACTGCCACAACGGTAGACTGATTGATGCCACCACAAATTGTTCCACGAAGGCTACCATTGCAGACATTGCACAGCCCAGCGTCAAGACTATTATTTCAGGAGAGTCACCCTACTTGGAAATATTGAAGGAATTTCCTGATATAACGCGTCCACCGGGTATGCACAGGGAAATCAAGCACACAACGGTGCATCACATTTTAACTTCTGAGGGACCGCCAGTTGCATGCCGTCCACGAAGGCTTGCAGGCCAGAAACTACAGATTGCAAAGAAAGAATTCGAGGATATGGTCAGTTGCGGCACGGCACGCCCATCTAACAGTCCTTGGTCCTCGCCATTACACTTGGCCAAAAAGGGCGAAAATGGCTGGCGACCGTGTGGCGACTACCGCGGCTTAAACTCACGCACAATACCCGACCGATACCCCGTCCGTCATATAGGGGACTTCAGTCAGGACTTGGCTGGTTCCACGGTATTTAGCACCGTGGACCTAGTCAAGGCATACCAGCAAATTCCTGTACACCAGGATGATATACCTAAAACGGCTATCACCACACCATTTGGCTTGTTCGAGTTCCCCTTTATGACGTTCGGGCTTCGAAACGCAGGGCAAACCTTTCAAAGGTTTATCGATGAGGTAGTGCGAGGCCTCACCTTTTGTTTCCCCTACGTGGACGACATCCTAGTGTTCTCCCGAACTCCAGAGGAGCACGTTGAACACTTGCGTATTCTTTTCAAGCAATTGTCAAAGTTTGGGGTAGTCATTAACCCATCAAAATGTGTGTTTGGTTCAAAAGAAGTGACCTTTTTAGGCCATCGGATCTCCAAGGACGGAACTTGCCCGCCTCCCGAGAGAATTGAAGCCCTGCGCGATTTCCCTTTACCGAAAACGGTTGAAGGCCTCCGCCGGTTCCTCGGCATGGTCAATTTTTACCGCCGATTTCTCCCGAAGGCAGCTGAGTTGCAAGCACCGCTTATTAACATTTTAGCGGATTCTAAACTCAAAGGTGCAAAACCCGTCCCCTGGACGCCTGAAACAGAAACCGCATTCCAAAAATGCAAAGATCATCTGGTTAACGTTACTCTGTTGGCACACCCGAACAATACTGCCCCACTCGGGCTATTTACGGATGCTTCCTCATCTCATGTCGGTGCTTGTCTCCAACAGCGTGTTGATGATGGTTGGCAGCCTCTTGCGTTTTTTAGTAAGAAGCTCACGGAGCGGAAAGCCGCGTGGCCTGCTTACTACCGTGAATTGCTGGCAGTCTACGAGGCTGTCCAACATTTTCGGCATATTTTGGAGGCACAGCATGTTACAATTTATACCGACCATAAGCCCCTGATTTATGCTTTTTCAAACCAAAATCGCGAAAAGCTGCCTCCCCCACAGTTGAATCAACTTACATTTATTTCTCAGTTTACCACAGATATTGTGCACGTAAAGGGCGTCGAAAATGTAGTCGCGGACACAATGTCACGTGTTGAAGCGGTTCATTTGGAGGAGGATTTTGCTGCCCTTTCCAAAGAACAGGCTACAGACCTCGAGCTCCAGGAGGCCATTACAAAGTCTTCTCTCAAACTCGAGAAGGTAGTGATTCCTGGCACAGAACTGGCTATATTCTGTGATGTATCCACAGGAAAACCGCGGCCATACTTGACCCCTTCATTTCGTCGAGCATATTTTAATAAGCTTCATAATCTCAGCCACCCAGGCGCGCGGGGTTCCGCGCGATTGGTAGCTGACCGTTTTGTCTGGCCAAGCATGCAAAAAGACTGCCGCAGTTGGGCTCGTACATGCACTGCTTGCCAGCGAAGCAAAATCAGCCGACATACATCGTCTCCTATAGGCGATTTTGCCTGCCCTTCCAAGCGTTTTCGACATGTACACATCGACATCATTGGCCCTCTTCCCCCTAGTAAAGGTTATCAATATTGCCTCACTGCAATAGATAGGTTTTCAAGATGGCCTGAGGCCTGGCCAATGATCGGGATAACTGCAGAGGAGGTTGCTGAAACATTTTTCCGCGAATGGATTGCCCGTTACGGCGTCCCTCAAATTTTGACAACTGACCAGGGGAGACAATTTGAATCCAATCTTTTCCAGTCGCTCATGAACCTCTGCTCTGTTAAACGCGTTCGTACCACGAGCTATCACCCGTGTGCGAACGGGTTAGTAGAGCGGATGCATCGGACACTTAAAGCTGCCCTCATGTGTCATCAAGAATCTTGGGCAAACGCTCTGCCAGTGGTTTTACTGGGGATGCGTTCAGCACTTAAAGGAGACATGCAGGCTTCCGCGGCTGAATTACTATATGGGGAGCCGTTGCGCTTGCCCGGCGAATTCTTTGCCCCAGCGCCCAGAGCTGATGTAGACCGGTCAACGTTTGTCACGCAGCTCAGACAGTACATGGCACGATTGCGGCCAACGCCGGTCGCAAGACACGGCCAGCGGTCCTCATTTATGTTCGAGGACCTCAAAACTTGTACCCACGTCTGGCTGCGGGATGACACCGTACGACCCTCACTGCATCCACCTTATAATGGGCCGTATAAAGTGGTCAGCAGAACCGAAAAGAACTGCACCATTTTAATCGGTTCCAGGGAGGTTGTAGTGAGTGTCGATCGTTTAAAACCGGCCTACATCGACGCAGAAACAGCCCCAGCCTTTGTAACCAAGGAACCTCCGGCTCCAGCCAATAAGGTGGATCAACCTCAGCCTAAACCAACTACAACCCGGTCCGGCAGAACTGTCAAGTTCAAGGCACCAGTTGATGTCTGACTGAAATTTTATATCGTTTTTGTCGTATATACTTATTTTTATTGATTTTTTTGTCTCCGTAGGGGGGTGATGTGGCGAAACGGAACGTTTAACGTAATGACGTCTGTCACGTTTTGGCGGCATTCGCCAAGTGACAGATGTCAATACAATACTAACTTAGATTTTACAAGTCGAGTTTTTCCCTCGCCACAATTTACTTACCTATTTGTTGTTATTAGAACTAAGATGTAGTAATTGCCTCTGGTGTGTTACATAACCAGCTACGTGAACTATAATTGTCCGTACTCACTCTAATATAACTCTTTATACAAATGGGCGTTTTATTTCAATGGACTAACCCATGCCCATACTCCCTTCTGGTCTATTTGCTTTCCAAGGAAACAACAACACAACAATAACAAGTTGTTCTAATGCCTTTAAAAACGAAGACTTATCAGTAATCAGCTATAGCAATAAAAAAATTTGAGTAGGTACATTATGTTCTGCATTCTGATGAACCTACTATGTTCTTACAAAAATTCATGATTTTTTTTTTTTTTTTTTCCAATATGTCCATCTGCGATCGGCCCTCCGGCCATAATCAGATGTGGGGAGTTGTGAAAATTGTTAATTGGTTTAGGGGGCATTCCAATAAATGTCCTCCCCTTTCGTGCTATAAATTATGGAGCCTCATCTCTCGTCCAATTGCAATATGTGCCATCTTTTAAGGCGTTTCGTGTTGGGGTTTACAAGCAATTTCTGTGCCAGTGTGTTAGGATGTTTTTCCAGTCTAAGTTTGTACTTTTTGGAATACTTGTTCACTTCCTCTTTGATTGTTGGCATTTCTAGGTATCTGTGGATTTCATCATTTCGTGTAAACCATGGTGCTCCAGAGATTGCTCTTAATACGATATTCTGAAACCGCTGAAGTATCTCTAGGTTGGAATTGCTTGTTGATCCCCAGAGTTCTATTCCATATGTCCAGATGGGTTTAATTATGCACTTGTAAACTAGGAGCTTGTTTGTCAGTGATAGTGTTGATTGTCAACCAATTAGCCAATACCAGCTTTTATATTGAAGATTTAACTCTTTTCGCTTTGATCTCAAATGATTTGCCCAAGTGAGTCTTCTGTCCAAATGAAGGCCGAAAAAAATTCATGAATATGAACAATTTTTTTTTTTTTTTTTTTTTTGATTTCTTTGGATTTAAAAAATTGTTCAAAATTCATGAATATGAACAATTTTTTAAATCCAAAGAAATCCTTTGCTTTGACTCGATAGGCTCATCCATTTAACAAATTCTGTTTGATTTTCGTCTTGAATTATATCATATGATCTTAAAATATTTATTTCATATCCAACAGACACCGAGGCCCAGAAGAATGGTGGTCCAAAAATGCAACCGTTGAAGACTGGTTTGACGAAATGGTTGGCCAGGCGAATATAATTAACCGATTCGGTCGAGTTTGGATGGAAGATTTTAGGTAAAACACCATTTAATTAATCCCGTCTAGACCAGCTGAGAGGCAATTAACCATTTCTTTTCTCATGCTTCTTTTTCGTTCTTCCATTTTGGAAACGTTCTACTCTGGTGCTGATTACTAACTCAACTAATCATATAATTCGGGACCGAGGACCCTATCCAAGGAAACATCCGTTATCACCTTAAATCTACATTACTTAACCAGAGCAGCGCAATCGATCAATAATGCAGTTTTTGCAACTCCCACTTATTTACCTTTTTCTTTTTTTCTTTTATTTGGTTTGCAGAGGATTGCGAGTCCCGTATTTGTCAGTGGGCTGGAATAGGCAGTTCCTTATGATGCAGGAGTTTGGATTCGTGTATGATGCCACAGTGGTGGCGCCTTTAGCTGATCCTCCATTCTGGCCTTACACGATGGATTACAAAATGCCCCATACTTGTTCTGGTAAGAAATTATTTATATAAAAATAATTTTACGTGATTTATAATTTATTTTCTCGTCTAGCTAAGTGTCAATTTTATGTGTAGGTATTAAGAGTGTAGGTACATATTATTATCCAACCTATAAGCCCCGCAAGTAAGTAGCAAGCAAATTGTATGAAAAACGAAGTGCTTTCACAAATTATACCGAGTCATGGCAGGGTACTAATGAGCTTTTTATCGAACATAATTGCCAGTTTTCACTGTCCATAGTCATAAGTATTAACATAATAAGTTACTTTATATTTTAACGTTATATCACAACATATAACGATCTTATTAAGTTGTGGATTTAAGGTAATACACAGTATGAAAAGAGAAACAGTAGTCCGACGCCTTTGATCTCGTGGTAAATGACGACCCCGGCTACCCTTCAACAAAGGGCCCTAACTAAGTAGACCAGCAGGGCGATTCAGGACACTCGATTCGGTAAGTCATCGTACGATAAGATGGTTTTTTCAATTGAAAATGCATTTTGTCGTACGATATCTTACCGAATCGAGTGTTCTGAATCACCCTGCAGTTGGTCGCTACTTCGTCCCGCACGATTGCTCTGTCTAGACGGCGACGTTGAACCTCTGTATGTAATATTCCTTTACTTTGGTAATATAGCTACAGATTCATTTAAACGAAGCCGTATTGGGTATTGACAAATCGTTTTCTCTGAAGTAGCTTTCTAAAATCACATAGGTACGTGTACGCATAAGACAGCTAGTTAAAAAGAAGGTATTTAAAAACTGATCTGTTATTTCAAATGAACTGATTGATTACAATACATTGATAGTGTGAGTACCTGTTAAAAAATTATAACGTTTTCTCGCGTCTTCACCTGTGTAGTTTTACTCTAACATAAAATTACATTTAAATACAGCAACCGTTCGAAAACTTTTCACGACATACAAAGGTATTATTATGTATTATTTTAATAAAATATAATATGGCATTTTTCCGTTTGTACGGTTTCATATTTGTTTAATAGTTGCATAAACTACCACTATAATATAAACTACTCGCAACGAAGCAACAACGAATCGACGTGATTTTTGCATGGATATAGGTAGAGTAACTTAGGCTGGGACAGTAACTAGGAAGTGATTTTATCCGGGAAAATCGTTCCCATATGATTTTTAAAACCTAAATCCACGCGGACGAAGTCGAGGGCATCAGCTAATCTCTCTGGTCGCGTCACGACTCACGAGACTCTACTACAATAAAGTGTTTGCGTCTATGCAGGAACTTGTCAGTAAAACCTACGTCAATAAATTATTCCATTTTTGACTAAACGTAAAACAAACAAACTTCTCAAAACACTTTGTTTTATTGGTATATAAAAGATGAACGTACTCTGATAGACAACAAATGGGTCGTGTGAACAGTTATGTAAAATGGTAATTCTTTAGTTTTTGTTAGAAAAGATTCCACGCTAACACAAACATTGATGGCCGATCACCTTTTAGCCACAGTTATTTCTTGCTAAATGTAATCACACAACATTATGTAAATATACACTGAATTTTACTGAAATGAAAGGCTGGAATAGAATATGTTTCAAATTTTAGAAAGATATCTACTTTAACATCTAGTATAGCTTTCACCATATTCATTCAAAAAATGTTTTAAACCCACACAAAAAATATATAAAAATAGTTATATGAAGGACTTGGGCCCATCAATCTTAGGGCAAATTAGGAAAGATCGCTATTTATTAACTTGTTTAACCGACCGAACCGACTGAAAACGATGGGCCAAAGAAAGCTCTAAACTTAGCTTATCTAATCTTATTTCACAGTTTTATACATAGAACCTACCTACTATCATTTTCCTAAATTTTTGTTAATATTAAAGATTTGCCTACTTACAGACAAAATACCCTCCGCCGAGTATTATACGTCTATGCCCCTGCCTTACATTGTCTTACTACCTTTACATGAAAAGTCGGAGAGGTAAAAATTATATTTCTTCTTTTCTAAACAGGAAACAACCAATACTGCCCAACTAGAAGCTACGCTGGTCTTTGGGAGATGGTGATTAACCCCCTCGTCAACGGTGACCACACCTGCGCTACCTTAGAATACTGCCCATCGAACCTTAGCGGAGACGACGTGTACAACGTGCTCATTGAAAACTTCAAGCGGCATTACTTGAAGAATAGAGCGCCGTTCGGGATTCACCTCAATTCGACATGGTTGAAAAATAGCGACTATTTAAATGCTTTAAAGGTTGGTTGCCTCTGGCATATTTAAAATTCAGTTAAAAATAAAATAATAATAGGTGCATGGAACCCTGAATCTATGCTAGTATGTATGTATGGCTTTCCCAGTAGGAATTAGACACAAAATGATAAAATCAATTAGTCGGAAGACAGTTTGCATATTGCATGCAGAAAAACTGAATATATTAGGGTGGACTTATACCTACTTGTCAGATTCGAAATTTTTGCAGTGTAATATTTTAAATACATTTTATACTTAGCAGAAAGTATTTTGGGAAATTCCACACTAGTGAAATAGGGCCGGGTCACCTAGTCACCATTAAAAATATAGCAAGATTGCTCTTGACATCGATATTATCGGTTGATATTGCCCCCATGTAAATTTTTTGCTACCTGTAATCTGTCGATACTCAATAGGCGAAAAAGCAGAAGCATTTTATCAAAAATTCTATGGTATTTTTCGAAAATTAACAACGTCTTTTATTAACTTATTGATAGATACCAGGTAGATAGATTATTAATTTCGGCCGTAAACGACATTTATTTCACAGTTTAGTAAATCATAAATATTATAATGTGATATGTTTCATGTTTTAGAAATTTGAGGTAGCAATTCTAAATACTTACCTAAGTATATTTCACTTTTGTGTTACAGAGATTCACCGATGAGCTGCTAAAGCTTCCGGACGTATATTTCGTAACATACAGCGAAGTTATCGACTGGATAAAGCGACCGACGCCAGTCTTGCAACTCAAGAAGTTCCAGCCCTGGCAGTGCAACAAACGACAATTCGCAGAATCCGAAATCGCTTGCAGCAAACCAAACACTTGTAAACTACCCTCCAAAGTGTTAGAACATGACAAATACATGATTACCTGCATGGACTGCCCTAAAAGTTATCCGTGGATACGAAACGAATTTGGATTTGAATAGCATCTAATCTTATTGTAACTTCTCATAGACAAAGATGTTATAGACAAATGTAAAGTTACCAATATTTTATAAGTTTTGTAAATGTTCTGTAGTTAAGCATGTTGGGAGCCATTTACATAACAAAAACTCTTTGGATTCATTCAATTCAAATCTGCTGTCTGCTGCATTGAAAGGTGGAGGAACTTTATTGAAAAAGATGAATAAAATCGATGAAATAAACCAAAGGAATCAATTGCTAACGAAAATGAACCCAAAGTATTCAAAACATGTAAATGGATCCTAATATCCTAATATTAAGATCTTAATTTATTCCCTTCTATTATAAGTGTAATTTGGTTCTATGGACTGTGATGCTTCGAAATCCATTATATTTTTGTATGATGTATATGGGTGTCTATCTCTTTAGTTTAAAGTTTTGTACACAACTGTGAAAACAGGCGCCATTGTTGTTTAATAATTTATTTCTTATTTTTTGTAATAAAAAATTTAAAATAACATTTTCGTTTTATTAGTTTGTCACCATTCTATGTTTCTTAGAAAAAATTTCTATAAAGTGGACTGTATCCATTATTGGAATAAAATAGCTAGTGTTTATTTTTTAATTTTTAGTTGTTCAAATACCAGATGAGACAAGCAAATTTTAGAAAATCTTTGAACACAGTTTGTTTCTTTTTAAACATAAGAGAATGTTTCCTTTAAGTAAAATGATCTAACTTAAGGATTAAGGTAGTTCCCCACCAGAGCCCATAATTTTTTTCCTCCCTGTATAAATATGTAAATCATAACTTTTTTAAGTTTGATTCTAGTATGTTGTTACAAATTAAAAAGAAAATAGGTTTGTAGAAACTTATGCAAACACTTATTCTTAAATAATACCTATTTCTTGAATTGTCTACACTTGAAACCCTATTAGTTTTTCTTTTTAAATAGTGTAGATACTCTTTAAAAAAATAATTTAGAGTTATTGTCATTCGTCAAACGTCATTTTAACTGTTGGGGGCTTGCCTGAAAGATACCTATTCCCTCTTGCATTAAAGGTATTTAGGTTATATGTGGCAGGAAATATGGACTAAAAGTCTACTATTGATAAATAAAATGTACATTATGAGCCTTAATGTTTACTTATCCTCTATCTTAAATACTAAGATATAAAAAATAATAAAGTTATACACAGCTACCCCTCCTGGGTGATGAAAGGGTTTGGTATTGCCTCCATTCCATCCATGGGGCAAATGAGCACAACAGATGTACCTCTGCATACAACTAGGCCTAGCGCCCTGGTATTGTCTAGTAATTTGTAAGGGTCATCTGGATCTGAAATGAAGAGAAAACACTTTTAGTTACAACTTCATGATACCGATTACTTTTTCGGTGTAGATTTATGATTTTGAAAATCCAATGGGAACTCTTTGATTTTCCGGGATAAAAATAGTCTAGATCTTTTCCCAGGATGAAAGCTATTTTTGTACTCAATTTGGTCAAAATTGTTTTAATGGATGGGCCGTTAAAAGTTAGCAGAATATATAATATACTACATATTAAAGGGATGTCACATCGCTGGATGTTTAAAAGCCTAAATTGAGAACATTTAAAAATCCCAAATCTGTTTATAGCCAAGGACTGATCGCAGATAGAAGAGAGAGAAAGAGGGAGAGAAAAAAAAAAGTTAGCAGACTAAAAGACAGTTTCATTTACTTAGCTCTATGTTCTACAGTCTAATAAGAGCAGAGGGCTATGCCCTACACTACATTGGGACATTGATAAATGTATTGATTAAATGATGAGTGCACATAAAATACAGCCTAATTTCTTTCTACTTATATTTTAGATAATTGAAAAAGTAAGTTTTCACAAACCTCTGAGATATTCTGTAGTATTATCCAGTACCAAATTTAAAAGTGGATCATATCCCTTCAGTATACCGGCCGCTTCTCGACCGCCGGCGAATTTTACGCGTATACTCTTTTCTAGATATTTACTAAGGTCTAAGATGGATTCTTTTCTGCGTTTTTCTTTATTATCCCCGGGGCCTTGAGACGTCTAAAACAATAATAACAAATACAATACAATAACACAATTATTAATAAGTAGGTACTGTAAAATCCTATGGTGAAAACATGAAAAAGTTTAAATCTTAAACTTACTTTATTCTTGTCACCTTCTTTAGAAGCCATTTCTTTATTTTTTATAGACTCTAAAGGATTTATAGAAATCCAATACTACAAACAACCACCGACCAGAAAAAAGCCAACAACAGCAAACAACACGAAAAACAAATCTGCTTTATTCTAATTTTTAGGTTATGTTTGTCTCCGGATTTGTGATCTGTGGTTTGAATTTCAACGTCAATCAATTTTTTTTAAACTGCTTTATGGGTCTGGGTTCTAGGCAAGTTCTAGGTTACATATTATTTTACTATTTTACCGACAACGGTCTGATAACGAAAATCACTAAAATGCCACTAGTGGTATAATAGTGTTTAATACATTATTTTGCTAAAACCGGTTTCCCAGCACAGATCTAGTAATCTATATATATGTTTCCCAGCACGTATTACTAATGAAACAGTGGGTTTAAATAAAAAGAGCAAATCAGTATAATCGCACTAATTTATTTTATCACTTCACTCAACACACTAATAATTACTCTCATATATTTGTTACTAATACACTTATTTACTTATTACACATTTATTACACACTTATTGCACTTATTTACACAAACCGGCAGTATTTCAGCTTATAATGCGTACGATACAATAATAATCCTAAAAATGAGCTCGCATGGCTTTATATGGCGTTATCCCCACCGAAGGCATTCGGCAGTTGTTGCTGAGTGGCGCTCGGCTGTCAATGGCGCTGGCGTTGGCGTTCAATGGCCGCTAGGCTATGATTGGCCGGCGTTTGGCTCGGCTTGACTCGGATAGTCTGGTTGGCGTTGGCGCGTTGCGATTGGCTGAGGCGGTGTGGCGTTACATTCGGCCGTCCTGAAACAATGAATTGCTCCCGCAATGGGAAAATGCTTGGTTAGCTTTCTGGTAGGCAATAGCTCAATAAGGTCTTCGGTTTCAAGTTATTTATCGGAACAGTTAGCACTGTTGGATATAAGAACCGTAGGCGCTGTGATATGGCTTTAAAGAGTCTGCTCAGGCATGTACAAGCTTTGTAGCCTCGAAATCCCTTAACACTGCGGGTTCTCTTAATGCCTACCAGCTTGGTTACGAAAATGAACCTGAGTAAATGCTATCAGTGTTTACTTTTGTCGCAATGCTTGTGGGAACTTGCCACTAAATAACTAAATTCCTTTGTTGTAATTAAATGAAATATTAATATTGTCAGTTACATTATCTAGTTAGCTTTATCCTATCGCTTGCTATCCTTTACCGAGCATTTGCCTTGTTACGCCTAACCTCCCCGAGTTTACTAATTTAAATTAATAGCAACATGGCATCGTGACCTAGGTAAATACCAAATTATGGATAGCACATTCTTTGAGAGTATTGTCAGTAGTCCAAATAATATCAAGTAAGCAGTTTGTCCAATCATTTTATTCGCAGTCTCGCTAGGGCCTGTGGCACAACGCGTTTAACATGGTCTGGTTAGTGCTTGGCTTGGCTTGACTAGGCACTTGGCTCGTGGTAGTATCATGGAGGTCAAAACATACCTAACTATTAATCAGTCGACACTCGAAAACTCTAAAATGTCTACTAGTAAAAGCATTCTTATAGTCACTTTATAAGTTTGCTAGGATGTTCAAATAAGCCAAATTATGTATAATATTCTACGAAACTGATCGTTTTCGGCTAGTAACAAATTTTGCAAAAGCATCTGTAATAATCAAATTGTACCTATACTACTGATGAGCGATATCCTTTCGCTGTCTTACAAAATGGTTTTACAAAATGTGGTCAGTGTGAATTCTACAAAATTCTAATCCAATGCTATTGGTCTGTGATCTAAACTGCAATCTTATCTACTTTAAAACTAAGACGAAACAAAAGAACATTATTTAATTTATAAATTATTATCGTTTTTCAGTTGTACTATTTTTCCACGTTTTACTTTAGAGACATTTTTGAAAGAAAAACCGTCAACAGACTGGCTTGTAGAAAGGAAGTGAATAGCTTCTCGTGAAGCTGTGAATGCTATTACTCTGACTTGAAAAGGAATCTCACTTAAATCCTTGCAGGGAGATCTCTCAACGAGCAACGAGATGAAAGTACTCCTATCGAAAGTAAAACTTGGCTTTCGAAAGTAAAAATTGGCTACCGAAAGTAAAACTTGGCTATCGAAAGTAAAACTTGGCTACCGAAAGTAAAACTTGGCTACCGAAAGTAAAACTTGGCTACCGAAAGTAAAACTTGGCTACCGAAAGTAAAACTTGGCTACCGAAAGTAAAACTTGGCTACCGAAAGTAAAACTTGGCTACCGTCTTCACTTCGGCATCTATGTAATTCCGAAAACAGTTCACGATTGAATTTAGGTAATACAGGATCATCAGTTAAATAACAGTTTTCTATTCCATTCCTATTCCCTACTATGTAAGCTACATAACCTGGCAGGCATACTAACACCAACTGAACTCAAGATATTATGTAAAATGGCAGTCTAGTCGGCTTAGTGAAAATTCTTACGGTACGTCCGGTCCACCCGACTAACAATGAACGGCACAAAGCTAAATCATGGCTATAATTAAAAGTGCCACTTGAACTTTCTACTTACATTATGATTGGACCGACAATCTAAAGGTAGAATGATAAAATTGACTCGATTGAAAACTTGTTGGCAAAAGTACGTAACGTACATGCTGCCTACAAGCACTACTTTTTTTCTAAAATGACAAAAGTATTATCAAAATCATAAGGATGTCTAACTGGTAATAATTATTATTACGTTTCCTCCAAGTGCCCGATTCTGCCTATTTGTATTTACTCATACGCTGTGCCACTGGCTTGTATATTATACGAGACAGCCCCAAAGCCGTGAGTAAGATCTACTTACTATGCTCTCAATCATTCAAAGAATGTGATTTAAACTACAAGTTACAACACGTACAGACTTCATAAACACTAACTTTTAGTAAAAATAAAAGAACAGTCATACCATACAGCATAAACGCTTAACAGCGCTTATGTGACCCCAAATAGGCGACAATGCGGCGGCTTATAGATACCCATTGGCTGCAACCCTGCATCGTTAGCGCGCCACGATGAGGTGCCTCGCAGTGACGCGCTCGACATCAGGCACACCGCGCACAGCAAAGCATCAGTGGTGACCATCGTAGGCGATGACGTTTGCACTTCACGAACTCACCGAAAATTCCGAGAAAAGAAAGATAAGCACAATATTATTGTTTGACTACAAGTAGCTCCCAGTCGATTCATAAAGTACGTCTGCCCCAATTATGAAGATCTATATTCATATTACATAACAATCATATAACCACATGAAAATCAATTTCACAAGAAACTCAAAAGTGAACATCATAAAATAATTCGATTTTACATTCAAATTGCGATCGCCATGCTATATGCAAAACTGAGTTTGAGCACACTGAAAGTGTTCATCAACCGATTCTGACGTAAATGATATTATTGTACCCTTAAAAATAATTTATAGGTACCCCACACGTACCCCGTGTTGTCTGTATGACTGCAGCGGGAATATCACTGACGACGCGAAAAAAATAACCTTAAAGGTTTATAGAACCTTACACTATGACTGAGCCTTGTGCAAATAAAAACACTAATAGCGTCAAAGCTTGTTTCTTAAAAACTTCTGGTTGAAATTTGCGGGTAGTCTGAGAACTATTGTAACCATCCAATATACTAGATTTTTTTTTTTAACTAATTGCTGCAAAAGTAGGGATTAGGCGTTTAATCAGTATGTATTTGTGTCAGTTCATAACCTCTCAACAACTTTAACCGATTTTGATAAATGATACGTCATTCGTCTTGATGGCGTGTGTGTCAATGGATACATAAAATTCTTTAAACAATCAATGTGGTGGATTTTATACGATTTAATGTAAGAGCCGAAAAATATGCAGCGCAAACAGCAGTCGGGAGTTTTTATTTTTTACTATTTAACTTATTGAATTACTTGTTAACTTTTTCGTACCGGTAGCACTCTAGAATTAAACTGCGAATTCAAATTGCGGGTATCTCGGCGAGATGCAACGTGAAAAGTGGATGGTTGAGCGGTTTTTACCTAATTCGATAAAAAGTTGACTAAATAAATTGGTTGAAATTTTAGCATTAGTATTTACCGCCTTTATTTCATCAGTTATATACATACAGCACGTGTATTTTTGTTAGGAAAACTGTAAATAAAACAATACACACGAATATCACATTCACAAAAATTAAAACTAAAACTCGTCGAGCTAGCTACCTTGCCTTACCCAAAACTAGAACAATTTATGGCAGAAAAACCCCTACCTATGAAGGAGCTAAACTGTACAACAAAATACCTGCACACATAAAAAAAATGTACACTCATTCAATCCATTTAAAACTGAATAATTAGCTGCTCACATTATGAGTAATGCGAATTACTTCGGCAAATGCGCTGAATGAGTACTTCATTAAATGGCGAATATTTTCTCATGTAAATGACCTTATTTTTTTTTTAAGAGAATACGTCTTTAAACCTAAACCTTTATTTGACGGTCAGATATGCCACAAATTATAGTTACATTTTTAGCTTCAGCTATCACTCAAACCATTCACTCTATCCACGAGCGTATAATGACCACCTATCATAACCCGCGTGCCCTAATACTAATTTCATAACCTCAAACAGGGTGTTAGCAATAATAACCTTTCACGGTCATCTCATCAGTAGAGGTTACAAACACGATCAACCTCATTACACTATGCATCAATATCATTAAAAACGGGATTAAAATTTGAAATGGAATAATGGATGGATCATACCTCAGTTATTACGCATAGAAGTTGAGGGTAGGTTGCCATCGGGCGTAGAAACCATGCACGCTGCAGATGAATGTACCTCCGGTTCAAAACTCTTCTAAGGACCTTCCGGGCCCCAGAAGTGGACGATCTTCATTGTCGCTTGATTTTTACACGGTGATTCGTTTCCCTCTTGCGGAGGAACAAAGTAGCCGGCATGTATTTGCCGAATCGTTAATTGGCGCGATTATGCATCATAACTTTCTTTATTAATCCCACTTCTGAGATGAAACAGTGGGTTTAAATAAAAAGAGCAAATCAGTATAATCGCACTAATTTATTTTATCACTTCACTCAACACACTAATAATTACTCTCATATATTTGTTACTAATACACTTATTTACTTATTACACATTTATTACACACTTATTGCACTTATTTACACAAACCGGCAGTATTTCAGCTTATAATGCGTACGATACAATAATAATCCTAAAAATGAGCTCGCATGGCTTTATATGGCGTTATCCCCACCGAAGGCATTCGGCAGTTGTTGCTGAGTGGCGCTCGGCTGTCAATGGCGCTGGCGTTGGCGTTCAATGGCCGCTAGGCTATGATTGGCCGGCGTTTGGCTCGGCTTGACTCGGATAGTCTGGTTGGCGTTGGCGCGTTGCGATTGGCTGAGGCGGTGTGGCGTTACACTAAGGTACCATTAACGGTGTACCTACCTATTAGACACACTAAACTAAAAACCTTGCTAAAAACTTGCAAAAACAGTGTTGCCAATTTAACAACTTTGTCGCTAGATCTGAATAGACCAAAGAGTATGTAACTGTATGTAATCACAGTGTGTTAGACTGGTAGGTATATAGTGATCTGTGGTGTGTTACAAAGAGTATGTAATCACTGGTAATCACTATCACATCACTAATCACCTTGTGTTTGACACTTTTGGACACTTGCTACAAATTACAAAAATAAAAATATTTACATAATTTCTCTTCAATTCAATTTTAAATTTCTACGAATATTTTAGTGACTTGAAGAAGTGTACTAAAATAATATCTCTCAAGTTCTTAAAGTGCTATAGAACTACCCATATTTTTAACAGTAAACGTGTAGTGATTGAATGTTAAATGGCTGGCACACTTGCGAGTTTCACGTAGTAAATCATCTAATGTGATATCAATGCGCTCTTCAGTGAGCTACATACTGTCTCACGCGCCCGGAGAGTCTGTGATGTCGCACCCGGACTACGCGCAGCACGCCCAGCACCACGCTTGCTTGTTGGTGCTCGTCAAAGGGATTGGGGGCGTGCTGAAAAATTTCAACAAGCTCTGGGAGCGGATACAGCGTATCAATAATGTTAAGGTCACTGGTTAGTATTCTGATTACTTCGTAATCAATTACTGTAGTTTTTCTTCAAACATGATTAAAGCAATAGGAAGTGAAGGCTCAGCACCCTTTCTGTACTCTGTAAGAGTTGTAATTGCCAGCAGGTGCACATTTCTCTGGGAGAGTAAAAAAGTTTCTGTTATAGTATACAGCTATAGTATATAAATAAGAGCTTATTGTTCCTGCTTTTATAACACAAAAGGTACAATACCTTTTGAAACCAATGTTACAATGCTTATGACGCTCTAATGAGGATTTACAGTTCAGCTGCAGTAGAAACCATACATTAGTGGTTTACATTTTTTATTTTGGTTTGGTTTATTTTACACAACAGTGTTTTATTTTTTTTGCTTGTAACACTTAGCAAAGTGTCTTGGCTTTAAAAATTGTTGCTGCTTGAAATAAACTTACATTTAATAATTTACGTATGTAAATCATAACTGCTGTAAAACTGTCTTAATACAATTATGGATTATCTCCACTTTCAGATTCATCAGGTCAAGTGAGGGACATCTGGGTTAGATATGTCAGAGAGTACCCTGTTGAAAATAATGACTGGGGAGACTTTCAAACTCATAGGTAAGTTCAACAAAAACTGAAAATAATAATGTGAAAAATGTACTGGTTTATTGTGATTCTATATTCATTACTAGCCACCTGCCCGAGCTTTGTACGTGTAGCTTATTACAATTTTCATAGGGATCTCTAATTAAAAAAAATATAGCCTATGTCCCTCAGGAATAATGAAGCTTTACTTTGATCTATTGGTGAAAGATTTTCAAAATTGGTTCAATAGTTCCGAAAGTACTTTGTACAAACAAACTTACAAACTTTACTTCTTTATAATATTAGTATAGACTAGCTAATGCTGGGGACTTCCTTTGCATGGATTTAGGTCTATAGAAATCCTGTGGGAATCCTTTGATTTTCCAGGATAAAGTTTGACATATGTCAATCCATGCAAAAAATCACGAAGATATGTTGCTCTGTTGCAACGTTATTGAATTATAAACCAACAAACACACACTTTCGCATTTATAATATGGCTAGTGATGCATTGAGATTAATTTTTAGTGATCATACGAAATGTTTACTATGTTCATACTACATTTTCTTTTGACTAATTGGGATGTCATAATGCTAATGTTATCCTATCAATAATTACCGCCAGCGGCTTCAGTCCCATGGGAATTCTCCAAAATCTGGCCTTATTACTTGTCTACATCTACATAACCTCTGTAAAACCTCAAACCTCTGTAAAATTTCAAATTAATAAGAATAAGCTGCTTTGTTTACAATATTTTTTTTACATTTTTAGGAGACTACTTGGCCTTATAACAGTGAGTAAATTCTCAAATCAAGTAGAACTGAATGAAGTATGTCGGGTGCACGAATCACTCAAAGTGAAGTACTCCAACACTCTATATGACTCGCGAGCATTTATGTTTGGTCCTGGCAGCAATCTTAAAAAGCCAGAGCAAGAGCCTGAAGGCTATAGTGTATTTGAAGATGATAAGGCGAAAGAAAAAACTAATTTGAGTGACAAGTAAGATTACTGTACAGTATTTAATATATCTTTTATTTTGTGATATTATTTGATAGAAAAAAATCTGAATTTCATAGAAATCTAAGGCCACAATAATTATACCTGTTAGTTTTACTCACCTAAATCTACTATATAAAAATAAGTCGGGTTTTCCTTCCTGACGCTATAACTCCATAACGCACGAACCGATTTCCACGGTTTTGCATTCGTTGGAAAGGTCTCGGGCTCCGTGTGGTTTATAGCAAAGAAAATTCAGGAAAAATTTCAACAGAAAAGCGTGAAAATCTTTTTTCATAGCATGTACTACAAACCAAGTGGCGAAACGGAGTTCGCCGGGTTTGCTAGTAGTGTATGTAAATTAACTTACAAAAAAATTACTAATGTAAACACTCTTATAAGTCTATTGTATATTACAACTTATGTAAGTATGTGAGTTAAACTTACAAGTGTAATGATGGCTTAGTTAAAAAAAAAACTACAAGTGTTTTTATTTATGGAAAAGTTACCTTTCAAATTCCAGATTATAGATAAGCTTTTGAGCTAATTCTAAAAAACACCCAAAATGTTGAATTGGCTTCTAAATCTTTATTGTTTTTTATTTTTTATCTTGGTCATTGTTGATGATTTTGACTTTTTTTATGATGAATGATTTTTGAATCCTGTTGTGCGCAATCTCAAAATTAAAATGACAGGTCTAAATATGTTGTTATCCTTGTCATATGGCTCCCTGCAAAAAAGAATAGCACTAGATTTAGACATGGTCTATTCAGTTCAGAGATTGTGTACAATAGACTTAGCCACACCATTGTTTCTCTAAATCTAAATTCCATAATATTTTCTCAGGATATCTCTACCTAGTGAGCAAGCAGACAGCCTTTCATCATCTGAAAGTTTCCCAAGATCTTTGTCATCTAATGCATCATATTCAGTTCAAGAGGAAAACTTCACCACTCCTTCAAACTTCAAAACCCATGCACTGTTCTATGGGGAGAATGACCCAGTGCCAGATTTAGAGCAGCATGTTGCAGATCTTATCAATTCTTTGTTTTGGGTAGTAGAGTCCAAAAGATTAGAGAGGTCAAAGGAAAAATTAGAAAAAGTATCTTTGCTGGTTGCACCATTTGAGAAAAGAGATTTTGTTGGTAAGTATTTCTTTGTAGTGCCCCTCTAAGCCAGAGTTGATGAATATTTATTTGAACAGATAATTACTATAAATTTATGTGCTAATTTTAGATTCTTACCTGGCCACTTTTTATTTATAAATTCTTATGCCTCATTATTTTCATATAATAGGTCAATTTTTAAGATTTCGAAAGAATCTAGTAACTATCAATAAACTACATTCACTCACAGCACTATTTATACTATTAACTGACATTCATTAATCATCATGATATTTTTTGCTATGAATTTTACTTTATTAGTATAAAAGTCGGTGTTTTTTAAAACTTTTTCCAACTAGGTTACAGTTTTATACCTTTGCTCTTTTACATGGGAGTTTTATTTAGGTGCTGTTATTATCAGTTGGAAGAACCAACCTCCATGCAGAATTGTTAATATTATCATGTAGATAGAATAAACATTTTCTATAAACCTCATATGGATTAAAGGTATACCATTAATAAAGCTTAAGCCATCTATCTATAAGGCATATTGGTGTCAATCCCGAGGCCACTGTCCACCTTCGACGGCGAGAGACTGAGTGGACTGTATTGGGTGTTAATTTCGAATTTGGAAGGTGTCCACGCGGGTCAAAGGGCACATGAAGGATACAAGGACTCGTGCACTAACCTCGACAGTCGGAAGGCAGGAACAAGCACGCACAAGCACTCGCAGTCCCTCGCACAGGCACAATTCACTTCACGGGACACTCCAGGGGCGTATCTCAGACGAACAGCGGCGATCGCATATCCACCATCTTGGGTTGAATGAACACGAGGACGCGACTCAATTGTCGTACGTGCGTCTCGCGGAGCGTGCATGACATACTGGCGTCATAAAGACGCGAACATCGTGGCGTTGCAGTTAACACCACGAAGATAGGCGAAAGTGCACGAAGGGAGAATGGAGGGTAGTTAGGAAATAAATGTGAAACACCTTATCACTTTACGTTAATCAATAAATAGCCAATAGGTGGCGCCACCACATATATAGCATCAAAAAATTTGTAATTTTCAGGCCTCGACATGGAATCTCGCAACAATAAAAAGCGGTGCATGGGCCGCGTCACCAAAAACCTGGCTGATTTGACATTGCAGGCTGGTCTTGTAGTGGAAGCCCTCAGTTTGTACCACTCTGCTGCAGAAATACTTAAGTCCGTTACCGATTGGCTATGGCTTGCGGCTGCCAAGGAAGGTTCGAAAATTTTAATTAATTTTTAACCCCCGACCCAAACAGTGTTATAAGTTTGACGTGTGTAACTGTCTGTGGCATCGTAGCTCCTAAACTAATGAACCGATTTTAATTTAGTTTTTTTTTGTTTAAAAAGGTAGCTTGATCGAGAGTGTTCTTAGCTATAAGTAATCCAATAAAATCGGTTCAGCCGTTTAAAAGTTATCAGCTCTTTTTTAGTTACTGTAACCTTCACTTGTTGGGGGTGTTATAAATTTTTAATTTACACTTGTGTTTATATTGTGTTCAAAAAACTGACTTATTTTATTGCTGCTAATGCTTGCTAATCAAGGCCTGTTAACCACCCAAATCGCCTAGCAGCGCAGTTGACATTGCCGCAGTCGATTCATTGATTACAGAGAAGACATACCCGGCTGTGTTTGTTGTGGGCTCTTCTCAGACTTGGGCGCGTTTGGAACCCTCGTAGATTTAGTTTTAAGTTTACGTAATTAATTTTATCACCACTGTATCATACAAATATAACAATTCTGACCATCAAAAGGAGTACAATAAATAGTACTACCTACCTACTTTGAATAAATGATTTTGACTTTGACATGTTTACTAGATATACCTGTAGCTGAGACACAGCTAAACACTACACAAGATTATACAAAAATATGATTTGGTAACATTAACAACCTTTATTAAGTGTGTTGTAGATAGATTTTTTAAATACAAGTTCAATAATATTATGTTGCTTTAACACAACTTGACTAAAAAGCCGAAGTAAAGTTGAGTATTTGTTTTCAGGACATTGTGCAACATCTGCGATCCTCTTATATCCAAATCTCAGAAATCCAATGCCTTTGCAACGCAATGCAAGTTTACAGGAAAGTTCAACCAACAAAACGAAACCTCTGTCTCTCTACCAACCGTTACCAAAGTTTAAACTCCATTCATCCCCATTACGAGCATCAAAACCTTCCAGCCCAATAAATCCACCGAGCGAGTTAACTCCTTCGTCATCCGAAAGTGTCGAAACATCTTCAAGACAATCCGAAACAGATAATGCCGATTCTGAATCGCTAGCATCCTCAAGTGATGTTGACTATCACAGCCAAAAATCCTATTTAAGCCCTGATCTCCCGTCCATACCAAGACAGCCATCCCAAATCAATAACCAATACCTTCTAAATGGCGAAGAAATAGCCGAAAAATACCGGAAGGCAATCATACATTACAGCAAATACCAGAACGCGGGTATCATTGAAACGGAGGCTTGTTTCAAGGCCGCCAGGATCGCGGTCGAACAAAACAATAGTTTGCACGCGTCTGGTTTTCTGCAGAATGTTATATTCATTAACTTGACTTTGAGCGAACAGGAGAAGATTCAGAGATTTGACACACTCGCTGAACTGTATAAAGAGATAGGTAAGATTTATCTGTAGCTACTTTGTATCATCCAAGATGGCCATAGGCCAAACCATTTATAGATTAAAACTTTTTACCTAATATAATAGCATTACAGAGTTACTTCCTGAAGATATAATTCATGTTCGCTTACGGTTTACGCAAAGTAAACGCAATAAAAAAAAATTCCGACGAATTGAGAACATCCTCCTTTCTGAAGTCGGTTAAAAATAAAAATTGCATAGAAATTGTAAATCATTACATCAAATACATTTGACAAATCAAGTTTCATCTTATACAATTTGATCTTGTACTTAGGCTCAAATCTATTGCACATACTTTGACTTTGCTTAGATCTAAAACAGTTAAAACGAAACTGAGTTATGTAGAGACGCAAATCTGCCTCATAAATTCATCTTAAGTCTCTCAAAGTCAAAATACGCTGTATCAGCCAAAATTAAAATACCAAATCAATCTATCTGTAATCTGTAGATAAGTTATAATACTATACAAGTTTAACAAATAACAACATTGCAAAGTAACTTATCGACAGATTACAAATGGGATGGGTATTAATTTTGGTTGTTAAACTGTCAGCCTAGATATTCGTATTTTATACTGTAGGTTTTCTCCGTAAAGCCGCATTTTGTCAGCGGCTTGCGGCGACGCGGCACGTGAGCGCCAATAACCCCAACCCCGACTGGCAAAGATGCTACTATCTCATGTTGCACAGCTTCCCGGGGCACAAGCTTAGCCTTGACCCCAACTACGTCATACAGCATCAAGTTGGTGAGATTGTTTTTAGTATTTTATTTCTTTTGTTTCCTAACAACAAACTTTGTATAACTTTGAAATAATTAAGGCCTAGTGCAGATAATATAATTAATCAGCCCGAATAAAAAATACTTCCGCTACTTGCATACATCCACTAAGAAAGAGTTTTTGAAAATTCAACCCCCAAGGAGATAAAATAAGGGTTTGAAATTTGTGTAGCGCATTTATAAACTATTATTCAAATAATTATAAAGATGTTAAAATGCTTGGTCTTCTTAACACTCAAGGTTGGCCACAACTACAAATTCAGCTATTAGACGAGCTAGTCGTAGCGGCTCGCAGGATGGGCCACCCGGCGCTCGCGACTAGACACAAGACGTTCCTGCTGCAGACCATGTGGCCGCATCTATCGCGGAAGGACCAAAAAGATATGGCCATACAATTGCAGGTAAACATGGAAATGGCAGGTTTGATTTTCTCAAATTAATGTAATTCACTAAAGCATGGTGTATATAAAAGTGAATTCTTTGGAAATTAAATGCATAGTTAATAAGTCCTGATAGTAATCATAATAATTAATCGTAGTCTAATATAAATTCTATCTGAAGAACTGAGTGGCTTTCTTAGTTCAAAGTTGATATAATGCGGGACATATTCCTGACAGTTTTCAACGATAATGAATAATGGAAATTCAGTACGCGTTTAGGGCTTGCAGAATTCTGCTCAATTTCTATGTCCATGGTCTAAGAACAAGTTTTTTTTCGTAGCCTTTTTCTCCTAATATAGCAAACTTTTGTACTTTTAGAATTATAGGAACACATTTCAAAATTTTATTATTGTAGAGACCCATTTTGAAAATTTTAGATCTTTACGTTGGGTCAAAACATCCTTAGATGATCATCTTATCCGGTATCACTTGAGCGCATTTTTACATAATTGCACAAGTTTTGAAACACTGTCAGTTTTTGGTAAGAATCTAATGTCAAAATGTAACAGTATGAAAAATTTTACTAAATCATTTTAAGTGCCCTAGCCTGAGCCTTTAATTCTGAAGGTGCGATATTGTTGCAAAACTTTGACAGGCTCTCTCAGCTCAATGCGAAGGTGGCCCAGTCCCCCTAGTGCTCGAAACAGGCGAAGTGATCCCACCAGCCAACCTCACCTACGTACCAAGCTGCTCATACTTCAGCCCGCGCCCCTTACCGCCCGCGAGAACGCCGCATCTGATCAAATGCAAGGCCAATCAGGGGCCCTTTATATTCACCCCCATACACTTTGGAAGCCTAGAGAGGAAAACTAAAAAGGACGAAGGAAAAATGGGTAAGGATTTCAATAAAAAGGCTGATTCCTTAATATTTTACATTATACATATTTTTGACATAAATAAACTTCACTAAGCATCCTGTGTAAACGGCACGAGCAGCATGAGCTGGGATACTTGCGTACGTGTACATTCGCCCACTCACTCTGTAAAGGATTGGTGTCTATGCGGCAGACTGTATGAAGACACGTAGAGACAGATGAAAGAGAGTTTGACGTGATATGACATATGAGTACTGCGCATTTAAGGCATTCATGCCTTTAGTTTTTTGCCGAGAACTGTACTTATAATATTATAAAATGCGAAAGTGTGTCTGGCCCATTTGTTCAACTCATTGTGTACAGAGATAGCTTGTATCTCAGGAACAGACATAGGCTACTTTTTATCCAGGATAATTAAACAGTTCCCACAGGATTTAAAGAAAAATCTAAGTCCACGTTGATGAATTCGCGAACATCGTCTATTTATTACAGGGATAGCTAGCATCCCGAAAATGGATATAGGCTATGTTTTATCCCAGAAAATTAGAGTTCCGACGCGATTTAAAAAAAACCGAAATCTACGTGGACGAAATCGCGGCCTTGTCGCAGCCATATATGATTTGCCTATAAATGCATATTCTTTTTAATAATATTTAGTAATACCATTTTTTTTTTCAGAATATCTTTGGGTGGAGGACGACATATGCGAAGTCCAAATGAAATTGACGAATCCTTTGCCATTCGAGCTGAAAGTGTCTAACATGCGTCTTTTAACTTCTGGCGTTGTCTTCGAATCCATCCCCGAAACAATTATCCTCCCCCCAGATTCCCCAACCACTGTCAACCTTCACGGGACGCCCAAAGAAATAGGTGAACTGCAAATATTGGGGTACTCTACCCATACTTTAGGTGTCAAATCGAATTGTAGACTTAAAAATATGCCAACGCCTCATAGATTTCCTGCTTCTTTCTCAATCGAAGTCATTCCAAGCCTCCCAACTATCACTATAGAAACCACTTTATCCCTTTCTGGTAACATAAACCTGTCTAATCCGGAAATATCTGGGAGTATTACTAACATTTCCCTTTATAATGGAGAAAGCACTGAATGTACAATAAAGATCACCAATACCAGTAGTGTTCCTATTGAATATCTAGATTTATCTATTCAGGTAAGCATTGTTTAGGACAAGTTTTTAATAAGGACTTCTTTTATGTAGAGTTTACATTGCTTAAATTTTTTCAGGCATATTTTAAGAAATATTAAATTTTTTTGATCCATTTACACAGTTTTTCACAGCAGTTTAAAAAAAGCAAATATTAGGATTTTGTTCATCTCTTTAAATATTGATTAAAAATTTTGATAGCTCTATTGCACTTTCTATATTTACCGTGCATAGTAAGTAACTTAACAATTCCATAATTGGATTTGGCATTACAAGAAAAAGACAATGTACCTGGCGGGGAAGATTGCACATCGGACTTTAGAAAAAGATAACGGTACCGTAGAACGTTGTCTCTGTCGTTGAGATAGATAAAACGTCACACAGATATACAGAGACGACGCTCTACAAAGTCGAAATCTCTTTCTTGATCTTTCCTGCCGGGTACTGTAACTACTAAAATATGTACTTTTATTTATTTAATTAATTAAAGTAACGAAGTTCAATGGTCGACAGTAACATTTTTTTTTACAGTCAAACATGGATAGTCAACTGCAATCCAAAGTATTCCAATGGTCAAATGAGGAAATTCAATCCCAATTACCGATCAAGCCAAATGAAGTAGCGACTATATTGATGAAGTTATACGGAGAAGCCGATTTCTTAGACTTGGGCGGTGTTGGGGAGAACATATTCCCTAATAGTCTGACGTCAAATTATCCTTCACGAGTGGGATCGCCGGTACCGAACGCGCAAACATCTTTGCCGACCCAAAGTTCTAACCCACAAAACTCTTTGAGCAGTGGACTTATGGTAAACCGGACGTCTGGCAGTTTTAGGTAGGTATTGGTGCTAATTCTTCTGTTGTACACAACCTCTAAACTAAAACTAAAATAGCAGGTGTAAACCTATTGCTATCCTTTTCATAATGTACTCTACAGAAAAAGATAGCAATAGATTCAGGCCTGTTGGTTTAGAGATTGTGCATGATTAGAATCAGCCAGTTAATGGCATACAAACCGTTATCATGTTTCCTGCCACATATAACTTAAGTACCTTCAAGGTCAGAGCGAATAGGCAAGCACCTCCAACTAAGACGTCATCATAGCTTTCCTTAATTGTCGTCAAGCGCAAGCCTATCCTGTAATAAAATTTAAAATACAATACTAATGTATTTAAAATTTAAATATAATTACTATAATAGTACAGAAATATATGTACACTCTCTCTCACACGGACACACACACATACACACACATACACACAAACACACACAAACACATGCACTCATGTTGTAAATCACCTATTGCTACTACTTTACTGAAAAGCTTCTGTTATAATTTATAATTACTTATAAGTAAATTGTAATCCAATATTATAATCCCATTTGGCCTTATTTTTATATGTAGTCTAAAATGTAAAATTATATTAGTTGTGACGCTGTTGATTACAAATAAATGAATAAAATAAAATAAAAAAATAAAGGATTTTGAGCAGTTCCAAAAAAATGTTTAAACTGTCACAGATGAAGTCGTAGTTTAAATAAAACGTTTGGAAGTTTTAGGTAACATTTAAATTTGTTTGTTAATATGATATAAGTTTTGTAACTCCAAATCTTATATCATTTTACTATATTTTAACTGACTTTGGAGAGGTTCTCAATCAATCACACTTCACACTATCACACTAATATTATAAAGGCGAAAGTTTGTATGTGTGTGTGTGTGTGTGTGTGTGTGTGTGTGTGTGTGTGTGTATGTTTGTTACTCCTTCACGCAAAAACTACTGGACGGATTTGGCTGAAATTTGAAATGAAGATAGATAATATCCTGGATTAGCACATAGGCTACTTTTTATCCCGGAAAATGAAAGAGTTCCCACGGGATTTCGAAAAACCTACATCCACGCGGGCGAAGTCGCGGGCATCGGCTAGTAATAAATAATAATCAATGTTTAAGTATGTTCATTTTATTTTAGGTCTACAAATTCGCAGGCTACTAGTTGGTCAGCGCCTATCTCAATAATGCCACCATCTCGAGGTCGGCAAATTGAAGCACAGGTACAATTTTTCTATAAGCGTTTTCACACACCCGATTTCATTATTGGATGATTTAGATACATAGTAGGTTTTTGTAAAATAGATGAAACATGAACCGTCTTTCAAACTACCCAGGACATTACGCTAATTTGTGTGCACATAAAACTAGATTTACTTAGATTTGCAAGTAAAATTATGTCCCCCTTTTCTAAAACGAACCTAACTTGACAGTTCCTTAACCCAGTGTTTTTGAATAGTATAATTTAGCTTCATTTCGTGAACACACTGATTAGAACCATTACTACCCATATAAATCCGAAAGTGTGTTTGTTGGTTTGTCCATCAAACACGCCGCAACGGAGCTTCTTGGCTTCTGGAGCGAGTTTGGATGGCTGCAATGGCAACTTGGGCAGGGAGAGCACCGCACGCTCAATATATGGACGGAATTATAATAAAGATAGAACGAAGAATCTCCACGGGGATGAAGTCGCGGGCACCAGCTAGTTCTCATATAATTTTACTGCACAACCAATATTTATCGTGAGGCACTATATGTGAACTTCATATAATTTTCAGCTTTTGATAAGGTACTCAGGTGGCGTGGACAAAGAGATGCACTGTCGACAGTCCACTCTTCAAATGAATCTCGAACTGTTACCGAGTGTATCCATCACGCACTGGGATGTTTTGCCGGCGGAAATGTGAGAATTAATTAAATAATATATTTTCAATCGTAGCAGTAAAACAATAGCGCTCCTGTCGGATAGAGGTTGAAAATTTTGGCTGAGGTTACTTCATAACCTCGCCAAATGTGAACCTAATCCTTTTTGATACCTACTTATTTATTTATTTTATTTTACAAGGAAAACTTACAGCTTACAGGAAAAAGTAAATAGATAAGAACAGAAGTAAATTTAAGCTAATAACAAGTTTTAGAATTTACATGAGAAAAACAAAATACTTGACTAGGGGAAGAGAGAGAGAGAAATTAGAAGAAAAGTTATCATTGAAAAGAGTTTACCGTTAGGTCCCATTTGAATTTAGTGAAGATCAGATGAATATTTCTTTGATGCTATATAGACTTTTAGCGGTAAACGTGAGACCTGAACCCCTGCCTACTACATTTGCGCCTGTGTCGTACAACGAGCGCCGAGGACCGCTTTTTTGGCTTTTCCAGTACATTTATTGCGTAATCTTTTTTGCGCACTGTACAATGACAAGTCTAATCTTACCGTGCACGGCTTTCATTGTGCTTAATACGAGATTTCAAATTTCATCAACGTTGTCGTGGAAACACTTTAGCCTTAAAGTAAAATGGACATTAACTACCTTACTGTAAAGCTCAAGTTCGTCCATACATTTACAGCCAACGTTACAAGTGGAAACTTTCCGAAATTAAAATCGTTGGCACTGAATTTGGACTTAATATCAAGGATCTTTAGGTCAATTTATCTATAACAGTGTTTCAACGCTTGAATTCAATCAACGTCGGTCATATGTCTCATACTAAGTATACAGTCAGTCAGTTACGTTCTCTTTATTACAGTCCAAGTCAGCTGTACCTAGTACTAGACATAACTAATCTCACGAACGAAGAAATGGATTTCCATTACGCGTCGAGCAAACACGTCCTCATCGAGAGTAAGGAGTCGCGGCGAATACCCGTGCCACTTGACCGGTGCCCGTTTACTGTCGCGCACACTAAAATTGAGGATGGTAAGTGCTTGTCTTACTCATTACTACAAACGAATTGTTGTTAGACTTTAATTTTGTAAGACTTTGTAACATTGTTGAGGCTCAAAAGGCTAGAACTTAGAGCCGTAAAGTGCAAACAAAGAGTCTCACACGTGCTCGGCGAGTGTAAAGAGTCGCAGCGAGTACCCGAAGCTCCCGATAACTCCATTTTCAGATACGGAAACTCCATTTTAACAAACCGTACTAATTTTATCTATAATGCCTGAAACACACTCGAAATATTATTATTAGCTATAAGTAAATGTATGTCGTGTCAAAAGTACCGTCAAACTGCACAGATAAACTTTGCTCAGACTTAAAATACTGTTAAAATGAAACAGCGTTATACCGCTGGCCAAAATCTGTCTCGTTTTAACTGAAACTTAGTCTAAGCAAAGTCGGAGTGCGCTCTATAGATTTCAACCTTAGATTAAAGACTAAAATCGTACTTTTGACATGACAGTTGACACATATACAGAGCAAATAATATGGCGAGTGTGTTCTTAAAATGTATGCACTATAGTCTATATTTCATTTCCACAGAAACTTTAGAACCAAAAAGTATTAGCACAGGCAGTTCAACCAATAGTCTGGAACTGATGTGCTCGGACCATTTGACTAGGAACGTAGACCTGCGATGGCATCTGCTGCAGTCCAACATAACGGGGAAGGCTTCGGTCAAAGGCATCACACTGTCACAGACCATGATGGATATTGTTAGAATGTCGCCCTTGAACTGGGGTAAGTATTTGTTGTAAACGGAATGAACTGTTATAAAATAGTACGAGCATTTACCAAATTATTATTAATAATAAATGCATGAATCTTTACCAATATGACAAATGTATAAGTGCTTGTATGCCTATCTGATTGACATCTGTCTGTCTGTTAGTCTACCCTTTCATGGCCTATCCATATAACCAATTTTGACATTTGGTGCAAAGACAATAACTGTTTTTAATGCAAAGACGTAGACTATTTTTAATTAATTTTAAGACGTGTCCTTTTAAAAGAGTTTGATGTGGTACAAAAATAGCTCTTGGAGATGGTAAACTATTCTTAACCTGGAAACTCAGTCCCGAGGATTTCTAAAAAACTAAATTGACATGGCGGAAATCCCAGGCGCCATCTAGTATGTAAATATTCAAATATTAATCATCATCGAGTCTCCCCTCAGAATAAGAAAGGTTTAGCCATAGTCCACCACGCTGGCTAAGTGCAGATCACACCCCTTTGAGAACATTATAGAGAACTCAGGCATGTAGGTTTACTTACAATGTTGTTCTTCACTACTAAGTCAACAATTTTAATAAATAATTGGTCAAAAATATTCGTAGAAGTGAGCGTGAACAAGCAATGCATCAAGCCTCAAGAGGAGTACAGCTGTATAGCGGGCGAATGTCTCTCTCTCGGCGTGGCCGTGAGGAACCATCTGGACAGGCCCTTACACAAGCTGTGCCTCTCTGTGCAGTTCTACCAGGACTACAACAATGGCGTGCTCAACTACAAGCTGGACAACCGCGTCGCCACTGCGGGGAATAACAAGTAAGATCCAGTACAACTGTATAGATCTTAAAAATGGCTGCAAAATAGAACAGTTGTTTTGAGCACGCTATTTTTTATCAAGGTGTTATTACTAGTAACTGCTGCCATAGATTAAAAAACTCTTTTTTTTACATACTTCGGGATATGATGAAAAAAACCGAAGAGTTATATGATATAGATCAGAAAATTTTCAATTGCTTCCTATGTACTTGCTTTTACAAAATCGATACACTCAACTATTTTTATGGAATTTTTGACATATAAGTAACAAATCCTACGAAATCTTTACTAAGAAAATCTTGGCTGAATAGTCTTTAAGTATTGCCATATAAAGCCAATAAAAACATACTCATCATAAATGTATATATTGCAGAGTTGTACTGTCAACCCTACTGGAATCAGCAAAAGCGTTCCACGAGTGCACCGTCGTATTCCTAACTCCCGGGGATTACAAAATAGACATCCAGTGCTCGACCACAGAACCTATTCTGGACGAGGCACCGCTCGTCAGGGACAGCCAACCCAGTGTACAGTCGTGCGCGGGCGAAGTCAGTCACATCTGGAGATTCATCCCACCTGTAGCAATAAGCGTCACAGATTAAAAAGAAAAGTTATGTACAGTTAAAATGGGTAACATTAGCACTAATAATAACAATTATTATAAACATTATGCCATTATGTTGTATATTAATTTTTATTACTTTATTATGCTTTTACAAATGGGTCGGACCGATCATGAATCATTATTCAGTTTCAGTTTCGCTAATCATATTAGTCTTTTATTTCACTAAATGTTACACACGGCTCTAATGTTACCCACCATGACTTCAGACTAAACAATCTTATTTATTCGACCTAGACTATTATTAATAAAAATATGATTGAAACGTTTTATTTATTTATATTAAGTTAAACAGAAAAATAAAAACTATGTTTTGAAATGAAATGATAATGTGTTTTATTTCTTTTAAATTGACATCAACTTAAGAGTTTTTATTTTTATTTTAAATAAAATAAACTTGCATCTGAATTAAAAGTAAAAACAAATAAAAATAATGATTAAATTATTAATTAAATACATGTACAATAACAAAAAATAATAACTAATTATTATGTTTTCATTCTATCACAGATATTGAAATATATTTTTTTGAAAATTTAATTCAGACTACTGCTGATTCGCTAACTCGGGCTCAGGTCTGTAGAGCGCACTTTGACTTCGCTCAGACTTAAGACACCGCTAAAATGAGACAGCGCTATACCGCTGGCATTAATCTGTCTCGTTTGAAACTTAAATCTAAGCAAAGTCAAAGTGCGGTCTATAGATTTCAACCTCAGTGTCACATTGAATGATAGCAATCGAGCTCCTCCGTAATCCTGAATTATGTATCAGATCAAATTTTGACTTAGGTACAAGTTTCGTTTAGTCAACTTATTAGACTTCATTTCAACTCTGGCCCAACGTATGTTTAACGTGTATTCAACTCTAGATTAACGAATGTTCAGTTCGTAGGTATAACAACGAAAAATAATCAAAAGAAACCTTTGATTAGGTATGTAACTCATAAACTTCTAGTAATAATCATAAAGTAGCTAATCTATAAAAAACAAAGTTAGCACAAAAAAGTTCGCGGTCAATATAGTGTATGTTTTGACCTTAAATAACCTTTTGAAAGGCTCAAAAAGAATAGAACCCAGAGCTGGAACACTAGTTTAAAAATGTTATGTTTATGGTCTTGACTCTTGACAGTTCTTGCTCATTTTGAGCATGAGATCACAGCATGAAATTTTGACAAATCAGTAAGTATTAAGTAATCACAATTAATCAATTTTATGCTGTACCTAAATAATATTTTTAAATAATCGGGATATATATCTATTTTAAAAGTTTCAAAGATAATAAGCACAATGTCAAATACGCATTGTGCAGTACAAGGATGCAAAATAAGTGTTTATAATAAACCGATTGGCGTCTATTTTCATCCGTAAGTTTTCTGTTTATTTACATAGTTATATTTAGAAACAATGATAACCTCGCATTAATTAATCGTAATCCATCATTTAATTGTAGTGTCTAATCGTTTCAAAAGTTAGCTGTTATTCCTAATTCCTATAAAAGTTACAAAAAAGATTATTAGCTGTAGTTAAAGGTTATAATCGCTTGGCCCTGTTATTAGAAGTTTTAAGATGCTTTAACCATATACAGTGAAAATATATTATCTTGTAACTATTATTTTGCTATATTTCAGATGTCCTGCATCAAATGATATGAGGAATAAATGGCTGCATGCATTGAAAAATAAATGTGCCGTACTTGATTGGAAAAAAAGTCGCATTTGCTCCAAGCACTTTGAAAATAAATATTTTGATGCTCAAAGAAAACTTAAAGATACTGCTGTACCTACGCTGTTTCCAAGCATTGGTCAAGTTCATAAAGTAAGTGTTATTACCTACAAGAGACTACATTTTCAAGATTGTTCTTTTATAATAAAACTAGATGATGCCTGTAACTTCATCTTTGTGAATTTAGGTTTATAAAAGTCCTGTGGGGACTTCATTGATTTTCCACGACTAAAAGTAATTTCATCCAAATTGTTTCCACAGATGAGCTGCTGTGAAAAGCTAACAGACACATTCTTTGCATTTACAAGTGGATTTCAAATGTATCTATATTCTTTATTTTCAGATTGCCTACACCTCAAAAACCAGAGTTGACAAAATATTACATGGATTACCCCAGGCAGAACTTGTAATGGATATCAAGAAAAGCTTGCTAAATCTAAAAGAGCCAGCAAACTTTGACAAGAAGGTATCAGATGATTTGAAATGTAGATCTGACGCCCCAGTAGAAACACAGCAGTGGCTCTTAATCAAGAAACAAAATCATTTAAACACAAGATTGTTGGAGCTTGTAGCTCAGAACAAAAGACATGCAGAAATCCTTCAAAAGAATATGGACGAATCTAAAAAAAATATAGATTCACACAAATATATTATAAAAAGTCTACAGGAAAAATTGGTACATCTTGAGGAGCAAATTGAAATCTTAACTGCAGTGGAATCACGGTAGATTAATAATATTGTGTCTGTTTTCTAAAAAATAAATAATGCTAAGCTTTACCAAGTACATATTTTATTATTCTAGTGTCATGTTGCTAATAATACATGCTCATTATATAACATACATGATTTACAGAAGTCATTCTAGACATTACAGAATGTATAGATAAATAAATTGCACTAGTATTTTAATAAATAAAAAGATAGGCGTTTTTATTCTATTATAATAATTCAGTCTTCACTGTTACTTTTTTCTTAATTGTTTTTCTAGTATCTCTCGAAGATTTCCTTTTTTATTTGACTTGTCAGATAGACGCCTACCTAATGGTATTATTTCCATTTGTTGCAAACGTCGTCGGAATCGCTGGTAAAATTCTAAAACATCTGGATTAGCCCAGACATGACGTGAATCAAAGTCTAAAACTCTTAATGTATCCAAACTTTGTGCTCTGCTGAGAGCCACATATGCTTGCCCAGCTTCAAATATTTTGCCCAGAGACATTTCCACACAATCTAGGGTCAATCCTTGTGACTTGTGGATGGAAAACGCCCAAGCTAAATTAAGTGGTATTTGTCTGCGACAAAGTAAAGTGCCATTTGCATTTTTGACATACCACCGTTCAGTTCTTGCTGTATATTCTTTTTTATTCTTGAACCTTACAACTGGAAATCCTTCATCAAATCTCACAACCACTCCTCTAGCTCCATTTACTAAACCTGCGTTAACATTGATATTTTTGAGTAACATCACCTGGGCTCCCAATTTTAGCAATAATTTAGAAGGAGCGATTGTTTGCATATCAAGAGTAGTAGAAGCATTATCACTGTCTTGTGCTGCAAATAATTTTTCTTCACCAGACAAATCTTGCAACTTTGTGTGGTTAATCATTTTAGAATCATTAGTATGAGAACATAATCTTGTGGCTAAGATTCCATCACTTTCGATTTTCTGTGATGCAGTTTTCAAAAGTCTTTCCCTTATTTCCTTTGTTACTCTACCTATTCTTATACTATTGAGTATTGAAATGAACTCTTGATCAGTTTGTCTGTGAACTTCCTTTAACTCAAAACACAGTTCTATGCATTTCTCCCAACACGATGTTTGAAAGCAAAACCTCTTAGTTGATTTTGCTTTGTCCACTACTGGAGGAAGCTGTAGAAAGTCACCACAAAGAATTAGCTGAATGCCACCAAAGGGTTTATCATTCTTTCGAACATATCTTGCAACTGCTTCCAATTTCTGTAACAAATTTTTACAATTTAAGTTTCTATTTTTTAGTAAAATTCTAATTTTGAAGACTTTAATAATGAATTTAACATATGAGACAAACCTCAAAATAAGTTCCATCAACCATAGATATTTCATCTATGATGAGATGTTTGCATTTTCTCCACTTTTGTGCCACTAATGGTGTCTTAATGGCTCTCTCACTTAGCTTCTCTATTGATGCACTTCCATCTCCAATGCCAGCAAATGCATGTAGAGTGGTTCCACCTAAAAATAAAAAGATTTTCTTACTACATTTTGTTCCAATAAAATTTAGTTGGCTTGAAGTTGCCACTGATTGCAGATTTCTGCAGAAATGACCTTATTCATGTGAATTTTAAACTGTATATTAGATACTTGTGGACCATTTTTATATAACTTGGCGCTGACTTAAATACTAAGTCAGACTATATTGAACTGTGAAAGTTTGGTTACAATCTGTCTATTGACTCGTTTGTTGGGTGCACACTACCCAAATGAATTAGAAAAAAAATTGCAAATTTATAATAGTAGAGATAATATGAGAGTAACTGATATAGGATTAATCCATACCAATATGACAAGCAGCAACACCAGTTGATGCTGTTGGCATAGTAACATCTGGTGGTAACGCTGCTACTATTCTCTTTAAAAGAAAACTCTTTCCTGTGCCTGCAGATCCTGTAAAGAAAATATTCTTGCCACTGAGACAAGCTTCTAACACCCTTTGTTGTTCAGCATTCAAAGAGCAAGCTGTAGTCAAAGGTGATGGAGAGTATAACTTCTTTGGAACCGGACCTCTACTGACATCCTCTAATTTGCGTTTCTTTGAAGGTGGCGAAGGTGTGGTAGTTGTTGCTTTACTTATTTTACTCTTAGCTTTACACACATCAGCAACTGTTACTGGGCTGATATCCTCGAAGGCTTGAGCCTTTCCACTTAGTAATTTTGCTCGCATGGTCTTTTTGGAAGGAGTCTTACTCTCTGCTTGGTCTTTATCACCAGTAATCTTAACAAATATAGTCCGTAAAAATGAGACCAAGTTCGTTGGCGGAGCGTTAGATATGAAGAGCGTACAGCCCGCGTCTTGAAATTTTATGCTTGATTTTCCCTCTGCCATGAACTTTTTGAAAACATTTATATTCTTTATCGCTAGCCGAATTGGCGCTTGTTTTTCACTCGTTATTTCCATAAACATTTCTCGAAACTCATTCCGAATCAGTCTAAGAGAAGCGGTTTTGTAACTAACTTTTCTCGTAACAGATCCTTGTGCGGTCATCCACTCTACCGTTACTGCACAGGATAGAAAAGTTTCTCTAGATTCCATTTTATGTAATGGTTTATTAAATTCACTTTAATTCATAATTTAACTATAAAATAAATGGAATATATACAAACAAGCGCAAGCGCACCACCATAGATCATCACAGATAGATCATGGCACGATCATGGTCTGTGGTGTGCACTGTGCTGTGGATCATAGAGTAAAGTTATTTACAGCATTTTTTTTTACTGGTTTTACGGCTTTGGGTCAAATGTCATTTCACGTTTTTTAAAGTGGCAACGTAATCAACTTTTTAAACTGGTTTTGCAGCTTCGAGTTCTAGCAATTTTAGACCAGTGAATTGATAAGAAACTCAGTTCGCTGTTGTTGTGTCCTAAATCCTATCAAAGCCTAAATCCTAATAATCTGAGGACTGATGTAGGGGTTTCAAAATAACTGCCACATCTGTTCGTTAGCGCGTTTCAAACTGAGACTGCACGAACATTCAGGCACCTGCCTACCTACCATCACGCGGCACGCACATAACTTGTATATTCTTACATAAAGGGGTTTAGAATATTACATCTAACTAAAGAGACATGGTCAAGCGCAAACGCGGTGAAAATTAAAAATAGGGCAAATAACTAGTTAAATTAGCAAATAGTTAATAGTGGATAATTATGAATTCAGTGGAGGTACGCCGTACGAGGTATACATTAGCTTCTATATAATTTTATTTGGTAGCCGGAGACAAGCTGTCATTTAACGGACAGCTAATAATTTATCGCCGGCCGTAAAAGCGTCTAAAGATAAACACACTGTCAGAGGCAAACATAAATAGGTAGGTATACCATTACAGCACAATGAATGAACGCTACGATCATGCATTTCTATTTTTCAAGCATACAAATTTGTCTTGTACGGTTTTTCTACAGCATAGAGTATAGACGGTAGAATCTGTATACTGATTAAACAAAAGTAGAGACGTAGCGCGGACTTTCATTTCGATGGGAGCTGTCCTGTTTACCACATATCGATGTATTTACCCACTTACCAGTACCTATTTAGGTTCTTCACTTATTTTTTTATTCTCTATTATATATACTCACTATTTACTTGTTATTCAGTTATTGCCATTGGCAAGGACTACAATATGGCAGAATAAAGGCAGATGGAGGAGGCCTACCTATATCAAAAGACATACCTACTGGGGATTTACAACGGCTACCGTCTGGTGTTTGGTATACTTATATGTTAAAAAATAAAGTCTTTATTCATTTATTTTAGTAAGTAGTTAGCTACATGACCTTAGTTTACTCGTAAGTAGGTACCTAACTACTTACATACGTAATATGTTACGATGTAGTCTGGATCTCTGTTACCATAATATGGTATTGAGGCTTCTCAAATAATTGGGTCATCCTCTTCGCATTAGGTAACTTGATCCACTTACAAAGGCAACTGTTTATAGCTGACCCTAAACTGTTAAGCCTTACATAGACGACGAGCGACGGCACTATGTACGTACCACTACCGACCACTCCGACATCAGTGGTACCACAGAGTGGTACCGAGTTATCAAACTTCGTCTACTTGAATCGAGATGTCTTTATTAGCCCTAATTCTCACGAGCGTTATAAAAGCGTTGCAGTAAAACTCTGCGTTGGACGCGTTAAACAAGCGTTGTAGTGTGAACAGACTTATTTTTTCGTTAATCTTATATTTTTAGGGTCATTGTTCCAAAATGGTAAACGAGCTAGAAACCTGTGAGACGCGGACAGACAGACAGACAGACAAGACTACAATATCGCTGCCCGCCATATGATGGCGGGCAGCGATATTGTTTAGAAAACCAATACCAAAAATATTTATCTCACGTGATTTTTATCTGGATGAGGGTAGTTTAAAGTTACCTATCTACAACACTTTTGGTAATATGAGTGGTCAGTGGGTACCAGGAAGTTTCCTCAAAATCAATACGGACTTCTATTTCTCGTGTCTATTTATATTTACCTAGTACCTATATAGTAGGTGGGTACAGGTGACGCCAAAATTCTAGTCGCTCAGAAGATATTGTAACGGCCGGCCTGACCGTGCTGTTGCGTTATAACTATTTACAGAAGTAGCGTCAAGTATACCTACCTATTGTTTTTAATTATATGCAAAAATTGGTAAGGTGCTTTGGTAAGTAAAATCTATAGGTTGGAATAATTCGATTTGTGAATTGAAGAGACCGCCAGGCCAGACGTTTCATTACTGCTCCAGAAATTCATTACACATGCTATATTTCAAAAGCCTGCCTGCCGCGACAGTGAGCGATCTTTGATGCCAAGTGACATATTGAGATCATTAGTCAATCCTCATAATACCTAAGTAGTTACTAGTTACCTACCTATATTGTTTGGTATAGATGGCGATAGGTTTCTATACTTATGTTTTTTTAAAAGGACTAATACTCCCCTTTCCCCTCCATTAAGCGTAAAGCTTGTGCCAGGACTGGGTACGACAATAGTGCAACAGGTGGGGTTTGAACCGCCGTCCTTTCGGAATTCAGTCCGCTCCTCAACCGTTGAGCTATCGAGGCTCTAAATTATAATATTATTTATAATGTTTGGTAGATGGTGATAGGTGTTAGTATTGTATGAAGATTTTGCATAACAATGATATATTAAAATATGTAGTTTTTTATTCTGCTTTTTACCAGTTTCCTTTAGACAGGCTTTTTTTTAAAAAAGTCTTTTTGGGCACCCTAGACAAGGCATGTCTCCATTTTGTAATGGTACCCTATCGTAGGCGGAAGGATTTGCGAGCCCACCCATTGCTATTGTGCCAATTACTAAGTATGTTACTAAAGCCGGGTTTACACTATACGAGTTGTCATGGACCGAATCCAGGCTTTCAGTCTCTCGCTAATGGCTCAATGATTAGGACGACGAAATGCGAAATCCGAGAGGTCGTAGGTTCTTACCTTGTTCTTTCACTTCTAGTATAAGTATACCTAAAGTAGGCACTTACTATTCTCTGTTTCTAGAAGCTCTAATCATGCTTATAAAATGAGTTAGTTACAAAGGTCTATAAAAAAGAACCATTTGGAAGAGACAGGATATAAAATTATCAATTCGTCTGGGGAAGGAAGTAAGAAATCTGTAGGTAGGTTTTTAACGACGCGACGCTACGCTGCACCAATCTGATCGTCAAGAAATCATAATATCATCATATGGATAATTTGCAAGTCGAGGCAAGCAATTGGTGCCTACATATCGCCTCTATCTCTTTCAACGCTGAATATTTCCAAATGAACGTGAAAATAAGTATATTTACTTTGAAATCAAGCGGCGGCGTTGATACTTTTAGGAGCGCCTTCCGTTCAGATTGCGCATGTAATAAAATATTATGACTGCGATACTCCAAACAAATGCGCCAAATTATATCAAAATTCAGAAATACGTTCGATATGAATTTGATTTTATGTTGCACTTGTCAAAAACACAGGTATGCACCTAAGTAGTATAGGCTCCAATAGACATTGATCCAAATTCCAATGCGCTCACCAAATTAGTGCCTACCAATCTGTAAACGGTAATATAACTTAGTGGTTGAGTCGTTTCGGCCTCTTATTCGGGGATATTTCGGGGGGGCACTTGGCGAGCGTAGTAGCCTATGATAGGAGATTCGTACTCCGTAGTGGGCCGGCGAGGATTTGAGATGATGATGATAAAGGTGTAGGTAGGTACCTAAAAATTGTTTCTAAACTAGGTAGGTGATTAATTAAGGATTGATCTGTGCCGCGGTCCAACACCGCGGCGGAAATCACTAAGCATGTCATCACTACCTTTGTATTTTTTGGTATAGATATGACGTCCTATTTACCTACCTATGCACACTGTCCATCTTCAATTCAAAAGTAACAAGGTGCAAGATACTTTCAGCCCCATAAAATTACGATTAATATAAGACTTATACTTACCTACCTATTTACAAATTCTCTGTACATTTCGTAGTCCGGTCGCTGAGATCATCGGTCGAGAAGACATGAAAGGGATCCATGCAGGAAACGCAAACACATTATGTAGGCTCAGAATTAGCAAACCGCCTGCATCAAAGTTTACAAACCAGCATCGTTAACGCGACAATATTGTTATGAGCATTTTGTAACTACTAGAGACCTCTATCTCACACCTACCTATTTGTAGAACTCTTAGGGTTGACGTCCATAAACGTAATGGAATGGAATCTATTGAATAATTTACCTAAGCTTGGATTTATAGTATTTGATATAGTTACTTACGATTGAAATTTGTGATAGGTACCTAGGTATTAAGTATAAACCTACTTACGTACTGAAACCAAAACAGCCCGGCTAGCATGGGCAGTAGATAAAAATTATATCCCCGATTATACCTACCTACTTATCCACTGATTTGTACGAGATCAGTGGATATAATCGGGGGATATAATTTTTATCTACTGCTCATGCTAGCCGGGCAGGAATAGGCGAAATCTTTAGGTTAGGTCCTAATGTAGATAGTATGACATTCCGCTATGTTCTGACTTATAGTTGAAATCATTGATAATAATCAAAACCACCCCTTGAAATCATAGAGCTATATAGGGGTGGTCCTGACATAAATGGTTGAAATGTTAGGAAAGCGGCATCAAAATGCCGAAGGTAAACTAACGTTTTTTCTGTTAAGTAGGTATAAGTTTGACGTGTGTATCTGTGTATCTGTCTGTGGCATCGTAGCGCCTTAACGAATGAACCGATTTTAATTTAGTTTTTTTTGTTTGAAAGGTGGCTTGATCGAGAGTGTTCTTAGCCATCCTCCAAGAAAATCAGTTCAGCCGTTTGAAAGTTATCAACTCTTTTCTAGTTACTGTAACCTTCACTTGTCGGGGGTGTTATAAATTTTTAATTTAGGTACACTTTTTTAATTTCATTCAATTGTTATACAAATAGCTCGTTGTTTATATTAGCCTATGGGCTATGTAGTAATTAGGTAGTTGGCATCGTTCCGAGTAGGTAGCGTCGCGCAGGGTTGCGTTACCTACTGCATCTGCTGAAACAAAACAATTCGTGTGAACCGGACAATGCAGGGTGATGCTACGGTGACCATCAAGCGCATCTAATTAGGACTATCCTAATATCCTAATTGTACTAAATATTATAAAGGCGAAAGAGTGTGTGTGTGACGTGTGTGTGTGTGTATGTTACTCCTTCACGCAAAAACTACTAGGCGGATTTGGCTGAAATTTGGAATGGAGGTAGATAATATCCTGGATTAGCACATAGGCTACTTTTTATCCCGGAAAATCAAAGAGTTCCCGCGGGATTTTGAAAAACGTAAATCCACGCGGACGAAGTCGCGGGCATGAGCTAGTATTCTATAAATTACTGTGATAGCATATACTTATCAGCAATATTGTGATTAGTGGTTAAAACGTCCCCCTCCTAACCGGGAGATTAGACCCACCTCTAACTTTTCAGAGTTATGGGCGTTTTGAGCTACGGTGATTTTCAACATTGGAATTTTAGAGTAAGTAGGCAGGCACATATTTTATAGTATATATTAAAACCATCGATGTATATGGATTAGCCTTTCCCATACAATTCCGTCCGCAAAAATACGCTTGAATCTTACGTCATCGTCATTGACAAAGTCAAGAGACTTTTGCAAATTCTCTTGACTTTTTGAGCGCGTTTTTTATCTTCGAAGGGCCCATCCATATACATCGATGATTAAAACAAATTACCTAATTAAGCTAAAATTAATTAATAGGGATGACTATTGAAACCAAAAGTAGACAAGTAGGTATAGATAGGTAATATCTCGGAGAAGCTTTTTGACCCGGTTCCTTCCTCACCTTTCTACAAGCGTACTGCAACTCGAGTCATCCCTTAGGTCTGCAGTCTGCACTCGTAGGTAGGTACGTAATTGAAATTCCACGGACACATACGAAGCGATTTGTTTCCTAGTTTCTAATGCGACACGCTTGGATACGGAATGCCCCCTTCAATTTTCTCTTTCAGCTTTAACACTAGCCAGTCCGCACCACCGTAGGTTGCATCATCGCTTGCGAGCTTGCGAGTCAATTTTTCATCTTTTTTAAATTTATAAAAAGTTTTTAGTTTCTTAATAAATACTGTACTTACCTAATTAAAACGCTTGATGTTGTTTATGGTCAAGCACTAGTCTTTTTCTTATTTTTTTTTATTTATAAAAAAAATTCTTGTTAAGTTAATAATAGGAGTGTCCTTAAACTAAATTATTGATGGTGTGCATGGGCGGGCGTCGGCGTCTCGGAGAGAGCAGCACACATGGGACGCATCTGTGCTCAGCTCGCTGGAGGTGTACCCTGAAATCCGAACCCATAGACGCGTCTTTACATCAATCTTTATTTTTTACTTGCTGATGCCCGCGACTTTGTCCACGTGGATTAAGGTTTTTAAAAACCCCGTAGCAATTCTTTTATTTTCCGGGATGAAAAGTAGCCTATGTCACTTTCCAGGCCTTTAACTACAGGTAGGTACTAGGTATCCATGTAAACAATGAAGTTATGAAATAAGTTATATTTTTCTTAGAAAAATTTGGTCCTTAGTTTTTACCTAATACCTACCTACTGAAAGAAAAAAATATTTCCCTAACGATGAAACTAGAAAACTAGATTTTTTTGTAGAGGGTCCACATTTATACTATAGAGAAGTTAAATCTTAAGTTTCTGGACATTTTGCACACTTTCATAAGATAGTATACCTACCGTATGTCCGTATACCTACTTACTTGTTGGTATGTAGAATTGTAGATACTAGATAGGTACTTCGATGTATCCATTCTATCACATAATCCTGGTTTCGATGAAAATCCTATATTTTAATGAAATCTTGATTTTACTACACCACTACTAGGTACCAAAATACACTACACACCACTACTACGTAGTCCAAAATGAATCTAATTACAGAATTATTAGGTAGATTATCGGTAACTATAGTTAGGATATAATCATGTAGGTATACCTAAGTAGTACCTACTTCTTACGTATCTACCCTACCTAACCAACCTATAAACACATATTATATCTTTTAGGTAGGTATCACCTAATGGCAATATTAAGTAGGGATGCTAAAATTAGGATTATGATTAATAAATTCGGATTTTGATCAAAATCCGGATTATACGACCGTACCTACCAACTTCTTTAGCTTTTGCAATCGCCTCTTTCACTGGAAACAAGAAATAAATGAACGAAAACAGTGCAACATGTGTTCAAACTTAAGTTAATGCTATTCCGAAAATTCGCCTAAACTCGTTTTATAAAGCCTTCGAGACAGATGTTCAGTCATTGATATATTTATCGGCGAATTAGTAATTAGGCAAACAATAGCTGTTATCAGTCAGTTAGTGGCCAGTCGCAACAGGTAGGCTCGGTCTATGGATCCGGCACACGTGTGACGTATTTTCCTCGCCACAGCTGCAGAGACCTCGCAGATGTTTTATGGCACTGAACATTTCCAAGACGCTTTATTTATTACGATATTGCCGTTTAGAACCTAATCTCCGTTTTTATTATGAAACAATGGTCATCACGGGCACTATTTTTGGCATATTGCACGCAGCTGTGGGCTCGATTCTGCGTGGGAATGGTTATTCTTTTTTGTTAATACATACATAGCTTTACCTACCTAAAAGATAAGAAAGAAAAACCCCCTTTTTAGTTCTCTGGACCTTTTGTTTTTGATTTAGTTTTTTAAACCCAATGTTTCCGACACGAACAACATACCTACCTTCCTAAGTAAAGCCATGGCTAATAAGGAAGTTCAAATTTTTTACGTCTTCAATGGATTTTTACGTTTTTTCGTATCCATAGCTACCACATAACAAAATGCATCGCCTTTCTACTAATTTAAGAGCTCAAAGAAAATATTTTTACCTTGAAGAAGCCTTTAGGTAAGTGGAACCTAAGTTCACTACATAGACTATCTAACGATACGCCTTAAATCTATTATTATCATCATCATCATCATCAGCCCGTGGGCGTCCACTGTTGGACATAGGCCTTCGTTACAGAGCGCCACCACACCCGGTCCTCAGCCTTCCTCATCCAGCCACTTTATATCGTCGCTTAAATAACCGACCATAATATTATGAAGTACTTAGTTATGAGAGTAACAAATAAGAAAGTTCTCACTGACACACATTCCACTTACCCTTTAGAGATTAGCCTATTTATCTCAAACAGGTGTCACTTACACCGCAAACTGAAGCATTTTCGAAAATAAACCACGGTGTCGTAAAACTCTAACCAAATAAACTCCGCTAGGCGTTAATCTTCAGCTAAAACATCTGCCCCGCTCTCTAACAAGGGGATGACGTTTTATCTGAATTCTGAACATCACAGGGGATTGACAACACACCGACTTTCAGGACTCATATTATCGTTTATGAAACTTGAAACTCGGGAGAAAGATGGTAGGTACATATATACCTACCTCTACCATCTTTCTCCTTAAACTACTATAGAACTATAGAAGAAAAAGTTGTGTAGGTACCTACCTAGTAAGTACTAAATAGGTACTTATTACCTAGGTATACCAATAGGTTTGTATAAAAATTAGGTAACTAACTCGGTATAACACCTTGGTAGATACCAGAATATATACATACACAAACGATATACCTGCAATTTAGGTACATGGCTTGTGGTGGTTTTCTGCTTTGTTACAGGAATCTAAATGATTACCCAAATAATGATAGTAACAACGATCAATTACGTAAATAAGTAGGTACTTAGGAAGGCAGGTATGCACCTAATTGTTTGTTTGCTACATAAGTAACATTGCTTTTTAAATATTGCCTAACCCAGTGGTCTAACCCTGTTTTTCCACAGGTTCATTCATAAACAAGTCTTATCTAGTTACCTACTAAGGCGTGAGAATCTAACTTCAAAGTTAAGATAACGGTAAGAGTATTACAGTTTATGAATGGAGGAAATATCTATAGAGTCCCAAATCACCGAGTGTTCGGCAGATGTTGACATCCTAATGAGTCATACAAAATTAGGTAAAAGGAAGCTTTGATTGAAACATTGTCGAAGGTTTTTAGTAAATTAGCACTATTTCCTACATACTTGACACATAACTACACTACGTACTGTACCTAGATATAGTTAGGTACCAACATTAAGTAACTACTTATATTATGGTAATTTTTATAAGTACATCACATGTTTTTGGAGTCTTATTAATTTGATTAGGTATACCTACTTAGGTATTTACATATTACATATAAATTTTACATTGGCCTCATGTAATATTAGGCAGGTAGGTAGGTATATTATATTCATAAATGTACCATATTATCTAAATACATACTTAAATTTCTAGTCTATTTGGATTCGGTACAAATTAAGCTATCATCCATATAATATGAAATGCATTCCTACTTATCTAGTCACATATTTTTGCATAGCATTTTTTTGTCATGGTCGCCATGTTGGATTTGACATTAAACCTACCGCAGACAGGTAAGGTATAGTGCGTTTCATCGGATAGTACCTATGGCGTTATGTTGGCTCCCCTGTCTGTTGGGTGGTCATTGGCACCGTATTGGCATGAGAAGACGCAGATTTTGTTTATTTTCATTTGATTTTCATTTCATTCATTCAGGAAAATCAAATGAAAATAAACAAAATCTGCGTCTTCTTGTGCAAATATCGTGCCAATGACTTGGACAGACATGGGAGCCAACATAACGCCATAGGTACTATTCGATGAAACGCACTATACCTAAGTAGGTAAATAGGTACCTAAATTAATTTGTTTCAGGTAGATGCACATTCCTAAATATATTTAGATAAGTAAATATAGCATTAATAAGTCTAATTATGCTGCATATTATGCTGGTAGGTAGCTATATTATGTGCACCAACATCCAAATAAATTAAACTTGGCCACGCGTCCTAAGCCCAACTGAAATTTTTAAAATACGGATAGAATAATGAACCTATTAATAACTCGTCGGGCTCGTCACTGCTGCGGTTGGTAATTATTCCCAAAATACACACAAAAGTTAAATAAACCCTTCACTTGAACAACTATAATCTAAATATTTAGAGAAGCTTTTCTATCTACGTAAAACGTACTCGTAGCAATATTCTTATATAGTTATTCCTTATTTAAACCTAAAATATTATTTAGTAAGTATAACGAACTTAAATTATAAATAGACCTACCTACAAAGAATTTAATTTTAATAAATATAGGTAAGTTTTGAAATTACATACAATCAGATTATTATCAGAATATAATCAATTAGCAACCGCCCGCAGTATTTTATAGGCGAAATACTTATTACAAATCCTCTTTACTCCAAATCCTGTGGGAATTTCCGACTTTCCTTATCTATATTACTATCAATCAAGGACTTCTATGTCTACATAGAAGCCATTGATTACTAAAGGTAAGTAGATAGGTAGAGGTACCTAAAGACAACCACCGTGCAAAATTACAGCAAAAGTCCAAAGCCTTGGACGTAGACAGCTGTAAGGGATTACTGAGCACATGAAAGGTCTCCTCTCAGAATGAGAAGGGTTCAGGCTATAGTCCTCCACGCTGGCCAAGTGCAGGATGGTAGACTTCACATACCGTTGAGAATATTATGGAGTACTCTCAGGCGAAGCTTCCTCACGAGACGTTTTCCTTCACCATTAAAGCCAGTGACATTTATTTGCTTATAACGCATATAAGTACCTACCTACTTATTTAACTACAAAAAGTTGTGCGTGCCCGGTATCGAACACTCGACCTCCCGAATAGGAGGCGGATGTCTTAATCACTAGGCTGTCGAGGCTCGCGCGGCTTTTTATGTATGGGCTTACAGCTTTTTGCGTATTTTTACCGACCTATATTGAAAGATTATTAGCTTGTTTTATTTTTCCAATTTTACCATCATTGAACTCAGAATATGTTCCTACTGTCCGGTAAGTGAGCTCGCGCGCCCGCAAGGGCGCGGGAGAGGCACGTCCGAGGCAATGGCCTCCTGCATGCGGGATCTTCCGCCTGGCGTGACTACGCCAGGGTCCTTGGGTTGGCCCTGGGCCTACGGGCTTTCTTCCTCAGTGAGGAAGAGAGAGTTGGGAGCGGTCCTCACGCCGTCGTGGTCCGACCTAGCCGGGTGGAACCCGCTTGTGGGAAGCCCAGCTGGGTGGTCGACGTGTGCGGAGGACGCGCTCCAAGGCATCTATGTGGCGCGGTTCTCTACTTCCTCCTGTCTGGCGTCCTTGGTAGGCTGGGCCTCACCGGAAAAGGCGGCGAGTCGTCGCAGTCCCTCCAGGATGCGCAGGAGTGGGTCTTCCCCGCCATTTTTGATGGCGTGGAAAACGTCCTCTAGAGTCTCAAACGCCACGGCCTTGATGGCCGCGACGCTTGGTTCGGCGGTCCTCTTGGGCTGGGGCGGGATCCCCTCGGCAGGTCTAGGTTTCTGCACAGGCGGCGGCGAGGGTGCGCGGGTTGGCGATGTCGCCTTCCTGCGGCGACGACCTCTCCTCTTCCTGGCAGGAGCTTTCTCGGCGGTTTCTCGTGGCTTCGGGTCGTTTGCTGGCGTCCGTACCCTGGAGCCGGTGGTCTCGGTGCGCGGCGGCGGTCTTGAGACTGTGGCCGCGACGGTGCCCGCGCGTCTGTTCCGTGCCTCCTTCCGGAACACGGGACAGCCCACGTGGTTTGCGGGGTGGCTGCCTCCGCAGTTTGCGCAGGTCGCTGGGTCTTCCCGTGGTCTTGGGCAGTCCCGTGCGCTGTGCTCCTGTGAGCAGATCACACAGGCCTGGCGTCTGTGGCAGTTCGTTGAGGCATGGCGGAAGCCCTGGCATCTGTGGCACTGAGCGGGACCCTTCTTCCCTCTCCAGGCCTCGATGCGGACTCCCCCCATGCAGAGCAGCTCGGTCACGTCGTAGACTGCTGGTATCGTGTTGGGAGTGCGGCGGAGCATGGCGAAGAAGAGGCAGCCTGGTCGGCCTTTCCTCGCCTTGATCTGGCGCACGTACTCCGGCTCGAACCCCAGCTGGCGGAGTTCGTCTTCTATCTCTGCCGGCTCGGTGTTGAAAGGAAGGCCGCGGATTGCGACCTTCAGGCTCCTCTCGGCCGGCAGTGAGTAGGAGAACCAGGACACGCCCTCCGTCTTTTCCAGGGCGGTGAGGTACCGCTGGACGAGGCGGAATTCCTGGTCTTCCTGGGGCGTGAATCTAATGCCCTTTCCATAAGGGCGGGCTGCTGGGTTTCTGCCCAACTGGAGCTTAATCTGTTTGATGTGGTGCGTCCAGTTGGGCAGGTTTTCCACGATGAGTGGCGGGTAGCGAAGCTTTCGCTGTTTCGTCGGGGCTGGGCCGCTCGGTGGCGCACCGCCGGAAGGGGCGGCGGCGGCGGGCTTCGGCGGTGGCGTTGCTCTCGCGCGGTCGGCGTAGGAGCGTGGGGCCGGCGTCGGAGCTCGGGTGTCGTCCGACCCAGAAGCTTCGGCTGTGCGTCGGGGCATCTCGTGGCGGGAGGGAGGGGTTGTCTTCGCAACCCGTTTCGCCTCAGCGGGCGCGTCCTCCTCGGAGTCGGTGCGCTGCCTGCGGCTGGGGAGCGCACGGCGATCTGAGCCTTCCAGGGCCAGGATGGCGGCGTAGTAGGCGTCATCCTGCCGAAGTCTAGGCTGGACCGTTGTCTCGCTGTCCGCCACATTGTCGTCGTCGAGCAAGGGCATCGACAGCGGGCGCGGCACGGCGGTTAACGCGGCGGGCGCGGGTGCGGCGCGCGAGACGTGCGGGGCCGGTGGCGCGGCGTACGGCGCGAGAGCGCGCGTGACGGAGCCATACGGGGCTACAACGTCTGGCGCACTCGCGGGTGCGGCGCGTGATGCGGGTGCGGCGCGTGGTGCGGGCGCGGCTGGAGGCGCGGCGTACGGCGCGAGGTCGCGCGTGACGGAGCCGGTCGGGGCTGCGACGTCGAGCGCACTCGCGGGTGCGGCGCGCGATCGCGGGTCGCGAGCATGTCGTTGGTGGCGGCCCTGAAAAGGGCCTTTGGAGGTGGATGGACGGTTGTCCATCCTCGCGCGGCTCTAGCGGCGCGTGGGAGCAGTCGTCATGTTCCTACTGTTATAGGTAGGTATTCCAAGTCATTAAAGTTAACCGTCCTGTAGGTCGATTCCGAAAAACTTGCATCAATCATTATTACAATCGCACTGTTGTGATTGGCTAAAATGTTATTCTTGTTGCAACAATGTAAGTAATTTGTAGCCAATAGTGAGCGAGCATCAACAAATCAGAGGTCGTTTTGATCGTGACATTGTAATAATTCTACCGCAATCGAGCCCCTGTACGATATACGAGTACCTACCTACGACGACGTAACATATTTTTGATATAATCCAGACTCCTGTCAGAGCGCCGAACGTTAGACAAATATCTATGAAGATATAAATATTAAATATTTATATTATTCCTGTAAAGGCCTGATCGCGACGGGTCTGCCCGTGGGATCCCGGCTCCTTTGGTCCGATTACGTCAAGGATATTTTTAGTACCAATACAAGGCGACCAAGAGACGCGTCGCACCGACATAAAAACTTTTAAGCAAGGGTGGCGCCGATATTTTTGTATATTGGCGTGACAAATAAATAATAAAAAGTTTAATAGCTTTTACGAATCGCGTTCTAGATCTAGACAATGAATTTAAAAGGTTACTTTTAGATACATAGGTTGGTTACTCAGAATACCTAATTACCTATTTAAATGATTTACTTACTATGGATTTATTCGTTTTAAGGTAGGTACCTACTTAAGTAGCTTTTCCCGCGACTTCATCCGAATAATATTTTATAGCTAAGGTAGGTTTAATAGCGCTCGGAAATACGACTATGTTGCTATCTAGGTAGGTACCTACCTACTTACTTACCTATCAGTGAAAGAATTTTTTAGAATCGAATCTACAGTTCCGGATATTACCTACCCCCTACATTGAAACTTAACTCTTTATAATATTTGATAGTGCAGATTGGCAAAAGTCAATAACGTAGGTATAGGTAGGTAATTAATATCTTTAAAAAAATATTCCAGGAACTAACCAAACCAAGTCAGTGGAATCTTACAGGATGCACATTTACCGATGCGATCAGTTATGGCGACCGAAGCGCATACCCACACCTATCTATAAATCTACCTATGTATAATCAGTAAATACATTTCTGAGATGACAGACAAGATAAACACAAAACGATTGACTGGGTTTCAATATCCCCATCTCTTTCTAACGTACACAAAGCGCAGGAGGCGGCGCGCTGGGCGGGAGGCGCATCGGGTCCCGCGCACTGGAAATGGTTATTTTTTTGTATCTTGTCAATGAAGGGACGGGTAGGGGCGGACCGCGTCAGGAGTCAGGACTTTCAGTCTGTAGTTGCGAGCGCTTGCGCTGACATCCTCCGCATGTTACACGACATATCGAACCGTCTGCCGGCAAACGGATCTCGAACTATGAGTTACGAAAATTGTGATAACAGAGTGCTTATAAAACGAGAAGAGGAATCAGAGTACATCGACGAAAACGACCGGTATTTCAATTACGTGCCAGTGGAAATCAAAAGGGATGCGGAGATGCAAGGCTTCGCGCCATCCTCACCCACGCATCTAATGGATCTGAGCAATGGCCCCGACCGACCCCCGCAAATCCAACAGTCCTGGACGTCGAACGTTATATTCGACGGAGACGAAAGAGAATATCCGCAGACCCATTACCCTCCATACGACCAAATGTATATTCCAGATCAACGTCAAAGGCAGTTCACTCGGAGTGTTTATTTCGATGATTCAAGTTCACAGGACAGAGTCGGGAATTATTACGAGGCGACCGGAATGCCGAAACTTGGTGAACCAGCTTACAGAGCTTCCACAGAAGAGCGTAGCGACGACAACGAGGACCAGAGGCCGTCGAAGAAGCGCTCCTCGAAGTCATCTCGTAAGAAAGCGCAGTCTTTTGAGGAGATGCAGATTCAACGAGTGATGGCCAACGTACGAGAAAGGCAAAGAACTCAAAGTTTAAACGAAGCCTTTGCGAGCTTGCGACAAATTATTCCATCGCTGCCGAGCGACAAGCTATCGAAGATACAGACTCTTCAATTGGCCACACAGTACATTGAATTCCTGTACCAGATTCTATCTAACAGTGAGACTTCGTCCAGTAGTGATGTTGGCAGTGATTCCGGAAGCGAACATGGAAAATACCTAGCTCAGGATAAGTTAAGTTATGCATTTTCTGTGTGGCGGATGGAAGGCGAGTGGAATGGACAATCGTGATTCGTGATAGTTTCCTAGTTGAATCAATCTAAAGACGCTTACTTTATTCCATGTGTTATTACATAGATCGTTTATTGACTATTTGTAAAGGTTCGAAGTTTAAACCGTAGATAGTTAACTAGACTTTTGACCTAGTTTAAGGCAATTAACTATTAAGAAATTGTGATACTTTGTTAAGGGTATTATGCCAGAACTAAGGTTATATAATATTTCTTACAATATAATAATGACATATTACACTAAGACATGTTAAAATATACAGCTGTATACCAAAAATATGTAGTATGTAGTAGCTATAACAATTGAATTCCAATTTTGTACATTTGTTTGTACGTTAATTAAAACATGATTTATTAATAAATAACTACATGTATAGTAAGATAATAACTGCTCTACTTTTATTTTTACAATTTACCTAACAGACTTTTTTTATAAATTACCTTCATTAAAGAAATTGAAAACTTAAATAATGCGACACGATGGTGGTGGTGAAGTTCACAAATTAAATCTTAAATTCAATACTATATAACTTGTTTAATAAATTCGTATATAATCCGCACCAATTAAATGAATCGTGACCGTGCAACTCATTGCCTCTCACTCGCACGGTGAGACGTACGTAGAGTATGTACGAGTACGTGTACGAGTACGTAGGTACGTGTGTGAGTAAAGACAGATATCTGTATTTACTCACACACGTACGTAAATACTGCATGTAAAAAAATGGATATGCCTAAAGCCGGCTACACACGTGCAGTTCCAACTGACAGTTTCAACTGAACAGTCTGAATGTTCAGTTAGATCGTTATGTCAAACTGAATACTGAACAGCTGAACTGACAACGAATTCCAACTTATCAAATTACCATCAAATAACAACGGTCAGATAGAAACGTTATAACAGCACGTATGTAGCCGCCTTAATATACAAAACGCTATTTCCAATTTTTTTTATAATGAATGTTAACGTAAATGCCCAACAACGCCATAATTATCGCGATAATCAACACTTTAAACTGAGTGGCCACACTTGAACGGTTAACGTCTTGTGCCAATAAAACTGGGGTTAAAATCGTCTAACGCCAAACGGCATTGTGAATGCCGCTGTACGTAGCTACATTTAAGTTCAAGGGGAAACGCCGTTGAACATCGCGTTGTTGGCAGTTAATGTGGCCGGGACATATGCGGGCCGCGGGGTTTACTAGACTAGAACATAATTAATAAGCGTGTTTAATTAAAAAATGATTTATTGTCTATTAATTTATATATATGTATAATACAATAAAACTTACATTGTAACTACCAATATCTTGGTCTGGAAGATAATAATTTACTTACCAAACCAATGAATAACTATTTTTTTCTAAAATTATTAGGCTGGCTTACTTTTGTCAAACGTTTGGTATCTTATAATATTATATCCATACTATCCATACTAATATTATAAATCCGAAAGTGTGTCTGTCTGTCTGTCTGTTACGTTTTCAAGGCCCAACCGCTGAACCGATGGATACAGACTTGGGATATATCCCAGAGAAGGACATAGGCTACTTTTTATCCTGGAAAATCAAAGAGTTCCTACGGGATATTAAAAAAACCGAAATCCACGCGGGCATCCTCTAGTTATTATATAAGCATAGAAATATAATTTTGTAGGCATAGGTACTTACAACAGTTTGTCATTTTACTCACTAAACTGAGTTTCCTTCTGATTTTCTCCTACAAAAGGAGTTAATTTTCAAAAGCGAGAGCTTTTCCTTTAGCGAATCGGAAAACTGCGACATTAATTCCTATTTCCATTCCCAGTCTATCCCCAGCCTAGTCCATCCCCGATTTTGTATAGGTATACAAGGTATTAGGTATCCCTATACAAAATTTCCCAGATAGAAATATATATATTAGTACAAGAAGATGCCCGCGGCTTCGCCCGTGTGGATTTCGGTTTTTTTAAATCCCGTAGAAACTCTTCGATTTTCCGGGATAAAAAGTAGCCTATGTGCTAATCCAGGATATTATCTATCTCCATTCCAAATTTCAGCCAAATCCATTCAGTAGTTATTGCGTGAAAGAATAACAAACATACACACACATACACACACACACACACACACACACACACACACACATACAAACTTTCGCCTTTATAATATTAGTGTGATGGATATGGATGTTATATAACGTGTGTTACATAATGAATCAATTAAAACAAAATTATGCTGCCTACATACAATAAACTCAATATAATATATAACAAAAACTTACAACTTTACAGCTGGACTTCATTAAATAACAATTTCTTTTTAAGTAAGTACAATAAAAATGCGATGAAAAATGTGCTATAACTTTTATAAGCCTAAAATTTACATGCAATTACGCAAATATTAGAATATCTGACAAAAGTAATCCTTCTTAGATTACAAAAACAAGTAAGTACCTAAATATAGTGCTACAATAACAATGTACATAGTTAAAAACCCATTTCTATTTACAAAAAATAATATGTAATTGAAATCGATGATTCTTTCAAAATAAACTTGCTGAAAAAATAATTATTTAAATGGATTATTAATATCAATAAAGTTTTGTTGCACTGAAATTGATCACAAGTTCCGACCGCGATGCGCTGGGGCCTTACTACCAAAGACGGGCCTGCCCGCGAAATTCAAATTTAATTTGGTTTTTCGCAATTTGTAAACTAATACGAAAACGTAGGCTAATGGTATTTTGTTTGCGACAATGGCAGTATCATCCTCACAGGTTTATATAAAAATCTTAACTTGAAAGGGTCCAGAAATTAATTCTAGTAACGACTAATTTGTGAGAATAGTCAACAGATTTTTATTTATTTTTATGCATAATAGTTTTTGATTTATCGTGCAAAATGTCAAAAAAATACCCGAGTACGGAACCCTCGGTGCGCAAGGCCGACTCGCACTTGGCCGGTTTTTAAGAAACCAGATTTCTAAAAAAATACGAACCTACCGAAACTATCTTACTGAAACGCCGCGGTCGCTTTCGATGTAATATAGGTGAACATGATTGTTTAGGATTTCATAACAATAATTGTATAATTCTTTGCCTTTATCACCTTCGTTCTGCCCATGAATCTACCTTTGAATAGAGCATTCAAAATATCTACTTATCGCTATCCCACTTCGACTATGAAATTAGAGCGAGAGATCGGACTGCTGGATCGCTGCTGGTGTCTGACCTCTCGCTCTAATTTCTAAGTCGAAGTGGGATAGCGATAAGTAAGTGTTTGGTTCAAGTAGGTATTGAGAGCATTCGATCCACGTCTACAATTAAATACATACATCGTTCCGCCCAAATGACGTATCAAACTGTGAAGGTTACTACGCGATACGATTACGCGTAGTACTCACTAGTGATCACCCAGATAAAGAGGCTCAGCCTCAAGGCCCATAGCCGTACGCTCGCCTTGGCCTCTAGCCTAGGCCAATCAAGGAACTGTTTGGCCTAGACTAGACCCATTTCTCAATATTTATTCTTAAACCATGATATCACTAATAACTATGTCTATATCTACGGGATGATCAGTTCAGTGCCGTTAATATCCAACTCATTAATCTGAAAATAATAAATGGTCGTTTATACTAAAACTTTATAACTTATACATATACATATTATAGCGCATAACTGAGTAGGCTCCTGCGGTAGTGGAGCGGTGCGGGAGAGTGACAGCTGTCACAAGTTGAAGTCACTGAGCTCTCGCGTGACGTCATCACACCCCTCCCGCAGCGCTCCACTACCGTAGGGAGCTACTCAGTTTAAGCGTTATGTCTGTAATAGCTATTAATTTGTGATCGCACATTAGACGCGCCGAATTGCCGCGCGTTCCGTTTTTTGTACGCTGATAAATGAAATTGGTATACTAAAAACAAAATAGGGACGAGTCTCAAAGGAAGAGCTGCGCTTAGGTGCTTAGGCAAGTGCCTTATTATGTCTTAGTAAATAGGGTCAATTTAAATTGATATTAAGAAAGACATCGTCGAACCTCGGCTTCATTCGAGTCTGGCGGTGTGCGTTAACATTAGAGTAGCGAACGAACGGAATTATACAATGCATTTTCTTGCATTCAATTCATCTCCATTGAGTAAGTTGTGGCGTACAAATTAATCGCCGACGATAATAGCTTCAATTCTAGATAATATTTTTCTTTAAATAAATCTAATTTAAATACGGGCTAAAGATTAAAATTAAATGTACAATTTTGTTCCGAAATTGCAGTTTCTCTTCCGCGGCAAAGATTAATTGATGTTTACTGAAAAAATCCGTAGGTAATTCGCGTGCGGCTCGTCGCGTAACATACATAACATACATAATATGAAAACGCGCGTCGCGCGTTTTCATATTATGTATTTAGTATTATGTACAGTATGCGAATGGTAAGTACTAACATCTTGCGACAGGTCTTTGTTAAGGGGCATTGCATCAGAGTCTACGTCCGTGTTTTCTTGAACCAGCCAGTCCTTCGTTTCAAGTAATGACTGGAATAAAATCACACAATCAGGGTTCGAAAAAAACATACTACTGAGCGTTGTATAACATATGTATAGTATAAAATATGTCGATAATTTTATTGATATCGCTACATAAGTGCGAGTCAGACACGAAGGGTTCCGTTTTATCGTACAGGAAATGACTTATTTTGTGATATATGTAATCACAAATTTACGGTTTTCGGATTGTTCCCATTACTTGTACTATTGTGTGATTCGGGTCTTGACAGACAGAAAGGCAGACAACGAAGTGATCCTATAAGGGTTCCTTTTTTTCTCTGGAGATACTGACCCTAAAAATCAAGTAGGACCTTGTTGAATAAGTATTTTAAAATTATTAGGGGGATCCTTAAACAGTTTTTCGAATAAAATACCAATTTGAGAAAACATTATTAGCATCAAAGTAGCAGTTTTACGTTAGTTGGATGTCCACCTTCAGCTAAAATATGATACCAATTTTTTTAGGCCTAGGCCTCAATAGGACCGTTTAAAAAATATAACAAACAACGAATACCGACAGCGGGATAGCGGGACTCACCATATTTTCCGTAGAAATATCCTGTTTGTGCACCTGTTTGACGTGGTCCTTCAACGCGAACGCTCGCGCGTAACTCGCGCCGCACAGTGTGCACGAGAACTTAAGGCTGTTCTGCCGCGTGTGTATCTCCATATGTACCCGAACCGCATATAGGGATGCGAAAGGCCTGTTGAATTGAACTAAATAAGTACCACAGAACAGCTATTTCAAGCCTGATTGATTGATTGATTGACTCATGAAAACAAGGATCCAATTCGATTGTCCTGCCATCAGCCTGTGGCATTGACCCATAAGGTGACGCTGTTCACTCGACCAAAATTGCCGGCGCACACGGGTAATCTGCTATTTCAGTTAGCATTGTGTGAGAAAGAGACAGGTTGTGTAAGAGGTATAAAGATGAGTCGAATGTTTTGGGTGAGCGGCACAATGATTTTCACCGAATTCAAGCGTTCGAAAAGGGTTGAACAGTTGTTTGGGAAAAGTATTTTTGAGAAAAAGCTACTAAAATGTTTGCAATGTAAAGTTATTTCAACTAATGAATAAATAAACTATGTTATAAAGTTAAGTATATGCTATAAAGTTAAATTGTTTAAGAATTATCATACTCCTAAAATCTTATCTACATATTTACACAAAAATTTGGTATTAAAATAAGAATCTTCCGAGAGTCAACTTTAAAATTAAATATCTTTTTGGTTCATACCTGTTACACTGTGAGCAGGAGAAGGGTTTTGTGTGCGAGTTCTTGTGGCCCGCGAGTTGTACGGACGTCTTGAACGCCTTGGGGCAGAACGGGCACTTGTACGCGCGCACTTCCGAGTGCGTCAGCAAGTGGTGATTGTACACGCTGTGTGCTTTGAACCTGATATGCAACACATTATATAGGCACCCGATAGATATCAATAGATATCAATACATATACAGCATAAATGTGTCTGCATATTATTGTTATATTTAGCACTAAGTATAGTATTTGAGCAGGTAAACATGATAGGTTGCAAGTCAATGGCCTATCAATGGTTTTTATTATTTTTCCCCTATGTGGAAACAGGGACGGCTTTCTCAATTTCTCATTCAGTTAAAAATTAGATAAACTTACCTACTCGATTTTCAACATTTCCAATGTATTCCTTAAAATTGAGGAGATTTTAATTGCTGGCAGCATTTGTTCTAAAACTACGCCCCCTATCAATGTCATTCAAGCGCCAAAAGATCCTTGTCGTTCTGTATTCGTAGATTGCATACCTTTTATTACAATGCGGACACGCGTAGGGCCGCGCGCCGGTGTGCGTGCGCATATGCAGCGTGAGGCAGTACGACACGCGGAACGACTTTCCACAGATCTCACATGAGTGCGGCTTTTCTCCTACACAAACAAAACACAAAAACCGGTCAAGTGCGAATCGGACTCGCATAAGAAGGGTTCCGCACCACCGTACAAGATATAGCATTTTTAGGGTTCCGTACCTTATAAGGAAAAAAGGAACCCTAATAAGATCACTTCTTATTCTTATTTGTTCACTAGCCGATGCCCGCGGCTTCGCCCGCGTGGATTTAGGTTTTCGAAATCCCGTGGGAACTCTTTGATTTTCCGGAATAAAAAGTAGCCTATGTGCTAATACAGGATACTATCTATCTCCATTCCAAATATCAGCCAAATCCGTCCAGTGGTTTTTGCGTGAAGGAGTAACAATCATACACACACACGCACACACATACAAACTTTCGCTTTTATAATATTAGTGTGATGAACACATTAACACTTTTTGTGCAAATTCATGGTTTTCGTGGTTTTCCCTCTACGTGTGCTATAAGACCTACCTAACTGCTAAATTTCATAATTCTAGGTCAACAGAAGTACCCTATAGTTTTCTTGGCATGCACGACAGACAGACAGACAGACAGAGTGTCAAGAAAGTGATCCTATACGAAATTCCACTTAAATAATTGCTCACCTGTATGTATCCTTTCGTGTTTCACTTTCTCGTGTGGTCGCGCAAACTTTCTGGTACAATACAAACAGTTATACGGTAGTAATTTGTCAGTTTTTTCTATTGGTACCTGAAAAGAAACAATTTTAAACTTTTTAATTTTTTATTTATTTTATTTGTACCAGAAAGTTGTGACAATAAAGAGAAAAAGTGGACAGGGAAGCACTTATCTCTCTAAGAGATCTCTACCAGTAACCTTTGGCAGTGCGAGAGGTTGCAAAGGGAGTAGAACAGGTACAACATTGATTTGGCATTACTAGATTCCCGAGAATTCGTTTGCGTGAACGAAACTCCGTCCGTGGGAACTCTTTGGTTTTCCGGGATGAAAAGTAGCCTATATCACTCTCCAGGTATTTAAACATCCTTCCATGCAAAAAGTCACTTTGGTCTGTTAAGGCGTGATTGAAGTTTAACAAAAATAGTGTGTACCTATAGAAGATGTTTGTTTTGAAGACTTTTTGAGCGTGATTGTTTATTTCTAGCTAGCCCACTTCCATCTTAGGTTGCATCATCATTTACCACCAGGTGAGATTGCAGTCAAGGCTAACTTGTATCTGAGTAAAAAAAGAATCAGTGCTCCCCACCAATTTTAATATGGTATCTTCAAGTCAAGATTGAATAGGTATCTTCTGGGCAAGCACACTCCATCTTAGCAGGTCTGATTACAGCCAAGCTAATCTATAATTTTAAAAAAAACCTTACCTTATCTATTTTATGTACACTCATATGCATATCGAGATACTCTTTGGAATGGAACTTCTTATTGCATATATCGCAGTTCATCTTGTTTGAGACCTTGTGCGAGTTCTGGTGTATGATTCTATAGTCTATGGGGATGAGCTTGTCACAGACTCCACACAGGTACTTGTCGTCGCTCGGCGGCATGCCCTCTGCGGTCTCTAACGGAGGCTCTATTGGTCGGGACCTGCAACAGATTTAAAATCTTCTCCTACTCATTTGTTCACTCGCAGTGGTCATAGCTAGCTGATGCCCGCAACTTCGTTCCCGTGGATATAGGTTTTTAAAAATCCCGTAGTAGCTCATTGATTTTCTGGGATAAAAAGTAGTCTATGTGTTAATCCAGGGCAAAATCTATCTCCATTCCGAATTTCAGCCAAATTCGTCCAGTAGTTTTTGCGTGAAAGAGTAACAAACATCCGTACATCCAACCATACGTACAAACTTTCGCGTTTATAATACTATAGTTGTATAGTATATGAGTGTTTAAGCGGGATAAGATCGAGTTTTGCTCGTTTTTATGGAAGAGTTTGTGAGTAACAACTAACAAAAAAACACCGATACGTGTGTTCAACTTGATGGTTTAATTGTCACTAAATGAGTAGCAGATACAAAAGTACCTACATAGAATTATATTTAGACATTCCGCCCGCCAAAGGACGCAGTCCTTTCACAATACAACACTAAATATAATATATCAATAACTCAGTAAACAACTTGAAACAAGAAGTAAGTATCTATGTGGACTGTATCAATGGTTTTTAAGGTAAGTAATATGGTAAGTACTAGATACCTATAAATTTTTACAATTTTCATTAGATTTAAGCTTTCTACAGTATTTAAGTTAAACAAACACTTTAAACTTAAGTATAAGTACCTACCTACACACATTGTTAGTTAGAAGTATACATAATTACACTGTATTAAGCAAATAATCAATTAGGCCATAATATAGTTTGTAAGTAGTACCTAAGTGATCATTTTACCTTCAAGATTATTTAGATATCAAATAGGCTTAAAGTTTAGTTCATAAGTACTCAAATGTATGTGATTCAGCTCTTAAGCATAATTGATACCCAGTATTTAGAGTAAATTAATTTAGCATAAGTTTTTAATCCTAAGAATTATAACACAGTGAAATAACCTTTATAGCCTTGTTTGGCAACAAGTTTGACTGATCACCATACCAATTATGTAAAAATCATGGTTGAATAACTGAAGTTTATACAGAATTAATAATTAATTAGTGTTAAGTTTTATAAGAAACATTGGTGTGCTGATCAAAGTTAGTCGAAGACAGTACTCATATGCTTAGCCTATGATTGCATCAATAATGTACAAAGTTATATAGTCTAGTTATAGAATCAATTCTTATAATGTAAAATAATCTCTGTTAAATATGTTTTTTAATAATAAAGAAGTTAAGAATCACCGTCTTGTTTAGTTATTCTACAAATTCTGTTGACAGGTCTTTTATAAACACCATTTTTACATTTAACTGTAACTACACGAGTAATATTGTCTGGCCCAACATGTTTTTGTATTATTCTACCTAGTAACCACTTGCAAGGTGGCATGTGATCCTCCTTTAAAATAACTATGTCATCGATTTCTGGATCAGGAGTTTTTGTATTCCATTTGTATCTGAGATTGAGATTGACAAGATATTCCTTATACCATCTGTTCCAGAAATCAGCAACCATCTTTTGTGTTAGTCTCCATCTGTCTAAATTTGATATTTTACATTGAGTATAATTTTCATCAGGTATATTTATCAGAGGTTCACCTATCAGAAAGTGGCCAGGTGTCAGCGGGAGGGGATCCTCTGGGTCATCACTTAACAAAGTTATGGGTCGTGAATTTAAACAGGCTTCTACTTGTGCTAATACAGTAGAAAGTTCTTCATACGTTAGTGTAGTGTCTCCTATTACTTTTAAAAGATGAGTTTTTGTGCTACGCACCCCCGCTTCCCAAAGTCCGCCAAAATTTTTTGCATACGGGGGATTGAAATGCCATGTAGTACGCTCTTGGGCTAACAACTCTGCTATCTCCCTTGGAAAAGTCGATTTAGCGTTATTGAACATTTCCTTGAGCTGTCTGCTAGCTCCCACCAGATTCGTCCCGTTGTCACTATGGAGATCCTGGCAATGACCTTTTCTGGCTGTAAAACGACGGAATGCCTGGAGGAAACCTTGTGTAGTCATATCTGTGACTGCTTCCAGGTGTATTGCTCGGGTAACGAAACAGACAAACAGACATATATACCCTTTATATGATTTCGAGCCTCTGCCTGGTGAAAATCTGATATTAATTGGCCCAGCATAGTCTACACCAGCTGACTTAAATGGTTTGCTGGGTTTTAATCTTGCTTCTGGTAACTGGCCCATTAATGGTGTGACGTTCCTTTTCGAATGTCTGATGCAGGTAACACACTCTCGGTAGGTTTTTTTTTGCTTGAACCTTCGCACGTAGGATCCAGTATTTTGATCTCAAATAACTCATTATTAATTGAGGACCTCCATGCATAGTTCTCTGATGTGCATCTACAATTATCAACCTGCTAAGATGGCTCTTAGCTGGCAAAATTATAAGATGCCGTACATCATAATCCACTTGAGATTTTTGGATACGGCCACCAACTCTTAAAATTCCATTTTGATCCAAAATGGGACAAAGCTTGCGCAGCTGACTCCTCTTAGGCACGTACCCTTGAGATGTTAATTGCTTTATTTCTTCATTAAATGCAATAGCTTGAACTTGTTTGATACAATTATTTAAAGTCTCATTCATTTCCTTCGGTGTAACAACTGTACTAAAAGTTTTACGTTTATCTTTAGATAATTTTAAATTTAGAAATCTTCTGCAGTATGACATTATCCTCAACATTCTTGATAGAGATGAATATTTATTCCAAATTAGATCTTCCTCAGTATGTGATAAAGCAATTAACAAACTCACCTTCTCCTCTTCATGTGTATCTTCAATTTCAGAAATGTTTCTGTTTGTATCCAGTGTAAGTAGCCAAGTTGGCCCGTTCCACCATAACTCATGACTCGACAAATCCATAGCATTGTATCCTCGTGAGGCGCAATCAGCTGGGTTGGTGTCTGTACTGACATGACCCCACTGTTCATAGTCTAGTATGTTTAATATATCTGAAACTCTGTTACTAACAAATGTATTCCATCTACTCGGACCAGCTTTCAACCAAGCTAGAACTATCATTGAATCTGACCATGCGTATAAGTTTTCTTTCGGTATCTTCATTACTTGAGATGTCTCTGAGATAAGTTTAGTTGCCAGCACTGCTCCACAAAGTTCAAGTCTTGGTATTGAAACTTCCTTCTCTATGGGAGCCACTTTTGTCTTCGCTGTCACTAAAGTTGTGTAGACTTGATCTTCATTAATGACTCGAACGTATATAGCTGCTCCATATGCAACCTTAGAAGCATCAGCGAAGGCATGTAGTTTAATTTTGGCTTTATGAACGTAGTGCAGCCATCTCGGTACAGAAATATTTTTGATATTATTTAGTTTTTCTCGATACTGCAACCATTCTGCTAACAATTCTCCAGTAATAAGTTCATCCCATTGTAGCCCTGTTTTCCACAACTTCTGTATCAAGATCTTTGCTAAAACTACAACTGGAGCCAACCAACCAAGCGGGTCGTAGAGCTTAGCTACTTCAGAAAGAATTTGTCTTTTGGTTACAGGTTGTGTAATGTCTGGTAAATTCAATGTGTACTCAAATGTATCTGTTGTTCTATTCCAACTCACTCCCAATATCTTGACTAGACTGTTGTTAGCCTTGATTGTGATCAAATCATCATCTCTTTTATTTTGTCCAATGTAGCTTAGTAGTGTGTCATCATTGCTGCACCATTTCTGTAGTTGGAATCCACCCAAAGTCATTAATTTATTCATTTCTTCATAAATTTGGAAAGCTTCTTCAACACTATCACAGCCGGTCAGTAGGTCGTCCATATAATAATCTCGTTTAGTAATCTCAGCTGCGATAGGAAACTTTGTTTTTTCATCCTCAGCTAACCTTTGTAGAGTTTTTACTGCCAGATATGGCGCGCATGCAGTTCCAAATGTTAATCTCAATAGTCTAAAATGGGTTACAGGTTTATCAGGTGAGCATCTCCACAGCAATCTCTGAAAGTTTGTGTCTTCCTCAGCTACACGTATCATTCGATACATTTTGACAATGTCTGCAGCAAGACATACCTTATGTGTCCTCCATCTCATTAGTATGTGTCGCAAGTCCTGTTGCAGCTTAGGTCCCACAAGTAGGCAGTCATTCAGAGAGACACCATTGATGCCGTCCTTACACGAGGCATCATAAACCACCCGTACCTTAGACGTAGTCTTGTCTTCTCTCAAGACAGCGTGGTGAGGAAGGTAAACAGCCTTAGGATTACCTACCTCCTTAGCGTCAACTTCTGTCATATGATTTAAATTTATGTACTCATCCATCACCCTTGTATATTCTTCTTTAAGTTTCTCATTCTTCTTTAACTTTCTTTCTAAAATCTCTAATCTCTTACTTGCTATTTCTCTTGAATTTCCATATTGACACTCTGGCTCTTCATTTTTAAATGGCAATTTCACAATGTATCTTCCGTCTTCATCTCTAACGGTTGTGGAATTGTAGTATTCTTCACATCTTTCTTCTTCCTTTGATAGGTTCTTCACTATACTATTTGGCTCATTTTCCATCTCCCAAAATTGTTTTAGTATCTCATCCTCCTTGACATTGATATGTAAACTTGTAATGTTTCTCCTTGCTGAAGTTGATTCCCGTGACATCTTCCCTGATAGTACCCAGCCAAGAATTGTTTTCTGAGCTAATAAGTTTTCTTGCGGGTGTTTTAAGATGCCATCTAGCAATATATCACTATATACTTCAGCTCTAAGAAGAATATCTATTCTTCCTGGTGTTGTGTATCCTGGGTCTGCTAACTCTAGATTCTCTAAGTCTGACCACTCAGGAGCGCTAAGGTTAGTAGTGGGTAACAGTGTTGTTAGTGAACGCAATACATATGCATTTACACAGACTGAAGCTCTGGGATTGTGGCGTGATTCCACGATGAGTGAAACCATGTGTTTGATTCTCATTTGCCCTTCTCCCACACCTGACACCCAACCACTCACTGGTTTACGCGTTAAATTAAGAAACTGTACAGTTGATTCAGATATGAAACTCGCTTGTGAACCTTGATCTAGCAAAACTCTCACTACTCGCTTACAACCATTTTTAGTTCTAACAAATACATTCGCAGTCGCTAATAATACATTGTTTGGTATATGCTTACTAGAAAAGTTACTCACTATATGTGAGTCGTTTAAGTTTGACAAAGCATTAGTCTTACCTTTTTGCACCTCGCTCATAGTACCTGTCGAAGTTGTTTCATCTTCTTTTGAATTCTCATCCTTCTGCTCTTTATCTTCTTTCTCGAAATGGATCAGCGAGTGGTGCCGTTTAAAGCACCGTCTACAGTTTGCTGTACTTTTGCACCTAGAGACAGAATGAGAGGAAGAAAGGCAGTTGAAACATAAACGACTCTTCTGTACAAAGTCCTGCCTCTCCTTGGTTGGCATTTCACAAAATCTCTTGCACTTAAAAATGTAGTGATCATTTATGTTACAGAATGCACACTTCACTTCACTTTTTACACCTTCTTTGTCAACACTAGTATGGAACGCTTTTGGTTTCGCAGGAGGTGTAAACCGTTTCGCTGCCTTGCTGCTTTCTATCATCTCCAAAGACCGGAACCTCGCCTCCAAGAAGTCCTTTAATTGCAACCAGGTTGGTAATTGGTCGTCCTCTTTGCTGAGATTTTGCTCCCATTGCTTGACACTTTCTGTGTCTAACTTTGAAACAACTAAATAGTTTATGAAAAGATCCCAGCTCTCAGTCATTACTCCTGTGTTTTCTAGGGCTTTGATGCACATTGAAGTTGTGTCGACTAGGTTCTTGATGGCAGATGCAGACTCCATACTTATTGGTTTTTGTCCGAAAAGGATTTTAAGAATTGCATTACAATTATATCTTTTGTTATTATATCTTTTAACCAATTGACTCCATGCTTCTTGGTAGTTTGCGTCAGTTGTAGGTAAATTGCGCAACATTAACTCAGGTTCTCCTTTAAGGTTACTTTTCAGGTAGTGTAGTTTTTGTACAGGTGAAAGTCTTTTATTTTCGTGTATTAAAGAGCAGAATAAGTCGTAAAAGGTTTGCCACTCCTCGTACTTTCCATTAAAAATAGGTAATTGAATTACAGGTAACTTCACTTCGTTAATAGATTTTTCAGTAGTTGGCGGTAAGGTCTGCGTTGTATTTGTCTCCAAAATATACGATTGCAAGGTTTCCTTCAGAGTTGTTTTATATTGCAAATACAAATCTTCAAACAGTTCATACGTGTTGTCCTTTAGATAACTTACGGTTACAGTTTTGTCCAGGCCGCTCGCTTTGTAAATGATCTCCTTGTGACCTTCCGTGAACTCTTTCCATAATTGCTCTAAAATCTCTAGGCGTGACTCAAGATAAGCTCTCTTCAGCCTGTCTTTTGGTGATTTTCGAAAGTTTTTGTCCGAGCGTCTCAAGTTTTCTAATAACTCATTTTGGAATGCGACTAACTCTTCCATTGTGCTTTAAACTCGTGATAACAAAACTCAACTCAATCTCTGTTCTCTAGAAAACTCACTCGCGTATTCTTTTTTGGAAGAATTTTGACATGTGCTCAATTGCGTTCGGTTTCACGGAACAAGCGGCCGGCGAACTTCATATTAAAAAAAAACTGCCAGCGAGTCACGTAGGCACTGTGCGCCGCGGTTCTGGAATCCGGTCGATTGGACCATATGTTTAAGCGGGATAAGATCGAGTTTTGCTCGTTTTTATGGAAGAGTTTGTGAGTAACAACTAACAAAAAAACACCGATACGTGTGTTCAACTTGATGGTTTAATTGTCACTAAATGAGTAGCAGATACAAAAGTACCTACATAGAATTATATTTAGACAATGAGTTTTCTTTCACTGTGACTGAATTTTCAAGTGATCATTTTGACAAAATTGCCACTTGAATATACCTAATACAATAATTACACTGTAATATTCATTCAATCACATTTTCATTGAAAAACATGATTTGCTCAAAACTCAGAACCATGACAGAAATATTAAACAGTAATTTAATCAAATCACGACAATCCAATATTCGAAGCGAATTGGCTATTATAGGCAGACAGACAGTTACACCAGTGATCCTATAAAGGTTCGGTTTTTTCATACAGGTACCATGGAACCCTAAAAAAATCTATCTCAGAAATAATATGTCTTATCCTGTACACTTACTTGATGGGGTCATGCATCTTCTTATGTAATTTTAATGACTTGCTGGTAGGAAACTGTGTATTACAAATTTCACATTCGAATTTTGTTTGAACTATAGTGGAGTTAGCTGAAAGAAAGAAAAGATAACTAAAAAATAAACGGTTTCTTTACCTAAGTAAAAATATGTCTCTTAATAACAAAAGTACCAATATTCTTAGTACCTGTGTTTCTTAGCTTATGTACTTTCATATGTGCACACAATGATTTTGAGTTTTCATAGGCCACTGTGCAATGCGGGCATTGATATTTCACTGTAAACAAATAAATATACATATGTGAATTTTGAGATTGAAAGAATACAACCGTTGTGGTACAATTGGGATCCAATATTAATTTGCTTGAAACTGGCCTGCAAAGTGCAAAACCCTCGCAAGGAGGATCGTACGTAGTGCTAACGTACATATTTCTGTGTGTGCATGCGTGTGTGTGTGTGTGTGTTTACGTATGGTGGCGGTGGCGGCGTCTCTGTGTTTGTTTATTAACTTTTTTTTACTATATCACAGCTATTTATTTTCGAACTATTAGAGCTGTTATACAAACTTACAATGACATCACCTTAAATGTATATTTAAATGGAGATAATTTTGTTTTTCATAGTATCTCCCGAATATGAAATTGAACACCTCCTTCATCACCACCTAATAGTATACACTGTTTGCAACTACAAATAACAACTTACAAACTTTGCACGGCTGCTGTTTGAACTCCGCGAGCGAGGTGACGTAGAGGTTGCACGTCATGCAGTTGTACAGCTTCACCTTGTTGCCGCCCGTCGTCTGCATCTCCTTCATCACCACCTTGTGGTATACGTTGTTTTTGTCTACAAATAAATAACCTCCATATAATACGTGCCACTAAAAACACGAATCAAAACGAATCGGCGCTAACTATTGCGTCTCACTCACACACTACCCAGGTATACTGTGGTAATGTCAAATGTGGTAAGTGACATGATAATGATTAACACCGCTCTTTTCGATCATTTTATTTGTTGGCACCGTTACAGGCCGATTCACACGAATTGCGTAAACTTGACACGTGCGTAGTGACGCGCGTAAACCCCTAACACACTGGGTTAATCATATGTCCACGCTTTACGCAAGCGGTGTACCTACCATGTTTCATACAGTTCCATACATTACAACGCAATGGTACGCGCTACGTCTACGCTTACGCAACGCTTACGCAGCTTGTGTGAACGAGCTATAAGGACTGAATGAAGCAAGTCCAGGTAGGGCGTTCAACTTGCGATCAGATCAGTAGAGCGTGTAGTGTCTGGAGTCTGGACTCATATTTTAACTCATTGCAATCTGATATGGTAAGAGATAAATTGATAATGCAGTCTAAAATGGAAGCGGGCTAACTTGGCGGGGGTATGTCAGATTTATTAAAGTCCCCGTTTATACTTGCGTCAAATATACTAAAATTTGTATTGTAAGTCTCTTTTTGTATGATTTTACGTCAACATAGCCTAATTTGACATATCGTTGATTCAAAATCAAACCGAGATTTCCCTCACTCTAGTTGTGGGCACACAGATCTCAGGTTATAACTTCAATAACAATAGGGGTCAGAGCGGGAACTATCGAACATACTAAACAATTTGCTCAATCTTACTTGGCCAGCCTGAATAAAAAACAAATGCTGTTTAGTGCATCAGCACTAATGGCTAGCCCGAATAACAAACAAATGCTGTTTAGTGCACCCGCACGAAACAGCACACACAGTTCACATTCACCAGTGCATCAAGAACTTGGTCCACAATGTTAGACAAGGTGCACCACCAAATGTTAATGAGACAGAGATAGCAAAAACGAGCGCGGGTTATGTGACAGGGCGCCGATAGAGATGCAGCTACTCTAAATCTAAATTGCGTTATGTATCTAGAAGTGCTTAATTCCAGTGTTAAACTACAAGGGATTAAGTAATATTAGAATAGAACATAAATTTAGGGCAAAACTTGCTTTCAGATTTAGCCTTAGGCGCTGAGTTGACCTGCAACCGCCCAATAACCATTCGTCCCGGTTTGTCATTTGGCTCATTTTTTATTTGATCCACAGCCTTCATATGAGTTTGAACTGTCAATAAAATATAACAATTTTATGGTTGTTTCTATGTTGATTTAACACATAACTCGTTCTGCTCCTTTCTGCGCCTGTAATAGCTAATGGCGATCTTGATATTTGAAGTGAAAACTTCTTTAGGCGCGTTGGAATGGGTAAAAACTTCAAAGTCGCATCATGGACATGCCAATGTGCTCAGAGGCTGATAGATGTAAAAACTAAACTGAAGGTACACGGGCACTTTAGTATGGAAACCATAACCACAGCAGCCGACACAAGCTAAATTATTAACAGTATGTTTTCAAATATGGCTCTGATCTACAGTGACATAGGTCGCGTTGTTGTGGGTCATGGGAATCACGAAAAAACCGAAATAATTTATATCATACAATGAAAGACAAAATATTGATCTATATCTTTTCAATGTTTAATAACTTTTTTATACTGAAAGGAGTGACAGATTAGAATATGTATTATGTTTGATTTAAAACTAATTTGGTTCATGTCCACCACTTTTGCTAAAGCGGATCAGATTATGCGCGTATTCTCTAAGTAACAGCTCCAAGATCGGTCAATTAGATGTCTGAACCAGAGCTGAGACAAAAATACCTGTCTGGTCTTGCAACACTGGTGTCTCTACAATGTTGCCAGCCTCTGTTATCATTCTGCGCGAGGATTGCTTGTCGACCGCCGTGTCTTCACTCACAGTCGATTCGGATTGTAATGGTAGGTCCGTGTTGCCATTGTCCTAAAAATATATAATATTTAATGTAACCAGGTTCAAGTAATATTATTATCTATATTAATAAATAAAATTGGAGTGTCTGTCTGTAATTTCGAAATAACTACCGCATATTAAGGTCATATGGTTATTTGAACGGTACTATAACTGAATCACACGTTTTTAAAATTTTTGTCTGTCTGTCTGTCTGTCTGTTTGAAAAGGCTAATCTTGGGAACGGCTGAACCGATTTTGACGGGATTTTCACAGACAAGTAGAGAATTGACCAGGGAGTAACATAGGCTACTTTTTTAACCGACTTTCAAAAAGGGAGTTGTGTTTTTCTACCTATGTACACCGAAATCTCCGAGATTTCTGAACCGATTTGCGTCATTTCTTTTTTAATCGATAGAGGATCTTTGCGATATTCTTTCATAAAAAATTTAGAGTCCAACTCCTCAATCCTGATGCTGCAGGGGATCTGACCAATCCACGCGGGCGAAGCTGCGGGCATCAGCTAGTAGAATATATTTTTGTTGTTCAATTTTAAAATGGATCATACAATAACTGTTTTTTAATATGTTATGAATATCCAAGTGATGGACAGCAAACCACATGGCCGTACAGGCTGAGGAAGACCTGGAAGTCGGTGGATTGACGCAGAGGAGAAGGATATGAGGGTTTTGGTAGTTCGAAACTGGAAAGAAGGTGCATCTGACCTGCCCCGATGGCGAAATTAGCTTGAGACGCGATGATGATTTCTTATGGTGCGTGTCGCACTTAGCGGCACTGCGTGGTAAGGTGCAAAGCGACGTGCCGCGCAACAGTAATGCAGTCCGGCCTAGGTTACGCTGTTAACTTGCCTACTACAACACTTGCATACATAATATAGTAACATGTCTAGTAAATACAATTCATTTCTTACATGAACAACAACATCTTCATCCGTGTGATAATTCTGTATGTGTTCTAAGACGGATGAGAATGATACGCCACATGTGTTGCAAGTATAGAGCTCTTCTGCAGTTTTGTCCTCTCTGTCATCATCGCTGACAACTGTCTCAGCATCCATATCTGTATCACCATTTGGAACATCCTCTGTATCTGAAATACCAATATTTACAAAATGATGTCAGTAAATATTAAAAAATTTTTTAAACAACAATTTTTTAGGATTCCATATCCCCAGAGAAAAAAATAACCCTTATAGGATCACTGTTTATTGTGTCTGTCATGATCCACATGACCCCAAGGGAATCAAAACCTAAAGGGTACTTCCCATTGATCTAGAATCATGAAATTTGGCAGATAGCAATACCTTATAGCAGTAGTAAAAGGTAATTTCCGAAATCAAATCGAAAATAAAGTGTTATTTCTTGTAGGTATGGAACCCTTTGTGTGCAAGTCCGCCTCACACTTGACTGGTTTTTCTAATTGTCTTAAGGTACAGGTCCATAGCACTTAGCACTGCAGGCAGCACATGTGTCGAAGTGATACTACTGGTTCTATGTATGTGTGTGAAATATCATTTGTGGCTAGCGACAAGCCATTTGGAAGATATTTCATAGAAATAAATATAAACCAGACAGACCAGACCAGACTGAAATTCCTCTAGTGCTGCAAATGTACTTCGGTAGTAGTAATGCCATACAAAAGGTGATCCAGCTTGTTTGTTCGTAATATTAAAAAAAAAAATTAATTACCATTCAGTGTAGACAAAGATATGGTACCATCGTTATTTTGCTTAGTGACTATAGTAACATCGTCTGGATTCAACAGGGTCTCTTCGTCAGTGAGAATCACATAACGGCTTTGCCCATCTTCCTTCACCAGTTTCATTTCCTGTGTCTGCAGGCAAGGCTTGGTTAACTGTTGTCTTAACAGTTCTACGTACATCTTACCATCGTCTGCCTCTTGGTCTATTTTGGATTTTGATGTTTCCTTGTTTGAAATATTTTTTTGTGAATTGCAATCTGTAAAAAGTTGCATGATATTGGTATGATGTCATTGTCAACAGGGGCACCTTTACCACTGTCTGTTCCCATTCATAAATATTTTGTATTATGTAAGCTTAGGGGAAGCGTGGGGATGAGAAAGGCGGAGAATCATGTTTGGTGGCGCGCTCTTGGAAAGGCAGTGGATGCAAACAGGCTCATGTAATGGAATGGAAAAGCTTATGTTCTAGAACATCCTCAAAATGCAAGTATTGACAATATTTTCTTTAGCAAGAAACAGTTAAAAATTATTTTGCTATAATCCGCCAACAGAAAAAATCTGTATGGTCAAACATGCAGTTACAAGCTAAGCACCGCTTACCTCCCCAACCAAGCAATAAAGCCAAGTTCCCAAGCAAGCACTGCCACCACCACTCACATGCACCACCACACAAGACTTTTCCACTACTCTCGACGCACGTTTCGCCCCGACACCGGAGCATCCTCAGGAGATTTCGACTTTACAATGCTGTATTGTCAAGTGACTTGACTTAGCTTAGCTTGTAACTGCATGTTTGACCATACAGATTTTTTCTGTTGGTGGATTATAGCAAAATAATTTTTAACTGTTTCTTGCTAAACATGAACTTCCGCAAAGTAACGCCTGATTCTATCCAATAAATATTTTCTTTGTTTTGTTTAAGTAAAAGACTTCAGTAGTCAGATGGATGATCAGGAAAAGCTGCATCAATTCTAAAAATTATTTCACTGATGGATAGCTACACTATCCTCAAAAACTACACTATTATGTATATATAATATATATTACACATACAGTACAGTACAGTGAACAAAGTCGAGGGTAAGCTCAAAATTCTGACACTAGAAACTTGAGATTTTACATCGTGGCTTCTTTATTATGTAGACCTCCAATAAGAAAATGAATAATTTTAATCGATATCTAATAATAAGCCTAGGTACATACATAAGAATCTTGGCCAATCTGTTTTATGCACATCTAAGTGCTTTGTAATAATTATTTGAATTGAAATATCCTAAATAAATATTATACTTTGCATGGCTTTCTTAGCTTTGCTGAGCTCATATAAAAATAATTTTAAGTAGGTACTAACTAATGCATTTTAATATTATAAATGCAAAAGTATGTCTGTTTTTCTTACATTCTGGTTAGAGAAATAGATACCTAATTTTATAGGAAATCTAAATCCACACATAGATCAGCTAGTATTAGTTGTATTATAGCTATGACGATCTCTTGATTCCTAAGTGCCAAGCTCATTTATATAGGTAAGTATACATTATATTAAATAAAATAGGTAAGTACAACCATAGTTATATAATTCAGTAGGTACAAGAAGTGTTTGGAAATAATTTATTACCATTGTCCTGTGTGGAATCTGAGTTTACCAAGTTATCATGTTCAATTTTGACCATGTTACTCAGGTCATTTCCAAGAGTTACATTTTCATCAGGATGTAAAGCGTCACAGTTGTCAATCTTAAGATGCTCTGTGAGCAGTTCCAATGAAGAAAAGCTTTGATTACATACTGTACACACAATGTTCAATGATATATGAATCAAATGTTCCAAAAGCGATTGTTTGGACTCAAACGTATTGCTACAACAAAGTGGACAGCTATAATATTGAAGTGAATCTTCCATATTATGGAATCTCGCTGTTTATTCAAATGAAAGAAGGCAAGGTTTGATACAAGGGTATTATTTTACTGAAATTGGGCATGCATTATTTTGTAAACATTAAATTCTTAATTCATCTTTCCGCTTGACGGTTTGCATCTAAATTCTCATCACTGATCCATTTTTGAAGAACTTCACACTAATTTACAGAAAGCAAAACACAACACGGATATCAGAAAGAGATCATTTCCATTCTACGGCAGACATTTTGCTTTTTAGTTTTTTGTGTCACTTAGATAGTGATGTAACGATATCGATACCTGTGGTCGATACATCAAAACACAAAGTGATCATTGGTCAAAGCAAACATCGATGTATCGTTCATCTTAATCGTTTATTAACATCGACATTAACATCGATTGTTTTGATGAACAATACATCGCTGATACCATGATACCTAAACGACGGCAAAAGATAAAATAATGTTGTTGGTCTGTGGGCAAAACACATGCAAAACATCATTCTTTCAAAGTTTGAACTGTGTTCGAACATGGGTTCTACCTGGCTCGACTTTTACTGCAATACCTAGCAATACCTTTAGCAATGGTATGCTAAAGAATTGTTCTACTTATTGCTCCAGAAGGATCCATACGCTTTGCGTAAAAAAATGACTGTCCATATAGTCCATTTTATTACATTTCGTAGGTAACTAGTTACTTTTTGGGTCATGGTCATGTTCGTACCTTTGTACCTCCAGTCTTATTTTCGTACCTAGGGAAAAGTAAAATATAATAAAATATTCATCAAATCATACACCACCAACAAACCGATCAACCAACACCACATCAAGTTATAGTACTGGTATCATATGACTGGTATCGTTTGTAATCGTAGTCAATCGTAGTACAATCAAAGCGTAGGATTCGTCATTCGCCACATAATCATCTGGCAATACTGCTTCCATAGATAATATAATAGGTACATAAAATATAAAATAATAACTGCTTCGCTTTTGTTTCTGGTCGGTGCTGCTTCGTGGCGGCCATCTTGTTTTGTGATCTTAGCAATTTACTGTCATAGTTGTTTTTGTAAAGTTTTAAAAATAAATAAGACGCAGTGAGTTTAATTCCTAATATAGATTAAGTTAAATGCGTTGCTAGTTAATCTTGTTTTACCTTTAAGGAATTGTGAATATTTCAAGATAAAACTATCGAAAACTTATCACGAATTTGTCCTATCCTTATACATTATATATGTGTGTGTCGGTGTTTACGCGGGTAATTTTGACTGAAGGAAAATGATGGGAAAGCGGATGCACCACAACAGCAAAGGCAGATTGGCTAGTAAAGGCTATGATAGCGGTAAACCTTCAAGTCCAGGTGTATCACCTTACAATAAACCTTCCAAGATATCCGGCGGAGTATCTATAGGTAAAACAAAGGTAGATAATAATATGTGTCCAATACCATATATAAGGCAGCAAGATAATGCTGTAACTTTACCAAGGCTGACTGGAATCTTAGCAAGATCAGCTGATGAACCCATTGGTATGGATGAACTGGATGCTTTACAACTAGAATTGGAGTCACTTTTATGTAACACAGCATTACGTATCAGATATTTTCAGGGAGAAATCGAAAGCATTGATACCAACGAATCTAAGAGAGAAAAGAAAAATAAAGCTGCTGGTAAACAATTACAATATCCCATGAAAAGAAAATTCCCAGAAGACAAGTTAGTGAAAACCAAAGAATATACTAAACTATCCAACCAACCAAAGGTTCCTAAACTGAAAAACTTCAGTGGATCCTCTGGTGCGTCCAACAACTATTTAAATGATAATATGAACTCAGATAATTCAGTTAAACTGGATCTGTCCCAGCTTACATTGCCAAAGAATAATATCCCATATAAGTTTTGGAACTCTGTGGAGCCATACTGTGCGCCCGTGACTTTGGATGATATTAAATTTCTTGAATCACTCTTAGTACAAAGCAGTAATACAACACTGCCACCTATCCCGCCCCTGGGAAAACATTATTCAGAAGTGTGGGCCGATGAACATCTAACTGAAGACCAGAATGCTTCGAACCCCAATAAACAAAAAGGCTCTGGATGGTCTCCCGAAACTTCTAATTTAAGAAAGAAATTGGAAAAATCTTCAGACAATATGATCACTGGTCCGTTGACACAAAGGCTTGTATCAGCTTTAATGGAGGAAAATGTGATGCCCTATGAAGTCCCTGATATAAAAGTGAAGCAATCAACAAACACAAAGAATACTTACAAAAATTCATTGACCTTAGAAAAGTGTTTAAGGAAGGAATTAGTGGAACAGGGTATTTTAGACCCAGAAGATTTACCACCTCTCACAAACCCAGCCGATGATGAAATATTGGCAGAAATTAAAAAATGCCAGACAGAATTGACTGCCGTAAGAAAAGAAAATTGTCGAAATCTCAAGAATCTGATTGGTCTCTGTAAGCAAGAGATGATAAGATTAAATTTGAAAAAACAGCTTGACCAAGTAGATATGGAATGTATTGATACATACAAAAAAATGGTTGCTGCAAAACAAAAGAAGAGACCCATTACCAAAAAGGAAAAAGATGATGCTTGGCGAGCTATCAATGAACAGATAAGACTAAATAAAGAAATCAATGCCTTGCCGTTGACAGGGCCTAATACAAGTTAAATTATTCTACTAAATTATAAAATCCAGACAAATTTTAATTAATTGCATTAGGTAAAACTTTCATATTGTTTATTGGGCTTGTTAATTATTGGTTGTAATTTGATTAAATTACTTATTATGACTTAATGTGACTTTTAATTTTTTTGAGGTTCAACTCCATTCTCTTAAAAGAAAAAAAATACTTGAATGTAGCGTAAATGAGGGGGTCCAGGGTTCGATTCAGAGCACACACCTCTAACTTTTAGGAGTTAGGTATGTGCGTTTTAAGCAATTAATATCACTGGCTTTAACAGTGACGAAAAACCCTGCCCGTCCGAGGCTTAGAGTTCTCCAATATATTCTCAAAGTTGTGTGAAGTCTGTCAATCCACACTTGAGCAGTGTGGTGGATTATGGGCAATCCCTTTTCATTCTGGGAGGAGACATGGTTATAAGATTTGGTAGGGTAGGTAGGTACTGGGATAGCTTAGAATACATTTCATAGGAAAGATTTGCGGTTATATATTTTCAAAAATTATAGTAACAACAATTCACAAAGGCCAAAATTGTATGGTAACTTTTTCATAGCACAAGTCTAATTTAAAAAAACATCCGCACCTTTTTATCTTTTCTTTAGTATTGCAAATTGATTGTTTAGAATTTAGATACCTCTTGGACCACCTAATTTCATAACTTCGCAAAAGTGGCATCCTGATAAGCCCCTGTACTTTGCCGCTGTTATTATATCAATGTTACCCGTTTCTAGCCAAGGAAAGTAGAAAACCATTGGGAAACTCTTCATTTTATGCAAATTTTCTTAACTGGCAATAAATAACTGCAAGAATTGCATGCAGTGGACTTCGTCTGTGGTGGCGTTTGCTGGCGCGCGTGTTATGCCTTTTTGGAGTGTTTTTTTGTTAGAAGTGGCCGGTTTTTGTGTTCTGCTGGTATTTATTGGTGGTGGAACTGACTGGGGAGCGCTCTAAAGGGGCGCCGCGATGACGGCGAGCGCCGGTACAGTCCATACTACATAAACATATAGTTTCCCCAACTTGTAATTATCTAAAAACTTGACATTGACTAATCAGTGTAAAGCCAGACGAGAAAAAAAAAGAATTACAGTGAAGTGACTTTGTCAAAAATGCATTTGTCATATTTGAATTTCAACGGCAATTAACTGGTGAAGTGTGGCAAAGGAAATGTTTTGATTTTTCGCAAGTTTTTAAAGTATATTAAGTATAATGGATAATGCTTTAACCCCGAATAAGATCCAGCGATTGATTCATTTTGCCGAAGACAAGTCATTCAATTTGCACCGCCGAGTGCTGACAACTAATGATGAAACTGAAAGGTGAGATCTTATTATTAAAATATCGTTTTTTCATTACAAATCTTTTCGGTATTTGGCAATATATTGTTATATTGTTCATTTTTAGTGCTGTCGGGCGTGATCAAACAACTTTTAACCAAACAGACACTAACTGTGTATCGTCTGGAATACTCGACTTGGAAAATATCGAAGGTAATTTCTTGTGTTATACCTTCTCTGATAATAATTTTGGAGATTCTTAGTCTATCAAATTTTCCACATTAAAAAGCTTTTTAAAATTGCAATAAGCATAATTTTGAACTCTCACCATTATTATTGCAGGTTTTGGTGAATCTGGTCTTGCAAGTATTTCATTGAGCAAATCAGTAAGTACCTATTAATTATATTATTTGTATGTTTGCTAATAAAGAAGTTATGTTAAATTGTGAAATCTTAGTGAACATATGTTTTACTAGTTTTCAGCTTTAGAATAATGGTGCAACTAAAGTTTTTAAAAAGATTAACAGCATTAAACACTCTGAAAGCATCTAAGCAATATTTTTGTATGAAAGATCTTTGTCATTTACCAATGACAATATTTTTTCTTGTTTCTCAATTTTTGTGAAATAGAAATCAAATAAATTAATTGCAACAACTGAAAGTTAAAATTAAAGACAAAACATAAATGTCTTCTTAATTTTAAGGGGTCTAACGAACGGAACTCAGTGTTGTACTAAGTCTTTCTGTCTGTCTATCAGCGACTCTGACTTGCACTTGTGCAGGGACATAGGTCCAACTTGAAGACACTTAAATAAAAGTAAAATGAGTAAACTAATACTAACTAAATAAACACAATAGGAAAATAATCTCTAAATTTCAGAGAATTTAGAGATTAGTTTACTTTTTTATTTATTTATTTTTACCAAAAAATTATAAAAGTACCTACTCTGGAAAGCACTTTATTTTTACAAGAAATCTCTACCAGTGACCCTTGGTAGTGACTAGTGAGAGAAGCTGTAAATGAAGAGTATTTTTAATGAATTTCAGAATGCCTTCAATCCTGGTGAAATGACAGGCCGATCCACAGAAGCAGATAATGCCAATAGTGACCCTGGGTCCTCTAGGGCTTTTGAAGAGTATGGCCGTCACTCAATGTCCTTGGACAATATCACAAGCCACATGGACAAGCAGACTTGTGAAATACAGGACCTGATGAGACACTCTATTGCTACTAATTATTCCTTTCACTCTAAGGTACACTGTCACTATTTTGATAATAATCAATTTACTGAGTAAAGAACATCCAACTAACAAAATATTATGATGTACATAGTAGGTAGACCACAGATATTTATCACTATTTATATGATGATTTTATATAATCAATATTTTAACCCACATAACATTATGTTAAACCACAAAATAAGCCTAAAATCAAAGTCAAATCATTAATTCAAAATAGGTAACATTGTACACTTTTTGATAGTCACTTGTTGGATTTGTAAGATAATAATGTAATGGTAATAATTAATTTTAAAGTAAAAAGTTTCAAACATGCCCAGGGTCGAAAAGAGCCCACAACAAACCCAACCAGGTATTTTTTAGTATCACCACTTCATAAAATCACAAAGACTTATTAGAACTATCAAAGCTTAACGCAACTCATACCCAAGGTTTCTTATCATCCATACTAATATTATAAATGCGAAAGTGTGTCTGTCTGTCTGCTACCTTTTCACTGCCCAACAGTTTAACCGATTCTGACATTTGGTACAGTGTTAGCTTATATCCTGGGGACAGACATAAGCTACTTTTTATCCCGGAATATCAAAGAGTTCCCACAGGATCTTTAAAAACCTAAATCCACGCGGACGAAGTCGTGGGTATCCTCTAGTTTATAATATACATTTACATTGTAATAAGATTTTTCAATAATTTTTTTTGATGGTTGATGATGAATATCATTCATTGATTGATTTATTTATTTTTTGGATTTTTAAAAAACTGTTAAAGTCTCAGACATAAGCTAGTTAGTAAATAAATTGGAATTTCAGAAAGATTTAACTGCTGCAGAAGCATCATTTGTAATGAAGGAAGGGCGCTTGCCTGTACCACAGAGTGCTCAAATCAACATTCAGGACAGCATGTCGTAAGTGTTATTTGTTTTATTTGCGCACAAGTTGAGCCTGAAACACTTTCTGCATATATTATTGTAAGTCCGCGAGGGCCAGACCTACATTATTTCATAAAAGCTGAAACTTTAACAATTGTTAAAGTTTGAGGGTGTCTTGTAGAGAGTTGCCATGATTCTAATACGGGTCTAGCAATGTATGACGTGATTTCTAATAGTATTCTTAAGAAAATATATAAAAAAAATTACACTGAAGCCACCATGAACCAAACGTCATAGATGCTGATTGTTTCTCCCTGTGTTGGGGACAATACGCAGGGAAACTTTCAGCTTTTATAAAATTTCTAAGGACTGGCCCTCGCGGGCTCTTATTCCAATAGGGTTTTCTCCTTTGCTCGAAAATTAGTTCATTATTAAAAAAACAAAATATCAATTGCCTCTTTTCGATACGCAATGAAACACCAACAAAGACACCAGCAATTTCCAACATGACAATAATAGAAATTGCTGGACTGTTTCATTATGCTAACAAGGTTCTCTTAACTTGACACTAGCGAAGTGCATTGTGCTAGATTGGCACTACAAAAAGCCACCAAACAAGAAAAGAAGAGGTTCTCTAAGTGTACACTGACAAAAATCTGACTGACTGATATATCAATTTTATCATTCTAGCCACTTCACTATAATATTTACTTAATTTAACAGTAAATATAATAAGTAAATAATTTTGTTAATATTTTGAACTTTAGCATGACTGGGACAAACATATCAGCATATTTCAAGAATCGATGTCCTGAATTTGGAAAAATACTTAGTCACACTGACAGCCCAGATAGGGGGGCAAGCATTACAGAGGGTAAGTTAGGTTTTTTATTTGACTACAATCACATATTTATATGTAGGACACATATATGGAGGAGACCTATGCCAATGGGCAAACTAAATGAAGAGGAAAAAGGAAAAGAAAACACCAGTGCCAAAAAAATATATTTATTAGTTTCAAAAATACACATATGTACATAGTCCTAACGTAATTTAATTAAATGTGATTCAGTGAATAAAAGAATCATGAAAGGCAGGTAGGTAGGTCTTATAGCACAAGTAAGTAAAGAAAAAAAATCAGAAAACCATGAATTTGTGGTCACATCACAAAAAAATAATTAAAATATGTTCATGAACAAATAATAGTACTTTCAATAAAATTTTAAAAGTAAGATAACTATACCAAGTGGGGTATCATATGAAAGAGCGTTATCTGTACATTCTAAAACAGATTTTTATTTATTTTTACGCATTTTAATTAATGATTTTGATTAAATGTTGGAAAAATACCCGAGTACGGAAGCCTCGGTGCGCGAGTCTGACTCGCACTTGGCCGGTTTTTCTACTATTGTAATTTTTCAGTATCACCACTGGGATTTCAAGATGCCTTACAAATTAATCCAAACAGTACCTACAATATGGATCAAAACTTGGACTGTGTGCCAGTTAGACAGCCACGCGAAAAGAAAAGCCCTCAGCCTCAGGAAAAGCCCATTGCAACCAATTTGTTCCCAAGCAAAGGAGATTCACCCGTCTTTGCCTTACCAAAATCCCCACCTAATAAAGTTACAAATACTGTTCCTAAACTGCCTATAGGGGGTAGTAAGACAATAAATCAGATGTCAAGTCAGAAACCGTATATGAGTACAACCAAGCCCACGGATATGTTGCTGAGAAATGTGCAGACTATGAACTTGGCATCTGATGATACTGATTATTCTATGGAGAATTCGTTGAGTATTTCTAAAATTGCCGACTATTTAGGTAAGGATATAAACTGACCGTGATTTTAAATTCACTGTAACTAAGAATTAACTAAGAATTAAAATGTCTCTATTTACCTATTTTCAGGGAAGGAATCAAACATCAGCATATCTGAAATGATGAAACTAAACAATCGCGCCAAACAAGTTAACAAAAAGCAACCTCTAACAGAACTGCAGGTCAATATTCTGGAGAATAAAGATTCAAATAAGGAGATATATGTAACAAATCTCAGAGACACTAAAAACGCAGACACAGCAAGTTCTTCAGGCACTCTAAATACTGTGATTTCAGTTGAAAAACTCAAATTAAGTGGAAAAAACGTAAATCCAAGTATAACTGTCACCCGTTCTTCTACACAAAGTCAAAATGACGAAGAAGAGTTAAAAAGCCCTAGAATGACCCGCTCTAAATCACCGTCGAGCAGAAGCCAGACTACCCTCAGTACTGTACAAGATAATATTGCCAGTTTCAAATCTGGGAGCAGTCCACTCTCTATTAGCAAAGGTATGTATAAATTATCGCTTGTTCCCACTAGTTAACTGTTTAGTTCAACCATTGAACTAGTGAGTAACTTTTTTTCTCAGTAGTATAAGTTCATCTAAATTCTTACTGGGAGTAAATAAATGAACTTAGATAGAGAAGTGAATTTAAGGATTAGGAAACTGATTAAATTAAATCAAAAAATTAAATTATGTGTATGTAGCGTTATCTTTCTGTTCTATATTAGTTGCTTAATTTGGTTAATTTGTTTAAATTAATATTTTTTCTTCAATATGCTTTTTGTCTGCTTTCATTCAAATATTTTAGAAAGGTTGTGTCACTTTGTGTGGTAGCTATCTATTAACAAAGTAGAACTTTCTATCGGTGCCTGTGTGACGTTATTACAAAATGAAATAGTTATTTAATGAAATAATACTCTAGCCCTTTAACTGGTCGCTTCTTAAGAACTTGTAGTCTATCAGATTATAAAGTCTGCCCATGACATTAAAAGCTGAATAATTGTTGTGGTTGGCTTAATTTATAGTATATTTGCTGCAACAATGCATTTTAACAAATAGCGCAAGAGCGTCAACCAATCAGTGTGACTGAACGTCCCACTGCAGCAGTCACACTACCTGCGGTTCGATTCCGGAAAACCTGCATCCAATCTTTATTACAATCGCAATTGTTGTGATTGGTTGGATTTATCGTATTCTTGTTGCAACAATGCATTGTAGCCAATAGTGAGCGAGCATTGTAGCTGTAATTCTACCGCAATTGAGCCCTTGCTCAAAACGCCGGGGAAAACTATTACAAAGAAGACGAAGGCACGTCATGGTGACAAGTTATAACGCTTAGTTTCAGGCGACGCTAACGCGTCTCGCATCCCCTCCCCGACTATAAAGTATAGGGAGTTAGATAATTCCGTAAATTGGGAGGAGGTGCTTTGCCGAAAGCGCTTCACTCGAGAGCAGCTGGCTGAAGGTTTGTGGGCCTCGCTTCGCTTACGTGGGGGATATCACTAAAACTACTACTACTAAAACAAAACTAATACCTGCCTGTAGCATTTAAAAGTTTTATATTATTAATTAAAATGTCTAATTACTAATTAAATATTAACAGCATGATAGCTCATGATTAAATTGTTCTGATGAAACTCTATTTACTTACATAACTACTGCCGATACGATTTCAATTGGCATTTTTGTAGGGTTCCGTACCTCAAAAGGAAAAGCGGAACCCTTATAGGATCACGTTGTTGTCTGTTTGTCTGTCCGTCGTGTCTGTCAAGAAACCTATAGGGTACTTCCCGTTGCCCTAGAATCATGAAATTTGGCAGGTAGGTAGGTAGGTCTATAGCACAACTACAGGAATAAATCTGAAAATCGCGAAATTGTGGTCACATCATTAAAAAAAAAAATTAAAATATGTTTCAATTTTCAAAGTAAGATAACTATACCAAGTTGGATATCATATGAAATATCATATATATCATTTACCTGTACATTCTAAAACAGATTTTTGTTTATTTTTATGCACAAAATTTTGGATTTATCGTGCAAAATGTTGGAAAAAATACCTGAGTACAGAACCCTCAGTGCGCGTGTCTGACTCGCACTTAGCCGCGTGTTTTTTGAAATTCTACTATGACGGACGCATCAAACATGGTATATTTTTTAATTTTGTCAACCAAAGATAAATAAAACTTTTATATATGTATGATTGTAAATTGTTTATTACTAGATGATGACCGCGACTTAGCTTTAGCTTATTAAAAATTCCGTGGGAACTTTTTGATTTTCCAGGACAAAAAGTAGCCTATGTTGCAATGTCCCCGGCATTGTCTCTGTACCAAATCTTCACCAAAGGTTGCCTGTTGGAGATTGGTCTGAGCAATAAGGCCTTTGCATACAATTGTTTTTAGTTTCTAGTTTCTTTGTTTTGTCTGGTTACAGCTAGCAAACAGACACAATTTTGTATTAATAATATTAATATGGATTTTACAGAGCCATGGGCGGCAATCACAACGAGTCGTGTCGAAGGTTTTGTTGGTAAGTTCTTTCTTTTGTGTATTATGCATCCTATCATTTATTTTGTGAATAACAATTTGGTATTATGATCAACTTTTTCGGTAACCTAACTATGAAAGCCACTTTATGCTTTTGAAAAATAAAAAAACATAATATGATCTATAACAGTAACAAAATTTACCATACGCAGGTGTAAGCGTCACTGTTATCATCTCAGTGACAATGCTAACCGACAATTGGCTGACCGGAAGGCTCCAGTTCGACGATCTGCCCAACATTAGCCAGCATCTGAGTATCGAGTTACCGCGCCACCCTCTACTCCTGTCGCCGAGAAAAACCGAGAAACTCACGATCAACATCACTTCTAACATAGAAATGGATAGATCCTTACCATTTACATTGTTCCTCAAAGATACCTCGATAGATATTGAGGCTGAATATAAAGAAAACGTGGAAGTTAGCTTCAAGCTGCCTATGATACAAGCACTGTCTTGCGATGGGGTGAACAGAGTTACCTTCCCACCGATACAAGAAAAATCTTCACTCACCAAATATTTTGTACTCATAAGTGACTGCCCAGTTGACTTACAATTAGAATTATCGATTCCAATGAAAGAAAACATGTTCTATATCAAGGCTGTTCAAGAAATTAAGAAGAATGATATCAATAAGGTGCTCACGGATCGTTCTCGGTGTGTAGATGAGGGTCAAGCGAATGCTAAGAAGGGAATTAGTAAACAACTGTGTAGACTAAGCAGTGGCAATGCTATTAAGGTTGCTATAACATTTACCTCGCCGAAGTTAGCTGAATTGAAAATGAGTGAGTATCTATCCCATAAAATATACACTTTTGCATGATTATATAACTTCATCATGACCAACTCTTTGCTGACCCACTAGTAAGGGTCTCGTCTCAGAATGAGAGGTGCTTAGGCTATGGTCTGCCCCACTGGCCAAGCGTGGATTGGCAGACTTAGCACACATTTGAGAACATTATGGACAACTCTCAAGCACGCAGGTTTTTTCACGGTGTTTCCTTCACCGTTAAAATAAGATAATTAAGCAAGTGATATTTAATTGCTTAAAACGTACGTAACTTCGAAAAGATAGAGATTCGTGCCCGGAATCGAACCCGAGATTTCCCGAATAGGTGGACGTCATTACTAGGCTATCACGGCTGTTACAGACTTATCAATTTGATATACAGATATACGAGATTTTTCCGAAACATTTATAAATATTTAATTATATTGTTACATATAGCGATATTTTTAATTGAAATTCCATATCGCACGCTTATTATTAAAGTGACCTAGAGTAAATGAGTTAATCACTAGCTAAGATCTGTTTTTATATACACACACACAGTCATGTTCTGGTAGGACTACTTCTTCTGCGAACTCTATACAACTACATCTTGTGACATTTTTATCCAAATAAGCAGCGAAATCCTCATTTCAAAACGTTTTTTTCGATTTGTCATAAACGGACACCTTTAACTGCCTTTTTGTACCTACATTTTAAGTTTTCTTTCCTTTTTTGTAACCTGTCATTTGTGTTTTGGGTTGCAATAAAGTATATACATACATACATACATACTGATTTTTAAATCCGGACTATATATTAAGTGAAATATAACTTGTGAAATAGATGATCAAATGGATCAAACGGCCACGTTCGAGAGCACTCTCGTGGTGGCAATGATCGGCATCGGCACTGTGCTGAAGAGAGTGAGCCTCGTCGGGGCAGTGGGCAGCGCCAGTCTAGCCGTGCGGCCGCCGGTCGGCAAGCTGTTGCTTACTAGCGGTAAATATGTTTCTTGTAACTTACTGTATAACTAGTTGATGACCGCGACCACGACTCAACGTCGCAATGATCGGCATCGGCACTGTGCTGAAGAGAGTGAGCCTCGTCGGGGCAGTGGGCAGCGCCAGTCTAGCCGTGCGGCCGCCGGTCGGCAAGCTGTTGCTTACTAGCGGTAAATATGTTTCTTGTAACTTACTGTATAACTAGTTGATGACCGCGACCACGACTCAACGTCGCAATGATCGGCATCGGCACTGTGCTGAAGAGAGTGAGCCTCGTCGGGGCAGTGGGCAGCGCCAGTCTAGCCGTGCGGCCGCCGGTCGGCAAGCTGTTGCTTACTAGCGGTAAATATGTTTCTTGTAACTTACTGTATAACTAGTTGATGACCGCGACCACGACTCAACGTCGCAATGATCGGCATCGGCACTGTGCTGAAGAGAGTGAGCCTCGTCGGGGCAGTGGGCAGCGCCAGTCTAGCCGTGCGGCCGCCGGTCGGCAAGCTGTTGCTTACTAGCGGTAAATATGTTTCTTGTAACTTACTGTATAACTAGTTGATGACCGCGACCACGACTCAACGTCGCAATGATCGGCATCGGCACTGTGCTGAAGAGAGTGAGCCTCGTCGGGGCAGTGGGCAGCGCCAGTCTAGCCGTGCGGCCGCCGGTCGGCAAGCTGTTGCTTACTAGCGGTAAATATGTTTCTTGTAACTTACTGTATAACTAGTTGATGACCGCGACCACGACTCAACGTCGCAATGATCGGCATCGGCACTGTGCTGAAGAGAGTGAGCCTCGTCGGGGCAGTGGGCAGCGCCAGTCTAGCCGTGCGGCCGCCGGTCGGCAAGCTGTTGCTTACTAGCGGTAAATATGTTTCTTGTAACTTACTGTATAACTAGTTGATGACCGCGACCACGACTCAACGTCGCAATGATCGGCATCGGCACTGTGCTGAAGAGAGTGAGCCTCGTCGGGGCAGTGGGCAGCGCCAGTCTAGCCGTGCGGCCGCCGGTCGGCAAGCTGTTGCTTACTAGCGGTAAATATGTTTCTTGTAACTTACTGTATAACTAGTTGATGACCGCGACCACGACTCAACGTCGCAATGATCGGCATCGGCACTGTGCTGAAGAGAGTGAGCCTCGTCGGGGCAGTGGGCAGCGCCAGTCTAGCCGTGCGGCCGCCGGTCGGCAAGCTGTTGCTTACTAGCGGTAAATATGTTTCTTGTAACTTACTGTATAACTAGTTGATGACCGCGACCACGACTCAACGTCGCAATGATCGGCATCGGCACTGTGCTGAAGAGAGTGAGCCTCGTCGGGGCAGTGGGCAGCGCCAGTCTAGCCGTGCGGCCGCCGGTCGGCAAGCTGTTGCTTACTAGCGGTAAATATGTTTCTTGTAACTTACTGTATAACTAGTTGATGACCGCGACCACGACTCAACGTCGCAATGATCGGCATCGGCACTGTGCTGAAGAGAGTGAGCCTCGTCGGGGCAGTGGGCAGCGCCAGTCTAGCCGTGCGGCCGCCGGTCGGCAAGCTGTTGCTTACTAGCGGTAAATATGTTTCTTGTAACTTACTGTATAACTAGTTGATGACCGCGACCACGACTCAACGTCGCAATGATCGGCATCGGCACTGTGCTGAAGAGAGTGAGCCTCGTCGGGGCAGTGGGCAGCGCCAGTCTAGCCGTGCGGCCGCCGGTCGGCAAGCTGTTGCTTACTAGCGGTAAATATGTTTCTTGTAACTTACTGTATAACTAGTTGATGACCGCGACCACGACTCAACGTCGCAATGATCGGCATCGGCACTGTGCTGAAGAGAGTGAGCCTCGTCGGGGCAGTGGGCAGCGCCAGTCTAGCCGTGCGGCCGCCGGTCGGCAAGCTGTTGCTTACTAGCGGTAAATATGTTTCTTGTAACTTACTGTATAACTAGTTGATGACCGCGACCACGACTCAACGTCGCAATGATCGGCATCGGCACTGTGCTGAAGAGAGTGAGCCTCGTCGGGGCAGTGGGCAGCGCCAGTCTAGCCGTGCGGCCGCCGGTCGGCAAGCTGTTGCTTACTAGCGGTAAATATGTTTCTTGTAACTTACTGTATAACTAGTTGATGACTGCGTGGGCTTAGGTCTTTAAAAATCTGAGGAAAATGAGGTGAGGGGAGAATGAAACACAAACGCGTCTCCACGCTACGCTAAGTGTGATTTATTACGACTCTCTCTTAAAACTAAATATTCTATTGTACTTAGAATTAAGGTCTACTACACACTACCAGGTCATTAACTACTTGTATATAAATGCTGAAAACCCGTCTTCCTTCAAACAAGGCAGATAAGGTCCATTTTACTTTGACGCTCATGTGTTTCGACAGTTAAATTCTATCCACGTTCACGCCGCAACGGAGCAACGGATCGATATGATTTTTGCATGATATAGTTAAGACCTAGAAAGTTAAATAGGCTACTTTTATCTCTGAAAATGAAAGATTTCCCACAGGATTATTAAAAGACCTAAATCCATGCGAAAGTAGTCGCGGGCATCAGCTAGTAATTGAATATTTGTTTTAGAACCCATAATACTAAACTTGTGCAACACGGGTACCATAACTGGTGTTTGGGCGGTGAAGTTCCGGAGTAAGACCAGCACTGAGGGGCAGTATCCTTTCAAAGCATCCGCCACCAAAGTCGAGATACGCCCTGGATGTACGAGCCAATTGAAACTGGTGTATTTTGGACCCCCTGATACTTTGAATGAGGGGTAAGTTGTGTCACAGGCTTAAGATAGATAGATAGATATACAAAATTCATCTGTCCGCAAAATAAAAAACTACCAAAAAACTTGGAATACTCAATAGGACAAAGTAGTACTTTGCACAGACTCATCCATACTAAAATTATAAATGCAAAAGTGTGTCTGTCTGTCTGTGTGTCTGTCTGCTACGTTTTCACGGCCCAACCGCTGAACCAATTTTAATGAATTTGGTACAGACTTGGGATACATCCTGGGGAAGGACATAGGCTACTTTTATCCCGGAAAATCAAAGAGTTCCTATGGGATTAAAAAAATTGAAATCCACGCGGGCGAAGCCGCGGGCATCCTCTAGTACTCTATAAAGCACAAATCAGGCCACATATTATTATGGAGTTTTGCTCTTATCTTTGGGCTGGAATTCCTCACAATTTGAACCACTTCCCCTGTGTGGTGTTCCTACCAGATTTTGATGTGGGATCATCCAAGGGCCAGATCGACCTCAATAGCGGGTAATGCATTGGCTGTTCCGTTCCTTTCCTGCAAAGCCTCATGGGCGGCGGTAACCTACCCTAATAAAATAAAGCTATGATTAAAAACTATGTACTTGTTTAAACAAGCCACTTATAAAAGTGACATATTTTTTTTTTTACAGGACATTGATATTAGAAGATACATCAAACGGTAACATAGCTGCAATTGAAATCGTAGGCGGATCGGATAGACCCAAAACTTTCCCAATCAAAACAAATTACAAAAATATGTCATGGGTCCGCGCTGGCAGGAAAGAGATAAGTTTGAAGAACTCTACAAACCAGAAGATTCAAATCCGATGTCAAATCATGGGGGACGGATTCATGTTGGATAGTCCGGGCGTTGAATCCAGAGGAACGTATGTGCTGTCGTTCAGCCCCTGCGAATGCAGACCGTTGCCGATCGTCTTCGCTCCGAATTCTTATCTGCCACACGCGGCGGCCTTGCATTTAGTGTTCGATAAGAACAGCGATTATTCTAGAAAGGTGAGTTTTTTACTCTCTGAATATGTTTGCTAATTATTTCATGTGTTGAATTTAAATTATAAAATTTCAAGGCATACCAAGACGTAATTTTCGTAATCCGTACCCCAAAACCCTCGGAAATAACACCCATACTATGCACTTTCGTTTTCTAAGAAGATTGCGCCTATTTTTAAAATTATTAATTTTTTTTCACGTAGTTATACCTATAGGTACCTATCTCTTGTTTTGCATAATTTTCATTTATTTTTATCACGTTTCAATTAATAATTTTACTTTACTTAGTTTTGTGATGTGTATTAATATTTAATAATATATATTCAGATCAAACTTCACGGCTGTGCCAGCAACGACAGCGTCCGTTGGTCGGGGCTCATGACGTACGGCGACACGGCGCTCGTGCGCGCAGTGTCGCGCGCCAGTATAGAGTTGAACCTCTTCAACAAAGCCTCCGCGCCCGCTTTCCTCTCCGCTCGCGTGCAGTTTAACTGTAAGTAATGACATGCATCGACATCGTCCGTTGGTCGGGGCTCATGGCGTATGATAAATGTAGCGGTACAATGATATCGTCAAGTATATGTACTAATACAACAAGTGTAAATTAAAAATTTATAACACCCCCGACAAGTGAAGGTTACAGTAACTAGAAAAGAGCTGATAACTTTCAAACGGCTGAACCGATTTTCTTGGGTTATAGCTAAGAACACTCTCGATCAAGCCACCTTTCAATAAAAAAAAAACTAAATAAAAATTGGTTCATTAGTTTAGGAGCTACGATGCCACAGGCAGATACACACGTCAAACTTATAACACCCCTCTTTTTTGGTCGGGGGTTAAAAATGTGGTTTATTTTGTGCAGTACAATACAGATTCCTAGCGGAAGAATCGGAACTGCACGGGCATCGTCGCGTGATGAGTCGTCGCTCACAGCACACCGTGTCGCTGAGCGTGCCGTGGGCGCGGCTGGAGCGCCGCGCGCGCGCCTCGGACGCCACGGCGCTGGCCACCGTCACCGTGCTCACTGGCCCCGAGTTCACGAGGCGCAGGATACTGAGGTATATGCTATTCAAATTCAAAATACTTTTATTCAATTAGACTTTTACGTAGTCTAAAGTACTTTTGAATCGTCAAGAGCATCTACCACTGGTTCGGAATGCCTTTCCTAAAGAGAAGAACCAGCAAGAATCTAAACAACTATGTAAGAATAGGTATAGTAGTATTTATTGCAGAGGTATTGGAGCTCCTTCGGCATAAATTGTTACTCGCACTATACCGTATCACTACGTATAGTACTATCACTTTTATAAATTACGCCGATGTACCTGCGCAGAAATTTTATTTTTGAATGACATAAAACCATCTCAGCGAATCATAGCGCGCGTCCGTCCGCTTTTGGTTGTTGCCTATGCGCCATGTTTTGTTTTGCCTTGGACTTAAGATTTTATATCAAAAAGATTAAGACAGTAAAATGGTGAAGTTTAGAAAACTGTGTACATTTTATTTTTTTCAGAATACTCAAAAGTGAATCAAATGGAGTGTTGGATGTATCGCTACTGCCCGACAATTTGAGGATGTTAGCAGAACCCTTTGAAGGAGAAGACCCTGCCTTGGAAAGCTATCTCGAAGAATTTAACGAAACTAAGGTATGGTAGACTAATCCGCCCTCACCGGCCCACTACTGATCACAGGTCTCCTTTCAGAATGAGAAGGGATTAGGTCATAGTCCGCCACGCTGGCGAATCTGCCGACTTCAAATATTTTTGAGAACAATAATATGAAGAACTCCCAGGCATGCAGGTTTCCTCACGGTTTTTCCTTCACCGTTAAAGGTTCCTGTTAGGTTAGGGTTCTGTCATTTTCTTATTACATTGGTAAGAAAAAAAAACTCTAAAATTTAGTTTTTTTATTACGTTACATAATTTAACTTACAATTCTAAAAAATAAACTTAAATCTAAATTAAAACTTAAAAAAAAATTAAATTAAAAACTAAAATAAAATAAATTAAATCTAAAACCTCATCAAGACCACCGCAGTGAGGCGTTGTACCCAAGCTGCTGGCAGCATTACCCTTTTGCATGGCCAAACTTAATTCTTTGCCCAAGGTAGCTGCCAGCTCTTGGATCCCCGATTCGATAACCGTTTTCGAAATTTCCTCAAAAAGAGCTTAAGCCCCTGGGCTCTGAGCTCTTTTTGAGTAAATAAATAAGTTTTTAGTTGAATTAGTACCAATGTTATTATTACTTCCACAGGAGTCACTGAACGAGTTAATCGAAGGCTTACAAGAGCTCACAGCACAAATCGACCTGCCGCAGGACTTCGCGGACGATCACACCATCCTCATCGCTGATGACACAGTCTTCGAACACCATACCCTGTGCGATTGAATTTTTATTAATGAACTGTTTCTATTATGTAATGAATAATTGTGATATTATAGTTAGTATATAATATTTAGGGCTGATTTTACAATCAAAATATCTTTTATCTGAGGAATGAGGTTTTAACATTTTTAGGGTTCTGTATCTCAAAATGAAAAACCAAACCCTTATATGATCACTTTGTTATCCGTCTGTCTGTCGTGTCTGTCAAGAAAACCTATAGGGTACTTCCCGTTGACGTAGACTCGTGAAATTTGGCAGGTAGGTACGTCTTATAGCACAAGTAAAGGAAAATATCCAAAAACCGTGAATTTGTGGTTACCTATATCACACAAAAAAGTGTTCAATAAATTTAAGTCGCTAAATCACATATAGATGGTGCAGACCGTTAGTAACTTGCAGAGTTCTACATAAAGGTGTTAGGTATATCATGTATTGTATGATGGTACGGAACCCTTCGCATGTGAGTCCGACTTGCACTTAACCGATTTTTCTATAGGAAATCTGTCAAAATGTCTTTACTTCTGAGATAAAAGTTATTTGACGATTGAAAATTCGGCCCTTAGTGAGTACATAGTTAGTTAGATCCCAATCGAAGAAAAAAACCACATCATAAAGTGCATGACCAATCATTTCATTTTTATTTAATTACTAGCTGAGACCTACTAATTGTTGTATAGTCTGCACAAAATGAGAACTCACTCGCCGTTTTTACTCGGTCTCAACTGTCATATCAAGAGTATGATTTTAGTTAGGATCTCATTTTGTACGCAAAAAAATAGGTATAATTTTATTTCCCCATATGTCCATCGGGAAAAACACGCCGGCAAGCAAGTGCTGTTTACAAATATTTCATGTTATGAAATGTGCCGGGCGCTTCATGATGTAGGTAATTCTAGAATCGGGCTACAACATACTTTTAAATAGTTATTATATAAGAATTATAACTATATTTAAAACGGTTTGATTCATCCGTCCAAGACTGTATAAATAACTAAGCATTTATGTACTTAATTTAGTTCTCCACAAAACTAAATTGACAAATCAAGACGCATCCTATAGCATTGTTGCAGAAAAAGCGTTAATGTTTTAGACATTTTAGATTTGTCAATTTTGTAATATTTTTGTGTACAAAATCTTGACAAAATATGATCTAAGGTAATCGTACACGGCCGTAAAACAAACAAATTATGCAATTAAATTAATTTTGAAATTAATAAAAAGTTAATAATCCAATTTATTTTATTTTATTTTTACCTGTGGTGAATCTGCTCGAGCATGTTGCAAACCTCTGCATGGGGAGGGACTTCGTCTGTGTTGGCGCGCGTGCGGTGCCTTTTTGGATTGTTTTTTTTTTTGTTAGGAGTGGCCGGTTTTTGTTTTTTGGCGGTGGAACTGACTGGAAAGCGCTCTAAAGGGGCGCCACGCGTGTGTCGGCGAGCGCCAGCGCAGACGAAGTCCATACTTGTATGGTTTCCCTAACTTGCAAATAACTACAAACTTGACATTGGCTAATTTGTGTAAAGCCAGACGAGAGAAGAAAAAAAGAAACCTCTGCATGCCTGGAGTTCTTCATAATATTCTCATCTGTGAAGTCTACCAATCCGAACTTGGCCAGTATGGAGGTCTGTGGCCAAATCCTTTCTCATTCTGAGAGGAGACCCGTGCTCTGTAGTGAGCCTTCCATGAATTGATCATGATGATGATGATGTTGCAGTTCGATACTCAGCGTCAACGGAACCCAAACGAACATTTGGGTTTCGTTTATTGACTGAGTAAATAATGCTTAGTTTGATGATAGAATTAAAATAATATGAGACTATTTGAGACATCATACGTGATACAAGATGAAATAAATTTTTATTTTAAATTTCTTTCAAACAACTTAGTGATAGGTTATTTAATAATTTTATTAAAAACGAACTGCCTATATAAAAAAAAAAGATCAATAATCTCTACGTTATTTATCCTATAGTAGTTTACAAGAATAGATTTCTGGGTAAAAACATGCCGAAGATGCTTCGCGGTCGCGGTCGCTGCCTCGAAGTCGATCTCGCTATATCTACATGGATGTCGCGTGCGAACAAGTCGGTTCAGTCGTCCCTGGATGCTCAGTTAAGTTGCTCGTCATCGCTCTGACACTTATTTACACCCTTGTCTGTTTGCATACATTTGTTTTAAATGGAGGTGACATCGAAGTAGCGAGCTAAACCGTGACCGCGAGATATCGCAGTGAGGCATCTTCGGATTTTTATTAATTTGAATTTTTAACATTCCCGCCCTTGTGATAAGCGGCACAAAAACCACCATAACAGTAACATTTTAGGCAAGGAATGGAAGAGAGTTGCTTTAGCTTGTGGATCAACAGGTAAACTGCTAATTTATTTATTGCTAACTAACAACCCGCCCCGTCTTCTGATGGGTGGAAATTAGTGTCAGAGCGATGACGAGCAACTGAGCTGAGCATCCAGGTGCGACTGAACAGACTTGTTCGCACTTCGCACCGACATCCATGTAGAAATCGCGAGATCGACGTCGAGGTATCGAGGCAGCGACCGCGACGCATCTTCGGCATGTTTTTACCCTTATTTGTCATGAACATCAAACTGTCAGGTTAGGATTATTTACAATCGCCTGCGCAAATAGGATTAGCAGTAGGTAACCACCCAGTCTTATACCCCCTTTTTAGTTATTTTGTATTAATTTTTAACCGACTTCAAAAAAAGGAGGAGGTTCTCAATTCGTCGGAATCTTTTTTTTTTTAATGTATGTTCACCGATTACTCAAAGACCCCTAAACCGATTTGGAATTTTTTTTTTGTTTGAAAGGGTATACTGTGCAGGTGGTCCCATATAAATTTGGTGAAGATCTGATGAATATCTTCGGAGATGGAGAACAGAACTCCTCAATGGATAAGAGCAAATTGCTAGCGATCACTGTAATAGCTTAGTAAACAGTAGGGTTTTAACTTGGCACAGTATATTATAGTACAGTGGGGCCACTAAAAATTGTGAAATAAAAAAAAATCAAAAGAAAAATAAAACCGACTTCAAAAACCACAAGCACTAAAAAGTAATAAATAATTCTTGTTTAGTTACACGTGTAATGTACCTAGGTATGAAGTCGGGCGAGCTTCACATTTGGATTTCTAATTTTGTTTTATTATGCTCGCTCGATTTCATACCTAGGTACATTACACGTGTAACTAAACAAAAAATATTTATTACTTTTTAGTGCTTGTGGTTTTTGAAGTCGGTTTTATTTTCCTTTTGAATTTTTTTTATTTCACAATTTTTATCTAAGAATGAATGTATGGGTTGGTAATTATTCTCAATAAAAAACATTATTATTTCATAATCATTTATTATTTTCTTAACCAGTATATTTATTCCAATCGTTTTCCTATTTTTTTTATTCATTGTATCTAAGAGATTCCGCTGCCAATGGCAGTTGTCTGTTAGAAATGACTTTAAAAATATTGCCTACTACTTATAAAACTAAAATGCAATTTCCACTTATAATAATTCAATCGTCATCGCAAAATGATAGTTTATATACAGGAATAAGACGTTTTTAAAAATTAAAATTGATATTTCGCTAATTATATACGTTATCCTTTCGAATGAGCCCCTATCTGTTAATGTATTGCAATAAATTAACACTAGTTTGGGCAGAAAAGAATACACTAAAATAAGCACGTATCTCTCAGAGCTCATTCTAAAGGACTTCATTTCATTAGTACATCCAGCTTGGTGTATTTTATGTTACCATGAATCTATCTCTTACACAACAAAAATATTCCTTATCACTCGGCTCACACTACAATCTCTCGCCATTCATTCGTCACTCATTGTCATTCATGCATAATTCGTTCACACGCACGAAACGTTCATAAATGTCGCATTTGGCAGTTTATCATAGTAACTTCACACACGTCGATATTCACACGAAACCCTTCGTATTCATATTTTACAAAATAATACTACTTTGCGTTTACATTCAATGTTAACCGTGTTATATAAAGCTAGAGGTCAAGTGTCAATATCGACGGCAATGAAACAGCTCCACGTGGGACTACTTGCCGTACAGTCTACATACAAAAAAAAACTTAATGAAATGGAAGTACTTATTTTACATTTCTCAATATAACTAATTTGCGTTAAAAATGGCTGACGTATTATTTCATTAGAAAACGGTGCTTTGAAAATCCTATTCTCAAAAACTTATTGCATTACACCTAATAGTCTAACGTCACAAAAGACGAAGAGAGAATAACAGGAGTTTCTAAAAACTCGAAACATTAGGTAGTTACATCGCATAACGGTGGCATGGGTAAGCCAGATTTCTAGGAAAAAGACAACAACAATACTTTATAATAAATTGAAAGTAGATTGTTTTTATCAACACAAATAATTGTTTTGTGGAAATCTGGCCTTACGTATTGTATAGCATAATATATAGTGTCGTTAGGAAGTAACGTCAAAGCGTTCCTTCCACGCGAGTGGAAATTCTATTCCTTTTTAGGGATTCGTACCCGAAGGTTGCCAATGGGACTCTATTACTAAGACTCCGCTGTCCGTCCGTCCGTCTGTGTGTCTGTTAGCGGGCTGTCTCGTGAACCACAATAGGTAGAGTTGAAATTTTCACAGAATGTGTATTTCTATTGGCGCTATAACAAATTCAAAGATTTCAAAATGGCCGCCAACGATTGTGCCAAACCCTTTGTGTGCGACTCGCATTTGAGCGATTTTTTCTTTACTAGGTACTTTAAAAGTACTAAGAGATTCTATTCTGCTGATACTTTAAGGTTTGTTTATTAGTTAGGTCATGATTCGCTAGCGACGGAAGGCATGGTTTACATGCTATGGAAGCAGGAGTTAACATAAATATTCTGAAATTGACTCAAAACTAGCGTACATTATAGTTTACTCGATTGCAAGCACTGTTTGAAGTCAATTGCTCTGAATAAGGCCTAACAGTTCCGACATGATTATAGTAAAATTTTCAGTAGCATTTATTTTAAAACAAAATAATGCGCGTCTCCTTTATTATATATGTACACATCACACAATCACACGTTTTTACAATAGGAATTAAAATCCTAAACTAAAAATAAACCAGTCACTTAATGAGCTATATAATAGTATGTAAGATTGCCAACGATACACTGGCCTAGACACGAGCGGCGCACTCGGTGAGACGATCGCATTCTAACATTAGATATCGATATCGCGGAGGCTCGTGAGTTATGTATAAATTGCTTGGATCACTCTTATAATATTTCTTAACAAGTTAAATACGATGTTCTGCAGTGACTAGTTCTATTCAATGCAGATATTCATATTCGATAAGAGATCATATGGCTTTCAAAAGGTGCGGCTCGCATATGGATCGATGTCAACACAAATTTTGGTCATGATTTTCTGCCACATTTAACTTATAAATATTATCGTATATAAAACGTCCATAATTTGATAATATCGGTAACGGAATAGTACCATCATAATAACCGCCCACCACTAAGCGTCAAGATATAACTAACCCATCCACAATTATTGAATACTCCACAAACTTCTTATGGTATGCTTCAACACGAATGTAACAATATTTTCACATACAAAAATGCTGGTGTTTCCTTTAAAATATAAATATCACAGTTAGTGCAAAAATAAATGATAAAATGTTCACAACGGAATTATACGTAACATGTTAAATCAGAACATCCTAAACCCGTTACATTCATGGAACTGCGTAACTGAATTTATAACATTTTGTAACATATACAGCATTGGAATTATCATAGTCTTGTAATAATTATTTTGGAAGTTTCATATTATATGCTACAGCTAGGTTTTGGAAGCAAGGTTTTGTATAATTTATTACTCTTTAACACATTAAATGGACAGTAATTTCCTCGAACAGTGAGAGCAAAAGTACAAAACAATTAAATAGATGTAAGTATTGTATTCATAGAAAGTAAGAAATCTCTGGTGATTGTAATTTCTTTGGTTTGTATCTCAATAAATTATTTTAAGAGCCGATTTACACATAAAGATAAGGCAAATATTACATTCAAAAACATACTATACGTAAGTGACGTAATTATAAAGTAGGTTTTTATGAACAGTAGGGTTAATATCAAGTAGAGAAGCACTTATAAGAATATCTGAGCAGAAATCGTAAATTGAAAAGTCTCGATTCATTAATTTCTTGGCAAAATTCGGAATCAGCTCTTATTACAACTTTGGCTTTTACACCACCCATTATTTTGCTTTGAGATGCTAATTTTCTTGCTACTTGAAACTTTTTACTTAAATTGTGGACTTAAGTTATCATTCTATGGTACAATCACCCTGTAATATTTGGAAGTAGCAACATAATATCATAGTTCACATAGATTTCAGTGTTAACATAATGGCTAGGATAAGACACTTATATCGAGGAGCCATGTTCGAGGTATGATATCGTAAGTTTTATAGTTCGCATCCAATCGAGCGACGGAAAGTAGCGCTTGTCAAAACTGTCTACATTGAGAGCATATGTTTGATTGTAAGCATGCTGGCCCGAAAGCCCGAAGTTGAAGTGGTGATTGATAAAAGCTGAGTAAGTAGGTTCTTCTGCGTTTGTCGGTTCTAGTTGGCCAGCTGATGTATGTCACGAGTAGCTGCATCTCTATCGCACTCCGCCGTGATCGGGCTTTGCTTTTTTTAGTCGTTCGTTAGCATTGTTTGTTGTTCAGGCCGGTCAAGTAAGAACGTGAAAAGTTTCTTGCCCGCTGTTTGAAAAAACTTGCTTTCAGAGTTCCGAGTTTTAAATCTTAAGAATCCAAACATCTATATATATCCGCGCGGATATGTTTTTTAAAAATCCTGCAGGAACTTTATGATTTTTCCGGGATAAAAAGTAGCCTATATGTTGTTAATCCAGGGTACAAGGTATTTCCATTTCAAATAACCAAATCGGTCAGTCGTTGTGGTGTGAAGAAGCAACAAACATTCAAACTTTTACATCTGAATGAATAAGCAAAACCATGCACCTGCAGGCAGGGCAACTCGGGCAGCACAGAAGAATTACAATTTCTCAGCTTATATCAAACAGTTCATAATGTCTACGGGCTCCAGCGCTGGACGCTTGGTTTCAGACGTGGGTAACGTCTGCACGGTTAGCATGGGAAGCTTGTGCGTGCAGCGGGCGCGGTCATGTGTAGGGGGGTGTGTCTGCGGGGCGCGGGGGCAGCGGCAGCGGCGGCTAGGGCGCGCGGTACAGCAGGTAGGCGGTGAGCGCGGGCGGCAGCGCGAGGCGCGAGGCGGCGGCGCGGAGCCGCGCGCGCCCCACGCGCTGTCGGATCACGCGCCTGCACAGCTCCATTAGCGGTAGCGGCTCCGCTGTAACAATATGAAAGTATTCTCATTATAAACTTCAACATACTCGCGTTGACATCTATAGAGCGCACTTTGACTTTGCTTGGACTTAAGTTTCAGTTAAAACGAGAGAGATTTATGCCAGCGGTATAACGCTGGCTAGTTTTAACAGTATCTTAAGTCTGAGCAAAGTCACAGTGTGTTCTTCTGCGTTTGACACAACCAGTAAAGTGCCGAGACCACAGAAGTCTCAATTAAGAGACTAATCGAGCAAAGGCTACTCAATAAGTTTCCTTAGTTAGCTTACAGCTATTTACTTATTTAATATTTTCATCTCTGTTTGATAAAGAACTGGTGATCACGATAGATCGGCGGCTGTCGACGCGATTCAGTCAGGGACGAAGTATTAAGAAGATGATAATAAGGCACGCGACTCACGGTCTAGGCCGCCGATGTACTTCATGGTGATCTCGGCGTGGCCCCACACGGCGGACACGACGGGGTAGAGCGTCTTGCCGCGAAGGCCGCGCGCCGCCACGCCCAGGTAGCGGCCGTCCGCGCAGAAGGCCAGCGTGCCCTCGTCCATGTCCAGCACCACCAGCAGGCGGTCGGGCACCAGGAACTGCTCGTCCGGCCGCAGCAGCGCGGGGTACGTGGCGCCGCTGCTGCCCGTGCCCTTCGCGTTGTGGTACACCTGCAACCAAACAACCACATCTTTATACAAAAATTCAAGTTCCGTACATTAGTTTCCGCAAAGCTCGAATGTAATTGATGGATTATTTTTACACAAACAACGTTGTATTCTAATCTTAGATATAGGTACTAATTATAAAACTGTAACTGGACGATCAAATGTGAAATGTTTATGATGTCACATTTCGAGTCGAGTACAAGCTCGATAAGCTAAACACGCGTTTTGACGTTTGAATAGGTTCTTGATTTGATTACTTGGCAACATCCCTATATCCTTAGTCCTTACATGTGAGGAATGATGACGCAGTGATCTCGAGTGTGATAGTACCTTATTTCTCCCGAGGTCCCAGCCCCAGCTCTGGTCGGTGGCGCCCACCAGACTTTGGTAGCCGACGGAGTGCAGAGGCGCGTGCGCCGTGGCCACGCCCACCACGGCGTGCGTGCCGCGCTGGCGCGCCGGCCACACCACCTCCCAGCAGTGCAGGCCACGCGAGTAGCCCACGCGCCCGCGGATGCAGTCCGTGCTCTGCGCCACCGGGTGCCGGTGGAACGTCAACGCGTCCTCCTCTTTCACGAATATGTTTAACGATCTGGAATACAACAAATATTCGAGGTTAGTGGCGTTGAAACTTTTAACAAAAAGGCATAACGTAAACCAGCACAGTAGTAAAATCAACCCTTGTAGACAAATCTCAAAAAATTTGACAGGTCTAAAAATAGTAGGCTTTTTCATGAAGGAATATCGCGAAAAGCACAGTCTCAGGATTGTGTGTAAGCGAATTAGCAGCATTATTAGCAATTAAGAACAGTATGAGCACTTAAAATTTCATTAATAATCATTTAAAATTATGCAAGATGACGTAAGGTTGTTTTTAACATAATTGCGGAGACCTATTGACCCGCAATTTTATCGGTAAAATAACCTTGTTCCGTCAAATACGTAAAGTCTATGAGTCGGTTTGCTCCGAAAATGGCAAACAACAAGGACGCCTCGTGAAGGTTAACAAGCCATAGGATTGCTTTTACAACAAGTTTTTGTCAATATACGGCAATAAGGATTCGTATAAATCCTTGTGGGCTTTAATATAATTAGTTTGTGCTATTAGCAGACTATTAAAAGTTAGAAGAACTCGACTAATATATATGGAAAAGGTCAATCGACGCCTATTTAATATCATCAACAGCCAATAGTATCCACTGTTGGACATAGGCTTCTTTTAAGTAGCGCCAATGTTGTCAATCCTGGGGCTTTCGCATCCAATCGATGTTATCGCTCCACCTACACTACGTTAACCGAGATGCGGCCTCCACTCGAGAACCCCGGGTCCAGGCCTCAGGGGCCGTCGGTCCTCTGGCAAATGTGACCAGTCCAAGGCCACTTCAACGTGCTAGCTGATTTAAAAATACTGTACCTAAAACTATTCTGGATACATTTTAAGAGACAAAAATGCATAGCAAAGAACAGCTCAACAAGATTAGCTAGAGAAGAAATTGATCATACAATTTCTTAAATTTTTGAAAGTTTGTCATCCGACTCCATGATTTTATGCAATAGTTACGTCAACGATCATCGTAGTGTTACACTTTTTTCAATAGATAAAAACGAAATCGTGTCAGTGATTCTAATGGAAAAATCGTATCTACGCAAAAAGGTAATCCAATTCGAATTAGTTCAGTCTTTGTTACGTGAACAGCTGAAACGTTCACTTTTATGTTGTCTCATACAGGCTATTGATTCTATTTATTTTGGGAGCATCTTAATCCATTATTTTGTTGTATTCAAAAGTTAAAAGTACCAAAGAAGATTCGTCTACTATTGGTGGTGCTGATAGGTTTCTTGCATACTCTTTAAGCTTCCTATATACAACGTTGCAGATTTTGGATTGCCTTTGGGCGACCTCCCCTTCCTGGCGTAGTGGTAAGCGCTGTGGTCTTATAAGTGGGAGATCCCGGGTTTGACTTCCGGCAAGCAATTTGGTTATAATTTCTAAATTGGCTCTGGTCTGATGTGGTGGGAAGCTTCAGCCGTGGCTAGTTACCGGTACAGATGTACCTCCTAGCGATTTAGTATTTTAACCTTTGTGACCCGAACAAGTGAGAGTTGCGAATTAAGAAAATCTACACTCCCCACACTGAGCCTAGTAGTTTGCACTGTACGTTGATATGCCAGTCAGCCAAGTTGTCCTTTACACAGTTCTCTCACAATCTGCAAGTGCGTTTGTTTATTTACTAGTAGTCGAGAGTCTTTCACTGGTAGACCTAAAAGCCAATAGATTTGACCTGAGAGCCAATAGACTCAATAAAAGCGGTGCCACCACCACGGTGCACGTGGTACACCGCTAAGTGGAAGAAGAAGAGAGTGGTCTCACCGGTCATCTGGGTTCCAGGCATGTTTGATCTGCGTGTCTGGATGCGCGGGCGGCGCGTCGAGCAGCGCGTCGAGGCGCGCGGGGCGCGGCGGCTCGGGCGCCAGCTCGCGCGCCACCACCGCCTTGAAGGGCGCCGTGCAGTCGCGCGACACCGACTTGACTCCGCCGGAGAGCTTTTGCCCCATGTTCATGCCCCTGCAGCGAGTGCGGGCGCGTTTCGGCAGCGCCTTGAGGCCGCCGCGCCGCGCCTCCTCCGCGCCGCCGCCGCCCCCGCCGCCCCCACCGCCCCCGCCCCTCACTGAGCGCACCCCGCTCTTGAACCTGAAATTAACAAAAACAACTCCTTCATTAAAATACTCAAAACAATGCGATTAGGTTTACTTTTTTTATAGTTGGAAATCAATACTTTTCTTTATTATTAGTTAACAAGTAAGCCCTTTACTGCGAACTCATTTGGCAGTAAGTGACAATGTCTAGACTCTAGATGGAAGCGAGGTAACTGATAAAGAGGTCGGATTCCTAATGTTCCGATTGGACTACTTGTTTTGTGCACACTTTAGGGTATAGTTAGCGCAAAACAAGTAGTCCAATAGGGGTATAGTTTATACCCCTATTATACGCCCTCAGTACCTGACCTCATTTGACCGTACGTCTTTGCAGGTAGGTCGGGCAGCAGCGACTAGTCAACGCCAAGACCAGAACAGAGACAATTAAGAAATCATAAAAAAGGTTTAAAAATAATTCAGTTACTAGTTAGCCCTTGACTTGTTGGCCGTTAATTTTAATAGGAAGGAGTACCTATTTCTTGTATTATTAATATTAAAAGTAATGATAGAATTGTAGGTTACTAAGCAACTTTAACTTTCAGATCAGATAAGTTTATTAAGATAGGCAGCATCATTATTATCGATCATTCAAGCGAGATTTTTTGGTCACGAAGTCGTTGAGACCAATGAACGCAAATGGCAATAAAAGGCAAAGTCGAGGGCACTGGAAGATACGCCAGAACCCCTGTAACAGGTCAAATAAAGTGATGCACGGTCCCGAATGCAGCTAAATGATTGTGAGAGTCTATCGAATGAATAGAATGTAGTTTTAGAAACTAACTAGATGAAGCCCGTGCGTTATTAAAAATCCCTTGAGAACTCTGATTTTCCGGGATAAAATAAAGCCTATGTGTTAATTCAGGGTATAATAGCTATCTTCATTTCAGTCAAATCGGTTCATTCATTGTGGTTTGAAGAAGTAACAAACATCCAATTAGGTATAAGTATTTGGATTACTTGATATGACTCCCAAAATACAAGACACAGTTACATAATATCGTTTGTCATAATGGTTTATTACAATTTAGGCCACAAATCTCGATGAAATAATTGCGTAATTCAATGTAAGCAGGTAATTGTTGGAGTGTTACTTTCTTTTTATTGTTGTTAGTTCAAAAAACTGGTTTAGTAGTGGCAAATAAGTGGTTTGATGTCATCACAGCAGATGCCGAATCGCGGTGGCATAGAACGCGCATCTTATGTAACGCAGCGACCGTCTAACCGTGAAAGTCGCCGTTCAAAAGCCAAGGTTAGCACGGCCCTGGAGCCTCGATCTAACACACGCAAATGTTACCTATATGAACATAATATCTATTCGAGTTTTTATTACTATGATCGTTTTTTCTTCACTATGATCTCATGTAATTGTATATCAAATCTTTAATTAAAATTTTAGATTATTCGATGCATCCGCATTGAGCAGGCATGTAGCTCCAACGCCATTAACCATTACGCCACTAACAATGTATCTACAAACAGCTATAAGCTTATGGATTTGCCTAATTGATTAGGCCAAACGAGCATTGTACATGATGTCATTCGATGGTGGAGCGTCGAGTGTACTATGTATGATGGGAAGGGACGGCTAGAAGGCACGCAAGCTACAAGGCCGTCTGCCTTTCCGTCGCCTAGAGCGGCGACAGAACAAAAACGGGAAGTGAAAGGTAGTGAATGTGTCCCCTCCGCAGCTCCGTCGCGGCGTCACCTCCGACCGTATCCAACTTCTTCATCGACCAAAACGCTTCGGCTTGAACTTGCGATCGAGTAACTTACTAATTGGCTCATTATGACGTATCAAACAAGAACCTTTTTGCTAAGTGTCTAGTGCATTGTACGGAAAATTCAGTCAATTTGATGGATTACTATACTATAAGTCGCCAAGTTTACTGGACACGGTTAACAAATGAATATGTAATTTCTTAATTGCGAGGCATGGGTATCATTATATTATTATATCTAAAAAAAACACAGGCGCCAAACTTATCGGTGTAAAATAACAGAACATAAAACTTCTGATAACATTGCAAAGTCTTTTAATAAATAAAAAGGTATTTTTCCGATTCGACATTATGGCAAGATTAATCTATTCGCTGACTCACTACAGGTTTCGAATCGTGGGAATTCAACGATCAGTCAGGACACATCAATCGCGCGACGGATAAGTATCAAAATGGAAATCGGTGGTTTTAAAACGTTCGAATAAACACAAGACTTGAGTGCGGCTGCATTCAGCATAACCGTTCGCGCCTGGTGAGAGGTGAATGGATTCGAGTGTTGCTAGGCCGACTACATAATAACAGAGCCTTCCCTTCTACGTCCCTCGGAACATCTTGACACTGTTGCTAATCAAACACAGTACTTCGGTTTATATATATTGTATATTCAAGACATTAAGCTCATCATCATTACTTAGATATTCACAACTGCGTACTTATTCTAAGATTCACAATGATATCATTCTATATGCATTTTACACAATATAGCTTTTCCCCAATCGCTTTTCTAATGATTCACTCGACTATCCTAACCGTCATCGCTGTTGACAGCTGACCACTTAATGTTACCATCGCGAAGGGTTGCCACGTTTCTAACACTACAAATTGTATACATTATTTTATAATACTTGCGTTTATTTATGAATATCTAACAGTCGGCCGTCCTCACTACATTAAGTTTGTCCTCAAACTTATTAAATTTTTATATTTTATACGCAACAGTTTCTACCTATTGTCATTATAATACCTAAACATCAAGATTTTCAGCAATAGATTATAATTTTCGAGTAATTCATATTAATAGAACTATCCTCAACTCATAAGAACTGACTTTATTCCTCAGCTATACAATGCATGATAAACTTTAACTTTAACTCTAAACTACTAACTACTTGAAAACATATTCATAAATTCCAATCTTTTCTGCTTCAAATCAATAACCAGCCGCTTTCCTTGCCGCCAAATCAAGAGCTCATTTGCCACAAGACTTTACTGTACATCTGCACCGCACCCCTCACCGCCAAGTCAAGAGCTCATCTGCCACAAAACTTCACGGCCGTCTACGACTTCCAGACGTACCTAACGACTCCACTACACATCTGCACCGCACCCCTCACCGCCAAGTCAAGAGCTCATCTGCCACAAAACTTCACGGCCGTCTACGACTTCCAGACGTACCTAACGACTCCACTACACATCTGCACCGCACCCCTCACCGCCAAGTCAAGAGCTCATCTGCCACAAGACTTCACGGCCGTCTACGACTTCCAGACGTACCTAACGACTCCACTACACATCTGCACCGCACCCCTCACCGCCAAGTCAAGAGCCCACAGGATAAGATAAGATAAGATAATTTATTTGCAAGAAAGTTGGTACAGTAAGATTGAAATTTATGATTAGAGGCCTTAACTTTCTACTAAATTATTAGTGTGCAAATATTTAAGATAACAAAATAAATTAAATTAAATTAATGTCAACAAAATTGGGAATCGATTGCATTACTTCAAATTCCATAAAAATCAGGAAATAGATATTACAATAGAAAGAGACAAAACAAAGTGACAAAATATTATACTATGCTATTGATATCATCCTTAAAAAAACTCATTTACCGAGTAATAGCACCTACTCAACAAGGTTTTGAAAAGTTTAGATTTAAAATGGCATAAATTGAGTTTTTTTTTTAAAGCGTTCCGGTAGCTTATTGTACACTCGTATGGCCATGCGCCCACAGACACAATAGACTCCAAGATAATTTCACTGTGAACATCACATAAAAAAAAAATAATAGCATCACACATTTATCATAAGTATACATCCAATACCCTACGCTTTATCAAAACATCATGATATAGTATCATAATTGTATTACTGAAACCATAGTAGGTAATCGTTAATCATTTCATCAAATATCAAATCGTCTAGAAACATCTAAGCACCCTAATATACCATCACAATCGTAGTACTGAAATCAAAGTAATAGTGTTATCATTTTATGAAATATTAAATCATCTTTATTACAAATATCTAAGCATCATAATATAGTATCACAATCCTAGTACTGAAATCAAGTAATCGTTATTCATCAAAAAAAAGGCACAAAATATCAAAACATTTCATTCATAATATAGTATCAAAATATCAAAATCAAAGTAATCGTTTAGTCATATAACGTCCACTATCATCACACAGAAATATCTAAACATCAAATATAGTATCGTAATCGTAGTTAATACTGAAATCAAATTTAATCACTTAATCATGGTCTGAATAAATTACTACTATTACTTACAAATAAATGGACTCTTTTATCGAGCCGGTCTCATCTTTTCAGAATCCCTTTGATTACTCGAGATTGTGTTCCATGCGATGCTCCAAGATCAACATAGGTACCGAATGTTTGAATATTATTATTTTCATTGCAAGTTATAAGTATGTATTGGGTAAATATATAGTATGGTTATTTTCTCATTCATTCAATAGATCACATAGATGTGGTGGCCTCTATTAGGTACTTGTATAGATAAAGTTCTGTGTAAGTTTCATTCAGCTCTGATAACCTCTACTTATAGTAAGCGGTATCTCCTATTAAGTTGATATACCAATAATAGTTATAGCAACTATGACGTACACCCCTGGTAGTTCAGTGAGCATATTTTACTAAGTCGTAAATACCTAAAGACTGTGATATAATAAATTTCTCTTTTTGTACTTATATCAATTTTATTTCCCTTTTTTTTTTTTTTTTTAATTCTGATAATCACAAATGCACATAATTTATTAGTGTAAGAGGGTTTCAATTCCTTGATTTTTACTGTGATTTGCTAGAGATAATTCAGAGTTTAAACGAATATTTTCAAACACATCCAATCAACATCATAATAACTTTTGTTTACTAATAATTTAAATAAATAACATATAAAAGGTGAAAAGTTCATTGCATAACTGTGTGACGGTAGATGGTTATGGATATAGATCACAAGATATGATATTCCATACCTACTCACTTAAACAGGAAATCTCTTAATACAAATTATTTATTATATTATGGCAGCCAACATTCTCACTGCCTAAATAGGGTAGAACATGTGTGAGTGCCACCGTTATGTCTACGCTGATAAGTAAATAACTAATTCAATTCTATTTGGTTATTTTGACTTTCATAATGCACTTCAAAGTTGGTCGTAGCAAATTTAATTTATAATATACACAAAGATTACTTACAAGATAAGATACAATAATTCTCATACCTATGTACTTCTGCGAACATGTGTGTTTTATGTCTTTTTGTTTCTGGTATGTACATACTTAGTCAGATATGAAACCTGAAATGTTTTCATCCCCTAGGTATTCGAAGTAAACTAATAATTCTCTAAGTAAACTAATTTGGTAGGTACTTCCAGATTCAGAATGGGTTCACTGTTGCCCCAACATACTCTTGATTTGCAAAGTGGACCTATTTATTAGTAGTGTGGTATCATCTGGCGATCCACCCAAGGTGAAATCTCTTCCCCTCTCCTTTGTGTTCAGTATTAGTCCAGTAGAGAATCTGTAAGCCCATGTTCACCACAGAGTCAAACTCAAAATTTGATGTAAGGTGGGGGGTAATGAAACACCCACACACCCACACCCAACACATATCTCATCACATAAAGTTTCTGCAATCCTTTCTTTATATTGAGAGCTGAAAACTTAAAAAGAAGTGGTCACCTTCAAATGTAATATTGTATGATTATGTATATCTACTGTATTCTATAGCTAACATAGAGGACCATATCCAATTTTTCCTACTCTGAGATGGAACCTGTGCTTAGACCTGAGCCCTTGATAGGTTGATGAGGCTGATTGAATTTCCCAAAGATACATCACGCTCCAGGCAAGCCAAACTCATACATTCTGTATTTTCCCTTTCGTTTACAGGTATATCTATACTTACTAATAAATAAAATTGGAGTGTCTGTCTGTTTGAAAAGGCTAATCTTCGGAACGGCTGGACCGATTTCGACGGGGTTTTCACAGACAAGTAGAGGATTGATCAGGGAGTAACATAGGCTACTTTTTTAACCGACTTTCAAAAAGGGAGTTGTGTTTTTCTTCCTATGCACACCGAAATCTCCGAGATTTCTGAACCGATTTGCGTAATTTTTTTTTTAATCGATAGAGGAACTTTGTGACAACTTTCCCACGGGATTTCAGACCCTAAATCCACGCGGGCGAAGCTGCGGGCATCAGCTAGTTATTATATAAAACAACCCTAGCAAGACTGTATATCCTTATACTTTATAGATACTCTTGCAGTGTCCGTGCAGGACCGACTACACCTTAGCAACCTGTCAGCCATCTATATGTCACCAGTATTCCCATCTTAACTGTATGTTATAATGTGACTGTAGTCAACACATCCTTAGAGTTTCATAAAATTTGAGAGCTTGGTACAGCTTAAACAATCGGTATTACCAACAACCTAATCTCTACTTGAACTATCTGTTTCAATCAGTTACCACTTGTAGTCAATGCACACTTGCAGATACCCAAATCTTAGACTTTATATCTTTCTATTTCTATTTCTGCACTGTTCTCCTCAAAATAAGAGTAGAGAAATTAGTAAAACTTACTAAAATAACTGAAAATATGTCTACACTTCATCACACATACAAATTACAACTTGTTTTGCTAACATTCCTCCTATTTGAAATGCAACATTTGAGTAGGTAGGCACTTGCCCCTCTTAGCAGGTAGGTGCCTACTTGCAGGAATCTGAGTAATACTGATTATAATATCGATAATAATTAGGTGGGTCCATGGCAAAATTTGTCACTGCCTGTAGGAAGTTAGAAATTAATCTCTATTCTGTAACTTCCTTCACTGATAAGGAGGTATATTTAAAACTACATTATCCCAGTGCTATCAATTACAAACTATAACTTTTTTGTACCTAGTCATATTCACAGGCAAAGCTAGTGGCTAGTCAATAAGTTGACCTAGGTAACTTCTGCCATTCATTTGGTGTTACTCTAGATACCTACCTAAGCACAATACAACCACCCAAAATAACTATTTCTCGGCCATATTAAACTAACTTATAACATTATATACCAGCTGTCCCTTGACCTCACCAGAGTGCTGTTCTAATCAACCATAAAGCACACTTAGTATAATTAGTATTATTCATCACTTACTCTATCAACTTACCCACATAATCCAAGTGTTTATCTTTACCTACCAGTGTATATGACTTTTACCAAACATCGTACTATTTTGAGGACCATGTGTACTGAATTCTCCACCACAGATGCAACCCGGAAACATTTGTTCATCTCATGATAGCAGACCGCTCCGTCATCAGGTTGTACCATCACATCAAATACATGGAAGTTGTCCGACATGAAAAATAGTAAACATAAAATACACTCAGACTTATTGTGTTTAAGTAACACCCGTTAATAACCACATTTACATACTTAATGAATAATTATAGAACCCTCTACATAAATTAAAATAATCTTTTACCACCTCCTCTTTCAACAGTCTGTCAGTATTAGGCTTATTTAACCCATCAACAAACCTACTCAACAGCAAAGTACCAGAATCTACCTTTACCATACTATTATGGCAGAATAACTGATTATGGTTATGCCAGGCCTCTTTATATGTAAGTTGATATGTTACACAAATTCACACTAAAAAAGATTGATTGATTGATTGGAAACTTCAAGGATACGTGCCTCCTGTGGATTTGTGGTGTAACAATTAAGTATTTAGGTACATAACTTCCTACTTGTTTTCTTGATTCTACTTTATATAGGTACCTACTTAATACTTTAAAGGCACTACCCTTTCAACTAGATTTCATTCATGTGATATGTTCATTTTCTTCTTTTATTGTTATTTGCTGATGTAGGTACCTGATTATTGTGCATGCAATCCAGTCTTAGAATTAATACCTACTACATAACTAGATATAACCTTCTAGACTCAGTCTCAGGGCTAGATATGTCACTACATACTACAGTCCATTGTGGCAATCAGAACATAATTCCTTATTTTGGACTTTCAATTAACTCATAATAATTATCCAGTTACTATTAATTATGACTTCTACTTATTCCATTCTAGAGGTAGGTACCAATCCAATATCAATCTTGCTGTTCACTCTGATACAATCATCGTTTCTTGAGAAGTTGAGTTGGTGACCCAACTCTATATAGGTGCTTTCAACATCTTAGTGTATACACGTTTTTCAGGATAAATCCGTTGCTCTTGGCGTGGAATAACATCCCGGCTTCTGATAATAACAGAGCCTTCCCTTCTACGTCCCTCGGAACATCTTGACACTGTTGCTAATCAAACACAGTACTTCGGTTTATATATATTGTATATTCAAGACATTAAGCTCATCATCATTACTTAGATATTCACAACTGCGTACTTATTCTAAGATTCACAATGATATCATTCTATATGCATTTTACACAATATAGCTTTTCCCCAATCGCTTTTCTAATGATTCACTCGACTATCCTAACCGTCATCGCTGTTGACAGCTGACCACTTAATGTTACCATCGCGAAGGGTTGCCACGTTTCTAACACTACAAATTGTATACATTATTTTATAATACTTGCGTTTATTTATGAATATCTAACATACATTAGCGTGTGCCAGCGTGCCCGAACAATGAACTAGACAAAACGACGCACATTCAGCTGTATTAAAAGTATACCAGATGCTTATAAGTAGTTATACTTCTTTGGGACAGCGCAACTTACTGAGTTTACTTTTGCATCCGTTTATGTTTTATCCGCTTCCTTTCTAAGTTTCAGAGTTGATAAGACAAGATAATTCAAAAGACTGAATTAGATTAACTATGTATTTTATTATAATAACTAGAAGGCATTTTTTTACGTAAGCATATTTCATGTCATTTGATCATACCTATTTGCTTTCAGAAAACATACAACTCGTTCCAATCATTCCGTCTCTAATATAATTAAGGGCATGAGTGACAAATTGATCGTTAATTTAAACGTTGTCAATTCAAAGTTGTTGAATATGTAACACTGGCATGGGTGGATAGCCTGGCAATATACGAGTACATACCCTAGTCGGCAGTGACAGATCGGTAAACCAATATTAGGGCAGCGAGGCCAGACATAGTGTGACCTAAACCCACACATTGAAAGCTTAGCCTTATTGACTGGTTTACGACTCTGGCATGCTACCACCTAATAAATCTCGAACAACACATAAAGTGTTTCTATTGATTACTTAGAAGCTTATGATGAACACTGCATCTGAAACAATTTGATCTATCGATATCAATAGCTCAAAATTTAAGAAAATTGCGACCATTCGGATCTCAGACCGCTGTTATACCGTAAATGATAAATCTATATTAAGGCTTAAATCAAAATAAATTATGAATAGGTACCAACTATTATAATAATTGACTGCATTCCGTGAATTGCGAGCCTAGCTGATCTGATTTTTACCTACGTCAATTCTCAGAACAGACACATGTATCTTCTAATAGTTCTTAGTAAATTAGTCTAAAAGCAATTTTCCAATGACTAAGCTCACGTTTTGGACCCAATACAATAAGCAAATGGACGTAAAACATTACTTGCCAGGAGGTATAAATTGGAACAGAACTTGATTGGCATCGTTTAATTTGTATACCTAACAAATAAAAAACACAATTCACAAACGAAATTGAAACGTCCTGAAACTGAATTGAATACCGGACAGCACGCGGGGGAGGATTAATTTTATTAATTGAAATGGAGCACGCAGATTTATGAGCCGTTATTTAGTTGCTTTTGATATAACAACGTAATAAAATTTTATAACGATTCTATTTTCAAATATACTGTGTTGATACTAAATGTAGTAAAAAGTTTAGGCATGTAGGTATGTTGTTTTATAGCACAAAATAAAAAATGCGCTTTAACATATCAGGTTGGACTCGTTACCAAAAAGGAAAATTTACTTGTGCTACCTACCTGCCAAATTTCATGATTCTAGGTCAACGGCGAGTACCTACTCTATAGGTTGTCTTGACACGACAGACGGACAGACAGACAGACGACAAAGTGATCCTATAAGGGTTCCGTTTTTCCTTTTGTGGTACGGAGCCCTAAAAACATCTTAATTCTTAACATCATACTACGTATTTTTTTTTTGGGTTTTTCAAGAAATATAAACTTGTTTTCTGTGTGCGAAAAGGAAATTAGTTTGTTAAGTTACTGAATAGGTACATGGCGCAACGTCTCACACTTTGCTCCGAAGACTCATTAACAAGTTTCCGTGCATACCTACGCTCTTAAGAGTTTAGCTTGCAAGTTAGAAGGAGGAAGGAGTCTCTAAATAAGTATGCCACGTATTTTTTTTTGCAAAGTAATATTAATACACTAGACGATACTCGCGGCTTCGCCCGCTTAGATTTAGATTTTTTTAAATCCCGTGCGTATTTTTGAGTATCCAGGACAAAAAGTAGCCTTTCCATAGTAGCCCGTCCCTGGGGATGCAAGGTATCTCTGTACCTACCAAACTTCGTAAAACATTTAAGCGCATTATTCTTTAAAAATCCCGCGGGATCACCATGATTTAGGAGTGCAATTCCTTACAGCATCACAGGGTTGAGGAGTTGGGTCCTAGAGTTCAACGATAAAGTCTTTACTTGGTAGATACATGCCTCCAATATCAATTAATAAAACCGACAGTTCCCTTCTAAATCACATTTATTTTCGTGGTTAGATCCCCTACAGCATCAGGATTGAAAAGTAGGAATCCAATTTTTTTATGGGACGATGTCGCAAATTTTCTCTAAACTGAGGTTCGAAATTACAGACAGACACTTCAATTTTTTTTATTAGTATAGTTTTATTAAATCAGTATGTATTGATTATCATTATGAGGAAGTTGTATTAGTATCGCTAATAATATTAATAAACTCACGTCGCAGTTTATCAGAAAATTACAAGTAATTTCTCTTTCCACTATTTTCCATACACACTCGAAGCTTGTTAATGTGAAGAGCTTCTTTGAACACGCTCACTGTAGATCGATAAGAAAATTATTTATACTAGGATGATGCCCGCAGCTTCGTCCGCGTGGATTTAGGTTTTTAAAAATCCCGTAAACATCACAGTAATTGTTCCTAATAATGTTCACACAATGTGAACCTAAGGTAACTTGTTCACTAGCGTGTGACGTTACACCTATCATGTGACCAGTGCCATTACAGAAATGTCGTTTGTGTCGCAGTCTTCAAAACTTAAACTTTATCATTGATTTTAAGCCTTAATACAGTTTTTCCGAAAAATACCAATGTAGTGTGATTATTATGTAAAAAAGAATAATTTATGACAATTTCCAAAAAGTCAATCTTACCTTCCTAAAGAAGAAATGACTCTGGATCTGCTTACAACTTCTACATAGATAACTAGCAGAAATATTTGGATGTTCGTAAATCACAATACAATGAAGTCGAAAGTTCAAAAGTTAAAATTACAGCAAGTATTGTCGCCCAATTCACATAATTCGAAACAGCCGGAGAAAGTGTCGACCCGGCCGTAAGGAGCGCCTTGCGAAAGAGACCTCTTCAAGAACTTTGCCCACACCTTATACGGTCTGAGTAATGAAAAAAATTCGACCCGCACTTTCGATAATAAAATATATTTATTCGGATCAACACGACTTACCCTACTTTAGGGTCAGTGTAGTTTATCCAATAAAGTGATTTCAATACGAAAAGTAGTTTGTGTAGTATCTGCTATATGATAAGTAGTTTCTTGTGTCTGCAAACAATGTTGTGCAGTTCAAGCAGCACGTTGCGTTTTAAAATGTAGTTAATTTGATAACCAGTCAAATTATGTTTATCAACATTTTAATCGAATCTCAAGACTGAGGATCTGTCTCCAAGTGAAATAATTTAAATAACAATTAAATAATTGCTAGGGCATGTCACAGTAACCTTGTAACCGTTGCCGGCGTTGCGACAGGCCTTGTGTCAAGGAAAAATCTACTTAGCAGTTTCCCTGGCCCTGAACGGGTACTTGTCAAATTGATTTTCGTAAGAACTTTTTCTAATACGCATACATGGACGTATAATAAATACTCTACAAATATTTAAAATCTTTCATTCAATAAACAATACACATAGAGTTAGGGAAAGATATGTTATTTTCCAAAGAATCATTAAAATATGGGGGTAGACACGAGAACAGCTCGTAAAATTGCTTCTTGTTTCTGTCTAATTTAGTTTTATAAGTATAGTTTATAAATGTTTAGGTACGGTAGTTCAAGGCTATCGCGCTGTGTTAATAATGTTAATGAATTCTCGTTTGACGATTTAATTCATTTCATCAACAATATAATAAAATGATACAAACTTGAATTGACACCCGAATGAATTCATTAAAACTTAGTTTCTAAGGCAAAGAATGAGGGAGAGACAGAGAGAAGAGCCGGTTCAAGTAGAGGTAAATTAAAAAAGTGAAGCCTTGAGATTAATAAGTTTTTATCGTTTATAATTTTGGAGCATGCGGGAGAATTGATAATTCACGTAAGTTATTTAATTAAAATCCTATCCTGCTACTAAAATACATATATAAAACAAACTTCTACGTTGAGATTTGATTTTTTATTGCAATCTTCAAGTTGAATCTATTTGCACTTCTTTGAGCCTGACATTGTTAGAGCGTAATTTTGAGCACGCTCCGACTTTTAAAACCAGACAGTCGCAGTCAGTTCAGTGTCTCTGGTACAAGTCTGACTAAAGTCAATGTACGCTCTATAGATCTCTGCCTCAGATCTAGGGTGTAATATTAAATGCAGCTACAGACCTAACCTTTTTTAAAAATATTTCAATAGGTACCACACCACACGATTATCATCATCACTGAACTCATCAGCTGTTATACCTACAGCGCGCTTATTTAAACTAATTACATATCCTTTGTAATTAGTTTAAATAGGCGTGCCGATGTTTACCCGTACGTATTAACGATTAACGGATCGGAATGCTCAGATGATATAAGAAACATTGCATTATGATACGGGTGGTTGCATAACGCGGCAGTGACGCGTGCGCATGTCACTGTATAGAACATGTCAAGGATGCGTCAACGGCAGCTTATTTTATACTGGCGATTAAAACTGCGGCCACACATTATAAAAATATTGTAATGTTCCTAACACGTCAACGAAAACGCCAGTTGAACTATTCACAAAAACATCTCAACGACTCGCAAAGATCTAGGCGAGCCGCAAATAATAAGCAAAAAATTAATTTGTTATTTCTTAAATGATTTATGATCAAAGCAAAATAACAACTGACAGAATGTTTTATGATAATTAATTATATTAATCTTAGACAATACATTGAGTTAATGTTAAGCCATACCGCGTTATTAAACGTTTTCAAAATACAGCGATTCCAATACTAGAAAAACTTAACAAAAAAAATTCAACACTTCATAGTCTTCATACATCTGTTTAATGAGAAAGAACCAGAACTGAAGTAATCAGGCAAGAACAAAATACGATAGCAAGTGGTAACACAAAGGCTAACTATCGGACATCGGTGTATCATAATTCATATTTAAATAACAGTTCTACTCTAGAACTTGTAATATTTATATTAGTCGTCTTACAATGAACAGATGATACAAGACTTCGACAAATATGGCAATTGCAAATATGTTTTTGCGGAATTGTTTTTCACGACTTCCGCCCAGTTGTCACACAATCGTTCATTTGCTTAGTATTATCTAACAGCAAATATATTTATCACTAGGCAATACGACCTCCCTGCCTCCCTAGGGCCAGGTAAGCGCTGTGGTCTTATTAGTGGGAGGTCCCGGGTTCGATCACACTTACCACCAGGCGAGATTGCTGTCAAGGTCTAACTTGTATCTAGATAAAATAAAAAATACTTGCGACTTTATCCACGTGGATTTTGGCATTTAAAAATCTCGTGGAAACCCTTTTCCGAGATAAAATGTAATTTATGTCACTCGCTACGTTTTTAACTGTATAAACGCACAAAAATATGTGGATCCATTCTATTATCTGTTGCTGCGTGAACCGCAGGAACCGTTTGCTTTTCTCTCTCCGCCATGTCTTAACTACATATTATATCCATGTAAAAAGTCACGTAGATCCGTTGCAGTGCGGCGTGAAAAAACAAACACCACTTCGCATTTATAATATGGGTAGTAATTGTATGGTCAGAGCCACAGCCTAGGTGGAGGTTAGGCAGAAGGTAAAAAATCTAGGTTTTATACAAAATTACCTAATATCTCAATAGATTCTTGAGCTAATTAAAAAAAAATGGTTGTATTTCAATGAATTGCTGAGCAAAAAAAGGTTTTAGTTGTGTTAAAATAAAATAACAAGCAAGGTGAACAAAGGGATTTAATGGCAGCAAGAATGAATTAGGTGCAGAAGAAAATGATATACTTATGTGCAGAATACGAAATCCAACGAGCCATCCATTTTATGTTGTAATTTTATGTTATGTTAAATTTAAAATCTTTTATTGTATCATATTTTGTTCTATCTTTACCTTTTTTTTTTTCTTTTTGTATTTGTATAATAATTAATCATCTAGTTCGTATAAGTGGCACTGCCGTTCAATCAGATGTAAAATAAATAAATAAATAAATGACTTGTTAGTTTGTTTAATTATGGTGATATTGTTTACACATTGGTAATTTGCTGCAGGTATAACTAGAGACCTTTAAATGTTTTAATAGAGAAAACTTAAGAGCATTTAATTGGCATGACTAAGTGCCCCCGTAGTGAGAATAGACAAAGGAGACATTTTTACGAATGCCATAGCAATAATAGTACTTATAAAAAATCTAGGTTGTACACTAAAAATGCCCTACTATTTCATTGAATTACAAGAATTGGTTGTGTTTCAATGAAACGCTGAGATAAAAACATTTTACACGTGTTAAAATAAAATAACAAATAAGGTAAACGAAGGTAATAAATGACAGCAATTAATGATTTAAGTGTAGAATAAGAAATCCAACGTGTCGAATTAACGTTTTATGTTATGATTTAGGTATGAGTTATAGTTGTTTATGTATGCTGATGCTGTTTGTTTCTTAGTGTGCTAGATTGTATTAGAGATTTTAAAAAAGAAATGTTTATTTTGTTGACATTAATTAGTGGCCCTATCCTAAGAAAACAAAACGATGGAGATAAATTTTTACTACCAATCAGATTGTAAAAGCAAATTAGTTCTGGTTCCTTTGAACATGATTTCAACTATGGAAACCAGCTGAATGCTCTAAAATAATGTATGAATTCTTCAAAGCAGGGAAATACTTCTTAATTATTATTATTATTTGTTTGTGAAAACAAAGATCTCTAGGTATGAGACGAAAATTTCAGAGTAGTGGTCAGCAGATTTTTGAACACTTGTACCTAATGTTGACGTGGATGAACCTAATAAGAACGTTTTTAGGACGAGGAGCGTTTGTTTGTATACAGAATTTTGTGATGATATCTCAATGTATCGTTTTATAGGGAACCTTACGACAGTCTCTGGGATTAAGCGGTCGGTTGGCGGATTCCATGCGTATGCGCCGGTAGCCGAGGGCCTTGACAGCAATGCGCGCGCGCCGTAGCGTGTCAAGGGAGCGCTGCTTTCGCCGCCGCGCCTGCATCAGGCCTACATAAACTGAACATGAGGGTAAAACCTGAATACCGCTTTAATCTTACCATATAGGTACCTCAATGACTTAACAAGCATTAATTAGTTAGCTAGAAAAAGTTAATCGTGCATATAGAACACCGCTAATCATTCTTTTTTATCAGTGCCGTAGTAGGTACAGGGTATATAAAAAAATCTTTTCATAGAACTTTTTGTAAAAATTCAAGGAAGCTTTGAGAATGAGAGAAGAAACTAGGTCATTCAGTATTTGGCTGAACATTGGCCTACAATAGGTCTTAACAACAGACTGAAGGTAAAAACAATTTAAACATGGCCTTCGCACAAGGGAATTGTGTAGGCTTTTGACGCGTCGTCGCGTCATATGAATTATCCGCGAAGCCGTGCCCATCGCAAATGCAAAAAGACTTTATTGTTCATGGTGGTCTCATTGTAATTAAAAGACGCCAACACATGTTTTAACTTATTCATTTACTTAGCAAGGAAACTGTTAGAACCAGTTAATTCCAAAGTAGCTAATGTGAAGTTTGCTGGGAGGAAGTAGGTTCCTACTTGGAATGAAAGTTATCGTCAATATGTTAGTGTTACCCTCAACATATTATATGTACGTATGTAATTACTACATATTATGACGAGTCTAGCTAGAAATATTCGATATTTTATTAATATTTCAGCTTCTGCTAATAAATAAACTAATTAAAGCTAACAGCTCCAGGACGATAAAAGCAAAATCTCAAAAATCTGACGTTGGTATATTATGAAAAACTAGGTACAGCTGTAGCTTCAAGACAAAGCCGAGCAATCATTTAAGTGGCTGTAGATGCCGCGGGGCGAACAAAGATGCCCCCCTTCCACCCCGTTCCCGTCCCGTCAGATAAGCACGCCCTCCACCTTAAAAATGCCTTCGCAATACTCAGCCATCTCGCCTTCCAATGGAATACCGATATTTGTACGCATAACGTTTCCTAATGTATATCTAATGAGAAATAAATAACTTAATCGAAAATCCATTTTAAAAAAGCACATCAGGAACATCTGTAATTTAAAAACCCTCTGGGGCGAAATAAGCGACGTACCACCCGCAGAGTTATAAGTTTATGTTCGTCCATCGCTTGGTCACGGAATTCTGTATATTTATAGACACGAGGAATTACAGCCAGAGTGAAAGTATTAACGCAGTATGTTGAATATTTAATAAATTAAACTTAAAAAAAAAATACTCTTTTTAAAAAGTCAAAGCTTTGAAATATTCCACAAAGGATTTTGCGGCAATAGTGAAAACGAAAGCGGAAGACTCGTGGTTCAAAGGCATTATAAGAATACATAGATATCGTACGACAAAATCAGAGTAGGTACTCTAGGATAGAAATGAAATAGTACGGAAATACAATAAAAGATAGTGGACATGAAGAGATTAAGAGCTGCCTGCCAATTCAAAGGAGGCTTATTTTTAAATCCTTGGCACACAAGTAGTTCACTCTGATACAAGGCTATAATGGAAGACAAGATAAACGAAATCGTAAACTTCTGGACGTACCTACTCGTAAATTATATTGAACGACGATGTCGTCTGTGATACCAAAGGATCATGACACAATTATTATTATGCTGTTTTTTTGCCATTCCAAATATTGTTTAAAATGTTTAAAAAATCCAGATGATTTTAAAGACAACAGCTTAATTGCAGTGACATTTACAAATAAGTAGTGAGAAAACAAATGCTAACTTATCTTTGGAAAACTTTTCCGCTACTTGTTTATAATATTTAAGAATTAAAATTTTGAGTCTTTGGTGTGAAAAATTCACCAAAACCTTGAGCCTCATAGAATAATAATAATAATATAGGAAGTAAATGCAACCTAATAAAAAAAACAAGGATAAAAAAACGAAAAAAAACGATACCATTATGTTGGAGTTAAATTGATAACTGTAGTTTTCTTTATAACGGGTAATAATTATAATTAAGTTGTTGCAACAGTGAAAATGAGCTGAATCCGCATTGTTTGAATGGCAGCGTTTAAATAGTTTCACTCAGAATTCTTAACTCGATAAAGTTCATAAAGGTTCGGCTGTTGGATTCCCGGGCATCAAAGTAAATAGCAACAGAGCAAAGATCGTCAGACTCGAGCTCAAAAAAGAAAACAAGCAGTGAGCAGTCGATTGTTTCATTTGTTTTTCTTTGGAAGCATCGACGATGCAGTTGGAACTGGAAACCGGTATAATAGTAGCGGCGCGATGGGACGCTCGCGGGTGTCGGCTGTAATGTTTCTGTATTACCACAATGGCATTACTTATAGATTCTTTTAGTAAGAACCATTTATTTGATTTATTTGTGTCACTTATTTTCTTACTAAGCAATGTGTTGTAAAGTTTTTTTAGATACAAATATGAAACCATAGACTAATTTTTAACTAGATGTGCATCATTTTTATATCATTAATGTAATCAACGTAATGGTTATAATTAATCCACCGGTCATCTGTCGATAAGTTACCTACTTAGTAGCGTTGTTATTTGTCAAGAAAAGACCATGCAATTTTTGACAAATAGCAACTTTGCTAACTTATCGACAGATTGTGGATAAGTTTATCATTTGATTAATTATTAATTTCGACCGTTATGCTTTCAGGATTGCACGATATTAATATTTTTATTTCGTAAATTATGATGACGTCCGAAGTTGATATTCCGGTATTGAATGTACGGTGAACTCTTGAGGAAAAAGATTGATAAAATAGCTAAGAGTTTATTACATGGTGAAACAACACCGTGACTTACAACATTCACAGTGGCCCGTGTATAATTGGTATTAGGTACGGATAATCTAGATGCGTATAAATGAAAAATGTACAGGGTTGTTATATCTATAAATAACACAGAACAACAAAGGGCAAAGAATAAATCGTGTAGCATACAATATGTGCTGCATGGGGCTGCGAGTGGGGTCATTGACACTCACCCCGGCACACTGGGGCACAGATACAGGACGTGCGTGAGTCACTAGTAGGGTTACCAGCTGCCAGAAGCAAAAACTACCCTCAGCGGCGAGTGTGCGTGCATTAGCAACTCTTTAAACTAATTACAATTGGGTTAGTTATTATTTTTGTTGACCATAAGCGTAGTAGGCATCGATATTTTAATTAAATTTCAACATTAAATAGAACTTGCGAAGTGTTTGCAAAGAAGATAAATGTGTAAGGATTTGCTCGGTATATCTGTGGCAGTCATGAAAGCTAAATAGCGTAATACATTTATTTTTTAATTTAAGGAAAGTAAACTTCTTCTTGAATGCGATTATAAATCAGGTTTGGGAGACAGTAACATTTTTCTTCTGAAAGAAAAGTTATTTCGTAATTTATAATCGTAAATTATAATATGCGGAAGTTACGGCTGGCATACTTAATTTCATTGGACGAGCATTTGCATGGTTGCTATAAACGGATATAAACATGCCATTCGCATATGCGCCTATTTTATAAATATACGTAATAGTGATTGTGATGTAGGGAGTGAAAGCGGCAACATATGCCGACCTCATTCGCTTTGAAGTGTCGATCTGTCGCCATATGGTACATTCTGAATTTATCTGATTGTAGGTCGTCCTAAATAATCGATACCTAATCGGATATAAATGGTTGAGTTGGTATTGGTGGTATGTATTTAAATAAAACTGGGAAGTGTCGTAGAGTACAGTTGCAGTTATAACAGAGTGAACTAGAGTGATACATCGATGGAGTGAGGGAACACTCGGTTTGATCCTGAATCGACGATATGTCAAATATTAGGCTATGGGTGATGTCAAATCACATGAAAATAGGGCTACTAGCTCAAATGCAACTTTTGACACCTGCCAGTGACGTCGAAGCCTCGACGTTTTGTTAGAAGTTTCTTAACTGTCGTGAACTGTGGTAAATACCACCAGTATTTAAATAAGACTGGAAAGTGAAGTACAGTACAGTTGCAGTTAAAGGTAATGGGATGCTGTGTTTAAAGGGCGAGGAACTAAAACAATCGGCCTTCACCTAGGACTCGCTGGGCATCGATCCTACGCCCGTGCTTGCTTGACGAGTGTATTTATAGACGATGCTCGGGACTGTGGAAAGCATACAAATATGTACACGCATACGAGATATATAAAAATATTGCTTTACCGTGCTAAAAGGATATTTCACCTGGCGCATCTTTAATGAAACTAGTATGAAGTACCTAAGAAGTATAATAAAAGCCAAATTATGAGCAGTGTGCGGTTCGTGACTCACATGGTTAACTATCAAACTTCAAATGCGGAAAACAAGCTTAGGCGTGACGTAATAGGTATTGTGGTAATTCATTAAAACAAGATCGACGTGAGAACAATCGTTCAAGGAGAAGGCGAACATTAGAGGAGTCAGTGGTCGTAGTAACGTGTTCCCATGAAAATGAATTGTTGTGTCTCGAGACGTCAATAACCTCGTCGGTACGGATCGTGGAGGTTGCAATAAATACAACATCGGCGAAGCTGGCCTGGTCAAGAGCCTTTCAAGGTCGGGAGGCGAGGCGGGGAGCTCCTCACATCTGTGCCTGAGCCATTATTGCCCAGCCGTCTGCATTCCACCAGAAAGTTGTTCTTCATGCTATAGCATCCATATCTTTTTTATGCATTTGTCAAAGCAATATCATAAGGGTTTCTGCCTGATATTAAAAATCTAGGTGGGCATATACATCTACCCTAAAAATGTTGTTGCACAAAGCGTCTAAACCTAATTCCTAGTGGTTAAGAATAAGAAACGAGGTTTAATACGAAGAATCCAATAACAACTTTGAATTTTGAAGGTTAAAAACCTTGAAAAGCTGGGAGGGAAAATCACGGCCACTAATTTTGTTAAGATTACATGTGCTCGGATCGCTGGTTTCGTAACTTAGTCTCTCAAGGTTACACATAATAGCTTTGTACTTCATGTTAACGTTACTAACTGGAAACTTATTATTTAACAACTTCTTGAAAAATCCTTGGAAGGAATAATAGCATTCATAATTATTTCCTTAAGCATTTCCGCAGCTAACTCGGCACTGCAATAAGTCAGGCTATTCTTGTAAGAATATTCCGACAGTCAACCAAGACACGCACTTCGAGCATCTGTTCGGTTGGCAGGTAACCGCGTTGAAAAGAGACGGACACACGTCATTCTTAGCGAGGATTCAACAAAGGATTGGTCGGTCGCGACAGGAAGCATGATGCGGCGAACTCACCGCAGCTCGAGGAAACGGGCGGCCTTTGTTCTCCTTTCACAGGACATGTCGTCAGTTGTTTGATGCACTAGGATGACACTTCACAAGCTGGCCGTAGAGAGCATGCTCGCGGTTCGCGCGCGTGCGTCCGCGCAGCTTGGACACTACCACCGGCGGCGAGAGAGCGCGCGCACTGAACTGAGCACTAGGCCGCCAGTTCGCTACCTGCTCGTGGCCGTTTCCGTGGCGAGGTGAAGCGGAGGTGCGCATCGCGGCGCACGAGCAGGTACGCGACCGCACACCCGCACCATTGTCGCCGGCTGGGAATCGAGGGAGGGGAGAGGGACTCACTTTCCTTAGCTGAGTGAGAGCCCCGCAACATTCGCTAGCCTTTTGAGCTTCCCCCATCAAAACAAATCAGACATCTTCAGTTAGCCCGACCGTTTGTATACACACAAAGTTTAAATCTAAAACATGGCTTAGTTTTGAGTTGAGTGACAGCGATAAAACATTTCGATAGGATGCCAAAAGCTGGTCTTAAACACAAAATTGTTACATGTTGTAATAAGAATGTAATTAATATACAAGCGTATGCGCTTGAAAAGTCCATAGCTAAATGATTGAGCGCCTTAAATTAACACGCGTTTATTGTTTGTTCGTTAAAGTTATGACTATGAGTCATTTCCGAAGATTGGTAACTTTAACCGACGCTTGTACCTACTTGACAATTGATAAGAAAATTTAGTCAGTGGAATAACTTCCGATAAAAAATAAGTATCTAAAGTATTTATGTACATCAACATCTGAGTTAGGAGATGATTTCTGAGCTCAACTAGGTAAGCTTTGGGAATAAGGATGGGACTTGAGATGAATTATATGTTTGAGACTAAGCGCATGACTAACAAGCAGAGTGCAAGCTAGAAGTGGCTGGTGCGGAGATTGAATATATGCCTATGAATATAAACTTTTACTAAAACTGCTTTTAAACTTAGGCCAGGTGAGATAAGATAAAGTAATTACGAGACGCACCGAAAATATCTGAAAACCTTCCATTTAATTTAAAACGTAAGCTCATGGATACGTATAGTCTTCCTATCCTCACAATGACATGGTTTTTGACGATCCGTCAATGAAACATAACACTTATTACATAGTTATATGCCTACAACTAAATAATTACGCGTACCATTACGAAAACGAAAAAAGTATTATCGTTCTTAATAAATAAGTATCTACTAGGTTAGTAGCAAAGACGTTATAAAAGCTAGGTGCACGCTATTCCGCTATTAGGAAATGGGCGAAGCAGAGCGCAGAGGATAACGATTTCAGGCGGCCGTAGTGAATGGGGAAAATTGCGCTTTTCAGCAAAATGAAAGCCTGCTATGGTTGCCGGATTCCTTTTAGATAAAAACGGCACATAAATTTTCGGGCTCGTCGCGTCTTTGACACAATATGCACACGGAAGCCGCAATAAAAGTGGCTCAAATTAAATTTGGATCAGATTGTATAGAAAATTCGTGTTCGATTCAGTAATTTCAGTATGCTTTTCCGCCGTGAATCGAAATGAAAAATCATTTTCTTTAATATCTTACGTCTTTATGTTCTTGTTTTTGAACAATTGTACGCGTTCGTATTTATGTAAGTACAAAGAGTATAAATAATGTATCTACTACTTCAATATACTGTGATACGATTTATTACTCTTCTAGTTCCTTTCACCTATCATTTACGTATGCTCTAGCCCGCACTACACTGTTTCGAGATGCAACCACTGTGCGAGCAGTCTCTGTTCACTTTCATAGTTTTTATATCTCTCTATATGATACAAACAACAAGTACAAGCCTAGCATAAACGTCGTGACTGTTGGGATATTTTGAACTAGCTGATACCCGCGATTTCGTTCGCATGGATGTAGGTTTTTTAAAATTCCCGTGGGAACTCTTTGATGTTCCGGGGTAAAATGTAGCCTATGTGCTAATCCAGGGTATAATCTATCTCCATTTTAAATTTCAGCCCAATCCGTCCAGTAGTTTTTGCGTGAAGGAGTAACAAACATACACACACACACACACACACACACACACACACACACACACACACACACACACACACACACACACACACACACACACACACACACACACACACACACACACACACACACACACACACAAACTATTTTCTTCGAAAAATGTGCAGAAGCTACATTTTTGTTGGGCGTCCCCGACACGTGATTTTTTATAGGTACTAGCAATACAAAAGATTTTTGTCCAGGCAGTGGAAGTAGGACGCTACCACTGTGAATAGAGAATAAGGAGGAGGAATTGACGTATCTTACAAAACAAGGCCGCCGAGACAACGCCAAAAACCCCCGTTGATTTCGCAAGCATGTCGTTCCATCGTAAAGAAAATGCTTGGTACATTTTCTTTTATTTACTGAGGTCGCTTACACGTGCACGGAATTTTCAAATTTATGTTTATATTTGAAAATTTTAGTTGTAAAGTAGGTTATAGGTTAGATTAATGTACTCTATAGGCTAGGCTAGGCTAATAAAATCCAATTCATGACGTGAAAGAAACTTTACAAATTGATTGGACAATGCTAATGTGGCCAAAGAATTGACGATTGCTTTTCTAATTTACTAGTAGTACTAGTAACATACTAATTTAAACGAAATGCTTTAAATGTTTTAGATATGATATTCATAATAGATTTTTATTCATGTGGTACCGAACTTGAACTAGCAACAGAAAACAATCGATTTTTTTGGCGGATCACATCACATTCTCTCATCAAGAAGTCGTAATCTTATTTTCGAGTCTGGACCTTTGTGTTCCTGGCGGGCCTTTGACGGTGCCAGTGAGTAGCACGGACGAGTCCAGTGCCGTAGCCCAACCACCGATGCTTGGCACACCGTCGGGTTTTACTCAGTAAAAGTCCTACATAACCTCTATGTGGGCGGAGGTAGGTATAGGTATCTATGACGAATGTTCCCACGAAAAAAAATAAGGAACAGACTAAAGATAGGCATATAGAATTTTAAATAGAGCTTTTAACTCATCGAAGACGAGGCTTCGATTTGTATTACCTGTAGTCACAAAGAAAACATTATTGTGAACAGGATGTGTAGTACGATTGATATCTGGAGTACCCTACAAACGAACGCTCTCGTCTAAACCGAACACGGGGTAAATGTTTATCTGATCAGTGATGTCACAGATATCGTATTGTCAACAGGATTGGGAATCTAATATCCTAACGAACTACTAGTTTGAGTTCCGTAATAATACTCCAGTTTACTTCAGACAGAGCATTGCTGAGTTAAAACGAGAACGACTCCATTTGAAAAGGTAGTGTTAGTCAGAAAATCGCGTTCACTAATGCTGCGGACTATTTTATAAAATCTAAAATAAAATATAAGGATGTGTAGAGCTTCACTAACTTTAGAATTGAAGAATTATTATTATACTTTACAAGAGTTTTAACCTCAAATGCTTCCATATCAATTATCGCCATTCTCTAATATAAACTAGGTAGGTATAAGTAATACACGGGTGAAGGGCTTTTATAAAAACTTAACAAAAATTATTGGGGATTTAGGCTGAGAACTATTGAGCGTACTTTGTCTTTGCTCAGACCTAAGTTTCAGCCAAAATTAGACAGATTTTCTAGGGCCTCAATAGCTCAACGGTTGAAGAGCGGTCTGAATTTCGTAAGGTTGGCGTTCAAACCCCATTCCAACACAAGAACTCCCAGCACAAGCTTTACGCTTAGTTGGAGGGGAAAGGGGAATATTAGGCATGATTGGCATGGCTAATATTCTTAAAAAAAAATATGCCACGTTATTACGTTGCCTAGTTTTGACAGTGTCTTAAGTCTGAGCAAAGTCAAAGTGCGCCCTATAGAGCTCAGTTTTAGTGTCTGGTTGAGGATTGGGAAAGATTAAGGAACGGGTGTGGTGGCGCTCTTTGGGAAACGGTTATATTCATAACTGGGCGTCCGGAGGCTGAAACGATGACGATGAACGGCTGAAGTTGAAATCTATGATGAGCGCACTTTGACTTTGTTTAGCCTTAAGTTTCAGTTAAAACGAGACAGATTTATGCTAGCGATATAACTCTGTCTCGTTCTAACAGTTTCTTGAGTCTGAGCAAAGTCAAAGTGCGTTCTATAGATCTCAGCCTGACACTCGTACCTCCTATAAGAATTTTAACGCGATGTTTCCGTGTTGCGTGCATGACGAACGTGATTCTTATTTTCTTATTACGTGTTATTTAGATAACAATTTATCGTCACACTATAGTCTTGATGTCTGCTGAAACCTGTGAGAAATGTTATCTTTGATCTTTAATTCCCATTTTAGAAGATCTTGAGATAGATGCCTTGCTTATAAATTAATTAAAATCTTTTCAACGTTCTTCCTTTTGTTCTGTTAAGGGTCGTAGAGTATCTACCTAATTTTATCTATTCACGAATTCTTGACATAAAATTTTTGTGCTCTAATTAAACTTTTTCAATAAGAGTTCAGCGATAAATTAATTATTAGATTTTAATTCTTAGAAAACAGATTGAAACTTGTGACAAAAAAATATATAAATCTAAGTAGGTACCTCCGAATATCCTCTACCTACTTATCTTATTCTGATAGGACTGAGTTTCAGTGCCCACTCGCGTTCCATCTAGGTATAATCCTCAGGCTTTTATTTTCATGTTTTTCGAAAGTGGCTACTCATGAAAACAAAACAAATGAATCCAAATTCGACTTTCCTGCCATATGCCATCAGAGAGATCCAATATCTACTGCCCACCTTTATCATCAGTGACGCTCAATGGTGCTATAATCATTTATTGTCATCCAAACAACACGTATCTGCGAAATTTCAACTAAGTATATCGAACAATAGGAAATAGCCGAAACATCTGTACCAATTCAACGGAATAACAACGTAAGAATGAGTCCAACTAATAAAAAGCTTTAAAAATCAATGGAATCTATATATTTTGCTCATTGACAGAGTGAACTATCATTAATAAGCGATCTAAATATGAAATCATAAGTAGGTAACTAATTTGTTCATGTCTCATGAGTCATGACCATAGATACCTACTTAGTTGTAGATGCAAGTCTACTGAAACTACTCACAAAGGTATGATTTAGAGCGCAGAGACCTAAGTGGGTTACATTAGTATTAATTAGTAGGTAAGTAAATAGCTAACAGAAAAATGAGTAAATACAAATACGATCGAGTCTGGGTTACATTAATAAAATTAATGAATGAATAATTTCTATTTCTAATTAAAATAAAGTAAATAAATCATTTAGGATGCATTTCCACTGACGCGGAGCTGGGCAGAGTGGAGTGGACCATCAATTAGCCAATTCACACAGTTTCCACTGATGTTGAGTGGGGATTTCGAGCACCGTGATTGACCAATGCACGGTCCGCTCCGCTCGCCCAGCTCCGCGTCAGTGGAAACGCACCCTTAAATTAGCATACGAATAGTTTCAATAATACAAGTTTAGCTTTTGTAAGCAGAACAAACAATAGCGTTCACAATGATAACATTTTCACTAAATACATTTTCCGATCCTATGATATTTATGCAAGAACATTTATTTATTATCATTTTTTTGCACTATTTTGCACTCTGATTAAACAACTTCATTCTTTGAAGGTTGCTTTAAGAGATTGCTTTATAGCAATAAGACCTGTGTGTGCAATAATGTAGCCGATCTAATGTGAGCCTTAATACATATCTAGGTTCACTGAATCCTTAAATAATTTCAAATACATATCAAAATTGCGGAACCTCCAGGATTCGAACATGCGTCTTCCCCAACGCGCCCGACGCGCGACGCTCTCCGCCGCGTCGAGTTGTACGCGGCAGGATCAGTGAACCCACCGCATTATTATCCAAAGAAAATTCTACCACTGTGCGAATAATGGAAAGGAGTCACAACTCTCACCAATAAGGAATACGACACAGAGAGAAACAATGTGTTCGGAAAACAATTGCCTTTCTTTTTGTTTCCATATTAGTGAAAAAAAAAAAAGAAAAAGGTCTGTCATCTAAAGCTTTACCGAAAGTTTTATACATAGAGAAAATGGATGCGGTAGCCGTTTAAAAACAGCACATTTTGATAAACCAAATTAAACTAACACAGGGATATTAATAGGTGAAGTTCAAACTATTTGGTTAACCGAGTTTGATTTAAGGTTTAACACAATCAATCCTAATTGATGATAAAACGTAAAAGTGGAACAAACTGATTAATGGTTCTTTAATAGAAACAAATTAGTGCACATCGATTGCAAATTAATCGTCTATTAGTTGATTTGTTCGATATGATTATATGTGCTTTCTTGAATGCTTTCACTATTCTACTATTGAAAAGATAAGATACTTTTAGATGCTTAAAAAAAAGATTATTTGATGTATGCCCTTTCACTGGTTGTGAAAGCATGTAAAAGGTTTTCAAAAATGTAAAAAAATAGTCACAAAGAAATACTCGAGCGCTTCAGATATTAAGAGTGTACATGCGCCCCACGTGCTTCTGATAACGGAAAAATATTAATCTAATGGTTTGCATGATGGTGGTGGCCGTAAGAAGGGGTAGAAGAAGGCGTTCCATCTTAGGCTGCATCATCATTTGCCACCAGGTCTGATTGCAGTCAAGCACTAGTCTATAAATTCAAAAAAGAAAAGAAAATGGAACCAAAAAAGCACACTTTTCTGCTTGTAATTAACTTGCCATAATCTGACGCGCTCGAGTAAATCCCAAAATCGCCGCTTAGGCTTCCCTAAATTATAATGCAAGTTAAATCGGCATGCGTGACACGCGCACCACGTGGGACAAGTTGCGAATGGAACGACTTGCTAACAAACTATTTGTACGTTGATAGTAGGCATTATAATATCAGAAACATTATGAGGCATTATATATTAGGTATATCCCGTAAGCCCCAACAAACACTGTACAAAGTTTCAAGTCAATCGGATAAACAATGTGCAAACTTACGAACGGGTAACGAACAGACAGATGGACAATCATTATTTTTTATACGGCGAGGATAAACTTTAAATTTTATTGTAAGTTAAGATCTTGACGTGTATGAAAATGTAATGATTCGGTATAACAGTGGTTTCTTTTTCTTAATTGTTATTAGTCACTACTTAGTAGAAATTGAGAGAGACTAAGAAACGATTTCATTGAAAGAAACGCTTTAAAAAGGAAGGAACTGAACAGTAGCGCAATACGGACGCCATAATAGGAGATAGAATAAAATGTCTCTTTAGATCGATGCATTTTCTATTACACTGTTACAGATGAAGACAATTGCACTAACTGCTGTGAAATCAACGAGTTTCTATTTCCTAGTCATGCAACATAGTAACTTAAAATACCTACCTACAGTTTATCATAGCAATAGCAAAAGGTTTCTTAATTGTAACTTTGTAAAATAAAATCTGTTAATTTAAAATATAACTAGGTACATACAACTTGTTAACCTATAATATCTATGGCTAACGACAGTAGAACATAATATTTTTTGTGCGAAAATCTAAAACGTTAAATGGTGGCTGACCTTACATTTGATGTAGACCACCTAGCCAGTTATGATAAACTTCTAAGAAGGTACACCTCGTCCATTCGTATAGTTACGAGTATAAACGTGGCCGGTGCAGTACCGTGCGCCAAGTTTCTTAGAACATACCTACAAACACATTATCATTTATTCATGGAATTTAGACCTTGATTTTTCCTTGTTTGATATCAATCTATTAATCCCAGACAATAAATTCGCTATTAAGCTATGATAGTGATATAAACATAGTAATTTAGTGGGCGTAAAAGCCTGAAGTGGACCTCGTACGATCTAGTTATATTAAAAGGATCTCGCTCTTAGCCCTAATACTACACTAAAATGAACATTGTGAAGATATTTAAAACGGGAAGATAATGCTTTTATTAAGTTTCAAGTTAATATAAGATAGAGTCAAGACAAAGAACGAGACACTTGTAAACTTTCATTAACAGACGTCCGTCCGTGTTTTATTAAGTACATCGCAATTCCTCGCTTGAGTTAGGGTAACCCTCATGCTATGCAAAAGTACGTACACTAACGACTTTAGGCGCATGCAAAATTAACTAAGGATAATGAGGCAAGCATCCGAGCCATTCATCCGGAGTGCGCAGAAGTCTGGAGCTTCTCTCACATTGTATCTACTCGTATTCGTAGGAGTATTACATTAACTACCTTAGTACGCTTTTCTACGCAAAATCGGAAACCATTGGATTACTTTGTGCATCAAATCTATGTATTAAGAATTTCAATGCGACTAGAAATAATTGCTAGTGTTTTAAATATTCAATATTATAAGTTAATACCTAATATATATAGAATATACTGAATATAAAATCGTTAGAAATATCTTCACGATTATTGACAATTGAGACTTGTACAGAGCTTTTAAAGATAAACAACAAGTGTAAATTAAAAATTTATAACACCCCCGACGATCCAAAGTATTTGAGTTTTCCAAAACATCATTTTCAAATAAATAATTATGTATTTAGGCAACGTCCATCTTGACAGCTTGACATTTGTCTATTGACATAATATTATGAACCTAACGGTTATCTAACCTTCTTTCATACAAGAAAACTAGAAAAGAGCTGATAACTCTTAAACGGCTGAACCGATTTTTTTAGATTATAGCTAAGAACACTCTCGATCAAGCCACCTTTCAAACAAAAAAAACTAAATTAAAATCGGTTCATTCGTTTAGGCGCTACGATGCCACAGACAGATACACAGATACACAGATACACAGATACACAGATACACACGTCAAACTTATAACACCCCTCTTTTTGGGTCGGGGGTTAAAAATAATATGGTACTTATACAATTCTTATTTATTTTTAATTAAGATATCTAATCTAAATAGGAGACGACATTATTTCTGAGAACTATTTTATTATTTTTTATCATCATTCATTAAAAATGTCATATCAAAGGGTAATTATAAGAAGAGTTAATATTAAAATGCTTAATGTTAGTGAATATTTTACATTAACTATTAAGTTAGAGTCAAGGGAGACAAGTCCCAACTTGGAATATAATGCTGTTTTCGATTTACGACAGTAGGTAAAGTTTTTGCAAGTTGCCACAGACAGACGTACAACGATTAGAGATCCTATAAGGCTTCCTTTTTCTCTGGTTATCTACCCACTTTCTAAATACCCTAATTAAAGTTAGCTTTGTTTAAATATTACTTGATATACCAATAAGTTTAATAAATTAATTAAACTGAACTAAGTACTATTTATTATAAATTAAACTATTCATCCATTTCTAGCTACAAATACAAAGAAAGATAAATGTGCAACACATGTGAAGGTACATACCACCTAATGACGCAACGCGATGTCAGGGTAGTCGCCCTCAAGCTCATACGATTAAAGTACAGAAGTTAGTTGTTAACTACTTTAGCAACATGCAAAATTAACTGAGAATAATGAGGCGAGCTTCCAAAACGTTAAAATGGAGTATAATGAAGACCGTCTTTCCGTGTTTTGTGCATGCATTATTAAACAATTGTTCTTAAGTAACTTTATTTAATCAAGATTTTCTTTCAAATCTACTAGCCGATGCCAGCGGCTTCGCCCGCGTGGATTTCGGTTTTTTAAAATCCCGTAGGAACTATTTGATTTTCCGGAATAAAAAGGAGCCTATGTACTAATCCAGGATATTATCTATCTCCATTCCAAATTTCAGCCAAATCCATTCAGTAGTTATTGCGTGAAAGAGTAACAAACATACACACACACACATACAAACTTTCGCTTTTATAATATTAGTGTGATTAAGCAACGACTTACAACTCCATCTCTCGTAATTGCTTATCATGGGTTTTGAATTATTACGTACTATGGTCACAGAGTAAACTGTATAATATAGTTCACAGGTGAATCCATTGGTTATGATTTAAGTTTAAGGTCCGATTTATACTAGACGCGAATTCGCGCGAATTTATAAAATTTGACACAGCATTTTAACGTATCTCCACCACGTAAAACACAAACTTCTAGCCCTGATGAAAAATTCGCGGCAATTCGCGCGAATTTTATTTTATTTCTCGGTTGCAATTGGTACTTTACACGTGAAGATATTGATCAATATGCTGTGATAATTTTATTGCTGTGATTAAGTTTTAGACATTCGCGCGAATTCGCTGTTAGTATAAATCGATCCTAGTCAATCCAAACAGAAAGCTCGTAAATGATGACGGCTAGTCTTTTATTTAGTACTAGCCGATGCCCGCGGCTTCGCCCGCGTGGTTTTAGGTTTTTCGAAATCCCGTGGGAAATCTTTGATTTTCCGGGATAAAAAGTAGCCTATGTGCTAATCCAGAGTATAATCTATCTCCATTCTAAATTTCAGCCCAATCCGTCCAGTAGTTTTAGCGTGAAGGAGTAACAAACATACACACACACACACATACAAACTTTCGCCTTTATAATATTAGTGTGATGGTTTTGATTAACGTTAGTTTTGGTCAGATGTCATAGTAGTATATTGTTTTCTGCAAAAAAACTGTTTTATATAACCTATCAAGCTGTACATAAAATGGTGATATTGACAGTTAAGATAAAATTTATTCTTGTATCGGTAAACACATTTACTTATAAGTATTTCCATTCCAACTGCCATAAACACGCTCATACGTTCGTCCCGTATCAGTGAGTAGCTTAAGTTTACGTTATTTATCACCACATTATTAATTTGATTTTGATTTGGAGTTTGGACTATGGAGTACTTTGCAATGCAGCACGGCAGGGGCCGGTGTGAGCATCACAGACGGATCGTGCAGCAGACGCTACGTGCTGCATTGCTCATACATCCGGTGAGAATCGGCCTTTATAAATAGTCATGTCAAAATGTAGTAACATCACTACATCGTGTTAAAAATTCCAGTGATTTCGTCAGTACACAATGTTGTATTGATGCAAATTAGTGTTTGTTTCAACGTATATTACTACTAGTCATACGTGACTATTCGACACTTGCCATTTCATATTTATTCAAACATTGTAATTTTTGCACTATGAATATTTTCATAATATTAATAAATATATTATTTTCAAACATAAGCGGTCGAATTTTCGTCTTGCTGATAGCAGAGCAAAGTAGTAATTGTTTGCGTGGTTTTTATTTTTCTGGTACTTCCTAGTGCGATTACATTTCGATTGAACACCTATTAGAAATGAAAATATGTGGAAAGATTTCATATGAAAAAACTAACCAGCCAAGTGCGAGTCGGACTCGCGCACCGAGGGTTCCGTACTCGGGTTTATGTCCGACATTTTGCACGATAAATCAAAAACTATTATTCATAAAAACAACTGAAAATTTGTTATAGAAAGTACATGTAAAGCCCTTTCATATGATTACCCCACTTGGTATAGTTATCTTACTTTGAAAATTTAATCACGTTTTTTTTTTTAATGATGTAACCACACATTCACGGTTTTTGGATTTATTCCTTTACTTGTGCTATAAGACCTACCTCTACCTGCCAAATTTCATTATTCTATGTCAACGGGAAGTATCCTATAGGTTTTCTTGACAGACACGACGGACGGACGGACAGACAGACAACAAAGTGATCCTATAAGGTTTCCGTTTTTCCTTTCGAGGTACGGAACTCTAAAAATGATACAAATACTTTTGGAATAGTCAAATGCATCTATACCACTGGTTCGGATTGCCCTTCTATCAAGAAGAAGCCAAGAAACTCGGCGGTTGCTCTTTTCAAAGACTCGATTTACAATATCATGTCATGTATGAAAGTAACGGCATTTGATTGAACAGATGAGATGAGATTATGATTCTTTAGCTCAAGTTAGATTTAGGAATTTAAAAATTAATACCTATTGTAAATGCTAAGAAGTTAAGTTGGATTTAGTCAATTCCATGTACCTACCTACCTACTGGCGTTTAAAAGGCGTGTAAGGCACTCAATGATAATACCAAGGCTTTCCACTTTCAATAGCTACGCACGTTATTTGAAAACGACAGTATAGACCGTGGGTAGGTACCGACTACTGAAAAGAATTAAGCATTTCATAAACCGATTAAGTTAGTAGGTACGTTTAAATATTATTTTGCAAAATTATAAAACAACAAAAGCTATACAAAAGTTGCGTCACATATCTTTTGGTTTTTTAAAGTGTTTAACGTATCAGAATATTTTATCGTCAATGAAAAAGTTTTCGCAATGACGAGGTCTCAGGCAAGTGAGCGGCTCGGCAAAGAATTTGTCGCCGAAATGTCAATACCACCACGTCGACTTGTTAAGAGTTATTCATAAAACCTCGAATAAATTTTTACCCGAACGGCGGCAAAGCCAAAAGGAAGGGTTTTGATTTTAGCAGTCTATGTATGTATGTCTGTTTGTATCCAGATTCTGTGTGTTCCACCGTAGCGCCTAAACTATTGGGCCGATTTTGATGAATGAGGCGATAAACGATTATACGATAAAAATTGACCTGACGGATGTTACCTATGTCAAAAAAGTGGGGGTGTCCAAAATTTTTTTTTGCTTTTGTATCGAGTGGGATGCCAAATGAAAAGGAGAAAATTCTGAGTTCAAGAATATAAACTACAACAACATAAAATAGCGACAGAAAAACAATTTTCTATAATATTTCAGCGATCGGAGTCGGGTTTTAGTTTTCAACTTTATCTTGTTAATGTAGGTATCATTCGAACACTGCAAATGCTAAAATTGAAAATGATAATACGGTGACCTCGGCGAGGGTCACACGACTTGAATGCGTTGCGCGTAGTGATAATATAAAACTAGGAGCATTTGCGTATTGGATGAGTTATAAACGTCTATGTTTACATGTTTCACGAAGGGGTCATAAGATAACGATATCAGGCGATCTAATTATTACAGTATATCCATTTCTTTGTATTTATCAGAATCAGAGTGCGTGAGATTATATATCTACCCATGGCGGTATTAAAATTTTCTATTAACTTAGTCGACCTTACTAGGCAGTATGATTCAAATTTCACAGCAGTACAAAATTACCAATTGGTCCTTTCAAGTGCAACTTTCAAGACATTGCAATTCCATATGTAAATTATTCAAGGTTTTCGCCAATGTTACCTAAGAAAAAGAACGTCGTTTTCCTGTTAAATTAAATTTACCCTTAACTCTAGTATAAAATAATATTCTTTAAAGAATTATTTATACCGTTAGTTATTATATTAACAGTAGATTAATCATATATGGTACTATCATGTATCAGTTTAATTAAAGCACAATATGTTTGTATAATATGACAGAGTGACGTACCTTAAGTAGCCCAGTGCAACGCTATTCCGTACACTGTTTCCATAACGCGATACGGTAGATGTGGTCACAGAGCGTCATAAGAGAATATAAACTCATAAACATTGATCACATAAACAAGAGTCCATACATCGAAATGGTTACAACACTGATATCAACAAAGCACGTGAACTCAGCAACGCGCCGAAACCAACTGGGACGGACGATCTATTATAGCGGTGCGCGTGCGCAGACTCGGTCCATTTCCCCCACGCAACTTGCTCCGTTAGAATTTGTCGCAGCGATAATGTGTTTCTCTTTATTTCCTTGTGACCTGCAAGTCTCCATAAATGCGTAATGCCCCCGGTCAATCTTGTTGGCTGTCACAAGTCGATTGCCTATTAGTGCTAAACGCCGTAAATGCTCGTTAAGTTGACAGTTTTTCTAGGAAGTATATAAAATAATACAATGGCCTAGGAGTTCCTTCAGTTTTAGAATATGCAATTTAAATTAACTGTTGTAAATTCACTAATGCCAGTGTTATTTTTAATTTTTATGAGGGAGAATTTGATAAAACTGGCTAAATTATACTTTCATCTTGTAGATTAGTACCTACTTAGATCTCTCTTTTATTTGTATATGATTTGATTCTGTTTAACGGGAATAAACCATGAAGTTATTGAAATAAATAAAAAGTCCTGGCTCTGACCTACCTATTCTTAAAAAGTTCTATTGAACAAACTGCGACTGTGATTTTGACGAATTGCATAATGGAAGAATTGATATGTACGAATTGCGCATAAGACCAGCATAATTAGATACGTAGAATTATGATGTATACGTAAAATGAAAACTATTATTTTGAAGAAAAAACCGATAGGTACTTAATGAAAATATTTAGCTGTGTTTACGTTATTTTTGATTTGGGTATTATAGCGTGCCTCACGCAGAATTTTCTATACTAACTTATTCACTTACCAAAAAATAATAGTTTTCATTTTAGTTACCTTGACTAAATTCCCTGTCTAGGCACGCTACTAAGTTCGTGTAACCTTTTTCAAATATTTTGTTATCAAAACGACGCAGGTAACCTCTGCTAGGTCAATGAGATTTACATTATACCGCTTTTCCTATTACATATACGTATTATGTTCATAACATGTCTCGAAGCTACTATACCTACAGTTCACGACAGTAAGGCACCATTTCCACGGGCGAAATTAACGCGACGAGTCCGTCCTACTATCGTCGGATAATCTTCACGGTACGATAATTCCGCCAGCGTGTCGTCGCGACTCGCAACGATACGCGACGAGACCACAACGGATCGCAACTATGGCGGGCGTAACATGACGGTATCGCCACGAGACTCGACGAGTCCGCGACGTTAGGTATACTCGGCCAGAGTCACTCGTCGTATCGACACAATAGGTATCGCCCCGTACAGATTGAGTTTGTATCGGATTTGGTAGAGACTATCGCCGCGGTACTCTCACCTGTGGAGATGGCGCCTTAGCTAACTTGTAACAAAACATTGAGGGGCTTCGACGTCACTAGCAGGCGTCAAATGTCCCTACATTTGACGCTAGGTAGCCTATGAATCGCCCATTTTTCTATGATTTAACGTCACCCATAGCCTAATATTTGACATATCGTGGATTCAGGATCGAACCGAGAGTTCCCTCACTCTAGTTCACTCTGCCATAGCTAAACATATTATTTAATGAATATTTAATACAAGATGCTATGAAAGCTTAGCAGTACATTCGAGTAAGAGTACACAAGCAACGCCATGGAATTATTAAACAACTATTTTACCACACGCAAGAGTGATATCCGCGTGAATTATTTATTACATACTTACTATGTTGTCTTTGGGGAATACCAGGGGTTAGATTTAGGGGTTATTTAAGTAAAATATAACTTTTAAAAGAATCGTTATTGTAATTAAAGGGCACTTTATAATGTATTATATTTAAATAATCCAAAGGTAAGATACATAAGAAAGTCAATATGTTAAAAGCTTTTGAGTAGAGGAAGCTCCCAATCGTATCTACTAGCTATAGATATCCATCAAGTCTTAAGTGGAAGTCTTTGAAGGTTAATTCTATTAAAAATCGATAAGGCGCGATTTATTCTTTTGAGTATCTGAGAGCTTTCATTAGCTTTGAGATGAAAGATTATTTCTAATTTAAAAATGACTTTCGTGTTACGGTTGGTAAGTTTTACAAAGTAACCATTACATAATAGTTTATTCTCATTTTTCACTACACCTGATAATCTCAGTTTCATATGCCACTAAATTTTAGTTTTCGCATTTTTTTTCTCACCAATGTAATAAGGAAAGGACAGACAAACTTAATTTAATTTAAACCTGTCAAACCTCGTGATTTTAGGTGCCAGTCGTGAGCCTGTTGTTTAAAGTAGAGTGCGCTAAAATTAAGGCTTTATATGTTAAATTTATTTTCCATTATTTTTAGCTATTAAGAAAAAAAAGTTTAGAGAAGATAAACATCAGAATCGACGTCATTGTCTATCTAAAAAATTGCTAACGTGCATTAGTTTCAACTAACATCTTTTTTAGTCTAGGACATTAGAACGTAATTATTAAAACACTCGTTCGAAACTCCGAAACAAACGCCTACCACAGATAAAGGTCATATTATAACATCATTAGTGTGAAGGTGATCCGTAGTCGAGATCATGAGTCATGACCTTTAGAATTGAGGATGACGGCGCGGCGCAAGGAAAAATACAATCATTAAATACACGATATTCCTCTCCTCCCATAATTAGTTGCTGATTAGTTTCTATACGAATTACAATCGCTTACTAAATTGCCAGGTAAGTCAAGTTAGGGGTGACAGTACATTTTGACGTGTTAATTTAATTAGTTTAGAATTTGTTTTTTATGACCGAATATATTCAACAGTACTTATTAATACTATGTAATTAAACAAATTGAATTTTTTGGAATTTGATATATGTAATGGCAGTTAATATATATTTTTTGTGATGTAACCATAAATTCACGGTTTTCGGATTTTTTCCTTTACTTGTGCTATAAGACCTACCCTCCCGTTGACCTAGAATCATGTTTTGCCTGCAAACATGATTACCCATGATGACGGGAAGTACCCTGTAGGTTTCTTAACACATAGACAGAAAACACTAAGTGATCCTATATAAGGGTTCCTTTTCCTTAGGAGGTACGGAATCCTAAAAATTGTACATTTAAAACCTAAACCGTTAAAGCGGCAGTTGTTTACTCTACCTGTACACACAACATAGTATAATCGTTAGCAATTATACAAAATGTATGCCGGTGTCTATCAGAGCAAGCTGTTGCAAGTTGCCGTTAGACACAAGATAGTTCAATTTTTTCTTATGCACTCGCGATGTACGGTGGCAGGCCGTTATTCACCGGTTCCGAGACAGGTGTCACAGTTTATCGTCACGTTTGCAACGAGCAACGACATCGTATCCAATCTCCCGACATTTTCAAAGACCACTTTCCTATTACCGTTGCAGGGCGTCAAGGCGACAGCAACCTGTTTCTCTGATTCGCCTTTGATGTACAGAAGGTTTCTTTCAATGTTTGCTACGTACGGGTGTGGTACGGGTGTTTTACTACGGGGACATTTCATGATTTTTACCCGACTGCAAAGCCAAAAGGAAGGGTCATGATTTTAGATGTAGGTTTGTATTTATAGGTTCTACCATAGCTCCTAAACTACAAAGCCGATTTTGATGAATGAGGTGTCAATCGACTCGTTATTATGGTCCGGGTGACATAGGCTACATTTTATACGAAAAAATCGACCTGACGGATATTACATCTAAAATAGTGGAGGGTCTCAAAAGTTCATAAATAGGTATAAATTAGTACATTGTTAAAATGCACCAATCGACAGAAAAATAAGTTTACTAAATCTATCGCTACCTATCGGCGGGTCGCGGGTAGTAGTCGGGGTTTAGTGCTGTTTAACTTTTTCTTGTTAAACAGTGGTATGAGTATGTCTTCGTGAACTTAAACTTAGTTAAGTTATATATTATGCATTATCTCATGTATGTACAACACATTAATCTGATCAAGCTTTATACAGACAGAAGCTATCAAAAGACTTTAATACATAACATTTAGTTATTGCAAGAAACCTTACCAGCTAGCCTTGGTTTAATATAATAATAAGTAGCTTTCGGGTCTAGTTATTCTTGATGCTAAAGTTTAACCTACATAACTCTAGGTAGTACCTAGTTTCTATCTGAAATCTAAGCATTGCATAACAATGTTTTTAACTACGAATAATTTGGCTAAAATTCTTATCCAGAGTGGTCCTGTATTTCGTGTCCTAAGGATTTATAGGTTCATTCAATTTTTGTTTTGTTTAGAGTGATACTTATACTGAAATAACTTATTAATAGGTATAATTGTGGAACCTACATCTGTCTGGCTATCGCGGCCCTAGACTTACTCTGATTAAAGAGATATAATCTCGTAGTCATTCCAAGAGTTTACCTGTAACAAAAAAAAACACATTTATTAGTTAATTATACGAATATAATAATAAGTAGCTTTTTTTTTCACGACTATCACTTGATTTAACAGCTAAGGAAGAAAGCCTGCATGTTCTCTATGTTCTCAAATGTGAGTGACGTCCGCCAATCCGTACTTCGACAGTAGGTAGTGGACCGTGGCCTGAATCCTTCCCATTTTGAGAAGAGACCCATGCTCAATAGTGGGCCGGCGATGGGTTGATGTATCTACATAGAGATTATATATTGAACAAAATGTGTTTTAAGTCAAAAAGTAGCACTTACGATAAAATAGAGCGAACACGAATTTTCTATACAATCTGATCTAAATTTAATTTGAGCCACTTTTATTGCGGCTTCCGTGTGCATATTGTGTCAAAGACGCGACGAGCCCGAAAATTTATGTGCCGTTTTTATCTAAAAGGAATCCGGCAACCATAGTGGGCTTTCATTTTGCTGAAAAGCGCAATTTTCCCCATTCAGTAAGGCCGCCTGAAATCGTTATCCTCTGCGCTCTGCTTCGCCCATTTCCTAATAGCAGAATAGCGTGCACCTAGGCCTTTACTACCGGTTAGTAGAAGAACCGTAATAAAAACTAACTACCTATTGATTAGGGATTGCCCTTAGCAAAAGTGTTTATGCTTGTTTTGAAGGTTTTAAGCAACAAGGTAAGTAATTAATTACATAATTATAACACAATTATTAAAAGAAAGGAAAATTGAAAGAGACAAGTGAGCTGCTAGGTAATAAATCGCTAAAACAATCAACTAATCTACTGTAGATAATAGAATTGTTTAACGGAAAATGTTTATACAGATATCACTAATAGACCACGGAAAGGTGAAATACCGGTAAATTGCTGGTTTGAAGTTACTAAACGCGCGGAGATTATGTTAATGACACACCATTGTTATTAATGGGGTTGCTTTTCGTATACTAAACTGTATCATTTGATCAGATATTTACTTAGTTCTGCTTGTAGTTTATTACTTAAATGGGAGTGAAACACAGCTAGTTTTTCTTTATATTGTGTCTTCTTCTTCCTGCCCTTATCCCACACGCTATGTGGGGTCGGCACGACATGTCTTCTTCCACTCGCTTCTGTCATCCGTCAACGCATTATCCACCCCTTTTACACGCATATACTTTTTCACGAAATCCATCCTCCTTTTCTTTAGTCTTCCTCTTAGTCTTACTCCATGTGGAGTACATGCATATAAGCATGCAGTCGCCCATCTACTATAGCCTTTATGATTTTATGAAAATTTAAATATTTATATGTAGTATGCTTGGATTTCAAGTCCAATTAGATGTAAAAGTTAGTTAAGTTACGGTTACCAATAAAATTTGACCACCAGTATTCATACCTCCATGATTTTTATAGGTTCCATAAAGGTAAAATTTTGGTTAAAAGTTAATAAATCCTGATTTGTGCAACCCATTTCGTCTTTATTGACGGCCAAAATTTAACCATAACTGTAAAATAACTTTAACCGCCTATCATGCAACTGGACCTCAGACGTAGATAGACCCTTAAAAATTTCAATAATTACAACGCGTCTCTGGACATTGTAAACTATTTTTTATAGTAAGCTTTGTCAAAAGCGTACCTATTACGGTGGATAATTGAACAAGAAACTGCTGTGGGCAGCTATTGAGGAAATAAAGTGTTTCTAAGATTATATCATTAGTATACTCACATTTATATAGCCGTTTCAGCTTGCGTGGTCATTCGAAGTAGTAAATACCTCATACTAGTACGTGACTCAAAATACATGCATCGGAACACAGTGAATTTCCTTAAAAAGCACGTATTATCTTAAGAATTTCGTGTATTCACAATAATACAGATACGTACAACAGCAAGAAATAACACCGTTGCGAATAAGGAAAAATGCTATGCGAAGCATGCTGTCGGAAAATAAAATTTAGTATCTGTATATATTTTTCTGAACTAGGTATGCCAATAGCAGATACTTATTTGCTTAGTTGTTGGGAAAAGATAAAAAATGATAATACATTTATAATGTTAATGAACGGTTCCTCTCAGAATGAGAAGGGTCAGTCTACCACGCTGGCCAAATGCGGATTGCATTTGCTAGTTTGTGACTACAAAAATATTTGACATATTTTGACAGTAACGGTAAAACTGGAGTTGAATAGGAACAACATTACAAACTTGATCCTAATCTGCTTTTTTCTTCGGTTTGAGTAAGCTGCGTAGTAGGCCCTCTGGCTTCTACATCGCCACAAGGGCACATCGCCATCGCGAGCTAGAAGCTCTGGAGGTGAGCTCTAGGGCTCGATGAGATGATCTAAGGTCGTCTTATATGAGACTCGGACCTCGGCTTCGAACAGCAACTAAACGAAGGACGACATTTGGGTAAATCACGATATTGGACTAAGTATACTACCCCGTATACTCCGAGGGTCGAGGCCGTGGAGACAAGTCCACGTCTGAGTGACGCCAGAAATCGGGTGCCTCCAATTTATTGGCGAAGACGCTGTGCAGAGGTTGTAAACGTGTATTGCTCTAATCCTACTAAATAGGGAGCATTGTCTTCGATCGTTGTTTGGTCTTCGGGGTGGGAGGGTGTGCCTAGACTCAAAGAGCCCATTTTATCTATCTCATATCTAATGTCCTAAATCGCACAACAGTCGATGTGCAGAGATCCATCACAGAAATCAAAGTAGTACTACATACCAGTTATCACAGACTATCAAGTACAGTTAGTTATACCTAGATTATAAAAACAAAGGTGAGGAGTATTACTGTACCAACTATATTTACCAGGATTATAAGAACTTGACCACGAAGGCCGATCATTAGAAGTCATACCTAGCTATTGTGAGAAACCATAATTATGACGGCGCACAAATTGCATAACAAATACATGTACCTACCTAAGATCAATTTTATGTTTTGCGTAAAGCGGTCAAGTTCGCATCTTTTATCGATGTCGTCTTTTAAAGGTGCCTCACACTTACAATTTTAATGATTGAAGGCGTTGTGCGTAGTCGTAAGTGCGCAATGTACGGTCATAACAGCGACATTAGGATATGTAATTCGTACACAATAACCACATAATGAGCCGTAATGGCCTATTGGTTAAGACGTAAGCATATTTGGGAGATCAGGGGTTTGATTCCAGCACGCATCTCCTACGTTTCGGAGTAATTAAAAGTGAGTTTCAAGCAATTAAAATCACTGAGATAACCAGCAACCCACCGAATAGGAGGACGACGTTAAAGGCTCCCGCTCTTATCAAAAGTTTTAATACCTACACATAATTCTAGAGCCCACGCGCGATTTATCATGCAGTACAGTTCCGTGGTGAAACTGACATGTCAATCTCATGTAGGTAGACGTCGCTCATCGCATACATTTGGAAATCACAAAGTACGTGTGATAGGTTCTTAAATATGTACGACATCATAAGCAGATGCACATAACGACTGTAATCCTAACGCTATCTCAAAATATAACGAAATCGCTTAGCATGATTTAGAGACATTACGCACAGTCGACTAGTCGCCCGGCAAGTCGTCGACGGTGACCGTTAGGATTAGGATCTGTAATTTATATAGAAGTCGCCGTGTGTATGCGCAGGCGCATGGAGTTGCCGGTCATCTTGGCGACTCAGTGGCAACTCGCAGGCAACTAGCTAGTTGCCCCAACATATAGGAACACGGGTCTTTATAGGAGCGTTCACACTCCAGAACAACTTTTGAGGCGAGTGGATATCGCGCAGAAAAGTGAAGCTTTTGTGACGAATATTGTAACCATAGGGTTTAACTGATGCTCGGTGCGTTTAGTTTACCTTGTATGAGGGGTCTATTAGGGAGGTGGTCTGTGATTGTAACAGAGTTGTAAAGAAAAACACCGGCTAAGTGCGAGTCGGGCCTCACTCTTTTAGGGTTCCGTACATAATTATAAACAATTTTTTTTTAAATAGATATCTATTAATTTATAAAATTATCAACGCTTTTGTTGCAGTTTCTTCAACGTCCATTCTGCATGACTGTAAAAGAAACACCAGTCGGTCGGCTAGTCTCCCAGCATAGTTGCCTTCATCTGAGTTGCCCATCGACTGAGTGGCCAGGCCGACCGTGCGTAATGGCCTTAGGAGAGATGTGACGCAATCACATAGCTAAGCCCTGAATCAAACGTAAAACCTTGTGAATGACTAATGAGCAGATGAAGAGCTAAGAGATGATGTAACACTTGGATTAGCCAGGAGTAGTTCAGGTATTATTTGTACAGACCAGATATTTTAGTCGCGCTGTGGTGTAGTTGATTTAGTTTTTAGAAGGTAAAAATTTTGTAGTTTAAGGACGGTGTTCTTAAATATTAAGACTTCTTAATTTAAAAGGTCTGCACCCTTAAAATTTAAGAAACCCATGTTAGAATTCACGAGGCTAAAAAATACTGATACTAGATAATAAATACGTATTTTATTTATAATTTTTTGGTAATGTTTACCTACACTTTTGATACGTATGTATTTAAAAAAAAAATAGAATAAATACGTATTTTATAATTTACCAAAATAAGTACAAAAATTCCCATTTGTTTTTTATCTAGCACTTCATTACCAAGAAAACAAAACCAAAAACATTGAGGTAAGTATGGGTATTCCTGTACAAAGAGCTGTACAGTGTAGGTACAGCACGTCATGTCTATTTATATTTAAACTACGAAACAGGAAATAAAGTTGTACGACAAAGCGAAACGCATCGCAATATTTTGGTCGTATGGTAAAGAACACAATGGCAAGTGACAACAAATAGTTTTTTCGAAAAGTTGTTTTTTACCACTGCTGTATACGGAAATTGCGTTGTCAGTAGCGATGTGTAGGGATGTAACGAAGCTCCGTCCCCGACTCTCGGTAGATTGGAACTCTAGATTGAAAACAAACCTTCGAATTCGATTTTTGGATTCATTTAGATAGAACCGATTTCAGATTACATATCTATAATATAAAAATGAATCGCAAAATGTGTTGGTAAGCGCATAACTCAACAACGCCTGGACCAATTTGGCCAAATATTTTTTTTAAATGTTCGTTGAAGATCAAGGATGGTTTTTACGGCGAGAAAAATTAGAATTATTGCTGGAAAAACCCTAAAAATAGCCCTTTTCTTTTTCCCATACAAATGATTTCTAACTAAAACGTAGTCAATTTGAGCTTTATTGCTATGGTATAAAGTTCATATTAAATTATCCTGGATTAGCACATAGGCTACTTTTTATCCCGGAAAACCAAAGAGTTTCCACGGGATTTCGAAAAACCTAAATCCACGCGGACGAAGTCGCGGGCGTCAGCTAGTTTAAAATAATAACATGGCCCACGGTTGTGAAAAATAAGTAGGTATTTTAGTCTTCAAATATTCATTTTTTGAACGTTAACGATAAGTTTTGATAATTAATAGGTACATAATGTTTAGATTTTATCTTCGATTATGAAGATGTTTAAACATTTTGAGAGTCCATGAGATTTTTTTTTTTAAATCTTTATTTAAAGAGATTATTCGCTGGGCGAATATGCCTCTCTATATATGAAACTTACATATGAAAGAAGGAATAGGATTGTCCATGAGATTGAGAATATTTTTGTGTGTCTTGGACATAATAAGCAAAATAGTCATGAACTTTATCAAAGAAAAGATGGATGGATCGCGTGAAAGAGGATATGCGTATAAAAGGTGTTGACGAATCGTTGACGGAGGAAAGAAGGGAGTGGAAGAAGAAGAGACGGTCTTGTAATGAACTGTACCAACATCTATAAATAGGAATATATCTGAAAATTATTATTCTTCGACTCTCAGTCCGATATAATCTACATACTTTAGTAACATCCCTAGTAACAGTTATGGTATTACGTCCACACAACATATCTACGTTGCGGTCCATCGGCGGTCATAATGCGCTGCACAAAATGCTCTTTATTGCCTTTGATAGGTTCATAACACGGTCATTGTCGTGACATCAATTAACTACGATGAATTGGTCGTTTCGCTACCGAGGCAATATTTTCACTGTAAAATATAACGCATCAAATTTAATAGGATATTGGCGTAAAAGCGCGACGCGCGTCGCTGTATGGCACACGGATGTAGCGCTAGTTTTATTAATGCAGATGCGGACAAACAAAAATAAAAGGGCCAGTAATCGGTATTGTTGGTAACTGGTTCGTTAATTCCAGAGAGGATTGAAAAAGCTTGCGGAGAAAATGGTGTAGCTTTTATTTTTTCCCTTGCTACTTTCATAGAGCGATGAATTAGATATTTTGATTCTACTCTCGGCCACTGAAGACGCGAAAAGATCGGACGATTAGATAGGTTAGATAGATTTGATTAATAATATTACTTAAAGCATTTTGGCTAATGTGGGTGTAAACTTAGCAGCACTAACATTAATTGGTAACATGGGCCCAATTCAACTAGATTTCGTAGATAATAAATTAATAGACGATGGTAATTTATTGAAATTTATAAATTATTCCAACGAAGGAATAGCAATCTGTCGTAACCGGGTTAAGCATAGATATAGTTTAGTTTTTCTTATAAATTCATCATTTTTTAATGAAATAATTCATCAATTCCCCAAGCTACAAAATGAGATGTATTTAGATAGCTTTAATATTGGGCTAGTTAAGTTAATTTAAAAATAAACCTTTTCCTTTATTAATATTTTTGGGGTTTATAGGTAAAAAGTACCGTCCCAACGTAACGTTAGTCGTAAATTGCAGCATTTATGTATAATTCAATAATTATCGTATTCATTACGTGCGTGGAAACACGTAAACAGGGTTTTAATGAAGCATCGCGTTATTTAAGGCCATTGTGAAATATAAACAACGCTATCGGAAATGAAAACTTTGTTTATTTGTATTAGCGTCTCTGCCAACTACACAGTTATAGTATCGTGACTAAGGTTCAAGGCACATTACGTGCCACGAGATTCTGTGGCGACGCGTTGTTTGGTCGATTGCATATTAATTGAAAAGCCATTGAGTTAAGTCTTTTAATAGTACCTGTATATAAATGGCATATATGGAGAGTTGACGGAATTAAAAAAAATCCAACAATAACGCACTAATAGTGGGTGCACGGGTAAATACGAATTCCCCTTTTACCTACTGGTGGGAGAACCCGGTGGGTGTTTTTTTTAATTTTTTTATTCAGACACAAGTTAGCCCTTTATTGCGATCTCACCTGGTGGTAAGCGATGATGCAGTCTAAGATAGAAGCGGTCTAACCCGGAAGGGGGTATAGCAGTTTTCTTTTAACTCATTCTCCTTTGGCTTCTACACGGCATCGTACTGGAGAGCTAAATCGCCTGGCAACACGGCTTTGCCAGTAGGGTGGTACAAGCCACAGCCGAAACCAGAAAAACGTAGCTCCGCTCCTCTGTAGAGGTAGCTCCCCCTCATTTCGTGGTTTAATGACGATAATTTTGAATTATTATCGATATTTCGAACGTTGCATGGATCGCAGTCACGACTGCGGCGTGCAGTGCAGCAAGAGGTGAAGTTGCAGCTGTCATGGGCAGCATCGAAGTACCCGTTTTCGCAGGAACTTCATAATTTCACTATTAAATTTGGGTTCATACGACGCTGTCCTGGTTTGCTTGAAAATATGTATCGCCAAAATAACTTACTCACCTAAGCAAAATGTTTTTTGACATCTGAAACGAAATAAATTTGGTTTGAACTTTCCACCAGTAACGAAATTTTTACTCAGTAACAATTTGAAGCAACTACGATTTATTTAAGTTATCTAATTCATAACAAAGCACTTTTAATAAATAAGAATAAAATTGTGATCTACATTGTATATTAATAGATAAGTTGACTGAATGATCTATCACGCACAGCTTAAACTACTGGACGGATTTATAGTGTGGACATCCGCTACGAATCGATCGGATCTTTGAAAATTCATCCCCTAAGGCGACAAAATAAGGGTTTGAAATTTGTGTAGTCCACGCGGACCTACTCACGGGCTTATGCCCGCTAGTTACAATAATAAGAGTACAACAAAAGTAATAAGAGGAATGAGCTAGTTGAGTCAAAATAAATCAGCTGTGATAGTAAATTGAGCAAGTCATGAGATGGATGTGGGCGAATGTAGGTACCTACTCATCAGTAGAAGCCCGGAGTAGTGTTCGGCCAAGTCCGAGATTCCGCAGGACGATTAATCACATGGGAGGACTTCGCTAAGCGGAGGATACACTTTACGTTCAAGTTTGTCCCGCTCTTTTATCTTTATTTTGATAGAGTTGCGCTTGATTGAGCGAGTTTGCCGAGAAGACTCCTATATTTTATTCTTGCTGTAATTTGATTATTATTTCAAACATAATTTTTATAATCTTCTTAATAATGATGCATAAATCTAGGTACATTACATTGGTAAAAGTTGGTAAGTTGGGAAATATGTTATCTCTTTTATTTTGTTTTCTATCACATACTGTAACAGAAAATATTAACCATAAAGGCTGTAAGCAGCCATGAAATTGTACCCCTATCAAGAATTCATTAGTTTTTAAATTCTCTCGAAGATGAACTTTTGCTTACGATGTAAACGATAGAGAATATCGTGGCATCTTCATTGGATAATCAAGAGGGGCTTGATTATTAACATAAGGCTTTAGCTTTCGATGACACTCCGACGGGAGTAAGTGTTCACTTCAGTTCTTGTGGCATGCCGCCGAAACGCTCGAACGATCATCTGTGTACACTTCGGCAGAGCTTGCGCGCGCACTAGATCAATATCCTCGGCTGAGCTGCGTCGCGCTAGCACCACGCGAATTCGCTCCGAAATTCGTGCTCTTCATTTACAGCAATGCAATAAGCAACGATGTTCAGTCTCATTAGCCGTTACAATATTACTAACCACCGATACTTCACTAGTGCTACCTTCAACATTCGGAACTATAACAGGAAAATGGAACTTTGCATTGGAAGTTTTCCGATACATTTAACTTATTTAGAACTACGGAAAAGTTTTCTATGCTTATGAGACTGTTCATGAGTCACATCTTCTACGTCGAACTATTGCGACGTAAAGTACTAGCACTACTTTAACTTTACTACTTTGACGACCTCCACTGTGGTCTTTATACGTGGGAGGTTCCCCACTTATAAGAGCCGATTCCCGGCAGCGGCCATTTGGCAGTTTATAATTTTTAAATTGTCTCCGGTCTGGTCTGGTGGGACGCTAAGGCCGTGGCTAGTTACCACCCTACCGGTGAAAGCCGAGCCGCCAAGCAAATTAGGATTCCAGAACGATGCCGTGTAGAAACCAATAAGGGTTTAATAAAACTGCCATATCCCTTTCAAGTTTGCCCGCTTCCGTCTTAAACTGCATCATCACTTACCACCAGGTGAGATTGCAGCCAAGTTGTAATAGAATAAAAGAAAACTTCGACGTGTAGTTATGTTGGAGTGCGCTATCGATAGACCCAGTCTAGCACTAGTCAGCTACGTTAGCACGCCACTTACCCTAACAATCCACCCTGCATTTAGTTAGTCAAGTTTTGCACGTTTAATCTTCAAAGCGGTTTTAATCCGGCTTTTATACCCTGGCATTTCTATTTTATTCATTGTATTGTTAAAAAAAGTATTCTGGGACTGAGTAGGTATGTACCTACATTGAAACATTGGATATTGGAGCTAGTCGCACAAAGTTTGCTATTAGTTCCTATAAAGACAAACGAATGCTAGACGCCGTACAAATTAGAACAATTTTATCATCAGAAGTGTTAGTTAAACGTAGATAAAAGATTCTATCTAGATATTTGGACTCAAGTCTTATTTATAAAGAACTGTTTAATTTTATTTGTCTACTTCTTTGATTATAAATAACTAGATAATGCCCGCGATTGAGTTCGCATGGATTTAGGTTTTTAAAAATCCTGTGGGAACTTTTTGATTTTCCGGGATAAAAATAGTCTAAATCCTTCCCCAGGGTGCAAGCTCTGTATCAAATTCCATCAAAATCGGTAAAACGATGGGCCGTGAAAAGCTAGCAGATACAGATTTCGCATTTACAATATTATGTACTATTAGTATGGATTATGCGCCTATGTACATACTACGTAAGTACATAACAATAAAATTACGAAAATAAATGAGAACTTTTCTTACAACTTTCAATTGCAATACTAAAATTACAAACAGTTCTCTCGTGGTTACTGTAATAGGCATGGCTTTTAAATATTGTCGTTCAAACTAGTTAATAAGGTAATAACGGCGCTCGGACTCGAATATAAACGTTATGTACGTATCATTACTTACGATACGAGCGCTGAATACAGATTTAAAATGTGCGGTGTATTAAAATAACGTGAACGGTGAAATATTTTCATTTTGTCATAGCAGTTGACATTTTAAACATGTCTGTCGGTCTCCCGAAACCACTGAAATGGACATACATCACACTAATATTATAAACGTGAAAGTTTTTGTGTATGTAAATGTGTGTGTGTGTGTGTGTGTGTGTGTGTTTGTTACTCCTTCACGCAAAAACTACTAAACGGATTTGGCTGGGAATATAGATAGATAATATCCTGGATTAGCACATAGGCTACTTTTTATCTCGGAAAATCAAAGAGTTCTCATGGGATTTCAAATAACCTAAATCTACGCGGACGAAGTCGCGGGACATCAGCTAGTAGTTTTATACGTTGGGAATCGTGTGCCATGCAAAATGACAATTATTGTTTTGTGCCGATTCGAACGCGCCCCACCGAGCGTACCGGAAATTAAAATTGACACTTGTGTGAAATGGTCTTCATGCCGACACTATGTTGACAGATATGCCTTATCACTAACGTTTAGCTCACTGCTGCTATCAGCGCCAAAATCAAGTTACTGCAAAAATAGGTCAGCAATCGTAAGTCCAGCGTAGGTACTTACTTGAAGATATTATAAGAGGTCAGTGCCCGAAACCAGAGGTGTAACTTATCTATGTATTATAGATAGCAAACGTCACACATGCGTTTGCATAAAACTTCAGTGTCACTTCAGTTTTGTAAATTGAGAGGGTCCAAACATTGACCTAGACGTTGTACCTACATTCAAAACTGTATCTCAATCAAATAATATTACTGTAAGTAATTAGTTAAAGTTATGCGTCGTATATTCGAGTTGACATTAGATAGTACCACAGAGTGAATACATACAGAAAGAATAGAGATGACACTTTTAGAGTTAGCACTTTGCAGACGAGCCCAAACGATTGATCCCCTATTAAGAAAAATATATAAACTTTGTTCTTTCGACTAATGTTGGTGACAATAATCCCTCCCCCGTCTCGTCTCTAATATGACCCCGCAGGATTGTTCGATGCTGGACATCTCCCTCGAACGATGATGTATCTCTTTATGCTGTGTTATCCCCACTATTCCTTCTATTGGACCAATGCAATGGTAGGTATCTAGTAGTATCTACCATGTAATGAAACCTGATAATAATTATGATATTCAATTCCGGTTACTTTATAATTTATGCTGTAATAACATTTTCGTCATGATTCATAATAATCATGTTTCTAGATATGGATTTTTTAATTAATGTACAAATAGGTATAGACTATGGATATATTATGAGAAAAACATAACTTATGTATCTGAAATGGATAAGTGTTCATAGGTGCGTATGCTTAGCTGTAATTATAATGTAGATCGTACTTTATTTAGAGGTAGGTAGTAAATAAATAACAATGTTAAAGTACGATTATTTTTTCACCTTCCTCACATATCATCACTATTAATTTGTTTTTTGATTTATAACACTCATAAAAGCATTACTATTATGATGAGTTTTAACAAGCACATAAACAATGTATTTATTAAGATGTTTACGGATATGAATTATTGTAATTCAATTATGCATCGTACAGTAAAGATGGCGGAGATGCAATAAAACAAAACTTCAAACAAGACAAGTTACACCCTTTTGTATTATTTTGTACGTTAAACTCGTTTAGAATTTTAAGTTAAAATAACAGCCGTGTTATTCTTTAAAAAGCGAAATTCGTCGATGAATTTACCATTAAAACAAAGCGTTAAAGTCGAATAAGCATAAGACTCGACTGATATTAATGGAGTTGCAGCGTTGCACGGTGGGGCAGATCCGGGAATTAGCTGGCCATAAATCGATTTCTCAAAAATGGCCATTGACAAACAAAACTTACTACCTTAGGTAATTAAGTAGACACCGAACATAATGCCATCTCTCCATTCCTCTAATTAGGGGTGTTCACCATTTTGTGTCAGTCTAAACCTGAGCGTCACTCTAAGTGTTCATATTGCGTTAATTGATTCAATTAAAACAACTTTTTAAAAAGTTGTTTTTATATGTTAGTGAGTTATTTTTGAAAAAAATCTTAATGGATTCGATTATAACAGGTAAGCGCCCATATATTACATTTATAAAAAAGTTTGAATAACGATAAAATAGATATTTTATGGCACTTGCAAAATAATGCTTCTGTTGCGGTCGAAAAATCATCTTTTAGATACTCAAAAAGGTTTTACTTTAACTTCCCACCGAGTCCCATCGGTTTTATTCATTGTAAATAAAAACTGACTATTATCCCTAATTGAATACATCGAGATTAGCTGCGGTCTCCCGCGGAATCCATATTTTGAAGGCTATGAAGTACATAGCGGAAAATCGCCGTATTTCACAAATTTCTTTTTTTTCGGTTTAAACCGGTTTTTATTTGCTTCCAGAATAGAAAGGCACTTAAGGGACTCACACCGTAACACGTGGATTTCTTTTTACTAAAATGCAATAACAAGACTTGCCCGATTTTGATGCAAAATTGATTTATCTTGAGAGATATATTCTATCACAAGATGAATATTGTGATGAACAAAAGAAGGAAGTTAAACATAATTTCTCACGTCTAAAGTCACAATTTAAGAAAAAATGGATTGAGTCACATAAAAAGGCCCATACTTTCGTTCAAAAGAATGATGAATGGTTAAAAGGAACATACGAAATACCGAGACCTAAAAAGCCTTCTTCTGGTAGACCATCAAAGTCGTTTGAAGATTCAAGTAAGAGAAGTAAACGCAGAAAAACACTCAAAATGCGTAATGGTAGAAACAGACCACAAAACTTTATATTGAGTTGTATCCCTGGCACCCTATGTCTCCAACAATGCATAAAATCTTAATACATTGTGCAACTGTAATGGATCATGCACTTCTGCCTATTGGATTACTATCCGAAGAAGCAGCAGAGGCACGAAACAAACATTTTCGCCAGTATCGGTATTTCGCAAGAAAATGCTCAAGGGAGCAATGCAATTATGACGGCCTTAATAGGTTGTTGCTAAAGTTCGGATCCATTAATATCGAGCATAAAGCCAAAACCTAAAAGAAAAAATGTGCCTCATAGCAAAGAAGCGTTGGAAATGCTTATTTCCGCTGAACTCAACACAGCAGAATGTCCTCATGAGGAATCTGAACCGGACCAACTTGACAAGGATGAATTGAGCTCTAGCTCTGGTGAAGACACTTGGGATTGATCTGAATCACATTATGTTTATTTTTGTATTTTTTTATTTACCATTGCATCTTTATTTTCTTAGTTTTTGTTTTTATATTTTCTTAATTTATCATAATCACGATTTTAATTTACTATTATAGTTTTAGTGTTTTTAGTTTTTTACTATGTTTTATATAGAAATAAAATCTGTTTTGGCACTTTATTGAATTATTTGTTTTTCGTGTCAAAAAACGTTTGTTTCTCCTTATCGGTAAAACTACTGAACCGATTTGGCTGAAATTTCGAATGAATATAGATTATGCCCTGGGTTAGCACATAGGTTACTTTTTATCTTAGAAAATCCATGGTTTCCACATGATTTAAATCAGAATTTCGACAAACAGGATTTAAAACCAAAATATACGCAAGCGGGGCCGCGGGCATCAGTTAGTTTTAAAAAATAAGTTCCCAAAATACTAAAAAATATAATTTAACCTATTTACAACACATATATGGGAGAAAATAATATTGGCCGCCTAATTCCTGGATCGGCCCCACTGTGCGTTGTAGCAGCGTTGAAAGAAAGGCGTTTAGAGAATAGCACAGCAGACTTTTCCAAATCTTGGCATGAAGGTGAAGTAGCCGGCGACGTTGTTGTTGTACACAAAGCGTACCATCAAAACGTAACATGCTCAGGAAGTAACAATAGAGGTGTGTTCACTGTTCGCCAAACGTTACAATGACATGGGTGGGCGTTGCATGGGGTTCATTGAACGCCATTGTGGATCTTCAGGTAAAGTGTACGCGGAATAGCTCTATACATTGCATGTCAACATTTTAAAATCTTTAAAATACATATATATTATATGCGGTATTGCTTTATTGCGAATCTTTTTGGACTTTCTAAAAGAGAAAACGTGGTTAAGTAAAGGCAGTATTTTGTGGACTCTCGGGTGGCATTTTTGAAACTTGTTGTGATAACCTTTGACGAGATATAACTAAAACTTTAAATATTTTTTATCTGGAGACTATGAGCAGGTACTTATCGAAATCGGGTATGTTTAAAAAGGATTTTGGATTGTATCCGATCCATTCGTATCATGGAAAATTGTAGTAACTCTGCCACCCGAATTGTAAATAACCAGCTAATATCCATGATATTGTAAACATGCCGTTGGAACTTCTCAAATCCTTTCTTAGCGGGGGTCTACGTTTATTTTTATTTTTATTCACTATAGGTAAGCGCTTGACTACAATCACACCTGATGGAAAGTGATGATGTGGTCTAAGATGGGACGCGTTTACCTAGAAGGTGCCTATTGACTCTTGTTTTAAAGATACCCGGATTGTAATTGGTAATACGTTGTACGTTACGAAGGATTTTAAACGCTGTAGCGTGCAAAATTTCAAGTTTCTATATCCAGCAGTTAGTCAGTCAGTTTCTCCTTCATATAATATTAGATGATAACCGCAACTTTATGTGTGTGGAATTAAGTTTTTTCAAAATCCCGTGGGAACTCTTTCATTTTCAGGGATAAAACCTATGTTCGTCTTCAGGATGTAAGCTATTTCAGTCCCAAATATTAAAAATCGGATAAACGGATGGTCTGTAAAAACTAGCAGACAGAGATACAGTTAGACAAACTTACGCATATTATAATATAAGTATGGATTATTACCAACGAATTGATAGGTAACCTACTCGATAGTCGGTCGATACAAAGGATTTTTGTAAAAACGCAAGACAAGCCAGCGCTCTCTCGCTGTGCGTGTTGTGTTCAAGAGTCAGGGCGCACACGTGTTGACGTAGTTAAATATAACCCGCGGTTCAACGCACGAGGGGGACGCGTACGGCTAACCTACTACATACTACTTTTGCTGTAGATACGTCCATTATCGTTAATACTGCACCGATCGGTGGCTTATCTCAGTATCATCATCATCATCATCATCAGCCTGTGGACATCCACTGCTGGACATAGGCCTTCCCTATAGAGCGCCACCACACCCGGTCCTCAGCCTTCCTCATCCAGCCACTTCCCGCCAGCCGCTTTATATCGTCGGTCCATCGTGCTGGAGGGCGTCCCACACTACGTTTGCTCAAACGCGGTCTCCACTCAAGGACTTTCCGGCTCCAACGGCCATCGCCTCTACGACAGGCATGGCCTGCCCACTGCCACTTCAGCTTGCTAATAGTTTGGGCTATGTCAGTGACCTTGGTTCTCCTGCGGATCTCCTCATTTCGGATCTTATCCCTCAGGGAAACTCCTAACATAGCCCTCTCCATAGCTCGCTGAGCAACTTTGAATTTGTGAACAAGGCCATTTGTCAGTGTCCACGTTTCAGCACCATAGGTGAGGACGGGAAGTACACACTGGTTGAAGACTTTTGTTTTCAGGCATTGAGGAATTGACGATGAGAAGACTTGACTTAGTTTTCCAAAAGCTGCCCAGCCTAGCCGAATTCTTCTGTTGGCTTCCTCATCGAAATTGCTTCTGCCTAGTTGAATTATTTGGCCAAGGTAGTTGTATTGTGAAACAATTTCGATGCCAACATTTTCGACGCGAACCGGTGTCGGGACAACGTGCTGATTGAGCATTATCTTTGTTTTATCCATGTTTATCCCGAGACCGACACGTCTGGAAGAGCGGCTTAGGCTACACAGCATCTCCTCGAGATCTTGCGGAGATTCTGCTAAGATAACCACGTCGTCAGCGAACCGTAGGTGTGAGATGTACTCGCCATTTATGTTAAGTCCTCGTCCTTTCCAGTCCAGCGTTTTGAAGAGGTCTTCCAGTGCACTGTTAAACAGTTTTGGAGATATTACGTCCCCCTGTCTAACACCCCTTCGCAATCTGATAGGTTTTGTCTGCTGAGACTGTATTTGGACGGTCATTGACGCAGAATCGTAAATACATCGCAGCACCTCGATATACCGCCAATCGACCTGGCATCTTTGCAATGATTCCAAAACAGCCCAAGTTTCGATAGAGTCGAAGGCTTTCTCATAGTCCACAAAGGCAAGACAGAGTGGGAGATTATATTCCTCTGTCTTCTGTATAATCTGCCTTAAGGTGTGTATGTGGTCTACGGTACTATAGCCTTTTCGAAACCCAGCCTGTTCTGGAGGTTGGAACTCGTCAAGTCTTCGGGCGAGGCGATTTGTAAGAACCCTCGAAAACAACTTATAAACATGGCTCAAGAGAGAAATCGGCCGGTAGTTCTTCAACAGCTCCTTGTCTCCTTTTTTAAAGAAGAGGATTACTACACTCTTGCTCCATGCTTTCGGCGTTGTTCCATTCATGATGACGTCATTAAATAACTCCTTAAGCTCTGTGAGTACAGGGGTACCTCCTGCACGTAGGAGTTCTGATGTGATGCCGTCATCACCCGGCGCCTTGTTGTTGTTGAGTTGTTTGAGGGCTATTCGCATCTCGCCAATGTCAATTTCTGGTATGTCTTCGGTGTAGTGGCGTGTCAAGGTCGCTCGTTTGTCGCTCGTGTCCTGAGCCGCTTTAGGAGCCTGAGAAGAGTACAGCTGTTCGTAAAATCTTTCTTAATCTATCTCAGTATATATAACTCAAAATTTAAAAAAAACCCCGACACAAAAACCTCTTTAAGAAAACTAGAAAAGAGCTGATGACTTTCAAACGGCTGAACCGATTTTCTTCGATTATAAGCTAAGAACAATTTCGAGCAAGCCACCTTTCAAACAAAAAAAAACTAAATTAAAATCGGTTCGTTCGTTTAGGAGTTACGATGCCTCAGACAGATACACAGATACACACGTCAAACTTATAACACCCCTCTTTTTGGGTCGGAAGTTAAAAAGGATACTCTCAATACTAAACAAACTCAAAATAAAGATGAGCCTAACAAACATCTGTCTGTGGGGGAACCTCGAGTACCTACCGCGGTCACATCGCAAGGAAGAACGCCAGCAATATTTTATAACTCATGGTCACTGGTAAGATCGAAGGAAAGAGACCCCGCAGATGTAGCCCGAAACGTTGGTCAGACCAAATAAGAGAAGCGGTCGACACACGCTATCTGCGATGGTATCCATGCGGCAAGATATAGGTATACCAAAGATCGCATCTAAGGGGAGCCACGATCCTCAAAATTGAGGAAACGGAAGAAGATATCAAAGGAAAAGCTGACTGACTGACTAACTGATCTATCAAGACACAGTTCCAACAACTGGACAGTTCGGACTGTTTTGCAAGCAGAAAGCTATTATGATGTAGACATCCATTAAAAAAGAATTTTTGAAAACTTCACGAATAATTAATCGAAAGGGATAGACTGTCATAGTTATTATTATTATTTGTTAGCAAATCGTGGATCTCTTTACTTAACGTTATTTACACAGATGTGAGAATATTAAATGTCTCTGAATAAGCCATTCACTTACTCAAAGGCAGAACAAATAAACGGCAACTGCAGCAATGAAGGAAATCACAGAAAATGGTAATAGAGTTAAAGTAGTAACACTCCCGGTTTTATTGTACTGTTCAAAAACGGTTAAACTTAAGAGAGCTTTTATATTGCCTTGTAAAAGAAATCTAGTTAATTAAATTCGGGTGTACTGTAAGTAGAAGTAGGTACGTGTGCCAATTAATCCAATAATACAGTTAATTAATTGTAAGGGTATTAACATCAACTCGGTTTATTTTATAGGTAGGATTCGCGTTCTGAATTCGTTTTAGTAGGTTAACTTTAAGCTACTTGTACAGCAGTATGTACGAAATATAAGTACCGACCTTGTGGAAATGCCGGTGACGTCACAGTCTGAATTTAGGTATACTTTGGTTTAAATTTATCAAGTAATCATAAGCATAATTTACTCTAACAGAACACTTCTGGTATACTTAGTAGAAGCTACGTACAAAACAGTAGATAGTAACTATATCCGATTTGATAGGCAGAAGTGAGAAGACTCACTCCGTCCTTCCTTTATTTAGCTTTTTTCTTACAAGTTACTATTTAAAGTGTAACATTGAGCGTATATTACTTGAGACTTGAGAGGGGCGTCGGTTGCATTGCGATACCGTATCGTTTGCTGTTATCAATAGTCACATATAACGAGCGTACATGGACACAAAGTGCAGCTATGATATTATGCAAAGGGGCACACGTTTACGAATCTAAATAAATAAGTAATACATTTTGCGCTAATGATGTGAGATATTAACAGTACGGTTAAATTATAACGGTATAAAATATATTGGTTTAACTAACAATTACCTAATCAATTCTCGTTATAGAAATAATCAGAAAATACCAGTATCTAGCGGAGACAAAGCATTTATTGCTAATAAGATAATTATATTATGTGGTTCGCATTCGCCAAATGGTCGCCATACCTGTGGTCAAGCTGTCCGGTATTTGCGGAATCTAGGATTTGCAACACCACTTGTGCTAGACTCGTGGCAAGTGGCTATTGTTGCCAGGTGCTTGGATTTTCGTTGCGTTTGTCGAATTTTTGTACCGAACGAAAAAAACCGGCCAAGAGCGAGTCAGACTCGTGCACCAAGGGCTCCGTACTACAGTCGTATGTTTGATTGACGGGGCTAAAAGCAGCGCTATCCAGGAAATTGTGAAGAGGAACGCACCGTTTTGTGATTCATCAGTTTAGTTTAGACTAGAGATTTGTGTACAACCAAGTTAAGAGTTTTACCTTTTTTTTTTGAGTATTACAGTCTCAAGAAATCTTGGGAAGATGACAGATGATTCGAATTAAGTTCGAGTTCAAATTGGAATATTTTGTGTACTGCTTAGGTATTTATGAAATCTTTTGAAAAAATATAGCATTTTTAAAATTCGTGTAATTTCTTTTTGATAAAGGTTTTTAAGCAGCGCTTTGTTTCCACGTCCCAGTTTTTTATGTCGTGTCCCGTTTTAACGTATATCATGGCTGGCAACAATACTCGTGGCCACAAAATAGAGACAAAGAGGTTCGCACAACCTTGGCGGCGTGTGCCTCAATGACGAACGCGGAAACCACTAACGAACTACCGCCTACAGCCTTACGAATTCAGCGCGTATATTCTGCCCGAGCTATTTTTAGGGTTCCGTACTCGAAGGGTAAATCAGAGCCCTATTAATGTCACTCTGCTGTCTGCGTGTCACGGGTCTCTAATTCGTGGATAAAGTGAGTAAGAAACCTGAAATGATATGATAGGTATTTGGTGACCTAAAACCGAATATTGAATTAGAAATTCAATTATTTTTCTTACCATTCACGAAAGAAAAGCCGGATTTTTTCACCATAGCATTTTGGGTCTATAACTTATTGAGTAGAGTAAAAAATAAAAATGATTAACTTAAAATATTTAAAAAAATTAAGGGCCGTCAAAGTTGTAATTTTTAGGCAATTTTCGTGACGGGGTCTACCCAAAACCTAAACTAGTTAGGACTATGAAATTTTGGTATATTATGTACCATAATATTATACCTAGTACTACTGAAAACAACGATTTGTAAAGTAGTTTACAAGCTGTGATCAAAACAAACGATCATATTTCATACATCCAAAATATGGTGTTCATAATAATTATGTCATCATCATCATGATCAACATTGCCGGTTCACTATAGAACATGGGTCTCCTCTCATGAGACGGGTTTCGGCCAAGTCTACCTACTCGTAGCACGTTAGCCAAGTGCGGATAGGCAGACAGATATTAATAATTATGTACGGATTTACGGAACCCTAAAAGGGCGAGGCTCGACTCGTACTTGGCCGGCTTTTTTTAGTTCGCCTTCCCACAGCCTTAGTTAAAGGCTAAAGATCGGTATCACAAGCTATTTTGTTAATTTGCCACTTAAACTCATTTGTTTGTTTAAATGAGTTATCAGCACATGTCGGATATGATAACAATTATATTTAAATGGTTCAGTGTTTTATACATAATAAATTGGTTCTTTACCTTTTAGCGGTATTGAAATTAGGCCAATGGTTAAATTTGAGTTTACTGGGTAAACTTAAGTCATTTATAAAGGAAAAATAAAAATACCTCTTTACTTACGTAAATCTGTAATGGGTATATTAACTTTGTTACAGATATGACATTCATTTACACATGTTTCTAGACATTATTTTTCCAATTGAAACTGAGACATCAAACGGTATATTATTATTGCAAGTGTAAATTAAAAATTTATAACAAAAAGTCATGTTATGTTTAGGTACCTCTTTATCGTGCTATCCAGAAGTGGATTTGTTGAGATGTTACCCGAAGCATGGTATTTTTTATAGGTATCACCAGTTTTTTTTGTTGGACACATTAGATATATCTATCGCCCCCACCTGCCGTAGTCAACAGGTATTCGAATAGGAAGTTGGAATTTATTTGCTTCTATTTTAATCTAAATCAGCAGTCGACATAATACCTATATGTTATGCTATATGTAGATATAGCAACGGTCACGTGGAAGGCACCGTGTGTCCCTGGCGGCTTTGAAATAAGAAACACGATAAATTCCATTCCACCTACTATAAATAATTCAATTGACGTTTAATCTATGAATAATTAGATGCGCAACTTTTCAACCGCATCACACAAAAAAGTGGTATAAAAAATGTTATGATAAAAATATCACTTTAGTTTCTCAAGGTTAGAATTGTCGTCAGTATTGTACACAAGCAAGAAATAAAATTGTACCTAAGCAATTAAATATCACGAAGACATTGTTAGGGAATCTGCATGCCAGCGAATTTTCCATAATTCCACGCTACCGGCATGCAAGTCAATTTAGGGCTCCAATAAAATGCATTATAAAGGTAATCAAGTAAGCAGGGGTCTATTTAACTGTCGCCAGAAATCTAGGTTTACGCTATTTACGTTTGGGTCATTACCATCCGATGCGATCGTAGTCAAGCGCAAAGCCCGTCGTAGATAAATAAAGCTCGTTTATAAACCTATATTTAGTTACATAATGCAATATATTAGACGTTAATATTATAAACAGCTTTGGTTTAATGTTATGGAGCATCGTTTATTGCCGTTTTCGACCATAGATCTGAGCACAAGTGTGGCGAAGTGCCCGGACGTGGGCTTTCTCAGAGAACGGTCCACCAGTACTCGCTACATGTTTACTTGCTCGTACACTGAACCCTGTCTCAGATAAAATAACGATTCGAGGAAATAGGGCACCGGAGTCCGGACGTAGCAGTTGCGTGCCCTAAAGGTGAAATGGAATAGACAAGATGTCGGCGTCGTACCTATTTAGGTGATTTCACTAGCTTACTGATAGATTGATGGCGATGCCTTTATAAGAACTACAATCTTTATACTGAAGTGAATATATATGGTTCAAAAAACTGATAGTTGTTGGTGCTGGAATGACAATCTGGCACCCCAGACAGACGACATCAAATGAGTCGCAAGGAGCCGCTAAATTCAGGCGGCGCTAGGTGGTGTATGGAAGTCCCTACAAGAGACCTAGTCCAGCAGTGGACGTCTGTCGGTTAGTGACGATGACGACGATATTGAAGCGGAATGCTGCGGAGACGTGATCAGATTTCCTAGGATAGCAATGCCATTTATAGCGGCCAATGTTAGAAAGAGCGCGGTAAAAAAACGACTGCGATGTCAAGCAATGTCCTCTAGAAAACCACGACATCTTGTTTCACTGGGAAACATTTCAGTGATGTTACTAGTATTCGAGGCTATTGCAGCGTCGCGTAAAGCTTTCCGTTGTCCCCACGCCTGCCAATAATATCACACCTCAGCAACTCAATAACCAGAACTGGATATTTTGCTGAGGTGTTTAAAACCTTGTTGTAATGTCAGAGTATGAATCACACTGGAACTAAACAAACTAGCACAACAGATAGTCTTAGATAGGTAGATAGGATAGGTAGATTTTAGCATTCATTTTATAGTTCTAGTAAGGTAAGACCTATTCCACTTATTAATACGCATTACTTACAACCTTGACTGGGAAGCTGAAAGAAATCTCTGTTTAGAGATAAGCATTTCCAATGTAACTTAATTTATTATTACATTGTAACTACAATTTTGGTACATGAAAAACAAAAACAAATAAATAATCTGTCAAGCTTAGGTTGAAATCTATAGAGCGCACTTTAACTTTGTTTAGACTGAAGTTTCAGTTAAAATGAGACAGATTTATAGCAGCGGTATAATGCATGCTGTCTCGTTTTAACAGTATCTTAAGTCTGAGCAAGGTCAAAGTGCGCTCTATAGATCTCAGCCTTAGATTATGGATTGGTCTCCGTACGCTACGACAGCGATGCGCACTCTAATTTCTTTAATTAATCTAAGACCACAGGCAGCATCGATATTTCAAGTAAAAGGAAATTAACTCATCACTGAAAATAACCATTATTATGACAATAAGTGCCCACTACAATAACGGTGATAATATTGTCAAACAACAAGCTATTCAACCAAAACTAAATTACACATTTAACATAATCAATGGTGTTGGCATGTTGGGGAAAAGTTGCGTGTTAACATCCACTTTACGAAATGCTTTCATGTTAAATTACAGAACTTCCATGAATTGACGTATTACGTATAGACTACAGGCCCATGTTTAAAAATGGGTGGGTCATATGAACCACCAGGTGACGTATACAGGACGATATAAGAGCATAAAATAATAAGATTCAGCACTATGCCGTCACTTGTAAGCTGTCCAACAGAGTGCTGGTGAGAATTGAAAAGTGCAGGTAGAGTGAGTACATTTTGGTCATATATTTTTGTACGGCATTTCTACCATCGATAGATCCATGAAAAATAATAAGAAAGCGCGCAGTGCCGTAAAAAAATGGTGCGCCACAAAGTCAGTAAATGTTTTGATTTTCTGACAATTTCCGGGGTAAATTTGGTCATTTAATTCTGTACGGCACTAGTTTCATACTGTTTCAATACAGCCTCTAATCCATTATTCCGCAACGCCGTACAAAAATCATGCGACAAGGGGAAAAAATTGAGGGTAGCAACCCCCTCTCTTTCCGTGGTCCGGGGGGTGATTTGAAACAACATAAAATTAATTTATTTTGAAAGTGTTTTATGCATAGATAATATTTTTTTACATGCCGTACATTTTCGTTGGTCCAAAGGTTTGTAGGGGATGTGGATATTATATACACACCCGTTCACTTCAGTTAGACGGCATAGTGATTTTATCATATTATCAATTGTTCTCTTCAAAAATATGTTAATGCCGTACAGTATCAGATGGCCATAAAGTACTACACCCTTAAAATGGTAGCGTCATTTTCATCAGCCTAAAAGATATGGTCTGCATTAAAATGTACGGCATAATTTTTTCCTAATTTATTTATCTTAATACTATTTAAAACAAGGGAAAAGCGTAGAAAATTGCTATATTTTATTAATCTATGAATATTTAAACTTTTGCAATAATTTGAAAAATTTCAGTTTTTGTATTTATCTATAATTTTTTTTAGAACAGTTTCTTTTGAACGGCAATACTATATAACAATAGTATTTTACACTATCATGTTAAAAAAAAAGTTGCCGTACAGAGTCAAATGATTTTACAGCTTTAAAAATTAAGTATACCATGAAATTAAGATAATTATTGATACACATTCAAATGAACACTAATTTTTTTACGGCATTATTTTTAATAGTACTTTTGAGTGCTAGATAATGTTTTGGAACCAAAGCCGTACTTTCTCAAATCACCCCCCGGACCACGGAAAGAGAGGGGGTTGCTACCCTCAATTTTTTCCCCTTGTCGCATGATTTTTGTACGGCGTTGCGGAATAATGGATTAGAGGCTGTATTGAAACAGTATGAAACTAGTGCCGTACAGAATTAAATGACCAAATTTACCCCGGAAATTGTCAGAAAATCAAAACATTTACTGACTTTGTGGCGCACCATTTTTTTACGGCACTGCGCGCTTTCTTATTATTTTTCATGGATCTATCGATGGTAAAAACGCCGTACAAAAATATATGACCAAAATGTACTCACTCTACCTGCACTTTTCAATTCTCACCAGCACTCTGTTGGACAGCTTACAAGTGACGGCATAGTGCTGAAACTTATTATTTTATGCTCTTATATCGTCCTGTATACGTCACCTGGTGGTTCATATGACCCACCCATTTTTAAACATGGGCCTGTAGTCTAGTATAGGGGTATGTTAGCTGCCAACTATTTGGTGATTGTTTTAACGGTTATAAATTTAAACGGTTCAAAAGTGTTTTCCAAAATAAAAGAAACCGCAACCGCTGAATTATTCCAAAATACTGATATTATTGCTACAATTGCTATTAGTAAAATCAAAAGAGCGAATTTTGAGCTAGTCAAAACAAAAAGTAGAAACACATACAGGTATACCATTTTCTATACTAATAAATAAAATTGGAGTGTCTGTCTGTAATTTCGAAATAACTACCTCATATAAAGTTCATATGGTTATTTGAACGATACCATGACCGAATCACACGTTTTTAAAATTTTTGTCTGTCTGTCTGTCTGTCTGTTTGAAAAGGCTAATCTTAGGAACGGCTGAACCGATTTTGACGGGATTTTCACAGACAAGTAGAGGATTGGCCAGGGAGTAACATAGGCTACTTTTTTAACCGACTTTCAAAAAAGGAGTTGTGTTTTTCTACCTATGTACACCGAAATTTCCGAGATTTCTGAACCGATTTGCGTAATTTTCGCGTGCGGGCTATTACGGATAGGCTACTTTTGTCCTGGGGAATCAAAAGTTCCCACGGGATCGCAGACCCTAGATCCACGCAGGCGAAGCTGCGGGCATCAGCTAGTTCTAAAATAAATGAAACACTCGCGATCGACATCTTTCATTTGCACTGTAATACGTATAAAATTGCTGGATTTTATCTTGGACCTCATGAAGATAGTGGGAAGTGGGTGGATGAGAAAGGCGGAGGACCGTGGCGATGGCGCGCTCTTGGGAAGGCCTATGTCCAGCAGTGGACGCAAACAAGCTGATTGACCAAGAATAAAATTGGAAATGGTTATTAATGAATGCCTAAATCTGTATTGTTGTACCTTAACATGCAAGTTTTATATATTCATCAATACTCCGAGTAAACTGTGGGTAATGTACCCACAGTTGTGTGTTAATGTATTAGAAAATATTTCATCTTTGTCTGGCTGCGATTGAAGTTGGTCGATGCGAGACAGCTCCTCTGGGACATGTACCAGACTACAATGGAGATGAGTCTTTAGAGATAAGTTCGCGTTACATTTGTTTGAATTTTTTACATTATCATCTATTTTAAAGGTTCGGGAGCTAGATATTTGTTTGAAAAACCGCATAAGTGCACGTTGTTCTTGTAGTGTTGTTTTATTACGAAACCCTGTAATCTTAAATTATTACAAACAAACAACTTTGTTGCGAGTGACTTCTACAGAGTTTATACCAAGATAGTTCCGGATTATCTTGGTCGATTATATTATTGTAATGATAGATAGTTTGTGATTTAGTGAACTCAGTGAGTAGTTTGTAGTTTGTTACTGTGTGATTACATTTTTTAGTGCATTTTAATTGTGCAGTTTAAGAATAAAAAAGGATGACAAGGTCATTATTTAAAAAAAAACCTTTTTAAAGAAACTATTTTACAGACACACATCGAGCAGATTCCGTAACTGTTTGGTTTTTTACATTTTTAAGTACGGAACACTGAACACCAACAATTTTTTTAGAATAAATAGTCAAAGGGAAAATTAAATACAGTTAACATTGGAGTACATGAAGCGTGTTAAACATTTTAACACGCGTACACACACTTTGTTCACGACTACATCAAAGGAGATGTACCGTTTTGTAGCCATAAGTGTAACAAGGTGTGAGCCTAACGTATAGGTAGGTAATATCCATGCTAAATTTATTATTTATATTGAATACAGCCGTCAGAATATAAAGGGTGTTGTTTCTAGGATTATTTATATTTATGAAAAATTGTAATAGAAATGTACGACCTCTTTTGCGGTGAAACTGGCGTTGTTGCTATTGAATAGTTAATATTTCGGGCCAAAATAAAATGCTCATTAACAAACATAATTAGAGTTCCGCGTCCGAAGTGCGCGAAAGGGACCCGATTACTAACCCTGTTCTGTCCGTCCGTCTGTCAGCGGGCTGTATCTTATGAACCGTAACAGCTTCAGAGTTGAAGTTTTTACTGTGTGTATTTCTATTGCTGCTATAACAAAGATATCAAAATGGATACCACGCAAATTAAAAAGTGGATTTCTTGGACGATGGCACGGAATCCGTCGTATGCGAATCCGACTCGCACTTGACCGGTTTTTTTACACTTCAGCTCAGCACTGTATAAATCATCTACATCATGCATTTATGCTTGACCACTGCTCAAGTGCTCACCCTCAACTTTAATATTACTACTATCTATACTAATATTACAAAGACTAAAGAGGCAAAGTTGGTAAGTTTGTTTATAAGAAGTTTTCTCTGGAACTACTGAACTGATTTCTACTGGTGATAATTTTTTTCACCAGTAGAAAGCGACAATATTCCTGAGTGACATAGGCTATATTTTATTTTCAAAAAAATTAGGGAACGTTGCAGAAATTGTAACATTATTACATTGTATATTAATAGTAGGTATATTCCCCGTGTGAAGCCGGGCGGGACGCTAGTTTGTGATATGCTTTGAATGTATGGAGTTTGTGTTAAAATAGTCTCCATCAAAATATATATCGCAAAAGCCAATAAATACGAATACAACTAACTAGAATACCAACTTTCAGCAAAGTAAGTAGACGATAGGGTACTCCTTTGGGGCTGGTAGCAGACTGAAATGAAGATGTCTCTTGAAAGATAAGTTTGCGATACACATGTTTGAAATAACATTTAAGTATATTCTACTACGTTCAGATAAGCACCTGTGCATCGAGATCATTTTCATAATAACAAATCCAACTGTCATAATATTTCAGTAGATCTATTTCGCAGATTTAATTTAATCTCGATTTATAGTATGTTAGTGGATAAAATTAGTTATCATTTTCAGGGTTCCGTACCCGAAGAGCGCAAACGGGACTCTATTACTAAGCCTCCGCTGTCCTTCCGTCCGTCTGTCTGTCAGTGGGTCAGTTTCGTGAACCATAATAGGTAGAGACTAGAGAGCTAAAATTTTCACAGAATGTGTACTGCTATTACTATAACAATAAATAATAAAAATGGCTGCCCTAATAATGAAAATAAATAAATAAGTGGTATTTCATGTAGGATGGTACGGAACCCTTCGTGCGCGAATCCGACTCGCACTTGCCTGATTCTTTATTTAATGAAGGCAAGATAGAAGTTGCGCTGAAGAGAGATCAATGTTTAATTATATGGAGCAGGTCAAGAAGAAAATTGGGGTCAGTTCATATAGGGAGATAAAATAGAAAGCCAAAGATAGACAAGGATCGAAGAAGCCACACCGAAACAGCCCTTAAAATAGGAGAGGTTTAAAGCGGCTTCTTATTTTTAATATCATCGATTCGAGTGACCCCATACGAAAGATAGGTACATCGAAAACAACTGATAAAATCTAACCACTGCTTTTATTGTAAGATAGGCTTGCGCTTGACGACGATGACAAAAATAATGAAGTCTAGGTCGGAGTACGCTCGCCTAGAGGATTCCTATTGACTCTTCCTTTAAAGGTATTCAGGTTTTACATGGCAGGAAACACGGACACAGGAATAATGGCATTCCACACCTAAGCGGTTCGTATCACAAACGTCGAGCCAAAATGTTCATAATCAAAAAGGATAATTTTAAATTGACAACCACCAGTTTTATCTTTTTAAATTTATAGACTGGTTCTTGACTGCAATCAGACTTGCTGGTAAGTGGTGATGCAGCCCAAGATGGAGCGCGCTTGCTTAGAAAATTGTCTATTCACTCTTGACTTGAGGCGCTTTGCAGATGGAGCAACTATTGCAGCAACTGGCAGCTAGTTGTTTACATATCATATCCTAATGGAACTAGGCACATGTAGCAACCCGAGTTGCGAGTTCCGATGATCAACAAAAGTTTTCAGTTGCCGTAATTGATAATAATTAAGTTAGTTTCTAATTACGACAACTAGTAACTATCGAATTTGTATCGGCTGTGAATAATTTGTCGTTGTTGACGCCGTCGACGGCGATATCCATCCATCGATATCCATCGTCACACTGTACGTAGATTGAGCAATTCAGCTATCAAAGTTGCTCACAGATTGCCATAAAATTGCGGCAAGCGTAAACCGGGCTATTAGATTGTAACAACTGGCAATTTTTAAAGGAAACTTTAAAAAAGTTGATAGTTTCTTCAACTGAAGTTGCTCCATCTGCAAGGCGCCTAAAGGCGATGAAAGTTTATAAATGAAGTACACAAATAAAACCAGTGAGGCGTTAGTAAAGCTCATAAAAGGGTAGAGGGTTTAATTTCTGGAAGAGTTACTACGAACATCTCAGATTCCGCAGCAGCCGTGAGGCGTCTGAACGACGTGGGTGGTGCGGCCCGTTGAATACAAACGTCCGGTAAATACGGCTCGACTGCTTGCGTTTGAATGCCATGACTTCATCGTTCCTCGATTTAGTATCTCTTTTGGGAAGTCTAACGCCGATCGTGGTAACAACTATGATTCATATTCATGGCATGTATGCATTGTCGTTTATATTATTATTATTATCATCACTTATTTATTCGTATTGATTTTGGATGCTTTGCGTCTTAATAGTAAGAAGGGAGGATGTTAAATCAGTGGCGTGTACTGATACTTCTACACATTTGACTTTGTCTCATCCTAATAAATTATGAATTATAAGATGATGTCCGTTTTAAAAATTCCGAAGAAACTATTTAATTTCCCGTGACAAAAAGGAGCCTATGTCCATCCCTGGGATGCAATCTGTACAAATCCATTTAACAAAATTTGTTAAATGGATGTTCCGTGAAAAGCTAGCATGCAGACGGACAGACAAACTTTCGCACTTAGAATATTTATGGATAATGTAAAGGCTTAAAAAGCTTTCTCCGGGGTGTCAATGTATTATTAAAACTCCTATAAATATATAAAGACCTCCTTGTGAATCTTAGAACACTTACAATAATTGCGTTACATCAAAGCAAAGTTCATCTAAATACAGCTAAGAACAGAAGTAGGACTTTTAGCAAATTGGATCATGATCGCGATGAAAACGATACTAAGTTTTAAAGGGATTTGAAGGAAAAGCTTGGTTAAGAAACTTACAAGCGTTCATCATACCAATTTCCTCGCAAGAAAATCAAACGATAAAAGGAATAGAATAGAAAATAAATGATTAAAATATTACGGCAGCTCTCAACCTTTCTTTAACTTTAGTTGTACATACTCGTATTTAATTATAATAAATGTCAATTTTAGCTACATTATTATTAGATATTTATATTTGCATTGTTTAAATTTAAATGATGACCATAATTAATGTCTAAAATCCCCAATTGTTTTGCACAATGTTTTAATATATTTTATGTAAATAATAATAATAATTAATGGTAAAACTTGTGGAATAATAAAACTTGTGTCATTCATATTTCAATAATGGAATAAATTATTAATTTTTAATTCGTTTTTATAAACGTGTTCTTAAAGTAATATATAACATATATCTATAGTATATAAAAGGTAAAGCTGATGACTGACCGACTGATCTATCAATGCACAGCTCAAACTACTGGACAGATCGGGAATGCAGATAACAAATAAGAGGTAGACATCCGATAAAAAAGGATTTTACAAATTATTTAAAAAAAAAAAAAGGAATATTAGCCATGTTAAATGACTAATACTCTCCTCTCCAACTAAGCGTCAGGCTTGTGCTAGGAGTAGGTACGACAATAGTGCAACGGGTAAGGTGTTTGAAACTTGTGATGTAATCCAAGCGGACGTAGTCGCGGGCATAAGATAGACGGACAGACAGACAGACAACAAAGTGATCCTATAAGGGTAACGTTTTTGCTTTTGAGGTACGGAACCTTAAAAACAATAACATTTTAAGTTTTATCCAGACCAAACTCACATCATCAACAATATTAAACTCAAAGATGCTGTCTTGTTTAGAAGGTGGGTATCTACAAATTGAATTTTTGCCATCCTATTGTATTTAAACTAATCCATTCAGACGGTATCATGTATGATGTCATAGTCAAACAGCTGTTAAAGACTTGATTATTTATATATTCAGTTGTTCATAGGTCTATTTATTATTGTTTTGGTCACTCAACATATCGTGTTTAATAATAAACAATAATAAAATGTACTGGCGGATTGGCAGTTACATCATATTTCAACCACAAGATGTCCAAGTAATTAAATAATTGTTTTAATTAGGAATTACTCACTTTATTAAAGTGATTTGTCGTTTGAATTATAGGTACCTACCTATAAATGTAACATAATTCAAATTGGCAATGGTGTCTTTATGTGTCTACAAGTCACAATGCTCCCGTATATTTTCTGTTCTATGTATTTTATGCTAAGGCGGACGTATGGTCTACATTTGGCGCAAAACTCTGACATGGTTGACGTTATTATCACTTTGACGATATTCATATTTACGTTATTCGTACGTAAATACCTAAACGCGCATTTGAATTAGGTATTTAGAATAAGGAAGTCAAAACAATTTAACTGGGCTAGATTAATATTTACTGCTTCTTGACGTCAATAAAGTTTGATAAGGTATTACGTCAACAAATAACACAAATTTAATTAATTGCGCTATTGTGGAATACCTACTCTTAGATAAAAATTCATTAAGAAGCATCTATGTCACGTTTAGTTCACATTGTTGCTCTAAGAAACTAATCAACACGTGAAGATGAACACATTACAGGCAATTAGACTCGTAAAACTATTCACATATTTTTTTCCATTAAACTGTTTATCTAGAACAGTTTGCCCAGACTCAATTATAAAATACATACTAAGCTTACGCCCGCGACTTCGTCCGCGTGGACTACACCCCTATTTTTAGGGGTTAAATTTTCAAAAATTCTTAGCGGATACCTAACGCCATAATAGCCATCTGCATGCCTTTCAGCCCGATCCGTCCAGTAGTTTGAGCTGTTGTGTAGTGTGTTGATAGATCTGTCAGTCAGTCAGTTTTTCCTTTCATATATAGAAGATATATAGGAACCAAAAGAGTATCTAATATTAAATGAGATGAGTAATTAGAAGATTAACCTTTTCACTCTGGTTGTTCATTAACTCATGCATATCCGCAGAGCAACACTGAGGGTAAAATAGCGAGAGACCGCTGACCATCTAGGTAGGTCTGACCAGCTGAGGGAGTCAAACACGCTTTTATTACATCGTGCAAATGACCACCAAAAGGAAGCCGATGGAAACGATTATCCGTTTGATGGTAGGATCTCGCCAGGACCACGATCTTCAGAAATGAAGCAACGGCTGGAGAGAGGGATAATTCGCAGGCAAAAGCTTATGAAGTATACGATACCTAGTTAGGTCAAGAGCAGCTGGCATTCCAGCCGGCACGAACCACCAGGGCGGCAGCGGTGTGCACATCCGCTGCGGCGGTGCACTTCACGCAACCATGCACCGGTTCCACGTCTCCTCAGTCCAACCTCAACTCACTCACATTCACTATACGCACTCGAAAGGCGGCAATGTCAACGCAGTGTCATGGTTCGGAGATGCCTAATTGACCTGGTTACAGATAACGGTGACGCTAAATAGTGTTGCTGTATTACGTACGAACTTTTCAGCTGTCCATTTAGAAAAAGTAGATGGATAAATTAAATTACAGAAGGAATTTGAAACAGTCGTAATACCAGAAGTAGAGTAATAAAAATAATAAAGCAATAAAAGCAGCCGAATCGAGAGCGTCCGGATTTTTCAACTAAGTTCAGGGGGAGTCCATAATTAGAGGGAGCGACTGACTGAATGAAAAGAATAAGGGTTGTTAGGCGTAGGGTCGATAAACTTTTTGACGGAGGGCCGAAAAAATCGAGTCGATAGTCGTAGCAATTGGTGGGTCGGATGGGCTACTTGTAAGGGTAGGTTCGCGAGAAATAAACAGCGCGTGCCGGCACGAAGCGCTCGGTTCGTGCGTCGCTCCGATTTGAACTGACGTCGTCGGTCGGGAGCGTTTCTCGGTCCAGTAGCGCGCGCGTGGCGCTCCGCCCGCCCCCGCGCGGCGCGCCATGTGCCGCCCTGTGATAACGCGTCCCGGTGCTTCACCAACTGCGTCGCGTCTCGTCGAGACGAAACCCATCTCGCTAAACTTAAGACGTAATACTTAAACCGTTCACTGCTTATCAAATATGTAGGTTCTTGACCAAAATGTAATAGGTTATCGTTTTGGCATAATTACTCTAAAATGTACCTAAATAGTCTGAACATATAAAAATTGGGGTTTCTATTTATTTAAGTAATTAGTTTTCAAAATTTTTGTTGGGCGTCAACTTCGCATGATAGAGAATTATTAGATAAAAAAGTAGGTACATATTATCTCAGACGACTGAACTTTAATGAAGATAATAAAAAGACGGAAATTCCCTGCTACTTTAGCATAGTATAATAGTAATTAAATGTAATAGGTACCTACTTTAAGCGAGATATGTTACAGCAAAGTTAGAATTGAAGCAAAAAGGTTTGCAACTCGGTGGTCGGTGGTCCCACATATTCGAATTCAACTAAGGCGACTAAGAAATCGCAACCCCTGGCACGTAAGTACGGCATTGCCCATAAACCATCCCGATATCGGACGTCGCGTCACTGAACCGTACTATCCATAGGAATTGAGAGATTCAGAAAACTGACAAGAGGAAAATAACTTCTATGGCCGGTGATACTTTACGATCATGCCCAGTTATGTCTACGTTATAATGATAAATTGTAGATATAACGATAAAATATAACGCAGGAAAGGATGGATAAAAATATAGATTTTATAAGAGGGAGATCAAAAAGATCATATCATATTTAAGACTAGGATCAAGAGAAAACCAGGGATAGACAAAGATTCAAGAAGTTAAACAATGAAGAGCGCCGTTCTTTAATTAAAGATAAAAGTAAAGGATATCTATTGTTTATGGTTTAGCTTAAGTTTTAGTACCACAGATTAGGTAGGTACCTAGGTACCATTACTTTTTTTGCTAAAACAATAATAATATTATGACACTGATAAAGAAGTTATAACAGGTCAAGTTGGTGCCAACTTGTCCTTAAATAAATTAATGAAAAACTGTCAGTGATAGAAAATAATGAGGTCTCTACAATACAGTTTTTCTCTACCAACAATGCAATTTGTGACATTGAGCTAGAAATAATATCGGCCTCCAGATTAATGAGGAGAAAAGGCGTTAATAAATAAACCAGATTATCATTGGCTCATTAAAATGGAACTACTAGGCCATAATTTTTTTCATGGCTTCATTTTATTAATAATGTTATGTAAATATTATGGTGTTTTACTGTTTACGTTGTTGATAATTGTAATTAGTGTCAATTACTGTCATAAGTAGGTATTGGTCAAGGATAAAATGTTGAGGCAATCGTGCAACACGGCAAAATATCTACACAAATTAGTTTAAAGTTTACAAGTTATAGAATTACTAGTGCTGAGAAGAGGTATACATAGCAATGGGGAGTACGTACCTAGCAACGAGAAATCCCCAGTTGTTAGTCACATTGAGCGACGACGGGTTTAGTTTTCAATCTAAAAGTTGTAACTGTAGGTAGAGCGGTATCGATCTTGTTCGATTTTAATTGCTCCACTAATTTAATTTCAGTTATACTCCGTACTAACTACCACCCAGCTAGCTCGGAGAACTTAATTTAATAGATTCAACAAACTTTAAAGATTCAGTAGAATTATTAAGTTTATAAAAGCTTGTAGGTTGTTTCTCTGAATATTTTATCTAACTTTGTAAGGGAGTTAACAATTTGTGTAGCTCAAAATGTTTATTATAAGATTTTTTTAAATAAAAATCCTAAAGCAACAAATCGTACGAAGCTTTCTCGGCCTTGGTACATATCTTAAAATGTAACAAGGTGCGCCCTAGCACTGGTAGGCCATTTCCATGAATATCACTGGATTTTTCTTTAAATATCTATGTAATATCTTTTGTATGTACTACAACTATAACAAAATTTTATTGTTTTCTAAATTCAACAGGCATTTAAGGTGGATTTTAAACAAATGCTTTCCTCTCCTTTTAACTTCTGTATCTCGAACTACCCACACTTCGGCAATTCTAAATACCTACCTAATGTTTGAAAAAAAAAAACGTTTAAATGATTCTCTGCTGAGCATTACGCAACGCAACTGAGGTCAGAGGTAATACGTATACAGGACAACCTAATAGATACAAGCACAAGGTGAAATGCGGTCCAAGTGAATGGCTAGCGAGGGATGTAACTAACTAATGAAGCCTTGAATTTATAGTGTTGGCCATTTAGAATTTTTTACACATTAAAATGTAAATGCGTATTTTGTTGTCACTGGTAGCCTTTGAGGCCTTCCTGGTACTTTTGATCATGCATACCTGTGCAGATGGCATTGAGAAAACCTGAAAGGGAATGTGTTCAAAAATGGAGTTAATAACATTATCGGTCAAGAATATTCTTAATTTACTGCTGCGTGGTCCAAATATACCCATACTTGTATTTTAACTTACGAGTATGTATTAGATTAATGTTGTCATTTTAGCGGACAGGTTTGATTTGTTAATAAGCTTCGATTTAAAAATGTTTACTTTACAAAATTATATTAGGATATTTAAAACACTGCTGGAGACGAAGTGATTCAGAATAGAAATTATTATTATCGACCTTTGCGATTCAGTAATTAGTAATGTATACCTACTTCTTCCTCAACACTATTGCCGTGTTTCGCAACAAATCATTGAAACCTTGTTTTTTAATCAGGAAAAGTGTTTTAAAAGTGTAATAATTTGTATTATTTTCACTGTCAATCGATTAATTTTACTCAGCGTACTTTATTACCTCGACTACCATAGCCTTCAGGACTACCTATTTATACTTACTGGTTGAACATCGCGAGGGCATTGCGAAAGTTGACAACGCCGTACGTGTTCTGCTTACATAGAATTGTCATTCTGGTTACGTTGTCGTTTTGCATTTAGTTGCCTTTATGCCTTGAATTTGTTAGGCCGATTAAATGACTCAGTTGGGACTTTTATATACTGGTCTTCTTCGACTTAGTGTTGTCCCACCTAGGTCGGGTCCGCTTTTCTATCTTATTTTGCCGCCCACTTTGCCCAGTCATGAGGATCCGATTTATTAAGTCAGGTCTGCCCTCACGACCTCGACGTCCAGCCAACGCTTTCTTAAGCGGCCTCGGGATTTAATTGGACTGGTTAAGATTTCGAAACGACCAAAAATTTCGGCCTGGACATGTCAATTGCGGTCTATTATCTAACATCTAAGTCACAGAACGCGATACCCAAAGAGCATAGATTTTTGCAACGATTTGATGCTAAAACGGTATAAAACCAATTTCCATCATGAATAATTTTCTTCTTTAGATCAGATCAGAATTGATTTTCAAGCGCTTCCGTACTAATTGATTTATTAAAATATTTAATGCAAGGAACAGGTCACCTAAATTTTATTGTACACCCAAAATTTTCCTTGCTTCTAAAAACTCATTACATTAAACAAAAACCATTTAGATTAAGTAATAAATTAGAGCCAACTCATGGAATTAAAGGCAGATTGTGCTAACTGACGGTACCGCATCTCTCTGGTAAGCTTAATAAATTAATTAGCTAGGGATTCAGAATGTGCATATTAATTCGACCAAGAATCAACGGATTACTAATTTTGACGTGGAGAGATTGCTGGCCGCCCGTTGCAATTAGAGGTGAACCAGTAACGTATAATGTCAAATTAATCAATTAACATCGTGGTACGATTGCAATCAGTTATTGTTAAAAATTATTGCACTGGGCTTTAATATGACGTATAGTGTATTACGAGCTTAGTTGATCTTATTGGTTTAATCTAACTCGGCTGGGCAGCGTTCGAGAAGAATCTTCGAGTCTTCTCGTCCAAAATTCCTCAGTAAGTACTTCAAGACCAGTCTTCGAAATGGGTATGTTGCCAGTGATGACACGTGGATCCGAGATAATATGCGGGGTGATAAGCTGAATAGCGAAATCGAAACAAAATTAGCGAACCACCATACAGTGCTGCTTCATTGAGTGACATTAAAATATTTTTCGTAGAAAACCTTTAATGGATTAAAAATAAACGTCAAATGATCTCGGTGGCTATTATTCAGTGTTGATCACTTAGGTACGGAATCACCCCGCTGCTGGTCGCTTACTATGGGCCTCATAAGAAATCTCAGTCACTCAGCGGGACGATGGGAAGGCTATGCCCGGAGTTTTTCTACGTGATCAAATCAGAAATGAGGAAATCCCTAGAAGACCGACGTAGCTCAACGGGTTGCGATGCGAAATGACATGTGTAATGGGTTTGATAAACCTAACAATTTGTTACCCACCATCTATCCGATTCAACATCACATCTGACCATTGTGTTTACCAACTACCCATTATGATAAATCCAACGACGAACTCAGTGGACTTATGCTTTTGTACTGAACTTCTGTGACCACCTTCCGAATCCATAGTTCAACCCTAATTCCTGTCTGTAGGCCAACTAGATACTTATCGAGGCTAAATCAATGAGTTCCAGCACGACACAACTTTTTAAACCGAGGCTTGGTATCTTTTGCAATGTATTCCTTTTACGTTATCCGAAAAACATCGAAATGTTTTTGTCATCGGTTGACAATATCGCTACGTTACGACCCACACGGAGAACATAAATACAGAATTGTGTCTATACTTAGTAAGCAAATGTACGCGCTCGGCAAGGTTGCGGTGTGTTGTAAGAGAACACAATGGTACATGTAAAACGAAAGAATCGCGGCGGACCGAGTAAATGGGACGTGGATTTACATAAAACATCTTTATATAAAACTCGCTCATCCTTGTTGACAGCCTTCACTTTTGAGAAGACTGGAGATTGTTCTAATTCGAACGCAAGGTCAATCGGTATTTTTTTTCGATTCCCGCAGTCGTAATATTGTTAAAAGACTAATCAGTAATCACATACCTACTCCTACGTATATTATTAATGCGAAAGTGTGTTTGTTTGTTGGTTTAATTCGGTTCTTCAATCACAGCACAATTTTTGCATGGAGAGTTAAAAACCTGGAGGGTCATGAAGGCTACTTTTTATCCTGGTATATACGGTATTTTTAAAAACTCATGCGGACGAATCAATATTATTATATTAGTATTTATCAATATTTGCAATGCATTTAGCGTTAATTACTATTGATCGTTCAAATTTATTTTTAAAGAGTTAATCATTCACGATAATAAGATAATTTGCAACTGTCCGAAATAAATGAATAAACGAATGCATTCAATTTAAAATTATTTCAACTACAAATCGGTTACAGACATGTCCGTTTGCTGCTATTTAGAATTTGTGTCTATAAATTAAACTACTTTCAAATGACATCGATAATGTCAGAAGTTGCTCTTTGAATTTGTCGATGTTTAACACTTAAATTATTTACATAATAGTACTCATTTATTCCTTTATTTCTGTTATATCTACCTAATCAATACGTTTATTGGTGTAAATTCTTTATTGCACATAAAGTTAGAACATACATATAGATGAAGTCCTTTGAATAATATTATTTTAATTTGTCCTAGCAAAATCGCAAAAAAAAGATATATTTTGAAAAAATCAGAAGGAATCTCCGACTCAGTGAAATTGTACTGTACGTTATGTATTGCATATTGTATGCCCTAAGTCATCGTTTGCTAGGACGTATTGTGTTCACTTATGGAACGCATTACGCATCTGAGTGCTTTTACAGTTCTTTAGTTCTCTCCAAAGTTCTACGTACCTATAAAAAATTGAATTTATGCTACTCAGTACATTATCTATCAACCTCAAGAAAATGCTTTCATCCTTTTGTGCAAAGGAAACAATTTAAGTGGGAACTATACATAAAAAAATATAAAAATTAGTACGGAACATCATAAAACAGTATAGATATAAGTAATTTTGAAAAATCTACATAGGTCGCTACTTTATAGCTATCACAAGATGGATGGATTCAGTAATGGCGTTTTCAAGATCTCGACTTGCATGTAAAATGCGTGCCAACGTGTTGCCTGCATTTACGCGCATGCAATAGGTGCATGTTGATAGAATGTATAGATTTGTAGGTTGGACTTCGTCTGTGATGGCGTTTGCTGGCGCGCGTGCTGTGCTTGTTTGGAGTGTTTTTTTTGTTAAGAGTGGCTGGTTTTTGTGTTAGTTGGTGTTTTTTGGTGGTGGAACTGACTGGAAAGCGCTCTAAAGGGGCGCCGCGCGTATGTCGGCGGGCGCCGGCGCAGACGGAGTCCATACTTGTATAAATTCAATAACTTGAAAATATCACAAACTTGACATTGGCTAATCAGAGTAAAGCCAAAAGCTTAAAGAAAAAAAAAAAAAAGATTTGTAGGATCTCAGAATAGCGCGTTTTATGTAACTACTTTAACTAGGTATTTATAACACATCGAGTCTTCGGGAAGCCTGCCCCGCTTAAGATTTTTTTTTCAAGGGTTTATTTTTAAAAGAGCGTTAACTTTCAGTAAGACCATAACTGCATAGTATAACGATACACTACAAGCCTTGACGGTAGCTGTAGGAAGTTTAATAGAATCTCGTGTACGTGTGTACGATTGTTAATACAAGGAACTCGCACATTCGTATGATTCGCCTAGGAACTGAAGCACGGACACAGCAGAGCTCGACGACGCGACGACTGCAGTGCCTTCATACAATTACTTCTAGAACCCGCGTTGAACACGGTTCCGTTGCGCGCTGTGTGTGTCCAAGTCCTTAAACGTGGACCGCGATCCATTGTTTACCTACCCGTTCCTAGCTTCACGCTTAGCTGGAGGAGAAGGGGAATATTAATCGTGTATAAATGCCTGATAATTATTATACTTTTTTAAATACTAGTAGTTTCAGGAAGTAGGAAGTATTATGTTTGAGTACGCAAAAATCTAGGTGCTAAACATAATATTATACACATTATTAAGTAAATAATGTTCTATGTAAATGTAAAATATTTTTAATGTAAAGTTACACCTGCGTCAACGGTTTTCCGTTTTCGCAATAAATCGCAAATAATATCATGGTCAACCCAACGCCAACTCACTACAGAGCACGGCTCTCCTTTCAGAGTGAGTAGAGTTTTGGCCATAGTCTACCATGCTGACCAAGTGCGATTGGCAGACTTCACACACCTTTGAGAACGTTATGGAGAACTCTCGGGCATGCAGGTTTCCTCGCGATGTTTACCTTCACCGCCAAAGCAAGTGATATTTAATTACATAAACGCACGTTACTCCGAAAAGTCAGATCGGGGATCGAACCCCCGACCTCCGATTAGGAGGTGGACGTCCTAACCAAACCTCAATCCAATCGATTTAGACGAATTCGTGTGATTTATAGGTAGGTACCTACCTACTACCTCTAGCAATCGTATCAGAGTTACATTTTATTCTCAAAAAAAAAAATGTACTTATAGATAAAACCATGTAGGTACGAACAGAAGGACAATTAACTATCCGGAAATAAAGGTTATTATTTTTCTTAGCCCATTCGTTACAAACTTATTAAGCGAAACCACGATCTATCATCGTCAAATCAGCAGCATGATTAGTTCTATTGTCTATTAGATTTGTGTTGAAAGCTCATGAGGGTTACCTATACAAAGACACTACAACACACGATTAATTAATAATAAGAAAAAAAAACCGTTTATTTAATTGAATCAAACATTATACAGGGTGCAAAATAATCGAACGCGAGTCGTATGACTGTGCATTGTACAAAAACCGGCCAAACGCGAGTCGGGCCTCGCTCTTTTAGGGCCCCGTACATAATAATTATTGTGAACATCATATTTTGAATGTATGAAATATTTCTTTCCGAGCTAGAACATCGCAATGAACTGTGTAAGAAAATACCAAAAAATGTTCGTTTGTTTAGGTTACAGCTTAAATCTAATAATAATAATTGGAGCGTGCAAAGGCGGTCTTATCGCTACAGCTAACAAAGTTGTAGAAAACCCGAGACAGGGTATCGATCTGCAGCTTTATACGTCTAAAAACGGACCGTCTCACAAACTGCAAACACCAAGATCCTAAGGAATGATTTGCAACACGATTATGATACTTCTGTAGATTACATGAACATGGCTACCGAAATTCATTTTCCATTACTTAGTACATTTTTTTTTTTTTTTTAATATTACCCATGTTAAATGACTAATATTCCCCTTTCCTCTCCAACTAAGCGTCAGGCTTGTGCTAGGAGTAGGGGTACAACAATAGTGCAACGGGCGGGGTTTGAACCGTCGACCTTTCGGTTTTCAGTCCACTCCTTTACCGATTGAGCTATTGAGGCTCTAAACTATTTACCTCTACGCTACTGCAACCAAACCAATAGTTGAAATCGGAGCCGTTTGCAAGACGTTAGTCAGAATTTTTACACAGCGGAATCCCATTATTATTATTATTGCATTGTTGGTGTTCACATAAACGTTTGTTATCCGGAAACCAAGAGATACACCCATTGTTTATTTTTCTCAGCTCATTCGACACCGTAATCTAATATGAGCAGTGGTATAAATGTTCCTAGATGCGGCACTTCATACATGTATTATAGTGACAACATGTTTCAACGAGCTAGTGTGTCCACACTCCTGTCATGTATATTATGAACATAGATAAGTTAGAACAGAATTGTACTAAAGCTAAAGATTTAATATTATACTTTTTATTTAACTTCCCAATTATTTCACAAGAATCGCCACTGCCAAACGTCACCAGAGTTCCCAGACCGACCAAAGCATATACTCTTGGAAAACGTCAGAAGCCGCGCACAGACTATGAACCATTCCCATCTAATACTACTATAACTCTCAAATATGATATCGTGAATAATAATTTAGAGTTATCGCTCAAGTTTTTTTTTTACAAACGAACTGTGTCTACAGCGGTTTGCGATTGACAGGAGTGCAGATACCGACGTTCGTTGAAACATTTTACTATGAAGGGCCGCTTCCAGTGGAGCCTTATATCGCTGAATACGCGAAACAGCAATTTATCATCGTCAAAACGGCAGCATGATAGTTGCCAACGTCTATAGGATCGTGTTGCGGAATCTTATTATTATTAAGCAGGCCCACACCGCCGATTGTTTACCAGTCATTGTAACAATTTACAATTGATCATTAATTGTACGCCCTGTCGGCAGGGAGATTAATAAATTATTATTACGACCATGTAAAGTGATTTGCTATTACTGAACACCATAAATGTTTAAGACTTGAGAGCCGAGTCTTTGTTAGCTGAAAGTTGTCTAGCAATTACTACCTACTTGAGATTTTAATGACATTTAATGCTGACAATATTGTCATATTGGAATGTCTTACTTTGTCTGTTGAATTGTGTAGAATTAAATCGCCTTTCACAGAAACTTTAGCTAGTCATATCTAAGCTTGATCTAGTTTTTGATCCTGTGCATTTATTATTAACTAAAATATAGTTGTTCCAATTGTTTTTACTATAAAGTTTCAATTTTTGATACATAAATAATACAAAATAAAATAAATTAAATAGAGCGTCAATGGAAAAGATAAATATTTGAACAACTTCTAAGATTATTAAGAGGCTAGATTAGAAGCAAGGCATGAAAGAAAAAGAATAGATTAAGAAGAAAGTTGATTATATTATTATGACTATAGGGAGGTCAAAGAGAATGCCAGAGAAAAACAAGAATAAAAAGCTAAGCCCTAAATTATAGAAATAGAAGGGAAGCAAAGAAATTAACGATAATAATGTGAATGGTTCATTAACAATTTTAGATAATAAAAATAGAAATGCAAAATAAGTAGCCTTAATGAGTACAGTAATTTCCATTATTTAATATTGGTATTGTAGCAATTTATTAAATTAACACAGGCGTTGGGATATCTCTTTATAATTTAAATTTAAAAACCTGGCGAATGTTATCGTAAATAAGATTTTGCATGAAAAAGGTTTAAACTTTTATTATCGGAATTGGTTAAGCTGGTTAAATATCGCAAAGGTAGCCGCAATACATGCACCGCATTTTACGTTAAAATAAATTATTATGTTATTTTATTTCATACAGCGATTTTACATAACTATTTCTCTATTTACTTACCTGACTAATACAAATTACTAGCTGATCGACCCTGCCTTCAATCGGGTAGAATTTCTGAAATTTTCTGAGACTCTATGGTATAGAGAATAATCTAAAAGCTAGACTAGAGGTTTCTGTTGCACGTTTATATTGTTAGTCAGTCGGTTTTGGACTACGAATTTAGCCACTTCTAGATTGGCTTGACAACTCGTTAGGCAGATGCCGAAGTTTTGGCTTTGGACTGAGCACTGGACATTCCGAGGATTTCCTAGGACTTAGTTTATCACACTAATATTATAAAGGAGAAAGTTTGTGTGTGTGTGTGTGTGGGGCTGAAATTTAGAATGGAGATAGATTATACCCTGGATTAGCACATAGGCTACTTTTTATCCCGGAAAATCAAAGAGTTCCCACGGGAATTTTAAAAAACCTACATCCACGCGAACAAAGTCGCGGGTATCAGCTAGTAGGTACATAAAATAGACGGAAAATGTTCTTTCTCAAAATATAATGCATTATATGTATTTCAATTTGTTTTCGTGTACTCTATTTTTCTGGTAAGTATATTAGATATCTTTAGTATGCAGAAAAATATAGGTAAATAATAGCTCTTTTAGGGGTTATAATAATAATCGCAAAAAATTAGTACGCGGGCTATTTTTTTTACTATATTTTATAGCTCTAAATATATTATGTAAAAACATTTACGTACTCAGTAAATTATTCATGGTTATACGTTTCCTGCTCTTTAAATTATCACAAAAAATATACCTACTTAGGTAAAACTAGATACGAATGAATCTTGTTGTTCCAACCGTTTTTGGTCAAGATAGAATCGTTTAAAACAAATTAAAGTTAATGAGTAACTGGTTTGGGTCTAATAAATGGACGATGTGATTTGGATACATTTCGTAAACTGCGGTGATCTGCTTATTTATTATTTAAGCCTCGGTTTAAGGCTTCAGTACCTCAAAAGGAATAAAGGAACCAATATAGGATCACCCGTCTGTGTCTGTCAAAAGTCAAGACCCTTTTTCTACAGACAGAAGTTGAAATTAATACCAAAATAATTACTCCTATCCTTCCAAGGCACGGAACCCTCGGTGCGCGAACCCAACTTGCACTTGCCAGGTTTTCTTCATCAAAGTCTATATGTATTTTAATACTGAATTAGCTAATATTGGCATCCGCGTGGATTTAGGTAGGTACTAATGTCCTCTTCCAAGATGCAAGCTATCTTTGTGCCCAATTATTTCGACAGAAATTACTCTTGTATTATGTAAGGAACATGAATACACTGTAATCCTATTATTGATTCTTACAAATATATTTTTAAGCTATTTTCGGTAAAACAAATTTTAAAGTTTGCAACGCTGCCTCAATCAACATTTTAGTTTCAAGGCAGTCACCATAGTTAATACGTTATTAAGTCGCGTTTCGATGAATAAAACACATTCTATAAGACATGACAATCTCCAAACTATTTCGGTTGAATGTCCTAGACGCACTCAAGGCCCAGAGAGCCGAGAGCCGAGTTTCCAGCTGAGTGTGGTGACCGTCGGCGGTTCAAGGGCATCGGGTGAATGCCACCACTCATATTTTTTGCAACCGTCACTTGCTTACGTGATGACTGGTGGTATCGAAGCCGGATGAACACCTACAGCCGCCTAATATCTAAGCATGTAATAACTTTAGTCGTTTCGTAACTATCCTAGTATCTAGCTATCCATTGAGACATTAAACCTATCGAGGAGAAAGGTTGATCTGCAGCCGTAGTTTGATAATGGTCGCAGTTGCGTCCGATTGGCTGAAACTATTGGTTAAAATACACAGCTGCAGGAAGAATGCTATAAAATTCGCCAACAATTGTGATTGATTCAATGCAATTTAAACGGGTAGCACATCTCCGCCCAAACGTAGTTAGAAAGTATTCTAATGAAGTAATATTAATTTTTAACATATTTTAATTTTTGACATTGTACTATTTGACTAATTAATTATTATATTAATTACTATATTTGCATGCTAGAAATGGTTGAATACATTGGACTCATTGTATGCTCTTTGTACAACTTTTTTTACCTGTATTCAGCAAATAAAGAATATGATTATGATTATGATTAAATATAAATCGACTCTTTTACTAATTAGTTAATAATGACTATGGTACCGTGATGATTAATGTCCTGATATTATTAACAGACAGAGTAAAAGTAAGTCCTTGTCAAATTCACAACAGGCACGCGCTTTACAGTAATCACACCTCATGGGAAGTGATAATGTGACTTAAGATACCACAGTATCACATTGCTAAACGCAATTGTAGTAGGTATTTTTCTGCAGCTGCGCATTCTAGCCAAGAGAAATAGAGAGAGAGCGCCAATCAGAGAGTATTGCAATCCTCATACTACCCTTATATGCTGTCATAATACCGCGGTAGTAGGCCTGCTGAACATTTCTGTCTCTAGTAATAATATGACAACTCTGTGTCCGTCCTAAGTTGTACGTGTGCCCATTTATCGATATCGCGTGACACAAGAACTAATAACTAATAAGATTAACCAAATTAACATCAGTGCAGCGCTGTGTTAAGACCCTAAACACGAACATGACATTTGTACGGTCTTTAAATAAGTAAATATTGCTTTGGATGTCGAAACAGGCACACATTCCAATCATAAATGCTTGTGTCAAATGATGTGCCATAAATACTTCCGCATAGTTGCCATACAGATTCACACTCAACGAGCTTAGGGCTTAGGCTGCCTTACTTATTAGTTCTACTGATGGGATTTGATGTCTAACTTCCAAACCACCTTTAAAATCAAATAGTGCCTGTTTCGACTTAGGTTCATAGTACGACGGACGAATAACCAAAACTAAGTAGGTACCTATTACAATACGAACGAAGACAAAGCAAACCAAGATCAAGATAAACGCATTGAAGAAGAAACCAGATTTAAAATGTTAAATCTTCTAAAGCAATCACTACTCAAGCACAATGTAAGAAAAGTCCTCCGAGTCCTGTAGGTACAACGAAAAAGTTTTACGACGTTACTTTCGCGCTGTAAACGTTTTCAACTAGGATCGTGAAAGAAAATAAAAGAATTCCGTGAAAAGAGATAACAAGTTACACCTGCGGGAGGCGAAATAACTAGCTATATAACTAGGTAAGAGCGTAAAGCCTTTGTTCTTTCGTCCGTGGCTCGACGAAAATTATCTTTTTACTTTTTATTTTTTGCCGCGTAGCTCCCGGTGCGGACCTGAGCAGGTAGACTGAATACAATAACGTTGCGTACACAGTACAGGGTCTTGGAATGAATTTTTACATTCAAGGGTTCGAAATTCTGAAGGTGAAACGTGTAACTGTTTGCAATACAATTTAACCCTTACTGAGACGTCTAAGATAAGAGACAGCAATAAGAAAAACCGGGCAAGTGAGAGTATGACCTCGCACACGAAGGGATCCATACAATCCTACAAGATATATTTATTTTTAAATTACTGTCAGCCATTTTGAAATTTTTGTTATAGTACGTTGTTAAAGCGGCAATAGGGAATACACACTGAAAATTTCAACTCATTACCTATTATGGTTCATGAGATACAGCCTGCTTAGAGACAGACAGATGGACAGCGGAGGCTTCGAGATATGGTCCCATTGGCACTCTTCGGGTACAGAACCCTAAAAAGTGAGAGCATTTAAGCAAAAAATATGGAGGATAACTAGAATTGCTGATGTAATTTATCCAAATTATCTACTGATCTACTGCAAAGAAAACATGGACATGTTATACTGTTCATTCGTCATTTGTATGGATTGCAGTTTTTGCATTATTTTCAATAATAATTACTTAGCTAAACTTTGATCTAATGAGAGCCTTTAATTTCTAGTTAACACCTTGCCTAGAATAAAGTGGAACTATGAAACAAAATTAACTCACCTGCTGAACTATCATTGCACCACATGGACACAGCTAAGCAGTCATTTGAGTTGTAAGAGGATATTATAGAGAATGAATATTAGGGGAGTACCAATTCAAAAGCACAACTGAGCATAAGATTAGTGATATTGGGACATTATTTTTTATAATGAGAAGTATGTAGAATCCTTGATCTCACAAGTCTATCTAACACCTTACCTAGAACAAAGTGGAACTGTGAAAAATGAGCTCACCTGCTGAACTATCATTTTGAAGATATGGAAATAGATAGCAAAGCAGTCATTTGAGTTGTAGGAGGATATAGAGAATGAAATTATTTTCATCCCTTATGGGATATTCTAGTCCAATAGTAGAACTGAGTATAAGGTTAATAGTGACATATTGCAACTTTTTTAGTAATGAGAAGTATGTAGATGCTCTATTTGGAATATCTATGTAGTCCTATATCTGCATCAAAATGTGAGATCCTGAGCAAATTTCTGATTTAAATTCATGTCTTTCTCCATTTTAATGTAGTTGGCTATAGAACTATTGCAACTGACTCATTTTTATTAATTTTATTCAAGTCTTTAAAGAGGTATGGATCAACAGACCAATACACTAGAATCTAAGTACAAAAACTAAGCCAATTAAAAGAAAAAGATCTAACATTTCAATAATTTTCCAATTTATTTTATATATACTCCATCTTAAGACATCCTTTGGTATCTATTACAATCTTGGTTAAATTCTCGGCAAATATTTCTTCCAGTGATTTGAATACAAGTGACAATAACAAGTTTAAAAAAAAATTGCTTAGGCGTGACTAGAAGCAATTAAATCCACATGACATCAGAATACAATTGAATGTAGTGATGCTTATCACTGAGCTATACAAATGATCTCTTTGTGGAGCAATCTGCAGAGGTCATCAAAGTGTTAACAGAGACATCTTAAGACCAAGGCTAGTGCCTGTGTACAACTATTTCCTTACTTAACAATGTCTAAAGTTGTATTTTTTGGTTGGGCACTGTTCTAAGTTTGTTTTAAGCTTTCTATAAAACTTTAAAATTTGACATAATGAAAAATCCTATTACAAAGGATTATTTGAATGATAAGAAAGCTTGGGAACAAGTTGACAACTTTGATGGTTCAAATATGTTTAGAGTGATATTGTGAATAGCCAGTGGCATATGTTGTGGTGTTCTTCTCAGACCAGGGCACATTTGGAACCTTCGTAGCTTCACCATTACATCAATTAAATTTCAAATTTAACAATTGACAATCAAAGAGTATACAATGGTACTTATTTAAAATAAATAGACTTTTTACCTTGAATGTCTTTTATATAATGTAGATTTTATAAATTGCAGACACATTACATATGAGTTGGTGAAAAGGACATGAAACAATATCATTACTAATAGACTTGTCAAATCTTGCCTTGTTGTCTATGTAAAAGACACCACTGTATTTTACATAGACTTGAATTACTAAGTCAATAGTCAATATCAATCAAAGATGTGGGTATTCAATAAATGCAAAATAGTACCTAGTTATTATGCTAAATAAAAACACGATTATTAGCAGCACCAGAAAATGTTAACCAGTTTTATCTGGTAACCATGAAAATAATTTGTATATTTTTTCAATATTACTTAGTAATAATCACAACATCTGTATATTGATGAGCCATTTGCATAATCAATGTTTTAAATTGTATGCATCTGTTATTGGCTTGAATGGCATTCCTAATGTTTATTGTGATTTATAGTGTTGGTATTTCATATGTATCAATAAATAGAACAATGTTTTTGAGCAAGCATTATTATAATATAGGTTATCTTTTTTAAATATAGGTAGATAAGTCGTTTTCAAATGTAGTGGTTATACTAGAAACCTGCTTTCCGTTCATTTATAAAATGTGACCGCCTGGTTGTTTACTTTTCGATGATGAACTCTGATAATTTTTTAGTTTGCTAAAATTGCATAGTAAAAAGGTTTGAACAAACGTTTGAAAAATGTAAAGATCGGGCTGATGATCCAAAGAAACAGTAAACAGATGTTGCGTTTGCACGCTTTGTTGGAATCGATTTCCAATTTTTCTTTCCAACCGAAGCGTCTGTAGAAACAATGAAAAGTTTTTTTACCTTCGTTTTCGTGACTCCACGATGCCGCTTTAGTTTCCCAACGCTGAGTACTCACAGCACTTATCATCACAGTACAATAAACAGTTTAATTACTATATCTACCATCAAACAATAGTTTATTTAATATAATTTACAATTAATTATAAATGATAATCAACTTAAAATACACAAGCTGGATTTTACAAGCGAGGATTTGGGCATGAGCCATGACATAAAACAAACCAATAGAAAAAGAGAAGGATTTGTACGCGACGCGCATGCGTCCAATTAGCGCAGTGTCGGTAAAACAGTATCCTTCTCTAGTCTATGGCGTACACCAGTGTTTCCACATGGTTTCCACCAAGTTTCCACGCGGTTTCGACTTATTAAATTACCCAATCAACCAGTGAAATACCCTGGTTTAGGGCGCATAACAATTACCTAATTTACATTAATTATTATTTTACATCATATCACGTTTTTAGTATCATTTCACAATCTTAAATCATAGGTAAGTCTTGTGACCAAGAAGGTGTTTGGTTATTGGTTTTTCCATTTTCAAATTATAATTACTTATGGCACTTATGGTGTCATTTACAATTATAATAAAACCTTCGATCATAGATTAATAAAACATACCCAGCTACTTATAAAACACGTTATTATTTCGCAATGCAAAATGCAAATTTTTGATTTTGCCCTTTTACCCTATTTCTTTGATAAATCTAAAAAATAGATAACCATTGGGTGGGTACAGAGAATGGGATTACCACCTGAAGTTCAATTTATATTCTCTTTCAACATAAAAAACACCTTATGCCGCCCTAAAATAGGGCGAAATCCTTAAAGTGGAAACACATGGTTTACATATTGTTGCCATAACTGAAGCAATCGATTTTTATACAAGATTCCGTTGTAGGCATAAATTACATTTAATTTACTAAAAAAAAATTGATGACTGTTCTTTATTTATTTTCAAGACTACTTTTAAGTAATATTATGAAAATAATTAGACAAGAAAATAAAAAATAATTGACAAAATTAGACTGCCACCTATGAGTGGTATTAAGTATTACGACACGACGTGATTTAGCAGTTCTAAATAATCTCCCTAGGTGGCTCTATACAACATTGTGTTTCCATTGTATATTACTAGATGGCGCTGTTATGAAAAACATTGCTTAAAATTTCAGTGTTCCTGCCCTTGGTAAAATTACTTACCGTAGGATCTCACAGCCGCCGCATTATTTTTACGATCTACGAAGGCTTGCTAGGATCTGGGTGAGACTAGTATTCGTCTAAATATGCCTTCAAAAAGAGCAGGTAGCTATTATACAGGCGTGTTTGCTTTATGAAATACTAGCTGTTGCCCGGGACATCGTTACCGTGGATATAGGTTTTTTTTAAATTCCGTGGGAACTCTCTCCGTGGGAAATTTTATATTCACGCGGACGACGTCACCGGTACCATCTAGTAGGTTTTAACAGATTTTCTCGGATTGCCCCAATCCCGTTTAGTTACGCTATGAAGCCCAAGGGCGAGCGTCGGCCATGTTTTCTTGAGTGGCCATATTCGGTTCACTCTCTTGACTTTGTTAGTTTATTACGTTATATTATTACGTTAAATACAGGTAAAGCTGTGCAAATTAACAGACTTCCAAAAAGGATGTGGTTGTCAATTCAGCTCGTTTTTTCATTAGTAAGAGTCTGGCTACCAATTATAATCCGGGTATCTTTAAAACATGAGTGAATATACTTATGCATCTTCTAGATAAACGCGTCTCCACTTTTCACTTTCCACGCGGCCACATCATCACACACATCAGGTGTGACTGTGGTCAAGCGCTTGCCTATAATGCATAAAAAAAGTTACATGCTTACCTATCTATTGCTACTAGCGGTATCTAAAAGAGCTAAATATTCATTGTCCCATTGGAAAACAAACGCCTTTAACATTTATCGAATTGACGCTACGCGGTAACGTTTTCAAATTGGCCTCATTTCTGTTACATCAAAGGAAGTGGAAAGGCAAGAGTCTGAAGTAGCCTTATTAGGTCTAGCCTCATTCCTTTGTTCAGTCAGCGGCATCTGACGTGCCGTTTATATAATAATTGAATCGATATTATTTTGGCTGAAGCGTTAATTTTTATTTTTCTGCTGTTTATTTTAGTCAATTAACTAACTAGCTCTAGCTTGTGGGGTTTGCCCGCCTAAAATTAAAGTCAAGATCAAAGTCGGCGCAGTACCTAATTAATCTATTGACCTCTAAAAGTTTTAGCTCCATGCATCGGTTTAATAGCTCCATGCATTGGGCCATTTTTTCATAATAATAAGAGAAATTAAAGTCTAAGAAAACTGCTTAGGTGGTTGGCACACTGAACGCGCGTTTATGCGTGTCATCTATTCTGTTTTTGGTACAAGAAACTGGGTCAAGGTCAATAGATTTATTTCAATTCCTTGTATCACAATTTCTACAAGCGTTCTTTTGGGTTTACTGCCGTGCGTTGTGTGTGACCAAAACTGAGTGAGATTGTGAGATAATTGTCTACTAATTATTACTTATAAACTACTAGCTGATGCCCGCGACTTTGTCCGTGTGGTTTTAGTTTTTTAAATATCCCGTGCGAACTCTTTGATTTTGCAGGATAAAGTAAGCTTTTGTAACTCTCCTACCCGGCTAGCATGGGCAGTAGATAAAAATTATATCCCCGATTATATCCACTGATTTCTATGACATCAGTGGATATAATCGGGGGATATAATTTTTATCTACTGCCCATGCTAGCCGGGCTGGTGTTTAATTGTATCCCATGCACAGACATGGATTTATTATATCGCTGTATATTGATGGAGAAACCAACAAACAAACATACTTTCCCATTTACAATATGGGAAAGTATGTTTGCTTTATTGTGCTTGATTACGAAATTAATAATAACTTAAGTAGGTATTTTATTAAAGAAAATTAGTAAATTATATTTTCTTTGACCTAAAAAGAAATGATGTTATTTACATTTTTCCACCTTTTGTAGGGTACTTTTGAAATTGCCTTCATTTCGATTATGCCAAAGGAATGGGGGCGAGTATTTCGAGTGGGCTTATTAGGTCCAGCCTCTTTCTTACCTTTGTTCAAAAAGCGGGCCGCGACGTGTCTTTCAGATAAAAATTGGGTCGGCATGGCGACGTTTCTTTAAAACATCAAAGTTACCTACTTTCTTTGTGACAAATAAATAAGTATCTATAGGTACCTACCTACATTGTATTGTAGAGCTGAATAGGTAATTCTCATTTTTACAGATGATTTTCGAAAAAAAGGTGATTTGGAATCTTATACAATAAAAAAACGCAGTCAAAGGGGACTTTTTGTATTCTCAAATTAATTGTAGGATAACATACGAGTAACTATCATAATTTGTGAATTAAAACCATTAATTAACCTACATCTATCGGTACTCCGAGCACTAAGATTTATTAACATTAGCATGTCGGTGATACGAACTTGAAGTTTTTATTGTTAGTTCCAAAAAAGTACCTTTCTTATAATAAAATAGTGAGCAAACGAGCAGGCAGGTCACCTGATGTTAAGTGATTACCGCCGCCCACGAACATTTGCAGCACCAGAGGTACCGCCGATGTGTTGTCAGTCTTTCAGGAATTTGTTGATCCACCCCTTGAAGAACCCCATTTACCTACAAACTACACGCGGACGAAGTCGTGGACATCATTTTGTTGCTAATATATTGGCACCCTTTCGGGAACCCTAAAAAGCACAGCTATTAGGCAGGTATAGGAAGTTAGGCTGTATCTAACTTCCTTTCATATTCTTACTTAGTAAATAGTCATTTATGTAGGTACAGGTTTAAAACGCTTTTGTTATGTAATGTGTTTACTTCTAAAAGTTAATAGCGTGCTCCAGTATGAGGCGTCGTCACACGAGAGTGTAAAGAAAATTAATTAGATCTGACGTCGTTTCTGTACTTCGGATGACCTGAATACGGGAGGCTGCATCGGGCAGGGGTGCGGCGAATCGATGTGTTGCCATGGCGACCGCGACGTCTGCCGAGGAGCCTGCGCTCTACTGTCCCTTTCTGTCTCGCCTCGATATCATATCACACGACCCTTGCAAGAAAAGCGACTGAAAATCGTATCGTAACATCATGAAAACCGACTTTAAAAAGTAGGCTTTAAAGTTGATATTAAATTGATAGTGGACACGTTAACGGTCTTTATGGGTCCAGATCTGAAATCTTACGATATAATATAAGGAAGAAACTGTTTCTACAGTCGATAAAGACAAAAGAACTAATGCTTTTATTGTAAAAGCAATCGTGTTCCACTGAAAATTAAGTAGGAATTGGTATGAATCGCGTTTGCATGTGTTAATCTCACCTGTGCATGTGGTATGGCGTATGGTCGGTCGTCGGTGGGTGGTTTACAAGATATTTGGGGCTTGTTCCGAGTCTGTTAACATCTGGCCCCTTAAATAGGAAGGGTAAAGTCTGCGCTTCAGGACGTTGTAATTAATTATTTATTTTTGTTTCGGTTTGTTTGCGGTATAATTAGAAAGGGTTCAATGCAGAGTATTTCTGAGATTGAATTTGTTATGCAGTGATAGATGACATACCTAGGTACTTACTTAGCGTGTCCATAGAAATATAATTAATGTTATGATGTGTATAGTTACGACGTAACAACTTTATGCTGCCAATAATAAGCTATGTATTTTCATACCGTGAGAGCCTTGTTCTAAGTGTTACCAAAGTACAGTCTTTACTTGAAGAAGTAATAAAGATGCATTAATGATCTATTAAAATACCTAGATGTATCAAATCCCTTCCTAAATATTTCTTCAAAATAGAGTTTCAACGACTCGACGGTAACCACCATCATCATCAGCCCGTCGCTCACTAGGTAGCACGGGTTTTGTCTCAGATGGAAAAGGTTTGGCCGTAGCAACCACGACGACCAAGTGCGGATTGGCAGACTTCATTATGGTAAACTCTTAGGCATGCAGGTTTCCTCACCATTTTCCTTCAACGTTAAACCAAGTGATATTTAATTACCTATAAGTACTTGAACGCGTGAAGAAGGACAACTTCACGAGGAAACCTGCATAAGTACTTACCTACTTATTTGAGAGTTCTCCGTAATGTTCTCAAAGGTGTGTGAAGTCCTTCAATCCATATCTGGCCAGCGTCGTGGACTAAGTATGGTCTAAGTTCTAACCCTTCTCATTCTGAGAGGAAAACCGTGCTCAGTAGTGAGCCAGCGACGGGATAGTGATGATTTGGGGAGCAATTGTGTAAGTTAATCGTAAGAAAGATAAAAATTAGCTTTCGTTTTGGTACGGAGGGTGGAAGGGGGCACAAAGGGTGGCCGGCCGGAAAGCCGTCTTAGCCTTTACCTAGTTAAAGCTAGGCTTAAAAGTTTTGTGTCTCGTTTATAGTGGTACGGACCTACCTACCAGTAGATCCTATCATTCAGTAAGTATACACACAACTGGATCTATATATCTAATTAGATACCTAGGTATCTGCCTACCTAGAAGTAAGTATTTTTTAGGTATTTTTTGTTGTTAATCGAACTATGAGGTTACAATCTGTAATCTATGTAAGTAGGTATATCGATTTTCAATCGCCTACTGGATTTTTATACCTAAGTATGTAGTTGTAGGTACATTATACTTACTACATCAGATTACCGAATAAAAGATAGTCAATAAGAAGTCTAATCTGAGAGTCTACTCCTTTAGTAGGTTTCTGGTAGGTACTTACTTACTTACCAATGGCCAGCTCAGTCTACAATAATTTCTACCCTCTATTCATCATTAGCATACCTAATCTACCTGTCAATTCGATTCTAGTTCAGAGCATTTTTTACAGCTGAAATAGCACATCAACTGAATAGCATGTTACCAAAGTGTTATTGAATCATTGTCCTGAATGTCTAGATATATAAACCGTTATCTTATTATTACCTTTAATTGTCTTTCGTAGACGACATTTAAAAATAAGTAACACAAATCCGCCCGTGTAACTCCCCGTTTAGTCACGTAAACCGTTCTCCGAAGTAAACCCAAGCAAGGAAGCGCCCCCCCTTTGGGGAGGGAGTCGTAAATATGATTATCAGCGGGGGAGGCGACACGACTAATCATATTCTCCGCAATTTACATAAATATTAGCGTGTTACGTGACACGGACGGTCGTTAGGAGCCTTGGCCATTTTTTAATGACCTGATGTAGATATGAATATGGGGGTGGGAAAGAAGTCGCTTTGTCTTTTGGTATGACTGATGATGTCTATTTTACTGAATGCATATTCATACAACAATCGATTTTCATTTCTAGTTCGTAAGTTTCGGAGGGAGGTTCGGAGGGAGCAGTTCTGAAACTGAAACGGAGTTTTTCAAATGTCATCATGTGCACAAATATTGAATTTCATTCCAAAAAAAACATTTATATCTAACTAGATGATTTTCGTGACTTTCGGTGGGTACGGATAGATACCAATAAATACGTACTTACCAATAAATTCCGTTCTATTCGTTTCCGTTACGTGTTTCTATGTCAACACACTGGTTAATATTGTTAGATACCTGAAAAATTTTACTTTGACGAAAAATCTTTTACAACTTAAAAAAAAAAGAATATCAGCCATGCTAATCAAGATTAATACGGGGAGTATTTCGCCTCCAATTAAGCGTAAAGCTTGTGCCAGGAGTGGGTACGACAATAGAGCAACGGGTGGTGTTTGAACCGCGGTACCTTTCGGAATTCAGTCCGCTCCTCAACCGTTGAGCTATCGAGGCTTCAATCCCAATTGTTATTTCCTAAAGCCACCATGATCAAAACTACATAATCATTATAGTCACTGATCGCTCCTCCCTGTGTTGAGGACAATACGCAGAGAAACTTTCAGTTTTTATAAAATAACGAAGCTCTGGCACGCGCTGGCTGTCTCTCCATAAGAGATGAAACTATTAAAGAGACGAAAGTTGCACGTCACGTGTGCTTTCGTCTCTGTGCTGTTTATTTTGTGAACGAACTTACCCTTCTTACGAGTAACATAATTTTACTAAATTAGATGTAGACTCTACGACGACTTAGCTCAGCGAATTAGCCAGCTGAAGTGGCAGTGGGCAGGCCTCGTCTGCCGCAGAACTGACGGCCGCTGGGGTAGACGTGTTCTGGACTGGAGACCGCGTATCAGCAAGCGCAGTGTGGGATGACCTCCAACCCGCTGACCTGATGATCTTAAGAAGATAGCGGGAAGTGGGTGGATGAGAAAGGCAGAGGATTCTGTGTGGTGGTGGTCTTGCGAAGGCCTAAGTATGTCCAGCAGTGGACGCAAACAGGCTGATTGATTGATTGATTGATTGATATGTATACTACATAGTTCTATTTGCAAATAAATATCTACTCGTAAATACTTGATAAATATTTTGTATACCACTAGTTAGGTACCTATACAGATTTGGATATACTAAGTACTTTTCTACCTAACTTTCACTAACGAATAATTTTCAGGCAAATTTTTAAGCTAGCGAATTTTAAATTAGATTTCTGTTTAGCAAATCATATGAGATTTTATGAAAAGTACACAAACTATCTATCTCTACCTTTAAAAGCCACATTTCGATTAAAATAGTTCAATGTATTTTATGTTTTTCTTATCATCAGGTTGATACTTAAAGTAATGCGTAATAATATAGGTAAGGTATCGTTATCTTGGTTATAGGAGTAGGTATTGCAAGTAGGTAAAGGAAAGAGAGAGGTTGGTAGAGACATCGTTCGTGTCTTGAAGCTCATTGGCCAAGTAATAATTTCAATAAAACGTGTCACGCAAGGTGAAAGAGTAGTTAAAGAGCTGGTGGCCATTTCTTCAATCTTCTTTAAGAGTGACAGGTGATAGGTCCGAATTTCTCAGGATGCGAGTAGTCTAAATTAGGTTAATCTTCTTGAATAGTCATCTACGTAGACTACGGAAGTCATGTGAAAATCAATAATAAAGGTAATGGGTTTAATAAAAACTGCTACATCCAAACTCAAACTTAAGGCTGCATTTATTCAAATTGGATAAGTACCATTGAACACCTTTTGATTGTCTGTAAGATAACAATGTAATGGTGATAATTAATTACCTACTTACGTAAACGTAAAACTAAAGCTACGAGGGTTCCAAACGCGCTCTGGTCTGAGAAGAAGCTGACAACAAACTCAGCCCCCTTCCAAGTTAGCTCACTACTATCTTAGACTGCATCATCAAGTAGTACCCAGGTGGGATAAACAAGTACCTATCTAATTAAAGTTTTCAAAAAACCTCGACTGTGGTTTGCATTGCACCTTTTTCAGCCTGCATATCAAACCGTATAAAATCCGCGATTTTGAATTTTTTAAGCATTTTTACCGTCCTGTGACACTCGTGCCATCAAGACGAATATAATGACGTACCTATCATATATCAAAATCGGTTGAGCCGTTGAGTAGTTACGAGCGGAGATAGGAACGGATACCTATACATGTACATACGGGTCAAACACATAACCCTCATTTTGAGCTTCGCCGCAGTCGGGTAAAAAGGAATTTAGAAGTTAGGACTTCATGCCACCAGCTCCTTAGTAAGAAATGCTAGTGGCTACAGGAGGTAGTGTAATGAGTCTCACAACTCGTGGACACAGGCGGCGGCCTGAAGTCTCCACTGACAGTTGTAAAGCGGCCGCGGTCGAGACACCGCGGTCACTATCGCATTTCCCGCGTGAAAATCGCTTTCCCCGCGGTCGCAGCTCATACCTAGCACGTGAACGCAGTGTCCCGTCGACCGCTCGCGTGATACGCCGCATACACAACCCGCTCATCCCACGGGGCCAAGCGATCCCGGCGCCCGCCCGGACGACACTGCGCTTGATCTAACTCGCGCGCGCATGGACGTTCCAATTTCAAAATTCAAACTTTTTTTTCAATTATTCAGCGGGTAACGGGTCATCGATTTGTAATTACGGCGGGTATCTTATTTACCGAAGAGGTGGAGGCGATGAGGTCGAAAGCAGTCGCGAGGCGGCTTCAATCACAAGGTAAGGTTCCTTATCTCTTCACTAACATAGACTAACGGCCGAACGCTAACAATGAGCAACCAACCTCACTTACCTACATTGAGCGCACCATGGATGCACGAAGTAATAATTCAAAGGTCTTTGGAGCGCATTTCATATTATTGGGCGATGGTTTTTTAACATTATCTAGGCATAGTACTGCGAAAACTAGCTGATGCCCGTGAATTCGTCTGTGTGGAATTAGGTTTGTAAAAATCCCGTGGGAACTCTTTCATTTTACGGGATAAATAATAACCTATGACACGCTCCAGGTCTTCAACTAAGTAACATGTAAAAAACACGTCTGTCCGTTGCTCCGTTGCGGCGTGATTGAAGGACAAACCAACATACACAATTTTCGCATTTATGTAGTAAGTAAGTACCTAATGGTTTACTAATATTAGCTAGGCTATTGAGAAAATGCCCACCTAAGTATACGTTTATGAAAATGACAAAAACAACGCTTTAACTAGCTGGTGTCCACGACTTCGTCCGCGTGAAATTTAGGTAGGTAGGTCTCTGGGATAAAAATTTGATATTTTGTATCCATCTCCAAAATTCAAACTTTCTTCGAGAGCGGTGCAACGGTTCTGCCGATTGACGGCCAGACATCTATACCTACCTAAAAATAAAATCACACTGTAAGAATACCTACTTACATAATATTATTATGACTAAAGTATGGACAAGAAGTATTTTGTAACAGGGTTCAAAGGGGCCAAAAGTCAATTAAACAAACTTTCAGCGTTTTCAGTAGAACTTTCGTAGCGCGCCTACGTGCCGTAGACTGTTGAGATGCGCAGTAGGTATAAAGATAAAGACAGTGCGATGCGCTCTACGCGCTCTACCATTGGTCCGCGCGTTCCCCGCCTGACAAGATAGCGAGGGACATCCTCCGTTAACCGCCACGCTATTACGTGCCGTAAACGAAACGTACAAAGTACATTTCACGTTGATACGTTTTTCGGAGGGACGATCCCTCCGTTGTCACTTGTCATTGGATGAGTACGGAGGAATTTCATTATTTATTTACATTATGTGTTTGTTTGAAACATGTTGAGCTTCTGTTTTTGTATATAGGTATAATGATTTACATGTTTATTTACTTTATGTAGATAGGTAAGTATTTGTTTCAACTGGTTTTTAGGGGTTTGTCTGAATCAATCAACTTTACAGTTTAAGATTACTATTTCATTTTGTAATGAAGATTTGCGCTTTATTGCAAATTCAGCTGATGGCAAATGACGAATAAAAATTGAATTAGTATTACATAATCATCATTCATCGTCATCATTAATCAACAGATAGACTTCAATGTCTTCAACACTGGCGCTTTTCCATGCAAGGTTGCCTTTCCGGCACCTAGGATCCCAACTTATATCAGTTTTACGAACTAAGTAGGTAGGTACTTAGGTATGTGCCCTACCAAATAATTGTCACTTCAGCTTAAGAGGGGTCTCTCCGTCACTCGCTTTTTACAAACGTAGTTCCAATTTCATTTGAATATTAAGCAACCAAAGTCCATGAAATTTTGCAGACATATTCTAGAAACTAATATCTATATTCAAATGAAATTGGAACTACGATTGTATGAAGCGAGTGACGGAGAGAGCCCTGTTAGGTAACACTCCGTTGAGCTTCGTCGGTCAGGTATACCTAAGTACTTAGGTACCTATTTATTTACTATTTTACAAAAAATCGTTTGAATTTGAATTCACTGCAGCCATATTATTAGCTATTTGGTATAGGTAGTTTGTTATCAACGTGATAGTCCGAAACCCGGTTGCACAACGCTCTGTGAAAGCAATCATCTATTTTACGATGCAGTTTATGGCACACCATGTTATGGCGATGTTCATAAAGGTGTACCTTTAAACCTTTTCCTGTTGTTTATGAATTTATGAAAATACAAGATTATGCCCGCGAAGGAATCCGCGTAGAATAAGTACTCATATAAGTAAGTGTAAGTATCTACACACATTTCAAACCCTATTTTACCCCCATCGTGCATCGTCGCGTCCAGTAGTTTGAGCTGTGAATTGACAGTTCAGTCAGTAAGTAGAATTCAGTCAGTCAGCTTTTTTTATACATACCTTTATATGTATATGCTTACCTTTCGTTTCTATAAATAAGTTCTTAGGTTCTAAAAACTTAGGTTAGTAGATAAATGTAATAAAATATTCTTCCTAGCCTAATGTCGGCCACGGTGGCCAATTTTATCAGAGACTAGCCAAGCAGGAGATAGGAGATAAGTGCACAAGCTTGTGCGAGCAAGATAGGCAGATCAGGTAGTCACATAAGTCGTCTTATAAATTACCGATTTTGGAACTACAGCGGGATGCACGTCCAGAAATGTTGCGGGCTGATAAATGACAAGAACTACAAATAAGATGATGAAGCGCCTGAAAGCAGCCATCTTTCAGATGGAATGTAAAGGTATCCCCTAAAAGATAAGTTGAGAAGGGGACGAGGTTTTTAGTCTGCGAGGCCGTTGGGCAACATTCCCTATAAATAGAGTGGGACATACTTAAGTGGAGAGTTAGAGATACGTAGAGAGTAGGTGGCGCAGGCATCCTTCCATTTCAAAATGGACCGATGCCTGTCTAAGGCGCTTTAAATTGACTTAAAAATACTTACTTACCTGGTTTTTTCAGAAAAAGCTGGCTCACTGAAATGAGAATCCTCTTGAAATGATAAGGGTTTAGGCCGCAATCGCCTGAGTTGCTTTCACATATTATCTAGGTACACCTTTTGGAACATTACGGAGAACTTTTAGGCATCAAGTTTCCTCGCGATGAATAGTAATTCATCGGCAAGCGATTGGTACTGAATTTAATTACAACAGAATTGATAATACTCGTATTATTGATAGGTAGGTATCAAACTACATTAAATATCTATACCTACCTACCTACAAGCCTACAATGAGCTGCTTTGTGTCCGTGAATCGACACTGGGTCTAATTAAATATTAATTAACTAGCAGTAGGCACGATGACATGTGACCGCATTCAGCGTCATAGTTAATCTATTATAGATTGTACCCACCCATAGCTTTACCTATAAGCGGTGATAGCCTAATGGTTAAGATGACGACTTCATATTTGAGCGGTTGGGGGTTCGATCCGTGGTAAAAGATGAATGACGTTTGTCCTTCACGGACAATAGTCCGTCGTCTGCGTAGGCCCTTAGTTTGATGTTGAAATGACGGTTAAATATCTACCATTATTTTCATCATTACATTGATAATGTACCGATATTGTATAGGTACTAATTAGTGAGAGTGAGTACCTATAAATTTTCACGGTATTGGGTACATATGAATATTTCAGTGATTATATTGATATTTACAATATCTGGGGTTTTATCGTGTCATTAAACTGGAACCGGAATAGCTGTTTCGAAACGCGATAGCGAATTGTTAGTTTTATGTTGATGGTGAAAAATATTGAAATGGATTTTTGATGATCAGTAAGGTACCTACCTACTTATACCTACTTACCTATTACATACCTACGTACCTAAGCATCTAGTCTATTTTTACGCGGTTACCTATGCCAAAAAGAAGTACCTAACGATAATAGGTTTAGTAGCTACTAGCTAGGTATTTACTACCCATAAGTACCTACCTATTGTAAATGCGAAATTGTGTTGATTTGTTTTTTTGTCCTTCAACACGTCGCAACGGAGCAAAGGATTGACGTAATTTTTGCTTAGATCTGTTAATGGCCTGAAGAGTGACATCCTACCTATTGTTATACTTTTTATCTATTGTACCTATATTACCTATGTTTAAAATAAGAAAAAAAATGTAGTATCAAATCAATGTTTTAAGTGAAAAACGTCAAAGAGATGCTTTCGATACGGAAAATTTTGCGGTGAATTCTAAAATCAACTGCCCAGACTTCGGACAAAGACGCTGTCCTCCATAAATAACCTGAACAATATTCAATAAGCCCGAGGTTTATTCCTCCAGGAATAGCAGTCGTAAAGTTCGCAGACATACCTATGGACGGATCCTCGAATCACAATAACGCTGGAACTCAGCAGAATCCATAATCTTATTTTTGTACCGCACCGCGAAGCGTGAATTTCGCAATTATGAGAGTTTCGAGAACGATACGCGATTATTGTCTTACAGTCTGCATCTTTAGGAGCTACTATTCCTTGGAGAGAGTTTCTCAAAATAAACATTCGTTGTCTGTACACGTGCGAATGTGGACTTTATCTCGGAGACGGAGAGTTAGGTGGCGGGATCTGGCAGGTGGTGTGTGAAAGCGGACTCTTTGCGAAGGCTGGAGGGCAGGTTATGCGTCGCAGATGTCGCCCGGCGAGATCCATTGTGTTCCCTCCTATAATTTTATCGAAGCTGATTTACGATCGATTGTTCGGCCGGTGGACAGTCGGCGAGGCGTGGTGTGCGTGCGCGCGCGCAAGTGTGCGTGCCAGCTCCGTGCGTGCTTCCTCGGCCGTCGAGAGTTACCTGCAGATGGCGCTCGGAATCTGCACTCTCGCCGCACAACGCTCTCGTAAATTAGGAAACGACGTCTCGGACCGTGTTCTTTTCAGCTTTATTTTATGCATCGGGAAATTACTGAGCCGTACTTAGGTTCAGCGCTCTTGACTTTCTTTTGTTTCGAGTATGTGTAGCGCAAGCTCTCAATCGTTATGTTTATATTATTTAAGCTTAGCACCTTGATAAAACTTCTATAAAAGCGCTATGTTTGCAAATTGTTTTCCGGCACGGTTTAGATTATGTTTCAATGCTCAATTGCCACTTGTTGGGCGCCGACTCGTTCCATCGATAGGGTGTAAAACAAGAAATTACAGGTGTAAACATAATGCGGCCGTCGTCGTTACGTTTTGACAGACGTTTGGAAACAATAATACTGTGTTTTCATTCCCGACAACTCAACATTTTGTAAACACGGCTTCATTGTGTAACGGCAGAGTTTTCAAAGTTCGATGAAAACTCTGCTCAGTTCGATTCAGCGCTTGATTTACTTAATGATAAAGGGATGACTTACAAAATTCTTGAGTAAATTGACTGAGCAGAAAGTTAATTCTTAAAATAATATAAACTTAAGCCTACCTCTCGTTTGTTACATAACAGCACTTATCTACATATCTACGATTATTAATTTTATTATCTAAAGCTATGTTAGGTACATGCTGCCTACTTAGCTACTATCTCTCAATAGAGATCTCATCATTCTGAGAGAAGACCCCGTGCTTATTAGTGACCCGGAAATGGGTTGATCATGAAACAAAGTTCCGTGGGCTAATGTGGGTGAAGGCGAGCTAAAATTTTTGTGGAGCCAAGGGAAAAAGGCCATTTTGCAGACTTCTGCGGTTGTTATGTAACTTGTAACTTGTAGGGAATACTTCCAAAGTTTGTTCTTTTAAATTTATAATATTTTGAGTTTTAAAGAAAAAATTATACAATTATCCTTTGTGCAAAGAACGCGGATATACAATCTTAGTGCGAAATTGGTAGTGAGGGATGCGATTAAAATAAAATAAATAGGATCGCTTTATTTTCATAGCTTAGGCGAACGCGCTCAACTTAGGCCTCATCATTAGCTTACTTTAAAGCATGATTGTCTTCAAGCGTAAGCCTATCCTGCAATAAAAAAAAGCTAAGCACTATCTAGTAGAAAAGAAATCAACGACCTAAGCCCTAATCTATGAAAATTATTATTTAGATACTAACTAATAATTTAGTAGTAGTCAATATCGTAATAATCAATAAAGTATCGGTATAATTATTAATTATACATCGTAATACACTTAGGTAATTAATAATTAAAAGATAACTGTGCAGAACTTAGGGATTAGGGTCCATTACCGTGGACAAAATAAAAGCTGAAGCCAGGATGGTTTTGACCTTGCCAATATGAAATGCGTAACTAAAGCAATAGGCATAACCAAACAGTAGCAGCAATGGTCCATCTCGCAGCGGGATCCGTCACGACCTTACTTAAAGGAGTGATCGTTGCCACTCGCTCTCCTTAATGTCAAGGGCTCGGAGGACATTAGGGAAACGAATATCATTAATACTAAGAGAAAACAACAAAATCATCATAGCGGTAGTAGGTAATACTACTACTTACACATATGATTCTTGCACTTATTCAAGCTATACCTACTTATGTACCTATACATGTGGGGTCGGCACAATATGACTTCTTCCATTCACTTCTATCAGCTATCGTCAACGCACTATCCACGCTCTTACATACATACTATACTTATCCTCTATCTCTTCTTTGGTCTTCTCGTCTTTTGTAACACGTGCTAAGATTCTTCTAATAATGTGATTTATTTCTTCCGCCTTATAAGTATGCATGCTCATAGTACGTGCCAGCCTCATCTTTTCAGTCACCGACTTAACTTTCACACTTCACCTGTGTGTATTACACTATCGTTCTTACAACTACTACTACTGTCTACTACTAAGTACTACTACTAACTTGCAAATCGTTCGCGGTAATCTACAGAGTGGAGTGGAGCTGAGGCGCAGCGTATTTTTTGCTAACAATTTATTCACTTTGTCATAATGCTGACATTAATATACCTAATGAAAATAAAAGGCGTTAGAGATTCGTGACCACATACTGCCATCATAAAAATGCAAAAATACTTAAATATTATAATTTGCAAAAAATTGCCCTAGAAAACTTCGTTTCAAAAATATCAGTATTTATGCTACTTACAGATAAGAACTAGTTTCTACTATACAATATCATAAAAATATCTTATAATGTATAGATAAAAAATTTCCTATGAGAGAGGCATGAAACAGCGCGTGAGTCAGAGATAAGCATACGGTCTGTATCGCTGAGATCACCTAGTTGCCTAGAATCGGTTATAAAATAGCTATGTAGGTACCCTATATCCATTGTCTACATTTCTCTGCGTTTCTCTTTGTTTTGTTTCAAACAGTCATGGTAGGTTGATGCGTTAAGCTATTTATGAGACAAATTGAAATACCTTTTTAACTCGAATCTATTATTAGGTTGTTTGTGTGTCCGTTGCTGCGTCCAATGTAAAGATTAGTTTGGCACTAAATGCTAAAGAAATCTAGGAACATTTTAGACAAAACAATTCTGTTAATTCTGTTATACACAATCTCTAAATAAACTAAAATCTAAACGTATCATTGCCTTTCATAATGCTCCCTGCAAAAATTGTATATTGTTCTGTCAATTCAATTTAGAAATTGTGTCCACAATCATTCATCAAGGTGTCCACAGTCAAATTAGTCAAATTACGTCTTGTGTCTTGACACGTGGAGGGAAGTTAGGTAGGTTTTGAATAGGTTCTGTGTATGTTATGTATGAGCTTTGATGTATGAACTGATGTCCTTCAGGAGTTACTGCTTGTGTATGTTGAAGTTCCTGTGGTACATGTTGTTGAACATTCAATACAAGTTTAAGCTTGAATAGGTTTGACTGTGGGTGGGTATGAAGACCTCTGTTTGGGCTATACGGGTTTCTTGTGAAGATTCTTGGCTTCCAGATCCATCTGTATACGACCGACTCTACGAAGAGTACCTACGTGCCTACTTACCTACCTGCGGGATCTAGTCTCTCAGGTTTGTCGATTATTTATTATCAGATGTTAGATATAATACTTATCGTACTTTTCTAGGTATGGAGGAAACGAAAAGGCCAAATCCAGACCTTTGAAGTCGGTCACCCTTTCAGTTACCTACTTGGGTCAAAGTTGTATTGAGTGAAGTGCGCTGTCACAACTAGACCACACTTTACACGTCCTACAAGATGATGATCTGTTTTGGGAAAAGTTGAAATAATAATATGTATGTAAAATTGTTGCATTATGTCTAATTCCGTACAAGAGACCTATGTCCAGCTGTTGATATTTGTTGGTTGATGAAGATGATGATAACTGTACCATATAACCATAGCTAGCTGTCAAAGATCTGAAAACCATTGTGATACAAAAACATTAAAAAATTAGACCTAAATTCATATTCGTTAAAAATTAGATAGATTTAGGTACAGTTATAGTTTAGTAGTGAATAATTTGTATAGACATAATAAAATTAATCCATAGAAAATAATTCTTCAATCTTCATTAGGTATTAATAAAAAAAATCGCATTAACAGTAATAGGTGGTAATAGCTTGGAACCAGCGGTGGCCTAAATTCAGTCCTTTGTAGCAGCAAAGCCGTAGAGTCCGCAGAGGAAAGCCAATTACGAAATTTAATCATTATAAATCAGACACTTTGAGGCCAAAGCTGCTCATTAGCCGCAGAAAAAATATCAAAACTCATATCAGTGCTGTGTTTTATGCTAATTATTATAAATGAATGCTGGTAAGGGTTATTGTCCAGTGCGCGCGATCCGATGCTATCTGCTTCCGAGCGTCGCGCCGCTGTTGTTATGATAATAGCCTTAAGACACGAACTTTATTATGAAGGGTAGTATTTTGTGATCAATCAGTTTTAGTTCATTATGTCATGTAAAAATATACTACTAGTATATTTTTCGCGATTATGACCTCTTTTTTACGAAGCAAATTAGATAATCTTCGAACTCTTGTGTTTCTCATACTTACGCTGCGGAGAGGTGGACTTAGCGACCAGTCGAGGAGAAGATTGATGCTTTAAGGGGGAATGGAGTCTCATAAACTGAATTTTATACTAACGTCTCTATACTTGGCACTTATACAAGAACTTTCAGCGTTAGTATTAGTACAGACGCATAATAAAGTTCTCGGCGCCAGAATGACTCCATCGAACGTCTTGTACCTACTTAGTGTAGGGCAAGGCGGAGGGCACTAGAGGGCTAGGGAGATCGCACTGTAAACTTACCTATAGGTACAGTCAGTGGCGGTCTTAGGGGGTGGCGAACGGGGCAATCGCCCGGGGCCTCGCTCTTACAGGGGCCTCGCGCGACAACCCGAGCAAATTATAAAAAACTAGCCGATGCCCGCGACTTTGCCCGCGTGGATTTAGGTTTTTCGAAATCCCGTGGGAAGTCTTTGATTTTCCGGGATAAAAAGTAGCCTATGTGCTAATCCAGGATATTATCTATCTCCATTCCAAATTTCAGCCAAATCCGTCCAGTAGTTTTTGCGTGAAGGAGTAACAAACATACACACACACACACGCACACACACACACACACACACACATACAAACTTTCGCCTTTATAATATTAGTGTGATATACATTTTTTAACTATATTTTTTATTTAAAACTTTAGATTCTGATCTTTAATTACTTATTAAGATTAAAACATAACGGTAAATTAAAATAAAGTTAGTTAACTAATTCATCGCTCGGGGAATCCCCGTGTTTTATTTCGTTCGTCAGTTCTTGTCACCTTAGAATTATTTTGCTTGTAGTATGAGTTACAAAATTGTTACCTACTGGTAAGGTTTTGGGGGTTCTTTCAAACTCCCAGACAAAGAAAGTGTAAAATAGACTAGGTAGTTCTCGAATGCCTTCAGGCTCAAAATGTCGAATTCCTAAAATGTTGAATTTGCAAAATGTTGAATTTCGGAGTTGCTAATAAATGTTAGATCCCAAAATGTCGGATTCGCAAAATGTTGAATTTCAATTCCCAAAATGTTGGATCTTAAAAGTAAGCTTTTAATTCGCATATGCTTAAACGTAATTCACAAAAAAAAATTCAAAAGAAAAATAAAACCGACTTAAAAACCACAAACACTAAAAAGTAAAAAATTACTTTTGTTTAGCTACACGTGTAATGTACCTAAGTATGAAGTCGGGCGAGCTTCTTCTTGGATTTCTAATTTTGTTTTAATATGCTCGCTCGACTTCATACCTAGATACATTACTTTTGAAAATTTTTATTTCACAGTTTTTAGTGGCCCCCCTGTACTATAATATACTATGCCCAGTTAAAACCCTAAATAAAATGTTTACTAAGCTATTACACTGATCGTGAGCGATTTGCTCCTATCCATTGAGGAGTTCTGTTCTCCATCTCCGAAGATATTCATCAAATCTTCACCAAATTTATATGAGACCACCTGCACAGTATACCCTTTCAAACAAAATAAAATTTTCCAAATTGGTCCAGGGGTCTTTGAGTAATCAAGGAACATACATAAAAACAAAAAAAAAGATTCCGACGAATTGAGAACCTCCTCCTTTTTTGGAAGTCGGTTAAAAAAAACCGGGCAAGTGCGAGTCGGACGCGCGCACCGAGGGTTCCGTACTCGGGTATTTTTTCTGACATTTTGCACGATAAATCAAATACTTCAACATTCACACAACACATTCACACAACAAATTCAACATTATAAGAATTCAACATTTGCATTTTTGGAATTCAACATTTTGGACTTGAAGGCTCGAATTTACCAATCTCTTATGTAAATATATCGAAAATTTTGCGCTCGCTTCGCTCGCGCTTTTATGTTGTATTAATTGAACCTCGAAACTTCCTTCCCATCGATTCGGGTTTTAAAAACGCCGTGGGAACTCTAATTTTCGGGATAAAGCATCTGTGCGCAAGCTATCTCTGAATAATACCAAATTTTAGCTAAGAAAATGGGCCCTGAAAAGGACTTTGGCTAATATTAATATGGTTTTTTTTGGTAAATATATCAAAAATTTTGCGCTCGCTTCGCTCGCGCTTGTATTGTATAAGTTGATACCCGAACTTAAACCACATGGATTTAAGTTTTTGAAAATCCCCCTGGGAACTCTTTGTTTTTCCGGGATAAAAACCTTGAGAAAAGTAGAATGAGGTGCTTTGAAACATAAAATTTTGTTACGGCTGAGCTCGTTTATATTTCTCTTATTTATCTGTATTAAACAAAAAAATTGCGCTCGGTACCAGATCTTTCAATTTTACTGAATCCTATTTGACCGGCCCCGGCTTCGCACTGGGAGCCTATCTATTCCATAGACAAAATATGGGTATGAATGTGGTATACTTGTGTTATATTATGGAACAGGTAGGCTCCCTGTGCGAAGCCGGGGCGGGTCAAATAGAATCATGAAATTTGGCAGGTGCTAGCACAAGTACAGGAATAAATCTGAAAACCGCGAATTTGTGGTCACATCATTTAAAAAAAAATTAAAATATGTTTTAATTTTCAAAGTAAGATTTACGAAATGAGTTCGCGTGATCGTGATGCCGGTAGAAAAATTGAGTCAGGTAGTTCAAAAAGGAAACGAGCTATCAAAAGAAAGCAGGTATAAGGAAATCTACGTGGATCTTTACCCTTTGGTCTTATCATTCGTTAGATTATTGTGCTTTAATTAAAAATTTTAGTCTTAGGAAAAGCCGCTTATATCAATTTTAAAATTTATTATCTCTCTATTTGTTAATTTCTTCTCTTGAAATCTTTCAATGTAAAATATTTTAAAACTCTATTTATTTGTATAACTTTAGCATTTCTCTTTAAACATGAAAAATACCTAAACTAAACAACCAGACCTACTTTCGCATCACATACTGTTCACTAAGGACAAACTAGGGCCTCGCAAGACCTGCTGCCCGGAGCCTCGCAATGGGTAAGACCGCCTCTGGGTACAGTCATAGACCTATGATTTTTCGCTTCGCTCAAAGACTGACAAAGCGAGGGAGCGAGAGTAGTTAGATAAGACCCACTGCCGCGAGCGAAAGCGAGATAGCGAAACAAGATGCCGATAAGTCATTATTTACGTGAGTGTCGGTCCTTATGAGTTCGGCCTGTTCCAAGTCGAGGTGATTTTTTGCATTTACTAAATAATTTTACGATTAAAACGTAAAATCTATGTTCTGCCACCATGGTGTCTTGTTCAGTGAGCGAATGTGACGTTACAAGACGTTATAATCCGCGTAAATACACGTTTCACAGGTAATTACTGATTATTTATACTTATTGTTTATAATCATTATTTCATCATTTGTTGTTTGAAAATTAGGCAAAATAGCTATTGGAAGCTTAGATAATAGGTTTCCCTTAAGACTTATCATCAAATTACATTGCTAAATGAAGAATTTTTGGATATTTTGTGTAAAATTTAAAAACGTTTGTTTACGATAGGGATTGACAAAGTAATGACGTCACAAGTATCGATAGTCGATAATCGTGTCTACCGGTAGGTTTGATGTGATAGGTTTCATGTGATGTATGTAAAATACAATATAAAACACTACTTTCCAATAAAAGAAAAGAACGAAATAAATATTTATACTAATTTTTATTTTATTTAGCGTGACTTAGATTTCATATACAGGGTTAAGGGTAGCCCCGTACATTACTTACTGTATTTAAGTGCTTATCGGGGAGGTCATTAGCTATGAATTGAGCGCCATATATAGTATTTATTTTTATTAACTTGGCACTTAGACATTATATCACAGTGTTATTGTAATTAATCAAATTAAATTTACTTGCACCCTTTAAAAAAATAAAGGCGTGAAGAGGTAATAAAAACACAAACACACAGAAACATCCATACTTACGCATTTATATTCTTGACAACGTTATATACCTATACATATAGATTTATCAATCGTTTATTTCGTAGTAGCTGCACCAAGTCATTTCATTAATAAATAATAATCTGTTACCTAGCTTTAGCTTTGTTACTATTTGTGTATTTGAAATGTATTTGACTTTTTTAAAATTATAAGATGCTTTTTACTTCACTTCGTTAAACTAACTCATTAGTGTCCTATGATTTCGCCAGTAAGACTATCGATAATACAAATGCTAAAGTCAGGACAACTCTATTTCACGCACACATTTACGTTTCATTTTTTGTAACACCGGTAATCTGTCATTGTTGATCTAGTACATACTAAATTTATGGGTACAGTAGATCCGTAAGAAGAAAAAAGTGATAGTACTCAATGAGTATTGCAATATTTAAATCCTTGCTCTTCGAACTGAAAATGAGTTCACAACAAGGTTGTTAAAATCAAATACCTACTTAACAATTTTTTTTTAACTAAACATTTATCTAATTTCCTTGAAAAAAGCAATGCTAAAAAGATAAAAAGCACCTAATCGTGAAAAAAATAGTTTTTGGTGAAATCCATCCGTTTTCCACTATCTTCATTGAAACGCGTGGAATTGTAACGGAGAAGAAAAGACGTTTCATCTCGGGCAACAATGGCGCAGGGACGCTATCACGCGTTATCACTGTGATAGATGGGGACTGAGCTTTTGTGCCGTGACAGATCGATGTGGACGGGATTGACCTTTAGTCCTTCGTGAATTGATAGTTGCTACTGTTGGAGTACCTACTATTACTTATTAAGATGGCACACTGCCTGAATAAGAGTCCTTAGTAGGTAACGTGTTTTATTCAGTACCTACCTACTATAAAAAAATGGTTAAATGTTGGTCTAGAAATACTTAATGCTTGACCTAAGCTATGTAGCTCCAGTAGGTAAGTACTTCCTATCTCTTTTGAAAAGAAAACTACCTAGGAACTTTTTTTTTACAGTATTTACAATATTTACAGTAGCTTTTAGCATTTAGGCATTTAAAGGCTTGATTGTTTTCATCAAATCACTACCGTGTAACGTTGTCCTGTACGAAAATATTTTGTAACAGAATCAGAGGTCCTTTATTCGGCCACATAAGTGCGTGCTCAGTAATTAAACATCGATTGTTTTGACTCCAAATGTCAAATGGTCTTATTGTTTTTGCTTCTGTGGGTACAGTAGCTTAATTTTGTAATACGATAACTTAGTTTTTGATATGCGATCCATAATAATGTAATTATCGATGTGTAGGTAATATCTATGCTATCCTAAAGCTACGGTTGCGTGGACCAAGGAGTCCCAAGTTCGAATCCTGTACAGACACCTATTAAGTGTCTGTACAGGATTCGAACGAAGGATACTAACCTAACATATTGTGACGTAGTGGATTGTGCTGATTTGATAGTCGGATAGCAATATTTAGCACCAATTACTCTATTTTTATGTTAAAAAATTGTTTTTTTTTTTGTCATTAATTATGCCTTATGACGTCATTAATCACCTTCCGAATAACGTGACGTTAATGTTTTAAATAAATAAAAATCATGATTTAATTTAATTAGCCTCTTCTAGCCCCATAAACTACCGATATACAAAACATCACATCATTTTATTACTACGGTCCAAGACCTTGAAGAAGTGTTTGAACGCACATTATTTTCGAAAAATCAGAGGTGCGTGCGGAGGATCCGAACACCAGACCTCCTGACTACGAAGCCGACATTAATTTACCCCTAGGCTACCGCTGTAATAATGTTTTCAATAATATAGAAGTAAAGTTTTTATGTATTTCCCGTATTTACACAATAAACAACTATTGTTCTGATCGGAACGGTGCATCGTAAAGAGCTAATTGGTGATAAAGCCAGCTAATTGGTCGCGGCTATCGGCGCGAGCGCACTAATGGAGTTTCTTTACCTCCCTTAATAGACTGTGGCCGATAAAATAAATTTCGATTTTTATTTCATGCATAGGTATGGATGTCTCATACTATTTTTATTGTAATAAATTGAATATACCTACCTAAGGTAATTTCGAAAAATAAAAATTTAATAACATTGATTAATTTTTGGTTCGATATATTTTATTTTAAGAGTCGTCAGTTTTTAGTTTTGTAATTGGTATTTGGTAGGTACGATTTCTATCTATTAATATAACTTAAACTAAAACCTAACTACGGGGGGTATAAGATGGAGGATTTTCTCATCTTCGAAGAAACTCATTTTATATTATTACGTTGATTTTGGACACAGAACCGAGAATATTATCTATATTTATTATCTGAAGTTTGGAGGTATGTTTTAAGTATTAGAAGAACAGTTTACTTTAGACTAGCTAGGTACGTAAAGTAACTCACCTGCCCTTATCAGGGCTCTCTCCGTCACTTACTCCATACAATCATAGTTTCAATTTCATTAACTAGCGCTCCAACTGAAAGTTCTAAAAGCAATTGAAGTAACTCTACCATAACATTCTACATTTATTAAGGACATGAAAAATAATAAATTCTACATCAATAGTGGTACGCCATAAACCTTCTAAGAGACGAAAATAAAATAGGTTAAATATTTTTGATAAAAGTTATATCGTTATAAATGCTTATTAAGGGCCATAAGGCGGAGTCACTCAGGCTTCGTGACTTTTGACTTATGGCTGACCGATCTCTGATGCGTGGCCATTCTGACCATTCTTTGATACGGATCAAAAACTCGTGGAATGACCAGCGAACGGTAAATAAGACTACGTGTATTTAATAATAATCATTTTATTGTTAGCTAGTAGCTAAGTACTTTGTAGTTTCATATACCTACCTATAAGAGAAAGCTTTGGAGAGATTTTATGAAATCATCTTACGTCAAGCATTAGAATTGGAATCTTATGGTAAGTGGAACTAAGTCTAAAAACTAAGAATAATAACGTAGACTCTTGTTCTTACTTGAAGATAGGACAAATTAAGTAGTTTTTTTTAAAGAATATTAGTTATGCTAATCATGACTAATACTCCCCTTTCCCCTCCAATTAAGCGTACAGCTTGGGCCAGGAGTGAGTACGACAATATATAGTGCAACGGGTGGAGTTTGAACCGCTGACCTTTCGAAATTCAGCGCGCTCCTCAACCGTTGAGCTATCGAGGCTCTAAGTTTGGAAGAGACAAGTCTCAGATAAATAATAAAGTACAATTCACATCAAACGCGCCGCATCAAATCGCGTCAAATTCACGGTTTTCAGATTTATTCCTTTATTTGTGCTATAAGACCTACCTACCTGCCATATACGATTCTAGGTCAACTGCAAGTACCCTATTTGTTTTCTTGACAGACACGACGGACGGACGGACAGACAGACAATAAAGTGTAGGATCACTTTGTTGTCTGTCTTTAAGGGTTCCATTTTTCCTTTTGAGGTACGGAACCCTAAAAAATATATAGGTACACGGGTTTATTACATGCGGATAAGACAAACCAAAGGCGTTTAGTATGCATTGCGTCGGTTTACGTGAGTAGGGGTAGTTATGGGACCAGGAGCTAGCGAGGCTTTAATGGCTGTAGTCAAACGCTAAGTATTTGCTGAAGGTGAAACGGTCTGTAATTAAAATTCAATTTGCACAAATCAACCGAACAAAGGAAATCACTAATGACTGGCTTTCTTTGTTTATCTCTGATTAGATATTATACTTACCACTCAAATGAAATACAAGTATTTAGATATGTAATACAAGTATTTAGATAGGTATGTTGGAAGAGAATAATATGTGCCATCACACTATCATATTATGCTTCATGCTTGATATTATAAAAGCGAAATGTGTGTGTGTGTGCGTGTTTTTGTATTTTTTATTTTTTTATTCTATTCAGATACAAGTTAGACCTTGACTTGAATTTCACCTGGTGTTAAGTGATGATGCAGTCTAAGATGTAGCGGGTTAACCTGGAAGGGATATGGCAGTTTTTATACAACCCACATCCCTTTGGTTTCTACACTGTACCATACGGCTTTGCCAATAGGATGGTAACTAGCCAGGGCCGAAGCCTCCCACCAGGCCTGATCAGAGATTTGAAAATTACCCGGGAATCGAACCCGGGATCTCCCGCTATTAGGACCAAAGCGCTTATCACTGAGCCAGGGAGATCGTGAAGTATAATCTACATTTTGTATGTGCAATTTATCTAAATTTTGGATAAACAAAAATCCACACGGATAAAGTCACCAGCGTTATCTAGTAGCAGAATAAATTTCCCTCGCCTCGGAAAACCACCCCTTGCGCAATTCAGGCTTCCTATACAAATCGAATATTTTCGCACTGTTGAGACAGTGGCTATGAGCGCCTGTCTACCATTTTCCACCTTCGAGTCGAAATTCCTAGGATTTTCATTTATTCCATTTGATGTGATTCTTTATTGAGTGTGTACACGAAAGCTGAAGAATTTTTTTGAGGCTAAGATAATTAGTTACTTTAGACCTACTTATACTTTTACTTACAACTATGTTATTATACCTAATAGTTTTGAGAACATATTTACTAAAATATCTTTGAATAGTTTTACTCACGATTTCTAAGCTTCTAACGATAAAATTACGTATGTAGTACGGCGCAGTGGTAAGTGCTGTGGTCTTATTAGTGGGAGGACCCGGGTTCGATTCCGGCAGGAGTTTGGAATTTTACAATTTCTAAATTTCTGGTCTGATCTGGTGCGAGGCTTCGGCCGTGGCTAGTTGCCACCCTACGGGCAAAGCCGTGCCACCAAGCGATTTAGCGTTCAGGTACGATATCGTGTAGAAACTATAAAAGGAGTATGGGTTTAATGAAAACTGCCATACCCCTTCCAGGTTAGCCCACTTCCATCTTAGACTGCATCACCACTTACCAGGTGAGAATGCAGTCAAGGGCTAACTTGTATCTGAATAAAAAAAACCTAAATATTAAAGTGAAATAAGTTACAGAGCCAAGTAGTTCTCGTAGACGCTTAGACAGTGGTTATGAAGGCTTATCTGTTGACTCATTCCGCTCCACTTTCCACTTTCGTGTCGGAATTCACGGAGTTTCCACATAGTAGGTACATTCGGAATGATTGCCTATTGACTGTGTACACGAACGGAAACGAGCTTCTTTCGGACATTCCGATCGTTAGGGAGCTTTCTTACTTTTTGTAGCGAAAGCATCAAGGACATTAAAAAAATTATATTGAAGTACTACTTTTTTGCGAATTCATGTTTATTTAAAAACAAGTCTAGACTAGGTCTATTTGTTGTAACTTTACCAACATTCGGAAGATAAATTCTACTGAGAAGAGCTAGCAAGATTATGCCTGATTTGAATATTCAGTAGGTATCCTGATGGCGCCTAGGCTATGATGTACCTAGTCTAGATACTAATATACATATTTTAAGGAAAATCAGATCAGGAGTGGAACTAAGAAAGAAATACCACCGTAGCACCGATATTATTTTTATTTCGTATTACAAATAATCAACGCACGTCCGTTTCGCACCAAGTCCCTATAACGCAGTGAGGTCTGCACCAATTCCTGTTCCAGCCAACCCGATGACGTGAAGTTGGCATAGCTAGGGCTGCTCTCAGACCTCTCGTCTTACAATATCACAAGTTCAGCTTCACCGCCGGTCCACTTCTGGAACATGTCTCCTCTCGAAATGAGATTGATTAGGTATATTTTGAAGATGTTAAAATATCGAGGCGTACCCATTCAGTTATTATAACATTAGGTAGGTCCTAACGTACGGCAGAACTAAGTTTCATAGGATGAAATGAAGCTGTTGTACTGGTTTTTTGAACTATTATTTTGTAACCACAACAACTTACACAAATCACATTAACAATCATGCTACAATTAGATGTCTAATTAGATGAACCCATAAAAAACTCAAATAGGTTAATATTTTTGTTACACACAAGATGTTATCGGCTTTTAACGAAACCTGAACGTCAAACAATAATTTCATTTTTATTATATCTTATCAGGATCTAAGGCGAGCGACTTTATTTATCCTCAAATCAAAGCCAGGGCAGCGCATGGTAGTTAATTAGGTGGCAGTGGTCACGCATGTCCCTGGCTGTAGTACTAGCCTATCTCAGCAGCGAACACATTTTCTTCATTAACCTGTCCGCCTCCTATGTTTTTCAACGTCGTCGTAAAAAGCTTAAGGTCTTTTCATATTAGAATATTCGCGTGTGTGCCGGCGTAAATCACTGGATTGTCACTGTGGTCGACTTATAATTTTATTGTCGGACGAAGGCGACACGACAGCGTGTCACGCGACGCGGGAACCTCACACGACACTACGGATCAGCTTTTATTGTCCGACCTCTAATTACGGAGTTGTTTCGAACTAGATCTCGACTTAGATTGCGTCTAGACTGGCCATTGGGCGGTCCTTTCGTGAGAGATTAATTGCGCTTGCGGCAATATTAAATGGATGCTTATGTTTTTTGACGGTTTGCGCTCCGCTAGCTTCACGTCGACAATGATTACTTGATGGTGAAAAAAGTGTTCTATAAAAGTTAATTATAATAAATCGTTAATACTACCTACGTCCTGCAAAAGAGTTTAAAAATCCCTAATTCGTGAGTTTTCAAATTAAAAACCGAGACATCGTATTTCCGTTAACTTGTTAGGTACGTTTTCTCAGGTACTTGTTAGCTGTTTGCCTTTCAAAAATTTTAAACCCCTATTTTACCCCCTTAGGGGTCAGATTAAAAAAAAACTTTTCTTAGCGGATGCTAACGTCATATCTAATAGCTATCTGCATGCCTTTCAGCCAGATTCGTTCAGCAGTTTGATTTTTTGATAGATCAGTCAGTCTGTCAGTAGGTTACTTTTTCCTTTTATAAGAGATTTTTATCTTTCGACAGAGATAGTGTAAAAAAATATTTCTACATAATATTATAAGGTCAAGGTTCTACTAGCAATTAAAGTTTTTAAGAAGTCAGCTTTATCAAGACACTCTGTGCAAACACTTGACTTCTGCAAGTTCTATTGCTAGTGGACACTTACAATTCATTTAATACCTTCACGTCATACATTGAACTTAATAGGTAGTAGATAGGAACGTACTCGTAGGTGCTTTACAGACAGATACGATAACAATATACTTTCTTGTACTTGATCGTGTTGTTCTTCATAGTTATATTTTGTAGGTAAATGTCCTTTTCCATGTTAATAACTATTCCATGGAAAGACTATGGCGTCTGAAAGTAGGCTGTCCACGCCCCTCCATGCGGTTATTATGCGACAGGATGTCGAGCGCTCTACGTAATAGGTGTCATTACTGTGTCGGTCAGAAATTGCTTCACTATCGGACGAGTTATCACGGTCACTTTATAGGTCCAGATTACAGGCTTTTTATATTGCCAGTTATATTGCATAGGCTTCGCTATTTGTACCTAAGTCATTATAGGCAACTTTTATGTTTCATAAAATTGTCAAAAATCCAAAACGACCTAAGAGTCCGGAAATTACCTTAAGATCTGCATCTTTATACAATGAAAATAACTGGAAACCTCTTAAGGTTAGGTGGTTAGAATGAATTTTCAGTGCCCTAGAACTTATCAATCTGAAGAATCATAGAAAGTAGATATAAGTGCAAGTGAGCACTATTGTCAGTAGTTACTAAACTTTGTCCGTTGGCGTTTGGTACTTACCCTCGTAGCTTTAGTACGTAATTAATTATCACCACTATAATACCATCTTTCCAATCTAAAAATTCTGACAAACAAAAGGTATACAATAGTACCTAGCTATTTTGATTTATGATTTTTTTTTTCACTATTATATACCTACCTAAAGTAGGCCTATACCTATTACCTAGCCTTATATTATTCATTGCTTCGACGGTTTCCAATGTTAATTAACTAAGGATCAATCCATACTAGCACAAAGTCGAAGCGTCTTTCGAATGCGTGGGAGTTCGCGCGTCTTCTTTTTATCTCCGAAGGAATATGTGTGCAATACATTGTGGATATAAGGGTGAAATAAGAAGGGTAAGTTTCAGATTGACCCTTCGATGCGTTTCGACTTTGCGCTAGTATGAATTGATCCTAAGAGACGGCGTCATAGGAAGAATTCTTAGATAAAATGATCTCCTTTTCGAGCTTATTATTCAAGAATATTGTAGAACTTTTATGAATAAATAAAAAAAAAGCATTTACTCAGAGAACTTGGATGCCACTTATCATCTAAGAGCTATCCAACAACCAATTAATATTACAAGCAGGTGGAAATTCCAGTGGATAGTGTAGATAGTACACCTCCTTTCACCAAAGGTTGCATGGTGGAGATTGCTTTAAGCAGCAAGGCCGCCTTAGCATACAATTGTTTTTAGTTTCCGTCCGTCCGTCCGTCCGTCCGTCCGTCCATCCGTCTGTCTGTCCGTCTATCTGTCTATCTATCTATATACCTACTACCTACCATAGAATTACATCCACAAGTGATTGCTTGATTTACCAATATTTCAAATTATTTCAAAATTTATTTTCAAAAAAGTCATGTGCCTACATCATAAAATTAAAAATCAAACTTCATTTTGTATAGGACGCGTTCAAAGGACACTACATTGTAATTTCGAACAGGTAACCGACGTACGCCACCGATATTAGCGTAGGAAGAATTCAGGCATAAGGGGAAAAGGGTGAAACTAGTCAGGTTACTTCACCTTCGGTGGCGTTGTAGCCGCTATCATAACATTCATTATCATGCCTGGAATATGAATGAAGCATAAATTAAAATTAACGCGCCTCAAATTCATATTCATTTATTGCATGACATGTGGCTGCGTATTTTTATATCTATTCTGAGGCGGGTATGATCAAAATTCAATGTTTCTCTAATCACAACTTTGGTTTTAAGCCTTGGTTTTGCCCTCCTGAAAAATAGAACTGGATTTTGTTCACCGCTGCACTAAACAGTGACCTTGTACTCATGTTAAGCCATTGGCGAAGTATCTTAAGCCAGAGTTTCCGTCTACATCTACGTCGGTCTACATCTACGGTCTACGTCTGCATTGTATCCTGTCTCGTATCATAATCTGTAGAAGGTCATATTTTGAGTCGCGCATTAACTATAATATGGCGCAAATATTCGAGCTTTCTTCTTTGCACACATAGGTATACTTAATATTATTATCAAAATCAAACACCCTGTGGTTTTCCTATCAAAACAATATCTATCTCGAATATTTCGCATGACGTTGATAATTTATTATAATTGAATATTATTCGCAAATCATACACATTGTTACAAAGCTAAGTGTTGAAATAGATCTATTTCTAGAATATTTAGATACTGGAAGTGACATCTACATCAAGTTAGTTTTTCTTGTGGTGAGGATCTATTGTAAATAGAAAGCAAAGGGTTACCTACCTAAATCATCACGATGGTTGATAGGTCAACCATCATGATGATTTAGGACATCGTAATGATTTCTGGGTTCCGTAGGTACCCCCTAGTAAGTATTAGGGAAAGGAACCCTGATAGTTTTAACCTGTCCGACTGTCAAAGCCATTTAAAACATAAATTATTATTAGAGCTATAAATTTGAAATTTAGCACAGTTATAAAACCACATCACAGAGGCATATTAAAATTTTGATAAATACGATTTTTATGGTACCTGAACATGTAAAGTGAGAGCCAATATTTTGGTGTACCTGCCCTTCGAGTGATAATTCGTTAAATAGGTATGTTCAAATCATTTTTAGCTTTTCCAGATATTAAAAAAAACCGTTTTAGAATTTATGACAGTCAAAGTATTTAGCAACTAGCGTGACTTGGCATGGCATATTATGCGTAAACTGATAAGCAGTTGATCAGTTATCATCACCTCTAAATTCTATAGAAGTTCATTGGAATTTTTTTGACGATATTATTTTGTAAGCTGCAAAAGTTGCGTAAGACTCGTTTGAACCTATAAGTAGGTAAGTAATAATGATAATAATCTTTTCTAGTAACTTTACATTCCAGTTTTGCCCATTAGTTCATTTTAGGGGTAGATGATGTATCAGATAGGGAGGTCAAGTGTCCCCCGGGGGGTGAAATGTCCATAAAAGGGGGTGATTTTGACCGCGCAGTCAGATCGAATATGATGATAAGAGCCACGGCGTAAAACAAGACAGCAATTTTATGTACGACTCAGAGCTCCTTAATTGACTCTCAGATAACCATCACGCAACATTACGTATTGAGTTTTAATTATTTTCAAGGGGGAGACTAAGTGGTTGTTTACATTGGTCGGGGAAATTGAATTTTCTTTGTAAGAATGAAGATAAAATACTTCAGACACTTGTAAGGAAAACAATTATAAAATTAGATTTACAACAATTGCTGCATAATACTGCACATGTTTGTTTGTCTGTTACCTTTTTACAGCTAAGTCAAAATCAAAGCCATTTATACAAAATAGGTACCCTACCACTGTACACTTTTTAATTGTCAAACCAAAAACTGCGAGGGTTCTAAACGCGCCCTGATTTAAGAAGTTGGGATAAGTTGTGGGAAGCAGTGAGCCTATCCGAGGCTGTTTTAGGCCATGTAGAAACATAGTTAAGGTGTTTTTTAGGAAGACCTGGAATGTGGTTTTTAAATAAATAAATAATTGATTTCTCGAAGAATGAAAAATACATAATAGACGAACTAAGTCCGTTGGAAGCTATTTACTCATTGCGGCCAGAGATAATCTCAAACTGGAATAATAACCATCAAAAATTCCAATAAGATCTCTAGGTAGGTGCGTTATTCAAGAAACTAATACTTAATTGCTATACGGAAGTAGTGAGAAAAAGAAGAACCAAGGTTATAGAACCCTACCTGTACCTCTTCTGTGTCAAAAACATGAAAACATCTCTATTGCGAATACCTACTAGTGGAATGTTAAAAGGGTGTACCGTGTAAGGCTGAAATCAACACGGTGTAGTACTCGTAGTTCGTACCCACTGCCGATAGGGTAGTTTTATTGCCGTCACCAGATGGCGTATGTCATTTAGCGCACCCATATCTTACAGTTCCTTTGACCTTTGATTTTCTTGACACCATCTTGCTGTGAACTCTCTCACCCTCTGTCGTAATAATAGCATACGAGGGATACAGTATAGATTATTATCATGCAGATTTTTTTTATTATATGACCATTAGTTAGCCCTTGACTGTGATTTAACGTTATGATGCAGTTTAAGATGGATGTGGAAAGGATATGCCAGCTTTATTTTCAACCCAATATCATATCACTAAACCATAACTCTAAACCACTCAGCGGCACGTCTTAGGGTGGTAAACAGCCACGGCCGAACCCACTCAGTGAGCAAACCAAATCAGAGCAAACTGATACGCAAATAAATTTTCAAATTACCTCTGCATTTGCTTAATAGGTACAGCCTATCGTGCAAAAGTAAGCAGTTTCGGCTTGGTTTAAACTGCAGGTCGGAGTTTTTGAGCCCATGCATTGAATTTCAGGTTGTATTAAAATAGGTACCTACAAAAATTGGTATCGTAACGATAGGTACTCCGACTCTACCTAAGGTCAGTTGTCAACAAAATCTGCTACGCTGTTGTAATGTCAATAATTTTGGGTAATAAATCGTACGCCATAACAATATCATCATTTACTTGCAATCTTGGGGGATCGTATTGGACAACGTTGATAAATGTTAGGGGTGGAGAGATTCTTACTGGAAAACAAATTATTTAAAAAAAACTGATTATTTACTGGAATCCCATCTGATCAGAATAAGTTTTGAAAATATTATTGAAAGATACCCATTTTATTTTTTCCTGGAAAATCAAGCTTAGGGTAAATAAATGAAAGAAAATATGTTATTTTACAGACGCTACTAGGTACCTATAGTTTTGTGTAAAAATGTAAATAATAAATAGAGAGATATCGAAAAGAAAACCATACAAGTGTATCATTTTAATAATGATTTATAATGAATAGAATAAATAATACCCATAAATCTAGGAAAGTCTGTCTTCAAAATACGAATGTGTTTCAAATAGTGGATAACAAGGTAATTTACATAGAGCATGCGGTGCGCCAACCGAAATTAGGACAATTTCGGCTAATGACACCCATAGCTACGAAAATAACAGTGCTTGAAATAGGTAGTTGGAACATCATTTGTTAAAAATAGAGAAGTTTTTAGGGTTGTCTGTCGTCTGTCTGTCTGTCTGTCCGTCCGTCCGTCCGTAAAAAATTAAAATGTGTTTAATTTTTCAAAGTAACATATAACCATACCTAGTGGGGTATCATATGAAAGGGCTTTACTTGTACATTCTAAAACAGATTTTTATTTATTTTTATGCAAACTAGTTTTTGATTTATCATACAAAATTTCGAAAAAAATACCCGAGAACGGAACGGTGCCGCCAGGCGATTTAGCGTTCCGGTACGATGCTGTGTAGAAACCGGAGTTGTGTGTTTAATAAAACTGCCACACCTCTTTCAAGTCAGCTCCCTTCCATCTTAGACTGCATCATCACTTACCACCAGATTAAGATCGCAGTCAAGGGCCTAGCATTGGTAAAATCCGCCTACGCCGTAGCTATAAAGCTACGCACCGATGTGATCACTAGTGGTATCTATAGGTACGTCTACATACCTGAATGAAAGAAAGACATTAATTAACAAACTAGATGATACCCATGACTTCGTCCGCGTGGATGTAAATTTTAAAAAACTCGTTAAAGAAAAGTTCCCACGGGATTTTTAAAAGCCTAATCCAACGCGGATGGAGTCGCGGACTCATCTAGTCCCTTATAAATGCCCCAAACTAATATATATGTACGAACACATTCTAATTTGGGTATATTTCTATGATTCTAATTCTACCTAAACTTTCAAACATCTTAGCAATCTTACTCAAAGATTTAAGCTCGCTCTCTCTTCTATAATTATATCCGAAATAATTTCAATTTCCATGAAGCGCGTTTATAGTCGATTTCTCGAGCGGCATCTGGCGGATCCTGACGACAACTCGCATTCGAGTTATTGTTATTAATTAGAGGCTGGGATTAATTAAGTAGGGCGCCAATCACGTCGTCATCCGTTCGCCCGATCCTTGCCAGTCTTGCCGAACGTCTTTGTTAACATCGCACCACAGATTTGGGTAAGAATAGATTTGACTTTATCTCACAAAGAATTATTTAATTTTATTATCATATACCTAGGTACCGAATGGTTGGTTGGTTTTATAGCGACTTAGTTAAAATTCATTTAAAAGCTGTCAATAATCAAGTTTACAGGAAAACCTGCTAAACCTGTGAAAACCTGTTAGGAAAATAGGTATATGTTATCAAAGCCCAAAAGCGTCATCCTAAAACGTGATAATCGCAACATACCTACTTACTATGCAATGAATAATAATGATCTGGTGATTTATAATTGAAGTGATTGATAGATTTATAATATTAGTATGGAATATGGATAAATAATATAATATTTTTAACCCCCGACCCAAAAAGAGGGGTGTTATAAGTTTGACGTGTGTATCTGTGTATCTGTCTGTAGCATCGTAGCTCCTAAACGAATGAACCGATTTTATTTTAGTTTTTTTTGGTTTGAAATGTGGCTTGATCGAGAGTGTTTTTGCTATAATCGAAGAAAATCGGTTCAGCCGTTTGAAAGTTATCTAGTTATCTAGATAACTTTCAAATTCAATCTATGTCTAGTTATCTAGCTCTTTTCTAGTTTTCTTATAGAGGTTTTTGTGTCGAGGGTTTTTGAGTTATGTACTTATATTTTAGTCGTATCTAAACTTTTTGTAGTCTTCGCATTCGAGACGATAATGAAGTGGTATAATTTTAATCGTGCGCGAATTGCCACTGTAATGTCGCAGCCACGTGGCGCCACGTTACTGCTCCTATCCGAAACTCATGCTTCAGCTCTCAAGAAAAGTTTCTCCGTAAAACAATTAACATTAAGCTGTAACTACCCCTCTGCAAGTTTGGTGATAATCCGCTTATTTTATTGGAGAAGACGAATCCTAGAAGACTTTTATAATACCTGTAATAACTTCTTACTTGAAGAAGGATTTGAAAAGTAGGCGAAAATGACTTCATTTGTAGCATTACTTTTATGACTTTGAAAAGTATGATATATGGTTATATGATAGTAGTTTAGTTTAATATTACGTTAAGTTGTCCTAAAGGACAAAAATAATGGTATGGGTCAAAGTAAGTAGGTACTGTTATCGCACATGTTTGCCGCGCTTTTGAACGGAAGTCACGTGGCATCTGTTGGTAATGTTTTTAGGAACGCAACGGTGGCGCCACCTCGGAAAACTATCTTGAAAGTGGCCTGCGGAGTTCGACTCACTTTGGTTCGGTCGATCTTAGTGTGCGGACGTGTTTTATCCATCTGTTATTATTGCGCTAACTTAGTTTTGTTGAGTATCAAGCCTTAACCATGTAAATAAGGGTTATATTTATTATTTCTTATATTTTTATTGAGGTTCACTTCTGGTATTCTTATATCAGAAGTGGGATAGTAACCTAATTGCCCACCCGCTTTTGGTTCATCTGACCGACATTAGAATCAATTAATCAAAATAAAGTACTTAAACTTGATTTTTAAAGTTTTGTAGTAGTTTTGCTTTTTGTATATTCTGTGTGTTGTTTCAATAGCATTGTGATAAACGAAAACGTGATTCAAGTAAGAAAGTGTTATCCTTCCACCGTTCGTCCGAGCCACGTTTACAGGTTGCGTGGACACTTGACAATCGCTGCTGCCCAGTACCCGCGCTAACGAGTGGTACAGGTACCAACATTGTGCGTGGCGACGAATCGACTGCTAGTCGCACATCTACCTGCATCTTCGTTGATTAAAGTAAGGTCTAATCATTATTTCATTTGTAACTTTGACGCGCATATTTTCAATATCAACGTTTGGTGTGGAAAATATTACACGGTAACGAGTGTGTGGCTTAACGAATGTTTAAATTTGTTGATTGTTGTCATAGTACTAAGGGTTATCACATACCCTCACGTTTAGGCTACTGCCATAAATAATAATTTACAGTGACAGTAGATTTTTTGTCGATGTAGGAAAAACTGAAAAATTATTTCCGTTCAAACCGTGATATCCTACGGTTTTTGTGAACTAGTTTTGGTTCTTCCACTGTCCGATATCTATTAAGAAAATAAGAAAGAAGCCGGTAAATTAATGTGTCATTTCGATTACTGTCACCTTCCGTGAAAACCTACCTACGTTTGGTAAAATAAAATATGGCCACGTTATGTTGACTGTTTTGATAAACGTTCAGAATCAGTCAACCTTGATCCATTAATGACTAATGTAACTTTTTGTGAAGTACCAATAATGTAAATTTTTGAAAAATAATAATAATAATAATTAGACATAGTCTCAGAATTCAGTACCGGCGTTATGCTGTCGTTGAAGGTATCGGTAGACGTTACCTACATGTGTTGGCAATAACAGAACGCGAATGGTTACTTTCAGTCCAAATGTAAAAACCTAATATTTAAGACGTTGCCTATTGAGTTTTTCGATATAAAATTTGAAATTGATTTTAATATGGTCGTAAATCGTTATGTGAATAGGTACGCCTGTCATATTAGAGACAGACGTACTTAACCGAACGAGAGTTCCTTCATTTGAACTCTGTGCTCACATTTACCTTTCATTTCTTTGAAATTTCCGGTACAATACTGCGACTGTGGATGCGAGGCTTGTCACTTGCCGTGACATCTCGATAGTGCTGTGCTGCTACGCCACGCACGTTGCTGCGAAACGTGGTACCTCATCGTGGCGTATCAGTGAGATCTGTTGCCTGTCTCATGAGGCAATATGATAAGTGCTGCTAAGCGTTTGTTTATGCTGTTTGGTAAGACCATTCCAGTTTGTTTTTACTTGTGTTCATGATGTCGGTATGTGTTGTAGTATGAGGCACTTTCTTTGAATAGTTGCGAGCACAGTGAGTAACTCTTACTCACATACCGACTTAGACTTGATCTCGTGAGATATGCAAGCCAGTGTGTTGGTACGTAGGCACATTCAACGCTTTGAGAAAGGCAATAATGCCTGTTACCAGTGAGATATACTTATGTTTTTAATAATGCTTCTGTTACTTCATAAAAGGAAGTTGCTTATATTGTGTATACTATACATATACATGTGAATTACTTTAGCCAAAAAGATTTCAATCGAGTCAGTCTCATTTTTAATTTTAGATTTCCGTTAGTACTTTTATTAGAATCGTATTAAATACGAATGTTTTTTTGCTCTTCATTGTTAAGATCAGGAAAAGCCGAGCTAAAAAAAAAAATTAATGACTGAATTGTTAGAAAATAAAATATACCCACCGACAGACTGAATATGATAGGAGATGGGTCGTTCCTATGACTTGTATTTGGCAAGTGATTAGAGTGAATCATGACGAGATAGGCCATTTGCTGTGGATAAATCATTGGAAAGAATCTAGTTATTATATTGGTTCCCTAAAATGAAAAATGTTGTATCTAAATATATAAAGGATTGAATTTATTTAGTTTATTCAATATGAACCCCTGGTTAAAACTGGATGACTTGTGTGTCAAGCGTTTAGAGATGGCCTAAGATGTTGTCAGGTAATAATACCATTTTAATGCATCTTATGGCTCTTGGATTGATTGATATTATTTTAAAGTACCTAGTATGAGACTTACTTTTACCTTATCTCAAATGTCTTTTATGTCATTAAACTTCAAATTTGTATATCGGTACGAAGATAAAAGTTGTGACGGTATTTAATCGTGTAGAATTAATCAATTACAATAGAAGTTAAGATTTATAGTAAGATGAACTGGCCACCGATGGAACAGTTCAGAATAAGTCTACGTATCAGATATACAAGTAGCTCGTACATCCCTTTGTTTAATTGGTTAAATTTCTCGAAGTTCTTGTTGGATGGACCTCCAATTACTGGCTGTTGATGGGATAGTGGATTGGAGGCCACTCATTGGAATTCGGGAAATAGGTTGTTCATAAATCATTTTGTTTGATTAAATTTTGCGAATTCCATGTGTTGGATGGACCTCCGATTGCTGGCCGTTGATGGGATAGTAGATTGGAGGCCACGTATTGGAATTCGGGGCATGTGGACCTCCAGTTGCTGGCCGTTGATGGGATAGTAGATTGGAGGCCACGTATTGGAATTTGGGACATGTGGACCTCCAGTTGCTGGCCGTTGATGGGATAGTAGATTGGAGGCCACGTATTGGAATACGGGACATGTGGATCTCCAGTTGCTGGCCGTTGATGGGATAGTAGATTGGAGACCACGTATTGGAATATGGGACATGTGGACCTCCAGTTGCTTGCCGTTGATGGGATAGTAGATTGGAGGCCACGTATTGGAATTTGGGGCATGTGGACCTCCAGTTACTGGCCGTTGATGGGATAGTAGATTGAAGGCCACGTATTGGCATTTGGGACATGTGGACCTCCGGTTGCTGGCCGTTGATGGGATAGTAGATTGGAGGCCACGTCTTGGTATTCGGAAAATAGCCAAATCAAATTTTCTTATTGCTGTTTTTGTTCTCAGCAACTGCACCAGACATAAACGCCATCCAGGGACGGAGGCGTGCACAGGACGGCCGTGTTATCGCACATGTTTGCCGCGCTTTTGAACGGAAGTCACGTGGCATCTGTTGGTAATGTTTTTAGGAACGCAACGGTGGCGCCACCTCGGAAAACTATCTTGAAAGTGGCCTGCGGAGTTCGACTCACTTTGGTTCGGTCGATCTTAGTGTGCGGACGTGTTTTATCCATCTGTTATTATTGCGCTAACTTAGTTTTGTTGAGTATCAAGCCTTAACCATGTAAATAAGGGTTATATTTATTATTTCTTATATTTTTATTGAGGTTCACTTCTGGTATTCTTATAGTACATAATTTATCTTTTTCAAATACGAATTTTATTAAAGAAATATTTGGTTTTGTAGAATATAGAATTATGATAATTTATATAAGTTATAGTCGGCGCGGCGAACCTTGATCCCTATGACACTGACAGCTAATGTCATCATATAACATTGTAGTGGCGTCACCATTAAATTGGGATCATATTGGGGGCGTCTAAAAATGCCATTTATAAATTTTACGTAGCTTTATACCATTAGAAATGATATTCCGTTGATATTTTTAACAATTCTTAACATTTACAAGAAGTTATCTCAATCTGAATTTATGTTTACGTCCTGCAAAACTTACGTCGTGTGACCATTATCGACTAGGGCGGCAAGTATCGATATCGGCAAGAGCGATCGCGCGCGTCGTGTCGTAGTAACCGACCAAATAGTGTGGCTATATCTAAAAATATCCTATAATATTATTATAGCCTATTGTAGGTTATAGTAACAAAATTTTTTCAGACAAAATAAATAAATTGGGAACATTCATTTTCATGATAAAATATATACTTATATATAGCAAAAACGTGTTTACCGGGTTAAACATTATTAGAAAATAACAAGGTTGGAAACTTTCGTTTTACTTACCTACTTAATCTATGCCAAAAATCTTAAATTAATACAACAACAACATAATGGACATTAAAAATGCACATTATAATATTTTTTAAAACATGTTTACCAACGTGGATGAATGCAAGCCACGCATTTGTCTAAAAAAAATTATATCGATATGACCCAAGACACGACCCATCACTAACACGAACTGTCATAGGGATCAAGGTTCGCCGCGCCGACTATAGATAACAATTTTACCTACCAAAATAAAACTTTCCAAAAATTAACAAGAATTAGCAGTAGGTAGATACCAAAAATTTATTGTTGAGGTACAAAATAGCATAACCGAATTCCCAAGTATTTTCATTTGTACCTTTTTATTATTATTTTATTTAACTTATAGAAAGTACATGACATTATTCCTGCTACATTCAGTTCCACAAAAACCACAGTCAGTAACATTAACACAATTTAAATTAAACACTAATATAATATCACTCAAATTTTAAACATAACAAAAGCACGCAAAAATACTAGGCGCAGTCTTTCAGTCGCTTTAATTGTTGAATCGCGCCTCCCCCTGTACATCAGGCAGTCACATTAAAAACGAAAATTCTTTAATTCCTTGTGCAATTAACATCCAGGCCGACTTGAGGCAACGCCAAGTGTCATCGTAAGTTTCAGAACGCGTCATTAAGGGCATCTGCAGCGCGGTAAATAACGAAAAAAACCGGCCAAGTGCGAGTCGGATTTGCAAACGAAGGGTTCCATACCATCTACAAGAAATAACACAAGCTCAAATCAGTATGATACGTTAGTTCTAACAGCTGTACAACACTGCAAGTTGATGACGGACAGCACCATCTGTGATGTGATTTACTAGGTTAACACTAAACATACTAAGTATTTGCACGTCAACACGTTTCTTTTTGCGATGTAACCAATAATTCGTGGTTTTCGAATATTTTCCTTACCTCAGCTATAAGACATTGCTACCTGTAAATTTCTAGATTCTAGGTCAACGGGAACTACCCTATAAATAGGTTTTGATTCCCTCTAATTGACAGACGCGACAGACAGACAGCGAAGTGATCCTATTAGGATTCGTTTTTCCTTTTGAGGTAGGGAACCCTAAAAACTCCACTAGAGGGACGGAGGGGGTAAGGGAGAGATGAGAGATTTTATTTAACAAAGTCTATATTAACCCGATGCAATTAGAGAACGTTAACGAGCTGCCCGTAATGACGGGGGTGTAGTCTCAAAGCGCTCGCTATGCGGTTATCAGGTTAGCAAAGGGTACCTACATTATCGTACGAAATTTCTGAATCTAGTTTAAGGCGGATTATCTCGCCACCTAGAAATCTTTCAATACATCAGATTAAGGGCTGATTTTTCAATTGCCAAAAAAAATTTGACTGACGAGTTAAGTACGTTATTTAAATTTTAACAAAACATCTAATTTATTTCTCTAATAAACATAATCTGGCGGTTGAAAAATCGCTCTTTATCTAATAGAATTGTATTGATTAGAAAATGTAAAGGTCTGTTTAAGTTTGAAACTGCTAATGGTTTAGTGTGGTTTGCTGCCAATTATTTACTTTCAAAAATCACTCATATTATTTTGTAAGTTTATGTCACTAGGCCGCGATTACACTTGTAAGTTTTACTCACGTAAGTAAATTTTTCAACTAAAGTAAGTTGATAAACTACTCAAAAGAGTGTTTACTATGCCGTAAGTTAATTACGTCAGCTACTTATGTGAGTAAAACTTACAGGTGTAATTGCGTCCAAATGTTTAGTTCTCCCACTATGGCACTTCGAGCACTATTACCATTAGAATATCAATGATGCGACCTTGAAGTTCCGTCCCTCCCAAAATTGCCCAAAGCCTCTTGAGAAATTTTCACTTCAATAAGTAAGTAATTCGATACAAAAGTCGCTTGACTTTTTCGCGATTTGAGAATAAACCCCCACGCGTTTGCGTTGACACATTACCAGAGAGTGATGCGAATTCAAAGCTGCCGCCTTTGAATATAATAATCGTTAGAGCTGGCTATTTATTGTTTAATTAACCCCGCTGGCCGCCATTTGCCTTCCGCTGGCCATTGTTTATATAATTTCGAGACGGCAGAATTGGAAAAGTTAAAAAAATGCCGCTAACGATATCGCCTTCTTGGTGTTTGGTACAAACATTTGAAATAAAACTAGCGAGTTGTAAGTTTTTCTATTAATTATTACAATTATTACAGAAAAAGAGTAAGCTGACTGACTGACTGACGTATTCACCTAAAGCCGCTAGGCCTAAAAACCTAATATTGGTATGTAAGTTCCATCAAATCAAAAGTATAGTAAATAAATGTGAATGTCAGTGACAGTATATTTGTTTGTGGGTTCGTCCTTTAATCATATCGCAACGAAGCAACGGATTGACGTGATTATTATTTGCATAGTTATATAGTGATAAGTATAGGCTACTTTTTATCTCGGAAAATCAAAGAATTTCCACGTGATTTTTGAAACCCCTTAATCCATGCAATATACACCGCTATACATTAGTTTTTAAATAATATTAGTTAAGTAGGTATTAGGTATTAGTCTCAACCGCGACGCGTAGCGAGTTGAGTTCCTATGAAAAAGGACCCCAGAGGCCAGATGGGTTCGAAACAAGTTGAGCTTACGTCGACTAAATACGTGAGTATAGCTGGCAGAACCTATATTTCTAATGGAAATCTCTTACAATAGTTTTAACGCTAAAATATGTAGTTTAATTTCACAGAGGCTACACAAACGGACTAAAGAAGCCACATCGCTTAGTTACGTAATAATTATTTATTTGTACAATAAAGACTTGTCTCAAGCAAATTGCGGACGACCCACAAGTGTTAAGGGCGAGAGATCAAACGCTTCATTGTTTTATCTGCGCTGATATTAGAAGGTTTCTCTTTACTTAACCTTTGCATTGTGAGGATAAATAAAAGGACTAACAGCGTTTTACTTGATGTTAAGAAATAGATAACTTACAAAAGTTGGGGTGCCATGTCTTCGATTAATTTTGGCAATTTCTGTGTACAGTCATGGGCTATTTTTATAGGTGGTTATTCAATCTCACTCTACGCCGTGTTCTTCATTACTGAGGGTCGTCTTCTTTCCATTATACGCATAATTACCCTACCCTGCCTGTAGTTGTTATACCTATATAATATATTTAAAATCTGAATTATATAAAATGCCTACTTATTTTTAACCCCCGAGGCAAAAAGAGGGGTGTTATAAGTTTGACGTGTGTATCTGTGTATCGGTGTATCTGTGTATCTGTCTGTGGCATCGTAGCTCCTAAACGAATGAACCGATTTTAATTTAGTTTTTTTTTGTTTGAATGGTGGCTCGATCGAGGGTTTTTTAAATTTTGAGTTTTTTCTATTATTGTATAAATATCACAACTGATAATGACAAAAAACACAAAAACCTTCCAAGCACTAGCTGTCAAGTAGGTGCCTTTTACCCACTAAAATGTGTTAATTATGAAGTGAAGACAACGTAGCTGTGTACTTTGATAATCTCGCATAAATGTTAACCCTTCATAAGATCGGAAGGGAGTTGTAGGACGTCGTAAAGCAGCAAGTTTACGAGCTAAATGACGACTGCGACGAAAACAACGAACACGTTTAACAGGATGACGGATCGTGTCTCCGGCTTCAGGGATAAAAAATAATACAAGAATCCTTAGAGTGGACCACCTGATAAAGCTGAAGTACCTATGGTAAAGAATTCAAGCCTAGGAACATTTCTTTACGTTTAGTTAAATATCGCATCCCTATATCAAAACTGTTAGAACTCAAATTTTTTTTTTCAGAAACTAATGTTGATGAAAACTATGTTGGAATTCTAATAAAGATTTAGGAGGATTATTGAGATTTGAATATAGTTAAAGCATAGTTATATTTACATATAATTCTGTGGTTACTACAGTTTAATTCCCGTACAGATAATCGTTGAAACAGTTTTGATCTAGGGGTGCGGTTTGATTTTTTTTAAAGAAAAACGACATGTTGTACCTACCTATCGTGAAATCTCTATCAATAAAATGATTCTGGATTTTTAAATTTTTGAGCTTAAATAGATGCAGCAGCAGTAGTTACATATTCAGATGGTATCTTAACATTATTATTTGGAAAAATTATTTGGAAAAAATTACTTACTAAACTAAAATAAGCGCTGTAAAACTAAACTTCACATTTTTATAATGCCAGAAGCATAGAAACATCAATATCTCATGTTAATCTACGTCGGTATGAAAAAAAACATCATAAAAGTTAACACCTCCACAGCTAATGGGGTCATTACAGATAATAGCGAAATGCCATTTATTTCATATCTATATTTGCGCAAACGGAGGTCGAGGGACATGTGTAACTCAATAATTTTATTGTGTGCGGGGATTTGGCGTACAATTGCGTGAAATATTATCTGTGGGCGAGGTCTATGACATATGCTGCGGAACCCCATTGCGACGCGCCGCGGGTTTAGTCACAGTGCGGTGTAAACTATAGCGAGTGTGATATTTAGAATTTTGACATGGATATTACTAAACTTCACTGAACGAAATTCCTTAAATAAGATAATTCTTTATTATTGTTATACTTATTTATATTAAAAAATTAAATAAATAGAATAGTTAGAGATACTTTTAAAATAGAATAAATAATCGATCGTTTCTGTTTCTGATTTTATTTTATCAATTGTAAGTATGATGTATCTGCAGATATAAATAATATGCCTGTGCGAACGCACTATTCGGGGTTGTAAATTGGTCGAATATACGAACGCGTTATTTACAGAAAGGTCAATATATCTACGTAAGAGCTGTTTTGGTATCATAATATATTAATTTGTTTATTTTGTACCAAAACATAAAACTAATTACGTAAACATTGGAAGGGCATGCAGAAGGACAACGAAGCTCTTTTAGATACCAAGATAGGTAGTAGGTATAAAATTTAAACCGAGGCGTACAAATTAAGAAGATCTTCTTATACGAGTAAGTGGGCTATGGGTATGACTACAGATAAGTTTTAAAATAACCATCGAGCTGGCAATGTTTAATAATTTCATAAAAACATTATTTTTAACTATTATAAATTCTATGCAATATCGTTTTGAACTGTGTAATGTTCGACTAATTTAGTGTATGCAGGGGTAGGACGACAAAGCCCTGCGTGCGACAGAATGACAAAAAATATGACATCTCTATAATAGTGCGTAGCGCTCGGATAAATGTCTTTTAATGATTTATACATTTCGTGAATAAATTATTATAGTATGAAGAGAAATGGCTAAAATTCGTATTAAAAGTCATCATTTCATCCTTGATTTGTTTAAGTGTCAAACAGAAATATAAAATATGTACCTATTTAGGACGGATAAGAAGGTTACAAGCGCGGATTTTTATTTTTATTTCTACATAAAACGGTATTATAATTACTAAGTATCTTTGTACATAATATTATGCATAGTTGGCTTAAATAGCATTTGTATACCAACAATAAACGTATTTCCGATGATAATTAAAATTTAAAAGATTCACTAGGTAAGTATTATAATGTGTAAATCAGTTTGTTACAATTGGATGTAAGTGTTTTCGGTCTAATATACCATACCATACCCATAGCTTTTTAGGGTTACAGCTTTATTGAATTATTGAGCGTTAACATGACTTATTTTACATTTCATTTGTTTGAAATCTAGTTTTTATGTAAGTATTTTATTCAAGAATTCAGCATTTTTATCACACTTAATATTATAAAGGCGAAAGTTTGTGTGTATGTGTTTGTGTGTGTATGTTTGTTACTCCTTCACGCAAAAACCACTGGACGGATTTGGCTGAAATTAAGAATGGAGATAGATAATATCCTGGATTAGTACATAGGCTACTTTTATCCTGGAAAATCAAAGAGTTCCCACGGGATTTCAAAAAATCTAAATCCACGCGGGCGAAGTCGTGGGCGTCAGCTAGTGAGAAATAAAGTTAAACCCGTACTTCCCCTGCAGTGATATCGCAAAATTAATCAATCTAAATAGCAACGTCTTAAATCCCTGACAATTAAGCCAGCATCATTACTCTAGCGGATCTAAATCGAAAATATCTGTATCGTCGCGTGGCAAGTAATCCCTTGAACGCCCACTGCGTGAGAAGTGAAACTGCGGCGTCCTATCGACCACTTAGTTGATCGCTTTCATGTCTTACGATTGATATAGGGGGTGCTGTTGAAAGTTAATTCATGTTTGATGTCATTGCAAGTTTATTATGGCGGAGGAGATGCAGTGTTCTCAGGAGGGATAGAATATGAAAGAATATTATTCTTGTAGCGTCATTCATTGTAGCTACATACCTACTACATAACAATGACTTCTAGACTGCGGCTGTAATATTTTAAAGCATGCTTGTAGGTGTCGTTTTACCCAAAGGTGCGTACCTATTTTACGTGAACACCGCGCCAATCTCTTTAAGTAATCTTTTCAATAAGTGTACGAATTTGTCTTCACTTTAAAAAACACAGTATTTCATACACAGCCTTCCTGGATTTTATTATAATTATTATCTTTGGTAGGTACCTAAATAAAAAAAAAAATTGTTGATAGTAATAAAAGTTAAAAAACTTTGAAGTGCATTGATCCATTTAATCCATTGATTTCAAATGAGTACTTAGAGATAATGTTGAAGATTTGAAACTCGAAAGTTGACTTTTGTGAAGAATTACAAAAAGTCAACTAGTGAATTCAGATTCAGAATTCATTCCGTGGACTGAAAATCGCAGTAGATACAGTGTCAGTCTGTCTGTCTGTGACCTTTTCATGGTCCATCTCTAAAACTGTTTTATTTTGATGACCTTCGTTCGGTACAGAGATAATAGTTTTCACCCCGGAGAAGGACATAGGCTCCTTTTAATTCCGGAAAATCAGAACCTAAAAACCTGAATCCATGCGTATGAAGTCGTCGACTTCATCGAGTAAGGATTACGAAAAATTCGTTTATTATCAACTTAAGATATTATTTTGAAAGAGACAAAGTAAGTGATTGTTTTCAATCCCTCTACGAAGACGACCCTCTGTCGTATTAACCCTTAAACGTTTTCGGGGGCGAAGCGACACGCGGGCTGTCACATTCACAATACTGCGTTATAGTTTATTATAATATTTTCGTTCCACATTGCCCCTGTTTTACCCCTGCTCTACATTTTACACTACGTGATTTTGTGGTCCAAATTTTTATTAACATGCAGATTTAAATTGGTCACGAAGCCTAACTGGGCAAAAGCGTCAACTCTACCTTCTTACGAATACATAATTATTATGTTAACAATTTTATGACAAACTAGCGATAACTCATAGCTTCACTCTCTGTAGGAATGTCGCAAAATTTCTCGTTTGGCCCCTGCTCTACGCGATTTTGTGGTCCAAATCTTTAATAACATCCAGATTTAAATTGTTATCGGAGCCTAACTGGGCGTAAGCGTCAACTCTACCTTCCTAAAAATTTATGTTAATAATTTTATAACAAACTAGTGATAGTCCTTAGCTTCGCTCAAAATCAAGCTCAATTCCTTGTTGACACTGAGGGAACTCTATGCAAAATTTCAGCTTCTAGGTCCTAGGAATAGAGCTGGACGAGTTATAGAAAGGTAAACGCAGACAGAGATGTAATATGTAGGTAGCTTACGAGTTGAATTTGAACAAAAGGCGATACAAAATTATGTAGGTTAGATTAAGAAATATCTTTAAGACAATAGCTTATAAGATTTTATCATAATTACTGTTAGTTGGTAATAAGAAGTCGATCTTAAGCCTTCACCAAATAAACACGTCACCTACAACGCCGTCGTACAATCATTTAATCAAGCAAAAAGTTTAATATTTCAGAGAGACTGACACAAAAAAAAAATTCGCATTTAAAATATCACTATGCATTCGGTAGGTACAGGTAGGTACATCAAAATAGAAATTCTATGAAGTGTGTATTTTAATGTCACCTATAACCGTAAAATACGAATAGGTATAAAACGACCCGTGTGGTACTTGGCCGCGTTCAGTTATTGCTGCTTGATCCGAGATGACAATAAATCATCTAATTTGGCGACGAAACGCGAATTCCGGCCTCCACTGCATCAGCGCAGTGGATTTACAATGCTCAAATGACAGCTACAAGGCTATTACACGAATTACACCAATATGACGATTTATTCTTCCGAGTATATTAAATTTTTGCCGTGCGCAGTATTTCTTGCTCTGGGATTTAGGAGAACGTATGATACAGATATGCAGGACTAACGTAAGCTACGTGTTCAAGTTTCGTTTTCTACATGAATATGAATGTTTATTTCCTTACACATAATTTAATGGAGTCTTGGTTCCTAAACTAGGAAAGCCTATGGATCTTAGGGTCTAGTGCCGTGTCTGTGTTTTGAATTCAGATGATATTTTGTGCTATGTATGTGTTAAATAGTATCTTGAGGGACTATTTTGTTATCAGTACAATTCTTATAAATAAGTTAAAACAAGATCATCATTTTACTGTAATATTTTTCAGACCAATAGAGCAGTTTATTAAAATTCAGTAAGTATGATTCCAACAAGAAACCAATAAGTGCTATGGAGATGTAGCAAATTTATTAAATCGCTGCATTTCCATCACATCTTAATCTTTTTGATTATTAACCAAGGACCAAGCATAAACTGATCATTAAAAAGGAAAGCATCTCCTACTTGTTAATATTCCAAGAGGCTAAACTCTCAGAAGCACATAACAGTGTATGTATACATACATATATGTACGTGGATCGATGCGGCTGGCTTACGGAAACAATGGCCAAGGCGTCGACACAATGGACAATGCCCGTACCTCCGATACTATAAATACCACTGAAATGGTCTTATACAAGTACGCTGGAAGAGGTGAGCCATAACGAAAGTTATTTTTTGTCGATTCGAAGCGCCCGGAATTAAAATTAACACTTTGTGTCTTTGTCTTGACTTAGTTCAGAGTACGTTCACATGACACCCACTGCTGATGCTGCTATCAGCGCCAAAATGGCAAAAAACAAGTTGCTGCAACTGCAGATCCAGCGTACCTACTAATAGTAGATATCAATGATAAATACCCATCTGAGTGTGTGTGAGTGCGATATTATGTGCTTTCGTATTGTATAATACAACATAGTTGTTAATGTTGTTATGGTTTCAGTTGGTCTTCTAATTGCGTCTATAAAATGATTTTGAATTGGACTTTAGATAGAGTTGCTCTACAATCCTTTATCTTGAAATTTTTACGAAGGATAGAAATTTTTTACTTTCAGGTAAATCAGGATAATTAAACTATTAGTTTCTTGCTGGTCTACTCGCTACGAAGGGAATTCAAAAGCATTTATGAAAGTTTATTTGAATAAAAATCTTTCAATTCATATTTGTATTTTAGGTAGAATGCTGTCAATTACTTACTTGATTTCGAGTTTGGGCGAGTTTGACGAAAGTTCGGGAAAAAATTAAAAAGTAGCTTATGCCACTCTTCAGGGCCTCAATCAACTATACTCATGCGAAAAATCACGTCGATCAATAGCTCTGTTGGGGCGTGATTGAAGGACAAACCAAAAAACAAACACACTTTCTCATTTATAATATTAGTATGGATATGGATATGAGTGAAGTAAAAAAAAACTTAAGCCATGAATGACCTTAGTTAGAGTAAGCCTAATTCCGTGAAAGAATAATGAATCTCGCAGATGTCCACCGAACTAAAACTCATATTATCCAAGGCGTGGTCCTGGTAGATAAGTAGATTTGTGACAGCACAGTAACGACAAACATAAATTTGTGAGTTCAAACACCGTTACAGTGGCTTAGCTTCCGTGCAAACAAGGGTCCGAATGACACCAGTCGACATTTGAGGGTTAAAACCATTTATTAGCTAGCAATACGCTTCTAATATTAAACAAACTGGTGGAATAGGTACGCGTAATTTTTTTGACTACCTCTTTGGCGCAGTGGTGAGCGCTGTGGCCCTATAACTGGGCGGTCCCAGGTTCGATTCTCGGCAGGGGAAATTTAGGTATTTATAATTTTGTAAGTTATTTCTGGTCTGGCCTTGTGGGAGGTTTCTGCCATAGCTAGTTGTCATCTTATCACTGGATTTAACGTTCCGATGCTTGAAAAAACCGATAAGGGCTATGACTTTAATAAAACTACCATACTTAGTCCGTTCTAAGTTAGCCCGCTTCCATATCAGACTGCGACTTCACTGCTATATATGCAGTCTGATATGGAAGTGGACCAGGTTAGACCGCAGTCAAGGCCTAACTTGTAATGGAATTTAAAAAAAAACGGGTGAAATACGCGTTACATTCCCTAGTTTGGACGGTGGCGTGTTATACTGAAATTCAGTGAGAAATTAACATTCTAGGCTAAATTAAAAAGAAACTAAGCGTTTCCTTATCACATTACGAGTTCTGTGACCTGGTATTGAGGCAGGCGGATTGACCCTATAAAACCGGAGGTTACCCTAAAGATCAGCATAGAATTGCAACGGCGGCGCGTGCGCAAGACGGGTGTACCTTCACAATGCAGCGGAAGACGCCGCGCGCCGCCCTCGGCAGATGGCGACCTCTTCGACCATCTTGAAACTGGTTTCTAATGAACGCAGTTTTATTGACCTCAGCTTTAGTGAATTTTTTGATATGAATTTTTAATCGTCGTTTTACTTGTAAATCGACATTGATTAAAGCAGCTTATGCGCTTGAGGGGCAAAAAAGCAATATTCATTATAGAAAAGAAGAAGTACTTAAGTAATTTTCTAACAATGCTCGTCAAAGTCCGATATTTTTGTTGGGGATATTGGTACAGCGAATGAAGTGAAGAGTAGAATAAGATTGTGAATATTTTTTTATTCAAATACAATTTTACAAGTAGGCAAGCACTTTTGGATCGTTAAAATGCATCTACCACTGGTTTGGAATTCCTCTCCTACCGAAAAGAATCAGTAAGAAACTCTTTTCAGCCCTCGAGGGGGCTCCTCTTGTAAAAATCAGAATGTAGATATAGATACTCTCGAATCAAACATTCCGTTTTCATAGATGGTTACTTACTTGATGAATTTCAAGATTTACTTAATTCAACGTTAATATTTAAATACGCATTAAGAATTAACTTAAATTAGAAATTTGCTTGGATAAACTATGTTGATTTTTTTTAATTTTTTTAATTGACAAATTAGTTATGGCAACATCATGACGCCATAGTGCGATATTTCAATAGAACAGTAAAGCGGTCTATCCCTCAAAATATGATTTCCAACCCGTTTCCGCTTATCATAGAAAATACCGCGTCGGCACGCGTCTGCTCGCCTCCACGCACACAGACTCGACAAAATATATTCAGTTTATGAACACACAAACAGTAGGTTTAGTATAAGATCTTAACAACGTTGATAGAATACGAGTATCGAAACACATCAGTGTTAAAGTAAAATGGACCTTAACAGCCTGATGACATTTTCATTTCTTCAGATACAAGTTTGCCCTTAACTGCAATCCCACCTGGTGGTAAGTGGTGATTTTAGGCTTATTTTGCAACTGGGCCAAAATATCGATAAATCAGGTGGCAGGTATTTAGATGAACCCGTTAAGAAACTTACATTATAAATTGTATATGTTTTGTCTTAACAGCCTTCTTTTAATCAGCCAGCACTCCAAACGGGAACGTTTCGTATTTAAACCGTTGCTACTGAATTTTTGACCTCAAATCAAGGAACTTCAGGTCAATTTTATACTGAAGTTATTTATATTTCGAATCACGTATTCTATCAACGTTAGTTCGATGTCAAATCTCATACTAAGCACACAGATAAGAACACGCGCCAAATTGAGTGCCGTAATGAATGAGCTCTAAAATAAACCGCCATACAATGCGAACATCTTGTATTACACAGTTTTGTATGGAGAGGAAGTAGGAAGGCAGCTGGGCCTGACTTCTTTTTCTTCGGTTTGGTAATGATGACTGTAGTGCATTCGCCTTTGTTCCGGTGTCCTGTCGCGTGTCTGGACTATTATTGGGACTGTAAGTAGGTGGAAAGGTGTTCGTGTACCGTTGCTAGTCAAGATGTTTTGATAGACTAGCGCATGGGTCGTAATTATCCCGCGTTGGCTTGTGGGGTGTTATAACATTACCGAGTGACGAGGGCGTTATCAGTAATTTTATATTTTCTAAAAAAAACTGTTAATGCGTTGTAATGAACAAGATGTTGATATTTTTGGGTGTCAATCTTATGGACAAATTATAAAATGGCACTATTTATTCGTAATTATTGCATTTCTATTTAATTCGTTAATAAAATCTGCATGTAGAATTCCGTTTTAAAATACCTAATAACTTCAGAAACTCAGCTTCACATTTCGCGAAGGAAAGTAAATAAATGTAAGGCCACCACATCTGCTAAAAGTCAATGAGCATTATTCTGGAAATCACCGACAAACTTGATTATCAATCATTTTTAAAATATGGTGAAAATCACCACACGACACATGTTACGCTGGTTAAGTTAATGTTGGGTTTTATATGTTTTGGTTCAACTACTTAATGAAGCCAATTCTATTCTATCCTACTCATGGCGATAGATTATTTACACGAAACCCCAAGACGTTCAAGTAGGGCTACCAACCGTGCGAATAATGTTTCTAGCTTTTCTAAACCGTGTTATACAAAATTAGATAATTCTTGGGGGATGCGTGCACGCAATTAGTAATTAGATCAATTTGCAACGCAATAAAGAACCCTCTTCAGTGCTGGTCTGTGCCAGTACTTCAGACAATCACCAGTTAATTGTTTGTTTAAAGTTGTTGTCTTACATTGTAGGGTGAATGAATGCAAGCTTACTAGAAATAGAAATTGAGTGGATACTTACTTTATTGGTTAGAAGATAGATAGATACCTAGAAAAAAAATTAATTACACTGGTAAAAATATCTTAACTCATCAATAATTGTGGTTCAAACAGTAAGCTAAACAACATTTTTCTCTTTTTCAGGAGGTGAAAGAAATGGCGACCCGACAGCAAATAACGACGAAAACGCTGGTAATTAATAAATTATTAAAATAGTACAAGTGCAAATTAAAAATTTATAACACCCCCGACAAGTGAAGCTTACAGTAACTAGAAAAGAGCTGATAACTTTCAAACGACTGAACCAATTTTCTTGGATTATAGCTGAGAACACTCTCGATCAAGCCACCTTTCAAATAAAAAAACTAAATTAAAATCGGTTTATTAGTTTAGGAGCTACGATGCCACAGACAGATACACAGATACGCACGTCAAACTTATAACACCCCTCTTTTTGGGTCGGGGGTTAATAAAATGTCTTTATCCTTGTCAATCAGAAAAGCTAGTTGAAAGGTGCCCACAAAAATAATAAATTTTTGTTGTTATATTATTATTTTTAAGGATAGTTTTAAGTAAACACTTTTAAGAATTAAAAATGTTACAATACATTTTAAAGCTAGCCTAGAATATCCAATTATTGTACAAATCGTGTACGCGTAGAATGGTGCACAAAAATACTAGTTGCCTTTACGCCCTGATCAGCCAGGCTGATCCTTTGCGCAAAAAACAAGTCAGCCTTTCTGTCTTTTAGACAGAATATCGAAAAATAGATAAAGAAGAGTAGAAATAAAAGAGAGCAGTAAAATTTTATTAGATACCAATAATATTTTATACCAACATCAAGGAATTTGCACGCAGATTTATTTTAGACTAACTGATGCCCGCGACTTCGTTCGCGTGGATGTAGGTTTTTTTTAAAATCCCTTGGGAACTCTTTGATTTTCCGGGATAAAAAGTACCTAGCCTATGTACTAATCCAGGATATTATCTATCTCCATTCTAAATTTCAGCCCAATCCGTCCAGTAGTTTTTGCGTGAAGGAGTAACAAACATACACACACACACACACACACACACATACAAACTTTCGCCTTTATAATATTAGTGTGATTAGTGTGATAATAATTATCATAGGTATAACATTTTACTATCAATTTAGACATAACATTGATCATCTACGTATTTATCAGTCAAGATAATTCGGACAATTGCTATCTTATTGTGATTTTCTACTAACTTATTTACGTGGTTTTGCTCGTGTTTCCTATCGTGCGGCAAGTATATTTTTGGGTTAAAAATATCTGCAACGTCATTTTTAAAAATTAAATAAGTATTTACTAACGATAAATCGTTATCTTTACAAATTTATATCTTGTGTGTACTCGATAGAATCAGCAAAATCTGGATATTGCTGATTCTATCCACTTAAATTTGATAAAATAGTTACCTATTCGTATGACAATAATAATTAATCAGTAAATAAGTATTTCCGTTCAAAGATTGTCGTTGCAACGGATGCAGGTTTTCGATATCGATAATTTTTATTTTTTTAATAAAGAATATTAGCCATGTTTAATGACTAATGTTCCCCTTTCCTCTCCAACTAAGCGTCAGGCGTGTGCTAGGAGTAGGTACGACAATAGTGCAACGGGCGGGGTTTGAACCGTCGACCTTTCGGTTTTCAGTCCACTCCTTTACCGGTTGAGCTATTGAGGCTCTAAAATCTCTCTCGATAAATTATAATTGATTGTGATTTTAAAACAGTACAGTATGATCTCATAATATCTCTAGCAAGTGGAATTTTGAAAAGAAAGTTATGTGCTACCTGTATAATCTATGCGTAACAGGCAATAAGAGTACCTACCTAACTAGTACATTGAGACCGTTGCAATGATTCCTTGCTTGATATTTTGAAAGCTGCAACTGCTGCAAGTCTTTTGTATAAAGACTAGTTGACGCGCTCCGGTTTCGCTAGAGTACAATTTTTGGAGAATCGGTTAAGGTGTGGAATTTTTAAAATCCTTAAACACGTATTTCTATACTTTTAATCAAAAGCTTAAATACCACTTTTCAGGGTTAGAATTTGAAAAATGACGGATTTTCATGTAAACTCTTATCCCCTATTTAATGGAATTTCTAAAATCCTTTCTTAATAAGCGCCTACGTCATAAAAGGTGCCTACTATCTAAATTTCAAGTTTCTAACCCCTGCGGTTTAGATCAGTCAGTCAGTCAAGACAAGACTGTTTTATATGTACATAATATACCTATAGATAATTAAATAGATAGGTAAAGGCAGATAGACATTATTCGGTTCAATGATAGATAGCATTATCATTTTTTTTCCATATCTTGAAGATAAGTAGGTGAAGTTCGAAAGAAAATTTTGATTTGTTAGTGGTCATACAAATGGCCGTAGCCGCGCGAGTCGGTCTTCAGTTCGGTGAAGTGCTGGATTTATACTGGATTCCAGAACTGATCGTTGACTATCAAGTTTTAAAAATTGGATACGTGGGGGTACGTATTTTTTTAATTCTTTGATACTTACTTTTATTTAATTACTAGCTGATGCCAGCGACTACATCCCCGTGGGTTTAGGTTCTTAAAAATCCCCGAATAATTCTACAATTTTCTGGAACTTTAAAAGCCTATTTCCTTCTCTAGGTCTTTAACTATCACCCTTATAAAAAATCACGTCGATTGCGACATAATTGAATAACAAACAAATAAACCAATAAACCAATGGGGCAGGACATAGCTTCCAAGGCATTTCAAGATTTCCGGGCAGGAAAATTTAAATCTACTAAGCAAAGTCAGATAAAGTTATGGGCAAAGCTTCATATTTATATTTAGATTGCTGAAAGTTTCTTGAATTAAATACATATGGGTCAAGAGTCGGAGACTTGTTTCTATGAATAGGAGTTCTATTCAAGTAAGTGCTAAAATGCAGGGTCTCATTTATAGCGGAAGTTCCGTATACATATTTTTAGAGTACCATTAGTGAAGGTTTATGCCTATTATCATAGAATTATTACGCATTTATTATATCATATAGGCGTTATTAGTCTAAGCCTATTATGTAGCAAGTGATAGAGAGAGCGCGCACACGTCATGTCTCCTCCATAGAAATCATATAGTTAATGGGTTAGTTATACACAGCGGATACTATGCGGCCACTTCTGAATAAATCTCGCTTTAAGAAAGCTTCTTTTTTTAGGTATCATGATTATCATCTCCCCCGATGCCGGCTCATTACTGAGCACGGGTTTAGAGAAGGGTTTAGAGCATAATCCACCACGTTGGCCATAATATGCGGATTGACATAGTTCACATAATTATCCTTGAGAATGTTAAAACCATCGATGTGTTAAAACACGATGTTTTCTTTAAGGCTATCGTTGTCAACGATCCCCCGTCGATTTCCTACGTATGATATTATTGTTCTTATCTCTATCTGCCCTGGTTCGTGCATTCTCGGTTCCTAGATCGGTACATTTGTGATAACCAATTGAAATTGCTGTGATTGGCTGAATTTACCATGTTCTTGCTGCGACAGTGAGTTTGAGCCACTAGCGGAACAATGTTAGCCGGTCAGAAATGATTGCAATTAGTCAACCTGTTTGACGTCCGTGTTTTGTTTTCGATTACAAAAAAGAAAAAATTGTTGTTGCAATCATCAATTTTAGCAAATAGTGAAAGAGAGTCGGCCAATCAGAGGTCACAACTACCGTCACACTTTCTGTCACACTATGGCAGTAGGCATACCGAGTAATGAAAACAATTTTTAAATTCTGTCTAGGAAGTAGTAGGGTTGCCACCTGCCTCTTTTTGATTTACAGGCTACCACCATCAAAAATACGGGGTTTAGATTTGAAGAAATTTGAAAATTTGAAGTATTTAAAGAAATAGGCGGTGGTTCTCTCTGAAATGCATGGAAAGCCTATTTAGATATTTTAGTTTATTTGTAAGTTTTGTATTTTTTCTCCGTATGTTGCCGTGTCTTGATTGGTGAACTGTGTTTGCAATGTGGTTTTAAATAAAAGATTTATTTATTTAAATAGCTTTTAAAAACTCTTAAGTTTTGTAAAGCAAAATGTTATACATTTCATGCATACAATCTTTTCATTTTAACTTAAAATTACATTTAATTTGTAATTCCACCTTCACAGTATCAATACTATGGCCGTAGCCAGGAATCGATTGCGGGAGAGGTTTTATCAGGGCCGGAACTGAATCCTGTCATGAGGAAAAAAACATTCGCTCAACTTTATGGGCTAATTACCTGGTTAGTGGAATTTCGCCTTTCAATTTGTCAGTGAGATAAAATACAACAATAAAAAAGCGCGAGCGCAGTGAGCGTAAGTGTTTTTGGTTCAATACAGAAAAAATTAAAGTGAAAGGGAAACGAGTTTAGCCATAGCAAGATTATATTTTTAAAGCTTCCTATCCATACTAATATTACGAATACGACAGTATATCTATTTGCCTATCTACCCTTTCACGGCCCATCTTCTTTACCAAAATTTTGGTACTTACTATTCAGAGGTAACTTGCATCCCAGATATTTTTTTTTAGGCGGCTTTTTAGCCCGGAAAATCCCCCACGGAATTTTTTAAAATCTAAATTCATGCAAACGAAATTGCGGAGTTTACGCCAAGTAATACAAATTCAAAGCGCGAGTGAAGTGAGCGCGGAATGTTTGATATATTTCCAAAAAAAATTGGTAAGCAAATGCAAGAAATAGTGTAAGTATTATTTTAGGCTTAGGTTTTTGACGGATTCCCAGGCGCAGTCGCCATTTCTAAATTTCTGGTCTGATGGGAGGCTTCGGTCATGGCTAGTTATATGGTTACTATGGCCCTAACGGCCAAGAAATTAGACTGCATCATCACTTACCACTAGAAAAGATTAAAGTCACGGGCTAACTTGTATAAAAAAAGGCTTACATCCTCAAACCAAGCCCCGCTGCCTTGGCTACGACCATGATCAATATCGAGTGGGTTTCGGCTACGCATTGCCGCAAAAGGAAAATATTCTTTCTACTGGACATAACGTCAGTGTTTGATTTCGCCAGCCAGGTTTCTGTATCCCGAAATACGGGGTAACCAGTAAAATACGGGGCCTCTGGCAACCCTATTCGGAAAACACTGTCACATTCAAGTTAATGTCAAATATTTTGTTTTCAATTACAGAAAGCTGCATCAATCATTATTACAATATTTTCTTTGTTGTGATTGGCTGAATTTTTGAGTTTGAGCCAATAAACAGACTGTTTGCCAATTAAACGTCATAACAATATAAATGCCAGAAAGTTTAACCAAATAAAACAAACTTAATGAGAACCTAGTGAGAATGCAAACGGCACACAATTTATAATACATATTATGTTAGTCGTATATAATAGATATTATAGTAGTCGTTCACTTTGGTAATAGTCAGATTGTCATCAGTAAAATTGATATTGGTTGATGTATCGTAAATTATTGTTTTGGTGACAAATATTTTTACTATCTATTTATCTTTGAACAGAATGGAATAGAATGAAATGGAATGGAATACAATGATAAATTTTTATTCCTGTAAACTTTTAGGTAAACTTCAAAGTGTTTTTGGATGGTCAGACAAATTTACCACTGGTTCGGAATGCCGTTCCTACGTTTTCTAGGGTTTCGTACCTCAAAATGAAAAACGGAACTCTTATAGGATCACTTTGTTGTCTATCTGTCTGTCTGTCGTGTGTGTCAAGAAAACCTCTAGGGTACCCGTTGACTCAAAACCATGAAATTTGGCAGGTAACCTAACTGCGTAATTTTGGGTAGTTTTTTTAATCGATAAAGAAAGTTTGCGACATTGTTCAATAAAAAATTTGGATTCCAACTCCTCAATCCTGATGTTGCAGGGGACCTGACTACTAAAGCTAATGGGATTTAAAAAGTGTCGATTATTAATTGATATTGAAGGTATAGGATGCTGTAAGAAATTGCATTCCTAAATCCTGGTGATCCCTCGGGATTTGAAAAGGATCATCCGTTTAAATATTCTTACGTGATACAGAAACAAGTTGCATCCCGGGGACGGGCTATTACGGAGAGGCAACTTTTGTTCTGGGAAATGAAAGGATCGGGATTTTTAAAAACCTAAATCCACGCGAGCGAAGCTGTGGGCATTAGCTAGTTGTAAATATATTTAAAAGCTACTATAAGATAATAGATAAGGTACTTATTTCCTTATATTTTTATTGTATGGCAGCGCGCGGTTTTAAATTATAAATTGCACGTCCTGTCCTTTTCTGTAATACATTTTTTTTTTCAATATCTACCGCTTTATCTCATAGCAAGAGTCCGTAAGACATAATACAGTGAAAATAGGCAAAATATACAATTTTTGCAGTTTCCACGTCAGTACCTGTCGAATTTTTCTAACAGTGTAAGCAGCAGAGCTGAGTTTACCATCAAGTGTTGATATGTGGGTGTTCCATAGAAGCTTTGCATCTAACATTATACCGAGAAACACGGGGTTCTCCTTTATTTTCAACATATGATTATTTATCAATGAACTTATGTCATTTAAGGTCCTGGTATTGGGCAGTGTGAATTCAACACACTTAGATTTCTTTGCATTTGGAAGTAAATTGTTAGCAATAAATCAGAGAGTGACCTGTGATATGGCATTACATATAGTATACATTGTCAAAAATTATAATATTAAAGCTGTGCGTATTGCGTGAGGAATAGGTTGCAAGAGAGTTGCAACTTGCAGGGTTTGATGCATGCGCTATTGCCAGTAAACATGAGACATATTTTTATCTACAGGCAACGTCTGAGTAGGTAACGCATACGTCTAACGCAAGTTGAAATGTACCAGTGTATTTAGTTAGACCTATCGACAAGTTTGGAGTTGGGTGCAGTCTAAATGTGGCCCGTGTGTTTAGACTGTCAGTTTCTGTCAGTTTCACGTGTCGTCCCCCGCACTTCACCACCCCGCTTGCACAAATCGAGACAGCACGAAATTTTCAAGATTTCTGGGTGTAATTTCTGGTTTTCGTAGTTCCCACACAATTATAACAATATAAAATATATAACGATAATTTTTTTACTACATAATATTCATTAAATTTTCTAGGTCTGTGGTTTTTCCAAATTTCATTAAATTGCTCCATTGTCTAGAAAAACGAGCACAAAGTTGGGCCTTTTTTTAAAGAAAAATACAAATCTTTGAGCCCCTGTAATTTTAAAACTACATATTATTAGAAAAATCTAAAACACCACAGACACAGATATTAGTTTCTAGACTATGTCTGCAAAATTTCATGGACTTGGGTTGCTTAATATTCAAATGAAATGGGAACTACGATTGTATGGAGTAAGTGACGGAGAGAGTCCTGTTAACCGTTCAGCAAGTGATATTTCTTAAAAATTGAAATTCGAATAGAAATTCGTAGGGAGTCCGGAGTTCAAGCCGACGTACTCGCATTAACCACTAGGTCCTAGGATATCACCGTTGTTTTTGCTAGCAAGAACCACAGTATTTGGAGTGGGTATAAAAAGCGCGACGCCAAGAAGAATGAGGACGCGAGTTCCGCCGCCAGAAATTTATATTGAACTAGCTCATGCCCGCGACTTCGTCTACACAAATTTCAAACCCCTATTTTACCCCTTTGTGGATGTCTAGGTCATAATTGCTACCTGCATGCCTTTCTACCCGTTCAATCCAGTTGGTTTGGGCTGTACGATGATAGATCAATCAGTCAGTCATCTTTTCCTTTTACTACTTACCTACTTACCTTTAACAAAAACATAATACAGCGTTTGGGAAGCCTCGATAGTTTCAAGTCCTGGAACACGAGATGACCCACTACCAAAGCCCTGGCTGGGAACTCCCAAGACCTCAAGCATATAATATCATAAAATTAGAAAGATCATTTTTGGCTAGAAGTATACTTGAGGAATGTCATATTGTCTTTGCGCCAAGTGTGTGCACGCAGGCGACAAGTCGACAAGACAAGTGTTGCGAGACAAAAGTGTCTTGTCTGATCTTAGTCAGCTGCCTTATACAAGAGTGAGTTTATTGTCGTCGTGCGTGCCTCTACACGCATTCCGATCGCACCGACCCGCGCCCGCGGTTTACGACGACCATTAATGACATACGAACGACCGGGAAGAGAATCGATCCACGATCCGTTTATTATGGAAACGTATCGAGGAGATTTTAATATCAGTATCGTATTTCTTTCCTTGAAGTTTATGGTGTAGTAAGGGAGAGTATGGAAAATCATAGCCTCGTAAATGATAGACTCACTAGGTTTTCACCTTGCGGAGCGGGCTTGTAGTTAGAACTTAGGGCTAGCATAGTGCATAAGTACATCTTCTTGTATTACAAAACGTTTACGCGTTGTCTTCAAAATCTTCACTTAATAGGTATGGTTTCCATTGCGTAATTTTTGAATGAATTAAAAAAATGAAAGCTCATAGCTAGAGGCTGGAGTCAGTTGAAGTCAGCTAGAAGTGTCAATCGTCAATACTTTCTACGGCAATACGTTTTACTTTGCGATACAAATTGTACTACGACAGTTTACGCGACGTAAAGTCAACGACTTCAATAGACTGGTGACGAGCAGTCATGTTTTGAAACATGTTCGTAGGTTTCATTAGACCCAAAAGTGCGTAAGCACCGCGCATGTATCGACCTATGTAGTCTGTGGTCTGTACCACTACGTTCATGAGTGTCGCACTCATATACGTAGGAATTTGTCTATAAACTTTGCTTATCTGGATTTTCATATAAGTATAAGTATGCGTAAAGTTTATAAGTAGCTCTTTTTTATGTCGGTTCCCTATAGATCAAGGGATATGTACGCGATCCATGTAAAGTAACGCATTTAAACATACACTTTAGCATTTGTATGTTGTACATAGGGGTGGCGCGTGCAACAGTTTTGCATGAGGGCCACCACCAATTAGAAGCAATACCAAAACCACCGGCTCAAGTGCCATCATTATCTCGACCCGTGCGCGCAAAGTTGGCCTCTTTACCCCTCGTCATTGGAGATAGAATCCAATAAAATATTCACGGATCTTTGGAGACAAGTGGAGTGAGCAATCCTGAAGTATGGGGTTGGGACATAGTTAAAGCGTTTAGGTTGAGAGTCGTTGAGGGCACAGCCTTTTGTAGATTTTTATATCGTTTTACCGTATTTGTGGGCTCGAGCTATTTTATCAATTCGGAGGGGAATGGGATCCGTTTTGACAAGTCTCCAACGTGGAAAATTGATGTTTACGTCATGTAGGTACGTATATGAAATCCTATGTGTGGAGTATTGCTACTCTTTGATCTCTTTCAGGAGGACTTATAAGTACGAGTATATGATTTTGTTTACATAATAATATCTATGCATTTATACCTAAAAAGAATATTCGCATTCCTTTGCTATTTGCGCTTGTTTCTGAAGACATTTCTTTCTGGTATAGTCTCTGGCATACAAGCTTATGAATGTTTTCCTGTGTTTTCTGAAGTGTAAGTCTCGGTTGCTTTTAAAGTGCGTAGGTATCCTTTAGAGGTAACCCATGGCAGCCTTTAGTGAAGAGTTTTAGTGAAAGTCTCTAAGCTACGTCCATGTTAGAAGATAAACGCCGCATACCTTATCCAGCGTACTTGTAAATATCCATATCTGTGAGTATGCTAAAAACAACTATACATGTATTAAAAATAAGTTTTAATATCAAATGGACCCTCATTCCAAATCTGTCCACGCAGCCGCAGCCATAACAACTGCGTAAAAGCATTGAAGCATGCATCCACTGATTGGATAGCTATTTCTGATTTAATATGATCCGCGTGTTTAGATATGATGCGTGTGGATCGGCATCTATAATAATTTAATGTAACGCTACGACTATATGACGAATCGACGAATCCATGGAATATTTTCTATTGTACAATCTTAGATAAGATATTCCAGTTTTTTTGCGATGAATTATGGTAAAGGTGCACTAGTCATTGATGGAGACAGGGTTTGTCGTCGGCGTCATCTCAGTTTGTGAACTGGGTTTTTGGAGGGAATTTTCTCACTTTAGAGTTTTGTGGCGCTTGTACGTCTCCAGCGGCTTACTGCGACTTCTTGAATGTTTTATCTTTGCACCTTTTATGAACGCTACTTGATGTAACTTCACAAGTTCGTACAATACTACTACTACCTAATTATTAGTTTTAAATCACAGAATACTTATTAGTACTTACCTACCTTTTAAAAAGTAGAGAAGCGGACACCACTTAGGTGGGACAACGCTAAGTCTCAGAAAAAAATAAAAATAAAAGACTCAATAGCACCTTTTACGTTGACCTAATTCATTGTACGATTGTAATTCTTCAACCATTCTTTATTTTTGATTTTAACTTTGATCTTCTTAGATAAAGGATATTCTGTATGTACATAAATACCACTATGAAATAGTATTACAATTATTATAAACACAGGCTTCATTCATGGGTCCAATGTTATAGAGACACTCAACAATGAATGGCGATTATAAAATATTAATAAACGCTTTGGTAAAATAAAGAATAGCTTCAATTTGAATGATTTCATCTGCACAAGAGTCTTCCCATATTCAAACATAATGGCTGTGAACTCTCACATTAAACTGTGACTATTGTTTTGACCTTTTGTTCTTTTTGTTTTAAACCCCTCTTTGTCGTTTTCCAGAGTGCGTTACCGAAGAATGATAATATTCTGTTTTCTATTATGTACTAAGTATTACATTACATTAATAAAAGCGATTGTATGTAAGTATTGACTAGGTATTGAATATTCTGATTTTGGAGGAAAAAACCAATTGATCAATTAATTAGTACCTAGTTAAAATAAAAACCAAAATCGTGGAACCAACGCCCATAGGGTCTTAAGATAGAGTTCGGTAGCCATGTTGTCTGTTTGTAATAGCAGTTTTATTTAAAAACTGGAAAAGGAACCTACTAAGGATTTTAATATACCCACCCATTCAATGAGGTATTCCTCGGGGGAATAAACCAATTTTTTTTTCGACTCTTACTTTATATTTTCAGAACGGTTGTTACAATCAGACAGACGGGCAGACACACTGGTAGAAACGATTAGGGTTTCCAGTTTTCCTACGTAACCCTAAAAAAGCTCGATACCAAGTATCTAATTACTCACCAAGTACCAAGTAAACAAAGTATTCACTACAGTTCTCGGTACAAAAAATTTGCTTATTCAATCACAATCTATTTTCGCCCGAGGCGGTTACTAAAATATGATTATCCTAGCACGTGTCTGCGACCACAGCCAGGGGACGGGATGCTCCCCCCTCCTCCCCCTGCCCGGAGGCTCTATGAAATTAATTTCAAGTACCTACAACCGGATTTGTGTACATTTCCCCCTGAGACCCAACTTGAAGGAATGAATAACTGACGTTTGCAAGTAATTTTTCAAGGTGGATTTTTTGTGACTCGTTTATGAGAATATTGATAACTATCTATCTATACATTTATATATATAAGGAGAAACTGACTGACTGACTCACTTAACCATCATTCTTTATAACGTAGACCCCAACCTTAGTTGGGGGTCTACGTTATAAAGAATACGTTACGTTACGTTATACGAAAAGGTTACTTTCAAAAAAAAAAAAAAAATCAAATCGGTTTATTAGTTTAGGAGCTACGATGGTGGCATCGTACACGGATACACAGATACACACGTCAAACTTATAACACCCCTCTTTTTGGGTCGGGGGTTAAAAATACCGATTTGACAGTTGAAAAATATCAAAGAAAATACATATTAATTATTATGTACTTACCTTAATTCACTTGTTGTTAATGTAATAATGAGAAAATCTATTCCTAGGAAAAAACTATAATCCTTACTTTACAGCCTCATAAGAGATATTTTGCAAAATAATTTCATTAAGTAGCGATATTTTAGTGTTTAAATTTTTTACATTTTGTCTAACAAATAAGAGTTTATAATATTGTTTAGAAATAAGGCAGAAATAAAAAAAATAGATTTTTTAAAGGGGTAGTTACATTGTTTTCTCACACTGCAGTCGGTACTGGCGGCAAACATGGCCGCGGGGTATTTGCTTCGCTCCGGACTCGACGTGTATTATCCATAGATACACTTTATCTGCTCACTGTTGACTTTTCCGTGTTTGGTGTTCATAATTGATACTTTAATATATAAAACAGAAAAAATGTGTATCTACGTTCGTTATCAGACTTTAAAAGCATCCAACCAATGAGTCCCAAACTGGTTTCATAAGAAAGGCAATAATACAAACATTTTTTAAGCGTATAGTAAGTAGCACATGCCGAGTGTTACAGCTAATACAAAGCCTTTTAAGAATGTAAAACGACAAAAAATTGCAGAAAGTTCTGTTGCTTCGGAAAACCATAAAATTTTAGAGTGAACTTTAGAAAGAAATAACGGTATCGTAGCGAGTTGTCTCTGTCATTGAGACCGACGACACGTCACATAGGTATGAGTGACAGAGACAACGCTCTACCAAGCCGAAATCTCTTTCTAAAGATACCAGTAGATGTACAATATTTCCTGCCGGGCACTGAACTAGCCGTCATCGTACTATAGAAAAATATTCTAGCACATTATATTATAAACACATGTCTCTGAATATACCCCATATTTCAGAGATTTGTGGTATGAGAGTATGACATTGTACGAAGTAGGTAATTCATGTTAGACCGTGCTACGTCCGAGCTCCATCTGGGTCCAAATGTACAAAACTGCCCATGCACCGTGTAAAATAAAATCTGGCCTTATGATGGCACATAGATCATAAAAACTCCCTCGAAACCGCCTACGCGCGCTACGTCGTAGACACAGATCGATTTGCGGCTACAAGTGACAAAGTTTTTCAAGATGGCGCAGAGGGTGGGTGGGTAAAGGGAGGATGCTCATATTTTTTACTGTCGCCAGGGTGAGCAGTGAAGCCGATCGCGACAGCGCTCTCCACTCGGCCTCTTAAAAGCAGTTTTCTAAGGGACGTTTCAGATATGCGCCTATATGGGGTAAGGGTGTGGTGACACTAGGCGTATATTTTAAAACTGTCACTGTGCAAATGTGTAAATATGCCAGATTTGAGGTGCCTTTTTTCCTTTTGGTCCAGACAAAAACCTGAGCTTACCTGGCTTATCTCATTTTCATTTTTTTTAATCAATTTAAAAAAAAATGGGATTTGTCATTCTGACGCGCATTTTCGATAGTATTATACTTTGTAATACGATTTTATCTACTCGTATGTCGAACGAATATCAATAAATATAATCTTTTAACATTTGAAAGGGTGTTGTACTGTTGTAGGTAGGTATGTTCAGATTTTTTGTACAAAATTGTTGACAAATGACGATCTTCATAGTTGAAGCACAGAATTCAGAAGAATAACTATACACCCGGTGCAATTGCGTTCTTGGTTTGGTAAGCTGACAGAAAATTAGCCCCTGAGAGTCAGCCGCAACCTATAAGTAAGTAGGTATGTACTTAAGTCTGGTGAGAACAAACCTTTAGAGAAGCAGATATGCGCCTATATGGGTCGGTAAGTGTCTGCTGAAGGTAGGGTAACTACCCCAGCCTTTGACTTTTGCGCCGAGAATAAGTGGGAGTGAAAGCAAAGGTTTCCTTGTGTACAACTTATGTAATCTTTTCTCAGTTAACTTTGTAGTATCTTCAGTAATTGCATTTGGTACATAATCTACATTGTAACTAAGTCACAACAAGCTTATGATTAGTATTACGAATAATAATTAGCATCATGTTATTATAGATTATTTTTAACCCCCGACCCAAAAAGAGGGGTGTTATAAGTCTTTGACGTGTGTACCTGTCTGTGGCATCGTAGCTCCTAAACTAATGAACCGATTTTAATTATTTATTTTTTTGTTTGATAGGTGGCTTGATCGAGTGTTCTTAGCTATAATCCAAGAAAATCGGTTCAGCCGTTTGAAAGTTAACAGCTTTTTTCTAGTTACTGTAACCTTCACTTGTTCGGGGGTGTTATAAATTTTTAATTTACACTTGTTGACTATATTATTGTTATGTAGGATTTGTAAGGATTTTTAGAAGACGTTAAGTAAATATTATCTTCGAATTGCACAATGTATGAGGTTCCATTAATATCAGGTTCCAGCTTTATCTTTTTACAAATAAATAGAGAGTAAGAATGTTCTGAGTTTGTTTATAAGTGGAGGGTAATCTCCGAAACCTTTGCACCTATTTGAATTTTTCTCACTATTTGGAAGGTACATTATTCCAGATGGACATGGACTATATGCTATGTATACCTATCTATATAACCCAGGCGTAGTCACGTCGTGCCGTTAGTGTCTATATTCAGGTATATACCAAGGAAGAGTTTCAATTTTTCATTATTTTGATACCTAGTCTGCAATATAAGTAGTTAAGAAGAAATATTTACATTCAGTACTTAGGGTCGATAGAGTTATAAATCTGATCACAAACAATAGCTCTACCATGTACAAAAGATTATTATGTTCAGTTCTTTGTTAAATCCCCTTACATCTTGACTTTTATTGTCATTTAAATGATAATCACTAAAAGGATTTGGACAGAATTATTCACATGACTACTTTGACAAAACAGATACGCCCTGTGGCTATACCGTTTATTGTCCACCATAAAACTTAAGATTAAACTCTAAGCAAATGAAAAATAAGGTTGGTAACGCTTTGCGTTGTTGAATTAAAAATGTTAAATGGAACACCTATGGTACACAGTAGGTGTTCTTACAATTAGTGCATGTAATATCTATGTTGTTTGTTCAGTCAATGTATGAGCACGGAAATCTTGTCCTTGTACCAATTTCGAGTTAAATGAATAATTCAAGTCATAGATATAATAGTATAGTATTATTTGGATTTCTGTGATTCAAGCTCAGTTAAAAATATACATTTTATTGCTGAATAATGTTGTGCAAGACTTTAGAAAAATGAATAGCGTTTTATAAATGAACGCGATGACAACATAGGTTTAGCAGCTCTACTGGTTTTCCTTCTTAAGTTTTATTTATTTAAGTATCATACTAGAATATGATGTAAGTATACGACGTCGTTTGTCTCCGGGTTATTATTCTTAAGTTTGTCTAAATTTCGGTTTATAAAATCCTGTGGGAGCTCTCTGATTTTACGTGATAAAAAGTAGTAGCCTATGCAACTTTCCTATAACTTAGTTATGAAAAAATAATGTTGATGTTACACCGTTATAGCGTCATTGAAGAACATACCAATAAAGAAACACAATTTCGGATTTACGTTATTTTTCTAAAGGTTAAATTTTATTTGAACATTTAACATTTGACTCAAATATATCGTTGAGGGCATGTTGAGGGCAAGTAATAAATTTTTGATTAATTTTGAAAAAGTTCACAGAAAATCTTCTATTCGATGTAACAATAGGAGTTGATTAAGCCTATCTTGTAGGATTCACAAATTCCACAAAAAAGCCAACCCTTGTGTCAGAGGTCAAGGAAGGTGTTAACCCTTAATCAACCCCTTTGACATCTTTATAAAGACAGAAGAAGACATTTTTTAGAGATAGCACCGTTATCAAAACCATCTGAAGGGTTAGAAAACCGAAATTAGGATTGTATTCAAATAACTCTGACACCCGATTGTTATAACGAACCGTGCGAAATTTGTCACAAAAGCATGTACAAATTTTACATAAAAAAAACCTTAAAAAAACTCACAGATACGGAGTTTTTACCCAAAAAAAATGAGACATAAAAAAACGGAGCGAAAGGGTAAAAAATACGGCGTAACCCTTTGTATCTGGCTTTGCGTGAAATTGTGGGTTAACGGTTTGTTCCGTTTCGCTTTGAAATTAGATTAATTGTACATTATTAAGATATAGTAAGTAGGTATTACAAAATCTAGTAAACTGTATACTACCTCTGCTGATTCATTAGCTATAGATAATGACATGCTGCTTGTAATGACATAAAATTATAATCGATTTAAAGGTACTAAATAATACTATTTGGGAGAGTCGATAACATGGTATAGACCGTATTGAAATAGGCATCTTCCTAACATAATGAATAGTGAAACTAAGTAAGGAACAATGTAACTAAAAAAGATTCCTCCTGCTTTTTTGGAAGTCGGTTAAAAAGGGAACCTGTTCCAATATGAAATACCATTTTAAATAGCAAAACAGACATGGAGCTTTTGGGTATTTAAACTGAATATTTTGTTTTTCCAATATTATTCATAATTGGTTACTTTTCCTTTTTATAAGTATTCCAAGAAAAACAGGTGGGTAAGTACCAGTGGCGAAATGTCCATGTAACCCGATTCCAATCGGCTTCCCTTTAAGAATTCGCATAATATAACGCACTCACTACGTACTTAGTGACAAATGTAGGGCAAAAGTTCGATTATTATCATGCAGGCTACCAGAGTGAATTATGCTACCGTACCAAAGACGCCCAAAAATTTATATAAGTGTCAGGGAAAATCTATCATCAATAGAAAATAGCTTCGATAACCCGTAACCATCCCGGCTTACTACTTAGCATTCCATCTCTTTCATTTCCCTGTGAAGCGAACTAAGTCTGTCTCACTCTACGGGTCGCCAATATGGAACCTCCAATTAAAGTGGCCCCGGAACGAATACGAATTCGTCTCTCTGACAGGTCAGATAAATATGGTTCATAAGCCGATGCTCACCGGCTTATCGTACCTCCAAATTAAAATTTTTATTTATACTACTATTTTAATATTTTGTTTTTAAGGGTGATTTAATACATTCGTTTACCTACGTGAAACATACATGCCTGCTTGAATTTAAAGTTTAGTGATTCTTTGATTTTGATATTATAATAAATTGGGTTAGTGATTTTTAATAACTACCTAATAAGTGTAAGTTAACGGTGATTTAGTTTCAGTTTGTTTAGTGTAGGTATGTGTTAAACTAAAGACTAAAATAATTATAGTTTTCAATTCCGTGTGGGTTATGGGTCGTATTTAATAAAGCAAGCAAGCATGGATGTATCTCACAGCTACATTAAAAGATTTTTTTCAAAGCCACAGAGGTTTTCAAAATGTCAGTGCTTTTTATATTATTAATGGTAAAATTGGGTCTTTAAGCACCATAGAAACATCAGTGACGACGGTGCTGATATTCTGTTAGGTCAGAACTTTTTTTGGTCCGGCTTCCCTTTTTCAGATCTGCACCCTTCGCCACTGGAAGTACCTACTCAAAATATTACTTTGTAAAAAAATTTGCGAATAAACTTACAGGCATCTGCTAGTAAAATATCAACACAAATAATAAAGTCCAATACAAGGTTCTCAAGCTTTCGCATGAAATAAACGAACTTAGCAAATGAACTGTTATCGAATATGATTTTTATCAGGACATCCTTTGTCCTAGCCCGGGGGTAGGAACAATTGACGTGAAAGTGGATTCGATTCCCGGCCGCGACTTAGCACAAATGTCTGCCTTTATAATTTCAAGGACTTTATCAAGTTTTTGTATTGTTTTGCGATGTACATGGTGTTCTGTTTTTGAACTGATATTTTTTAAAATTAATAATTAGTTAATGTTCGGCATGCATTTCAAAGTGAATCACGCGCTATTTGTTGTACATTGATGTGTGTCAAACCGTCCCACAAGTCCCAACAACGACTGTAAAAAGTTTCAATCGGATGAACAATGCGTGAATGCATAGGTAACGACATACATTCATAGAGACAGACGGATAATTTCACTCGAGTGAAATTTTAGAAAATCATTTATTAGTCATTTCAGTAATTCATTCATTCATTACGTTTCAGTAATAATTTATTAGTAAGTAGTTATATAGGAATCGTACCACGCCAAACCTTAAGTTTTTAGACCTAGAATTTAAGACTTGAGCTGGTACATTGGTATTTCAGCCAGTCCGTTTCTTCTTCATTAATATATAGGTATAAAAACATAGTTGACCCGTCCCAATTTCGCATGAAGGCCTACTTAAAAAAAATACAGTTAAATAGTTATTAGGGCACCCTGTTTATACGGATGCAGGGCTAAGATGTAGGGCATTAATTTAACTATACCTTTGTTTATCGACGATTTTCTTTGCTAGACACTCGACTTTCAATAATATTACCGCAATCAGTCAATATTAAAACGAATCTTATTCAATTGCAATAAGATTATTTTTTGTTTGAAGTAAAGTCATCTTAAGGTAGGGGTAGAAAAGAATAGATATGGGGCCCGACTCTGGATGGAATTCTTTTGACTGTAAGAATCGTAACGGACCCTAACGTATATTTGGACAGCAACCTGAGAGGTTTCGAGTGGGCCCGTGGTTTATAATTACGATAATTTGACGGCAGATGACGAAAACTACAATATTACCTACTGGAGTGACGGTACAATGTTTGTAAGCAATTCTATCGAGTGTGAGTTGCAGCTTGGCAGTGTTTTGGATCTTGAAATCAGAAAAAACTATGTCGTTATTAAAAAATTAAAAAAACACCTTGTCTTGTCCTGTCCTGCCAACAAATCGGTCAAGTACGAGTCGGTCGCACATGAAGGGTTCCGTACCATCGTATAAGAAATAACACTTTTTAATTTTCATAGCAGTCATTTTGAAATTCTTACTATTTGTTATATTAATTATACTGGGAATAGGAATACATAGGTATTATGTGAAAATTTCAAGTCTCTACCTATTATGGTGCACGAGATACGTCCCACTGATAGACAGACGGACGGACGGACGGACAGTGGGATCTTAGTAATAAGCACCTCTCGAGTACCGAACCTTAAAGACGAACAACCTAAAAAGGAAAAAAAACATTTTTGAAAATTACAGTAGGTACAGCCGCAATTTTGATTTTTTTGAAAAAAGATTATAACCAGTGTCACTAAGGATTCTATGCCCAAATCTGTAAAGGAATTCAAAAGTTATGGTAAACTACTTTAAAAAATGTAGACACAAATTAATATCAAGGTCTGGGTTTTCATAAATAGGGATAGCCTCTATAATATCAACACCGGAAGGTATAGGTTTCGAACGGATTTTATTAAAAACGTGATGAGCTTCACATGATATATGGACACAGTTTTTTCAATCATAAAACGGTAGAAATATCGTGGATGCTGTTTTGACTAATATTTTATTTTCAGATTCCGGATGTAATCTATAATAGAGAGATAGGTAGAGTTGTAAATCTCTAAATGAACATGGTACCTAAATTGTAATTTGTGGGATAAAAATATAAAATAAAAATGTAAAATATTTTTGATCTAGGATTCAAGGAATTTGTCACTCAGAATAAACAATCAATGGTCATAATACCTAAGATTACAAGTTTGATTTTTGAAAGATTCACAGAAAATGATTGAGATTTATTTAAAAATAATTCATAATATTTGCCAGGCCCGTGGATTCAATTGCATATCTGGATACGTAGATTAGATAAAAAAAGAATATAAATTATTTCATTGATGTAAAAGTAGTATGTATTTGGTATAGGGATAAATCCTATTTACCAAAGTTGGCATTGCAGAGTTGTAATCGTAATAATATTTGTACCTAATCAATCAATTATTTTGTTTGTTAAAAAAAAGCCACGATTTTTGAAACCCACTACATTTTTTATACACTGATACTGTACGAAATGAAGGGAGCGACAGAAAAATAGCATTTTAAAAATAAGCAATTTTTCACGGATCACGCGCCACGCTGCCATGAATCCAAGTGGAATTTAAATTTGATTTACTGCCCCAAATGTGCAGGCAATATCTGTTTTACTTACTGCCTTATGAATTCAGATATACGTTGATTGTTTTATAACTTGAATATCTTTTTACGTAACGATTTTATACGTTGTATCTGTACATATTAACCTTTAATTAAATTTAAATTCAAATTCAAAATATTTTAAATAAAATAGATTTTTACAAGTTCTTTTGAATCGTCAAAAGCATGTACCACTGGTTCGGACGGAATGCCTTCCCTACCGAGAAGAATCAGCAAGAAACTCGGCGGTTGCTATATATTTATTTTTAGATATATATTGCATGGAACCCTTTAATTTCAATCTGTGGGATTAACTTTTAATCGAGTAAAAAACGAATGGAGATGCCCAGAAATCAACAGATGAACTGATAGCTGCTTTGTTGTTGCAGTAGTATCTTTAAAACAAGAGTGAATAAGCACCTTCTAGGTAAACGCGTCCCATCTTAGACCACATCATCACTTTCCATCAGGTGTGATTGTGGTCAAGCGCTTGCCTATAATGAATAAAAAAAAGGTACAGTTTTATAAAAATAAAGCAAAATATTTTCTTAAAGAATTTAATTAATATAAGTAACATACAAAATTAAATACATACATATTTAAATCCATTTTCGGCCAGTGTAGGTAAATTAACGTAGGTACGGCGATTGCATTAAATGCCTGTAACTGACGCTCTTTGATATGCACAATTGATGTGTCAGCAATGTTGTCGGCTCTTAATTGAATTATTGGTAGCCACAATCGATTTGTGCATTCATAGTAGCCTTTGTCAATATTCAACGAGTAGGAACACAGGAATTGTTTACGTAATCGGTGTATATTGACAAAGGCTAAGTAGGCCTAAGTATGTTTCCTGTATAAGATTTTAAACCTTGAGTTCTATATTATCAGTAGGTAGAGCAATAGTGGATTTACTTGTTGCATTTACTGGAATGCTTATTTGTTTACATATACTTACTGAGTTTGTCGGGGCCTTCGTCTCAGACGGAGCGTGTTTGAACCCCTCGTATTAGTTTTAAGTTGAATAAATGATTTGAGTATGATTTTATAATATAATTATGTGGTAATAACTGGGACTATGAAATATAAAATCATGCACACTTGTAAGTTTTAATAAAATATGCTATACTTACCAAAAATTCCACTACCAACTTAGACTGTATCATATCTGTAATTTTTTGTTTAGTTCATGGAACTAAACGGCATTGGAATAGAATGGTACACAAGTACCTAGTATACCAACATAACCACAGAAATCCAAATAATACTAGTCTTTTATATCTATGAACATAACCTTAATGTATCCACAACTAAGTATACTCTACCACAAAATACTTCCCTTGTTATACCTTTCTTATTTTGTGACTCTATCCTCTTTCTCTCACATACGAGTACCTATTCCGAAGCTCTTTACAGGCGTGTAAAACTTCGAAATTGAAAATATCACCACAAAAAGTGACTTATTGAAAAGTGTCAGGGATAGGCGACAGAAAGAAAATTAGTATGTGCCGCGTCAAAACTTCCAAACCAGGCCATCAAAGTGACATTTTAGAGGGATGCCGCCCCCGCATTACACCTCTCTCATTATTTATCACATTGTCGCCGAAATTAATGGCAAACCCTCGTCAAATAATTTTTATTTTATAAATAAACCCGGTCTCTGGCAGTTTAATCATATCTTTGTGCTCTGAAACACGGAGCGGCGGCGGCGTCGCGCCCTTGCTTTACTTCTACTGTCATTTATAAAATTTGGTGTTCTCGTAATAGCAATCACATCTCAAATAGCTTCAATTAGTCTTTAAATTATTATACAAATAGACATGAATTTTCAATCATGAAATTCATCCATCATCATTTTTAATCTATAAAGCAGATTCCTACGTCCAGGAGAAGAAAAGGAAAAAGATAATTTACTTTTAATAATTTTTTATGTAAAAGTAAAACGATTGATGATTGATGATTGATGATTGATGATGTCATTTGATTTTAAACAAAACCCATAAACGTCTAACTGCAGCGTCCTATTGTAGTTAAGTTTAACCGTAATAAAAATGACGTTAAATTGATAACAATAGCCAGTTAAATTTAATTAACGGGAATACACGAGTATCTGGTGTCAGAGGTCACCCACAAGGAAACAGTTTAGTGCTATTTGTTATGGAACAACGTAAAACACATCGTTAACTACTGTTGGTGCCTAATTATCAATTTTATCTTTTTCGCTTTAACAAACAATTTTAATTACGGGAAACTGGATAGTGTAGTCCCCTTATCTATACTAATATTATAAATTTTAAAGTGTGTATGTCTCACTAAGAGCTTTTCATAGCCAGAAAATGTCTATAAGGCCCAGCAACTATGTCTGTCAAAATACGATACAATCTATCCAATTAAATCACGGTGTGAGACAAGGGAAGTTTATCCCCGAAAATGTTTTAATGATTTGGAAGGTGTCTTCAAGCTTGATTGGAAAGGATCAACATAAATGGACTGAACATTTAGGTATTTTGCTGCAATATCGTCATCATCGCAAGAGTTTCAACAGATATTCGATGGCCTCTACGCTGTCTAACCACGTGTTGGCCTCGGGATGAACCTAAGCAAGGCCAAGGTCATCCCAGGTCATTCCAGGGTCGATAACTGTCAATGGTCTGCTCTAGAAGCTGTCCAAGAATATACATACATACCCAGGGCACCTTTTGCTGTTGAGTAAAAACGGCATCCAGTTACAAATAAGAAAAATCCATCACTTCCCTTGATACAAAACTGGAATTGTTTTTTTAAATTGCCTTATACAAGCAATAGAGTTCACATTTTCGGTATTGGATGATGGCAAATTTATAATTGAAGGTCGTAAATTAAGGTGACATCGACAGTTGTGGCTCGCGGGAGCGAGATGCGACGGAAGGGAAAGTCTGCTGGCACTGGAATGGATATAATACAAGTACGCTGGAAGAGGTGTGCCATACAAAGTTACAGTTATTTTTTATGCCGATTCGAAGTGCCCCACCGAGCGCACTGGGAATTAAAATTGATATTTTGTGTCAAATTGTCTTTGTATTGACACTATGATAACACGTGTCTCATCACTAAGAGCAGTTACGTACTCATCCGATTCGAGTCCGTGAAAATAATATCTCTCCCTCATCTGTGACAATCTCGGATGTGCCTCGGATTCAAATCGGAAGTATGACGTACATAATAGGTAGGTATATCAAAGATTGGATTAGGACCAGGTTAGATTAGGATCAGAGATCGGGTTAGTGCATAAGCAATATCTCAGTTCGGTCCGAATTTTTTGTATCCATATCCATATTTACGGACTCGGATCATAGTGCGTAAATGGTCTAACATTTACCTACTCGTAGTTCCGAATACTCTTATGACGCGTCTTACTACTGCTATGGGGAAAATCAAGTTGTTTCAAAAACAGGTCAGCAATCGCTGGTCCAGCGTACTTGTATTAGTAGAGGTGAGTAGAGGAAGGGAAAGTCTGCCAATATTTTACCGAGGAGGTAATTATTTTATCAAAGCAGGGTGACAGATGAAATTTCGACCCTACTTTGTTTCTATCGAATTCGATTTATGATTGATTGATGTTATTTCGTGTTTAAACTTTATGAACATTACGTAACTCACTTGTTTATTGAGATTCACACAAGGTTTTCCTATAGTATTGTGGCAAAACGAAAACGAATGCCATATCTGATAAAAATGGTGTAATTAGATATTTGATATTACTAATCTAGGTAAATATATGAAAGCTTGATCTCAGTTCAACCACCACACTAGGTAGCTTGTACCTTTATGGATTCATCAAAATTTCTTCACGGACGTTTTATTTGGCCACAGAGAAGAGAAATAGAAGCTTTTAATAAAGTTTCACAGCTTCTATACAGAACGTTGAAAATTCTTGTTAATTATACCTGTTAGTTTTACTCAGCGAAGTAGCTTACGTTATGTAAGCTTCTTCTATATTATAGTTAGGTATAAGAAAGGCTTTTGAGATAAAAAATCCAAATCCACCTAGACAAAATCGGTGGATGAAGCTAGTTACATACATAGGTACAGTGCACACATTACATAAATAGAAAAGAGTACAAAGCAGATGGAACCAGTTCCCGATCAATTGCGAGTCACCTCAGGAGCCTCCCGCTGGTCGATTTAATTCGCGCCTTGACAAAAACCCTTTGACGCGTTCGCGGGTGACAGCTCGCAGTCGGGCGCCTTTCGCGCCGTTGACGTCCCTATTATCACTCAAACGGATTACAAACTTGTAACAGTGCCCCTAGTAACTACAAACTACGAGTTTCTTTAATACTCGAAAACGAAATTCGATGTTCGATGATCCCCCACTACGGATGGGTCGCTAGACAGTCCTAAGCCTGTGTAGGTATGAAGGGAAGTTCATTTTTTTCACTGCTATATTTATAACGTTTTTATCTCCGCATTTAGACTGTAGCGTTTGTTGTATGTGAAGGATATCTTCAGAGTCTTTCGTCTAGCTGTCCTTTCTCTCTCCAGGAGCCCATAACAGGCTAGCGAAGACGATGGTTGTATTTAAATTAAAGGCGCATACGATGAGCATAATGAAAATAAAAAAAACAAAATACGCGTCGGATTGAGAACCTTCTTATTTTTATAAGTCTATCAAAAACCAGTACCTACCTACTTAGTGCGATATACATGACAGTAAAAAATATAAATAGGGGCTTTGTCCTGCAGAAGCTAATTTTTACTCTGACGTTATAATATTGATACCTTATATACTTGCAAAAAGTTTTCGAGTTGTTTAAACTCATACTAGGGGTACGTACTGAATTTGTTCTTCATATCCTAAGTATATTTATGTATTTTCATCAGGGTGCGCGGTGCAAGTTCTCTTTGTATGGAATAGTGTATCACAATTTTCATACTTTCCCCCTTAAAAGTCACTACTGGGTGATGATGAGTTTTCACTATTTTTTTTTAACTTGGGGTCAAGGTATATAGGCCTATAATCTTCTACGGTACCTACACTATACGAGTTCACTCTGACTATACTATCATACAATCTTTATCTTTCAGTTCCAATTTTGATAAACCTACTCAGTAAGTAGGTATTTAAAAGTAGACTTATTTAAATTTGTTCGCGTGGCTTATTTAAAACAATCACTTGAAATGAAATGAAAATATTTATGTTTGGGACGGAGGAAGAAAACTTTCAAAATTTCATTCAATTTCAAAACAATCACTTAAAATATATTTTATGTGTATTTTTCCATAAAGTTTACGTGCAAGTTCAAAAGCTTTATCAGAATTATAAAGAAAAATGTGAATACCTACCCACATTTACAAATAAACCCCGATAAAAAGATTCACCTATAACCTGGAAATGAGATAAAACAATGCGATATCAATAAAAGGCGCGGGACACCAATTTGTTAATTTAGTATTAATTAGTACGAAATGGTTGCACAATATGCTTGTTCTGTGAAGTTGTTAGGAAGCGAGGGTGAGGTCAGGCGGACGAACTATCAGTTCTGAGAATCGGGCGGAAAGTCATCTATCTGTCATAACAGTACAGTGTTGACAGATTACTTTATCTAGCTGATAGACAGTGTAACTATGTTACGGTATTTTTATAAAGTGTTGGTGGTATGGTATGGATTATGTTGCGTAGGTCATGACTCATGTTATAATTTGTCCTCAATATTTTTGTAGACTTTTACTTAAAGTTATTATTATCTAATTACCTTTTGTGACAGTAAAATAAGTTTCTTGAAAGACGAGTGATAAATTTGATGTCACAAAATGACATTGTGAGTGAAATACGATTTTAATGTTGGTATCAATCCAAAAATCAATCAGTTTTCATTAAGATTTTATGAAATAATAATGATAGTTAACCTTATTCTTCAGATATTTGCGCGCCTATTTATATTGTATACCGAGTATTTATAGATCTATGTTTATACCATTATATTTTTATGACAGTCATTTATGACTAGCTTTTGCCCACGACTTCGTCTGCAATATAAGTTGTTAATACGGTACATTCCTGAAAGCAGATACCGAATAGTTATGTATATTGTGTACTGATTCAGTTAATAAGGAATCAACATGAAGTGACATAACAACAATATTTTTAACCCCCGACCCAAAAAGAGGGGTGTTATAAGTTTGACGTGTGTATCTGTGTATCTGTGTGTCTGTGTATCTGTGTATCTGTGTATCTGTCTGTGGCATCGTAGCGCCTAAACGAATGAACCGATTTTAATTTAGTTTTTTTTGTTTGAAAGGTGGCTTGATCGAGAGTGTTCTTAGCTATAATCTAAAAAAATTGGTTCAGCCGTTTAAGAGTTATCAGCTCTTTTCTAGTTTTCTTGTAGAAAAGAAGGTTAGATAACCGTTAGGTTCATAATATTATGTCAATAGACAAATGTCAAGCTGTCAAGATGGACGTTGCCTAAATACATAATTATTTATTTGAAAATGATGTTTTGGAAAACTCAAATACTTTGGATCGTCGGGGGTGTTATAAATTTTTAATTTACACTTGTACTAAAATCAATTATTTCAACGACCAATTTTCTCGAAATTCTCTCACACCGTACCCAAAAGCTAACAGTATCGTGTTTCGCAAAAAAAAAAAACTCCGATCATTGTCATACAAATGTATCTGTTGTTAGAGCTCGTAATTGCTGCCCTGGTGTGTAATTTGCGAAGGTCCATTGTGCGAGTCAAAGCGAGGTAACTTTGTTTGTTATTGACTTCACTCGAATGCGTAGTAGGGGCAGCGATTTAAAGGACTACGAAAATATAGGTAGTTGTACTTATAGGTGACAAAAGAACATGGGTAGAAAATGTTTCATACGATAGCGAATGATAGTTAAGTTTCAAAAGTACTTACCTACCTACTTATTACTAAGGATCTAAGTAGGTAGGTACCTACTATTAGTAGAAACGTGAATAAAGTGAACTTTCATTTATAGCAGGAAATATTGTACATCGAACTTTAGAAGGAGATTTTGGCTTCGTAGAGTGTTGTCTCTATCACTCATGCCAATGTGACGTTTCGTCGGTCTCAACGACAGAGACAACGCTTTACAAAACTGTTATCTCTTTCTAAAGTTCGATGCACAGTGTTTCCTGCCGGGCACTGTATACCTACTTAATATTATTATAAAGAGGTATTTGTTAGTTTGTATGTAAGTGTGATAGGTGATAATCTCCGGTACTAATGACTTAATAACGACATGTCTGTCGTAGAGCATGTAGGTAGAGTTCTTATCAATTTATAGAGAAAGTGCTAAGGTACCTACGACCACTGTCCGAACTAAGTTTAGGATATGGGCGTACCTCCAATCGTAACCTGCATTATACAATGACTTATTAATTATTATCTTCCGTAGTCATTGAGTTTATAATGCTCGTAATTCGAAGTTGTACTTAACTGGTTTGCTACAAAAACTATAAATCTGGGGATACCAGAATATTTTGGTACCATAATCTTTACGTTGCGGTCTAGCCTCACTTCCCTTACAATAAACATCATCTTAACACCATCTAACCTTAAAACACATTAGAGGGATTTCTTCTAATGACTACTAAAACAGAAGTGAGGATAATACTGTAAGTGGCTTTAACTCGAAAACTGCAGGTCGAAATAATGAGAGAGGAGCGGTTGCTTGCTGTTTGAATTAATTTTTATTGTTATTTATTAATAGCTGAATATTGAGTAAGTAATAATGTAATGCGATACTTTAAAAAGTACAGAAAATTATGCATATTTTTTTTGTACTTTTTAGCAATACCAACGTCCTTTAGCAATCGTTATATTACAACCAATACACAACGTAATGCCCAAATAGAAAAATAGGAATGTAAATTATAGCATTGTATATGCTCACAATTTACTACATTACATTATTATAAGTAAGTTTTCTCTTTAAGAGCATTTCCAGTTCCATTTTACATAAAATTGTGTAAACTGCGATCTGCGCTGCAGAAAGAAACGGAATAATTTGCGGCAAATTACCTAATAACTTAAGATAAGAACCCTGATCAGTTTTTACGCGGTACTGCACCCAAATACGCTTATGGCTCGGTAACTAGCCACGACCATCGCCTACTACTTGACCAGACCGGAGAAAATTTAGAAATAATAAATTCCCCAATTTTCTTTACTGAGAATCGAACCTCCCGTTAATAAATGCATATATACTAATAACGCGGTCAAACTAAGTTTACATCTCGCTGAAATGCGGCGCCTCTCTCAATTCCCCGCTCACCTCTCCGCGGTCGTCTTGTCAGTCAGTATGATTCGCATACCATATCTAAGTGTCAGTGTGACGTAATCGACACGAGGTGCAAACTTGGCTGGGCCGAGTAGAAGTAGGAAGAGTAAACACGCTTGCGCTTGTAAATTGGAGTAGTTATTTACGCTGTAGTGGGGTAGATTGATTGATGAGCCGCCCTTGTTCTGATCGCCGGCTCAATTACACCACGATTACTTAATTTGACATGATACTTTGGGAGTTTAGAAGAGTTCCCGTTTTTGTTACCATGTTTCCGTTCTATGTTATTGAATTCTACCAATTTATGGATATAATTGACTTATCATTCTACCCTAAACTTTGAATGTTCTTAGTTAGAAAGCGTCAAAATCAAGCCCAAATCAGTATTAAATCAAGCAAGTCTATAAAAATAAGTGTTTAGAAAAGTACTTTTATATAACAGGTTTTGTATGTTCCTATTTCTGCTATAAGAAATAGTTGTACTTTTATCTGTGGATATTTTAGGTATAAGATTTCAGGTATTTTTAGCCATGACATTTGATGCGGATTCCGTAATTTTCAGATTAGCACACTTCTTTTTTTATAAGAGATCCGTACCTCAAAAGGAAAAAGGAACCCATAAAGGGTGTTATTAACTTGCAGTGTTCTACATGGTATACCTTGTATGATGGTACGGAACCCTACGTGTTCGAGTCCGACTCGCACTTGACTATTTTTTTATATTTAAGTATTAATGGTATTTGTTACGCGCAAAATGAAGAAAAATAAAGTTTTCACTCTCGAATATACATCACGAGGTGTCTATAGCCGTTACTTTCTAATGCCATTTTATTGCTGCTATAAATTCGATGGATCGCCCCGGGAGGCTCGCAAGTGGCTGTGAGGCGATCGCGCCTTTCAATTTAGAACTCTGCCCAAAATTGAAATGGCCGCCCCTTTATCGGTGCAATTTAAATTGGACATTTTAAACACTACTTTAGACGATAAGGGGTTGGGGAGAATTAATCTAAGTTCTTATCTAGTTTTTATGAAGATCTTGACCTTAACTAGGTACTACAGTTAGTTCGAAACAAAGAAATTTTTACCGTTAGACACCTAAATTATTTTAGATTGCTCTCTAGCTAAAATTCAAAATACTAATTTTGTAATGAAAATTTTTGTTACTTATTAATATTTTCGTGGATACAAAATCAGTTTAATAAATGAGTTTTGATCAGTTATTTACAATAGACATTGATGACGAGACTATGACAAGACGAATAGATAGATAGAGTACTTATAGTTACTTTCGTATGTACGAGTAGGTAAATACTGTTCTACGCAGGTTCTACGCAGAACGTGACTTCCGGAAAATGATAGTTAACTAACTAAAGAGTTATTAGTTGACCAGATACCCCCCTTATAAAGCTGCAAGCCACACAAACACCAACAGTTGGCAACAGAACTTTTCCAACATATTCCACATAAATTAATCCTCCATCGAAACAAACTCTAAGGTAGTGTAGCGGGACGCGCGGAATTCACAATGACCGCTTGGGAGTTAGTAGCGATACCAAGACTCCGTGGACTATGTCGTAAATCCTTCTCATTAAATCTCATTAAAAATATAGGTTACTAATGTTAAGTTTTTTGAATAACAAGGAGAAGTGCAGATATTCCGATCCAATATTCAGATATAAGTACTTAGGTATAAAATATGATTGTTCAAGAATGTATTCAATATCATGTAAAAAACTACAATAAGGTAGAAAATAATGCAAAAATGTACTCAGTCTGTTTACGGTCAAATCTGATTAATTCGAAGTATTTAAAATTCGGACACAACCGAATTTTTCCGTACACATTGTTACCCTACGTAAGACGTAACTTCTGCGGCGACAATTTTATTTGCGGACTACCCCCCATTTGGCACCTCCCTTTGTTGGGAATTCGCGATAGTCTCCCTCTACGTAGGTGGAATGCTTGAGCAAAAAAGTTCCGCCAAGTTGGCTCGGACGTGGCTATTTATGTTGGCTATTACAGTGTAATTCACGTTTTCACTTAGTGCCTCGCATGCCAACTAAATTGCTTCTTTTTCTTGCAGTTGTTTTCACATAGATAACAGCGGTTGACATTACACAATTATAACCATTTATTGTGTACAAAAATAGAGATATAATATACCGACTATTTATATACAGTCGTACATAAATATCAGTGACTATATAGGTTCATTCTGATATGTGCGGATACCCACTCTAATGATATTTACCAATTAACCATATCAATTATTCTAAACTGAAGACTTTAGTAGAGATTGAAAACCAACAGTATTTTTAATCTTGTAATCTTAATAATAAGTATGATAAATGTGAAAGTTAGGATAGGTATTTGGATGTTCATTAGTCCTTCCCGCTACTATAATTACCTACTTACTTACTGAACCGATTTGGCTGAAAATAAAATAGTTTATATTATCTTTAACTAACAAATAAGCAAATCAAAAAGTTCTCGCGTGGGACTAAAGGCGTTTGGGTATTATTTACCTACTCATACCTACTTACACATTTTTTATAGGTTTATGTATCTGCTGTTAATAATAAATTGCTAATACAATATAGTTAACCAACCTGTGCCCATTTTGCTGAGCTTACACAGATGAACTATTCACATCCCACTGTCCATTCCATCTGATAAGATTGCAGATTTAAATTTTAAACCATTCCGGCCTTATAGCCAGTCGTTGAATCGAAATGGAAACGCTCAATCCAATTGAAAACTGATGTTATCAACTCTCTATTCTATTCTGTTCAAAGGATACCCTTTTACGAGACGTCTATTGTAAAATACTTAAATTGAAAACTGAGAAAACTTGCGAGCAATAGTTTTTCCTAGTTTTTTCGACTTTTTCTTGATTTTTTTCTTTACGTATTTTTTGTTGTTCTATCCACCCAACGATATTATAAAATTTCAGTTAGGTAAAAAGTGAATACAAATTCATAGGCTTGTGCGCGTGATAGTACACACGCGTAGCGTCACAGACTACAAAAGATGTAGCTAATTCTGTTGTAGACAATCTCTAAACTAAAACAACAGATCTAAATATACCTTATTTTACCTCAATTTAGTTTTAGTTTAGAGATTGTGTATCTACTTACAACAGAATTAGCTAAGTACATTGGCACGGGGTTTACCCACCTTTAGACACCTTAGAACGTGCTTCGAAAATTGGCGACCGTTACGATGGTTGTATCCACCAGGATATGACGTCATAAACCTGAAACCGTTGAGATGAAGCCTTTACTTATTTGTCTTAAGTCTAATAGCAGTTCAGTAACAGTGAACAGAGACATAGCCTGCTAAACATGTATAGTTACCTACTTAAGCCTCCCGTAGTCGTGTAAAATTTTATATTACTGTTCCTATAGGTAGATATTATGTTGTAGCCTCTGACCGATACAAAAATCCTTTGTGGGCAGTGGGACCAAGATGGCAGTCTGCACGGGAGCACCCCCCGTTGGGTAAATTCGCTTAACATTTCTCTAGAGAGTATATTGAAAACCAGACAATGCGTATTGCGTAGGTAGGTAAAAGTACATATTACCTATATAAATTCGTATGGGTTTTCAGCAACGATTTTCTGGTGTAGGTATGTTATTTTAAATTATCTAAGCATCTTTAACCATCTTTAACAGCTAAAGATGCTTAATTTAAGCTTTAGAATCAAAATCGTAAATATGAATCCTACGTTTCAGTAGATTGATAGCACTGAGTTTTGAGCAGCTTAGGTTTTCATAGAGAGATTCAAGAGCTGGTTGATGAATGAACCGCATTTGAGCATTTTATTGCTGCCTTACAGTAAGTTTGAACTTTTTGTTTGGACGTCAAGGATGCTAGAGAGACTAGACATCGAGAGAAATACTGGCATGTGACGTCACAATGATTGGACGTACGTTTTTAGTTTAATCCATAATTTAAAATTTTAATTACACTTAAAACTAACAAAAGAGAGACAGATGTATGCCAGCGGTATAACACTGTCTCGTTTTAATCAAAGTGCGGTCTATAGATTTCAGCCTTAATATGTCCAGATGTGGAAGTCTCTCGGTTGACAACGACGATGACCTAGAGATTATTGTAACCAATATCTGGTGCCAAGCGCATAAATATCTCAAACTTTCATTTCAATTTTCATCTGTTCAGAGAAAATCTAACAGACTCCAAACCAAACCTAATAAACGTACGAAACACATTGCAAACGATAATGTATGAGGCCACCAAACAGCTATTTTAAATAATTTAGCTGCAGCGTGTCACAGCATAATAAATTTACAACGATATTACATCATATAAATTTTCATACATCTAGAAATTAGTTAGGCACGCCTACCTCTAACTACCTTTTAGGTTTAGAGCTTTAACTGTGGGGATAGAAACTTGAATTATTGACACTTTTTAGTTTCCTTTTATAACTTTGAGTGAACTAGTTTAGGTAGGTAGACGCGCACTAAGAAACTATTTCTGAAAATTCCACCCCAAAGAGGATGACCAGTTAGTATAAAAGTCCGTCATTTTTAAACATAATGTTGCACTTATATCTATGAAAATTTTCATTAAAAACAAAAAGCACCTGTTTCACGGTTTTTGGAAATTCCATTGAAGCAATGTACCTACGTAAGTAATATAAAATAATAGAGAATGCTTTGTGTGAAAGTCCGTCATTTTTCAAATTCTTTTCATGCATATTGGTAGATATTTGGATTAGGCTTTTTGGTTAGGTACGTAAAAATTAACAAACCTAGTACCGTAGGTAGGTAGGTACTTACTTATTTCAGGATTTTTGAAAATTCCACCCCTATGACGATTTTCAAAAATTCTCAAATAAAGTCAGGAAAAATATACATATCTATATAGGATGCATCTTAATATGATTAATAATTACAATATTTTAATAAGATAGGTATGTTCTTAGATACATATTAAATAGTCGGAAGGATTTTCTTTTATTGAAAAGAAAATTGTGTAAATTGAAAACCCACTTCTTTTATTTCCCACTTCGCTTCATAACAACGTGACAATTTTTAATACTTGTGTGCGAGGAAAATCGATTATCGCATCAGTTGGAATCGATTATGTCAGACGTGTCTGTGAAAATCGATTCTGATTATCACCTTTGAATGACACTTTTAATAAGAAAAATAGGTAGCTACTTACTATTAAAAACCTACTTAGGTACTTACGTTGGTTTCACTAAATGAAGAATGAAACCGATAAAATTAAATGAACTTAAAATTATCATAAAAAACGGTCAAGTGCGAGTCTGACTCGCACATGAAGGGTTCCGTACCGTACTATCATACCTACTACAACCTATTATTTTTTGAAGTTTTACCCTCTAGCGATAGGTTAGGTTTCTATAATTACCTAGTTACCTACTTACCTACTCACCTACTTTTAAACTTTACAAACCTTACAACTATCTCATATTCGGCATCCTTACACTATTTTTTAAATCTCTTCAAGTCTTTAGCTTCATGCAATACCTACCTACATACCACTCACATACAGCCGGGAAAAGCGGAAAAACTCAACGAGTTGTCTGATGCGAGGCACCTGTGCCCGCAGACTCCGCTGACAGACAAAGACGCAGATAATAAGGAGCATCCCATTGGTGCATCCGTCGCCGGCCCCGCCCACTGCCGCCATCGACCAATCGCGATCCCGGGCGCTGATCTCAAACGTTATCTAGTTATCTGCCGTCTCACTTTCCACACTAGCTATTTTCAGAAGGTGTAATGCAACGCTGAAAACATCAATTTTCCACCGTCCACGAGTCTCGCCGACGACTCTACGATGTTCTAAATTCGAAATCGTTCCATTTTCAATTCTAAAATGTCTTCTAGACTACGGATTTGTTATTTCGTATTAAATTTACATTAGCGCGAATGATCTTTGAACCTTTTTGTAGTTAAATTTTAATGTCTCAATGGGGGTAATCAATTCTGTTCATTGGTTGAGAAATTTATGCAAATAAGTAGCGATTGGCTTCCGATTCGTAATTGAGTTTGACACGTAAAAAATACTGGTGGGCTATAACTTGTAAGTACCTATTAATTAATCAAAACGTTCCTTTGTTTTCTTCTTTTTAATATCTGCACTTAAATGTACCTAGAGTGATTATAATTATACTTAATTGTCAGTCACAGTTACATACTTTATGTCGCGTACGAATGGATAAGGGAGCTCGTTTGAAATAGAAACAAAAAGATCGAATGTCGGTACCTACCTGGAATTCTTATAAGCGAAGCCGATAACTGGTGCCATTGTTTGAACGTTATCGATGTAAATCATGGTAACAGAGGTACAGCCGCGTCATCGATACGATACATAAGAAATACAAACATTTTGATATCGTAACCAGAAGTCAAAGCTCCTGTTTGAAGTTAGATGTCTTTATTCTATACGATAGAATAAAGACATCCATACCGAGTTAGAAAAATATTTGGGGGAAATACAGTGTAGTTAAAAATCAGAGAAAAAATGTTTGCGTTAATTAATTAATACAGTGGAATAGAAATCCAGAGAAAAATATTCGCATCAATGTTTTCAGATAACCTTGTGTAAGCGTCCCCGAAACTCGTATGAAAGAGAGGGGTGCGGTACAAAGACAAGGCGGGGTGTGAGGGGAAGGGGCGGCCCGGGCGAGGGTATGATTCGGGATTCTAGGGATGAGCTCTCGCCTCCTCTCGTTACTCTGGGAGCGCTCGTCGCGGTCGTCGCACATATCTCGCGATTACCGACGGCACTGCACTATCGACGTTCAATCGGTCGAACGTAACGCGTACACATCACTAAAGACAATCCTCAAATAAACCGTAAACGTATCGTATTTTTTTTATTTTATTTTGGATAGTGCTGTGTGCTGAGGAAATGACTGTGATTAAAAAAATTACTATTTTTGTATTAAACAATATGATTTTGGTAACATAATTAATTAAACAGTGACTCTAATTAAAATTGTTTTTGGAAACTTTATGTTGATGTGTTCATGGACTTGTAGAAAATCTAAAATGCTGTGAGAAAATTGTCCGTTGACGGAAAATGAAGATGTCCGGTAAGCTTTGACAAAGTATTTTTAGAGTTCCGCACTAAATTGGTAAAGAGGAACCCTTTCTAATTTCGGCCCATCTGTCCGTCTGTCCCAGCTTATTTCAGTAGATAAATTACTACTTACTTAATGCTAACTTGGAATTTGAAATAATGCTTATGAAACCTTATGGTAAAAAGTATTTTGGGGAAATGAGAGTCGAAATTTTAAAGTGGATGATCAGTGGATTTTTATTTATTTGCATATTTTGAAATAAACTTTTATTAATTTTTAAACCTTTTAATATTTTTTCAAATGACAAAAAAAACCGCCTCTCCATTATCTCTGAAGTTTGTAAATAAATAATATTACCTAATTAGAGTTGATAGGAATGCATGTACCTAAGTACTTACCAACTTAATACCTAATAGGTAAAATTAAATAAACCGCCGAGTGTCTTGCTGGTTAGGAAAGGCCTTCCGAACCAGGTTTGGAACTTACCGAAGCATATTTTGATGATTCAAAAGTACCTACCTACTTACTTGTAAAAGTTTAATTGAATAAAAATCAATTTTATTTATTTATTTATTCAAAAAGAGGAACTATAAAAAGCTACCTATTTCCGCCAACAAAAGAGGAAAATGTAAGAGATCTAATTTAAAAGTTTTCCTCAAAATTATTACGTAGGTAAATAACTATTTTAGAGATAATAAATAATTAGATTATTTCTACCTCCTCCTCGCGTCGTTTCCTCATTACTAAGGATCGTGGCTCTTTTCTGGTAATCATCATCATCATCAATTGTTCACTGGCTCACTACTGAGAACGGGTCTCCCCTCAGAATGAGAAAGCCATAGTCTATTAAGCTGGCCAAGTGCAGATTAGTAGACTTTCTGGTAATACCCTCTTTTAATATTCATCCAACGCAGTCGCTTCTATACTGTTGGGTAGGAACTTAGCTGTAAGTACTTAGATTCCAGAGTCAAATGCTTCCTTCACCTGGTCCATCCAAAGTCTCGGGCTGCTTCCGCATGGTCTCTTTCTTTCGGTCTTCCCTTAGATTATAATAATAGGCAAGTAAAGACTGATGAAACACCTTTATCTATCTTTTGTGCGTTACACAGGGTTAGGTACGGAACCCTAAAAACCAGCCAAGTGCGAATCAGACTAGCGCACCGAGGGTTCCGTACTCGGGTATTTTTCCGACATTTTTCACGATAAATCAAAAACTATTATGCATAAAAATAAATAAAAATCTACTTTAGAATGTACAAGTAAAGTCTTTTATATGATACCCCACTTGATATCTTACTTTGAAAATTAATACACTTTTTTTTGTGATGTACCTAACCACACGGTTTTCAGATTTATTCCTTTACTTGTACTATAAGAGTTACCTACCTGCTAAATTTCATAATTCTAGGTTCAACGGGAAGTATCCTATAGGTTTTATTGACAAACACGACAGACGGACGGACGGACAGACGGACAGACGGACAGACGGACAGACGGACAGACGGACAGACGGACAGACGGACAGACAGAAAGACAGAATGACAGACAGACAGACAACCAAGTGATCCTACAAGGGTTCCGTTTTTCCTTTTGAGGTACGCAACCCTAAAAACGCGCGCGAAGTGAGTGCAATTTTTTTAAATGATATAGTTAGTCCAAGAGGGTGCACTACTCGTACAACCCCAGCCGGCCTTGTCAGGTAGATATAAATAAAATTGACAAACACAAAAATGAAACCACTAACATGTTTTAAGTTTTTTGTGAAGCCAATCGAGTGTTATCTAAATCTGTTAAGAGTGTGCGAAACGACCTTAGAAACAACCCAAAAATATGACAGATCATAATCTATATATTTTATCTGTGGCAACATGGAGGTGCCAGCTTTTGGCGGGCGCCGCCGGCTTGAGAAGGTTGTTTGTATTGTTTGTTTGATACAGCTTAAGTTGTTAAGATTTGTCAAGGGTTTGTTTATATAATCAAGATGCACAAGTTTTTAACTCACTTGTGTTTCTTAGGTGCCCAGTTATATGATTTTATTGCTTTATTATTTTATTGCTTTTATTGTTGTGGTTGCTAATAAATACTTTAATATGAAAATACCAGCTAAGTGCAAGTCCAACTCGCATACCAAGGGTTCTGTACCTTGGAAAGATAGGTGCGTGTACTATTTTTTTTTTAATTAGGTAATTTTATGTTAATTAATAATTTGGTTTAGTTATCTCTGATCGCGTCAAAATATAAAATAATAATAATATGTACTTAATTAATTAATAATACGTAATAATTTACTTAGGTGGCACTTCAAATTAATAATTTTAAAAATGTTCCTTTGTTTTGGCCACAACTCACACACAAATAAATACACATTAAAACTTACTTACAAACTTTATTATAAAAACGTTTATATTTTCATCTAAGTAGTTAAGTATTTGTTGTTGTTGTTGTTGTTGTCTGTCTGTCTGTTTCCTTTCCACGGCCCATTCCCTTCACCGATTTTGACGTGGACTGTGGCATAGAATTAGCTTGCATCCCGGTCCCCGGAGACGGACATCGGCTAATTTTTATTACGGAAAATCAATGAGTTCCCAAGGGATTTAAAAAAACCTGAATCCACGCAAAGTCGCGGGCATCATGTCGTATTGAGATAAGTATTATTAGAAAGTTTTGCTTTCAACGAAACACTTGCGGTCGTCAAAATATGAGTACCTAAGTACCTATTTTGCAAATGTATGTCCGATGAGGCATGCAGTTTGCACGCCTGCTTAATTTTCCAATACGCACACGGCATTTTGACCCTTATTACGTACAAATAAGAGTGCTAATTTATTATAATGAGTGTCATTGTAGTATTGAGAGAATTTTATGATGTTCGGCCTGTGAACTCTGTGACACAGTCAGCAAGCTGAGGTTATTGTCAGTCGCCGTAGCTAACACGTGAAATCGACTTGCCGTGAGGTCTTCGGACATAGTCTGTGCTGTATTAAAATGTTAATTTTCTTTTAAGTTGCTCATATGTCCTATTACAGGTCATAAGCCTCATTTATTGTGCACTAGCGATCCGCCCCGGCTTCGTATGGGAGAGGATTTATTCCGCTATAGATTTTTTTGTGTAACTTTAGTAAGAAAAAAACCCATAACAGCTCATAACGAAGTGCATACCACGAAAGCTCTCAGATGGGCACAAATTTTTCGACTTGATTCACTATTTTTAACCCCCGACCCAAAAAGAGGGGTGTTATAAGTTTGACGTGTGTGTCTGTGTATCTGTGTATCTGTCTGTGGCATCGTAGCGCCTAAACGAATGAACCGATTTTAATTTACTTTTTTTTGTTTGAAAGGTGGCTTGATCGAGAGTGTTCTTAGCTATAATCCAAAAAAATCGGTTCAGCCGTTTAAAAGTTATCAGCTCTTTTCTAGTTTTCTTGTAGAAAAGAAGGTTAGATAACCCTTAGGCTTCCTTAGGTTCATAATATTCAAGTGTCAACTGACAAATGTCATGCTGTCAAGATGGACGTTGCCTTGATACATAATTATTTATTTGGAAATGATGTTTTGGAAAACTCAGATACTTTGGATCGTAGGCGCGGAATAGTCCAAGAAAATCGGTTCAGTCGTTTGAAAGTTATCAGCTCTTTTCTAATTACTGTAACCTTCACTTGTCGGGGGTGTTGAAAATTTTTAATTTACACTTGTAGTATACATCATACCGGTATCTTGTCTATCTTTTTAGATAATCCTTCTTTCTATTGGTGAAAACCATATGAAAATCCGTACATAGTTTCTGAGATTAGTCCGAACAAACACGAGCTCAGCGCGGCGGGGAATTTAATTTGTAATATTATGTAGTGGTAGGTACAAATTATTCTGAGAGGAGACCTGTGCTCAGTAGTGAACCGTTGATTGGTTGAACATGATGATGAAGTTCCTTTTAATAAAACAGAATTAGGTACAAGGGTTCAAGAAACCTACTTGTAAGCTGAGATAGAGTGAACCAGAGTGAAGGAACTCTCGGTTTGATCCTGAATCGACGATATATGTGAATATTAGGCTATGGTGACGTAAAATCAAAGAAAAATAGGGCTACTATAGGTCTACCTGCGTCAAATGTACTAATTTTTGACGCCTGCTTGTGACGTCGAAGCCTCGACGATAAAGGTTTCCTTACTGTCGTAAACTGTGGTTGAGCTTATAGGAAAATTTTTTCAAAGCAGGTAATTTTCAGCATAAAATGTCTCCACACCATGCTCTGTTCGCAAATCTTGTTCTCATTTTAAATCCGTCGTAAGTTTCTGCGGAAACCAGAGATTTAACGACGACTCCTCCGCATTGTCCGTGCACGCAGCCAACACTCACAAAACTCCAAACGATCTACGCGATGGCTAATTTGAATTTGAAATTCGAACGCATTTTTTACGACACCTCATTCTGTCCAGCCAGATTTAAATTACATTTATTTTTGTTTAAATAAGTATGTATGCCGTTCAAGAACAGCTAAAAAGGGTAAGTACTTATATTTACCAAATACAACAATTGTTTTTTAAGAAAACTCTTCCTATTAGCGAAAGAGTCCTTATTTATATTAATAAGGATAAATCAAAAAAAATGTTAAGTACTTAGGTAATTATTTGTAGCGATAGCGTGAAGTTTAAAAATTAAAATTAACATTTATCCATTAGATTTTTAGAAAAATAGTAAACTGCGGTTTTAATAAGGATCAATACATATATTGTATTGACAAAAAGTTTTTTCACGGAGAAAACTTCATGAATAATCTTTTAGGTTATATTGAATAAAGAGGTTTCAGAAAAGTGAAATTATGAATTAATTTGCGACAGGTGAACCGGCATAGCAACCGAGTAAAAGAACCACAGTAAAGAACGCTTTGGTTAAAAAAAGGAATTCTTTAGACACGTTCACGCATATCCTGCTTATTGTACGGAACTGCACTTTTATAATGCTAAGCAGTTATCATTCCTCCTGTAATCTCATTGTGTTTGAAGTCTATCGAGCGTCTAATTTTATGTGGTTTTTTTTAACGCCACGTGGCATTAGATGTAATGGACAAGATAGGGGTTGTTTTGCCCGACTGCAAAGCAAAAGAGTCATAGTGATTTTAACTGAGCTACTCTTAAAGTTGTTATAAAATACAGTGTTTGGTGTAACTAATACATACCTACCTACATAATCAGTGAAGTCTAGGGCATCGGTGGAGTCAGATCCTGAATAGAGGCCTCAACAACGATCCTTGCTATTTTTGAGTTAGTTATTATGTAAAACAGTTAGGATACAGGACTAAAAATCATGATTCAACCAAAAAAAAAAAAAATTGATTCATCTGTGAACTGTTTAAAGTTGCAATATTAGGTACACCATGTTTATTTAGGGCATGTTTATTTAATATAAGTTATATATTACACTTCTTAGGGTTCCGTACTCAAAAAAAAAAACGGAACCCTTAGAGGATCACTATGTTGTCTGTCTGTCTGTCCGTCTGTCATGTCTGTCATGAAAACCTATAGGGTGCTTCCCGTTGATCTAGAATCATGAAAGGCAGACCGTGGGTAAGTAGGTCTTATAGCACGTGTAAAGGAAAAAATCCAAAAACCGTGAATTTATGATTGCATCACAAAAAAAAATGTGTTCCTTAACAAATACTTAGTATTTTCAATTTTCATTTTGGAAGTCGGTCAAAAAGGGAATATCAGTCTTGTATATCGGATTTTTTTTTACTAAATAAAGTAAAGCTGCCTTTTATTCAAAATGAGAACCACTGTACATTTTTTGATTGTCAATTGTTGAATTTAATTAATTAAGTACTTAAACCAAAGTCCATTTAAATTGCTTAAAACTAAAACTACGAGGGTTCCAAACGCGCCCTGTACTGAGAAGAAGCCTACAACAAATTCAGCCCATTTCTTTTCGCGATCTACGGGTGTTAGTTTTAAAACTTTATAAATTGCTTAAAACTAAAACTACGAGGGTTCCAAACGCGCCCTGTACTGAGAAGAAGCCTACAACAAATTCAGCCCATTTCTTTTCGCGATCTACGGGTGTTAGTTTTAAAACTTTATATTAACTTTTTTACCGCCACGCGCTGGAAGACGTATGGACAAGATAGAGGGGTTGTTTTAACAAGTATATTAGTAGTAATGGGGCCGTTATGATTTATGGAGTGTCTCTTTCAGCTGTATTTGCCTGGGGGATGTAGTTTATTGATGACACGCGTTGCGTCGCGTCGCGCAGTAATGAATTTGTTTCCTTCGCTAAACACTGTTGTTAGCTGTTTGTCTTTGTACTTTTTTTTGTTGATAATGGGTTAATAAATCATCTGGCTACTGGAAAAAGATAGATAGCTTTTTATTATTAGGATGTACGAGAACTCTATTACACGACTGACCAAAAAAAGAGTGTAATGTTTTCCAGGTTCATATGTATTCAGGTAAATATGGCGGCCTTATGGCGCCATTTTCAAAAGTGGTTTTTTTGGCAGAGTAGTTTTGAGACAATCATGTTTATTTCATTTATTTAATTTGAACTTGATTGCTCTTTCAGTAATTCCGTCTCCATTATCAATTTTGTTTTTTGTAAAACTATAGGTACCTACCTAATAAAATGATCTCTTTACGTTCTTGAAATAGAACAAAATGAGTCACAATTCTATTTTTAACAATTTGGTTAGTATTTACCTATACACATTTTTTTTTTTTCCAAAAAACTTTGACGAATAATTTTGAACCTTTCTACGCCTAGGCTAAAGGACAAAGGACCAATATTTCCTGCTGTTCTTAATTAGATTAAAGACGTGGTAATTAGGTCAAATCCTATGACAAAAAATCGAATTCTATATAAGTGCAGAACTTAGTGACGCAGTTAATGTACGTGAACGAGTTAGTCACACATTATAATGCTTTGTTTTATGCACTGGTAAGCAAATAATTTTGCCGTGTCTTAGTTAGTCAGGTACTATATCTACGAAAATAAAATAAAAACCTAATCTAAAAAATCATCTAAAGTCTGTAGTATATGTATCCACTGATTCTGCATATTTGTATGTTTTGCTAATAATCGCTACAGACGCAAAAAGACGAAAATAAAAAACAAAGGCATATCTTCATGTTGATTTGCATTTCGGAGGGATGCTCTGAGAGACAAGAGACAAGCGGAAGCTCTTTGTGGCGAGCGGAAACCAGGCATAATGCGATCACCATCTTGCATTCCATCAATTTTTTTATTTACGTCTGATATAAGACAGGTTCGCGTTGTCAAGGAGTTGGTTGGTTCACTTACTAATAAACAAGTGTAAATTAAAAATTTTCAACACCCCCGACAAATCATTTTCAAATAAATAATTATGTATATCTAGGCAACGTCCATCTTGACAGCATGACATTTGTCAATTGACACTTGAATATTATGAACCTAAGGGTTATTCTAACCTTCTTTTCTACAAGAAAACTAGAAAATAGCTGATAACTTTTAAACGGCTGAACCAATTTTTTTGGATTATAGCTAAGAACACTCTCGATCAAGCCACCTTTCAAACAAAAAAAAGTAAATTAAAATCGGTTCATTCGTTTAGGCGCTACGATGCCACAGACAGATACACAGATACACAGATACACAGATACACAGATACACACGTCAAACTTATAACACCCCTCTTTTTGGGTCGGGGGTTAAAAACTAGGCTCTCTGGCACGGCACTCCCGCTGATTAATACCTACCTATTGGTAAAATATGAAGAGACTTTATCAAACAGGCTTTGAATAGACTTTACAATCATGCGGATTGTACACATTAAAATTAGAGTAGGAATATTTTTTACACGAAACTTACACGAGCATACTATAAAACTTATAGAAAAGTCATTTCGATTAACCATGTTTATTTTTCAACAGCGGCAGATAGCCAGGAGTCGGGCAGTCCTCCACCAAGCCCGACGGACTCCACAGCATCAGACCCCGCGCCCACCCTAGTCCACATCAAGCAGGAGGCCATGGCCCCTGGCACTGATATGAAAGAGTACTACAACGCTTTGGACTTTGGCCTGAACGACACATATCTCTCGAGCTACGACTACACACGCAACTATTTACAAAGACCTTTAGATCTACCGAATCAAAGGTTCCTAGAGTCCAAAAGTCCAGATAGAAACGAAGATTTTAATGACGAGAATGAGAAGTCGGAATTGAATTTGCCGAGTGAGTTGATGCTCAAGTCTGGTGGTGTATTCTCCAGAGGCAATATCCCTTGTGGAACTAAGTATGGACCATTCAACGGCAAATGGGTCGCGCAGCCTTTAGATAGAAGATACGCGTGGGCGGTAAGTTTTACTCTTTTAACTTAAGTTCGTTAATTTAAGTTCGTTGTCTTAATACCTCGGTCCAACGTAGCTGTCTTTTTTAGAAACATTACGGTTAGTCTTTGATAATTCCCACGTTTTTAGGATTCCGTACCTCAAAAGGAAAAAAGGAACCCTTATTATACTCGTAGGATCAATTTGTTGTCTGTCTGTCGTGTCTGTCAATTCTGGGGAATCGAAACCCATAGAGTACCTACCTACTTCCTCTTGACTTAGGAATCATGGGCAGGAAGCAATGTCTTATAAGAAAAGAAAAAGTGAAGGAAAAAATCCTAGAACCGTGAGTTTGTGGTTACCTAGGTACATCACAAAAAAATCGATATTTGTATTCCCGAACTAAAAATTAGTTCACTAAATCACATGAAGATGAAAATGTACTGATTTGAGATTTCTTGTACGATGGTGTGGAACCCTTTGTGTTCGAGTCCGACTCGCACTTGACCGGTTTTTGTTGATAATAATAAAATTAAGTTATCAACAAATAGGTGGGAATTTTCAATGTAAATAACTTTTTGCAGTAGGTACCTATACCGCTAAACCGTAACCTCTCTTTAAGTAGATTCAGGATGGAGTATTATTTCACTAGTATTTAATTAAAAAATAAAATAAATAGACACTGTCCTAAGACTGTATTGAAGTTTGTCTGCGTTTGTTTAATTAGACAACGTCGTTGGGGTGTCAACCTTTCAAAAGAACCACTTGTACCAGGGTCAAGTGAGGATTAAGTGTAAAAAATCAATGAGTGGACTAGTTAATAAATAACACCCTAAAACTGAAGCTTTGGAACGAATGTCAACGTCGGTAGTAAACTGTTCACTTTATTGATATCCTCAAGAAGCTCTGTTATTTTCACTTTTTTTCTGTTTTGAGTCACACTTCATTATATTTTAACTGAGGTTTGACAAATTTGTTATGTACGCTGTCTTGTTTTAAGTAGGTACCTACGATGCTGAAGTTATTTTGAATGTAACAAAATAACTTATTGGAAAGTAGCGACAGTAGTTGATAGACATCTTTATAAGATAGGTACCAGAGAATTTTTTCAGCTTTGCAGCATTTAAGGATTTTCTACTTTCATCATCATTATCAACCCATTGCCGGCTCACTACTGAACACGGGTCTCCTCTCAGAATGAGAAGGCTTTATCCATAGTCCACCATCCTGGCTAAGTGCGAATTCGCAGGCTTCACACATCTTTCAGAATATTATGCAGAACTCTCAGGCATGCAGGTTTCCTCACGATGTTTTCCATCACCGCTAAAGCAAGTGATATTTAATTGCTTACAACGTACATTACTTCGAAAAGTTGGAAACCCTTGCCCGGAATCGAACCCTGGACCCCTCAACTACGAGACCACGACGTCCTAACCACTTGGCTAGGTTAACACCGCTTTTGTGTGTCTCGTACCTTTTATATTCCTTTACGCACATGTTTTATGTGTGCCTACACGGATATCTGTATGGATTACCAAAGACTTCTTATGTATAGTCATTGTGGATTACTAATAAAGCAAAAGGTTTGCGCAAGTTTAAAGAAAGTAGTTATACCTACCTACCTAGGTACAGTCAAAGGCCGTAAGTCGCTTAGCACCTTAATGATCATATTCGCGTGGCACGGTTATGCCTATGCGTTACGTGTGTGTGGAGTGTTTATAGAAAAAGGTCATAAGTGCGACAGGTTTTTGATGCAATGATTTCGCGGAATTGCTACTCTAATTCTGAGGCCCACCGTATCTATAGTGAACGACGCATCACGCAATCTGTCTCGATCTTAATAAGATTACTCTAGTGTGAAGATTGCAGTAGATATTCGTAAACCAACTATATAATATGAATAAAGACATCTTTACGACTGAACGATTTAAGTTTCGGATAAGGGGTGTGTCGTTATCTGCCCATAGGAAGCGGAAATCAATTGTCTGTCTCGATTCCTGGATTAGGCAAAAATTGATCGGTGTACCTACAAAAGTACGAAAATATCGAATTTCGTGCGCAATTTTACTTGTAGTAGCCACCTTTATCTATCAATATTTATTTTTAGAGTAAAAAAAGCTTTTTTTTTCAGTTAAATTTATTGCAAAAAACTTTGCTCATAAAAATTTCAATATTAAATTCATAGGTTTATGGAAATTAGAGCACGAGATAAAAGTTTCAGGCAATGCTTTATTGCTTAAGAGTCAAGAGCTTACTATTGCAATCAGTGAAGAAGAAGAAAATTATTGAATATACGTGTGAATAATGCGAATCAACGTGTGATAAAACGTTAATTTTTTGCAAATCTATACTAATAAATAAAATTGGAGTGTCTGTCTGTAATTTCGAAATAACTACCTGATATTAAGCTCATATGGTTATTTGAACGATACCATAACTGAATCACACGTTTTTAAAATTTTTGTCTGTCTGTCTGTCTGTCTGTCTGTCTGTCTGTCTGTCTGTCTGTCTGTTTGTCTGTCTGTCTGTCTGTTTGAAAAGGCTAATCTTTGGAACGGCTGAACCGATTTTGACGGGACTTTCACAGGCAAGTAGAGGATTGACCAGGGCGTAAAATAGGCTACTTTTTTAACCGACTTTTAAAAAGGGAGTTGTGTTTTTCTACCTATGTACACCGAAATCTCCGAGATTTCTGAACCGATTTGCGTCATTTCTTTTTTAATCGATAGAGGAACTTTGCGACATTGTTTCATAAAAAATTTGGAGTCCAACTCCTCAATCCTGATGCTGCAGGGGATCTGACCAATCCACGCGGGCGAAGCTGCGGGCATCAGCTAGTTAATTAATATTTTTTGCCTTAAAGTCAATATAATTTTGCAATTTTGTAGTTCCAGTGTAAAAGTTGCACACTGTATGCACAGATAGACAGATAGAAGGCTTTATTGCACACAAAACAAGAAAAAAAAACCAAGACAAATAAAACTAAAAACAATTTTATGCAAAGGCGGCCTTATTGCTTAGAGCAATCTCCACCAGGCAACTTTTGGTGAAAGGAGAGACTACATACATAGGTAGGTAGTTGATAGTTCTTACAATTTTGTGGGTGTCAGGTTACAGTCAAACCGCGCCATTGTGATCATGTGAGGCGTTTTGTTCCGGCTCTTAGATGGGTATTCGGATGTGCAAATATTGAAGCAGATAAAATGTTTATTGAATGATGTTTGATTGATCTTTTTTTGGTTGCTTGGGATTTGTCCTTTTTTTGGCTGTGTATATCTACTTACCTACCTATATCTTTTGATAGATGATGCTCGCGATTTTCTTCCGCGTGGATGTAGATTTTTAAAAATCTTGTGGGAAGTTTTCAATTTTCCGGCATAGTAAAAAGTACCTACTTAGTAGTACGTTCGTCCCCGGGTTGCAAGCCATCTTTAGTCAAAATCGGTTGAACGGATGAGCGAACGGATCAGTAACTACCATACAGACACATTTTCGCATCTACATATAATGTTAGGCATACTTAAGTATGGATTAAGTTATGGATTGTAATATTATAGGCCCTTGTAGCTAGCTTACTTGATGCTATGAAAGAATTTATTTAAATTAATTACAATAATTTAAATAAATTCTAATTAAACTGTTTTCTTTTGTTCAATTTCAATAATCTTTAGTGTAACTTTTTGCAAGCAAAATCGTCACCAGACTAACTTTAAACTCGGAAAAAAAACACCGCCCCTAGTAGGTGGATATGTAGATAGATCAATTGAAAATTTTAAGTCGACGCTTGCCATGCAAATTAAAATAGTAATTTTGATTAACTCAAATTCTCAGTTGAGGCTCTTTTGTTTTGTTGTGGCTCTTTTGTGTTTGTAAAGACATTTAAACATTTAAAGCCGATTCACACCAAGCACATACACTGACGCGTCACAAGCAGTGACACTTGCTTGTGACGCGCGTGAATCCGTAGACATAACTGAACGCATTACGTCTACGCGAACGTTTACGCCACGTAAGCGGTATGCCATGTCTCATACAGTTCCATACATTACAACGCAATGATACGCGCTACGTCTACGCATACGCGGCCTGTGTGGCCGGCGTTTTACCCGCAAACTTTCCAGGTTTCACATTATGTCTCTAAGTACCTAACTTGGTACCTTGACAAGTCAATCGATAACGAACGTGATGTCAGGGTAAAGGAGCCAATTGCGGGCACGTCATTATGACGCTAGAACCCAAACGCTGACCGCACTACTTCCGTTCCATCGGACGCAGAGCCTTTGATGTGCTTTGCCCTATTACAGCGAAATCTTTTCTATATTCTCTGTTCCTCTTTTGTAGACGCTTTTACAGTTGATTTAAGGTTTGTGATATTTAACTTTTTTAGCTGAATTAAAAATCTAATACCTTTATTTTAATATTCTATTGGTGGTAGAATTAAATTACAGTAAATTAAGTCAAAAACACGTTTTTTCACAAAAATACCAGTAAAAATGTGCCCAGCATTTTTCGAATCCCAGGAAAATATAAAGGATTAAGTTAAACCGATGCAGTTCACATGTCTGTTTAACTGAAGGGGTTACGCTTATTGTTCATTCCGAGACACGGTAACGTTATCTAACCACCGTTTCACAAAATTTTGATATCTCAATAAAAATCTTCAACCAGAAAAAAACGGATCCGGGTAATCAAAGAATTCTTTATGCGACCATCCCGTGTCAAAGTGCAATAAAAGGTTGCGTACGAATACACCTTAATTTTGGTTAAGGCGTGACCCCCGTCAACAGTTTTTTTCTTATAAAAATTTACACTTTTTTAGCGAAAAAAAAAACCGAAAGTAACGGAAGTTTCAACAATGGGAGACGTCACCGAATTCTTATTTAAAAATTAAAACTTGATTGGCGAGGTTTTTTCTACGATGAAATTGTCACAAAATCTCTTGAAATGCATCTCTTCCTTTTGAATTTGTTATTGGCAGTTGTTGATAAAGCTTCCCTTTTTAGTTAAAATTTTTGAAATGACAAACGTTCTCACAAGTTTTAACTTTTTATTATTAGATGTCAGAGTTCATCGTTGCTTTGCTGTTTTTATTAAATTCAGATTTTAGTGGAATTTCTTTCTTTAAAAATCACCATAGCTTCCGTGCTCAAAAAAGCTTCATTGGGTTTGGCTTGGATAGTTATTGATTAATCGTTACTTAGTTAAGATGAAAATACAATATTTCATGTAACAAAACTTGAAATCCGAATAAATCCATATTGAAAGAACTTATAAGACATGTGGACTGCTAGGGATGTAGTAGGTACTACCTATGAAAATATAACTAATAACATTACGAATGAAATTTTAATCATGAATTAATGCTTGATTAGAATTCATAGCGGTGTATGGTAATAACAAATTAATTATTTATTTAAAGTATTTGGGAACATATCTGGCGATTGAATATCTTATGAGATAAACTTGTTTCTTCTAATGGGGTCGCATCGGTAAATGTCAATCAAAATATGATTTTTTTACATCTGCATTAATTTTGCATTATTTTTATAGACGGGGCGCGTCAAAATTGATGCGAAATTGGCAAGTAATGGATCCCACTAATTATTATTTCAATTTTGTGTTATTGTAATTGAAAAAATCGAGTTACGCATCAATGTTTGCTTTGGAACTGACAAAGGGGACTGACTGGCTATGAATGTTTTTATGGCTGGTTATTTTTCGATGCGAAGCGTCGAACCTCGTTTAATATGTTTGTGATATTCATTATTAAGTTTTAAGCATCATTGCGTATTGTTTGGTTACCTCCATGATTTTAAATTACGTTTTAGTTTTAATGAACTAGTTATTTAAGTGGTGATAGCCTAGTGGTTAAAACATCTGTCTTCTATTCAGAGGATCCTGGGTGTGATCCAAGCACGCACCTAACTTTTCGGAGTAAGTATGTCCATTCTAAGTAAGTAATTAAATAATCACTTACTTTAACGGTGAAGGAAAACATTATGAGGAAACCTGCCTGCCTGAGAGTTCTCTAGAATGTTTTGAAAACGCGTGTAAAGTTATCCGCACCTGCTTAGCGGTGGAGTAAGTAATTATGAAATATCTACTGGTATCTACTTACCTGAAAATCGTGCATTTACCCTGTTCAGCAAATTTATTATTTTGGATCCGCCTGAATCATAAATTAGAAATTATAATATTAGCGTGACTTTGACTGTCGCGCCGAAATTCGGAGTCACCTATAACTGACTTAGTCAAATACATAACAAAAAGCATGTTAATTTTTTATTCCAATTTCAAAATTAACTAGCTCATGTAGCTGTATGAAAGACTCCTGCGCCACCTACTAAGTACTAATATTGTAAAACCCCCTTCCAGCAAAGGATTATCGCGTCCCTATATCTTTATCACGGTAGTTGGCTGACATAGTCACATTGTTGAGGTTTCTGAGATATTTTTGAACAAAAAAGTACCATATTTACTCGTATTTATAAAATAGCCTACTGCCAAAGTTTTAAGCAAGTTAGCAAAGCAACTACTTACTTAGCATGCCTACGGATTCAGGTGGCGCAAGACCGTGGCATGTGGCAGCCCTTACAAGAGACCTACTCGTATGTATATGGTAGTGTATCCACGTACACTACTTACAGCATTATGCTGAGGCGATTCCCTTTTTGGGACAGTTTGGCGCTACAGACACGAATTCTGTTTTTGTTTTTTTTTACTATTATTTAGATTTTATAATTGTTTATTTAATATAAGTAGATATAAGATTCATTGAAATTCCATGCAATTCGGCTCAGAGGATCACCGCGCCTTTGCAGTACAAGTCTATTATTTATTAGAACTACAAAATAGCGGTGGTCGTCTCGGCCGAAATGCATGGAAAGCTCAGTAAGTTAAGTTATAGGTAAATATTTAGGTTTTTAAGTTTAATTTATTAGTATTTATGTTTCATCTATGTTCATTCTATGTACTGTGTTTGCGCCTAGCTTATAGTCCCGAATAAAAGTATATTTATTTATTTTTATTTATTTTATTTATGTCCACCAGTGGATGATGCAGCAGAAGTAGAACGGGTGATGATGATGGCGATGATGACTACGGAATCCTTCGTATTCGGACAGTTAATACTAAAAACGTAGTCGCTTGTACATGTTATAAATTAAAAATTCAATTCAGAGAGCGCTAATTGTTATTTTAAAGCTCAGCCGAATCCGTTGCATTACTGTCAAAATAGCTGTCATATTCGTGTGACATCTTTTCAAAACTAGCCACCCCCTTCCAGCAAAGGATTACCGCGTCCCTATTACATCTTCATTACGGTAGGCGGCTGACAAAGTTCCATTGTAGTTTGCAATAATAACATTTTTTTTATTGTTATTATATTTATTGACGCCATTGATAGTTTCATCCGAGGATCTCCGTTTACAGTGCAGATGCGTTATTTCAATGGTTCTTCTATTAAATAGATAGGTGCTAAAAACTACTGTATACGTGCTAGATGACGCCTGCGACTTCGTCCACGCGGATATTCTTATCCAGATTATGCTTGGATTAACACATAGGCTACTTTATCCCGGAAAATTAAAGAATTCCCACGGGATTTTAAAAACCTAAATCCACGCTAATAAAGTTACGGACAGCATCTACTTACCCAGTTAATAATAACTTTAAAACATATTAAGGTATGTCGAATATCAAAAATTTTAATCGATTCACACTGAATCGAACTTAAATTCTAAAACTTTTTAAATTTATTCACTACTATTAATGTCAATCGATCCCTAGAATACTTAATTTAGAATACTTAATTAAAAATTTTGTATTCTACTTACTACAAAAAAAAAAACTTAATGATAAAACTGATTTGATAATTGAAAGTAAGTACAGTGTATTAAATATACTTAATTAATGTTTGGATTATACATTTTAATGTGAGTACTTATTTTGTTTTAATTATCGAGAATGTCGTTCAATGTCAGCGATAATATAATTCATTTTAATTATTATCGATCAGTATTACAATTCAGTCGATATTGTGACATGCAAAATTTTATTAATTTTGAACTCTATGCTCTATGTTAATTTACCTCGGTTATTAGACATATTGTCAGAATATTATAGCAAAATGTACCTATTGTAACTTAATTAGAAATTAAATTAGTATGATAGGGTATTATTTTATAGGGTATGAGACGCGGGGATGTCCCGCACACCCACACGTCACCCACGCCATCCCGCACAGAGATTGCGCGGGGGCTGTGCAGTTGTGCAATGCGACCCCACCCCGATTGCCATCTCGACCTGGCGCGTTCTACTGTACCGTCCCATCTAAGGGTTGAGGTCTATTGAGCGCACTTTGTCTTAGCACAGATTTATGAATCTGTTATTATATGTCTTTTTTTTTAAAATTCACATACAAGTTGTCCCCTGACTGCAATTTCACTTGGTGGTAAGTGATGATGCAGTCTAAGATGGTAGCGGGCTAATCTGGAAGTGATATCGTAGTTTCATTAAACTATAATATCTACCTACCCCTTTGGTTTCTACACGGCGTCGTACCGGAACGCTGAATCGCTTGGCGGCACGGCTTTTCCGGTAGGGTGGTAGCTAGCCACGGCGGAAGCCTCCCACTAAACCAAATCAGAGAAAATTTAGAAATTAAGTTCCAGATTTCCCCTATCGGGAATTGAACCTAGGAGTTCGGACCTCTCACTAATAAGACCACGGGCTCCCCACTGCATCAGGGTGCTCGTCAGGAGTAAGTAGTAGGTACGCTCTATAGATGGATCTAAGCCTTTAGACAGTATCATAAACTCCTTGTTTATCATCAGGTGATATACTCATCTATAAAACCATAATATTTCTCTCGTAGATGATAAACGTATCTATTTGATGAAGTAGCGGTATAAATAATACAATAGGGTAGCTTCACCCTAAAAGTACACAATCCAAACATTTTTATTATTAACAATCATACACTTATCAGTTAATCTTACACCGTTGCACAATAGCGGCTAATCTCCAGGCGTGATAGAAATTTATCTTCGGTAGCGGATCATTGTCACTTTGCCCCGGTCTCCCCTTCTGTAAAAGAAATATTTTGGTATACTAAGGGTGCATGTTTCTATATTTTATGGCATAATTTTGTAATTATTTATCTAGTTAGGACTTTTGCTTGCGATACGTATTGATGTAACTTGAAGTTGAAAATTAGCTGGAAAGTTTTTAGACTAAAGTATTAAAAGTTATTAGACTAATTAATTTATGAGATTAATGGTTTCAACGTGGTGTTGTACTAAGGAACAAATAAAATAAGGTATAAATAAAATAAGCCTAGGTACTGATCCGATAAATCATGCAGTGCTAAGATGCAGTTCGATCAGAAAAGTCAATTTAGAAAATTTAATTTCCAAAGGCCAATATCTCACTAGGACACCATGACGGCGCCACGCGGTCGCGCTACCGTGGTATTTTGAGCTACAAGATAAGAAACACCTGAGTAGACATCAGGATCGTAAGTTTTAAAATGGACGTCGGAAAGTTAACACTGCTTTTGCTGTAAGACAAAAGAAGGGAAGGTAGCGCATAGAGCACCTTCCATAGAGCTGTACATATTGTACAATCCACATTTTGTTGGAAGCGCGACTGGTCGCGTCGCCACTAGTTTCTTAGTGAGATAGTGCCCTTAATCTGTAGATTGTACACTTGGTATTATATATTTTTTGGTAGGTAATGGTTTTTCATTAAAATTTTCACCATTCCAAATAAATTTCAACTCACAACACGTATGTCTGCGGCATCTTATTTCCGCCAATATTTTTACCAACAAATTCGTGTTCGCAAAAACAGTGCGAGCGTGCACAGTGGGGCAATATTTCATCTGAGCTGGCCAGAACAATAATAGCCCGTGGAGTTGAAGCCACGGCACGTTCGCGCCACAATGTTGGTAACAACCAATTTACGATGGCCTCTCTAATACCGCCCGAGAGTAATAAAAGTCCAAGCTGCTTCAAGAGTTATAGGTCGTTGTTCACTGGCCGATGGATATACCATCGCCAGCATCCGTGTAGACAAAATAATGAAATACCCCGAAAGCAACGCGATATATGCATTGGTTATTGGGTTAGGTTATGATGTGTTTACACAAGGAACTTCAGCAGAGGCGAATGTTGATGCGTAGGATGCCAAGAGGCTAAACTTTGACGCCGTATTGTACGCGATTTGTTTTTGCATAAACAGCGTAGATGTGTGCCTATTAAATGTCAAAATGTTATTCAAACGATACGTGCTGTTTGCAAAATCTATCGGTAATACGCTTCAGACCATCTTTGGAATTTCCGGTAAAGGAAAACTTAGATTTTAGTGAAGTACCTAGTAGAAGATTGGTAATCCGATAAAACATAGGTATATATGTAATTGGACTTATTAATATTAGGTTTGCATAGTATGACGTCCAAAGCTCAGTTTTTTTGTCTACCAAAGATGGTGCCAATTTATTTTTATTGGCACAAAAAGATGTAACTATTAGAAGAAAAGATAAAGGAGTGGATGACAAGCACTTAACTCCATAAGAGGTCTCTACCATCCTTGGCAGTGGGAGAAGTTGTAAAGGAAAAATAATAGGTAGGTAGGTATAGGGACAGCAAAGATATAATTTTTTATTAAAAGTTCTTTTTTTTAATTTCTTTTTCGTAAAAAACATGATTTTCTTGAAAATTACCTATTTCAAAACATTCTTAACGCGTAGGTAGGTACTCCTTGTACTTGAGCTGTGGACACCGTGATTTTTATATCTAGTGCTTATTTAATTTTCTCCTCCGTTTTTTCATTAGTATGCGGCTATGTAGTAGGCCAATTTTTCAAACAGTGATACTGTAATTGGATAAAAAACGAGCCAAAACTAAACATGTTTCCAGGAAAAACAAAAAAAAACTTCACCCCACTGCTCTAGATTCAATAAAAAACAGCAATGATAGCCAAAAAAACACATAACTAACCGAATAATTCCGTGTCCCGCCAATTGTCACGGTGACAGCCGCCGGTGTCTTTGTCAGGTTTTTTTCGCTTGTAATCTTCGCGCTAATCCGTTTTAACGCAACCAGATGTGAGACTGCGTTTTGAGACGGCTTTTTGATAGTGGAAAATGAGTTGGCATCAACATCTCCTGCATCACTAGCCATATTATAAATGTGTGTTTGTTTGTTTATTGGTTTGTTGATTTGTCCGTCAATCATGTCGCATCGGAGTACAGATCGGCGTGATTTTTTGCATAGTATTTAGTTAAAGACCTGGACTGAAATAGGCTACTTTTTATCCAGCAAAATCAAAGAGATTGCACGGGATTTTTAAAAACCTATATCCAATCTAATGAAGTAGTGGGTATCAGCTTTTAATATTATATTTATGGTAGCCACGATATTTCTAACCTTTTAAATGTATTCAATGGTATTCAAAATAACTGGGTCTCGTTGTGTATTTTTCCCCTGAACGGTAGGATTTTCTTTTTTTGGCTAGCTTGGGTCTTGTCTACCCTAAGGGTTACGAGTATGTAGGAGGATTCATATTCATAATAACGCATTCATTTTAGGTTTTATATCTACCTATAAAAATACGAAGAAACTGAATCTATCGAGAATGTCTGACGATAAATACTTATACTTTAGTTTTCCTTAGCTGACTGCAATTTGTTTATCTTAAAAGATAAACGAATTGCAGAAACGTCGGAGAAACGCGTAAGCAATGCGATTTTTTCAGTTTATGATTTCATTGCCAGATCGCATAACAAGGTCATATGGTGCGCACCTTACGCATTTCAGTAAGAAGCTAATTGTTGACGTTTTAAGTAAACTAAAAACTAAGAAAAACGAAAGTATAAGTACCTACTTATTTATCTAAATAAGTATGCAGTCTGCAGTGGAATACAGATTGCTCTGTTTACGCCATTCCAACAAAACAAGCCAAAAATATCTTCAACTGACAGCAGCCTGATTGTTTACCGATCACCGAACGAACGATAGCCGTTCTTTGTGACAATCAATGGGGAGCCGTTAATACAGGATCAATGGGACATGTAACACCCACTGATTGTGACCAACAAAGCTTTTTTACCAACCGAAAATAATATATATCCTTGTGGTTAAATCTTAAGGTTCAAAATTGTTTGTCAGCGGATTAATTGACCGTAAATTAATCTCAGTTATTGATGTTTTTTTGCGCAATGATAGCAACAGTTCGTGAATATTTTGTCGCGTCAGGAATTAGGCCGTTTTGTCTCCGGTTAATGGTCAGAACGTGATGGTGAGGCGATATCCTAATTTCTCAATATTTTGTTCGGGATGCGGTGACAATGAACGGTAACATTGAAAAGTGGGATAATGGGAACCTGAGAATAGTGCTAAAGGATTTCGGATATAAAAGATGGTTCTTTAAGTGATAGGTGACTTTTTGGAGGTACGATTGCTCCTTATGATATATTTAGTCCGATAGTCATGAACTTGCACATTCCAAAGGACCACCCTATTATCTCAACCCATCGCCGACTCACTACTGAGCACAGGTGTCCTTTCAGAGTTAGAAGGATTTAGGTGCGCATCGGCGGACTTTACACACCTAGGTGGGTGGTGGGTGTAGGTAAATACTACAGAACTGTTTTTGTGCCTCATTTTGACTGTTTTGAGTAAACAATACCTAACTGAAATTGGAATTAGGTAATTAAGTAAGTACCTATTGTAGATAGGTGATTAGAAGTGAAAGAAGAAAGTGTTTCAGCTGGTTTTCTGTTATCTTTCACGGCATAGACCTATCAGTGTAATTCTGTGGGAATTCCCACGAAATTAATTGAATCTAAATGCAAGTGTCGGAATGCACGGGCATCATCTAGCTTTATTTTACAAAGCAAATTTTATGAGGCAACTTGATAATTGCAGTTGAAAGTTCCTGGAGACGTATATTTCTTCCCTTTCCTGTTCGTGCGCTAACAAGATAGCCGGCTATTAGGTAAAAGGGCAATAAAACAAAAGAGTTTCCTTATAAAAGTGCGGTCTAGTATCTGTTGACAGTGGCGGAAGTAATTCTTTTTCCGACTGATAGCGAGGACGGCTCGAGGAAACGTGGCTCCTCAGAACATGGCCTGAATTGTCGGGGATTATGGAAAAATTCTAAGAGGGTGTTTTTATTAGGCAGGAATCTATTATTCGTTTTTTTTTTTTTGCTTTAATTTGGACTACTTTATTTAAATGACTAGGAATCGCTCGCGATTTCGTCCCCGTGAAGTTAGGTTTTTTAAAAATTTGGCGGAATCTCTTTGACTTCCCGGTAAGTACAGACAGACAGACACGACGGACGGACGGACAGACAGACAGACAACAAAATGATCCTACACGGGTTCCGTTTTTCCTTTTGAGGTACGGAACCCTTAAACACACTTTCTGCAAAATTATTGAAAATACCTAATTAATTATGTACAATAACAAAATTTTCCTTTCAATGCACTCTCTATCTAGTACGAATCTCAACAATAATAGAGGAAAAGATAGGTTACTTAAAAAAGACGTATTTTTAAACCCATCTCGAGCACTTTTTAGCTAATCATTCTCATTTTAATTCAATTTCCATTTTCTCATTTATATATAGGCTATGTAAATACGGCATATACGCGATCCAATTTGGCGCAGGCATACGGTAGGTACGGTAAATAACCGGGCACAAATTGTTATCTTGTGAAACGAGTCGTGTGATTCGCGCAACGACGCGTGTTGCCGCAACTGCGGCGCGGTACGCTCTTCAGCTTGTTGTAGGGATGTGACGACTGACGGGTTGGTGATGTCGATATTGTGAAAATTTAAAAGTATTTTTTTTTATTAGTATAGATAATGCACATGAACTTATAACTTAAATCTCGCCAAACTGCACATCAGTTTGTTGCCGAGTTCACGTTCATAAAATCTTACGCCAGTCCTTAACTATAGGTTAATACTCACAATATAACCTTTTTACTAAACAGTACAGTAAACAGTAATAGTAGACAGTCAGCGGAAGAGTCCTATCGACTGCCCAAACACGTTAGTTTACCATCACTTGCCTCTAAATCACTAAATAATTTATGTACGGGTATGTAGGTATGACGTGATAAGATAGCTTATATCTAATCTTACCATTAAGTATGCCAAGCTAGGTACTTACTAGGTGATTACTTGATTACCATTATGCCAAGCTGGGTATACCCATCTACCTGTCCTTTAAATTTATTACATTGAAGTAAGTATGATTATGTAGGTAGGTTCCTACTTTCTTTGAATGTTTGAATAGTTATCTTTGCTAAAAAGCAGCGTGGCGTTCAAAAAACGTGTATGCTACGTAAAACAACAAATCAAAAACTTAACTAAAAAGCTCAGTCCTGTATAGGCATAATATAGCATATTTTTCGAGAAAAATAAGTAACAAAATTATGCACGCTATTAGCACGCTTTTGGCGATAACTTAAAACTGCAGGACAGCATTGATACTTTCATAGTAGGTGGAAATAAAGGAATTTGTAAGGTCGCTTCAAAAGAAAATCAAGTATTTACCCCTCAACCACTCTTGGTTAGAGTTAACTATCCTGTTTAATTGTTTATATAATACTATGTACTATGCTACTTATATTACACTTACTTACTTGCTAACCCATTATATTCTTGAGAGTCGTCCTGATACTATATCGACCTTCTGATATAACTCTGCTACCCTGTCCATTACAAACGATAATAATTCAAATCATTACAGGTAATTTTTATTTATTTATTACAAGACGATGCCCGCAACTTGTCCGCGTGGATTTAGGTTTTCGAAATGCCGTGGAAACTCTTTGATTTTTCGGGATAAAAAGTAGCCTATGTGCTAATATCCGTCCAGTAGTTTTTGCGTGAAAGAGTAACAAACACACACACACATCACACATACACACAAACTTTCGCCTTTATAATATTATGTGGTGTGATAGATCACTAAAATAATTTATACTGTTGTCGATAAAAAGAATGTTCGCATCACTAAAACTCGTGAAATGTAATTTTCCGACGGGAGCTCGCGAACATTTGTAGCTTTTCCGAGTATTCCGGGAAATTGCGATCTATGAGCGCAAAATATGAGATCTACAGCAGTACGTTTAAATTAAAAACACATTTTTATAATAATCTGCAGTGCAGTCGTTTTATTTCGCCGCCTAAACCAGCGGGATGAAAATATCTAGCCTTTTTAAAAATTCAGAGATGGTATTTTATTTCAACTGTGGGATTTAAAATACTTTTTGATTATGTTTTACTTTTAGAAAAGTCGACTTTTGAAATTTTCTGTTTTTTTTCATTTTTAACATTGTTTCAATAGGTACCTACATTCTAACCATACATACATAATAAAATACATTTTTATTGAGTTATAAATAAAATGTTTTGATTCTTGATAACTCGATATTCAATATGAGATCGAAATATTATTAAAATTCACTTAACTCCGATAGTAGGTAAATATTAATTTTAACCTCAAACTGAAAAGCAATTGGCATTTGCTCATACTCAGGTAGGTACATCAAATAGTATAAAATAGTAGGTAATATTATGATAGTCACAGCAAAATATAATTTCCTTCCTCAGATATCTATACTTATGTGAAGTCTGCTAATCCGCATTTGACAATCAGGTGGACTATGGCCTAAATCATTCTCATTCTGAACACATAATACCTGAAGTGTTTCATTTCAGCAAGTATTGTTTTAATAACAGCCTCAGAGCCTCTTTAATCAGAGCCTCAATAGCTCAACCGATAAAGGAGTGGACTGAAAACCGAAAGGTCGCGACGCGGTTCAAACCCCGCCCGTTGCACTATTGTCGTACCTACTCCTAGCACAAGCCTACACTTAGTTGGATAGGAAAGGGGAATATTAGTCATTTAACACGGCTAATATTCTTAAAAAAAAAAAATAACAGGTATATAATTAAAGAGACATACCTATACCTACTTTTCAATACTCTACATTTCAATTAAAGCTTCAAAGATAGATGGACGTCATATTTCAGGTCTGACCCCTGCGGATTGTCCGCTCGATTCGCATCCTTCATCAAGCTCCATCGATGAGTGATGGCTAACATGTGCTGCTAGTCTACTGTACCCTGCCCGGCTAGGGCTGAGGCCTGATAGCCTTTGGAATGATGAAATCAAATGCCTTTGAATTGAATTAATAAAATCCACCAAAAATACCGTTGCAAACACAATTTAATTGTACTAAGTAAATATTATGAAGTTTTCATTACGTTTTAATATTAGGTATGTATTGAATGAACTTTGTTATTTCATTCCGTGAAGACGTGAAGTGATATTGGTAATAATTGAATAGTTAACTTTAAAAGAAAATCTTTCTATAGCTTTAAAAACTTTCGAAAGAACCAGCCGTATTCTTTTAGCTTTCTAAGTCCAAGAATTAATCGGTGAGTAAGTATACCTATTTAGAAGATTTTTTCTCCTAATTCATAGATATATACTATATACCTATCCTGAAACTATTTTACTATTTCCGAATATAAAGGCAAACACTCGTATGAAATTTGTTTGGTTGTACTTGTGAACGCAAAACAAAACTTTATCGTAATATGTTTTGTGCAAAAGCGCTTATTTCTCTAGGGTAGGAAGCGGCTCTCCAAAACGATGACTCGACTCAAGTAGTGTTAAATCGAACGCCCAACAAATTGAGCATGAAGGCGCAGCCCTGGCTCAAGACGAGGGTTGCTAAGATAATTATCTTTTTTACCGAACGCACCCAACGCAGTTTTAATAACGTGATAAATGCCGCGGAAAGGCTTGTCGGTGACGCGTAAGGAGGGTTTCCAGACTTAGCTGTGATTAATACCTTACTTGTTACTTTATTACGATACTTTTATTGTGCAACAGATGCTTTTTATTTTTGCTACATAATTTTCTACGGAATTTTAGGGTTCCGTTCCTCAAATAGAAAAGAAGAACCCTTATAGTATCACTTCGTTGTCTGTCGTCTGTCTATCTGTCTGTTTGTCTGTCTGTCGTGTCTGTCAATAAACCTATAAGGTATTTCCCGTTGACCTAGAACAAACCTAGAATCCTAGAACCTAGAAATTTGGCAGGTAGGTAGGTCTTATAGTACACCTAAGGGGAAAATCCGAAAACCGTGAATTTGTCGTTACAAAAAGAACGAAGAAGTTCTTTTTGTGTGACTAAAAGAATTGAAATGTGATCATGAAAAAATAATTAGTTCTTTCCACATTCAAAGTCAAATTAATTTACCTACCAAGTGGGGTATCATATAAAAGGACTTTACCGGTACGTTCATTCAAAACAGTTTAATTTTTATTTTTATGCATATTAGTTTACTAGCTGATGCCCGCGACTTCGTCCGCGTGGATGTAGGTTTTTCAAAATCCCGTGGGGACTCTTTGATTTTCCGGGATAAAAAGTAGCCTATGTGTTAATCCAGGATATTATCTATCTCCATTCTGAATTTCAGCCGAATCCGTCCAGTGGTTTTCGCGTGAAAGAGTAACAAACATACACACGCACACACACACACACACACACACACACACACATGCAAACTTTCGCCTTTATAATATTAGTGTGATGATTCATCGAGCGCAATGTCGAAAAAATACAACTGTAGTACGGAACCCTCGGTGCGCTAGTCTGACTCGCACTTGGCCGGGTTTCTTTCAACGGGATGAGGATAGGGGATAGGCGTTTTTAATTTTACGCCGAATTAGATGCACCTTGGTTCCTTGACTGCTCCGTTTAGAGATGATTGTTTGTGTGGGGTAGATACTTAAGAGATAATTTATGACTCCAACTCCTGAGTTATGATTTAGTGTCACAAAATTGACAGAATAATAATTGATATAGGATTGAGTTGACACTAGTTTAACAAAGTTCATGAACGGTAAGAAACCGTAGGTAGGTAGGTACCTACCTAGCAATATTTTTCATATACACTACCTACTTAATTAAGGGCATAGGTACGTATCTCAATACGTAAATTGGGGGTTTTACTTGATCTATTGGCTCACCAATAGATCAAGTAAAACCCCCAATTTACCTTCGAAGCACAAATATGAAGCCCTCAATCAAGAAAGTACACATCTTTACAAAATATTACCCTTCGAATTATGACTCAATCAAATTGTTTCATACACTAGACAACTTTCTAACACCACTTTTAATGAGGTCAATCAAATCAGATACCTAACTGGAAAGTCTTTAGTCCTATTTTTGTTTCTGTTTGCTGATGTGCATGTGGGTTACCGTACGTAAGGGAATACGAAGTGTCTGCTAGAAATTGTAGGTTAGGCACCCCTTATTTCCATAACTGGTGAAACAATCATAAGCTCCCTTGTTTTCGTATTGTCTAGATAAATTATGTGCTTTGAGGTGCTCTATAAACGATTATAATAATAATATTATTTTCTGATAAGTTATTTAATAAAAATACTTAATCTCATAATATTTTTGTGATTCAGTTTAAAGTTAGGTCGGTATTTTCATGACTACCTATGTAAAGGTTCCAACCCCCATCCCTACCCATCTACTTACGCCTTCCACGCTCCAAGTTAGCCCGCTTCCATCTTAGACTGCATTATCACTTACCACCAGGTGAGATTACAGTCAAAGGCTAACTTAATGGATAATGGATTAAAAAAAGGCTTTCTCTTATGGTTGTATGTTTCTGCTATGAATGAAATTTTGAAATTTCAATTTTGAAAGTCTTCTTTCTGTAAACAGTTATTATTTTTTAACGATGACATATTACAATAATTATTATGACATGATAAATACCCGCGCAAGAATGAAAATTAAATTATTGGGGGTGGTCAATGATAAATGTCCAAGCTGTGTCGATCCCGCAGACAAAGCTTGGCGTGGACTAATAACGCCATCTATCGTCAGACCACGATGTCCGTTTAATGTCAGATGCCCGCTGCTGCTGTGAGATGACGCTGTAAAATTATTGAATAACTAACTGACTTAACTTTAAAAATGACCAATAAAACAAATGTAAATAATTACATTTCACTGTTTTTTTTAATTGATAATATTGCTTACTATTGTAAGCAATATTATCTTTTATTTGCGGGATTCAACACTAATATTAGGTATGTTTTAAATACAATACTGTTTTCAGTACTAAGATTGGGTAATCTAAAACAAAACAAAAATTATTATTATTATTATTTCTTTCAAATAAGAAGAAACTTAACAAAGCTTAATTTATTTTTAAATAATTAAGCTCGTCACTGTGTACTTTTTTGGTGCAGGTGGTCAAATTAGAAGTAGTTCAAAGGTATATCGGTAGGTGGCGTTATTAAAAGCTTCAACTGAAAATCGGAAAATTCTTGACTATAAAATCTACCGACCGACGGCCTACCAGATTTCAAAGTGCGAGTCAAACTCGCGCACTGAGGGTTCCGTACTCGGGTATTTTTTCCAACATTTTGCACGTTAAAATCAAAAACTATTATACATAGAAATAAATAAAAATCTGTTTTAGAATGTACAGATAAAGCACTTTTATATGATACTCCACTTGGTATAGTTATCTTACTTTGAAAATATAAAGTCACGTTTTAATTCTTTTTTAATGATGTAACCACAAATTCACGGTTTTCGGATTTATTCCTTTACTTGTACTATAAGACCTTCCTAACTGCCACATGATTCTAGGTCAACGCGAAGTACCCTATAGGTTTTCTTGACAGACACGACTGACGGACGGACAGACAGACAGACAACAAAGTGATCCATAAGGGTTCCGTTTTTCTTTTTGAGGTACGGAACCCTAAAAACTAGCTGATGCCTGCGACGTCGTCCGCGTGGTTTTATAGTTTTCTAAAAGTTCCGTGGAACTCTTTGTTTTCCTGTTTTTTTTTCTATATACCAACATCTTAAATTATTTTTTTCAGGTCGTCGGCAAGAATGGAGTCCGGGGCTGGTTGGACGGCAGCGTAGACAAGTTCAACTGGATGAAGTTCGTCAACTCTACCAACTACCCGCACGATGTCAACTTACAGCATTTACTGCACGCTGGCCAAGTATGGTCGTTTACCGTGATACTTATTTACTTTATGATGCCCGCGTCTTCGTAGGCGTGGATTGGTTTCTAATAATCCGGGGGAACTCTTTGATTTTCCGGGACAAGTAAAAGTAAAGTAAAGTAAAATATTCTTTATTGTACACCAAGACATAGAGATGTATAAATAACGAAATAGATTTTTGTACATTATGTTGTACATGTTTTTTTTTGACAAGATAGAGCCTATAACCTGGTCCGGAATACAAGCTTCTTAATTTCTTCTCTCTGTGCTGGTTTCCGCACAACTGTTGTGCGTGCGTTGCCCCTCCCCGCCGAAGTCTTCACTCCAGCCATCCAAGTTCGCTGCAAAAGCCAAGTAGACCACCCAGGTTGCCGAGGGCTTCATGAAGTGAAGTTGGGGATCCCAAACGGCGCTCTCGTTGTTCTGCCACAGCCGTGCACTCTATAGGAGCACGTGCATCAAAATGCGGAATTCAAGCTATCTGTGACCAAATCGCTTCAAAATCTTTTGCGTATGGGCCTTTAAAAATTCGGTGGGAACTCTTAGATTTTTCGTGATAAAAAGTAAAAGCGGTGCCCGAGCATCCTATCTCTGAATCTACTAATCGGTTTTTGGATATCCCGAAAAATCGAGAACTCCGTCGGGATTCTTACAAAACCTTCTTACAATCCATTTATCCAGTCGGGGACATCATCTAGTTATTTAAATACTACAGTAATAAGTACTAAACCTAAAAAAAGGCTATTAAGAAATACAACGATTAAAATAAATTTCAAGTTGTTAGGCTTTTCCATCCTGCAATGTAAAAACTGACGAATCACAACCCTCATTAATACGCGTCTTTGTCACTACCCCAATAAAATTTGAATGTGGAACGTTCGCAACTTCCGGTGACAGAAAATCGTTCGGCTGAACAACTGTGTCCCACTTCCGGTCAGGGGGAACAGATGCGGTGATTAGATCCACTCACCCCACGGGTTAAACGCTATTTGATATTTTGACCCGGTGTATGAAAATCAAAGTCGAGCAATCATATTTTTTTGCATTTTTAACTGACTTTCATTTCTAAGTAGAATATCAATTTTAATGTTTCCAATTCAAAAATTACGAACTTCCATACACAATTGTCCACTAGCTGACGCCTGCGACTTCGTCCGTGTGGATTTAGGTTTTTTGAAATCCCGTAGGAACTCTTTGATTTTCGGGATAAAAGCAGCCTATGTGTTAATTCAGGGTATAACCTATCTCCATTCCAAATTTCAGCCAAATCTGTACAGTATTTTTTGCGTGAAAGAGTAACAAACATACTCACATACACACAAAATTTCGCCTTTATAATATTAGTAGTGTGATAGTGTGATACAATCAGATACGGGAGTAGTAACTTGTAATGAATTAAAAAACACAGTTTCCGCGAGTAGTAAGTATAACTTTAAAACTGCAATATACTTAGAAGTATTTTGTAACCGACGTTAAAAAAGAAGGGTTCAATGTTTATTTTTAAGGTCCAGTAACCGGTACGCTGTACCTTTACACACACTTAAATATCTCTTAAAATAATATATTCATAATGCATTTTCCAGGTGTATTACAAGGTGACGCGAGATATTGCCTCGGGGCAGGAGTTATTGCTCGGCCCACGAACACCGCTGCCTCTACAAGATGTCTTTACTCCTCCAGGTTAGTGGACTCTTTTGTATCATCATCATCATCATCGTCAACCGACAGACGTCCACCGCTAGTCAATTCTAAGCTTCAAAGATTGGAATATCGGCGCAGAATCGCCTGTCTATGGGAATTTACAGGATAAATATTTCGGAGAGTTGTCCAAGAACTTTTTGACCTGGTTCCTCAACCTTCCTATCCATTCCTTAACCTTTCTACCGTACTGCAAAGCATCGCCAAGGTCTGCCCCCATACGTAGTCGAAATTTCACAGACGCTAGTATATGGAACTCCCTTCCAGCATCAGTTTTTCCCTCCAATTTCAATATGAGTACCTACCTTCAAGACTAAAGTTATGAGCGAATAGGCATCTTCTAGGCAAGTGCGTTCTATCTTTGGCTGCACAATCAGTTGCCAGCAGGCCTGATTGCAGCCAAGTCTATGAATTAAAAAAAAGGTCTCTCGGAGGGATTTTCACATGCCAACGTTTTGCGTCGCCTGAAGCCAGGGGCTTCCAGCAAGTTCCAGCGACTCGTTTGATGTCGTTTGTCTACCTAGTGGGGGTCCGTCCATCAATACTGCATCTTCCGGTGTGAGTAATCACTAACGTCTATCGGTTTTTCGAATCATGTACCTTATCTGCTGTTTATATACTGTGGGCTGAATGTAGACTCTTCAGGGTTGTAACTAGGTAGGTATACCTATCCATGCAACAGATTGTCGATCCGTTGCTTCGACGGGATTGAAAGATAAACCAACAAATCAACAAACCAACAAAGTATTTATAACATGGTTAGTGATAATTAATATTATTTATTTAGTTCTTAATATTAAAAGCCCTTCACTAACACGATCTAGGCTAAGCATCACGAATGACCTAAACTAACGTCTATTGACTAACCAGTCAGATACTAAATACTAATCAATTCGCGATCTTATCACATTGAACTTAATATGTGATTCAGATTCTATATACAAATCCATACATCACTCAAAGTAAAGTTTAGTTGTATGAGAGTTCGCAATAGTTCGGTTCCGTTGAATCACAGACGTCGTCACGCCCTGCCGACTCCGGCAGTTAATTGGAGTCACCTGCCCCACCTACACGTGTGACTTTTGCCCCCCGCGTTCTGATATAGGTTGATACTTTTTGTTTCAAATTATTATTTAAAAAAATTACGAGATATTCCATCGCGTTTAATAAACTCATCGGGTGACAGAAGGGCTGGCTCATTTTTTGCGCAATGGATCAGCCTGGCTGATAGTTTTTTTTTCTAATTATTATAAAAGTTAAATAAGTACCTATACCTACTATTGTTTTGCGGCGTTCACGAGATTGTGCGATGCTATTCGCAAGCGAGTGAAGAGCGGGCTTTATATTGTGTACCCCACTTATCATAATATCATTGACCGTTTATTCCCATCATTATTTAGGCATCTTCTAGGTAAACGCGTCCCATCTTAGGTCACATCATCACTTTCCATCAGGTGTGATTGTGATCAAGCGCTTGCCTCTATTGAATAAAAAAAAACAAAAATCGTGTTTCACAAAGCGGTCTAACCAATGACATTGATCACCAAGATAAATACCTAGCCAAGCAAATGCTGCAACCCGCATAGAAAAATTTGGAAGGATACAATTATTACTTATTATTTATTAGTACAGCTATATTGTTGTGTAGATGCACAACTTAATTATTTTTCGCAATTAGTATCACTATCATAAAACATTCGAGTAATAAAAAATGTTAAAACATTTAACGTGTCTTATTAATAATAATCTTATTAACTATATTACGTTTATTCTTTGTACATTGATAAACATCCAAAGCAAAAAAAAAACTCTAGAAATAATTTTCTATTCTAACATGGTTGTAACAAATATTTCATCGCTGAAAACATAACGTGAATGCCACATGCGTTATTAGAAAAATAAATAGCTGGATATTTATTATCAAGACAAAGTTAACCCGCTCATGCTGTATGTATAAAAAATCATAGGGCGCGAACACACCGTGGCACGCGCACATGCGATATTTAATTTAGATAAATCGCGACGTGCGACGGTCGATGTGAAAAATCACGCATATGTTATTTTTTTTACGTTATTACCATAAGGGGATCGGGTATAGATTTTTTTTTACTGGAAATGGTCTGGTACTGTTGCTAGATATAAAATTATTTGACACAGCATATTTAAAAAATACTATCAATATAAGTAATAGGTACTCGTAGCTATGTAATCCTACCAAACCACCACTATCACTGAAAAATACAAAAATATACGTGGATTCAGGTTTTTCTAGAATCCTTTGGGAACAAAATGGCATGCCATCTAACAACAATCAAACCTCGTCTGTTTTCCGGAGATAAACAGTAACTGTGTCACTCTTCAGGTCATGCGAAAACTCATAGCAATCCGTTGCTCCAAACCAACAAACAAATACATTTTGCTTGTATAATAATAGAATAAGAGAAGTAAGAATTTAGGTAATAAAGAAAATTATATCAAAAATAAGCGTAAATAAAAAATATCTAATATAATTTATTCAATTAATAATCACTTTACTCTACTGTTAAGTTTATATCCTGTTTCTTTGTCTTCTAGCGAATGAACTTCCACAAATACTAAAAATAATGCTCATGTCATACCGTCATAACTTGGCCAGTGTTCATGTAACTTGTCATATCTAGAGAAATAAATAAAGCGAAGTAGTGGTCTCCGAGGCTTCCTGCATCGCTTCCGGTAACGGCGGCGTCGCACCCGGCGCAGTGTTGTTCAGTGATTTATGCGATTCGAATTGTCCATAATTACCGACTTGATATCAAATTATCCGCTTTTGACTTGCTATCTAGTTTGGATAATTTAAATCTACGTTCCTGTATAATTATGTTATAAAAATAATCACACAACTTTCAAATAATATTATAATAATATAATACTATTTTTATTTATATTGTGATCGTTAAATAGTTAGTACACTGCATAAATGCAAAAAATTGTATGTCAAGGTTTTCTGACTGGCTATGTCTGCTTTCTAAACTGTACCTAATCATCTACTCATATTTAAAAAATAAATAAAATACTGTATAATTAATTAAAAACGTGGTTAAACCTTCGGCCTCCTATTCGGATGAACTACCTCTAACTTTCCGGAGTTCTGTGCGTTTTAATAAATAATTTTACGGGAAGGAAAACATTGTAAAGAAAGCTGCATGCCTAAGAGTTCTCCATGATGTTCTCAAAGGTGTGTGGAGACTGGAGTCTGCCAATCCGCATTTGACGCCGTAGGGGACTATATATAGCCTAAACCCTTCTCATTCTGAGAGAAAACCTGTGATAAGTGTGGTTAAAGAATTTTATTCTCAAAAGAAATTATACAAATTTCACTTAATGAGAAATTACAGTAATAAACTTAATATAAGCAAATTTTATCTTTCGGCACAGCGGTAAGAAACAACACAATCGTAAAATAGTAGCGGGTAAAGTAGTCTAATATCTAAATATCTATAATGTACCCGACAATGCTCTTACACATTGCACGAGCCGATTCAGATATTTTTAATCACAAAATCTTTAAGTTTCTTTTTGAAAATGTTTATCTTAGTAATATTTTTTATTTCTGTAGGTAATTTATTAAACATTTGTGCTCCTTCAAAAGTTATATTCTTTGTACCGTAGTTAGTGCGTGAACCTCCTTTTAAAGAGATATTATCAGCGTTACGCAAAGGTCGGCATCCCAGTTCCCTTTTAGTTTTAAATGATAATTCTGAATGAATTTTCTTTGATAGAATTTTTTTAATTAATATGCATGTATTATAGTAATACATTTGTAGGATATTCATTAATTTAGTTTCCGTATAAATAATTGTTAAAAATTAAACTCTCAGATAGTAAAATCAACCCGTATAATGCAATGTAAATCGGTCGGAGCGCAAACAGCAACTGAAGCTTGTCGTTCCACGCCACGTCCTCGCCCTAGCGCCATCTTTTTCGTCTCGATGGAGGGGGCTCTGACGTCACGACCACAGCATAACCACCAACACCAAGCAACACAGAACGTGAGAACGAGGTGTTGCCAACACGGCCATGCTGCATGGTGCCCGCCCCGGGCACCCCACGAGTCGGGATAAAATTACTGCAAAATAAACAACCGTTAACACCTGATTCACATTACCTACTTGTAAGGATCCTTCCTAACTTCCTAAGGAATATTGCCCATTCATTGTCACTTATCACTTCACAATCATACGACAGCTCGCAACTTAACAAGACACCTCCACTATGTACTCGTAAGATCCAGGAATATTGTCCATTCGTTATCACTCATCACAACAACAGCTTTCAATTTAAAGAACAAAACAACCGCATCTAAAGGGACTTTGCCACACTTAGGGGACCAGATTTGTCGTAGTCGAAAACCAACTGCACTTAAAGAGCGTTTCGCTCACTTAAATGCAGCAAGTTGGTCAAGACCACTTGCACTTAAAGAACATTTCGCTCACTTAAGCGTACCAAGTTGGTGAAGACCACTTGAAGATCACTTGCACTTAAAGAACATTTCGCTCACTTAAGTGTACCAAGTTCACCTTCAAGTTCCAAACATCATAGAAGACCACTTGAAGACCACTTGCACTTAAAGAGCATTTCACTCACTTAAGCGTACCAAGTTCGCCATCAAGTTCTAAGCATTATAGAAGACCACTTGAAGACTACTTGCACTTAAAGAGCATTTCACTCACTTAAGCGTACCAAGTTCGCCATCAAGGTCAAGCATCGTAGAAGATCACTTGAAGACCACTTGCACTTAAAGAGCATTTCACTCACTTAAGCGTACCAAGTTCGCCTTCAAGTTTAAGCATCGTATTCCAATGTGATATTTTATATTCATGGTACAATATTCCCAATTATCTTTCGAATATTTTATCAAAGTTCAAGCTTCGTATCCCAGTGTGATATCTTATATCCATGGTGCAATATTCCAACTAATTAATCTTCCAAAATTTTATCACGGCTCGCTGTATCAATTATGTTGCTATACATACTTAATTTTAAATAGATTACTCAACATAATACACAAGGTAGCCTTGCCAACACGGTTTTTAATACTCCATGAATATTCTTTAAAGAAGCAATGCATTAGCACTCACGATTAAAATCAGATCATACCTCTTTACTAATTCTCAAAATTCTTTACTAAATTCTGAACACATACTCAATGCCATAGCATCGTGCACCCACACAGTGCTCCGACACTATTCATCCACGTATGCAATCACCACACTATCTTTATCTACCGCGCATCCACGCAAGGGATCACCGGTGCATACAATCATATTTGATCTCATCCATTTTATTTTAACTATCAATGATTTATTATTATAAACGGATCATTTGATTGTAAAGCTGGTGCTATCAAAGTTAACTTTAAATAATTATTATCATACTAAAACTATCACTTTTTAAACTAATCAATATCTTAACTGCAGTTATATTAATGATTTCACTAGTTCACTGCATTATTAATTACGAGGGTTGGTCACCAAATATAATCTTATAACCCACAAACTATTTTAATTCATGAATTACTCTAGTATCAAACAATAATAATAATTGGTATTTCATATTCCATATATGCAAATATTAATTACGCTATCTCAAATAATTATTAGGCTAATTAAAAATGATAAACAGAGAGTCATGGATTATGAGCGACACCGATGCATGCCACTGCCAAAACCAAGACTTTCTTTTTAACTCATTCATCTGTCCATTCACGCAGGGAATTCATCTACTGCCACTGTATGCTATCGAATATTTCTATTCGCACAATATACTCTTACTGTCACTCTTTATTATTTTCGGCCTGTCCTGATTATAGCACAGAATTGCGGCTGAGAGCATAAATGTTGCATTTGTCTACCCTCTCAAGTTAATAATACCCACTTAGCTATCCGGACAAGAATATTTCTTTGTTCAACGCAAATGTGAAGCTTTTACCCAAATTTGTAATATTAGGTATTAACTACCAACATAAATCATAGTTATTTTTTTTTTTTAAATATTATTCTAATTTGCATTATTAATGATATACTATGACTTTACAAACTAAATAAAGCTTCATTATCATACTATACACACCACAATCCGTAATTATTATTTGTTTTTGAAGCAGGTACACATCAAATGCAACAAACTTTTGAATTGAACAGACTACAGGCAATAGTTCTAACTCTGAAGAGAAATATTACTTTCATCGTTACTAGTCTGTCTGTGTCTATTTTATTAAAATATAATGTACAATCCTTTTACCTTCGTTCTAGTTCAATCTAATCGACTTGTACATGTATACAAAACGGTTCTCTGTTTGGATGGACAAAAAATAGCTAAAATGCTTTCAGAGGTCAATGTGTATACGAGTCTACTACTATTACATTACTTTTCTCGGGGATAAACCAAATCGGATCACTCTGTTACATTCCGTCCAAGCAAGTTATTACTCCCTAGTACCCAATAGGTACATACCTATAACGTAAAAATAAATTCGCTTAACGCAATTGAATCAAAAGGAATGTTAACACATTTTTTTTTTATATTACCCTTTTGTAATTCTGCTAAAAACCCTTGTATCAACAAAAAAATTCAGCTTTATCTTTAAATAGAAACCTTACGTAAAATTATTCATCTTGTATGCCAAAAGTACGCCCTAATATTATAACGATCTAGTCAAACATCATATTGTAATGCATGGTAAATTATTTTGACGATTCAAAAGCATTTGTAACAGTTTACTTGAATTATTATATCATATTCTATGCTAGTCTAGTCTATTCTATTCTATTGTATATTGAATAGTATATCGAAAAGGGGATGCCTATGTCGATGAGCACGCAGAATATAAAAAATAAAACTTAAACTTCATATGTAAATAATCTTTACTGTAATAATTTAAAGTTATTATCTATCTAATTAATTATTTACTTAGGTAGCACTAAGGTAAACCTGTACAGTACTTATTTAAAACTGCAACAAAGGCTCTTTTTTAAATATTTACTGATTTAAATAACCTGTATAGCAATAATAATAGATAAAACAAAAGAAACAATATTTAAACAAAACTAAAAAAAAATGGCTAATCCAAAAATGTTACTACAGTGTGCATGAACTATTGAATGAATATACCTCAATAATATGATAATACGATATAAGAAGATTGTAATAACTTTGTTAACCACTTTTTATTTGTAAGTACTTTTTTTAAAGTCTGATTAGTTATAATAGGACATAATTTGAAAACTCCCATAATCTTTATTTATATGTGACCTTTTTATTTTATTTTTATTTAATGACCATATAATTAATTCATAATTTTTGCTATTCATATTTCATATTTCATAAGAATTGTAATATTACCTTTGATTATTTACATATGTTTTACTTTGCAACGCCCCAACGGGGCTTCATGTTGTAATATTATGATATTTTTTTATTTATGATGTAAGACATGAATGCAAATAAAGAAAGAATAAAGAATTACCTCTATAAAGATACGAAAATTCTAAATATAAGTCACTCGTATGCGCTTCAAACTTGTATTCCTATCAGGAAAATAATAACAGGATATATACACTCCCAATTATGCTTTAAAAGAAGAACAATTACGAAAACTTCCCTAAAAACTAGTATTATAAACGTATGGATGTTATTACTTACCCACACAATTATTCAATGTAGATAATATGAAGTACTAAAATGGATACTTGATATCATGTGCGTAAGTACCTACCATTGTAAATGTAAATAGCTGTAATTCCTGATATCTAAAAGACTGTTATGCTCTTTATTGATAAATAAATGTTTTTAAACTGAAATCCCTTTACTAACGATTTTGATATGCGCGGACAACTACTTCCGGTATCCATAAACGCCTCGTGACATGTATCAAAAATATACACTTTTTAACCCCATATATTATGTAAAATTTACTTACAATTAATATAATAACTTATTATTATAACATTAATATTGACATTTAATTAAGAGACATGTTACCATAGAAATTAATTCACTTTTTGGTCTCATCAGGATTATTTGTACGGATTATTCCTGATGAGTATTAAATATTTGCATGCTTATGAAGTAGAATATGAAGGTCGCTACTTAGTTATAATTTTGAACTCAACAACTGATATTCAGCAAATAAACAAATTTCATTTCATTTCAGTATACGAGTTCGGGATTGGTTATCATGATTTATATCTGAGCTAACATTTCACTTGTGAAGTTTGACTAACCTAAGACATTCTTCGATTACTTTTACCACTACCACTATAACATTTTAACTTGTTCGTCACGTATACTACCCACATGTTTAATATTTTTATTATAAAAACTTCTATGTAAATAACTAGCTCAATCGTCACACGTTTTTAAATTATTATCTTCTAAGGACGTATATTACTGATGCTACTATAATAATTGACCCACTATAATTTAAATAATATTTTGTTCGAAAAAAAGTTGAGACAAACGTGAATTTAACATTTAGTTCCAAAATAAAATTCGAACAAACTAAAAGTTAACCATTTTAAAAACATATTCCTTTGAATTTGGAACTAAAAGACAATTTCGTTTACCGATCACTATTCCCACGAGGACCACTTATAGACTGTACGCAATATTAAATCGTGCCAGACTTTTAGCTGATACCTTCAACTTAGTTTAGTAACGAATTATCTCACCTGACTATACAAAAGTTTGAGAATACGATTTAGTAATTTAAACCATATTCACTTAATCTTTAATAATTATTCAAAGTACTCACAGTTTCGGTATCTTTACGAGATACCTTATTACGTTTCCATCGCGGCCGACGGTGTCCTGGCACTTGAAGACCTCTAGGTGGAAAAGTACGTTTGCGTTTCGACCGATTTTTCCTCAAAGCGTAAGTTACATCCCACTTCTGATGTTAAAAATTAAACTCTCAGATAGTAAAATCAACCCGTATAATGCAATGTAAATCGGTCGGAGCGCAAACAGCAACTGAAGCTTGTCGTTCCACGCCACGTCCTCGCCCTAGCGCCATCTTTTTCGTCTCGATGGAGGGGGCTCTGACGTCACGACCACAGCATAACCACCAACACCAAGCAACACAGAACGTGAGAACGAGGTGTTGCCAACATAATTTTACTGGGAGTAAGAAAGTCGTAATTATAAAGAATTTTTATTATTTTGTTTTGGATAACTTGTAAACAATTTAAATTAGTTTTAGCCGCACTGCCCCATATTTCTATCAAATAATCAAGATGAGGTTTAACGAGTGAGTTATAAATATTTATCCGAACCTTTCGTGGGAGACATCGAACTATACCATATAGCGATCCTAGAAGAGATGACAATGTTGATTTTACTTTACTTATGTGCGGTTTCCACGTTAACTGGCTGTCAATCGTTAAACCTAAGTATTTTTCTTCAGTAGATTGTTTAATTCTTAAATTGTTTATTGTAAGTGGAATGTGTACCGGCACTTTTTTGTTTTTTGCTTTAAAAATAACATAGCTTGTTTTGGATGTATTGACAGTAAGTAAATTATATTGAAACCATTCATGCAAAGTGTTGAGATCTTCTTGTGCTAATTTTATTAAGTCATCGATTGAGCGTCCATAATAGAATATACATGTATCGTCGGCATATAAACTGACTTCTCCATGTAACAATAAATTACTAATATCATTGACATATATTAAAAATAAAAGAGGCCCTAGTATAGAGCCCTGAGGAACTCCGCAAGAAATTGGCCGAGCATCACTTTGATAATTACCAATTTTTACAATTTGAGACCGATTTGTTAGGTAAGACTCAATTATTTTGTACGCAGTATCCGTAATTCCTATGTTTATAAGTTTTTTTAATAAGACTGAGTGGCTTACGGTGTCAAACGCTTTCTTTAAGTCAATAAATATACCGAGAGCAATATTTTTTGAATCTATGTTCGTTTTGATTTTGGTCACGAGATCTATTGTAGCTGATAGAGTATTTGACTTTGGGCGAAACCCGTACTGCCGCTCGAAAAGAAAATTTTGTTGGTTAAGATAAAGATCTAGTCTGTTATAAATAATCTTTTCAAAAATTTTTGAAATTACCGGCAATACTGAAACTGGTCTATAGTTACTG